>NC_142586.1:90741709-91954924 GCF_965207765.1 Zootoca vivipara | reverse complement strand
GCAATAGTGAGACCAAGCAGGAAAAAGTTGTCAATAGGAGTATAGCATCTAGATCAAGGGAAGTAATAGTACCACTGTATTCTGCTCTGGTCAGACCTCACCTGGAATACTGTGTCCAGTTCTGGGTACCACAGTTCAAGAAGGATACTGACAAGCTGGACCGTGTCCAGAGGAGGGCAACCAAAATGGTCAAAGGCCTGGAAACGATGGCTTATGAGGAACGGCTTTGGGAGCTGGGTATGTTTAGCCTGGAGAAGGTTAAGGGGTGATATGATAGCCATGTTCAAATATATAAAATGATGTCATATAGAGGAGGGAGTAAGGTTGTTTTCTGCTGCTCCAGAGAAGCGGACACGGAGCAATGAATTCAAGCTAGAAGAAAGAAGATTCCACCTAAACATTAGGAAGAACTTCCTGACAGTAAGAGCTGTTCGACAGAGGAATTTGCTGCCAAGGAGTGTGGTGGAGTCTCCTTCTTTGGAGGTCTTTAAGCGGAGGCTTGACAGCCATCTGTCAGGAATGCATTGAAGGTGTTTCTTGCTTGGCAGGGGGTTGGACTGGATGGCCCTTGTGGTCTCTTCCAACTCTATAATCATATGATTCAGCCAGTGTCCTAGACAGGTTGTGAGGAAGGAGTTAGGCAGGAGGGTGGAGGTTGGCAGGACAGCTCCCGTTCACCCGAATGGACCACCTTCATTGCATTACACAGGTGGCGGGGCCTTTGGAGGAGAGCCGCTAAAGATGGCTCAGCATACTTGAGAGAGCAGGCAAGAAACAGAGGTAACTCTCTTGCTCTGGCGCCACTTTGAGAATGGGTGCTAGACTTTGTTTAATGACCAGGAGGATTTGTAATGAGAGAGACCTAGCCAAAGAAATGTTTAGTGGAAAGCAACCAAAGTGGGAGCAAATGCAGACTGGCAACAGACTGGCAACAACTGTGCATGGCTGCAGCTGTTACATTCCTGTCAGTCAAGCAGCTTTTGGAGGCATAGGAGTCCTCCTCAGAGAAAGGGTAGAGAAAGCCACAGAGGAACACCTAGGATCTTGCCAGCTGCTGATGCTGCCGGAAACTGGTGCTGCTGGTTCACATGGCATGGGGGTGAAGGTGAGGGGTCCTGGTCCTTCCGTGTCCTTGAATTGAAAAGCTGTGCCATTGGCTTTGGAGGAAAACGTGGGAAATATAGAACATAAGAAGCAGCCTTCTACCAAACCAGGACCTTGGTCCATCTAGTTCAGTAGTGAGTGGCAGTAGCTGTCCAGGGTTCTAGAGAAACATCTATCCTAGTCCTAGCTGACAGTGCCAGGAACGGGACATGGGACCTGCTTCATGCAATGCATGTGGCGCTCTCCTACTGAGCTACATCCCTTCCCTCTTCCCCCTATACTGAGCAATGGAGTAGCAGATGTAGCTCATGTGAGCAGGTGCTCATTAGGAGTTATTAAGTGGACAATTTTAAAAGGGTACTCTTTCTGGAGTGCTTTTCTATTCTGAATGACTCTCAACTTAATACCTTACTCTTCTTTTTGGTGTGTGTACCCAGTCGTTTCCCTGATGTCTTTGTTTATAGACTTGTCTGTTGGAGGAACGTAACATAGTCATTAAAGCAATCCTCAATCACTTGGAGTTCAGGGGCAGCTCTGGCTCCAGTTTCTGTTTGAGTTATTGATACTTGGGCCAGCAGTAGCAACAGGTGGAGCAGAATGTATGATGTTCCCTAACAGTACTGGCTCCCCCTAGCCTTCACGAGTGTATTTGGTGAGCTTATCTATGTTTTGGAAATAGTGGAATCCTGGTCAGCTGCACCCCACTTATCACAGCAATTCTGTTTTTGCAGGGGGACACTGATTTTACCCATTAAATAAAATGAGTGTTGGTGCGCAGCTTTCTCAAATCATAGGGAGAGTGGGAGACACTCATTGATCACGGTAGGCATTCAATTTGACCACAACCATGAAACAGGTGTGACACAGGAGATGGGGCTATGTTTATTTAAAGGTATGCAAATTATCTGCTGTGTGACTGTGTGGAAACCTAGCTATTAACCAGTCAGTTGAGGCTAACAGTGCTACACAAAAGCAGGTGGCTTAACTCCAGCCCCTTCTATCAGCCCCACACCTAAGGGTGGGTAGGGAGGCTTTCCTGACCCACCCCGTCTCAAGGCCCAATAAATCAGAGTGATTGTCACAGGTTAACCTCAAAGGGGTTCCTCACCCAGCCAACAGGCCCCATCAACCTGGAAGGCAAGCCTCCGGTTTCACCTTTCACCTGCCCTGTGAAACTGCAGCACATACCCACCAGATATGACCAAATATATTAATACTATTATTATTTAATTTTCTATGCCACTTTACCATATGAATGTGCTCAAAGCAGCTCACAAGGGTGCTATAAAATGCATATCAATACATCGTTACAGTGACTATCAGATACTAAATCATTTCAAAACACTCCAGCCAATAACTCGATTTGGTTATATGAACATTTAAAGCATCAAAAGACAAAGCATCAATCAAACATATACACCAACCTAGTCAATACTGTCAAACCATCAACACCATGAGAGAAACAGAGCAGAGTAGTAAAAACAAAAACAAATAAAAAAACAAACAAAACGCAGTCAGTGAGGTCAATAAGGCAACTGGTTAAAAAATACTATTCAAAAGGAAACCTGCAATGTCCTTGGGATAGGGAGCCCTGAAAAGAACAGAAGAAGCCATCAGAGGGGCAGAGTGGGCTTTAATAGCCCCCTGACCTCCAAGGTTCTGGCATAATGTGTGAGAGCATGCTCTGTGGTTGAAAGCCATGCCAGATTTCAGCCTTGGTGCAGCTGTAAAGTCCTGTTGCCACCAGAGCCCTGGGAGCTGGATGGCTAAGCAGAAAATGTCCTGGTCCCTTTGGCATTCTTAGGAGAGTGGGCTAGAGGAAATTCAGGACTGAGGAAAGGGCTGCACAGCCCTGATGAATCCTCCTTTGCATACCTTGATTAAGTGCTTGCAGCCCTAGAGCGTTCCTGGAGAGCATGTATGCCTGAGGGCTTGAGGGTTCACAGGAGTGGAGAGCCTGTGGCCTTCCAGGTGTTGCTGGAATCCAACTCCCATCAAGCCTGACTATTGGACAGGTTGGCAATGGCTGATGGGAGCTGCAGCCCAGCAATATCCATAGGGCACCAGGTTCTCCATCCCTGATGTAAGGGGTTTGGGGAGTGGGAGTGGGGCTGAGAGGCCACCTGAAATTGGCCAAGCCAAGTGGAAATAAGGCAACTTGTCCTGCAAAAATTAAACAGATAGGGAGGTGACTGGTAGCGTACCTAAATGGAGACTTGTAATGGGGACAGAGTTGTGGAGGGAGGTGCCTGGACTGTCCCTTATAAAAATAGTCCTCTCCCTCTTCTTCCTCTTCAGGGGGAGAGTGAAGCAACATGGGAATTGGTGGGACTTAACTTGCTTATGAGAGAAAGGAAAACCCCACTGTGGCACCTGACCAGGTAACAGTTTCTAAAAACTGCTGGGGAGATGGAACAAGGAAAGGGAGGGGAAGGGAAGCCTGAATGATAAACGGATGCCATAATTTCAATCTTTTGAAAATGGGAAAAGATAGAATCAATATTTCTGAAGAAGAGGAACTTAAAGAAGTCACTGAACTATCTGAAATGAAAAGGATGGACCCGTTAGATCTCAAACACAACTGCAAATAAAAAAAGCAATGGAAACTTGGGTAAAAAGAAATACAGTTGGAATTATCATTTTATATGAAGAAGATTGTGTGTGGAATGTAATGCTCAGTGACAGTTATAGATGCAACTCACTTATATACTGACTATTCCCCAAACTGTTTAAACTGATGACCTGTGATTTAAACAGATTTATTTCCATTGGCATAAATGCAGCTAAATTGGCTTAAAGTCAAGTTCTTTGGCTTAACTGTATTGAGGATAGTTACTTAGAGTCAATCAGTATTTGCTTTGATTTATTTGTTTTTAATGGGTTCAGGAGCTTCAATGCACACACAGATTTCTGTCTACAAAAACTGCCCTATTAAGCAGATCCACCTGCATCTTAGTTTGGTTCCCCACCCCTGCTCAGGAATGAACTACGCAGTCTCATGTGCAAGAGATCCACTTGTGCATTTCTGAAAATGCAGAACCCTGGATTAAGGAAATCATGCAATTAATTCATTGGAGATATGAAAAACAAAAATCACTCCACTAATCACCACGGTTTTCCTAGTGAAATGGTTCTAAAATGTTTCGTTCAAAACACAGCCATCCATACTTTGTTGTTCAGGTGAGCCCAACAATGGACCCCATTTTCTAATTTGCTTCTTCCAATATTGTAACAAACTGTGCTATGCATGAAGCCTGCCCATAGCTGCCAAGTTATCCCTTTTTTAAGGGATTTTCCCTTATGCTGAATAGGCTTCCTCGCGAGAAAAGGGAAAACTTGGCAGCTATGAGCCTGCCTTGTTCATTCTAGTACGGGGGGCAGGGGAACCAAAAGAATATGGCTTTGTGTACAAGAAGTGTGGCAGCTCTTCAAAGGCCGTGGTCCAGGTTGATATCTCCAGGGACAGGGCCTAATCAGTTGTGGCCCTTCCCAGGGAGGCTTGCCTGACACCATCCTTGTGCACTTTTTACCACAAGATAAAGAGGTTTTTGTTTATTTTTATTTCACCACATTTCTATACTGCTTGGTTGTAGTAAAACCCCAAAGCAGTAACCTCTGCAATCTGGACTTTTGTATTTTAAATGTGTTCTTAACTTGGGAGGTGCCCTATGTTTTGCTTTTTTGTACTTAGGTACCCCCCGTGGGTTTATGTTTTACTGTGTATTTCAGTTGTTGTTTTTTACTTATTTATTGTAAACTGTCCAGTTGTTATGGAATGCCATAAATGAAACCAAAGAGAGCATTTCAGTTTTTTCAGAAGCCTTTTACATGGACGGAACATGAAATTTGGCCCAACCAATGCTAGGACTTGCTTCTAAGTCTTGTCTGTTAAAACCTGTGTGGGTGGATGCCATTAGACCCAGGCATCTAAACGGCAGATACCTTGTTCGTTCCTTGCTCGCTAGTTGGGTAAAGTCCAGTCAACACATGCAAGCTATCACACGCTGCACCGTTAGGATAATCTGCACTGCTTCAAGACTGCAAGTGTGTCTGTGGGGCAGGGGAGTTGATTGCATTTGTGGATGCCACCCCACCTGAGAAACTCAGTGGAAATAGAATGTGAACGCATGGTGTGCTATTTTTCTATTTGCAGGAACTTTTTAATGCACATGGAGAAGGCAGAAGTGGTACCTACCACCTATAGTACAAAGCGGTACGCAGCTCCTTTTCCATCACAGCTACATGAGGAGATCTACCCAACATGGCAAGAGTTACATTTACATTGCAAATGGGCAAAGATTTCACCTGAAAACTCCACGTGTCACAAGGCGAGTGTAACACTTAGACCAACTAACCAACAAAGGCATAGTAAACAGGCAGAGGATGCTGGCTGGTTGGTCCACAGGGACTTCAACTCGGCACCCGCCTGTTCCCTATTTTCCTGTTTGCTTACCTGGAACCTGGTTTACTCGATTTCCCCCTCCCTGACCTCACTTTTGGATCCTCAGTTGCTCCTCCCAGTGAGACATTTTGGAACATCTCATTCTGCTCAGCTGCACTCAACATCATTTAGGATAGAATTTTACTGGGGAAAGATATACGAGTCAGAGGGAATTTTAAACAATTGGAGGTGAAAACAATTTTTGAACTTACCTTGTGCATAGCATTACATTAGTTTTATGAGTTCCAAAAACGTGTTTGAATTTTAACATTCCCCTCTCCTCCCATCTCTGACTCAGGAATTCACATAATGGAACATAATGAAATTTTGAATATGATTTATGTAATGCTTAAGTTGCATTCCCCCCCCCCCAAATGTTTCATCAAACCATCAATTTTTTATGATGTTTATATACAAAAGAAACATAAATGGTTGGTGATCCAAAGGCTAATATTTTCAATTGAAATTGAAACAGATTGTAAAACTGGCACAATTTGAAAAATGAAACAAGCAGCCTTGTTAATCGTTTTGTAATTATATATAGTTATTTTAGTTAAATTGTATTTTCAGCTTAATCTTATGGTAAACCACAATTTTACTAAGAATTGAATTAAAGAGCAGTATACAAATACTGAAATGAACCAAAAGGAATTGCGGTATGTTAACTTAAACAATTTCATGTCAGTCAGATTATCCAAAATAAAAATAAAGCAAAACTTAAACCATCCACGTTTATATTCTAAAGTTTTTATAGAAAGATAGTTCTAGTACCTTAGGAAGTAAATAACTATTCCAATTCAACCATTAATTTAAAAGGCACTTCTTCAAATCTGCTAAACACGCACCCCCCCAGCAATCCAGAAGGAACATGTGACTTCTTTAAAAATCAGGGCAATCTAATCTAGACCACCAGACAATAAAGAAATTAATTATATCAACCAGTCAGATTTTTAGTGTTGTAGCCGATGGCCATTGCAATATAAATCATAATAAACAAACACAACCCAATAATAAGTTAAAACATATCCCATTTTCACAACTACGAATTATCAAAACAGAAAATTGTAAAGTTCCCCAAATCACGTAGATTAAAAAAAATCCCCAGTGGCCTCAAATCAAATTCAATATGAGCATGTCATTGTCACAGCACACACATGGCACGGCAGAGGCAGCCTAAATTGAGCTCTTGCAAGTGCCGCTGATATCGCAGGGGGTGATTTGCAGTTCAGTTCTGTAGACGTTTCCTCAGAAGTAAATCCCATTGTTGCACAATGGGTATTTCTCTTAAGTGAGTCTGCAAAGGATTTCAGCCATAAGCATGTGTTTCATTCTCCCACGGGGCCTAAAAAGTGTCAAACTTTAATGTGATCTTGTTCTGAGTTAATAGGAGTTATGCATAATATTATATAACAAATTATATGACAAGTAGCATTGCATTGTTAGCCTTCCAAAGGTATCAGACTTTCTTTCTTTCTTTCTTTCTTTCTTTCTTTCTTTCTTTCTTTCTTTCTTTCTTTCTTTCTTTTATAAGGAAAAGCATTCAAGTAATTGATAATATCAGATCTGAGAACAGTCTCTAGAAGGATTTAAATCTGGGGACTAAATATGAACACATATATAGACATACATTTTAAATGCTTCCTATTTTGTGTGATTGATATATAAAATATATATTTCATTGCATTATAAATCTTTCTTCAACTTTGATGTCGGCTGTACCTCTGTAAGTAAATTATTCTCTCTTTGTGCGACTGCCTTTTACTGTATGGGCTGCCCCCTAAATACGATTTAATTTAAAAACGGAGAGAAATGGTCAATAGTCTTATGAACGAAAGGATGCTTGCAGCAGAAAGCAGGTCCTGAAAACAAATGCCGTTTCTGTCCTGCTTTACAAAGGTCGGCGCAGCATCTTAACAGCAGCGGCTGTCTCCGAATGCAGCCCATCTCCCTCTCTCTGTGTGTATATATTCAATTAGGGAATAAAACCAAATTGAAGGGGTTAAACATTGTCTGTATTCCCAGTTCCTGGTCCCCCTCAATTCCCACTGGGTTTTTTTTTAAAAAAAATGTAACGAGAAGAAAAGCAATTAACGGGCTTAGGAAGTAAAATATTCCATATGAGACTTTGCTTTGCAAAGAACCACAGATTCTTTCCAGGGGATGTGAAAGGAACTGAGCTGAGAGGTTTTAGTTTTTTGAAAACCACATCTATATATGGTTATATTTATATATATCTTGGAGGCAAGGAAGGAACTCCGCTAATATAATAGCCAAGACTATGGCCACCGCAAGCAGTCCGTAAAACAGAAGCCAACACAAGGAAGATCAAATGCACATTTCTCAGCACCAGAGGAGAGTTTGGCTTTTTATAACGTATTGTTCCCTATTCCCTGCGAGGCAGCTTTGTTTGATAAAATGCTGAGTGCAGTGTAAAAATATCCCTTCTCTCTGTAATTTGCACTCCTCTCCATTTAAAGCTATTCTTGCTGCAAACGAGAATTGAAAGCTGCTAAAATTAAGTGGTGTCAGTTTTCAATGACACTTTAATGATAGAGCGCTCAGCAAATGAGATGAGAATGAATCCCAGCATCTCGGCTAAAGATAGTAACTGGCGTTAAACAGCATCATGCTCCAGCTAGGCTACACTTCATCTGCTTCATTCATATTTAGCAAGGAGCCGAAATTGGGATGCTGTAATTAAAATGGTCATAAAGGGAGAAATGTAAATGTCTAATGCAGATAACGTGAAGCAACACAAGCTGGGTAAGTCAAAGCTCCCCATATAGTCGTCACCTTAAGGAATAAAGGTCATTAAAAAATAAAGAAGAAACAAATTATCTATTTATTTATTTATTTATTTATTTATGCAAAGTAGTTGCACAGAAAAGCTACCAGAGCGGGCTTGCCCACAAAACCTGTGTCCTCAGACATACAATCGGAAAAGGCACGACACAAAAGGAAAAGGGGATAAGGAGGGAAGAGGAAAACAAACCCAGGAACCAAATTTTTGATGGTGCAAATGAAATAAATAAATCAATCAAGAATAAGTCATGATGACCAACTCAGATGGAAAGAGGCTGCTTACACTTCAACAGAAAGGGCATGGCGACTCCTAAGGAATAGCACGGCAATCCTGATCCATGACTCTCAGGGTTCAAGTTTCTTGAAAACAGGACTACAGGTATATATAAAAAAAGAAAAACAGATGAGGAGCTCGTATGCCCACACCCTTATTAAAGGCATGTGGCATGCCATTTCACACAAGAGTTGTAAAAAACTCTTTGCCTACATAGGGCTTTGGCAGCAGATCTTATGAAATGCCACCCATTAATTTAATGTCATTCTTTCTTGTCTGAGTAGGTCTGGGACAGACTAAGAGCTCTTAACTGGTTAATTAATTAATAACTTTAATTGGACACCCTAGGAACCATTGGTTGAAGAGTGGTATAGTAATGTTTGAAACAAGCATCTAGGGACAAAGTAATAACTGTACCTGGTAATCTGGGTCTGGAGAGGCAAGATCCCCTGCACCCGAATATGATTGTACGAGAAAAACAGAAATTTGGGGGACATCAAACTACATGCAATGTTAGTTTGGCTATAATACAAAATGTTACAGTACTGTACTTGCGGTAATTTCTAGTTTTGCCTGACTTGAAGTTCTCAGTCATTTCCATATTAGCATGTATACTGATTTTAGGTGCATATTTTCAAGTGTGGATATGCTGTCCGTTTCAAGATTGAGACACACTTTAAAGGACTTAGTAAATGTTAGGAAGCACCTGCTTCCATTCTGACTTATATGTTTAGCAAGGTAAGTGTCTGAAATCTTGGATGCACAGAATTGGGATACAGAGAAAGGGCAAAGGACAGAGGCAAGGGTGGATGAAGTGTCCATTACAGGAAGGATAATATAATGTAGGACCCCTACTTTTAAATAATAAAAGTTTTAAGGTGCCCTCTGTGAAAATCCCTGGCTGTATCTGCCTACAATTTGGCTGGCTCAATCCACCATGAAGCTGCTGCTATGCCAGAAAATTCCTTCCACTTCTTTGAAAGGAAAAAGAAAATTGTACCCCCCCTTTTTTTTTTACATTCCCTACTATAGTAAATGGGGACTTTTTAACAGATCTAATTCGATCCTAAACCACGATCCTAAATAAGAGCAGCTGTGAATCAGATTGGGCTGCTTCCCGAAGTTACAGATACAAGAGGAACCTTGTGGCTGGTATATAGACCCTTTGATATGCAGCCTAGGGTATCAAGATCTACCAGTTACTCCAGGACACTGCTGAGCCACCTTGTACTGTTTGCCTCAAATGCAGGGTGTCTAAATGTGGTTTTGAAACCCATGTATAAGTCCCTCTCCAAGGTGCTGAACCCACCTTCCTCTTTGCCAGCCTGAACTACTATTTGTTGCATATGAACTGTTGCCCTTCCTGTTTGCCCCAGTCTTCCCTTAGTTCTGGTTGGTTTCCAAATGCTTATCGCAGGCGGCCATACAAAGGAAATCCCCCAATATTAGCCTCCACATTCCCACTACCTCTGGGCTAGTAACTAAGGTTATGGTCCAAACAAAGTGGGCATTGGGTGGCCTGGATTTTGCCTTCTGTGTAACTAACCACCTTTTCCATTCTGCAACAGGGGGATATTAACATTTCAGGCTGCAAATACATTTTAATCAGTGTCAGCCATTTTGTGTAAATCAGTCTTCTAAACATCATACATTGTGCTGTTTTTGCTAATTCACCAAAACAGTCCTAGTAAAAGGTAAAGGGACCCCTGACCATTAGGTCCAGTCGTGAACGACTCTGGGGTTGCGCGCTCATCTCGCATTATTGGCCGAGGGAGCCGGTGTATAGCTTCCAGGTCATGTGGCCAGCATGACAAAGCCGCTTCTGGCAAACCAGAGCAGCACATGGAAACGCCGTTTACCTTCCCGCTGTAGCGGTTCCTATTTATCTACTTGCATTTTGACATGCTTTCGAACTGCTAGGTTGACAGGAGCTGGGACCAAGCAACAGGAACTCACCCCGTCACAAGGATTCGAACCGCCAACCTTCTGATCAGCAAGCCCTAGGCTCAGTGGTTTAACCACAGTGCCACCTGGGTCCCTAAAACAGTCCTAGTAGTTTGAGTTACAGTAATTTCCATTAAATAAGCAAAACAGCATTGGTATTTATTACAGAGTAAACATATTCATTCCAATAACCACTGTGGCATGTAGCTGTCTCCAGTAAAGATCTTCAAAGTAATAGTAAGACTGTAAGCTATGTGTTGCACAATGGAAAGAGTCTTTATTCAGGGTTGGGGAACAATTGGTTAGAGTGTGGTGCTGATAATGCCAAGGTTGCAGGTTCAATCCCCTTATGGGACAGCTGCATATTCCTGCCTGCAGCAGGTTGGACTAGATGATCCTTGGGGCCCCTTCCAACTCTACAGTTCTATGATTCCTAACCCTATATTGAGAAGTGCTGGGGGAAAGTTGTAGCTCAGTGGTAGACCATCTGCCTTGCATGCAGAATTCCCAGCACCTCCAGGTAGGTCTGGGAGAGACCCCTGTCTAATAATACCCTGAGGAGCTGCTGCCAGTCAGTGTAGACATTAGTGAATGAAGTGGACTAGCAGTCTGACTCTATATAAATATACTAAGCTCATAGTAACCTATGTGTAGGTTGATTTCATTGCAAAAGGTCAAACTCCCCCAAACATTTTTTTTAAAAAGCAATGTTTTTATTTATTTTCATGGTACAGAAGATAAATTTTGAGAAAACAAATTTGTTACGACAGTAAACAAAAAACAAACAAACAACTTGTCCTGACAAAAATTTGTCGACTTCAGGAGTGCTTCTCATTCTGCAGCTCTCGGACTTTTATATCCTGACCTGCTCTTAATTATAGCCAATTAAAGTCTTTGCATTCAAATCAATGGGCTTTACATTAGGTACCTTGGGATTCCTTGGGAATGTAGCAATAAAGCCGAAAGACCAACGCAAAGCGTTTCTGCATGGACCTTTCACACACACACACACACACACACACACACACACACACACGGAAAAGCAAGGAGACAAAATAACTACTGTATTGAGTGAGACAGGAGGATGGGAGGGAAATCCAGGATTGCATCAAGCACTAGCCTCAGGTTCTGTGACAGCAGAAATAAGGTGACATGGAGCCATACATGAGTGGACAACATGTCAGCTACATAGAGGCCTTTTTTATCCTCACACATGTCCCCTAACCGGCAGTTTACCCCCTTCAGACACAATGTTAAGAGACGCAGGAAGAATGTTCTCTTTTTGAAAAGTGTCACATAAAGTAGCTTACAAGCTTGGTTGGCAGAAAATCATATTTTCTGATATCTGATGTCACATTTTATTAGATTTAGGGTACTATTATCCTACTTACTTAGGGTTTTAAAAGTATCCTTTTTATAGCTAATGCCACAGGTAGAATGCTAAACTGGTGACGGGTTTTTTTTGCAGTAAAAAGATGAGACTGTTCTTTGCGTGTGGCTGTAGATATTTTTTTTAAAAAAAAATCGTTCTTTTTTAGTGCCCTAAACAATGTGTTTTTTTAATCAGTGTTTTTCATCCAAGGTCCTTTAAAACTTTTTACCTGGTTATTAAAGTCTTCCATTACATATAACATGAATCTCAATTGTGAGATTAGACATACGAAAGAAATCACAATATAATATTTGGCACAGATATAAATGATGGATAAGAAACAAGGATCATTCTGATGTCTTTTTTTAAAAAAGTAGATTGTATCAGACAAAATCAGGGAATCCCCAGCCTTTTGGGACCCTGGAGCACATTTGACCCTCTAAGGAACTATTGCGAGCAGCACAATATACCCATTTCACAGAAGGAAAACTGGCAAAGTTCAGAACTCCGCTCCCCAAAAAACCAGGCAAAACACTTACACACCCCAAAATAGGAGACCAAAAAGTCAACATCCCTCCCCCTGAACCCAGGGAAACAGTGGTGGCTGGTAGCCCCTGGACCTGGTGGGGCAGCCTGTGGCCAATGAGGCCATATAGGTGGGTGCAGTAAGGTCACATGGATGGGGAAAGGGTCATATGGGTGGGGCCAAGTTGTTTTAGTTCTTTTCCCATCCTCTTCCCTTGCAAAGATGTAAACACAAAAGCATTGCAGTACTTCCTAGGGTTGCCACGTGTCCTCTTTTCCCATCCTCTTTTTCAGGGGTAACATTTCTGTCCAGGTAGAATGTTTTTAATTTGCCAAAATGTCTCTGGCTATACTTTCTGGATGAGACATAGACATAACTGGAGTAAGCTGAAGACTTACTTTCCTCTTCTCTTCTCCTGCCCCTCTCAGCAATATATCACAGCTTCTGTAGCCTACATATAGCAGGGGTATTTAAAATGAGAGTCATCATAGCATCCTCTTTTTTGCAGTTTCAGAAACCTAGTGTCACTCATGCACTAGCAGTGGAATCCAGTCTCAATTCAATAGGGTTTATTTCTAGGAGAATAGGATTGGAACCCAAATGATAGATAGATGATAGATAGATAGATAGATAGATAGATAGATAGATAGATAGATAGGTAGGTAGGTAGATAGATAAATGATATAGATAGATGATTCGGGATTCATTTGAAGGACGTTCGTATGGGTTGAAGTTTGGCGGGTGACACAAGAACTGCATTATAGGGAGGGCTCAGGGGAAACAGGCGGGAAATAGACACCAATTGTGTTCTCAGAGTCGAGCCAAGAGGCAGCAGTGGAGTATCAATCAGAAGGGAGAATCTAGGCAAGTGGGAGCAGAGATAGTAGAACTGGAGAGGCTGGAAGAGAGGCAGGTTGCAGAAGAAAACTATGTAGGATTTTGGAAGGTAGAAGCAGGGAAGAGTTGGGAGCCTTTGGAACCAGGGCTGAACTAAAACTAGGAGGTGCATTGAATGAAGATTTGACTCCTTTGTGTAATGACCTCCCTTTCTTCAGCAATTTTTCAGACAGCCCTGTGAATGGGACCCAAATGTTCACCAACTCAGAATGAAGGCAGGAAGCAGTGCCCTTACATTGACTTGGTTTTGTTAAATCGTCAAATGCCAAATCTGATCAGCTATGTGGTGTCATCAGGAAGTCTTGCATTCTGGTCCTTACTCCGTTTTGGCTTTATGACATCATCCGTATTGTCAAATCTGATTGACTGCATGATGTGACATCATCATATTGCCTATGTAATCCCTGAATTGGTCAAGATTTCTTTAGGAAAGCCCCCACCCCTGTTTGGAAAAAAAATGGTACCAGTGCTGCAGGCAGAAGAAATAAATACTTGCAAGCTGCATGTGAACAATGCATGGAAATGTAAACCTTGGAGGAGGGTCATTAAACTTTTCACCAGTCCTAAGTCTCCTCTCTTACCCAAAAAACTAAATGGTGAAAAAATGGTTTGCCGCACAGCACACATAGAGGGACACCAGCCAGCCATAGAGTGGGCCAATTATATACAAGTGAACAGCATGTGTACAACAGGACAGAATGTCAGAGGTAAAACAAGTGCCAGAAACAAAGAACCAAGAGATAAGATTGATGGGACACACAGAAGCACAGCAGAGTCAGGAAGACTTCCTTGCTCAAAGTCTCAGCCCATACAAGAAGCCCTTTATGTCATTTTACTGGTGAATGCCTTTGAAAATCATTGGTATGCTTTTTAAAAAAAATGTGTATTTTCTATACAAAGTTTGCATAAAGTACTCTTAGTGGGGCAGAAAGGGATGGTATGGGATGCAATGGCACACAGCAGTAGAATGATCAGGTCAGCCTATCCCTCTTAAAGAGGCTCTATCTGTATAGAACTGTTTGAATACTATATTTAAGCCTTTAGATGAGAGTAACTATCCCTACTTATAAAAGCAGTAACAGGTACTCTTGGCTCAGAGAGGACCTTCATCCTATTAAAAGCAATTGACTGGGTTAGTTGCATCTCTTGTTGATTTCAGTGGGACTTGGCCATGCGGTGGCTGAGTTTTGCTGGATTTTGCCCATGGGTTTCGACACCAATGGAAAACTCAGTAAACTGTGGGGATGTAGGGATGTCCTGATTCTGTCCTTCATCGTTTAACCCATCAATGAACTGTCTCAGCAAGGAGAATGGTCTTCATTACAGAGGTGAATTAACTTGATAGTTGCCTGACTCTTGTTCATTGCATAGCTTTAGGAGTTGAATGCGTGACCTCCAAGAGCGCCCTACTCCAGTAGAGATTTTATCTCACAATCAGCTGAGATTGAGAGTTTACCAATATTTAAAGAATGCCACCGAGCACCAGGTTCCATGCGTTTGTCTCCTGTACCCGTCCAATTAGAAAAATAATCCATTACAGAAAATCTTGATTAAAGAGTTGACTTATTCTCTGCTTTGATTAAAATCCAACATTACACTGAAATCAATTGTTCGGTCTTTTTGTGAAACCTTTATAAAGTGCAGATAGAAGACCAATTGGCCGGTTCTCCTTTAGTTTCCACTCACCTTTCCGTGTCCTCTGATTATAACATCCAATGAAAGAAGGAGCCATTATTTCGATTGCTTCCCTCCATCACTCTTGCTCCTTTTTTTTTTTACACAATGCAGGCCTGCCTGTCTCTGCTGAACTTGGGGCTCACTCTCTCTCAGTGCAATCCTTTTTAAAGGCCCTCATGCCAGTGGCCATCACAGAAACATATTGTGACAACATGGTCCCTGGGCAAGTGACGTGTTGCATGATAAGCAAGCTTCCCCTTTGTTTGCTTGAACTTAAACTTATTGCCGGTCAGTTTCATTGGATGACCCCTAGAGAGCTTGCAATGAGTGAATAGCATTTTGAGAGAGATGGGCTCGCTCAGATGTCTGCCTGGCCACCATCAACTGTGCAAAACTGTGCAACTAAAGCATATTTTGATTACAACACAGAGTTGTGGAAAATAGCATAAACCAGCCCTTGTCCTTAGCTCCCCATAGTTCCCAGCCTTTGAGTTGGTTCAGGGATGGACAACCTCAGGCAGAATGTGGTCATTGAGACCACACCCTTGTTGCAGGTTTTCCCAGTCAATAACGACAGACACGGGTTCTTTCCGAGGAAGGTCAGAATTTATTCACCTGCGCAGGGGCCGCAGCAAGAGCTTACACAATATCACTCAAGCAGGCAAAGAAAGTGGAGCTTTACAGAAGCAGACAAAAAGAAGAACTTCTCTAGCCTTCTCTCCCCCACCCCTGTCCTGTCTGCCCCAGACTGCGAGCATGTGCAGATTTCTTGCCCAAACTGCAAATGTGCAAGTTTAAAAATGGACACTAGTTAGCTCACCCCGTCTGACAGACGTGTGTCAGACTTCCGAGCATAGAAGACACCAGTTAGCTCATCTTCTTGTGACTGACTTTCTGGCATAAATGGCTTACACAGCTCTTTCTGCTAGTCTCCAGGGTGGGGGCTGTTGGGGGAGATACTGCCTCATTCTACACCAGTGATGGCCAAACTCGGCTCTCCAGCTGTTTTTGGACTACAACTACCATCATCCCTAGCTAACAGGACCAGTGGTCAGGGATGATGGGAATTGTAGTCCCAAAACAGCTGGAGGGCCAAGTTTGGCCATCACTGTTCTACACCCTCACTGGGCCTGCTTTGCATCTTCACTGAGGGTGTTTACCTAGCTGGAAATGTCCTTGAACTCTGATAATGCTTTTTGTTTGCCTGGATGAAGAACATGGAGAGTCGTGTGACAGATAGGGAGAGGTGTGTGAGGATGCAGAAATTAGCTTCCTATACAAACCAAAACATTCACGTTTGTTCCTGTGCCTTCTGAGCCCACCCGCTGCTGATACGTGGCATTCAAAAGGTTTCCCAGAAGGGATTATGGCAAAAATCGGGTTTAGATGCAACAAGTTCCAAAGCCATAAACACAGCGAAAAGCATAAACACAGGACCTCCGCATGCACAGTGGGGCTGCCGTCTCCGCCCCCCCATGTGCCCCACAAAATTGGCTTGGGGGTGGGAGTGGAAAACCTAAGGGTTGTGCGCAAGGAGAGGAGGGGTGATCATTCTGTCTGGCAAGCTGAAGTGCTTGGTCTGACAAAAGAATCGGAAGGGAACAACTGAATTCTTCCCTCAGAAATAATAATAGACAAGTGAGACCTGCAACAAAATGTTGAAGTGCTATCCTGTTTAGGGTTCCAACCATGCCCCCTTTGCAGTGTACAGTACTGTACTCCATTCCTTTCTCCCATCCCACCTGACTTCCTATATTTTTCTCCCATGAGTCAGTCAGCGTTTTGTGGCCACTGAGCATGCCCAGGCCTTGCTGGGCTTTTGGTTGGTTTCCTCCCTTTAAGAGTCCCCCCCCTAAAGATTGTTTTGTATTTTTTAGCGTCTTGATTTGAGGTTCCCCATGTCTGCTGATATGTTCTTCTTGTGCCTGGATGATACTGTTTTGGCTACATCAGGACAGGCACATGGATAATGTGCTCGCGATCTGTGTGCTTTAAAAAAAAAAAGACCCCTGATGTTTATCTGAGTTCCTTTGTGCTCTTTCCTCTTCAGCTGTAATTATATCAGACAAAATGGCCACCATCTGGAGGCCACAGGATTCCTTTCCCCTGTACAGTCATACCTCGGTTTAAGTACTCTTCGGTTTGAGTACTTTCAATTTAAGTACTCCGCGGACCCGTCTGGAATGGATTAATCCACCTTCCATTACTTTCAATGGGAAAGTTCACTTTAGATTAAGTACGGACTTCCGGAACCAATTACACTCATACTTCGGGTTAAGTACACTTCAGGTTGAGTACTCCGTGGACCTGTCTGGAACAGATTAATCCACTTTTCATTACTTTCAATGGGAAAGTTCGCTTCAGGTTAAGTACTTAACCTGAGGTACCACTGTATATAGCATGATATGATGGAACTGGCCATAAGAGAATCAGGCTGCATTCACACAGAGCACCTAATTATTTGTAAGGCAGAAGGGAAGCAAATTTAGGAGCCAACGCCTCAAATCCTTTTCATTCAGAAGATGTAGAGCACACCAAACGGAGAAGACATGCTGGCAAACGGCACAAAGAAAAAAGTGGCAGAAAGTATTTCATCCCAACATTTTGCTATCGCCGAAAAGCGTCTTTTGTGTAATTAAACAACAATGACAAAAAGCCACTGATTGTGGCAGAAGAAAAGAAAAGCAGACGAATGGAAAGCAGAGGGAAAATGTCAGCTGCAAAGCTCTCATTTTGGAAATCTACAATGTGGTGATTGATAGGCCTACTATTTTTCAAGCTCTGTCACAGCTGAAGTATAAAGCTGTCAGCGCACATGATAATGATGGATGCGCTAAAACATGCAAATAGCATGAAAAATCATTTCTCACATAATTTTGGAAGATGAGAAGAGTTCTGAACTGAGGGGGGAAAGGGGAAGAGAGGTCATGCTTAACATTCAGCCAAGTGGAATGGAAGGCTGCCGGGCTGCTTCTGCCGCCTGTGCCCTTAATTGCTAGGCAAGTTAAACAATGAGTTATACGGGCGCTCTGCAAATTTTCCCACAGAAATTGTGCTGTGTGGCCCACTTGGAAAGGGGAGAGGGTTTATTATCAGGGTTGAATGGGTGGAGTAGGGGAGGGGGGGAATCAGGATAGAAAACATACTGGAAGAGGTTATCCATCTTGCAAACCTTCGCTGAGGAAACAGGTGAGGAAAAACCCAGAATCACTTGGGTGACTCTGTCACTTTAAGAACGCGCAGAGTATTTCAGAGGTGACATTTACAGTTTACCATCAATACTAGGGGTGTTTCAGTTAATTAGCTACTTTTATTAACACAAAGTCCAGTAAAATCCTATGTAAGCATTAAAACTGTAAATCAGAGCTATCCCCAGGCAGATATCACTCCTGTGGCGAAGCACTGTGACTTAAATAGGTAGTGCTAGTTCTCAAATGAGGGGATAAGGATGTGTAACTGTATTCTCTTGCACTGTTCTCCTGCTACCATTGCATCTTTCTCTCCCTCTGTTGAAATTATTCAGATTGTGAACTCCTCAGGGCAGATACCTAATTTTTTGCTTATGTTACTCTGTAAGGCAAAATATCATTGATGGATATATTACATAAGCATACCCAGGGCCGTCTTAAGCATATCTGGCACCATGGTGCGGAGATCCCTCCGGCGCGCACCCCCCCCGCCGTTTCCCAGTGCAGCTGTCGTGGGCGCAGCAGCGCGGCGGCCCCTGGCGGCCCGGTGCATTGCGCCACCCAGCCTTGCCTTAGGGCCGGCCCTGAGCATACCCACACTAAGGCTGCAACCCTATTCACAGTTACCTGGGAGTAAGTGCTGTTGAACTCAGTGGGCATTCATAAGCTTGTGCTGTTAGTGCAAGAACAGGTTGCGCAATTCAGGTATGCGGGCTTAAGTCCAAAAATTAAGCTGCTGACAGCCAGTCTCAAAAAGAGATACATAAATGAATAATATATAAGCAATATTGGCTTTACTCAAAAAGGTTTTGAGAACTGGTTAGGGACAGAACATAGCTGAGTGACGGAGCACATACTTTGTGTCATGGAAGGCTTGTGGACATGGCAGTCAGGAATTTGCAGAAGAATTTTATTATCTCTCTTAAAGACGAACAGAACAGCCATCCTGCACGAGACTGTTATGGCCATCAACTCAGATGGCTTCAAAAGAGGATTTGACAAATTCATGGAGGATATCAGTGGCTAAAAGCCATGATAGAAGCGATGGAGTATGCTTCTGAATGTCAGTTGCTAGAAACTTGAGGAGGGGAGAGTGCTCTTGTGGGCTGTTTGTGGGCTTCCCACTTGACTCCCCAGTGGCCAACTTGGGTTTTGTGGCACTCTGTGTGAGGCCCAAAATGGGCAACCCTCCCCAGCGCTCACACTGCCTTCCTAAAAGTGGGTAAGGGGGTGTTTGCCTTTGAGAAGGAGGCGCAAGAGCCTCATGCCTCCTTCCTGAAGTCCAGCGTCTTGCTTACTGGGCTTTGAGGCAACACCCCCTTGGCTTAGTGCCCAGTACATGCACACCCCTTGCACAGATCTAAACCTGCCCCTGTGGGGCCTATTCAGCCCTTGGTTCATGTATAGAGGCAGCACAGGTACAAAGCAGTTGTAGGGCTGTGCCTCCAATGTCATGCAGCTCCTTCCAGCTTCCACATGATCGGCAGGGAGTCTGCTGTACTCATGTAGACTCCCCATGGGAAGCCAAGAAGAAATTTAGGACAACAGAGGTCTAAAGGTTTGGCCCCACCACCCCTTTCTACTTGCCCTTTCACCTGGGAGTTACGACAGAACAGGGCCCCGGTGTCTCTCATTCGATTACTCCACCCCGGAAGACGCTCCTCTAAAAATGTGAGCTGCTGCCATTAAAATGGATTTCATTAACCTTTGACAGCTCGTCCGTACCTGCAAGTCATCACTCCAGAGCTGCAGTCAAGGAACTAATAGCAAAATAAACGTGCATTTGTGAATCTGCCCCAACACGTCCTACAGGAAGCCTGTCAAGCCTATTGCGAACTTTCCACATCGTGAGAAGAAACAGAGGTGGAATCTAAGTTAGTATTATAGCTGCACCTTGTTCTTTTTACACCGGGCATTTTACAACCTAAACGGTTCATGCCAACTTCTCTGGAGCAGCAAGAGCCACGAGACAGATTAATTTCCATATCCTTTTCTTTTTTTAAATGTACACTTCAGTAAAGTACAGGCTGCATCCCATCAGAGGTAATTGTTTAGAGGGCTGGCCCCTCCTTTTGCTTTCTATGAAAATGAATTGGTACCATTTACATGGCGCTCCTAACCTTCAGGTTGTCCTTACCCCAGCAACACTACTCCTATTGTACAGACATGTTTACTTAGACAAATCTAATTTACCCTTTGTTAATGTGTGCTGTCTTTACTTTCTATATTACATTAAAGTAGAAATAGAGTTACTACTCCCCCCCCCAAAAAAATTATCTTGCTTAAAATCATTCAGACGCTATCACCAAGGGAATGTATTACCAATTCCCTTCCTAGTTTATAACCATCCAGTCTACTAACTTGACCTTTACCTAAACAGGTCTATAATTGCAGTTAAGATTATATAATTTACAATAACAAAAAAAACCAACACTGTTGAAGGAGTGCTACTGGGCACGAATGTCTCGCGGCTATTAAATGCATCATTCATCTTGAGAAAAAAATTATTCTTATTCACGCCGACATTTTAGCATAAACTGTAGTACTCTCGGTTGGCACTTTTTAAAAACGTACCCATTAATCTCAATAGGAAAGCATAAGTCTCACCCACCTATTCTCTGAAGTTTGGATGTCACTACTGTGTACAATAAAAATTGTATATTCATGAACTCCATTTGTTTTATGCCCTTCTCTCTGTCAAAGTCTTCCAAGTAGCATATGCTTTGCTCTGTGGAGAATACAATCAAATTTGTCTGTCTTGTCATATTGTCATCAAAGTGATAGTATCACGATTAGATTAACATTTTGTGAAGGAGCTGAAGGGAGGGAAATGGAAGAGGGATGTGTGGTCAAAAAGTCCAACTTTAACCCATTAGGCTACAATGACTCCGACTCCTCCTCTTCCTCCTGCCCCCCCCTTTCCATTCTTTCAGTCAGTGGTACCCAAAAGTACAAACGACTATTAATTTTAACAGTCTGGTTGTCAAATTACAACAACCCATGCTGGAATCAGCTGCTTCACAATCTAGGCCTGCCAGGTACATTTTCGCTCAGATTAGCAACAGGAATTGGGAATCAGAATACTTTGGAATTCAAATATTTGGAAATGAAAACGCTCTCCTTCCTTTAGGAAAGTCTTTGGGATTTAAATACTTTTTTAAATAATTCCCTGAGCCAGTGAGAACAGCTTTCTGCCTGCCTTGCTGCAAAACACCTAAGGAACCCTGCAATGGTTGAAGAAGGTTGAACACCACAAGTACCACATGTTATCGTTCTAGCTGACAGTTTGGTTAAACAGCATTTCCCTCATACTTTAAGCCCATGGAGTTGGCTCTAGCTAACCTATGGCTTTGAAGGCACATGAGGCCATCACCTTGATGAAGCTAAGCAGGCCTGGGTCTGGTTAGTCCCTGGATGGGTGTCTACCTAGGAGCATGCTGCACTGGGTCCTACGATGGAAGGAAGGTGGGAAATAAACATAGGAAAATAAAGAAAACTTCTATTCCCGCACTCATCCTACAAAATGGTTTTTAACAATGTACTTATCATGGTCTTTATGTTTCTTTCAATGATGTCAGTCCAGTTAATATTAACAAAAGATGATGACAGCAAACAATTGGTTATGCACTTTGAACCGACTGTGCCCCACTCTTGTACCTATCATTGTTTACATGCAGCTGTCCTGCATGTGGGAGAACTACTGGCAGAGGAGGAGGCGGCTGGTGGTGATTTTTATGCATAAAAGTTTGTGTGGGAAAGTTGGTGGTGATGGTGGGAGACTCGCAATGTGCCCTCAGTTTTAAAGCAGAGAAAAATGCCTTTCAACTTTTGGACTCGAGGTAGGAGACCCCAGTTGAAATCCCCATTTAACCTCATGGGCCAGTTGGCACCTTTTACCCTAACCTGCCCCACAGGTTTGTTGTGAAAGTAAAACAGGGGTGGGTGAGAAAACATGTATACAATCCTGATCTCCTTGGACAAAGAATAGGATATTCCCTTTAATAAGGAATAATGACAAATAAATAATAATAGCCGGAGTTCTCGTACTTCGATGAATGATGCATTAGTTCGGGGACAGACAACATGGTGCCCTCCAGACATTACTGGATTGTATTTTGCACCTTCCCCGACCATTTGTCATGCTGGCTGGAGATGATAGGAGCCAGAGTCCAGCAACCCCTGCTTAGTTAGTATGCACTACTATGGTCTGAAGCTAGAGCATTGTATTTACAATGAAGATGCTAGTTTTCAGTTCTTCCTTTCTTTTTTTAAAGTTGTCTTGTGGGGGGAAAGGCAAATCCAGCACAAAGAAGAAGTGCAAATGAATTTGTAGAGATAAAGGCCATGCTTTGGGGAGGAAAAGTCAGCTTCATCTTGCACGATCGGCAAATACACAGCACATAACCTAAGGTCTCAACCTAAGGACGTTAGCAGCTCTACAGGGCAATCCTATCGCAAGGACAAACTGCTCTTGAGCAATTTTTATGATATATTAGACACAAACCAGTTTTCCCTCAAACACAAGCATGCCAGGCTTCTACTTTAACATTGCTTAATTTCTCCCGAACCAACATATTTATTGTGACCAGTTTAAGTAAACTCTACTCTCCAACAAGTCCCTTACATTCCTCTCACATCGCCCTTGGGTCACTGATTTATCACAGGGGGGGGGGGAGAAAACCATTGTCTTTTGGGAGCCCTTTGAAAATAACACCAAAAAGAGACATTTTCACAGTCGGCTACTGGAAATCTAAAGCATGCCCCCCCTCCATTCTACTTGGATTATTGCAGGTGCAGCCTGATAGTATAAAAAGTAATCAGTATGAGCAACAGTCTTTTAGATTAAGTTGTTGGAATAATTGTTGTTGTTGTTGTTACTTATTATTATTATAGAGGCATCCCACCAGTAGGCAAGGAATCCTGGTGGTTCTTCTGTGTTGACTTGTACTGATCAACATTCCCCATTAAACAGGTTCAACCATAGACAGTGCTGGTTCCAGGTTTGGGATGAGATGCACCTAGTAGGCCTCTTCCTGGATGCTATTTCTGTGCTTAGAGAGGCCTGGTGAAGGTGGGAGGCTCCAGGAACTGTCAGTATGTCACCTACTGGATTAGGAAGGAGCATAGGAAGCCTCCAAGTCAGACCATTGATCCACTAAGCTCAATGTTGTCTGCACCAGGCCCAGCCCAAAACATTTTGTCACCCGGGGAAGACCTCAAAATGGTGCCATCTGGAACAAGGGGGAAGAAAGATCAACATTAGGATCTGAGGTCGTGGTGGATCCTGCTGCCTGAGGCCTCACTTTGCCTCGTGAGTGGGCTGTTTTACATTGACTGGCAGAAGCTCTCCAGTGTATCAGGCAGGGCATATTCCTAGCCCTACCTGGAGATGCAGAACTTTGAAGTTGGGGCTTCCTGAATATGCATTATCACTGAGCTATGGCCCTCGGCACCTTGAGGGATAGGTCTTGGGCAGGCCCCTAACAGGGCTGCCCCTGTCGATAGATTTCTTCCATTGCAAATCAAGGTCTTTTGAGTTTAAAAGCATAGAAAATAGGCAGTAGTTATTAATTTGCTGAGCTAAATTAAGTCCAGATGATGTTTGCCCATTCCAAGGGAATGTGGTCGAGTTCTGTGCACTCAGACTCCTCAAATATTAATGGAAACAAACTCTTCATTTAACAACACTTACAATTATATAGACATACAATGGTACCTCAGTTTACAACGACGATCCGTTCCGGGGAGCCGGTCGCTCCCCGAGTTCGTCGCTCGCCGAAGACACGCTTCAGCGTGTGCATGAAGCGCCGATAGAGCGTTTCTGCGCGCACACACGCTGCGCAGATCGCTTCTGCACATCCGATCACACGGAACCCAGATGTAAATACTTCCGGGTCCGTGGCGGTCGCTCTCCGAGTCTGTCGTAAACAGAGGCGGTCGCAAACCGAGGTTCCACTGTATAGGCACTTGAGTACAACTTTTGCAAGTCAATTATTGCAATCTTTCACAAACAGCTATCAGTTTGGGTCTGATATGGAAGTCTGGTGTTAAATTATCATACCAAAGCTGGTCATGATCTTGTAGCATTAATGGTGTGGCAGCCTGAGGGGTTGTTAACCCTGACAGGTTGTTTGTAAGATGCATCCACAAAGCTTAGGGCCTTTTCGGTGGTGACACCCCGGCTTTAGAATCCCCAAGGCAAGTAAGACTGGCACAGAACTGTACTCTTTCAGTGCCATTTTAAATATGTTTTTTATCGGCCAGGCTTTTTAAATCAACATTTTAATGTGGCTGAATGGTTTCTATTTTATTAGTTGTTATTTTATGTTACAGTGGTTCTTCGGTTTAAGTACACAATTGGTTCCGGAAGTCTGTACTTAACCTGAAGTGTACTTAACCTGAAGCGAACTTTCCCATTGAAAGTAATGGAAAGTGGATTAATCCGTTCCAGACAGGTCCGCGGAGTACTTAAACTGAAAGTACTCAAACCGAAGCGTACTTAAACCGAGGTATGACTATATTTGGAATTTTTATCATTTGTTTTAATATCATACAAAGAGTTGTATTTTTATGTCTAAGGTAAAAGTAAAGGAACCCCTGACCATTAGGTCCAGTCGTGACCAACTCTGGGGTTGCGGCACTCATCTCGCATTATTGGCCGAGGGAGCCGGCATACAGCTTCAGGGTCATGTGGCCAGCATGACTAAGCCGCTTCTGGCGAACCAGAGCAACACACGGAAACGCCATTTACCTTCCCACTGTAGCGGTACCTATTTATCTACTTGCACTTTGGCGTGCTTTCGAACTGCTAGGTTGGCAGGAGCAGGGACCGAGCAATGGGAGCTGACCCCGTTGCAGGGATTCGAACCGCCAACCTTCTGATCGGCAAGCCCTAGGTTCTGTGGTTTAACCCACAGCGCCACCCGCGCCCTATTTTTATGTACCGTATACCACCCTGGAAAACCATGTGTGGGTGAAGGGGCAGTTTAAAAACTTTACAAGACGCATTTATTACCTTGTGAGAATTGAGGAGGAAATGTTTACTTTGTGGGGAGTCTTTCATCCTAACAATGTATATATGAATGCTTAAAAAATAGTAAGTAAAGGATGTTCTGTAAGGTACAAACTCAGGGATGGAACTACAGCAAAAAGCAGGAAGTCTGTGGGCAGAAGAGACAACTACACTTCTTGGTAGATCCCTGAACTTACTCTGGGAAGCTTAAAAATATCTGATCTATTTTTAATCCATAATTGAAGCCATTCCAGTGCTCAACATGGCAGTCTCCTTGTTGCATTCCAGAAACCCCTGCCAAGCTCCCTGGTCATCGTTCACTTTTCTTTTATTGCTTTCTTTTATTTTTTTCTGGTACCCTCATCGTGGGAAAGGCAGGCAGTTAACACCTACAGAATATCCCTTCCTCGAGAGAGAACTGTACAAGCATAGTTCAAGTGGCCCATCATTGATTGCATGTGTTTTGTGTTAAGCTCCTTCACCTGTGATGCACTTTCTGCAATAACTGATAGATTTTTCTCCCCCTCAGCTTTTCCTCTGGGAACCCTTAAATGCCACTTCTCGAGAAACCAGTTTTATAAAGGCCTTCTGCTCCTCCTCTTCTCTCGGGGAAGGAGCTCCACTTTCTCATAGTAAGCTTTCAAGAAAACTTTTTTAAAAATCTAAACTTTTCAAGATTCATTTGTAGTTCTCCTTGGTTTGTTTGATGAATTATTATTATTATTATTACAACTACTACTACTACTATTAATACCCCGCCCATCTGGCTGGGTTTCCCCAGCCAATCTGGGCGGCTCCCAACAGAATATTAAAATCACAATAAACATCAAACCTTAAAAACTTCCCTAAACAGGGCTGCCTTCAGATGTCTTCTAAAAGTCAGATACAGTGGTACCTCGACATCCGAATGACTCGACTTCCGAAGGTTTCGTCTTTTCCGAAGTTGACAAACCCGAAAGTCTTTTCGCCACACGCGCGTTCTATGCCTACGCAGAAGCGCAAAATCACACTTCGCACATGCGCAAAACAGGCACTTCGACAACTGCAGACCTCAACTTACGAAGAGCGCCATGGAACGGATTGCCTTTGTAAGTTGAGGTACCACTGTAGTTGTTTATTTCCTTGACATCTGATGGGAAGGCGTTCCATAGGGCGGTTGCCACTACCGAGAAAGCCCTCTGTTTGGTTCCCTGTAACCTCACATTTCACAGGGAGGGAGCCGCCAGACGGCCCTCGGAGCTGGACCTCAGTGTTCGGGCTGAACAATGGGGGTGGAGATGCTCCTTCAGGTATACTGGGCCAAGGCCATTTAGGGCAGGACTCCCCAACTGTTTTTAGGCCATGGGCATATTTGAGAATCTAAGAAACTTTTGCTGGTACTACAAAATACTCATTTCACAGAAGTTGAAAAAAGCAGGCACCACCAAGAAACCCCTTCTCAACGAAACAATTTCATCTCCTCCAAATACCACTGTACAGTAGTGTTAACAACAAAAAATTAAAACTTTGGAGGGACGAATGGCTTGGCAGGAACCAAGAAGGTTCACAGGTGCCATGTTGGAAATAGGAGATCATCTAGGGCAAGGGTTGCCAATGTGGTGCCCTCCAGATGTGATTGGATTACAACTCCCATCAGTCTCAGCTAACATGGCCAAGCTGTAGTCTGGCCATACATGGAGGGCGCCATGTTGCCCACTCCTGATCTAGTGCACACCTGAACTGTCAGATGGGTGGGAAGGGAGCTGTAAAAACAAAAAGATAACCCATCTATCTATCCCCACAACACACACAAGCTCCCAAGTCTTCAAAGTATGTTTTGTTTTGCTCTAATTAATATAGCCCGCTTGCAGATTTCAGGGAGATCCTTTAAAGAATTTGTTGTTGTTTTTTATAAAACTGAACTAAAACAAAATAAAGAAAGGGTTTGGGGCCTCATCAGTTCATAGTAGCGAGCTGAAGCTCCTTCCCTTTGACTGGTGAAAGGATGGGGCCTTTTGGTCAGTGGCTCTACACATATAGAACTCTCTTTCCCATGAAATATGAGTGATCCAGTCTTTGGAAGCTTATAAGAAACAGCTGGTAGCATCTAGTGTGGTGGTATAGTGCTGCCTCCCCCCCTGCTTGTGTCACTGCCGCTTACCTGGATGGGAATGAGCCAAGGCAGGGGGTTGGCAAGGAATGGGTCTGCTGGGAGTGCCAGATTTGCTCTTCTGGTGTGTCCTGACCTCACTGCAGCCCTATTCCAGGTAAGCTGCCAGAACGCCGGTGTTGGAAAGAGGGCTCTGTGGCTCTGCCCCACCATGTTGGAAATGCCTTTAAGCCATTATACGTCCATGAGTTCAGGTCTTATGAGAGAGGGAGAAAAACTTTTCTCTGCCTGCTTTCTCCAAGCCATGCGTAATTTTATAAGCTTCTATCATGTCACCTCTTACTTTTCTCTAAACTAAAATGTCCCAGACACCGCAACCTTTCCCCATAGAGGAGTTGCTCTCCATCCCCTGGGTCATTTTGGTTACTCTTTTCTGAATCTTTTCCAACTCTGCAATATCCTTTTGGAGGTGAGGTGATTAGAACTGTACACAGCATCCCAAATGCAGACACACTATAGATTTTGTACAGTTATGATCTCAGCAGTTTTATTTTCAATTCCTTTCCCAATTGTTCCTATTATGGAATTTGCTGTTTCCACCACTGCTGCACAATGGGTCAATATCTTCACTGAACTATCCACTATAACCCCAAGGTCTCATCACCGCCCATTCAGACCCCATGAACGTATATGTGAAATTAAGGGGTTTTTTTTTGCCCCAACACACACCATTTTACTTTTGTTTACACTGAATTGCATTTGACATTTCATCACCCATTCATTCAGTTTAGAGAGGTCATTTTGGAGCTGTCCACAGTCTCGTTTTGTTTCAATGACCCTTTGTTTTGTTTCAATGACCCTTGGCAATTTAGTATCATCTGCAAACGTGCCCACCTGGCTGCCTAACTCTAGACCAGAGTTTCCCAAACTTGGGTCTCGAGCTTCTTTCTGGACTACAACTCCCACAATCCCAAATTAGCAGGACCAGTGGTCAGGGATGACCAAGTTTGGGAAACACCGCTCTAGATCATTTATGAACATGTTTAAAAGCACAGATCCCAATCCCACTTTCTACATCTCCACTTTCTACATCTCATTTAGAGAGATGTAGGGAGACTCCACTTTCTACATCTCATTTAGAGAACTGTCCATTTATTCCTCCTTGTATTGCATGGAAGGGCTTAGGGGATGGGAACTTGTGGCCTACCAGTTGTTGTGGAAACCCAACTCCCATCAAGGACGATGGAAGCTGTAGTCCAAGAACATCTCAGGTTCACCACCTCTGAGCTCAAGCCACACAATGGTATGAACCTAAGGAAGTAAGTTTCATTCCATTAAAAAAGGACAACAGACTTGCTTCTTTCCACCTTGAAGAATACAAAGAACGTAATGTCTGAATGTCTGCTTGCCACCTCATTATCTTTTAATAAATTAGGAAAGCGGAGAGCTGTTGTTTACACACCTGAAATCCATAAGGATGGCAAATCCCAGTGCTGCGAGTCTACCTGAAATGTTCAAGGACATGCAATTGACACAGTGGGACTTCAACAGCAAGACAGAGCGCTCCGGGCCATGGAGCTGCTGTAGAAAACTGTCTACGTCTTCCTAAATTAGAACTGACAACAAGTCCTGGTTTATAACGCTGAGTTCTCAACTTTTGGACACCAAAACCTATCCAGAAAAGGAAACAGAGCACATTAGATTATTATTATTATTATTGAATTGCTTTTGGGCATTCTTTTTTCTTTCTTTCTTTACAATCCATCATTTGAAATATTAACTATTTTATTCTCATTCTTTGGCAAGAGGAATCCTAGGAACTGAAAATATTTTTCTTTCTTTTTTTCTGAAACAAGCTCATGAAAGTTTAATATGCCAAAAACATAGAACAGAGTGGGAATATTCTCACTTAAGGTTGTTACATTCTTGAAGGTTTAATCATTCATTATGCTGCTTAGAGAAAGTAGTTGTCTGTTCCATGAGACCAGGAGGCACTGGTACTGTATCTTCTTATCTGCTCTGCCACACGCTGGAACATGACCTTGGACAAGTCATTTGGGTCTAACTCTTTTCAACATGTTCATTAATTTTCAGGTGTCAAACGCGAGACGCTTCTTGGGGAGAAAATTTCAGAGTCACCTCGTACCCATGTTTCAAGCCTCTTTTTTTAAAACTGGGAGATCCAGTGGTTCAGCAACTTTGTTAATGAGACCTTAATTCATATAGATATATACTGTATGTTTTTAAAACCCACAAATATAGGTCACTGTCCTTTTAGTAATACCAAGTCACACTCTCTTCATGCTGGAAATTCTCATCTTTGAGAAAGTGTAAATTGAATATATATACTCAGAATGGGTTAGAGCTGATTTACCTTTTCCTCAAAGCACTGCAGTATGTATGTATGTATGTATGTATGTATGTACGTACGTACATACATACATACATACATACATACATACATACATACATACATACAGTATATGTATATACCATGTTTCTCCGAAAATAAGCCATACCCCGAAAATAAGCCATAGTGATAAGCAGTATAACCTTGTAGGTTAAACTGTACCATACTTAATAATAATATAAAAAGACATCCCCTGAAAATAAGCCACCGTGGGGGTTTTTGGGAGGAAAAATAAATATAAGACGGTGTCTTATTTTTGGAGAAACACGGTAGTTCCAGTAACAGCATCATAGAGGTAGAAGGGATTTCAAAGGACTTCTTGCCTAACCTTGTGTGTGTGTGCATTAGTCTCCCTTAGTCTTCTTTGATGCTTTCATCACATGACCATTGCAACTGCACATGTTCCACATAGGATGCACACCCAGGAGTATCCAAATGAGATCCCTGGTAAACATGACAAGGCCACCAGTAGTGGTGTAATATTTGGTATATGCAAACCAGCCGCCACACACAAAACAAATCCACCTTACTTCACTTCAGGTCACTGAGTGAGACAGGGTTGAGTAGCTGGAAATATAGTAGCAGACAGCATGGTGTGGCGGCGGCACTCAAGTGACCTCCTGACAGCTGAGTTGCTGACGTTTCTAGCAGAAGGGAAGGGGCAAGGTGGCAGGGAGGTGGGCATAGTGCTGACGCACTGGCAGGAGCACCAAATTGGCTTGGCTAATGTATCTGCACCGCGTCACCCTGTACATCTAACCCAGACCTATGGAATATGGTGACACATCTTCACCAAACTCTTATTTTTTTTTAATTAAGATCCACTCCCCTCTGTATTTTCTTAAAGTTGCATGAACACTTGATATTGTATTACCCAGTAAACACTGGTTTGGATTAGAAATACTCAGCTTGGTGCATAACACAAGAAATTTTTAGTGAGTTCACATGCAGGACATTCTTGGGCTTAATTGAGTTATTGTTGTTGTTTAATCGTTTAGTCGTGTCCGACTCTTCGTGACCCTATGGACCAGAGCACGCCAGGCACTCCTGTCTTCCACTGCCCCCCGCAGTTTGGTCAGACTCATGTTGGTTATTGAGTTATAGATTGGACCATATTTTTGCTTTGGGATATACATGTTAAAGTGAGTAATGAGGACTGTGGTGTTTTATTATTCCTGTTTTCTGTGCAATTACATTTGGCCCAGCGCATTTGGAGCTTTACTGTTTTATTGTGGCGTGAGGGGTTTGTTTTGTTTTGCAGGGGGAAATACTTGACATTTCTCTTGCTTGCTGGATTTAACTCGTTGTGTTCCATCCAAAGGGCACCCAAATGGATGTTTCTTACCTGCCTACTTATTTTGTGGGGCAGATTTCCATGTCACACAATTAGTCCTTCCGCTGTTCGATTTGCAACAAAGGGAACTTCTTGCAGAACCTTTGCAGGTTCAAGACATCAATAATGCCATTAATAGTGCAAGGGCTGGGAAAGTTCTGGGGTTCAGATGCTTTTAGTCCCTAAATTGTTTTGCCCTTTTCAAAAGGCCTTTGAATCAGGTACCTTGTCATCTTCATCCTTTGATATGCCTATCTCTGCTATTAAGAAGTCTAGAGAAAGCTTTGCTAGCTGTGCAAATTCTAGGTCAATCTCCTTAATTCATATAGATGCCAATATATTAACAGCAATCCTTTTTATCAGACTCCAGGCTATTGCAGGAACATTCATACCCCCAAATCAGGTGAACTCCCCATCCCCTGAACATATCTAGTGCTTCCTTCATTCTCTCGGCTGCTTTTGGGGAAGCATGCTAGGCTAGAACTGGGGAGGGGGAATTGATACCAACATCCATATGGGAGCAGAAATGCTTCTGCTCTTACAAGCAGATCTTTCAGTCCAGTCTTATACTTGCTGCCATTTAGTTCCTTCTGCCATTGATGACAACTCTCTATTTCTATTCTGTATTTGGGGAAGCATGCATTCTGAGGCCCCTGCCTTTTTGTTCTTTGTCATTGTAGAAACAGGCAAAAGCATATAGCCTAAACTCCTGTGTTATTTTGCATTCTGCAACATGTGTTTTTATTTTTATTTTTAAGAAAAGTACAGCGTGGTATCAAAAATAGTGTAAATCATCAGTTTTTAATCTGGCAGGAAGTAGATAGTGGCCCATTAAACTTTCGTAATTAAATTTCCCCACTACTCCCCCATATAACCATTATCTGAGATTTCTAATTAACACCAGAGGAGGGAGTCAGTTCAGATTGATGGGATCTATAGCCATCCCCTTTCATTTTAATGACCTTTAATAAACTTTTATTGCTATTGATATTGATAATTATAATATACCCTTTAATCCTGCAATGTGATTCTAGAGGCCTTTTTTGGAAAATAGAAAAATAGCACCTTTAAAATGAACGCAGGCTAAGCTGCCGAACTCCTTAAGACACAGAATTTGGGGTTAACAACATTAGCAAGTGACTGTCAGCAAGAGGGCAAATCTCCTCTTCCCACCTCTGCCGGCAGATTGGATTTTGGTCCTCTTCTGTCACAGTCTGCTCGTCTAATGGCGGAACCTCCTCCAAAAAAAGAAGAAGAAGAAGAAGCTGATGACAATGGAGTTTTAATAGTAAGCTAGTTTTCTGACAAATAACCACTTGGGATTCTGTATCATCTACAATTCAGCCGTAAGAGAGTGATTCACTGTAACATCTAATCTTTCCAATCCTTACATTAACAAGACTTTTAGCTTTTCTTTTTAAGTTTTATTGCATGCACAAAGAACTTCAGCAAGAATATTGTGTTTACAAACAGTGGCAGCAAATGATGCCTCTCCAAGATGGGTACGTAAGTTGCTTTCATACTAAAGCCCTTGAGTGTTGCTGTGGTGTAGCATTTCCACAATCAGCTGGAATCAGAAATAAAACAATGGTTTGAAAGAATGCTCTTTTCCCATATCAAAATGAAAAGGCAACAATAATGAGAGATCGGTAAGGAAAGATTCCTCCCCAAGCAGAAACAGAAGCTGATAAGAGGCAACTAAAAAGCTATAGTCGACAAGGAACAAAAAAGGAACAAGGATCCTGTAAAAGGAAGCTTTTGATTAAAGGCACAGTAGCCTTTAAATGTTTCAATGCCTATTTACACTGGGCAGGCCGTCATTGGCACTGCATTTTAAATTTTAGAAAACACCACAAACCTGAAGAAAAAAGAATGGAGAACACAAAAAACACTGGAATGTAACATTTTGACAATGGTGTCACCTGGGTTCTCTGTAAAATGTGAGTGGCAATTTCAGATTAAACTGCTACTAGAGAAGCAATGTTAAAATGTTGTGTGCTTACTGCAGCCCCACAAGACCTGCAGTGACCATGCTAGCTACTGAAGGAAAGTATTTTAATGCATAATGTTCTGAGGATGTTGCTAAGTAAGAGTCTGTTAACGTCAAGGAGACCTCTTGTAAGTAGGCTGTGACCCATGAAGCTGAACACAGCTCTCCAGCCACGGCAGCCACCAGGCATTTGACGAACCTATTTAGCTGCTTGTCTGAGATTGCGAAAAGAAGCATCTAGCAAGCTTCATTCCGTTTAGTGAATTACAGACTGAACAGATCCACAAGCTGATGGCAACTTATCCCATGCCAGTTAGTTAATACTACAGCTTACAGGAAGGTGAACACAATGATGCTACTAGGGATGTAGGAGTTGAGGTGTATATATTCATTGTTGGTGACATTCCTTGAGTGATCCTATTATGATTAATAATAATAATAATAATAATAATAATAATAAATAGTTGTAGTCGCTATCTAGGTTGGTTTCTGTTGCCTTTCTTTTTAACCTAACATACCACATGAAATTACTCTTCGTCTATGTTAATCTAAAGATGGCTCTTTAACCATTTCCTACCAGGAAACACTTGTGTATTTCACCTAAGATTGGGTACAGACCTGGCTTAACAGCAGGATTTTTTTTTATTTCCAAAGGGAAATATTGACACGTTGGGCAGATTCAGGGCTCTGGGGCTTCACTGCGAGCCAATTCCCCCCCCCCCCCTGCTCCTTGCTTTGTTTACCACCTTCACCTAATGAAGAGCTCTGGAAAACTTGAAAGCTCATACGGTATTTCCTTACATGTTGCTTAGCCTGAGAAAGGCATTGCCTTTGAATATGGAATGTTTATACAGTGGTACCTCTGGTTAAGAACTTAATTCGTTCCGGAGGTCCGTTCTTAACCTGAGGTACCACTTTAGCTAATGGGGCCTCCTGCTGCCGCCGTGTCGCCGGAGCACAATTTCTGTTCTCATCCTGAAGCAAACTTCTTACCCCGAGGTACTATTTCTGGGTTAGTGGAGTTTGTAACCTGAAGCGTTTGTAACCCGAGGTACCACTGTATATTGTTATTCCTCTTCCATGGTTAGTTGTTGTCTGTTTTTGAGAGTTGCCTTGTAGGGGAAATATAAATCCATTGAATAAAGGCACCTGTGAGTATCAGATGAGGGGGACAAACCATTGGCAGTTCTGTCCATGTCCTTTTCAGTGAAGCACCTTAAATGGTGGTGGACTGAAAAGACTCCTCCACCATTATACTCTTTTTCTACGCTAGACCTTTCACATGTGGCTGGCTTATCTAACCCTGAAAATCAATTTGTAGAGAATTTTTAAAAAGACGAGAAAGAGCGTGCTCACAAATATAAAGTTAAAGATGTAATGTTACATGAAAATAATGAGCACAGAGGGAAAAGAGAGCAAGTTTTATTGATTGTCTCTAGGAACTAACTCTGGAATTTAAATGTGCACATCAGAGCATCAGTAAATTCAGGCAACAGAAATAAAGCTGTGTTCCTTAATAAGCTCACTACTTCAATTTAATGGCTGCCTTTTGCCTAATCTAAATGCAGGCTTCTACCAGGTATGAATGAATGTTGTTATTAATTAAAGATTTCTGCTGATACACTTACAGCAAATGTGCTCTTATAATATATTACAATTATATTAACATAAAAAATGTGAGCCACTTGCAGTTAAGAGCCAATGACTCTTCTGTAGTAATAGTGTAAAAGGCAAGCTTGATTTAAAAAAAGAAGAAGAAGAAGTAAAGTGATCTTCCTGGAGGGTTTGTTTCTATCTCGTGCTATTTTTGCTCACTTTTACTATAAGAAAAATGTCTGTCTGTGTACACACACAGAGAGATTAAATAGCAAATAGGTTACATATCCATAAGTATAGCCCTGCTCAAGCATTCACCCCACCATCATGCAATTAGAATAGTGTAAAGGGGAACATTGACTTTTAGAGTGTATTAGATCTATCTATTCGCTTGCTTTGGTCTTTATTCTAATTAGTTTTATCTTTAGGGAGGGTTTCTTAAATCAGTGTTTCCCAACCCATGGGTTGCCACCTGCAACTGGATTGTGAAGCCTGTGCAATTAGGCCGCTTTTTAAGCAAACCCCCCAAAATTATGCTCAGCCACTCAAAACAACTCTCTTTACAAGGACCTTGTGACAAATCATCACTGGCTCTGACCAACACCTAGCAAGGTTGAGCAATAACTTCTGATGCACAGATATTTCAAGGATTCACTGATAAAAGTCATGGACCCAGGGTGACTTTTGCAATTCATGGAAGTGGATGAAAAGTGCTATAGTGGAGAGGCAGGTCTCCTGACTGGGCAGATACTGAAGGTTTCATGCCTGGAGCCCCACATAATGTAGGAAGCAGTGAACTTTGCAGTTCAGTAGAAATTCTTTGCAAATGAGCTTGTAATGAAAAAGAACATTGTTGCAAAATGTTAGCTAATTAACGGGCATAGAGCTGAGCAATGATGCAATGTTCTTTTGATCTTGCCAATATCATTACTAAATCTGAGCTACTCTATAACTCGGATCTTGCAGGCGGCGTGGAATGAGATGCCTAACTCCTGACTTAAAAAGTGGGTCCAGTACAAAAGACCCAAATACACCGTTCAGCCTTAAAGCAATGTGATAGGAAGTATCTTTCTTCACCAGAAAAACATCTGAGGATGCTTAGTTGCAAAAAGGGGTATTAGGGTGGTTTTTTGGCTTCGTTTTGCTGTCTTAACACAAAATATATTGGCGTGAATTTTATACATTTTTGAACAATATGCGCAATCCCCAACAGGTCTTGGGGAATGTACATCTTTTGACTGGATTTGGACATTCTCCAGGCAATATGCACATAGTATAGATAGGGGGGAATTCATACTTTTTGGACACTCTCTCTTGTTTAAAAAATGTGCAGGCTGAATGCTGGCATTCACAGACACCCCCCCCCCCCAACTTTTGCCCTAGCTGGTATGGCAAGCAGGGCTGCCCTGCCACCATACTCTCTAAGCCAGGGTTTGGATTGCAATCCCAATAAATAATACAAGCCTCTGAAGAGATGTTAGGGGGGGGAAATCTAATACTGATGGGAATACCAATTCTCTAACGTGTCACAAGCTTTCATTTCAAAACAAAGTATTAAAAATGCTCAAAACGTTATAGATTTATTGTTTATGTGTAATTTTTAAAAACAGACACAATGGTATTGTTAGTGGAACTAAGAACAATTTCATGCCAGCTGGGTGGCCAGGTGGCTGGTAATTTGTCAGCCGTGGACTGGGCCAGAAAAGGCAGTGGGTAGGATCAGAGGTACTTCACACTCCCAACTTTCTGAATTCTGTTAGGCCTGTTGGGGATTGTGCATATTGTCTAGAGAATGTACAAAATTCAGCCAAGATATGCACATTCCTCAAGGCCTGTTGGAGATATTGCCTGGGAAACGTGCACAATTCCCTCTTGGATAGATTATGTGCACATTCTCCATGGTCCGGTGAATGTATGCAATGGCTGGTTGTTATATACATTATCTGTTCAACTTACATTTCCCTTAACACACACACACACACACACACACACACTGTTCTAATGACCAAGAAAACTGTTTTTGAAGATTTCTAAACCTCTTGCTCGAAACAGTTCCAAAGGTAAACACCTACACACTCTTAATAGCAGTGGTTTCAATGCTACCAAACACAGGGTTGATATGCGCATCTTCCAGACAAACAGCCTTATCCTAACTGTATAAACACAATTGATTTTAATTGGATTTATTTCCAAATTAAGTGTATCAAGAATTGCAGGCATAAAAGAAAACTGCAACTGTTTCCTTATTCCTATTTCCCCTGTTGTTGTTTTAAAAACTGCTCAACCCAAGGGAACACATGAATCAAGAGTGCCAACTTGTCCTTGAAAATTTGTACTGCCAGTTTAATGAGGTGTGTGTACACACACACAAACACACACACACCATTTCCCATTTCCCATATACGCCAGATGTATTTTGTATATGTATGATCATGTAAATTTAGGCCAGATGTAGGGAACAATTAAAATGGAACATGGCAGGCCAAAAAAAGCAACATCTGCGAGGAGCACTATTGAGAGAGCAGCCTTTCTAACCATGTACTAAGATCAAGGTCTCCGATAACCCACCAGGCTACACAGAAGCATTTGGAGAACCGCAAGCAGTGTGACATTATTAAGCCATAGCAAGCCTTGTCTCTGGACACTGAGTATGTACTGTACATATAATTTTTTTTAAAATGATCCACAAGGTTTCACTGATTCCAGTTGGTATAAGGTGCTCCTGCCGTTTGTGACCCAGAGAACACAAGACCAAATAGGCAAGGTAAAACACATGAAGGGGGGGGGAATGTCTTGCAAACTCAATAGGTACAATACTACCGAGTTATACATTTTAGAACATTGGTCTGATTTTTGCTCAAACAACCCACTCCCAAAAGAAAGACTAATTTTTCATTTAGATTCCTACAATTTCAAAACCCATGCTAGGTTAGATTTGCCTCCGCCATTTTTAGCTGGCCACCAAGCTCTTTCTAATCTAATGATTCTAATATAATTCTAATGATTATGAAGGAACTGAATAAGTTTGGTTTCTGTGTTGAATTTGATAGACCTGCAGAAATGTGGCCCAATGTAGCACCCCTCTTAGGCTGCCTTGAAGGAGGCTGTGGGCCGTCTTAAGGGTATCCAGTGCCATGGTGCAAAAATCCCTCTGGCGCCCCCCCTTTCCCCCCGGCCTGCTCAGCTCCCGGCTCTGAGTCAGAGCACAGGGATGGGAACTCACCTCCGGGAGGGATCACCTGCTGTGCCCCGGCCGCAACGAGGAAGGGCGGCGGGCATCTTCAAGCCCTGGGCTTCCTCAGGATCCCAAGGGTAGGAAGGAGGCTGGCGGTGTGCGACACCGCATGGCTCGCCTCCTCCCCCCCCCCCGACTGCACAATCCCCCGACCGTGGGGAGATGACGGACAACCAGCCCTGGCCTTGGCCGGCCGCCACGCTCCACGCGGCGGAAGGGACACATCAAGGGAGACCCCCCCCCACCTGTCCGCCACCCTGCCCCCTGCAGGTCTCCAGAGTTTCCCTCCATTTGGCCGGCATGCCCGAGGGGGCCTCGTGCAGCGGATGGGCCTGTGCCCAGCATCGTCGAGGATGGTTGCCAGTGGCATGTCACCACACCTTGGCCGAAGCCCCCCTCCCTGGATGGCGCCCACCCAGTGACAGGACACTGGAGGAGAAGGAAGATCCGGCAGCGCCGGTGGCGCATCCCTCTTCCCACCCGCTCGCCGAGATGGCACACGCCGGGTGGTCCTTGCACTCGCGTGCGCGCCTAGGGCACCTCCCTGCACATCAATGGGTGGACCTCGCCGCGTGGCGTCACCTCTACCAATGAAACGCAGCACCTGGATGAGGGATGACCCTGGTGCTGCAGAGCGGAACAGGGTCCTAGTGCCTTCGAAGGGCGCTGGAGGCACCAAGCCCCTGCTCCGCCTCGCTTACCTCCCTGCTCTCCCGAGCGGCGCAGCTGGCAGGTGTGCAGGAGGGAAAGGGAAGGCCGCCACGCAGCTCCCCCACTTGCTGGGGTGCTCCTGAGTGCCCAGTGCCCTGGTGCAATGCGCCAGTAAACCCAAAGGCAAAGACGGGCCTGTGAAAACCCACCTTGGATCCAGGGGTTTATCCCTGCCACAGTGGGCCACTCATGGGTAACCTCATAATTAGGCCACTGTTATGTGCTCTGTGAGGGAATACCATTGGTTCATCTAGCTTGGTATTGTCTACACTGAGTCACATCAACTCTCCAGTGTTTCGGGCAGGGGAATTCCCAGTCCAACTTGGAGATGCCGCAAACAGAACCTTCTGCACTCAAAGCAGGTGCTCTACCATTGATTTATGGCCCTCCTCCTCAGCCTTGTTGCTTCTTGTTAAATAATGCTTCAGTTATCTCCTGGGCTGCAATTTCCCATAAATCAGCCCTTCCTTATTTTCTGGCCTTCAAGTAAAATATACTTCCATGCATATTTTGCAACCTCCACTTTCTGAAACTGTGGCTAAGGCCCTTATTAACTGTGCAACTGTTATCCTTCACACCCAGCCATGTGTGTGTGTGTGTGTGTGTGTGTGTGTGTGTGTGTGTGTGTATCCTTTCAAAATGCCTCCTCTGGGTGACTTGTGCATTGGGAAAGCAGAGAGTTCCATAACACATTTCATTCACAGTGATTTTAGCTTTCTGTAATGTTTGTAATATTTAACCATAATGGCTCTGTCTGATTCTCAGTAGACAAAGCTATTACGACCCAGCAGGGTAAGTGCCTGAAACGGAAAATATTGTAACAGTTAAACCCATCTATAATTTGATCTCTTTGCACTTAAAAATATACATCTGAGAATTCACGAGTATTACTGTTGAATCTAAAGAACTCCATATCTCTCTCCAAAATACTGAAGGTGTATTGCAGCCCATGGTTTAACAGAGAGCCCCAAAATTGTTAAAATGAAACTTATGCTCCAGGAAGTTCAAACCAATCACTTGTATTTGCTTTTCCTGACAAAGTCACCAAATCATACATTTCCACCTCCTTTTTAGCTTTTGCTCATACGGTATTGCTTTGCCAAAGTGGTTATTTTATTATTATTTTGGACTTTTTTGGAAATTGGACTAAAAAAAGATGTTAGAAAATCTGCACTTCTTATTTAAAAACATGTTTTACGTGATAGCCATATTATTGGCTAAGATTTACTTAAGAATCCTGCTTTTTGCTATAACCATGTATCATGGAAGCTGTATCTTTACTATGTCCCACTCTGCATATATGTATCCTAAACAACTAATGAGACATGTCTAACAGGATTCCTAAATGCTTCTCTTCACCAAATCATACTGAATTTGATTGGGTCACGGCAGCTGCAAACTGCTACAAAGCAGGTTGGGTGGACCTGAATTGATTTGTACTGATCTGGAACTAAAAAAAAGTTTCTCTAAAGCTAGACAGTTTTCAAAGTGTTGCAGTTGTTAATTATAACAAGTGAAGGGGAGTACAATATTTGGCTTTCTCAGTCAGAGTGCAGATCAGGTCCAGAATGATCCAAACCAAATCAGGTCCAGATCATCCAATCGGGACCTGAATCAGATCGGCTGGAGGGGTGGGAAAAAGTTCAGTTGCTGCCACAAAGGAAGCAGAGAGGAAGTCCAATCTGGATTGCAACTATGGACATGTGGGGAGGAAGGGTGGCAAAAGTCACCTCTTGCAACTTTAATTTGTCTGGGGATAGAAGTTCTCATTGGCACTGATGAGGTTATTTTAGCGGGGGGGGGTATTTTTGTCAGGGTCACGGGGAGCGGAGAGCTAACCCCTTTTCTTGTACACCATGGTGCTAGTTCAGATTAAGGCGACCCGTGCCAGCAAGTGTAATGTAGCACCTTTTAGAGTTCTCTTACTCCATGACCTCATTTCTTCTGAAAATGATGAAACAGTCTAAATAAAAAGCTCTGGTTTAGACCAGGAGGCTATCAAGGTTCAAGCAGGACACTCTGCTTTAAGCAGAGAAATGGGGCTTTGAAACAAAATAAACAATGTCAGAATACCGGCCAATGTTAATTGTTTACTAAATAAAAAGGAACTCTGGAATATAAACGCCAGGGGGGCTAATTTTCTTCCTGCCCCATCATTATGCATTGCTGAGATACTGATGCAAACCTATGGGTGAGCTGTCTCACAGAATTCCATATGCACAAGAAGGGTTAAATTTGTCATGCACTGCAGATGTCTGTGAAATTTGCACAAATTCCTTGATTGGTTTTTTTCCATACAAAAATTTCCACTGAGAATAAATTTTTTATCTGAGACGTAGCTGGGCTACTTTGCCCGACTTTTTAATTTGTGGACTGCATTCTACGAAAGTTTACAGCAGGGAGATGAGGAACACAGCCATTCCGTTTTGAATAAATGTACTCAAAGGCATTTATGGAATGACCTTGAGTGAATAAGTATATACATTCCTACTTTGGAGGCATGAAAAGCACATTGTCGTCATATGGAACAGTTCTAAGCTACCCTGGCTCTTTTAGTTAAAACATAATATTAGAAACAACCCAATTCTTTGAAAGTGCAGCCCAATCCTTTCTCCATGTTTGCACAGGTTGGATGGCCATCTGTCATGGACGCCTTACTTGAGATTCCTGTATTACAGGGGGTTGGACTAGATGACCTTTGGGATCTCTTCTAGCTCTGCAATTCTGTGACTCTGTGATAAGTCCCATGAATTCCATGGGGCTTGTTCCCAGGTACGTATGCACAGGACTGCAAGCAAAGAACCAAATTAGACATGATCATTAGATGTGATCAGATCTCCAGCCTCTACATTTTTATGAAAAGCAGTGTCCATATAAAAGTTCAGGGAAATAGAGGAAAAGAGAAAGATTCTTCTTCCTTCAACGCCAAGTTCCTGATATGAATCATGCCTGATTGCTATATATTGGGGTGCCAGTTTAAATAAAATTGGGGGGGGAGCCCTGACCCACATAATCAATCACATGATGTGGCGCATGCACACCATTTGAATGGCAATGCCCATCAACTTTGGGAGGGCCCAATCCCTCAAATATATTACTGGGAGGGGCAAAGAGGCCTTGGCCCCTAGGAGTTGGCCCCTATGCTATATATACAGAAAAGGTGGGAGATTACACAACAATCCAATTAAGGCAATTGTTCTCCATTGAGTTAACTGAGACTCGCTCCTAGGAAACTGAATACAGGATTGCTGTTCCAAACATGCTTTTCACATGACATAAATAATAATAAATAATGAGCCCTGGTAATAGTGACCCCCCCTCTCATAACACTAGAATTTGTGGACATCGAATGAAGCTGAATGTTCATGGCAGACAAAAGACCGTGCATAAACTAAGAAATTTGCTCCCACAAGAGACAGCGATGGCTTCCAACTTGGGTGGGTTTGGAAGAGAAAGGAGGAGGAGAAAGCTGTTCACCCCGATGACTCTTTTCCACCTCCACCATCGGAGGCAGGATGGTTCTGAATACCAGTTGCTGGAAAACGCAGCCAGGAGGAGTGCTATTGCTCTCAGGTCCTGCTTGCAGGCTTCCCCTGGGCATATGGTTGGCCACTGTGAGCTGCTGCACTAGAGGGGCCACTGGCCTGGTCTAATAGATTCTTGCTTTTGGTCTTAAGAACCAGGTAAACAAGCAGGTTGCAATGTAGAGGAGAAGGCCCAAGGAGTTATTGTTGGTGGGCCCGCAGAGGGTGCCCCACTGTGCCATGCCTTGCTGCCCGCCTTTAATACATGCACACACATTGATCTTCTAGACTGCCGTCATAGGTATGAATCTGAAACTTGTACGTCTTTGCTTGTCATCATCTCCATATTTAGCTAATGCCTGTGACATCACGGGTCACAAGCAATGTCTGCTCTCTCCCATTCAACTTGTGCACAATATTCATTGCAGCAGGAGTGCTCACACAGCTTTTAAAATAGGGTGGTGGTTGGGAAATTTCCCCAGGCCCCAGCAAGGCGGAGCCTTTTCTGTAACAACCCCCATTTTGTTGCAGTGCTGCAGAGCAGTCGCCCTTTCGTCGAAAGGATTAAAAACAGAGCGACCATCCACTCTTGAAGGACATACAAGAACCAACCTTTTAAGTGTGGGTGGTCCCTCTGTTTTTAATCCTTTCGATGAACAGGCGACTCCTCTGCAACACTGCGATCCTTCCTGCAGAGAAGCAGAGAAGCCTACATTGCAGCTACTGCTACCTCACTATGTTCACACTGGAAGTAACCAAAGAGCATTCCTGTGGTTACTTCATTCACCTTTATGGCATCCTTGGGAGATTGGCCATTCACAGCACCAGGCAAATCCACCTAATGAGTTCACAGTTGAAAGCTTAACTCCCCAGGACCCAAGTCCAAAAGATACATTATCCATTGAATGATACGAGTTCTCGGTGGCAATTTGGAACACCTGACAACCCTCAGCTGCTGGTGAATTTTATGCCATTTTCATTATTACAGGAAAACTTCACTCATCTGTATTTGTCTTTCTCAAACGATTATGAATTGAGGACTACAACTCCATAAAATTTATATTTTGTCATCCAGTTTGATTGGTGAAATTATGTTATTGAGAAGGATTCCAAGATCACATTATCCAGAAAAGAGTAATGCACTACACCCACTGGAAGAACAATACGTGTTCTTATCTACACAGGCAGGCAATCAATTTTGTAGTGCATATATCAATAGAAGCTGGAGGCCTGCTATTGGCAGATCAGGTAGATGAAATCTTGATACTACCTCTACTAGCAATGATCACCAAAGTAGAATTTATAGAGGGCAGGAACAAAATGAATTAGACGGTGCTGCTCTTAGCCTGCTATCCAACCCTAGAAATTGTGATGTACAAAGGAAAAATTCCATTCAGGGAGTGGGGGGGTTAGATATATACATTCTGTAATTTTCATACATAACATACTGGAGAGAATGGAAGCTTGCAGAATAGTGCTATTAATATAAGGACATCTAACACTGTGCAGACTGTGCTGCTATTTCCATTGACCCCTTGCTTCTTCTTCCACTCCTATTGCTATTCTGCCTCCCTCATCTACTTTCTCCCTTTCTTTCCCTGATCTTTCCACCAGTTCTCCCCTTATCTGTGCTGCAAGACTCTCTTAAGTCACATGACTTTCTTCGTTTCAAGTTTGTTGGATTCTTAGCTGAGTCATTAGAAGCCAATTTTGGCATTAAGTGGAGTAATAATAACAATAATAATAATAATAATAATAATAATAATAATAATAATAATAATATCAATAGCAGACCCTCCAAGTGTCCCTGTTTTCCAGGGACAGTCCCAGATTTGCAGAAGCCATCATGGTTTCTGATCTTACCCCAGAATGTCCTGCTTTTCTTAGGACGTCCCTATTTTCATTGGAGAAATGTTGGAGGGTATGGCACAGGTGTAACCAGGATTTTTGTTAGGGGAGCAGGCTGTTGTTGAGGGGGCAGGCTTTTGTTAGGGGAGGCAGAACCTCAGATTTGTATTGATTTGTAATGATTTAGTGGGGCAGCTGCCCCCCTGCCTATGACCATGGGGTATGGTATGTGACCCTCAAGCCATAGAGATAAGTAACTGTACAACCTTTAGAAGGCATCTGAAGGCAGCCCTGTATAGGGAAGTTTTTAAGTGTTTTATTATGTTTTGATATATGTTGGAAGCTGCTTAAAGTAGCTGGGGCAACCCAGCCAGATGGGAGTAATTATTATTATTATTATTATTATTATTATTATTATTATTATTATCATATTGTTGTTTAGTCGTGTCCGACTCTTCATGACCCCATGGACCAGAGCACGCCAGGCACTCCTGTCTTCCACTGCCTCCCGCAGTTTGGTCAGACTCATGTTGGTAGCTTCGAGAACACTGCCCAACCATCTCGTCCTCTGTCGTCCCCTTCTCCTAGTGCCCTCAATCTTTCCCAACATCAGGGTCTTTTCCAGGGAGTCTTCTCTTCTCATGAGGTGGCCAAAGTATTGGAGCCTCAGCTTCACGATCTGTCCTTCCAGTGAGCACTCAGGGCTGATATCCTTTAGAATGGATAGGTCTGATCTTCTTGCAGCCCATGGGACTCTCAAGAGTCTCCTCCAGCACCATAATTATTATTATTATATAGGACGTCCCTATTTTTATCGGATAAAGTTTGGAGGGTATGTGATAGTACTTTGGAGAAACAATACAAGTGGGTAATATGCTACATGGAGTTATTAACAGTTACCCTGGATGGAGGAGAGTTCACTCCATATACTTGTTTGAAAAGCAAAGCAAATAAAAGCACCCCATGAAGACATGTCAATGGCCTTGTGATACAGCTGTGAAGTGACCCACAGTCATGAGATATGCAAATGAGGCACCACAGGGCCTCGTGCTGGGCATGCGTTCAAGGGTACTGCCCAGCCAGACTTGTGATGTTTAACTGCAGCTGTTTCCAGCCTGCAATTTGTTCTTTTCCTCCAAGAGACTGAGGAAGCAGCTGTATAGGAGAACCTGTGAAGGTCTTGGGCGAAAGGCACACTAACCCAAATTTTATTTGTAACTTAAGAATGCATTGTTTGCAAAAAAATATTTAATATTTGGCATATTTTTTAAAAAATATGAAAACAGGTGTATAAACACACCCAGCTTTGACTTGTGTACAGGTGTGCATATTATTTTTCATATGCTGCATGCAGATCATAGCATTTACATTATACTTAAAAAGGTAAAGGTAAAGGACCCCTGACAGTTAAGTCCAGTTGCGAATGACTCTGGGGTTGTGGCACTCATCTCGCTTTCCTGGCTGAGGGAGCCGGCGTTTGTCCACAGACAGTTTTTCCGGGTCATGTGGCCAGCATGACTAAGCCGCTTCTGGCGAAACCAGAGCAGCGCACGGAAATGCCGTTTACCTTCCCGCTGGTGTGGTACCTATTTATCTACTTGCACTTTTTTGGCGTCCTTTCGAGTGGCTAGGTTGGCAGGAGCTGGGACAGAACAATGGGAGCTCACCCTGTTGTGGGGATTCGAACTGCCAACCTTCCTATCGGCAAGCCCAAGGGGCTTGCTTTTTTAGGGCAATCCCTCAGAAGGCAGCCTACAGTAATATATATATAGCAAAACAAATGAACAAACAGCATTAGATAAAATCATATGTATAGGAAGTTTGTTATAAAATCAATAAAAAGCTTGGTGGACGAAAACTAAGACCTGGAGTCTACTGAAAGGCCCTAGTGGAAGGAAATTCCACATGTGCATGGCTACCACTGGAAAGGCACAGCCCTAGGTACCCACTAACCTAACCAGACCAGAGATCAGGATCTCTTAAGGTTGGTGGTCACATCCACACCAAACATTTAAAGCACATTTATTCCTTCCAAAGAATCCTGGGAACTGTAGTTTGTTAAGGGTACCAGGAACTGTAGCTATGTGAGAGATAAGCTACAGTTCTCAGGATTCTTTAGGAGAAGCCCGTGTGCTTTAAATGTGTTGTTTTATAACAAACTTCCTACACCTATGATACATGTTACAGCCTGGGCAGATTCACACGGGTGTAGACTGTGACACAACCAGGTGCTTGATAAACCCAGTGGAGCAAAAAGAGGCTCCATTGCTTTGGACTCTGGTCACCTGAGTTGTGGGAAATGTCAAGGTTCTTTGAGACTTAACAAGGGTTCTTCCATTAGAAGGCTGATAACGGGAGACCCCTGAATATATATTCCTTAGGGACAAACATGGACTGGGTGGCTGCCATCATGTGATGATGGTGCTTATTCCTACCTTCTGGCATCAGGGTTTCTGTCATTTTGTTCCATTTTGTAATTTTTACTGAGATGAGAAGAATTATTTACACGACGTTAGCACTGGGCAGGGGAGTTCCTGTGTATACCTTTTACACTGCTACAACTGCAGTATGCTTCCCACCCCCTCCACCTGCACTTTCTCAAAGAGGAACATTTATCAAATTCCTTGGTGGTGCCTACCAATAGGGATGGGCAAAAATGTCAATTTCTCATTTTTCTAATCTTAAATTCAGCTCTTCACATTTCCACCTCGTTTTGCGAAAATTGTAGTGTGATTCTTTCCCTAACATTCACATTTTTGAATGCAATCTTGCCCAACATGTGTTATGTTTGCAAATCAATTTTTCCTAATACAATGCTCTTTTGTATATTATTTTCACCAATATATGCATTTTTATGCACGCTTCACCTTAGTGCTTGCAGTTTTGTACACATTATTCAGAAAACTGCACCTCAAAATTCAGACAAGTGCAAATTTCAAATGATGGCTGTGTTTTGGTGCTCATATTGTTTCAGAAAATGTGATTTTGGTAGGTTTGACTTTAAATGTGGGTGGTTTCCTAGACCAGATGGCTGGGAGGTGACCTGCTCTTGATGGGATTACACTTCCCATCCTGGATCCTGGATCCTTTGCCTTCCATCAGCTTCGTCTGGTGGCCCAGCTACGCCCCTATCTGGACAGGGATAGCCTAACTACTGTTGTCTATGCTCCGGTAACTTCAAGGTTAGATTACTGCAATGCATTTTATGTAGGGCTGCCTCTGAAGACGGTTTGGAAACCTGCTAGTACAAAATTCAGAGGCCAGGTTGCTCACCAGAGCAAGACAGTTTGAGCGTATTACACTGATTCTGGTCCGACTGCACTGGCTACCAATTAGTTTCTGGGCCCAGTTCAAAGTGCTGGTTTTGACCTATAAAGCCTTAAACAGCTCAGGACTGCAGTACCTCAAGGACCGCCTCTTTCCATTTGAACCTACCCGGACCCTGAGATCATCTTCTGAAGCCCTCCTTCGTGTGCCTCCTCCTTGAGAGATCCAGAGGGTGGCAATATCTGCAGCGGTTCCCTGTCTGTGGAATGCTCTCCCCAGGGAAGTTTGCCTGGCACTTTCATTATACACCTTTAGGCGTCAGACAAAAACGTTCCTATTTAACCAGGCCTTTGGTTGACCTGACTGACATCCTATACCCTTTTAAAATGTGGCTTTTTGAAGGGGGGTTATTGTTTTTATTTTTATTTTATATATTGTGATCTTTTTTGTGAACCGCCCCAAGACCTCTGGGTATAGGGCGGTATAATAATAATAATAATAATAATAATAATAATAATAATAATAATAATAAATGTGAACTTTATCAAATTCCCTCTTCGTTCTTCTCAGTTGATATTGATTAGCCAAAGCAATCTCCACCAAACTTCCTTGTTCATTTGCACACAGAAAAAGGATTCAACATTCTCATGAATTTTGCTTTCATGTTAATACATGCATACGGACCTTGCACAGAGATGACACCATCTATGCAACTGAGTTCGGTCAGCGAGGACATGAAAAGTGGTGTGCTTGATGGCTGCTCCCCAAATATAGAATTTTGTCAGGACAAGACAAAAGAAAATGTGACTTCAAACAATATGCAGTTATGGAATTCACTAGCAGGACATGTGTTGATTGCCACTCATTTAGGTGGCCTTCAATTAGACAAATTCACAGAGGAACACTTGGCTTAATGCACACTGTGAATACAAGTTCCTACATTGCAAACTGTTTGGGAAGGGCTGTTGTTTTCATGTCCTGCTTGTGAGCTTCCCAGTAGCATCTGCTTGGCCACTGTAGGGAACAAGAAGCAAGAATAGCCAGGCCTTTGATCTGATCCAGCAGGGCTCTTGTTACTTAAGTAGCTCATTTCTGAGTCTGCAAATTCCAAACCTCAGCACCTTTCAGAAATGTAGCAAAACTTACCCATTTGGACTGACCTTTAGACCATCGTTAAGATGGCAAAGAATAGGGAATTTTACTGAATTAGATTAACTTGTTCTATTTCACTTACTTTCCTGTGTTATTGACCTACACTGTACATCTAAATAAATGAATAAAATAGCATAGTATTGTGCGAATAGTAGGGGTTTCTTGGGGAGCTGTGCCCAGAGTTGCAGGCGCAAGATGGGAAGGCAGATTTTACTCCTGCCCTCTTAGGAGAGAAACATCCATTCACACTGATAGGGGTAATATTGTAAGATGAACTAGAATTCCACACTTGTTGTCACCTGTAGAAATATAATGAAATGCCATTCTGTAATTAATAGAGAGGGAAATATATCAAGCCATAAAATATGGAATTGGGGCAGGCTGCTAGCCTGAGGATATAGTTTCTACAAAAAGGTTATTTTTCATAATTTACATGTTGTTGTTTAAAGGGGCAAAAGTGCGGGGGGGGGGAGAAGCTTGCAAAATGCTACAGGAGTCCTATTAAAGCCTTGTTTTCACAGCACTTTCGTGATGCTTGTTTATGTTTAAAGGGCGGAATGGGGGGGCGGGGGAGAACAGTGAGCTGGAACGGTTATTGACCAGATTGATCATGGGAACAAATCTGCCAGTGGTAACCTTGTTTAATGATATGTTGCTGGGCGCAGCACCTTGCTGAGGCTGTGATTCTTCACCGGCTGGGCCCGCATGATGGATCACGGTAGGAGGCTGATGGTGCAATCACTCACTGGCCGCCACTGACACCTGCACCAGTCTGACACCCATCCCCTCTGGATGGATCAGCTGGCCTGCTCAGCCTATTGGGACACACAGCCATCCCACTAAGTGGCAAACGGAAGTTCTTTATCTACCTTGCAACTTCTCTTTGGAGGACGTTTTCCTTTCGCCTTCTCTTTATTAGATGCAAGTATTCCACTCTGTGCAGCTCGGTAATCTCAAACCATCATGACAAATTGATGGGGGGGTGGGGGGGATAGCTGTCTTATCTAACAGGCGGAGCTATATACCTATAGGTAGACACACATACTAAACAAGCAGCGTTAACAAATTTCAGTTTCAGTGTGTGAGAAAGCACACTTGCACACGTTTGGTAGGTGCTTGAGTTTCCTTAGCTTGCTGGAGAGATTTTTAAAAGAAAAGAAAAGATTAAAATCTCAAAGCAACACAAGAAAGAAGGTCTATTTGGCCCCAAGTGTTCTGGAAAAAAAAATTAATGAGAGGAAATACGAACAATGTTTCAAGTTTTTTTAAAAAAATGCCCAATATCTATGAAACTATCTATGAACCTTAGATACACAAATCGGTATCCTCGACTATGCTTCACTGCCAAATGAATCCAGGATATAACCTGGTATATAAAAGGCTTTTTAGGATTACAAGATTTGGAGTTATGATAATAATGATATCAAGTGGTGTGTACTATTTAGGCTGCAATTCTAGGGCTTGGGGGAGGAAGAAATCAAAGGTTGTTCTTTAACTGTATCTTTAACTGCACACACCTCTGTCCTCCTCCTGGTTTATTTTTGTTTTGAACTACTTTCCCACCCCTTGGGAAAAATAGGAAAGAAATAAATGGGTTTGAGCTGCAACAACATTTTTTTGTGGGGGGGGGGCGGCACTGGATGCTTAAAATCGAAGCTTCAAAGCCAGTCTGCCCTGGTATATCCCCTCAGCTTGTCCCCAATTTGGCTCTATTGATGTGGAACCTTAGCTTTGGTAAGGCTCAGCCTGCAGAAGTTTCTGTGGCAGTGGGGAGGGGCATTGGGAGAGGAAGAGCTGATAGCTCCTGGTATAACTTCTCAGGTGCCACAGAATTTCAGGATTAAAATAGGCTTCTAGTGTTCGTGGTACCTTGAGGAAGAATCTTTAAAAATGCGCTGGGATGATATGTTTTGATTTGGTTGTCTCCAGTGTTATTTTTCTAGAGAAAGAGGTGCCGGAACTCACCAGGAACACCTCGCCTGTTCTCTTATAATGGCAATGGCACCCACCTGAGAGGTGCTTGTACTGAGTTCCGGCTGGGGAAAAAGCCCTAGGTGTCTCCAGCTAAGTTTTACTCAAGAAGAGATCCACTGAAATTAATGAAATTGATAAAAAGTATGCATGTTGTGGGAAAAGTGGATAGGGAAAAGTTTTCCTCCCCCTTCTTTAACATCATAACTTGTGGGCATTTAATGAAGCTGCATGTTGGAAGATTCAGGACATATAAAAGAAAGTACTTCTTTGAGCCTCACATAGTTGAACGATGAAGCACACTCCCGCAGGAGGCAGTGATGCTGGCTTTAGAGTAGGATTAGAAAAATTCGCAGAGAAGGAGGCTGCGCTCTGCCCCAACAATTGGAAGCAGCAATACTTCTGAACACCAGTTCCTGGAAACCACACGAGGGGAGAGTGTTCTCATGCTCAAATCCTGCTTGCAGGTTTCCCCCCACACATCAGGTTGAGAACAGGATGCTAGACCAGGTAGGCCATGGACTTGATCTTACGTCCTTCTCCCTGCTGTTGCACTCCCAGCAATATGGTCTTCACATGACTTTTCAGTGTACAACATCTTCAGTCAACTGTTGCACCATTCTGCATGTCTGTATCTCTTCCCTGGGCATACAATTCTCTTCCAAGATAAGTTGAACTCCAATCCTCTGATGCTTTGCACACAGGAACTAGTGTACGTATGTCTGGGCACCTGCGTTCCATACAAATGGAGGAGGAAACCCGTTTACACACATTTAGGTCTCTGACGGTACAATAAAATTTGTCATTGTTGTTGAACATGCACATGTATGTAGCAAAATATGCCTCGGTATTATTGAATTTAATTCCGTATTTTATATCCCCTTAACTGCATGAAGCTGTTAAGACAATGAACATGTTTTTCCCCCAGCTGTAGCATCTGGCTACTTGGCAGGCTCACTTAGTAGTTGTGTTGGCAGCTTTGGGTCTGCCTCTGGGCTTATCAAAGCTATAGGCTGCCAATACAGGCTCCCATTTGTTTTCTGCCTCCTATTTCTTAAGGGGTACTTATATTTGCATGTATAAAATCTAATGAGCAAATAAATACTGTAAATAAGATTTTTCCTGATCCCTGGCTGTAGGTTCTAGTCTACCATTAGTTGGCTTCTTCTTAGAATCTTATTTTCTATGATCATTCATAACAGCAAGGTTTCGTATTTCTATGTGTATATACAAACAGGATCTTTGTGAGCCCTTTAATGAGATAATATAATAAATGGAAGAGATCATTTTTCATCTTGCAGTAATAAATGAGGTGTTAAAGGAAAATCCTTTATATGTGAGCATTTGGTAGCTTTCTCCTTGCGCCAAAAATGCGAAAGAGGATACACTGAACTGGGTGCAATTATAACTCTATAGGACAAATCTGAAAATGTCTTAGGGGACAGAGTATGGTCCCCTGAACAACCCTATAGAAAGACATTACAGCCATACAACTACACATTAGTACTCTCATTCATTTCAATAGAGCTTTCACAGGAAAACTTTCTGGTGAATTAGAAACCTTTACCGACACCTTTTAAACATAGCTGCCAAGTCCCCCCTTTTCCCCGGGAAACCCCCATTTTTAAAGCCGTTTCCCGCTGTCATCCCGAATGGCGAAATATCCCGTAATTCCCCGGATTTCTTCCGGTGCTGCTCTGCCTATGTCTGGGTACCGGAAATCGTGCAGCGCTGGCACCGGAAGTTGCTTCCACGCATGTCTGGACATGCGTAGAAGCGACTTCCTGTGCCGGCGCTGCTAATCCTGTATTTTTCTAACTGGGACTTGGCAGCTATGCTTTTAAAACAAAAAGGTACAATCACTCGGGTTAACCAAATAATGTCCTCCCTCAAAGAGGGCACGTGTTGCGGTGAGACCTGGCAACCAAACCCTTGTGTTGTGGGTTGGAAGGATTGGACAGCCACAGCATCATATTGGTAGGCCCCTTGATGCTGGGTTCAATCAGGCCAATGGACGCGAGCTAAACAGATCAAGGGACCTATATATGCCCATGCACATGACCCAGAGCTTCCTCTTTTGGTGCGTGCATCTGAACACCCACCCACTGGTCCCTACTTTTAGGGCTTGTGCACTCGACCTTGCTATGCTGTCGTGTGTTGTCTGTCGTTGGGACAGGGGCATGGCAGGAATTTTCCCCACTTGGCTAATTGGCTAGTGCCATTTGGGTTTCACCTGCCGTGTAGCAAATCGTCACAACTTGTAAGGTTGTGGATAGGCTCTGGTTCAGGTGATAGGGATGGGGGAACGCTCCCACCATCCCTATGTGAAGTGTATTCCATTAAAGGAATCCAGGGTTTGGTCAACCCTGTGAGGGGTTGTGCCCATGCCTGAGTCCAGGGGGACATCTGGGTGGCGGACATAGCATGTCCCCGGATTTCCGCCTATCCAGGTGTTCACCTTTGGCTGACCTATGCTGGAACCCTGGGTCAGTGCTACCTGCATGGCAGGGAGCTAGTCAAACCAGAGCCTATGCCAGGCATCCCCAAAGTTTGGCCCTCCAGATGTTTTGGCCTACAATTCCCATGATCCCTAGCTAACAGAACCAGTGGTCGGGGAAGATGGGAATTGTAGTCCAAAATATATGGAGAGCCGAAGTTTGGGGATGCCTGGCCTATGCAACCACTCACTTGCTGTAATCAATAAAGTTGTGGCCTAAATTCTGCCAAAAACCAAACCAAAATTATGAGTCTTGTGTGGATTCCTTTAAGGGGGAGGTTTAAAAGTCTGAACACGCAAGTATTTCTTGATGTGGCCTTACTCAGGAAAAGCTGCAAATTGTGAGGAAAATAGTTTATTAAGAGAACTGTTACTAATTTTTTTTTTTTAAAAAAAAGGTGACACCAGCATGCAAAAGAAACCCTTAGTTATTAAGGATACAAACTAGAGATTGTGCATGAGGCAATATTTAAATAGCTGGTTGCTTTCCCAAATCAATCAGATGTTTAAACATGGTTCTTGCTTTATAATAAGAGATTACAAAGAGAACATTTTGTCTTCCCAAAATCACTGAGAAAACTGTTCAAATTAAATCCATGCAAATATTTGAGAAGAAAGGCCTGGATCGAAAGAACTGCACAAGTTGTTTGCATCTGAGGGAACTCTGGACTTAAGAGTAACACCCCCTCCCTGAAGGCCACATAGGGAGTTTGTGATATTCCATGATGAATTGCAGCCCAATATATGCAAACACCTTTGGCTATACAGTTTAAAGGTAAGCGCCTGAGAGTCCACTGGACACAACAAACCTTTGGGTGCCCCCAAAGCAGGACTTTGGATTCTGATCAAATCTACAATTTTTAAAAAGGATTTTTGGCAAACAGTTTTCATTGAATGGCTTTTGCTTAATTATAATTTTCTAGTAACCAAAGTATCTATATAATATTAGCTTCCCTGCTGGAAAATTATAAATATGCAATCTTTTTTAAATTTAGGATTATTTGACATATCTATAAGAGACAATTAAAATTATTCATCAATAATATCAACAAAAGTATTTTTAGATTTTCAGTGTAGCTTTTTTAGTTTCATAAAATGTTTTGCCTGCAAAATAATAATAATAATAATAATAATAATAATAATAATAATAATAATAATGCATTGTGGGGTGTCATAATGACCTTCAGGTAATGCTATGTGTAAAAAAAAAATCTAATTAATTTTGGTCCCATTATTCCTTATAGAAACTCACCTTCATTTAATATAACTCAAAATGAAATATTTTTAAAGCAATGCCCTGCTACATTATATTTAGCAACTGATATGCAAGAAGACCAAACCTATCCATTCTTAAGGAAATCAGCCCTGAGTGCTCCCTGGAAGGACAGATCGTGAAGCTGAGGCTCCAATACTTTGGCCACCTCATGAGAAGAGAAGAATCCTTGGAAAAGACCCTGATGTTGGGAAAGATTGAGGGCACTAGGAGAAGGGGACGACAGAGGACAAGATGGTTGGACAGTGTTCTCGAAGCTACGAACATGAGTTTGACCAAACTGCGGGAGGCAGTGCGAGACAGGAGTGCCTGGCGTGCTATAGTCCATGGGGTCACGAAGAGTCGGACACGACTAAACGACTAAACAACAACAACAATGAAATATGAGTTACTTATTTATTCTGATATAGTTTGTAAGGTCAGTATCATTCACTGAGGACTGACTAATACTCACAATAAAAGAAACTGTGCATTTTAAAAATAGAAGACCATTTATGTAAATTTTTTGCCTTTGGCCATTTCAGAAAGCATGAACAAACAAAAAGATGCTGTAGTTTTGCAGAACACGTGAGATAGTTGTCAACTTTGATCTTACATCAATTAGTCAAGATTCTGAATGATCATAGGTAGCAAAAACTAAAATCCCTTCCCTAGTTGAATAAAACTGTCAAAGATACCTACTGCATAAATTACATTGTTTCCTAAAGCAATAACAATTCTTGACTTAGATTCACTGGTCAGAGGGAATAGAATTTCAATGCAGTTTTCTTTTATAGCTAAAGAACTATGATCATCTGAGTCGTTGATGTTGTTGTTTTACCCATTTTCCACAAGAGACAGTGATAGACTATTTTTATTATCATTATTTCTTCCACCTCAAATTTTAACCAAATCGGTTCCCAAGGCAGCTTACTTTAAATCTGACTTAACAATTTAAGAAGCCACAAAATTTATTTATTTTTAAAAAGCAACAACAGGAAGTATACAGGCCAGCTCAAATACAAAACATCATCAAATGTGCTAGAATAACCAATGAAAAACCTTAAATAGAGTGAAAGTGTCTTAAGCCTCCAAAAAAAACTTGTGACTGGTTGCACTCAGCTCCCCCAGTTAGATTTATTGTATGCAAGATTCGCTTGAAAAATAAGGGAAATTATATATGTGAAATGTCCAACTAATTATAAACAACAACAACCCTACCTTAGCATGTAAGTAATCATTTTTAGCACTTCTGATTTAATTAGCTTTTTGATTCTCGGATCATTACAGGCTAGCTAGACCTAGAAGCTATATTTAACTTTTAGGAAATACGACCTTTTGATTGCATATACAGAGCTAAACCTTATCAGAGTCACTGAATCCTAGCAAAGTTTCTCTTTTTTTCTGCCCCCCTACAGGTAGTACAGCACAGTGCTGGAATGACAGGGCCCCATCTGAACCATGCCCAGCTCCCCAGTCTGCACAAACCTACTCTATCAATCATGGCAGGATAATGCATAGAGGCTGCACCTGTGACAGGAAATGATTGAGTGCTGAACACAGGGCCTGCCTCGCCTGTCACTTGTGCTTTTGTATTTCTCCAGGGCCGGTTTGAGAATGTTCAGAATTTAGAGCAGGGGGTGGGAAGGAACCATGAATTCACTTGCATTTTATTTAAATTCCACTTGATTAGTCAGCGGGCTGGTGCTGCGGAAGGACCTGCAAATGAACTGCAAGCTAACAAGACCAGGATTCGGTCGACATGCTGTAATCGTATTAAAGTGCAAGCAATTTAGTCTAGGTGTAGCAAAATGAAAAATGCAGGCTGCAGCCAATCCATTTGATTTCTCTTACCAAAATGAGAAGTTTTCATCTTATGGAGACATCAGTGGCCCATATGGAATGGAGATAAAATAAGCAGAACTTGTAAGTCATTATTCATCTATGTTAGGAAAACGACACCAGAGAAGCACTGGCAAAGTAAAAGGCGCTTTAATTCTTCTTTGATACAGATGAATTTATATAAATGTAATGTTCAAAAAATTTGGAACTGGTTACCTAAAAAGTAATCTGGGTTTTTTCTTTTCTTTTAAAAATTGTATAAGCAGAACACGTTACAATCTATGCAATAAAAGAACACTGGGAATTTAATTGTGCTTAATGCCGTGTCGTCTTTATGGGGATAAATTCGTGGAATCTAATTAATATCCCGCATCGATCATATATAAATTGAGTTTGCTGTTTGTAATTCAATCAAATTCTGAAACTATTCAAGAAGTAGATTACATGCAAATCTGCAGTCTATGATCATCTTAATAAAAACAAAACAGTCACCTAATAGAAGGGATATAAAAAAACAGGTAAATTTCAAATCTAAAATATGGGAATCAGGGACCTTGATATTTCACAGATCGCTCCCATTTTCTTAGTAACTTCTTTTTTAAAAAGTTTCAGAGCTCTTGACATTTTTATTAGCTCAACATCCCCCCCCCCACCCCGTTAAGTATTTTCCTCTCAAATAGTGTTGGAAATCATTTGCTTCATAGCTTATGTGAGAACAAAAGTGATTGTACCCTCCAGGAAACTCTACCCGTTGTTTTTTCAATAGGCAACACTTAATTGAAAGAATCCCAACCCCTTAGTTTTTCATTGTTAAAGATGCTTGGCAAATGTCTTCTTTCACACATTCCCACCACCCTTTGCTTTTGGCTGAATGCCCTTGCAAAAGCAGGTCATTGTTTCTTGAGCAATGAATCAGCTGGTTTTCAGTGGAATGCATACTGGGAGTGCACACTGATGCAACTGAAGATTAAAATTTAGGGAAATGTGGGCTAGACGTTCTGCAATATTTTGCACCCCTTCCACAAATTTTCTTATCCTCGTCTCTCTGAAACACAATAAACAAAGACATCGGGGAAGAGTGTCACATGCAGTTGTGTGTGCGCGCACGCTATTTCCCTCCCTTTACAACTTTATCAAGAGCAATTGTTTGGGGGGGGGGGAGAGACACTGATCAGCCAAAATGAAACTAGCTTGGTTCGTGTGCTTCTCCTGCACGCAAGGAAGGCGCTGTGAATACACACACACACACACACACACACACACACACACACACACGAGGATACCGGCTGCGGCCTCTGCCCTTGCTCCTTCTATTCTCTCCAAGCAGCTGCAGAATGAAGCCTGCAATCTTCTCCTTTCTCTGCAGCAGAAGCATTCATTCCCTTGTCTGCCCGGAGCTTATTTATTTGCAACGGACCTTGGTCTGCAGCTGAAAGCAAAGGAAGGACGCCCAGCAGGCTTGTCTTTCTAAGCTCAGTAAAATAACTCCTCTGCTTAACACACGCACACAGCCCGGCTGCCTTTCCTAGCTCACTCTCGGTGCGGTGAACTGAACTTTGCCTTGTGGCTTAAAGCCCCAACCATGGGTGTTATTGCCAATGCCAAAAGAGAGCGGAGGCAACGCTCGTCTTTCCCGCCATCCGTGGCCTAGCAGTGTGCGGTGAGGAGTGCCCCCGTGGCACCTGCGTTAACAGCTCCGAGACTTCCCCTCAGCCAGGGCTGTAAAAAATATTATTACATTCCACAAAAGCTCCCCTTCTTCTCCTCCTCCTCCTCCTCCTTCCCCAGTCTCTTTCCTCCCTCGCTTCTCGGGCTATAAAGAGACCAGCAGCTCAAGCTGCTAGTTAGCGACCCCCAGACAAAAACCTGGAGGGGGGGGAGGAAAAAGGAAGGAAGCCTGAGCTTCCCAAGTAGCCCCTTCTTATGAGGGAGAGGAGCGGGGAGGAGGGAGAGCGCGAGCGCGAGCAAAAGACAAACATCTGGGGATTGGACCATATGCTAAAGCTTTGTCTTGTCCTTCGAAGTTAGGCTGCCCTTGAAGTGATTTGTCAAGCGGCCTAGCCGTGACAGGGAGCCGATGTGGTGGGAGGGAAGCGGGACCTGGAAGCCAGGGGCAGAGAAGGTCGCCAAAGCGGGGCAAAGGGAAAGGTGAAGGGCACTCGTGAAGGGAAGGAGGGAAGCGAGGCAACCGGGAAAAGAGGAGGGTGGCAAAGGGTGCGGTGCATTTTTGCGGAAGCACAGCAGCCCGAGCCCTTTTATCTTGAGGGATGATGGCCCTCGTTTGGAAACGTCGCTCCTTGTTCCTGGAAGTGGCACACAGTGCGCGGCAAGCACAGGCCCTCAGTCTAGGGTTGCCATATTTCAAAAAGGGAAATTCTTGACACTCGCCAAGTTGTTGATGGTTGTTTTTTTTGGGGGGGGAGCATACCCAAATTGTTGGGCTCTGTTAGGGGAAACCTAACCCAAAAACAGTTTTTGAGCTTTTTCCATCACGTTGCCATGCACCCAGGTTTCCCCTGACATTTTGCCTATTTGGCAATCCTACCTGAATCAAACAGCTCTCAGCACATACTCTTAAAAGGGGAGTTGCATTTCCCTTATCAATGGCAGCTACAGTGAAAGAATACACTTTTTTGGGGGGGGGGAAGTGCCCTGTTACCAGCCTGCATTAACAACATTTAAGTTGTTATTCTGTACTTATTTATTTGAGGGGCTTGTATATCCCACTTCCTTCATCGGTCTTCCTGTGATGGCTAGTAATCACATGTGTGCAATAGTTCAAGGGGATGTCAGAAGTACATTTGGTGTACATTTCTTGCTCTCCCTCAATTCTTTGTTTTTGCTTATTTTATTTTTTACTGTAATGCATTATGAAAAGTCTTAATAAAATATTTATTTATTTTTTAAAAAAATACATTTGGTGCCATGAATATAAACACCCTCAGGAATATGGCATCCCAGTGTGCAGACTTGGTGTCCAGGACTTAATATGACGTAAATACGCACTAGGCAGGATTGAGCTCTGGAATGTGTTAAAACTCAGTGTGTAAGAGTGTGTATTTGAGCCTATGTTTATTTACTAAAGTTAGATCTTGCATTTTGTTCAAGGAGTTCAAGGCAGCTTACATAATTATTTTCCCACACCCCTATTTCCACCTCACAACAACCTTGTGAGGTAGGTTAGGCTGAGAGATAGTGATTTGCCCAAGGTCATCCAGTGATTCATTATTTAATTTCTATACCACTTAAATATATTAAAAATGTCGCTAAGCAGTGTTAAAAAAAACTGAAGCAACAATAGACAACTTAAACAAAGTATTACAAAAAACATGTTACATTAATACAAAGTTACTAATCTACTTATGTATCTGTCTATCTCAATTCATTTTCCTTCTGACACTCCCTCCTTCTCAGCCTCCAGGTTACAAACAAACTCTCAGCTCACCCACAAAAGTCTGGAAAGAGTGGATATAATCTTTAGGACTCAGTTATATTAGTCAAACGATGCATTATAGACATGCAACACCAGATGGCGCCAGAGAGCAAACAAATTTTCTATGTGATTTTTACATAGGGGTTTCTTTTATTTTGTTATAAATGATTTAATTTCTGACTTATTTATAGTGGTTTTTTTTTCTTGTGTGTAGATCCACCCTTAGTCTCTCACGCTAAACTTGCTTTTTATGGGCAGACCCAAGGTGGATGGTACTTCCTCAGGCTGCCCACAGCTGGGTCTCATTCAGCTGCATTTACCACACCCAATTCCAGGTTTCCCAAGGGGTCCAAAGGATGGGAAGAGAGATCCCCTCCACTCACAGCTCTTTCTTCACCCTCTGTCCCCTTCTCCTCTAGCTGCTTTATGGCTGAGTGGGGATTTGAACCCAGGTCTCCCTGGTCCTTGTTTAACACTCTTAACCACTGCTCTGCAGTAATTCCCATACAGGTATTCCTTTTCCTGACCATTGTTTAACTGAAACTAGCCCATTGATTTTGGGGTTGCATATCACCCTTGAGTGCAAGGCTTCCAGATAATATTGGAGTCGGGAACGTTGCCGAATTGAGAAATCAGTGTCTAAATTTAGCTGCATCAGTGCTGGGCCAAAACGTTTTGATGCCTGAGGTTGAATAGCAGATTGTAGCTGTCTACCCAACTTAGGGTGTATAATATCCAAGGCTGGTCAAGTTATTTGGCAACTGAGACATAAAATCCCACAAGTGCCACACAATGGAATTCAAAATACAACAACAACAACAACAATTGGCTGCCCTTTCATGACTACCCAAAATTGGCTGCCTGAGGTCGCCACCTCAGTCTGCCAAATGGTACAGCCACACAAAACTGGGGCAATGAGTAGGGGAAAGCATTTCCAAACTTCAAAGCATTGAACACAGCTCTGAAATCTGTTATGTAGAACATCTCCTATTCTAAAATAAATGCCTTGTTGTCCTGTGGCAAGGATGTGGAATCCACAGCCCTGCACATGCTGCTGGACTACAATTTCATCATCCCTAACGGCTGGCCATGCTGGCTGCAGCTGATAGGAAATGTAGTCCAACAACATTTGGAGGGCCGCAGTTTGGGGATGCCTGATCTATATAACTAGGAAGCCCAACGACCTTCTGTAAATTTGCACAAACTGAGGAATGAATAAGAAAAGAAAGAGGAAATGTGAAAGAAATTCAGAGGAAAAGGCAACAGAGGTTGCGCTACTAAGAGATTGTAGAAGGGCGGCTTAAAGACATCTTGTCGGTTATCCTAAAACCTTAGAAACACATGTCCCTGTTTCACTTCACTCCCCCTTTCCTGCCTTTTCTATCAGAAAATCGGGAGAAGATGGGGATGGTGGAAGAAATGAGGCACTAGTTGAAAAAATAATAATAATGAAGGGATGGCTGATCATGCTGCCTCCTTCTTCCCTCTTTCCTTTTTGCCCGCCAAGCGTTGAACTGATTAGAGTGTAATTAAGGCCATAAAACCCTCAGCTTATCCACCTGTTTATTCACTAAAGTCTCAGGCTCATCAGGCAAATTAGCTGCTTCCAGGCTGCACGTTGGGCCTTGAGCTGGACTGATTAATGAAGTTTATTGGGAGCTGTTAAAAGCATTAACTGAAGGAAATCTCAGCAATTCGTCATATTTAAGGGATGGAAATTAAATCTCCCCATGCAAATGAGAGGAGACTCCAAAGCAGCTTCTTTTTAGAGGTTACAGAGGGGGAGTGGGGGTGGCTGGGTGGGTAGGGAGGGATGGATGAGTTTTATTCACCAGGCTGCTTTGTGTCTTTCTGTCCCTGGGGCAGCTGACCCCAGAGCAAATGCTGCTTCCCAGGAGCCATTACCCACCCTTGTAATGGAGCTCATTTAGTGTTTGGGTAAAAACATAAGACAAGGCCTTGATTGGGCAGGCTGTGGTTCATAGAGTGACAGGGCCCAGATGGAACGACCAGGCCGAGAAAGGCAGTTCCCTATCCACTTGAGACGTCTGCAACATGTGATTTCAAATAATGACATTTTAGCAGTTGCAATGACTTCATTATCATCGAGCCTGGCAGCAGCTTTATAATTTATTTTGCACTCTTTGTTGGTAATCTGATCTGAAAACTGAACAAGATGCTTGGAAATGTTTTTGTCTGGATGCTGCCCTTTGCATCCCAGGAAGCTGCCTTATCACATTGGTCCATCTGCCTCAGAACTGGCTCCGCTGACTGGCATTAGCTGTCTTTTCCATCTCTAACTGAATATGCTCCAACATTTCTCAGATGAAAATAGGGACACTTCCCACTCTGCCCCCACCCCCTCAAACTGATCCTCCTTGACCTCCCATTTTTTGTGTCGCCTGCCCCAGGCAGAGCATTTCCTCTCAGAAAAAGGGCGAGTGCCACCACCACTAAGGCAACAGGACGCAACGCGCACATCCTCCAACGTCCTGAGAAAATTAATCCCTATTTTATTTTATTCTTTGGTAGATTTGCAAAAAGAAAGACGCACACTGATAAGGGAGGAGGCCAGTGGCAGTGGAGAGGCAAAAGGAGGCTCCTTTGCAGTTGCAGCTGCTGCCACCATCGTCGCTCAGGACAAGCACCGGCTCATCCTCCTCCCCGAGTTTGGCAGTGGTGCAGGCAGGGGGAAATAGGGATATTCCAGGATCCAATCAGAAACCAGTATGGCTTTTTGTAATAACAGGACTGTCCCTGGAAAATCGGGACACCTGGAGGGTATGTAATGGAAGATGCCAGGGATTGAACTAGAGTCCCTTTTCACACAAAACTTGTCTCCTGCTTCTGAGAAACTGCCATTTCCATGTACAGCCATACCTCATGATACGTCCGCTTCATGTTGCGTCTTTTCAGGTTACGGACGCGCCAAATCCGAAGTCCCGGAACGGATTACTTCCGGGTTCGGGGCACCCTCAACCTGCGCACATGTGCAGAAGAGCTAAATCGCACTTTGCGCATGCGCAGAAGCACCACATTGCATCATGCGAGTGCGCAGATGTGGCACTTCATGTTGCGGCCTTTTTATGTTGCAAACGGGCCACTGGAACGGATCCCGTTCGCAACATGAGGTACCACTGTGACCTAGGAGGAAACATTACCTGCTGGTGGCATTATTAAAGAAAACCATCCCTGTAGATGAGACTGATAAGAATAAAAACCAATTGGGAATTTAGACAAAGCCTAAAACTGAGCTATAGTCCTTCTTCATAAGATCCATGGCATGGAAAAACAAAGTCTCTGTGTGGATTGAGTGGAATCAATTTAATGTTTTCTGAGAGAGTCGGGTAGCAACTGAAGGGCCTCTTCCTCTTCTGAGGAATCTCTGAAAGACCTGGTCTCTCGGGGATTGGTACATTGTATAGGCAGTATGTGCCAAAAGTGTCCTCCCACTGGATACAGAAAAAAAGTAATTGTTCAAGATTCAAGTATAAATCTTGAATGTTTCTGTTTCATGCATGTTCCTCTGCTACTTTAATGCTCCTTGTTGTCCTGTGGCTTTCTGATTTCTAATTTCTGCAGCTCAGTCGCAGCTCTTGTAGGCAGACTCTTGTTGGCTTGGGTCAACCATTTCCTACAATCCCAGAGGTTAAGATGTAGGAGCAGTTTTCTGCCATGGCCAGAGGCAATATCTTGGCAGTCTCATCTTGGGAGGTTCATAATATGGGCCTCTATCACAATAATTAAAGATATATTAACCTGTTTTTATTTCCTTCTTTGAGTCTTCGAAGAAACACATTGCAAGTGAAACTCAAAGTCAAATCAGATGTAAAGAATGAATAGTTGCAATGAATTTCAAAGACTCTGAGAAAGATCAGGTACCCTTTAAAAATCAACAAATAATTTTACAAGTTTAATTCACAAAACAAATTACAATTTGTTTAGATGGTATAACTGCTACTAAATAATTAAAAATGAATTCTAGGTGTTTCACAATGAAACAACTCCATCTAAACAATGTAAAATAAGAATCAGCATTTTAAAATACAGTCTGAAGGGCTAAGTAGGAGATGTTGCAATAGATGGCACCAGAGAGCCTGTCCACACAGTGCATCCACAGTCGGGTAACAAGGAATTTTATATTGTATTTAGCCCCCCTATTTGGATTTTTCCAGAATTTAAAAAAATTTACTGTTGAGAAAATGCAGGCTGCCAGCTGAATGGGGAGAGAATCAAGTGAACAAAGTGCAGCTATTTAAGGCACTTATGGCTTCAAATTCATGTTAAACTCCCATGCGAATGAGCCTTAAACTATGACGGTATAACTCAAGTTTCTCTGCTTATTATCAACAGGTTTAAATTTGGTTTATAACAGTAAAGTGTTGTGTAGTCTAAACTGACTGCCTTGTAATTAAATACCTCTTCCAAACATGCTCACCTAGGACTCATCTATATAGCTGCAAATAAAACATTTTAAAGTGCATTATACAAATGTGACACTAGATGGGGATGATGAGCTATGGCATATTCTATATATTTTTCAAAACGTTTTTTTTTAAAGCATTTTCACAACTTTTTAAAATATGTGTCTAGATTCAATAACAACAATCACAGATGGGGTAAAAACCAGGAAAAGGTCAAAAGGCACTTTTTGTTGTAATATGAAAATACTTTTGGTTACAGCGATCCTTGTTAAACTGAGAAAGTAATGTGCATTATTCTGCCATCCTGTAGATACGCAGATATCAAATAAAAGGGAAAGATCATAGAGTTAGGGGCTCACAGAAGGGCCCTATGTAAGCAAAATGTATTTTCCCCAAAATAGAAACCCTATTCATCCACGGTATTACTGGAATTCGGAGCAGGAATTAATGGGAAATTGTGGGTTAGCACTTTGGTTTCTGACCCAGATAAGACACAAATTGGGAGAGGTTAAAGAGGTCCCCCTTGGACACCTGTGGTTGCTCACTTTGGCCTCTGGTAGACACTGCTATCCTCACTAGCATGCTCATCATCTCATACATTACTTGAGATGACAGAGGGAAGGGTAGTCAGAATTTCCCTGGCAGGGAGCTAGCAGCCAGATGAAAGGAGGAGCAGTAGAAGTAGGGAGGGTGTTGGTTTGAATAGCCTTGCCCTGGAATTCCCTCCCTGCATAAACAGGGTTTACTGTACAGTAGTACCTCGTTTTTTGAACAGCTTAGTTCACGAACAACTTGGAACCCAAACACTGCAAAACCAGAAGTAGGTGTTATTTCCGCCCCGCCCCCCTCCCGGAAGCTAAACGTGCTCCATTTTGAGTCCCCCTGTGTTTCCTGTTGCACTGCTAATTTGCTTATATTTGGTGCTTTTGTTTTTGCTATTTATTTTGCTATTTGTTTTGAGGCTTTTCAGTTAATTTGATTGATTGATTGATTGATTGATTGTGTGACTGCGGAAATGGATAAAAGCCCCCCATCCAAACAATGACTATCATCAGTGCAGGTAAGAAATTTCTTTAATTTTAATTTTTATCATCTACAATACTGTTTTACTTGTTTTATAGTGCAGTACATTGATTATTGCTTTCCTTTTATGGATCAATGGTCTCGTTAGATAGTAAAATTCATGAAATTGGTGTTTTAGGGGTTGTTTTTAACAGTCTGGAATGCATTAATCCGTTTTGCATTACTTTCTATGGGAAAGCATGCCTTGGTTTTGGAACGCTTTGGTTTTGGAACAGACTTCCGGAATGGATTAAGTTTGAGAACCAAGGTACCACTGTATTCAGGAAAAATAATCTTAAATCATGTGTAATTTGCCTGTTGATCAAAAGTTTCCCGAATTTAAAGCCTGAGGGGAAGAAAAAGAAAAAGAAATGGAGGTACAGTTCACTAAAATTGGACCAGATTCAACTAATGAGTCTCACTAGCAGAAGCTCATGCAAGGGCATTTCCCACCCCCCATCTCCACCCACGTGTGCCCCAATGCTCCCAAATTGGCTTGAGACAGTCAGGAGAACTCCCAGAACACTGGGGTGGGGGAAAGAAAAGGGGATCATTCCTTGGTACAGTATACCTGAAGGAGCGTCTCCACCCCATCATTCTGCCTGGACACTGAGGTCCAGCGCTGAGGGCCTTCTGGCGTTTCCCTTGCTGTGAGAAGCCAAGTTACAGGGAACCAGGCAGAGGGCCTTCTTGGTAGTGGCACCCGCCCTGTGGAACACCCTCCCACCAGATGTCAAAGTGAAAAACAACTACCAGACTTTTAGAAGACATCTGAAGCCTGCCTTGTTTAGGGAAGCTTTTAATGTTTAATAGATTATTGTATTTTAATATTTGGTTGGAAGCCACCCAGAGTGGCTGAGGAAACCCAGCCAGATGGGCAGGGTATAAATAATAATAATAATAATTAATAATAATAATAATAATATCTTGCAAGCTGAAATGCTAACTTTTGGACATAGTGCCAAGCTGAATTCTTCCCTTTGGGTTGCATCCAGATTTCCCTTCCACCAACTGGAGTATCCCTTAACTGGTTCCACTCAAAGGATGATGCACCCATCTATGGGAGAAGAGATTATTGTCCCTCCCATTGTATCCATTCTCTCTCTCTGGCAATGGGATCCTTCTTTTCCATCCATGGAAGGTGAAGTTTGGGTCCTACCCATTTTTAGAAGTTTACAACAACAAAGACAGGATAAAGAAGGAAAGAAGGATTGCTTTAGCGTACTTCATACTTGGGTGTTTCCTGACTAGAGATCAGGTTATTCACTGGAGTTATTGGATTAACATTTTTAAACATTTTATCCACTGTAATATTTGCCTGTTTCAGTGAGTTGTGGGGAAACGGAATTTCAATAGGAAACTGAAATTGGGTTTGCTAGTTTGCTCAAGGCTTCCTGCAGTTTTCTGTTTGTACAGAATTTCCCCCTGAATAGGATGGCTAGCATCTGCACACCTGTAATAAAGCAGTACAACTACTTCCAAATACGCTTGATAGAAAATAGCTAAAATGATCTCTTAAGCAAATCAATTTAGTGTAAGATTATGCAAGACTTTGACTTACATAGAACTCTGCCTATGACAAAATGGATAATAATTTTCAGCCAAGATTGAGAACCAGCAAATACAATGGATGTATGTGCTTGAGAGGTGCACACATTGTCCCCAATAGCTAGAGGATACTTGAGTAATTTGTGACTGTAGCACATTCAGAGTTCATCAGTTTCCAAAATTAGGAACAGAGCTTTACAACTCCTATACAGTATAATACTGCCTGGAAGCACAACACACTTTAACGGCTATTGTTCTCATGATATAGCTCAGGCATCCCCAAACTTGGCCCTCCAGATGTTTTGGGACTACAACTCCCATCATCCCTAGCTAACAGGACCAGTGGTCAGGGATGATGGGAATTGTAGTCCCAAAACGCTGGAGGGCCGAGTTTGGGCGTGCCTGATATAGCTTATAGTTTCATTCTTCAAATAAAGTAAAGCTGCATCCTATCGTTCTGCCCGGACACTGAGGTCCAGCGCCAAGGGCCTTCTGGCGGTTCCCTCGTTGCGAGAAGCCAAGTTACAGGGAACCAAGCAGAGGGCCTTCTCGGTAGTGGCACCCGCCCTGTAGAATGCCCTCCCATCAGATGTCAAAGAGAAAAACAACTACCAAATTTTTAGAATAATAATAATAATAATAATAATAATAATAATAATAATTAATAATAATAATAATTTATTATTTATACCCCGCCCATCTGGCCGGGTTCCCCCAGCCGCTCTGGGCGGCTTCCAACAAAACAGAAATTCTAAAATACAGAAATCCATCAAACATTAAAATAGAGAAATCCATCAAACATTAAAAGCTTCCCTAAACAGGGCTGCCTTGAGATACCTTCTAAAGGTCTGGTAATTGTTGTTCTCTTTGACCTCTAGTGGGAGGGCATTCCACAGGGTCCACAGACATCTGAAGGGAGGCTTTTAATGTTTAATAGATTATTGTATTGCATTTTCCTGTTGGAAGCCGCCCAGAATGGCTGGGAAAACCCAGCCAGAGGGCTGCTGCCGCCCCTAGAGCCTGCTACCTGACGTAATGGCCTCCCTCTGCCTTACAGTAGGGCTGACCCTGGTTGCGATTGCTTTTAAGTAAACATGCTTCGTCCTATTGAATTTGAAGGTGTTTGTGGCTCCTTATATACCAGGCACCCCAAAAATCAGCCCTCCAGATGTTTTGGGACTACAATCCCCATCATCCCTGACCACTGGTCCTGTTAGCTAGGGATGGTGGGGGTTGTAGTCCTAAAACATTTGGAGGGCCGAGTTTGGGGGTGCTTGTTATATACTTTGCTAAGTCACAGCTGCCTGCACAGGTGGTTGAGTGCAAATGGGGCTACCAATATAAAGTATTGTTTTCTACACACTTGGTATGCAGCTAAAACTGAGAGAGGATCTTATTCATTGGACCCAGGTAAGACCTACCTATCTGTCAAAGTGCCTTCTCCCATATAAATAGTCCCAGGTACTGCAATTGGCAGTGTCTCTTTCTGTTGTGCCCCCAGTGGGTTTAGTCCACCAAGTGGCAATATGGTAGGGGGTCTTCCTCTGTTGTAGCTCACCGGTCTTGGAATTCCCTTCCCCTGGGGGGACAGGCAAAATGGACTATAAGGGGATTCCTACTGCTATTAAAAACACACACACAATTGTTCTCCCATCTAACGCAATATTCTCTGTACTGTACTGATGAGCAGTTGCTCTTTAGTATTTCAGTGACGATCCTTTCCTGGCCCTTGCTGGAGAAGTTAGCATCCAATTTGCTGTACCTGCCAAAGGCTGCTTCATAACCAACACCTGAGTTTGCTGAAAACACAAACAAAGCTGGATGTTATGAGCATGGCAATGCCTTACTCCAAAACCATGAATAATCCCACCTATAGGTTTTATGCAGACTTCAGATTGTGCTAAAGTAATGACACTCTCCGCTACCCCATTGCACTAGTGGACGTAAAAATATAAGGATGGAGAATGTAATGGCATGTGTGTAGAGGCCCACAGAGCACAATGGAAGGAGGCAAAGCTCCTCCCTCCAGTCTCACTGCCATTTACATTTTCTTTCAAAGTATAATGGGGGGGGGCGAACCCTTGTGGTTAGGATAGCTTCCAATAATAATAATAATAATAATAATAATAATAATAACAACAACAACAACAACAACAACAACAACAGCAGCAACAACAACAACAACAACAACAACAACAACAACAACAACAACAGATCAACGAAAGCCTGGGAAAGTAAAAGGGTCCTTGCAGTTTCCAGAAAGACAGGAGAGTGGGCAGCAGGTGAATTTCTCTGGGCAGCTTGTTCCAAGGCTGCGGCATTTCCACAGAAAAAGTCCTGTGCCCTGTAACTTCCCAATGCACCCCAGATGGCCAAGGGGTTCGGATACGAATGGGGTAGCAATTTGATTCTGTTCACATTTAAAGGCAAACTTACCTCATTCACATTTTCCCATAAAACAGGCACATCCAACTCCCTAAAGACTGTGATCTACTCCCAGTATATAAAAAAAACTGGCAGTGATCTACCCATGGTCATTGGAGGGAGGAGGAGCGTGCATGGGGTGGGTGAATTGCCCAGAGTTCTTGAGCTTCCTGTGGGGAGGATTACACAGAGGTTTTTTTGCTTTTTCCCTGTAATTTTTTGTACATGATAAGAATCCTGCAATCTACCAGGATCAGCTGGGGAAGCACAGCTGGGGAAGCACAGCCATCCTTCAAAATTCAAATTTCTCTGAATTTTGCAATGCAGTTCTCTAGTCAAGTAATGTGTACAGAAATGCATATGCTAGTGTAAAGTGTCCCTATGAATGCATGTATGAGTGAAAATAACACACAAAAGGCATTATATTGGGGAAAGGTTTCTTTGCAAACATTTTATATTAATGTGTATATTAGGAGAAATTTGCACCAAAGTAAGGTGAATTTTCATGAAGCCTTCTTTTTTTTAAAAAAATGCAAACTGTTGTGGAAATGTGGAGACCTGAATTTAAGATTAGAAAAATGAGAAACTGATAGAAGAAAGAATTGATGTTTGAAGTGCCTCCGGTGACTGGATTTACAGTGTGGCATGGACAGGCAGAAGCAGGTCATGAACCTTGCCCTTCCCACTTTGCTCTCCCCAAAACACTAGTTTTCTCCCACTAAGTGTTATTTCCAGGCACAAGAGTTTCGTGGGCAAAAGAAACAGTAAAGGAGGCATGTTTTGAAACAGTGGGGGCAGAAATGAAGACAGGGAAAGGGGTTCCACACATAATTTCTGCCACCCTCTCACTCATGCACTTTTAAATCACCCTAGCTTTGCCTTGCTTTATATAGCAGTGATGGCAACCCAGTTGTAACACATGTTGTTGCCATGTTTAATTTGCCCAGTAGAGACCAAGGTACATCTGAGAACTGGTGAGGGGCCGTGACGAGCGGCCAAGTCCCTGCTTTGCACGTGAATGCTCCCATCGTCAGCCGTTGTTCTCTTGGATAAAAAGGGTGAAGTAGAGCAGGTGATGGGAAAGGCTTCTGCCAGACATCATGGAGAATCTCTCCCAGTCATAGTAGGGGGAGCACAAATGTAGTCTGATATTAGGCAGCTTCCTATGTTCCTAATAGGAAATGGAAACGCAATGCAAATCAGTGAAAAAATAGTGAAAGGCAACTTATTTCCAGCTTCAACATTCATACAAAAAAATCATGCCTTTCAGTCTTCCACACATTGACATTAGTTGCATGGGACCCTGCATCTGCAAAACTCCCAAGTACTGTATACGGAGAAGATTCCTGTATATTTCTCCTGGGTAATTTGTTAGTGGATATGCAAAGCAAGATTTTTTCCTGCGTACATTGTACGAGATTTGTTGCTGGCAACATTTGACAGCTCACCTGATCAGCTTTTGGCCTCATAATTATTTCAAGCAGTCTTTCTGTGCCTTCTGCAATATATTTGAATTTTTTTTTTAAAAAAAATGGTCCTTATTAACTTTTTACAGCATGTTTTTCAGCTGTGGCTAAAATCACAGTGTTAATGAACCAACCACGGTAATCACTTTTAGTTATCTAGGAGCTTTAATGAAGCATAATTAAAACTAACATGACATGTATGGAAAGAGCTGTTCCAAACTCTTTTATTATTATTATTTATATCCTATTTTTTTCTTGAATAGAAATTATTCCATATTCCAGTTTTCGGTGCAATAATTGCTGCATTCAGTGAGAGCTCTTTCTTTTCAGAAAAACAGAACCCGGGGGGGGGGGAGAATGCCATAGTTTCCTTGGGAGGGACATTTAGCTAATCCTTAAGTCAAACACACTCAAGAAACATAGTCAAGAAAATGGAAGTACATGACACAGTGAGGAATTGCTTCAACAACTGGCATATGATTCTTTCCCCTCTTGAATGAGAATATATCGAATGAAGAATTATGGCAGATTATATATTCCATTTAGGAGATAATTGTGAACATATATGTGAATGTTTGTATGCTGAAATTCTTTAACGCTCCAGATGAAACATGCTTTTTTATTATGAAAATCTCTTTTCATACTTTTTGAGGAATAGATCTAGAGAGTATAGCACCTGCACTTTAAAGCAAAGTTTTTATGTCAACAGATAGCATGCAAAAAAGGTTAATAAAGCAAATTTGCTCTCCATCCCTAACTGATGTTGTTTTAATAAGCTGCTTCAATTCGATAGACTTAGCTTTTCTTCGATTCTGCTATATTTGAACTAGCTGTTTTATGTCACAAGTGTTCTATTAAGACATATGTAATGACAAATCTTACCTCTCCTTAAAGTAAATCCAAACTCCAGCAGCAAAAATTGGTTAATGTCATTTTAATGTCACCAGTAGATTTTAAGAACAGGATAAATCAATTATTGTAATCGCAGTCCTTGTGTAAATCACTAAAGGCAAACCAACCTCAGGATTATAAAATGAATCTTTGACAAGTATTCAAGGTTTTAGCATATTCCCAATAATGAGGATTAAGCACTTGCTATCTTGTGAAAGAAAAGTTTTATTCAGTTACTAAGGAATATGTGCGTAATCATTAAGAGAGGTCAGATTAACAAAGGTATTTTGCAAAAAAGGGGGCATCCAGTACAACATCTGGTGGAAGATCAATGATAAATGTGTCAATTCTTTTTGTAAGAGGGGAAAGATTAAGAAAGTGATAAGATAATGGAGTAGCTTAATGCTATATTTTGAAAGAATGGACAGAAATTATAATGGTATCATAAAATATAATTATATAACTTTTTGACATTTTTATGTCAAGAAAACTATTCTTCCTTGAACCAAGAGCAAACAATGATTTCTGAAATCCACGGGCAATTCAGTCAATCCCAAATAAGTCCTGATTCTACATGAAGGGATTATGTAAAAAAGGCTCCAGTCTAGTCTATCTGGTTCATTACAATTCCTCACACTTCACTTTTTTTGTATCTGTATATGCGGAAAAGAAATTTGAATGTAATGTTCTGAATCGTGATGAAATCCTGTGATTTTTTTTAATAAAAAAAGACCAATCATATGTTTAATTGGATAATTTACTCCAAAATACATTTCACTCTAAAGGAGACTTTATGCTGAGTATAAAAGATGAATAATCTTACCATGTATTGCTTTTTGAAAAGCCAGCCTTTTACTTTTCTGTTTAGTGGAATGTTGAAAACAGAACCGGTCGTCAGCAGGAATGTGTCTTATAAGGGCAAAATGTATTTATATTATATTTATCATTAATAATTTAATTATTAATGAGAAACTGTGCATTAAGTGTCAGAATTTTTTAATTAATGTCTGATATCAGTGTTTACAGGTGCTTCCCCCCTCTGTAGTGTTGCAGTATATACATTTCAGCACATATATCTTTTTAATCCAAGTACACTTGGGTTTTATCTAGAAAGATTTGTTTTGTACAAGCATTTTAAATTAATGAATATGACTTGGCTCTGGGGATCCCTTTCTGTTAATTGGAAGAGGGTTTTAAAAATACCTTCTCCAGCTTCCCGTTCTGTCCTTTTGGCACATAGAATTACAAGTTTATTTTTAAACAACACACAAACACATTTCATTTTTTCAAGTGAAAGATTTTAATTTTCTTTTTTTGCTACACATTAGATGCCATTGTTCCTCATGCAACTGAGGACTGAATTTTATTATCTGGTGTGGGTTCTAGAGGGGTAAAGCGAAATGATCGAAGAGGAAAATCACAGTCCTTTAAAAAGAAGGATTCCTTGACTAAATTGTAATCACCTTTAGAAACAGTTTGCAGATAATCAAGGATTGTTACAGAAAATGAATAGCATCAAGAACACGGCGCTTAAAAGACGGGGAAATTTCTGCTGAAAGGATATATTAATGCATAGAAAGATCATCTGAGTCTGTCCTGTATATGTGATAGAACAGAAATTTGCAGTAGACGTCTGGCATCTGGTGGCTTGGAAATGAAATGACAGCCAATTCCTGAAAGGCAGCAGGAATATTTAAAGCCTGCTTCGAATCTTGGTTTTATTGCAAATGGGAAATCACAGTTTCAGTTCCTAACAAACTTTCAAAGCCTCTCAATTTTTTCTGCGGAGAATTTGGAGTTCTTGCAACATCTCTGCGTGGTCATCATACTAATGATCATAGAATCATAGAGTTGGAAGGGACCCTGAGAATCATCTACCCCAGCAATTCAGAACTATGCAGCTGTCCCATACGGGGATCGAACCTGAAACCTTGGCGTTATCAGCACCATTCCGTAACCAACTGAGCTATCGAGGGTGATTTCTATTGGTTTAATTTTCCACTTCAGAAAAAAATGTCTGTGCCAAAACATATGGCCATTTCTCTGAATTTTCCCCTCTGATCTCAAAGTACCTTTCTTTGTGGGAGAAAGCAAGAGAAGTGAGGGATTTTAATCCCACATCAAGCAGAGAGGAAGGAAGGAAGGGAGCAGTGCTGGATTTACATATAAGCTAAACAAGCCATAGCTTGTCCCCCCGCCCCAAAAAATTCACAATTAGTATACTTCTTAATTGTATTTCAGTTCAACAACTACCTTGATAAAATACATTTTTTGAAATGTGCAAATGGCTTTAGATACCTATTAGGTCCATAAATTACTATATAGCATATATTCAACACAAAAAACAGCGACAATTTGTTGTTGACAAAGGACAGCTGGACATATAAAGGGCCCCGTAGCTTAGGGCCTCATCAAACCTAAATCCGGCCCTGGAAGGAAGGGTCTCTAGAATGCTGAATTTAATCCCCTTCCCACAAGTTCTGCAATCAGAATAAATTATGTAAATAAACTTGACATCAGCTGGGGTTGTCCCGCCCACCCTGTATCTCCAATGCTGTGGCTGGCTCTATTTTGCCATGCAGATTTCTACAGCCTCTAGTTATAAGCAACTGCCTTCACCTTCTATGGCAAAAACTATACAGCACCGTGATTTTCCCTTTCTTCTTGGATGGTTATTTTGGGATATTGGTTAGAAATAAAAATCCTTGCATCCTTCCATTGCTGTTCCAAAACTGATACTTTCATATACTTGATGGAATGCAAACAATATACATAAAACCTACAAACTGACACAACCATGGGTTATAAAGTGGTTATTCTCAGTGTGTGCCATTCTACATAAACATGATAACCTTTGAAATAGTTCTCCAGGGAGGAACAGAATAGAAAGATTGAATAAAAGAGGAGAAATAGATATATTTTTAATTCTATGATGTGGATTATTAATACTTTTCTGAGACATTCATTCAGATATGGAGCTCTGGCATCCTTCCCTCTATGACCAAACTTGGGTGGCCTCATGCCACACGACCATCAGTTTGGAAGAAAAATGGGACCAGCCAGACATAACAGGTAGGTTTCTGTATAACCGAGGAGCAACCCAGGAATCCTAAAGTACAGTAATAGGAAATAAAAGTTTTGAAAATCCAAAAGACATGCCTTTCTATGCTCAGTGACTCCCAGGACCTATGAAATGATGATGACTTCAGTTTGCAGATAAAAGGAAAATGGAGAGTGTTATGTACTGAGCTTGGATCCTAGAACAATAGGCAGGTAGGATCCTAGAAGGCAGCAACCTGATTGGTCTGCAGGAGCTGTCCAATCCAGCTCCAGGAGGAAGTGAATCAGCAACCTGATTGGCCTGCAGGAACAGTCCAATCAGGCTCCAGGAGGAAGTGACACAGCAAACATTTTGGCCTGCAGGAACAGTCCAATCAGGCTCCAGGAGGGGAGTTGAATCAGCCAATCACACGGGACCCATTGTGTAAATAATGTATATATAGCCAGAGGTTTTGAGGGGAAGCACTCACTCACTGTTTACCATGAGCTGAAATAAAGAGCATGAAATCAACACTCAACTCCAAGTATATTTCAGAGAGGGATGGAAGGACTTGCTTTGCTTGATCCCTTAAATGCTTGTGGTATCCTAGAAGGGAGCTTAGGGTTAAGAGGATCTGTGAATCTTCTCCATGCTATATGTGAAAGCTTTGGGACAGGGAAGGGGGAAAGCCACATTTCCACTTCTCCACTCTCCAGATACCCAACCCCTAAAGATACAGCAATAAAACACTGAGCCCTTGAGCACTTAATAGCACTGTGCAGGGTAGTTTCAGTAGGGTGGAAATGAAAAAGGGGTGTCCTTTTGTTATTCATTTGTTCGATTTTTAAAGTTCTCTTCATCTGTTAAGCCTAGGCTCCTTTTGGAGCTCTCCAAGGTGCCACCCACCTTACGTTTTTCGCCTTTTGAACGTGAACCTCTGCTTTGCCCTGCCCTTCTTTCTGTGGACTTGTTCTCTGCCTTGCTGGAATATGAGTTAGGCTGGGATTTGAAACTGGTGTTAGCAGCACATGATCTGGTGTCCCTGACCTCAGTGTTCAGCATAAGCCCCTACTGGGCTAGAACCACATTATCCCTGAGCTGAGACCACTGCCTTGGACAGAACAAGAGGCTCTATTCTGTACTAAGGTACCAGGGGTTAGTCAAGCAGTTCCTTGAGAATTATTGGGGATCAGGCATCCAACCACTTAAATAATAAGGTGCCTATGCTTATATAGAGGCATCCAGGAAAAAGCCAATGATGGTGGAACATAAAAAGTTGTCTTACTGAGGCAGGTAATGGATCTACTTATCCCAGTATTATGCCAGTGACTCTTCAAAAATACTTGGGACAGAACCTGGGACCGCAAATAGGAAGGGAAGCCAAGATGACAAGGACTGAAACAATTGAGGCTAGGAAACATCCATCAAAGACTGGCCCATAATGTTTTAAAGCAGATAACTCTTATAGGCTCAGTAACTTGAGGAGAGTGTTCCTAGAATTATGTAAGTGTGTTGTTGTTTAGTCGTGTCCGACTCTTTGTGACCCCATGGACCAGAGCACGCCAGACACTCCTGTCTTCCACTGCCTCCCGCAGTTTGGTCAAACTCAAGTTCGTAGCTTCGAGAACACTGTCCAACCATCTTGTCCTCTGTCATCCCCTTCTCCTAGTGCCCTCCATCTTTCCCAACATCAGGGTCTTTTCCAGGGAGTCTTCTCTTCTCATGAGGTGGCCAAAGTATTGGAGCCTCAGCTTCACGATCTGTCCTTCCACTGAGTACTCAGGGCTGATTTCCTTCAGAATGGGTAGGTTTGATCTTCTTGCAGTCCATGGGACTCTCAAGAGTCTCCTCCAGCACCATAATTCAAAAGCATCAATTCTTCGGCGATCAGCCTTCTTTATGGTCCAGCTCTCACTTCCATACATCACTACTGGGAAAACCATAGCTTTAACTAAACAGACCTTTGTTGGCAAGGTGATGTCTCTGCTTTTTAAGATGCTGTCTAGGTTTGGCATTGCTTTTCTCCCAAGAAACAGGCGTCTTTTAATTTCATTACTGCTGTCATCATCTGCAGTGATCATGGAACCCAAGAAAGTAAAATCTCTCACTGCCTCCATTTCTTCCCCCTTCTATTTGCCAGGAGGTGATGGGACCAGTGGCCATGATCTTAGGTTTTTTTTTTATGTTGAGCTTCAGACCATATTTTGCGCTCTCCTCTTTCACCCTCATTAAAAGGTTCTTTAATTCCTCCTCACTTTCTGCCATCAAGGTTGTGTCATCTGCATACCTGAGGTTGTTGGTATTTTTTCCGGCAATCTTAATTCCGGTTTGGGATTCATCCAGTCCAGCCTTTTGCATGATGAATTCTGCATATAAGTTAAATAAGCAGGGAGACAATATACAGCCTTGTCGTACTCCTTTCCCAATTTTGAACCAATCAGTTGTTCCATATCCAGTTTTAACTGTAGCTTCTTGTCCCACATAGAGATTTCTCAGGAGACAGATGAGATGATCAGGCACTCCCATTTCTTTAAGAACTTGCCATAGTTTGTAAGTGTACATACCATTAAGATATTGTTCCCCACTTAGCACAGTGTGCAAAGAGTGATGCTGGGGTCTATTAATGTGAATACAGATGGCAGCAGTTTCTCAGGCATGGGGCCTCTAAGTCAGTCAAATGAACCATGGGTGGCTTGGTTAGGTTACAGATTAAAAAGAAAGAGAAGGCATTTGCATCCATGCTCCTTGCTGTCATTAATGGTTTGACGTGGGGTTGTGGGTCCCTAGTGTGGGTCCCTAGCCATGATGGCTATGTTCTGCCACCACTGTGAGAGGCCTCTGAATGCCAGTTGCTACATGAGCAGAATGCTGTTGTGCTTGTTTCTTCCTTGCAGGCTTTCCACAGGCATCTGGCTGGCCACTGTGAAAACAGGGTGCTGGACCAGATTGAGGAGACTCTTACGTTCTGATGTGGTCAGTTTTTGGGGGACGGGACTGGATTTAGACTCCAGCATTTCGGATGCAGGAGTCCCTGATTCAGAGACTTCCCATCCAATGGGCTCAGGCCTCATGAAGTCAGGACCCATGTAATTTTCCAGCATTCCTGCCTGTGTTGCTGCTTGTCAGATGGACCTGACTGCCTCCTCTTCGTGTGAGTTGCTCTCCAAGAACCAGGCTATTGCTCAGAGTTGAGCCCTAGCAACCCTTCAGTCAGTCAATGAAAAATTCCCATGACTTCCTACTGTCGCATTTACTTCTTGCCAGAAAAGTCCGTGCAATTGCCACAGAAACAATTTGGATTTTAAAGTCTAAATTCAAATGTAATTTGGCATTTATCTTTCTCCCGCTTTCATCTCCACCATTTCTATCCGGCATCACATAGCGTGGCTGTGGAATTCAATCTGTGAAATGTGACTTCAAAATTTATATTAAATCCCCTGAAAAGTGCTGATTCAACTTTCAACAGTCCAGTCAGCACCATGCTTGTCTGCATTTGTATCTGCTGTTGTCAGAAATTTGGAGGGCGTCACTGGTACGCAAAAGTGAAATGTGAAAAAATGGCAAATTTTGGATTTCAGGGGAGTGGAGAATTGTTTCCTCCAAAAAAAGAAGAAGAGAGTTTCTGCTTTGAGTTTACGTGTACTAATTAGGCGACTCTTATCTTGGTATATAATGTGACATGATTGCAGCCTTAATATTGCATCTTTATATGTGAATCCTATGATATACGGTATTTAAAAAGTGAATCTTTGTTAATGAACTCTCTCCTTCCACTTAAGACTGTTTGAAGCATTCAGTCCAGCTACTCTGCAATATTAACAGATGCAGAGTCAGACAGAAAACCTATTGATCAAAAGTGATATATCCAGAAGCAACATACTGTTTACAGTAAGTTATCATTCAGCTGAATAATGATTTAGCCATTTACTAGGAAAATCTTCCAAATTGAAGTCTAATACACAGATACTAGGTCTTCCTGATGGCACCACATTGCCAAGATTAAGTCCCATAAAGTATCTCACACAAATTTTATTGAAACTACTGCACAGTTCTTTATGTGTGGGATACAGAAGCACATAAAGTATCTTGCAGTAAATTTTGTAATGAATGGCCACAAACTGCTTGTTAAAGGTCCCTGTGTGAATGTTCAGCCCCTCAGAAGCTATTGCCACTCTGATGTATTTTTCTAATAGTTTGCAGCCTACCAAAACATGTCAAGAAGATATAAGTATGGGCAAATGACTTAATGGTAAACATAAGTACTATAGCATGGAAGATGAGATTATCACAGCATCTATCTATCAAAAGGTGTGTCACGGAGTGTTTGACTGACCATGAATCCTTAGCAAGTTGGTAGTATGGTCTCTCCTGGATTTATTGGAAGGGAAAGTGGTATACTGTACTGAGCAGGAAATTGCGGCGAACACTTCTCTTTTTTTGCTTCTTGAGAGCAAAAATGGAGACGTCCTGCAAAATGCTAACCATGGTTGCTTTAACTCTGGTAACGATACAAAAAGCACAATGAAATCATGGTGCAGCTTGCTGAATTACCCCTAGAGAATATGTAAAGGGACACACCAGTGAGATCTGCTGCTTACAATCTTTTAAAATACAAGATTAGAAAAACAGGGGGTTGCCTTAACCATGGTTAAGTATTATTGGGGCGTATGGGGTGTTAGAGGAAGCGTAGTACGCCTCCTTTTGGCAACTCCTGCAGCCAGGCTGGTGCCAAACATACTGCTCTGCTTTCCTTTGGACTGCATCAGCGAGGCTGAGAGGGGAGTCTTGTTGTCTGGGCAGCCCAGGACCTCCACGCATACAGTGGTACCTAGGGATTAGTACTTAATTGGTTCTGGGGTGCCATTCGCACCCCGAAAAGTACTTAATCCAAGCGCCTCTTCCATGTGTGTGGGAAGCGCTGATAGAGCACTTCTGTGCATGCGCGAACCGCGGAACCCGGAAGTAAACACTTCTGGGTCTGGGGAGTACTTAAACTGAAAGTACTCAAACCGGAGCTTTCTCAAACCGAGGTATGACTGTACTGCCCAAGCTTGTGCTCCAAGGAGGTGACTTAGGTGCCAACACAATGGTTTGACTTCACCCCCGGAGCTGCATTCCACTGTCTCTCAAGACAGATGGATGCCAGCAGGTTAAGTATTATGTCAATATGGGCATAATCATTATATCTATCCTTCAAGCTATGGGTTTGCATCCTGAACTGTAGCCAGACTTAAACGGGCTTAAGGACTGTTGAGCCACTTTTTGTCAAGGCAGATAAACCATCCACAACCATCCACATGGTTTATGTGGCTGTTCATTACAAAATTTCAAACTGAAAGCTGGGGATCTAGAGATTGTGGAAATTAATACCCACCCCTCCAGTAATCAGAATCTCCACTTTGACTTTGCAAATACAAAATGTTATACACCCTGATTGATACAGAGTAAAGACTAAAATGTTTGCCACTTATGTCTGGCATGAAATGAAGAGGATATTTCGCCAAGCTGTGTAAGAGGCTTGTCAAGCGTTTCTGCTCACCCTGTTTGGCAGGAATTGCATCATAAGCCTTTTGACTGATGCCAGGTTGACCAAAGAGAGAGAGAGAGAGGCTTTGTTGTGGCATTAATGTTTTGAAAGTGATGTTTTTGTCCCGTGCCTCAGGTGACATAACGGATCATCCCTCTTAAACCCTTTGCTGATACAGCCACTGTGATCAGAGTGATTGATGAAAAATCCAATTGGCTCTGAATGTTTTTATTGTTAAATTGTATGGAAGAACAAGACAATCACTCTACTGATATCTTCACTTCTATAGGCAGTGACTGGACATATGCATGCAGTTCAGTATATGAATGCATGCACACATCTCAACATATGCACCAAAAGAACGAGCACACCTACAAAACAAGCAATTAAAGTTGTTTTAAAAATTAAGGGGCTCCATGCTACATACTCATTTTCTGACGTTGCAGTTCTAATGAATGGGATACAGTACACAACAGCAAAGATGTCAGATTTGAAAGTAAGAAATCTGAGTTCAAATCCTTTCTTTGCGATGAATAGGGTTTGCCAGACTCAATAGAGGACATGACTTCTGTGCCTTTAATTGCCCTGCTCTCTTTTGAGTCTGGAAACCTTAAAGAGAAACCAGCAGACCCTTTGTTTAATTTCCAAGAAAAAGGGTCTGCTGGTTTCTCTTTAAGGTTTCCATACTCAAAAGAGATCGGGGCAATTAAAGGCACATAAGTCCTGTCCTCTATTGAGTCTGGCAACCCTAGCTATTAATCTTTCTGGGTAATCTCAGGCAGGTGAGCACTTAGAAAAGGATGCTGTAATTACTAAGACCCAGCATGGGTTTCTCAAAAACAAGTCATGCCAGACAAATTTCATTTCTTTTTTAAAAAATTGAGTTACAAGCTTGGTGGATCAGGGGAATGCTGTGGACATAGTATATTTTGATTTCAGTAAAGTTTTTAACAAACTTCCCCATGATATTCTTGTGGAAAAGCTGGTAAAATGTGGGCTGCACAAGTATGCTGTTAGGTGGATTTGTAGCTGGTAGTGACAAGTGGGGTATCACAGGGTTCTGTCCTGGATGAAGGAATTGAGGGGATGCTCGTCCAATTTGTAGAAATACGCCAAAGGTAGTCAAAGGAGGGGTAGCTAACACAGCAGAAGACAGAATTGGGACTTTAACTGATTAGAGAACTGGGCCCAAACTAGCCAAATGAATTTCAATGGGACAAACGTAAGGCTCTCCACTTAGGCAGGAAGAACCAGCTGCATAAATATAAGATCGAGGATACCTGGTTTACTAGAAGCATAGCTGCCAAGTTTTCCCTTTTCTCGCGAGGAAGCCTATTCAGCATTATGGAATTTCCCTTAAAAAAAGGGATAACTTGGCAGCTATGACTAGAAGTACATATGAAAAGGATCCATGGGTCTTAGTAGAACACAACCCCAACATGAGTCAACATGTAGCAGCCAAAAAAGCTAATGCTATTCTAGGCTACATCAACAGAAGTATAACGTCCTGATCAAGGGAAGTAATACCGTACTACTGCTGTATTGTGCCTTGGTATGGAGTCCTGTGTCTAGTTCTGAATACCACAATTTAAGAAGGATATTGACAAGCTGGAATGTACGCAGAGGAGTGCAATCAGTGGTTTGGAAATCAAGCCTTATGAGGAACAGTTGAGGAAGCCTGAGAAGAGATCAAATAGCTATCTCCAGATATCTAAAGAGCTGTCACATGGAAGATGGAGCAAACTTGCTTTCTCCTGCTCTTGAAAGAGATTCCGACTAAACATTAGAAAGAACTTTCTGACAGTAAAAGCTGTTCAACAGTGGAACGGACTCCCTTGGAATGTGTTAGTTTTTAAGCAGAGGTTGGATGACCATTTGTAATGGATGCTTTAGTTGGGATTCCTGCATCATAGGAGGTGGGTCTAGATGACCCTAAGAGTCCCTTCCAATTCTACAGTTCTTTGATTCTGAGTCTCTATTCAGTCTACTTCACAGGGTTGTTGTGAGACTAAAAAACTCTACTTGCATGTTTGTTTGTTTGTTTGTTTCTTGCTTGCATGCCTGAATCCTTTTGTTATCTATTTTCAAATTTGTTTCCCCCCCACACATTTTTTTACAAATAGAATCTATCTCACACTTTTGTATAGGTGACAAGCTTTTTCAGTACTGAGGCACCAAGATTCATGGAAAAGCCATATGCTATTATTGATACATTACATACTGGAGCACCATAATGCAGGATAACCTCGGCCTTTCAGGCTGATCGAAAACAACAGCATACAGAACAAAACTCTGTGCAAAGCTTTATTTTTTTTGACTCTTCCAACATGGAAAAATAAGAATGGACTCTAGTGGGAAAATATGGATCTTGGTAAATGTTTTATTTTTAAATTTACACCATCAGAAAACATCAGAAATTAAACCATGTCTTTTAAATTATTATTTGCTTCTGAAAATTTAGATACCACTTGATCGTAAAAAACCCTCAAAGTGGTTTACAAAAATCATGGGTTTATAAAAATCATGGGCGCGCACACATGTGAAAGTAAAATGGAGATAGATTCATACACTGCTATGTGGATTTAATCATCGTCATCATCACAATGATCTCATTTCCAAACTTTTCAATTTTGTTATACAGTATAATAACTGTGCCAATATTTTTTGTGCCAAATTTACTAGCAGGCTGTAATAAATGGGTTTGCTTTATTGCATACGGTATTTTAGTTATGAATGCTGATATATGAATGCTTCTATTACTGGTTTTTATATTTGTAAACCACTTAGAAGGCAATTTTTGGCATTAGTGGTATATGAAGTAAATTATATTATATTATTAATAAATAACGATAGTAATAATACCGAGAACCTTTATGCAGGCACACCTCTGCAAGCGAGGGGGTGGGGTGGGGATAGCAGCTTGGGGGATTTTAAGCAACAAATGGAGAGGACGAAGGATTAATCCTATCCTGCAGTCCTTATTTGGGGGGTTTGGTAGCAGAATGCCTGCTTTGTGTACCCACTAATAAAACACACTAGTAACATAACATGTAGTTTGTCTCTAAATCTGCAATTTTATGCCCATTTGCTTGGGAGTGGGGCTTACTAAACTGAACGAGAGAGACCTCCTTTTAAGTAAACATGCATAGGATTGCGTTGTGATGAAGGAAATGAGAGGAGGAAGCCCCATGCCTCATTGGTGTAATTGTCCTTGGAGACATTCACAGAATCTCTGAAGAGTCTGGCACCTTGGAGGTCATATCTCTAATTGAATGTAGAGGTGCCTTATTTTGGCTTTTATATCAGTGAATATGATTAAACTCCTGCTGTTGTGCTAAATTTCAAAGATTATAAAAAATCAGGGGAATTAAAAAGGTCACTGCAGTATTTCATTTCAATAGCAAATCTGTGGAGTAATATTGTACACGTGCGTGGGAAGTTACTTTGAAGAACTGCTCTGCAAAGAGAACTTGTTCCTCGTTTCGTTCCATTTGGCAAATACCACTCAGTTCTATGAAAATAAGCAGAACTCATCTCCCATGCTGACCACCCCAATCCAGAGCAGATTCTTGGTTCTTATACCAGACAGAGTAACCATCTTTTGAAGTGGTGAGAGATGCAAATAGCATTTCCCTTTCTCCCCAAATATATTTAGTGTGGGCAGCTTGTTGTGATGGACACCCACAGTGAATTTTGTCTTCTGAATGACGTACTACTACTGCTCATTGAGACTGGTAATGGCAGAAGGTAGGAAGGTCAACAGCAGGTGGAGCCATAGCCAATGGCAGAGGAAGCCATCTAATTCTAGTTTCTCCCCTTCCTCCTCCTTTTTCTATAGGGATTAATAAGGAGGAAGCTGAAACCAGTGTCATGAGCTGGTTGGATGCAGAGGAATTGTGGGAGGCACCAGCTGGGGAGCCGCCAAGGGAAGAAGGCTCAGAACCCAGGGAGTGGTCGTAGGACAATGATGAGTGGGAGAAGACTGGGAAGAGGAGGTGTTGGAAGCTGAAGGTATAACAGGGTATAGTGAACAGGAGAGTCTGTGGCAAAGAGACGTCCAGAAGCAGTGGCAGAAGCAGAAGCCTTATTCCCCTACTCCCCACTACTCCTCTGTATCTAGCCAGTCCATGACACCAGGCAACCTGAGCCTCCAGCTATGAATAGATGGATCCAGGAGCACACGCAAATGTTCTTTCAAAGGGAATACAACCCCATTCAGAAGAGAGCCAACTGGCAATACTCCCAGACATGAGAACCTCTTCCGTCTTCCCTGGGTTCAAGCTCTGCTTATTGGCATCCACTTCACCACTGTGCCCAAGCAACAGACCAGACAATACACGGCCTCTTCTGACTCAATAGAATAGTGCTGTGTGTCATCAGTGTACTGATGACACTTTGCCCCAGCACTTCAAATGACTGCACCTCATGGCTTCCTAGAGACATTAAACAGACCATTGTATCTGAAGACCATGATCATTGCTTTGCTTAATCTTCTCCTCTCCAGGCTAAACACATCCAGCCCTTTCAACCATATGGTGCCCTTCAGATCCAAGACATGCCGGCTGGGGGTTATGGGTGCTGCACTACAAAATATCTAGAGGGCACCAGGTTGGCCAAGGCTGTCTCACATGTACACTGCTTCCATGCTTTGCATTTCATTGTAGGCCAGTGCAGTATTTCACTATGGAATTTTAAGCTCAGCATATTCTATCATGATCAAAGGGACACACGCCTGGCATTAAACGGCACACGGGATGAAAAAGGATGTGAAGCACAACAGCCACCATTATGAATGTTTATAGACATACCTGAAGTCTTATCTAAAGTTCATCCTGTTAAAGGACATGTTTTATGTTGTACGGTTCCTCTTAGAATATCAATCTAATAAGCACCAAATGAGTCTGAAGACAATGCTGTTATAAAAAAAATGGAGAAAAATGATTAAAATGTGATAATTATACTGACAGTTTATATGCTCAATCTAATCAGCCGAACTTCCAATTTGTCATAATGTACACTCACTCATACATTATTGCTTAATTATAGCAACACTTCTATTTGGAGAGGCTGTCAATCACGTGAATGCCCATCATTTTTCTTTATTTGCATTTAAAAGACATATTTTAACTCTGATTGAAAGCCCACTCTATTATATTGAGTTAACCCTAGCCATCTTTCTTGCTTACTGTAAACTTGGCTATTCTGTTTGTAAGGTTTATGTCACTCGGAGGCATTGTGAAGTCATGCTTTCCCTTTCATCTTGCATCAGTTCTCATAGCCACCTGCAATTAAGACTAACCAATCAATAAGAAGCACAATCCAGCCCCTGTGGGCGGTGATGCAGAAATGCAAGAGATGCCCAAGCAGACCAGGAGCCAAGTAAGCTCATCAGTCATGTGTGAGTACCCCAGTCCACCCCAGGCGCAGAGCATGTGGGAGCTCTCGTGGGAAAAGGCCATAGCCCAGTGTGAGAGCACATGCTTTAAATGGAGAAGGCAGTCCCTGGCATCTCCAGTAAAAATTATCATGGAAGCAGGTGATGGGAAGTACTTCTGCCTGAGACATTGGAGAGCTGTTTCCACTTACAGTGGAGAACAATGGAGTAAATGGCCAAATAGTCTGAGTTGGTAGAGAGCAGTTTCCTGTTAGCCATATGCAACTGATCTGTACTAAGTCCAAGGCAAGAGGAAAACTGAGAATGACAACCCCCCCCCCCAAAAAAAGTGCCCATATTTTCCAGGGACTGTTCTGGATCCCGGTTTCTGATTTTACCCCAGAATGTCCCACTTTTCCTTAAAGGTAAAGGTACCCCTGGACTGTTAGGTCCAGTCGCAGACGACTCTGGGGTTGCGCGCTCATCTAGCTCTATAGGCCGAGGGAGCCGGCGTTTGTCTGCAGACAGCTTCCAGGTCATGCGGCTAGCATGACTAGGCAGCTTCTGGTGAACCAGAGCAGCGCATGGAAATGCCGTTTACCTTTCCGCTGGAGTGGTACCTATTTATCTACTTGCACTTTGACGTTCTTTCGAACTGCTAGGTGGGCAGGAGTTGGGACCAAGCAACAGGAGCTCACCCCGTTGTGGGGATTCGAACCGCCAACCTTCTGATCGGCAAGCCCTGGTCTCTGTGGTTTAGACCACAGCGCCACCCGTGTCCCTTCACTTTTCCTTAGGACATCCCTATTTTCACTGGAGAAATGTTGGAGGGTATCAGATGATCTGTGGGTGATTTGCAGCATTGATAGTACAAAACACAGCTTCCACTAGGCATTGCAGATCATGGACCAAAGAGTGCCTCATGGCATTTTGTGATTTGGAAATTAAAAAAAAAAAACCTGAATAAAGTGCACATGATCGTGTGTCTTGCCAGAGAAATGCTATGGGTTGGAGGAAGGGTGGAGCTTTCTACCAGAAGCAAAATTAACAAAGCATAAGGGAAACAGGGCAAGGGTTTGGAGGGAGAGCGGCAAGAGAACTCCTTTATGAGCAACACGTCTCATTTTCAAATAGACGAAATTCCTGCCATGGCTCCCCAATCGCAATGGTTTAATAAACAGAAGCAAAAGCACATGGAGGAAAGTGAATCCTGTTTATTTCATGCCATTCGACCTTAAATGCATATAGCACAAAAGCTAATCCTGGGCTTACATTTCTGCAATTGCAGAGAAGTTGCCCACAAAACACAGGTAAGTGAGGCACACAAACTGTCATAGGTGTCATTGCAGGAAAAGTAGCTATTCTTCTGTGATTTGGTATGGTTCGTGCACTCCAAAGGTGCAACCATGGCTACAAATTCCATCCAGTTCTGCCCAAAATAAAACAAGAAGGAGATTGTTCCTCCTTCTAAAAAAAATAAAATCATAGAGTCCAGACCCCCAAACCCTGGAGGTATTTGCTTGCAATTTGGTGGGCTTAATCCACTCTAGGGAGGCTGCTATACTGTACATTTCATCCATTTCTTTCAAGAAGGGATAAAGTTATAGCCATATTTGGATTCTGCATAATAGCAAAATATGGGAAACAGAGCTTTGTTTTTAATGAAGCTGCTTTGAACCTGAAGCATGAATTGAATCGGACAGACTATGGAGTGACTCAGAACAGATTGTACCATTTCCTGAAGTGAATCAAATCTTGTGGCTTGTGCACACTGCGACTTCCTATGTTACAATGTACATAGTCCAGTATTATAAAGCATGGATTTCCTTTCTCAAATCAGGCAGGCAGAAGTCCAGGTTCTGCGGGTGTTGGGTGTGGAGCTTCTGCACAACTCTTTGATTTTTGGGATTGAGGGGTGGGGTGGGGCATGGAGGAAACCTCCGAGGCGGATCTGTTGTTTCTTAAGAGTGTAGAGAGTTAGGAGGTTCCTATTCCCCTCACATAGCTACAATTCTCAGAGTCAGAGGCGTCTTTCCCATAGGGCTTAGTGGCTCGTTGCGCCAGGGCGCCGGCCTCTCAGGGGCACCTCAGCAAGTGGAGGAGCTGTGTGGCTTTGCCAGCTGCCTCCCTTTTCCCTGCACCCTGGCGGAGCACAATGAGCCACTAAGCCCTATGGCTCCGCCACAGCAGCCTCCTCCTCTCCCTTGACTGCGGGAATCCCCTCAGCCGCCACCCGCCGAGCCACTGTCAACTGAGGGAGTGGTGGAAGGGGCTCCCAAGGGGCCTCCTCTGCATCACCAGTGCTCGCCACCCCACCACCACCACTCCCCAGGGCACAGGTGGTGGCATGGCAACCGCCTCCTGCTCCTCGGGCCGCTGGGCAGCAGCAAGAGCACCGGCAGCAGGCTGTCATCGTCAGGCAGTGGAGGGGGAGGAGGCACCCCAGAGCCTCACAAGCGAGCGCAGGGTTCCAGTGGTCTGGCCAGCTGCGCCACGGCCACCACATCGGCGGCATCTTCTGTGAGCGGCAGCTCCTGGGGCTATGAGGTGGGCCCCAAGTTCTAAATTCTTTGCGCCATGCGCCTGATGTGCTTAAGGCGGCCCTGCTTAGAATTCCCAGTGAAGAGGGATTGATTGTAAACCACTCTGAGAATTGTACTTCTATGGGATGGGGGAGTTCCCACAAGACTTGAAGGCCTGGTTCCTTGTTGACATGAATTGTGCTTCTGGCTCATGGAGGGAGCATGAATAGTGCAAATCATTGAATACACAAAAGTGTAAATAATAATGTAAATCATGGTGGGGAGAGGAAACACACTTTATTTACTTGTGGGCAAGAAAGAAATAACTTAAATTGTGTGGGAAGTGGTGCTATCTGATTGTTAATATACTAAAATCAAAGTCCTTTTTAGTAACAAACTGAACTGTAGCCTGTACCAGCAGGAAGGCAGAAACCAGTGTTAGGAAGTGGTGAAATGCTGGAAAGAGATCCTTCAATTATACCTAAATTATCCAAGTAGTTAGACAAGATCCATATCATTTGCAACGACCTTGATCTTCGGACTCATTGATATTTTAGGTGATGTTCTTTTAATTTTTGCAAATTTGTAACATTAGTTATGGTTCAGTACCAGTATCAAGATCATTAGTATTAAGTCAAATACTTATATGGATTCACAAGGCAGCAATAGCAATGGAGCTTCCAACTATTTATCTGAAAGTTTCAACTCTAGCTTGCTGTCATCTTCTGCTCTTGGTGGCACTGAGATGGCTCCCTACAGAGCAGAACCTGCTCTACTTTAAAGATACATGCCTGCCATTCATAAATTTTGGAACCCGTAAATTAGAGGCACGGACTCTTAAGTCTCGAAGCAATGCGAAGGTAATCAAGTCCAATCTGCTGAACTGACACAAAATTCACCGTGCCAATCATTTTCATTTGCACCCCCCAGGATTCAAGAAGCACTGACTCAAATAGCATGAACCTATTGCCTTGCGGTGCTGGGAAGCTGGTACACCAGGCTTAACATTGGCAAAGCACGGCCAATTCAACCAACAGATCAATCAACCAAAGCTTGATAAATTACTTAACTTTTTTTTTACACTATAATCCTATACCCAGTTGCCTGGGAGGACAGATGGAAGTATCTGTCCCTTTCAGTTCTTTCAGTTTCTCATTTGTCTGATCATAAATTCAATTCTCAGCCCCACCCACCTCACAGAGTGTTTGTTGTGGGGGAGGAAGGGAAAGGAGATTGTTAACCGCTTTGAGACTCCTTCGGGTAGTGATAAAGTGGGATATCAAATCCAAACTACTACTACTACTCCTACTACTACTCTTCTTCTTCTTCTTCTTCTTCTTCTTCTTCTTCTTCTTCTTCTTCTTCTTCTTCTTCTTCTTCTTCTTCTTCTCCTCCACATTTCTGCATCAGTTTGCTTTTTTTAAAAAATCACCATGAATTTTTTGGTGCGAAGCTATCCTAATAAACACATTTTTATATGCAGATTTTAAATAATATACACATTCTTTCAATCAATTTCCCTTGATATATGTAATTTCCAACAAAATGTGCATATTTGTGCACATTTTGCCCATATATATATATATATGCATAAATACTTTTTGGTTAGAGAACAGCATCATAAAACTAGGATAAGTGCAAATTTCAAAGGCTGGCTGTATTTTGGTTCTAGTATTGTTTTGGATTGAGTTTAAAATGCCAGTTTTTTTCTCTCCCCCCCCTTCCTACCTGAGCATAAACCTTCTGGAGTTTAGTGGAACTTATTTCTGAGTAGTTAAGCATTGCACTGCTGCTTGAGTTGCAACCCTACGTTATCAACTTCAGCTTCCTGCAATGTGATTATCTGTCTCCCATAAGAGAAACAAAACAAAACAAAAAAGAGTAAGAGCAAAAACAAGCTGAAAGCCAACCATTTTGTATATATGTGGAACAGGTGAAAAAAGATGAACCAATGTGTTGTTATTGTTTTTTTTTTGTTTTTTTGTTTTAGACAGCTTGAAACAGCTGGTTTGAGCCTGCAGGTAAGAGTGGTCAAGTTTTTCACCTTCACATTTCCTCTCACATCTTTCCTCAGTAGATCATTCCCTGAGCTGAAAGAAATAGGAGTCAGAACCAGTGCAGCGGTGCATGCCTGCTCAGCTTATTAAAACGGGGGAAAGGCAATATTTCACCCCCCAGAAATAAAAAAGAGAGAGAGAGATAGACAAGTAAGAGAGGCTAATCCATCTGATGAAATTAGCAGGCAGAGTATGTAGCTGTTTGAAATGATGAACGAGGTTGAAATAGCTACACAGGCTTACATCCAGTGGGATAATTACTCCAAGCTCTCGGGCTAAAATCTGTCTTGGAGGAACCGGGAGGCTTTGATGACTCAATTTCAATGGGCATGCTTATGAAATACATAGTGAAAGCTATTAAAACTGAATTGTTCTTGGGTGGTATTCTGAGACTGGGCTACTGACCCCATCAGGCTGTTTTTTAATAAGCTGCACGCTAGCTATGCTCCCAGAAGTGGCGCCTGCGTTAGCTGCCCACCTGCTGTGCCTTAACCACCTCGTACCCCCTGCACCCCATTGTGAGCAATTATTATGGTTCCAGAATGCATCCTGCTTTCTACGTATGGAAATATGGGATGAAGCTCTCTGCTGAACCTCTGCTGCCGTCCTCCCGGTTTTAGATTCAGCCTGCATATATTAACCTGCGCATCATGTTAAAGAGATGGCACGCTTCACAATCCCTCTCCTGTAGTAGATTTCATTATCTATAAAGCCTGCTGCAGAAATGAAAGCATTTAGAAACAAAAATAATATTCAGAATATTGCAGCCTTAGAACACTTTGCATAAAACTGTTAGTAATTGCTGGTATACCACTAATACCTTGTGGGTGCAGGGTACAGTCAAATAGCAGTTTTCTACGTCATGTCAAAGTACATTAACTGTCCGGGGGTGTAGTTCATGTTCCTCCTTTTGCGGGAGATATGTATAAATGTACAAGCCTTCCCCCCCACCCCACCCCATAATTCCAGTATGGTTCAATGAGCACTGGACATCTTTCCAAGGTTTTTTTTTAAAATATTGAAAAGACTTCTGTGTTGCCCTCCAAAGAGTTTCCAGAGTGATTTACAAAAACAAGGTGGAAGGCAAAAAAAGCAATATTTTTTTTAAAGCCCCTGATACTTTTTACAACTTTTTTCAAACTGAAGGACTTTATTTTTCCCTTCACATTTGTTATCTCATGTAGCAGTCATGCAGGACCCTTCTGACAACTCTTCTGATACCCCTATGAGTGAATCAGTGATGGGTCCGTCAGAGCTAAGTGTCTTTCTATATCTGGGTATGTGTGTGGTCTTTTGGGCCTAGTGCACCAGATCTTTATCTCCCCTCACCTCATGGGCCAACTTTCACAGGTAGGCAGGGCCAATCACTTGTCACTGGAGAGCCAGTTAAGAGCAGTAGACTCATAATCTGGGGAACCGGGTTCGAGTCTCTGCTCCTCCACATGCAGCTGCTGGGTGACCTTGGGCTAGTCACACTTCTCTGAAGTCTCTCAGCCCCACTCACCTCACAGAGTGTTTGTTGTGGGGGAGGAAGGGAAAGGAGAATGTTAGCCGCTTTGAGACTCCTTCGGATAGTGATAAAGTGAGATATCAAATCCAAACTCCTCCTCTTCTTCTTCTTCTTCTTCTTCTTCTTCTTCTTCTTCTTCTTCTTCTTCTTCTTCTTCTTCTTCTTCTTCCTCTTCCTCTTCCTCTTCCTCTTCCTCTTCCTCTTCCTCTTCCTCTTCTTCCCCTCCTCCTCCTCCTCCTCCTCCTCCTCCTCCTCCTCCTCCTCCACATTTCTGCATCAGAATGCCTTCTTCTTCTATCATCTGGTGTCAGGCAGTCACACTCACCTGTCAAAGTTAACTTGCAGGGATGAGGGGAGGTTGACCTGCTTTGTCAGTACATTTCCTGCAAGAAACACACTGGCGAAGCAGCACCTGCCAGGACTGGATGCTTCACTCTTCAGCTGAGTCTGCTTCAGCATCTGTGCTCAGATGATGAGCAGAGACTCCAAGCCTGATCTCTGCAAGGGTCTAAGCAGGGAACTGGCATGCACAGCCAATGCAGAATTGAACCCTGCTATCAGCTGACATCACCCATTGACATCAGCTGACTGACAAGTGACCATGGTTTAGAGGGAATGGCCTTGCCATCTCTGGTTACTTGTACATATACATTAGTCCTGGGGTGGAGAAGCTCGATGGCTACATTCCATCCTGAGAAACCACCTGGACGCCACATGGCAGTGGTGGGAGGAGCCAGGGGGAAAGTGGGTGGAGCAACAAATGTAAAATCTACCTTTGTACTACTGGCTAGTTTCTACAAACACACACCTCTGTTCCCTCTATCCAGGCATGCAGGAAGCAATACAGTGGTACCTCGGTTTAAGTACACAATTGGTTCAGGAAGTCTGTACTTAACCTGAAGCGTACTTAACCTGAAGCAAACTTTCCCATTGAAAGTAATGGAAAGTGGATTAATCCGTTCCTGATGGGTCCGCGGAGTACTTAAACTTAAAGTACTCAAACCGAAGCGTACCTAAACCGAGGTACGACTGTATCAGAACTCAGGGATCCATTGCAGCCAGCCAAAAACCCTTGGGTGGCCTAGGAAGTGTTATGTGGACTACACAGCAGCAGTCATCCCCCAGGCCTGAGGTTCTCCACCCCACCCCAGAATCCCCTTGCATCACTTTGCAAGAGGTTACAAATGTGCTACGGCCATTTCTCATAATTCTGGAAGGCATAAATGCAGTGGCGTAGGAAGCTGCTGCGTCACCGGGGGCAGCAAATTGCCATGCACCCGGGGGTGGGGCGTCGCTCGTAGCGCGCATGCATAGCATCACTACGCATGCGTCATTACGTAACGCCACAGTGCATGCACTCTATGTAGAGGGGTCGCGCGCCCCTGCGACTCCAAAGCCAAGCCTCCAGCCTCCCGAGCCTGCTCGGCGTGACGGGTGGCAGTGACAGATGCCCGCCACGCCGAGCAGGCTCGGGAGGCTGGAGGCTTGGCTTTGGAGTCGTGGGGGGGGGGGCTCTACCCATACGGTAGTGGCAGCGGCAGCCCGTAGAGACAGCGCATGTGCACCCCCATATGGAGTGTGCATGCGCAGGGTGCTGCACATGCGCAGTCCGTACGGGGTGCCGCTGGCGCATGGCGGCCCCATGAGCTGCTGCTCACACACAGCGGCCCATAACGGGGTGCCACTCGTGCAGCAGCCCGCAAGGCCGCTGCGCATCAGTGGCAGCCTGTACGAACCGTGTATGTCCGTACAGCGCGCGTGGGCGGAGGCGAGGGACACATCAAGTGTCAACCCCTCCCCCAGGCTGGAACCCAGGGCATCCCGCCCCCATTGCACCCCCCTTGCTACACCCCTGCCTAAATGTTTGATCCCAGGGTCCTGCTTTGGCAGCGTTGGGCCAGATCTGTAGCACTTGCACTGCTGTAGTTTCAAGAAGCCCTGGCATCTTTGGGCACCTGCCAACCCTCCACAGATGCTGCTGCCTTGGGCCAACCTGCCTGCTTCCCTAGGAGGCTGCAAGGTGCTTGCCCTTTTAGTTTCCCACAAAGCCCTGAAACGACACCCCATGGGGGCACTGATTCCAGGCGAGCAGGTGGCACTTTGCCAGGGAGGCAATTAGTGAGATGGGGGTGGGGGCTGGGTAAAAATTCTTCTGTCAGGACTCAGAAAGAGCATCACATCTGACTGCCCAACAGGAATTAAATCACTAATGCAGTTGAAGCGGCTGCCTGTAAACTGGTGCTACAACTTTTCCATTTCACCCAGCAATCAAGTCTGGCTTTATTGAAAAGCGTCCTTACAGATCTTAAGGCAGGCTTCCTCAACCTTGGCCCTCCAGATGTTTCTGGCCTACAAAGTGGTCAGGGATGCTGGGAATTGTAGTCTCAAAACATCTGGAGGGCCAAGGTTGAGGAAGCCTTACTTAAGGCAGTGTTGGGGGACCTGTGGTCCTCCAGATGTTGCAGGACTATCCCTGACAGCTGGCTCATGCTGATAGGACGCCCCTTTCCCCCACAGCTCTGTGTGGGGAAAGGGAGTGCCCTAACAACTCTCAGCACCCTTAACAAACTACAGCAAGCTTAGGCAAACTCAGCCCTCCAAATGTTTTGAGACTCCAATTCCCATCGTCCCTGACCACTGGTCCTGTTAGCTAGGGATGATGGGAGTTGTAGTCCCAAAGCAGCTGGAGGGCCGAGTTTGCCTACGCCTGAACTACAGCTCCCAGGATCCTTTGGGGGAAGGCAAGACTCTTTAAAGTCGTACCATCGCGCTTTAAATGTGTGGTGTGAATGTGGCCTATGTCAGCTTTTTTAGTTTGTACTAGCAGGGCTCTTCCTGCACTCTTGAGATAGGAATGTAAATGCATGCACAATATTAATAACAGTAATAATAAGAATACTCCCGTGTGATGGATAAACAGTAGCCGGTGTTAACACAAACATGCTGGGTGTGCCTGGTGAAATGCGGTTGCCCTTTGTCCCAGAGTCTCATAATTTTCCCGCGGAGATGGCAGCGAGCCTATATATTTTGGATTAGATCACCTGTCATGTGTTATTCCTTACATAATTGTTTCTGTAACCCACCATTATCCTTATGATTGTTCTTGCTCCATTATCCACTTAGCCTTGCCTAATGCATGTGCCACAGGGAGAATGCGGGAAAGGGGGGGGGGAGAAGCTGAATCAATGGAGGGCTTTTAGTAATAAAGAGACGAGCACCATACCAAAATACAAACAAGAAAGCAATTTAGCATCCTCCCCTGCAGCAGGTGAACAGGAGGGGAACATGCTAGTAGCATAATACGTCTGAGGCCAAGAAGAGGCTTATAATTGCATCTCAACTTCAGGAGCCCTTATTTTGCCTAGTTAGTTTTGCTTTCAGCCTGGATCTCTTTCATTTCTTTTTTTTTTCCAAGAAGAAATTGCCTTATAACCTAAAATACAGGACTGGAGGGGATTCTCCAGACCAGAAATACGGTATATTTTCTTTCTTTTTTTAAAAAAAATTTTTATTGAAAAGAAACTTTTAAATAATGCAAATTATCTCTGGTTTGTTTGTACATATTGTTCTCTGCATGTTATAAAATTGTACATATCATTGCTTTATCTATCATGTGTTCTACTAATAAATTGTGGGTGTTTATTCAAAACCTGCCAAGGAGTCCAAATCCTTTTGTTGTCTTTTTAAATAATTTGTAAAAAGTTCCCACTCTTTTTTGAAGTCACGGTTGTCCCTCTCACGTACTTTATATGTCAACTTTGCCAACTCCACATAGCTCATCAGTTTTTCTTGCCATTGTTCTTTCGCTGGGATTTCCTCATTCTTCCATCTTTCTGCTAACAAGACTCTTGCCGCTGTTGTAGCATACATAAATAAGTTCTTTGTTTTCCTTGGCAGGTCTTGTCCTAAAATCTCTAACAAAAATGCTTCTGGTTTTTTTCCACAAATGTCATTTTGAACATCTTTTTAATTCACTAATTGTTCACCTATTTTTTTATTATAATATTTTGCCGTTAGCCCATCTCAGACCAGAAATGTATTTTCATCTCACCATGTCGTCCTAGGTAATAGCATGCATTTATTTGTGTATTTTGAAGATTTATATCTCAGCTTTCAGTCAAACGATCTCCAAGAAAGTTTATATTATTTTGCCACGATACAATGCAACATTATGTGGTGACTTGCCATGTAATTCAATCAGCTCCAAGTGATGGGGCACCCGGGGGGGGAGACATTTGCACCATTTAAAGCACTGTGACACCACTTTAAACAGTCGTGGCTTCTCCCAAAGAATTATGGGAGCTGTAGTTTGCTAAAGGTGCTGGGAATTGTTAGGAGAACCCTGTTTTATTTATTTATTTAAATCTATATACAGTCAAACCTCGGTTGTCGAACGTTCCGGAAGACCGTTCCACTTCGTTCCATTCGACAACTGAAAGCGGAAGCCTCAATACCACAGGGAAACTCAAAATGGAAGCACGTAGTACGTTCGGCTTCTGAAAATCATTCGAAAACTGGAGTAGTTACTTATGGGTTTTCAGCGTTCGGGAGCCGAGGTTTGGCTGTACTGCCCTTCATCCAAAGATGAAGACAGCATAAAACTACAAAATGAAAACACAAAATACATAACATAACAAACAAATAAAAAACCAGGGAAAAGGCTTCCCAAAAACACATTTAAAGGGCATCAATTGTTTATTCAGCCAAAGGCTTGGTGACAGAAGAATGTTTTCACCTAGCGTTTAGGGAAGCTTTTAATGTTTGATGGATTTCTGTATTTTAGAATTTCTGTTTTGTTGGAAGCCGCCCAGAGTGGCTGGGGGAACCCGGCCAGATGGGCGGGGTATAAATAAATTATTATTATTATTATTATTATTATTATTATTATTATTATTATTAGCGCCTAAAAATATGTATTCCCCTCCCAGAGCTACTATTCCCCGAGTGGCTCAGCAATAAATCTCTCCTCCCCAGCTACATTTTGTTTTGCTGTTTCATTGCTGGTGGCAGCACTGGAGTTTTCTCTGCCCCTCTCAACCTCCCCCCCCCCACACACATCACACCGAGAAGGAACTAAGGGGATCCTTCTGGGCAAAGTGACTGGGTGACTCCCTACACTGCTGCTGCTACAGAAGTGCCATTAAATGTCATTTTAATACTATTAAAATTGTAGCTACAAATCCCATTTAAGCTTCATTTAAAAGTTACTTCAAAGTTGGTAGGGGGTTGGACTTAGAGATGATCCTTGTGGTTCCTTCCAACTTTACAATTCTATGAACAATATTTACAACTTTAAAAAAGAAGAAGACGCTATGATTGTATTTTTAGCTGTGGCAATGAACCTCTGCAACAGCTGAGGCACAATCCTGGCAACCTTGCTCAAAATTACAAACCCAAAGGAGTGTTGAGGGGGCAGCAGTCAGACTGATCTCGCCTCAGTGGGTGGGATGCTGGTTATGATGGCAGCTGCAGGAGAGCAAGCAGGTTGGCCAGCCAATTGTAAAAGAGCACAGCCAATTCTGAGGCATGTGTGGGCCAATTCACTTCTTCTATCCATGCACCTCTGCTGGAGATAATTGTCCCATTTTGCTTCACAGCCTTGAGAAGGGGTGATCTCTAAAGAATGTGGAGGACCATTGCGGCCCCGAAGTGGATGGAGAGGACCCTCCCCTCTCGATCTCTGGGCATTCCCCACTCAGCGCGGCTTAATTTCTCTGAAAAGAAAAGAAATTGGGGGTGAAGTGGGGAGAATCTGCAATATATTTAACTTCATGGGAAAACTGTGGCAGCAGAGCTAGTTGGAAGGTTGGGCACTCCTGGATCCACCTTCACACGTCTTTTTAACAGTATGAAGCCACTCAACAACCTGAAAGACCACCCCAAATCAGCCTGATTTGCCTCACTATTTGGGGTACAGGCAGGGCAAATGCACACATACCTTGACTCAATAGGTTTGAGATGTATGTGGTGGTGGTTGAAATGGCTACTGATGTCACAGAAAGCATCAGTGCCTCCGTAGTGGGGGAAATCAGTGATATTCCCATGTGAAGGAAACCTGATGAACCAGCTGAACACTTTCTCCCATTGAAAGGTTTCAGATTCCTCAAACACTGTTCATTACTTCCTTCTTTTTCAGCTTTCCCTCACCAGGAGGAGAAAATTCAAAGTGATGTGCAGGACATTATTCTGCAAGATTGTGATCTTTGAGGTGTGCCTCTGTCTGCAACATTTCAAGGTAACTCCACTCGTTTTTGGTCAAGTAAAACATGTCAAGGTGCCATAATGAGACAAATGATCTTCAGAGGTTTAATTAGGGGAGGGAGACCCTTTCAGTTAGTTTATTTTCATTCAATAGCCTAACATACAAAAAACGCTGAAACCAATAAAGTAATGGAGAACCTGAAAAAGGAGATCTGAAAGGCACCTTTGCGAAAAACAATTGATTTGCTTCATTTCATTGAAATGGCTGGTGCTTTGATGGTTCATATTTACAATAGCTTGTCCTGTTCTTCAGTGGAGTTGATATGTTGAAGTCTTTAGAACCATAAACTTGATCAGAACTTCCTGGGTAATAAACAGCGGATTTAAGATGTTGGCCCCCTCCTCACGATGCTACTGCAAGCCCAGCTGCGTGCCAATTTGTAGCTAAAGACATCAAGAAATGTGTTCTTCATGCTCAAATGCCCTTGGAAGTTGAAAATAGTTCCTGGAAGCTCAATATGCAAACTGGATTCAGAGCCTTGAAGAATTTAGAGAGTGAAACACACACACACACACACCAAAGAACACAACACCCTGACCTTCCCTAACAAAGGGCAAAGCTTGGATAAATCCATTATCACTATAGACAGTAGAGCTTTTTGGAGCTCAGAGGGTTGAGTTTCTTCTGTCTCTTTCACTGCTTTTGTAGAAAGATCAGAGAGTGAAACCAGGGAATGCTGATTGCATGTATAGTATATATACAACATGCACACACAGAGAGAGAGAGATAAACTTAAAGCAATTTCACAAACCAAAACTGGAAAGCTGCATGTTTTAGAAAAAACAGGAGGCCTCACTACTGCAGCAACACAATGACAGAGAAGAAGAAAAGGATCGAGTGACCTCCTGTATCTAAACGAGCATCCAATTTATAAACCTTAGGTCTAAGAAGGTTTTCTTTCCCATTAGCCGTTCTTTCATACCATTCCCACCACACCACCCCCCTCCTTTAAATGTAGTCTCGAAATGGCATGGATCTATTTACCAGTAGAACAAGCACCATCCTTCATGCTGTAAGCACCTTATTTTTATTTTCTTTGTTCCTTTGGCTCTTTAGGGTTGCTGTCAGTGTGGAGATTTGTTGGAGGGTCCTTCTCCCCTTAATTCATTTTATTCAAAGCATTTCTATACCAGTCTTTGTTATTAAAATCTCAGGGTAGTGCAAAAAGCAGATGGCACTCAGCTGGTAGAATATGAGACTCCTAATCCTAGGGTTTGAGCCCCACGTTGGGTGAAAGATTCCTGCATTGCAGGGGGTTGGACTAGATGAGGTTCATGGACCCTTCCAACACTTCCATGATTCTATAGCCATGGTACATTAAAGTACAGATATGGGAATGGCTACCTAGTCGACCAGCCTGGAGTCTTGTATTTTTCATGAGTGCAGAAATGATGCTGCAGACAGTCAAACCTTTCCTTTATTCCCAAAGTCCATTGGCCTTGCATTCTGAATGGGAATATCACTCCATCCTGTGGGGACACTGCAAGATTAATTTGTTCATGTTTGAACCTAACACATACAGACTTTGTTGGAGTTAGGAGGCTGAACGGCTTGTACCGCTTGTGATGAAGGAGATTTCTCTGAAAAGCTTTGAGCTTAATAGGCAGCTGATTGCCAGAAGCACCAGAGTTTGTCTCCTTTTTGTTCCCATAGTCACTTCCACCACAAGCAGGAACTGATCCTCCCAGTTTTCTGTCCTTTACCTACATGCCGCAAAGACAAAATGAAGCACTGCCTAGTGATGAGGATGTAAGTCACTGGAGTCTGGAGAAGTTCAAGTTCCTTCAAGTTCCAAAGATCTCAGAAGTCCCCTTTGTAGTAGGGCTTTTAGATTGGCTACACCTGTTGAGATATGACAGGCACCCTCTAGCTACATTTGGGGGTGGGTGGGTGAAAACAATTGAAGACATTTTTGTTCTGACAAAGTTTTCCAGCGGGGTGAATAGGTCTTAGCCATATGGCCATATGGCGATCAACCGGAAGTGTTTCTGTGTTGTTTTTTAAATTGTAAACCTGCATGCTAGTGAGTTATTGGCATATCAATCATGATTGGGTTTAGAGAGAATGTAGGAAGTGTGTCTTAATCCAGATTATTTTTTTCCTGGACAAAGAACAGAGCTTTAAGAGTAGATCGTTCCACTATTTCTGAATAGTGGTGTTGATCAGGCATCCCCAAACTGCGGCCCTCCAGATGTTTTGGCCTACAACTCCCATGATCCCTAACAGGACCTACAACTCCCATGATCCCTAACAGGACCAGTGGTCAGGGGCGATGGGAATTGTAGTCCAAAACATCTGGAGGGCCGGAGTTTGGGGATACCTGGTGTTGGTTATATAGTCAAAAGGGTGCCATCCACATTCAAGATGGAGGTATGAGCAGGGGAAGGGGAGTCTCAAGGTCTTCAGAAGTACAAAGGAATTTAAGGAAATAAACCTTGGGCAGAGACCACAAGAACAGTTAGTTGAGGACTGAGCATTTTCAGTGCTTATAGCAAGCTGGCTAACTATTGCCGGGGGGGGGGTGGATTAGGTGGGAGGAATAATGGAATTTCTGAGAAAAGGGCATGGCTAACTGACTGGAACACACCGCACTGCAACATTTTGTTGAAGTCCCACTTGTCTATGTTACCAATTTGTTGCCCATGAATGACCTTTTCGAAAGTGATCCCATGGGTGCACACATGTGGAAGGATTTGCATCAGAACTGGTTATTCGTATACTGTTTCCACAATCCTCTGAGGATAATCCTAGATTCCTGCCAAAGCCTGCTCACAGACTAATCACAAGAATAACATATTCCAACACAATCGTTCTACATGTAATCTACTCTCATAGAATGGCTACATTGAGGGGGGGGGGGTCAGGTGGATGAAATCACACTATGAGCATAAGGTAGTGCCATGCAGAAAATGTCTTCCACTTTTTTTTCTACCTTTCTCTATCAATTAATGAGGAAACAATGCTTTTGAAAATTATCTAAGGAGAGAGAGAAAGAAATCAGTGAAATTCTTATGTGTGCTATGCATGGCTTCGGTTGTGCTTGGCCTACTTCTGAGGCAGCAAAGAAGTTTTCCTTAATTCCTCAGATCATCTTTCTGGTACTCTGCATATTACCACCTTTCCTGGGTGCCTGTGCTTCTTGAAAACTCATTGATATCCTTCGCTGGGCTTTCCTCTAAGCATGGGAATGTGTGGAGATAGCCATATGTGCCCTGACAGATGTTTATTATTTTTAAATGAACCCACGTGAATTTTTTTTAAAGTAAAAAAAAATCTATGTGGATTTAAAAAGAAAAAAAGAAGGGTTCCGGTTTCCGCCTGCAGGAATGGCGGACCTGTTTTCCATCTCTCTGACCTTTGTAAGGAATTTGGCGGTTGCTAGGGGAGTAAATGGCAACCCCCTACCCTCTCCGGGGGTTACGGAGAGGGGCCGCTGGCCCGCGATGCCCCCAGACCCACTCCGACTGTTTTTGGAGTGGGGGGAGCTTGGGCTGAGCACTTACAAGGGCCAGGACTCCCGGACGCTAATCTGCATGGCGGGGATTTCCATGGTTAAAGAAGATAATTAGGCTTAAATCTATGGACATACTTCAGAAGGAGGGAAAGAAGCGCTGTTTACTGCTGAGAAATTTATGCTGCCGAGTGAGAGGAGTCAAAGATTGTACTGCATCTGGAAGAAGGATTGATGGGGACGGAGCGATAAGGGGAGTGAGTTTTTATTTTATTTTTTTTTCTTCATATTGTTGCCTCGTACCTTCCCGGACGCGATGTCCTGGCTTGTTTGGAGTGAAAGAGAAGCAAAAGACTGTGTGAGTTGAACCTTATAACTGTTGTTACTGAGCATATTTTTTTAAAGATGTGGAGTTGCCGATGAGAAAAGCCCCCCCCTAGTCGGACGGAAGGAGTTCTGAATGCGTTCGGAGGATTTATGAGCTGTGACGCACTTTAAATTGGAGCAGCGACCTGAAGCTAAGTTCAGCTATAGGGCAAGGAGATCCATTAATTTACCAAGAGTCTATGGTTTGATGTTTGGGTCTCCTGCCTGGAAAAGCTGTAAATTCTATAATGATCGTAAATCTTCATGGCTATGAGAGAAAAGCGAAAGTGATTTGAGCTTTTTAAGATGGCGCTACTTCGAATTGCTTCAACGCAACAGGAGCTCCATTAAGAAGATTTATGGGGAGGCTGGACTGATTAACTCACACAGGAGAAAGAACATCTGTGAGACTTTGTTTGATATTTATATCAGCAGCTGGGAAACAATCGTGAAAGTGGAAAACATCTATGTGACTGTAAGGGGAAGATCTGGATTATTATGAACTTGAAGGACGATTTGAACTTTAGAAAAAAGACGGCAGTGGACAGTTGCGAGGAATTCCCAATTTCTTGAAGCATGGGAACCCAAATAAAAAATTCTTTAGATGATTTGGCATAACATTCGGTCTGATTGATATATATATGTGTATAATTTGAAATATTGAATGTGATATAATTGGTTTTAATTGGAAAATTAATAAAAATATTTTTAAAAATAAAAATAAAAAGAAAAAAAGAAAGAAAGGTGAAATGAAGGCCTTCCCTTAAAACAGGTTTCCTCAAACTCGGCCCTCCAGATGTTTTTGGCCTACAACTCCCATGATCCCTAGCTAGCAGGACCAGTCATCAGGGATGATGGGAATTGTAGTCTCAAAACATCTGGAGGGCCGAGTTTGAGGAAGCCTGCCTTAAAAACAACATCAGAGAGTGTACTGATCTCAGGCGCTCAGTAGCCAGTCTCTCTGGGGTTCTGTTTCAGGTAAAACTCACAGGGAGAAATTCTGAGGTAAATTCTCTCATGCCCCCCCCCCAATGTTCAAGTTGCTCAGGCAGCTGGGGAGGCTGCAAAGCACCGTGGAAATGTTTAATGGAAAGAAAAGACCACATCAGCACCACATATTTTAAGCATTATTATACCACTTTAACAAGCATGGCTTCCCTCCCAAAGAACCTGGGAACTGTAGTTTCTATAGTCTGCTAAGAATGGTTAGGATACCCCTGTTTCCTTCACAGAGGTACAATTGCCAGAATGAGTTAACAAACAAACCCTCTTCCCAGGAAACTCTAAGAATTGTAGCTCTATGAGAGGAATGGGTATAATTGTGCTTTTAAATGTGTGGTGTAAATATGATCACACTCGCCATCCATTTACGCCTTGCAACGATAAGGTAGACTCAATCCCGCACCAATCAAAATTCTAAAGAAATTCTAAAGCACCCAGAGAATAATGCAGGAAAGTGGAAAGCTCTTTCACAGGGAAATAAAACTTTCAAGAAATTGATGGATGCAGGGCTAAGTGGGTCAGGTTGGTTAAAACAAAAAAGTTACTGCACCAACAGAAGTATAGTGTCCCAGTCAAGGAAAGCAATACGGTAGTACTGCTCTATTCTGCCTTGGTCAGACCACACCTGAAGTACTGCGTCCAATTCTGGGCACCACAATTTAAGAAGGATGTTGGCAAACTGGAACCTGCGCAGAGGAGGGCAACCCAGATGATCAAAGATCTGGAAACCAAGCCTTACGAGGAGTGCTTGAAGGAGCTGGGTATGTTTCGCCTGGAGGAGAGGAGACCAATAGGAGATATGATAGTCATCTTCAAATATCTTAAGGGCTGTCGCATGGGAGAGGGAGCATGCTTCTTTTCTCCTGGTCTTGAGGGTATGACTTGAGGCAATGGCTTCAAGTTACAAGAAAGGAGATTCCAACTGAGCATTCGGAAAAAACTTTCTGACAGTATGAGCTGTTCGACAGTGGAACAGGCTCCCACGAGAGGTGGTGGACTCTCCTTCCTTGGAGGTTTTTAAGCTGAGGTTGAATGGCCATCTGTCATGGATGCTTTAGCTGCATATTTCTGCATTGCACACGGTTGGACTAGATGACCCTTGGGGTACCTTCCAACTCTAAGATTCTATGGTTCTATGAAGAGCTCGAAAAGGCTCTCTCCAAACTGAGTGAATCAACAGAAAAATGGCAAATGCAATTCAGTGGAAACAAATCTAAAATTATGCACATTAGGGGAAAAAACAACAATAAACCTACACACAGAGAGATACTCTCAAGGGGTTTGAACTGGTAGTTATTGACCAGTAATGAGACCTTGGGGTTGCAGTGGACAGCTCGATGAATATGTTGACCCAGTGTGAAAAATTTGAATTTCGTGCTAAGGATCATAATGAAAGGAACTGAAAATAAAACTGCAAATATCAAAATGCCATTATACAAATCTATGGTGCAATTGGGGCTTTTTTCAGCCAGAACCCATTGGAACTCAGTTGGGCAACATCACCACTCAAAGAAGATGAGGGAGAGGTTCATGCTGAGTTCTGGCACCTCTTTTTCTAGAAAAAATAGCACTGGGTGCAATGCCAATTGGAATGCTGTGTGCGGTTCTGATCACCTCACCACACACACAAAAAGGATATTTTAGAGCTGGAAAAGGTGCAGAAAGGAGCAACCAAAATCATCAACAGGGTGGAACAACATTCCTATGAAGAAAGGTTACAACATTCAGGGCTTTTTAGTTTAGAGAAAAGCCAATGAAGAGACATGTTAAGAGCATAAAATTATGCACGGTGTCAAAAAATTGAATAGCGAAAGCTTTCTCTCTCACTCATTTTTTAAAAAATAATTTTTATTGGTTTTATATAATAACACAAAAAAGACAAAGCATAAAAGACATATCCATCCATCCACCTTCCCTCCCTCCCCCCACAAGTCCCCTTCTGCCACAAGTAGGTCCTGCGGGTGCTGAGAGTCGAAGGTAGTCCATTTTAAAGCTGGGTTTGTCCTCCCCCCCCTTAACCCCTGGGCCCCCCCTGCCACCAAGAGGCCCCAAGATAAAAGGAGTGATTAGGGTTGGATTCCCCCCAGCTGTTTATATATAATCCTCCAACGTGACACACAAACAAACAGACAATTAAAAATATCAATTTCTTACTTTGTTAAACATTATATTTGTGACTTCCTCAGATCCCCTCTTCCTGGTTTTCATAATTTCTTAATATAATTATAGCGGGTTTCTTATTCTTAATTCCAATTCTTATTCTTTAAAATCAACATTATTTTCCACCTTCTTTGTGTTGCCTCCCCACAGGCCCCCTCCTGCCACAAGAGGAACCTATGAGATGCGACCATCCAAAGGAGGTCCATTTTTGTAATTGGGTTTCCTTCCACCCCTCCCCCCCAGAGCCCCCTAGCTTTCTCTCTCTCTCTCATAACACAAAAAGAACCTCTGGACATCCAAGAAAGCTGCATGTTGAAAGATTCAGGACAGACGAAAGAAAGTACTTCCTAACACAAAAGAGTGCTTCCTAATTTCATTAAACAATGAAATTTGCTTCCACAAGAAGTAATGTCAGCCAGCAAATTGGGTGGCTTTAAAAGAGGGTTAGACAAATTCATGGTTATCAATGGCTACTTGCTACAGTTATGTTGTTCTGTCTCCACTGTCAGAGGAAATTTGCTCCACTGTCAGTTGCTGGAAATCACATGCAAGGAACTGCTGTTCTTCTCTGGTGCTGCTTTGAGGCTTCTCGTATAATAATTTTTTATTAGTTTTACACATATTTTTAAACATAACATCCAACTTATATATAAAATAACATACATTTGGCTAAGACTTCCATCCTCCTCGCCTGATGGTCTTCCAACTTACTTTCTGATACTGCATTTTCTTACTGTAGTTATTACTGTTAAATCCGTTTCTTCTTTCATTGGTATCTCTTCCTGCTTCCATCGTTGGGCTAATAATATTCTTGCTGCAGTTGTTGCATATAATTTTTTTTTAAAAAAATCTTGCTTATGTATTTCATTGCCTGCAATACCAATTAGGAAGGCTTCTGGTTGTTGATTTTTACAAATTTATATTTCAACAATTTTTTTTAGTTCATTATAAACCATTTCACAGAAAGCCTTCACTTCCTTACAAACCCACCACATATGATAAAAGGTAACCTCTTTCTCTTTGCATTTCCAACATTGGTTATTTGTTTTGTACATTTTTGCTAATTTCACTGATGTTATGTACCATCTATACATCATTTTCATTATATTTTTCTTTAAGAGAACTGCAAGCCGTAAAATTTATTCCATCCTTCCATAATTTTACCCAGTCTTCTAACTGTATATTATAACCAGCATCCTTAGCCCAATGTATCATAACTGATTCTTCTTATTTTCTTACTAGCACAGAGTGCTTTTCTAGAAGGGGCCTTTTCTCTTAATGGCGTACTGATATATTAATAAGTAACATATTCAGTAGCATTTTCTACATCTCATCTGTCAGCCTATAACTATTCATTTTGGAATACTTCTACAGTAATGAAAATTTTCACTGGTATTTGTTTTATAGATACTCAATTGCAAGATTTCACCAATAACATTTCCTAATTCATCATCAAACTAGGAAAAATTACTGTTGGTGGTGGGAGTAGGAAAGGTTAAAAATACTGAGAGAACTCAGGACACCAAGATGACTTTGGAAACACAGATCAAAAACAAAGAGACTGGAAGTATAATTAACTCCATTACTGCTCAGTCAAATGAAAACATCCGTGACACCCTTCCTTATTTATGACAGCAGCAAATAGCTCTATTCTCTGGCTGGTTATTGCTGTAGGACAGCATGGGTTCTATGGGAGATGAAATGGAAACAAGCCTCCTAATATTTATGTCACCAAGATCAGGTTATAGATACAAGATTTATGCAAAAGTTGCATTAAAAAAAACCAAAAACCCTCAGTAGCTTTTTATGTCTTCATTCCACAATCCTTCTCCAACAGTAAACAAAATAGCTTTTAGATTCAATTTTGCGAGTAATATTGTGGAATTATAGCAGGCTTTCTTTAGCTGACTGCGGCTGTAATTTCCATTATAGGGATATTTGGCCAACCTTTACAATCTGCCCCCACCCCCAATAGGAATTAAAAGCGGCTGCTTATATTTATGAATACAGTTATGATTTGCATTGGAGGAAGGCTTCTAAATTACTGTAATCCAAGACTGTATGAGCAGATCAGGACATGCTTGTTATATGTAGACCTATTTCAGGCAACATTTCTAGGGCAGGAGCCAAATATGACAGTGTTGAGGGCCCTTAGCATGCCATCAAAGTAGGACTTGGGGGCAGATGTCTGGAGCCCCACTCAACAGAATACATGGGGGGGGGGAGATTCCAGACTTGACATAAATTACAGTGATGTAAAGGGAGGTTTGAGTGAACACCCTCTAATATAAGTGATGGAATCTCTCCAAATCACTATATCACTAAATGTTATAATGAGAACTTCTCTTAGAATTATCCAAATTGTAATGGCGGGGACATATTGGTGCCTGGGACAAAGTGATACGCCACATTTGCTTTTCTCAGTCTCTACATTGTCTTTGAGTGGTTTCAGGGCAAAGCAGTCAGCTTGTTCACTGGAACATGCTGGTCTGACACTCTAGCGGGCCACAGGATAGCTGCCAAGTCTCCCGTATTCCCCGGGAAACCCCCGTTTTTCCAGCTGTCCCCAGCCGAAAAAACGGATTATTATTTTTTCCCGTTTTTTTCTGGCGTGGTGGCCATTTTGTAACTGGGCGGAGCATGCTCAGAAGCGACTTTTGATGCTGCTCTGCCCTGTTCCAAAATGGCCACCGCACCAGAAGTCACGCTGTAGCTTCTGAGCATGCTCCGCCCAGTTCCAAAATGGCAGCAGTGCTACTTCCGGTCTGCTACTTCCGGTCCAGTCTCTTATTTCTCAGGCCCAAACTTAGTAGCTATGGGCCACAGCCAGTCAGTGGGTATAGTTTTCAGCTAGATGGTACAATGGTCTGACAGCTTTCTATGTTCCTATGTTCCTCCTTCACATGCAGGTTCAGTCCCTGGATCATGCATTTCTAGGTTGCCCAGATATCTGACTACTCATAGACTGAAACGGGGCAATTGCTTTGGGAGGACTTTGGTTTTGAAAAGCAGCACAGTATCTTAAGTAATACAATATTCGCTTGAATTGCCATTCCACATAAATATTTATTTGCGGGGAACAGAAGTCGATCCTTTTGTTGCACCTTTAACTGCTACACTTATGGACATAAATAGTGGCCGGGATAAATCCGACAGGAGCTTTTGATTTACAACACCTTCCTTGAATGAATACAGTGGTACCACAGGTTACAGACGCTTCCGGTTACAGATGCTTTAGGTTACAGACTCCGCTAACCCAGAAATAGTACCTCGGGTTAAGAACTTCACCTCAGGGTGAGAACAGAAATCGCGCGGTGACGGCGCGGTGGCAGCGGGAGGCCCCATTAGCTAAAGTGGTGCCTCAGGTTAAGAACAGTTTCAGGTTAAGAACAGACCTCCAGAACAAATTAAGTTCTTAACTTGAGGTACCACTATATTCAGGTTTCCATCTACTTCTGAGACAGGTGGAATTTGGCAGATTTAACATCCGGTACAAATGCTCTCACCGCAGCTTTGTGAAATACAGCTGCAAACATATTGGGAGACCAGATGGATCTGGGAGAAGAAGTCTGCCTTCTTTCATATGCCGAGGAGTAATGCCGGCAATGTTGTTCTTCTGCACAGCTTCAACGCTTTAAAAGGGGCACACCACACTCACTGTGACCACTTTGGGCCACACCTCATCTCATACCACTCACTTTGACATGCAGCCCAAAGCAAGCTGGGTCAACGCAGCCCAAAAATTGTTCAGCCATCCCAATTTATAGGTACTGTTTTGCTTTGCATTCTTGTCTGAGATAATATAGGGCACTGTAGTGTTAGGACTGTATACTGACATGCCGGCATTAACCAGAGGAAAGCTGCTTTCATTAATAATCACTATGGGTCGGTTATTTATGTTACCGCCTTGGACTACAATGTTCACTGCTGTGAATGCAACAGTAATTAAAATGATGTAATGTGCACATAATGAGTATGAGGTTTAGTGCACTTGAGGGGCTGTGTGTGTTTATGCATATGCAGAAAATATTTTTAATCTCTCCTCCCAATGCTCTCTCTCTCTTCTCTCTCTCTCTCTCTCTCTCTCTCTCTCTCTCTCTCTCTCTCTCCCCCCTCTCCCTCTCTCAGACACACACACATGTGAAACTGTCCTTCCAAGATGAGTGCTTGTAGGCCAATTCTGGTGGAGTGTGCGTGTGTGCTTTAAAGTCATGTCATAAAATCTCTAAAAGGGGTTTTTCATAGAGACATGATAATTTATAATACTTCTGCCGTTTTCAATTATTCAGATGTTCATAGCCCAACAAATTGAATAATGAATGGAATAATGAATTGAACCCTGACAAGATGATAACAGAAAATATTATGAGTAGTCACTACACAGTGAAGCCCACATACTGGGGAGGAGAGGGGGAGGAATCCCTGAAAGAAATCAACTTGTTTGAAGGACTCGTTTTCTCTTCCAAGTTCAAATACTTACATTGTGAGAAGGAAATCTGTCTAGCGCTTAACCATTAACAAATAAATATTGAAGATGAATACCTGTAAAACAATTTATTTGATGGGGACTAAACAGTGAATCAAAATCACAAATAGCCCACTTATATTTTCTAAGGGTGTAGCTTGTGCATTTCATTATTGTTTTTGCCACAGCGAGAGAGAGAGAAGAGAAGGACGGCCATATAAATTCTTAAACACTGTAGCTCCAGGCTCAGCCTTGGAGGACTGATGATATTGCACAGATGCTAAAACACACAGGTTTCCTAACAGTATTAGAGGCATTTGCATCAACACTGCAAGGCGGAAGGTTCAATAATAAAAATGATAAACACGCTTCTTAGGTAGGAGGGTAAGCCATGCATATTTGTATCTCCAAGCCAGGAGTGTAAAAGATGAAGGTTATGCTCATGCAGTTAGCATAAGTCACATCAAGAATTGCGTTTTAGGATGACTGTTTCCGGCCAAGTAAACAGAAAACTCAAATAGAAGTACATTGTCTCTACATATGCTCAGTTCCCACAGGGGTGTCTTGCCCATAGAGGCAAGGGGCGTGGGGGTGCCAGGGCACCAAGTCCCTGCCAGAGGAGCTGCTATCCAGCTGCTGCCCGCCTCATCAAGCCCCGCAAAAGGTCAGCAACTCTGGGAAATGGGGGGGGGCGGGGCGCTGGAGGGATTTTTGCACCACGGCACCGGATATACTTAAGATGGCCCTGAGTTCCCAACATTCTGTCTCTTTGTTACGTTCTGAGCTGTTATGCTCGGAGTGTGTGTCAAGGAAAATCGCAATTTGCAACAGAAGGTTAAGGAAGGAATGCAGTTGCAATGCATAGCAATGGTTCAACCCAGGAAGGCTGTGGGATAGCAGAGGGAGGGAGGGAGGCTGTGTATCAGGGATGGAGTATAAGAGGTGTGAGCTGAAATATTGTTGTTGTTTAGTCGATTAGTCATGTCTGACTCTTTGTGACCCCCATGGACCAGAGCACACCAGGCACTCCTGTCTTCCACTGCCTCCCAGAGTTTCGTCCTGTTGTTATTGTCCATGGAGTTTTACTGGCAGGGATACTGGAGTGGCTTGCCGGTTCCTTCTCCAGGTTCCTTCTCCAGGCTTGCCGGTTCCTTCTTACATTTAGTCTAAACTCTCGGCTATGACCTGTTCATCTTGGGTGGCCCTGCACGGCATAGCTCATAGCTTCTCTGACTTATTCAAGCCCCTTTGCAGTGACCCATGAAGGGGGAGCCATATTATACGGGTAGGTGGTCCTATACGTCCTTTATTGGACACATTTTCTGCCAGGAGTAGCAAGTGCAAGGGGCTCCAACCCACATCAGGATTTTCCTCTGTGTAAGAAAGAGGAAAGGGTAAGAGATGGCCCAAAATGTGCCTGCTAACAGGGGTGTTTTCCAGGTTTCAGTTGTTTTAATGATGTGGCAATTCCGCACCCACCCACACCAAAATCCACAGTACTTCCTTGAAGGAAAGAAAATGACCTTCTAGGAAACATTTTCAAAGTACAAAATTCATTCATGCATTTGGAAAACAGTCTTTTCTTGATATCTGGTGAGAGGGGTATGTGTGATATCTGAGATGGTTTTCAAAGATTCTTTGAGTCATTTTGTTCCTTTAATGGGAGCTCTGTATAGGAAGAGAAAGCATCCTATTTTATCCTCAGCTGCTTTGCAAAGCCTAGCCCTAGCCGTTGTCTTTTTCTTCAAGTGGCTTCTTTAAAGCAATAGATTTCTGTTCTTAAGAGGCCGCTGGTGGATAATGAAGAGCCTTTGGCAAGACTGCTGTGCAGCTCTATTTGATAAGCATTTTGTATTGTTTTGGTCAGTGCATTGTCGTATTGATTATGCCTATGGATGAGCTGTGCCTTTTTCACAAATGACCCCTCTTCTTAAAAATCCTGGCTTGCAGGGAGGGGGAACCAGCCCTTTTATAACAGGGTTGCACACATATTTCCTTTTTAAAAAAAGTTTTTAAAAAAGTTTACAGTTATTCAGCTGCTCTGAATGCTTCTGACCCCCTTTTGTAGCATGGGATAAGAAACTCTCCAGATCTGCAAGGCTATGTCAACGATGCTTGGAGTTGCAGTCTGACAACATGTGGAGGGCCACAGGTTCCCCACATGGAAGAAGTTCCCCACACATATAAGAAGAGTCCTGTTGGATCAGATCATAGGCCCATCTAGTCCACCATCTTGGAGTGAATACTCTGAATAATCCTTTTACATATAACTGGCAGGCGGGGAATTGAAAGCCCTTTTTATTTGCTCTCTCTTTCCCTTTCGTTCCTTTCCTTATTCTTTTGTTGCTTTTTATCTCCCTGGTTTTTCTTCTTTTTTCCTTGCTTTGCTTTTGTTTCGGGGGGATTTTTTGGTGTGTGTTTTCTACTCTGGGTCACTGGCATAGCTTCATGCTCTGCCACTAGGGGGGCGGAGGGCAGGCGGGGGCGGGGCTGGCACGCATTTTGGGGACGGGGCGCATCGCCCACGGGGGCGGGGTGTCATTTTGGGGGGGCGGGGCAAGCGTTTAATATTTATTTTTTGCAGATGCCCATGTCCTCTCCACTTGTCATTGCTGTTAGACAATCACATCTCCAGTGTTCACAATGCAATTTCCGTGCGCTGCTCTGGTTCTCCAGAAGCGGCTTTGTCATGCTGGCCACATGACCCGGAAGCTGTACTCCGGCTCCCTCGGCCAATAACGCGAGATGAGCGCCGCAACCCCAGAGTCCGTCACAACTGGACCTAATGGTCAGGGATCCCTTTACCTTTACCTCGGGTTAAGAACTGAATTTGTTCTGGAGGTCCGTTCTTAACCTGAAGCAGTTCTTAACCTGAGGTACCACTTTGGCTAATGGGGCCTCCCGCTGCCGCCGCGCCGCCAGAGCACGATTTCTGTTCTCATCCTGAAGCAAAGTTCTTAACCCGAGGTACTATTTCTGGTTTAGCGGAGTCTGTAACCTGAAGCGTCTGTAACCTGAGGTACCATTGTAGTAGTTAACACAAATTAGTCATAGGAATAGAGTGGGTCCTAAAAACACACACCTCAGATATCCAGGACCCACATAAAGAGGCATGTCTTCAGCATTCACTGAAAGCCGTAGAGTGAAGGGGCCAGGCATGCCTTGGTGGGAAGAGCATTGCGCAGCTCAGGGGCTGCCGCAGAGAACAACTTCTTCTGGGCCACCCACTGAACTTCAGAGGGTGGCAGAACTACAAATAGGGCCCCCACTGCTGACATTCCTACCTGAGAGGATCTGTAGGTAAGGGGGGGTGTCATCTTTAAGATATTTGCTGCCGCCGTGGCTTCATTTCTAACCAGTGCATGTCCCGTCACTTACTGCTGAACTCCTGTAACTTTTTATACCACCCATATTCCAGACCCTTCAAGTGTCCCTATTTTTCAGGGGCGTCCCTGATTTTGAGAAGCCATCCCAGTTTCTGCTTTGATCCTGGAATGTCCCACTTTTCCTTAGGATGCCCCAATTTTCATTGGAGAAATGTTGGGTGGTATGGAGTTATCTGACCCCCAAGGCATCTGAAGGCAATCCTGTAAGGAAGCTTTTTTTAATGTTTAATGTCTTATTATGTTTTTATATATGTTGGGAGATGCCCAGAGTGGCTGGGGCAACCCAGTAAGATGTGTGGGGTATAAATAGTAGAATTACCATTAAGGAATGGGGTGTCCCTATTTTCATCAGAGAAATGTTGGAGGGTATGATATTCAGGTTTATTTTTGCCCTGCTTTTGTTGTGCTGCAGCCCTTCTGGGCAGCAACAATGTTGTAACCCAGGGCAGAGACGGACTTTGGCCTTTCAAATTTCAATGGCGCCCTGTGCAAGGCCTTCCATTCTACTCAATTCAGTATGTCAACATTGCATTGCATTGCAATGCCCTGCAGTGCCCCCTGTGCTGCCCGAAATCTGCCTCTGCCTTGGGGAACCACCCCAGAACAAACAAAAGTAGAACTTATCCACCACTAATGCACCGTTACCAGAATATACTCACAATAAAACAGCAGACTGGGGAGGCACTAACTTAGTCCTACAGCACCTTGCCTACTGCTCCCCCACCTCCTAAGGTTCACTTTGTCTCATGGTAGGGCTGGCCTCACCTCTGCTTGTAAAGGAAAAAACCAATGTCCTCATTCTGACGTCTCTAATTATATGTTTCCCCTTCCCCCCAAAAGCATATTGGAAATCACTGGCGGACATTTTCAGAGTGATGTTCTTGTACAGCTGGTGCAATTAACGCTGTCTGACAGTTTTCTCCCCAGCTGGCTCATAAGGCTTGTTTGTTCCTTCCTATTAGTATTTTAAAGGAGTGTGTGCGTGTTATTGTTTTCTGGAGGCTTAGAATGACTATCCTGCCCCAAGCTGAGGGCTTTACTTCCAGCAGCCTAACCTCTGCTTGCAGAGATTAGAAAGGGGATAAGCTCCACCTGATGCCACCACGGTTGCACCTGCGCAAATCTCCCCATAGAACGCAGTCAGGATTTGTCATTTGCACATTTTATTTCCAAGCAAAACAAAACCACCACAAGCTAATGGTTTATGACCTAAAGGCTAGTGCCTCCTGCTTAATGGGAAGAAATATCCACAGACAAAAGGGGGGACAGATTTGAGTTGGTGTGTCCTTATGCACTGCCCGCTGTGGTAATTGCATGCCTTCACACTGTCGTTCTTCAGATGTTGTCGCAGATTGTTCTCTGTCGCCTTGCTGTGCTCTGATAAATAGATGCTGCCGTTCTGGCGGGGCCGACGTGATTCCTCTGCCCATGGTGGCTCTCCAAAGCCGCGGAGTACTTTGAGATCTGGAGAGATGAAAGACTTTCCCCTGCCTCCCCTCCCTCCGAATATCGGCTATTATGTGATTTCAAATATCCTTCAGTGCGCCAATGCTTCTCTTTCTAGGAACGGCAGTACAGAGAACAGTTATTTCACAGGAGGGACGTATTCTGGGAGTCCTGCACTCGTCCAATTCCCTATTTGACCCCAAACATAAGGATAATGTCTGAGTGTCAAAAGTAAAAGTGAGCTAGAGGCAGAGAGTTCTTGAAGGAAGTAAAAAAAAAAGAGAAAAGCTTTCACTGAGCCTTAAGGCGCTTCCCTCCCACCTTGAGATACTGTTAAATCATCACTGTCAGGGATGACTTTTATCCCAAGGGCTACTAAAAATTATTTGAGGAGGATTTATCTTTTATCTTTTCCCTTACCTGGGTGGTGCCTGAGTCCTCACAGCCTGCAGTCTTTTTACTCCTTCCTCTCCTGAGGCCAAGGTGTAAATCATCCTCCAACAGCCACAAGCACACTGTAACAAGGAGGTAGCTTTCTTCCAATGAGATGTATTGGTTTCTGTAGCTCCCTAATGCCAGCTAACGTTTCCCTAAATCCAGTGCAAGTTCCAAGGAATTCAGGGGGCTTCGTGGTGGCACAGCACCTTCTCCTTGATGCTCCCACAATGAAATACAGTGGATGACTAGTAGGTCTCACAGAGACAGCACGGCATATTATGTGAGACATTGGAGCTACCCCTCAAAAAACAGCATTACTGTGTGTTGCTGAGTTCTCCCACATAAAGGCTAGCTGTAGTATCTTCTGAACCCCAGTGCTAGTCTATTTTGAGCCATAGGTAAGGCTAACTACTTGCAGGTGCAACCCCCTGAAAAAATGGCTAACTTCGGTTTTCAAAACCTTGTAGAAATGATAAAATTATTCAAAATAAAAACTATTATCCGGAATTTATGGGCTATAGCAAAAACTAATCATAGAATTGCAGAGCTGGAAAGGACCCTAATGATCATCTTGTCCAACTGCCTGCTGTTCCATTCGGGATTTGAACCTACACCCTTGGCATTATCAGCACAACACTATCCAGGTGTAATCTGTAGGAAACCACGCCCCTCAAAGGTGAGCACGGCTCCCCTCTGAGGTCTGCGCCCAAGGCATCTGCCTGGTTGGTCTAATGATAGCACTGGGCCCTGACCCCATGAACCATACATTGAGATTCAATTCTGCATCTGAGTTACTTCAAATTAGGGATTTCCGTGCAAGAGCTATGCAAAGATTTCATGAGAAGCAGCCAATTAATGTTCATATTTTACAGGTGAGGATCGCTGAGGTTGAGGCAGAAGTGATTAGCACAAGGCAGCTATAGCGGGGGTTTTTAAATAAAAAATAAAAAAAACTTGCTCTGGATTTAAAAAATTTGCAATCAGAAACCTTTCCCAATCTGTTGAGGATGATAAATAAATAAATAAATATTTATTATTTATACCCCACTCATCTGACTAATCAAGCTGTAGATTAGTCTTCCTTTTGCCTATGCCTAACTTACACCATCACATGGTGGGTCTCTCTCTCCTCCACCCCCATATTAATGTGGTGTTTAGCACAATGCTTCTGTGTTTAGCTCCTGGTCCCTACAGGCTGCTGCTTGAACAGGAGGTCGGTAGAAATCTTGGTGTGAAATTTAACCCTTCCAGCGAACACAAGCTCTGTTGCGGTTTCACACCAGCAGCATAAAAAAGGGAAGCTGAGGAGATAGAAACCTATCTGTGATCATTAGGACAAATCTAGTTGTCTGCACATTATAGAAAATGAGTCGCTTTTTAGAAAGGGCTTTTAATTGCTTAATCTCAGAAATGTGGACAATGGCATACGTGTTTTATTTTAGGGTCTATCTAGCCCACTCAGAAAATCTAATGGACCTAATTTTCATTTAGTGTAGGCCTGTGCAGTTCCTAAAACATCTAAATGGCTATTAATTTAATCAGGTAATTTAACTATACCTCCAGAAAAGGCCACTAGCTAGTTGTCACGCATTGATTATGAGGATGACATTTCTATCCCATGATGCCAGAGGCACACTTTGATACATCATTTTCTTTTTGAAGGTTAAACTCAGATAACCTGCCTTTGGCATTTAATTAGCTACATATTAAACACTCTTTTAATAATAAAATGATTAAAAATTTTATTGCTTCTCAAATGAGGCCCTTTTAGATAGATTTAATGACTTGGTTTGAGCACTGTAGTTTGTGAACCAAACCTTAGGCCAGGATGTGTTCTAATGATATGCTTTACAGCTTGCAAAATCTGTGTTTTATTCAAATGGCTGCCATAATCATTTTGGGCAAAACTTATAATGCTATCTTCTGTATTTTTAAGTTGAATTGTTAAATGTCATTGAAAAAGTACACAGAACCTTTTTGATTTTCTTTTTAAAAATCAAAAAAATGGTTCAGTTCAGCGCTAAAAGTAAGTGGACCTTCGGCAAAATTTGTGTCCTGGATGCTATGCACACACAGGTTTATTGTGGAAAGGTCTGTTTTTTGGTGTGCCTGTACAACCATATCATTCTACCAGCAATGAAGAATCATGAGGTGGCTGACCATTTTGGGTCCTTAGTTAACAAAACAAAACAAAATCTGCACAAGGAAAAATCCTTGAAGAGTAACTATGATATGAAATTTCCATATTGGTTGAACAGTAAACAAACTAGAGTTTACAACTTAAAGAGGTGGTGTGGTTTCAGTCTGACACACACACACGTATGTATGTATGTATGTATGTATGTATGTATGTATGTATATACCACTTTATATTATTCATTTTTATTTATATATATATACTTGTATACTGCAACGTTCCAAAGCAGTGCCCGAAAAAGTTATAACTGTCCACTGCATAAACAAAAACAGGAAACATCCTTCAAATTGGTCCGTTTTTATTGGGTTGTATTCAACTAATGGATAGGTTTGATCTTCTCACAGTCCATGGGACTCTCAAGAGCACCATAATTCAAAAGCATCAATTCTTCGGCGATCAGCCTTCTTTAAAGTTTAAGCCTTCAAACCTATCCATTCTGAAGGAAATCAGCCCTGAGTGCTCACTGGAAGGACAGATCCTGAAGCTGAGGCTCCAATACTTTGGCCACCTCATGAGAAGAGAAGACTCCCTGGAAAAAAACGTAATGTTGGGAAAGATTGAGGGCACTAGGAGAAGGGGACGACAGAGGACGAGATGGTTGGACAGTGTTCTCGAAGGTACCAACATGAGTCAGACCAAACTGCGGAAGACAGTGGAAGACAGGAGTGCCTGGCGTGCTCTGGTCCATGGGGTCACGAAGAGTCGGACATGACTAAACGACTAAACAACAACAACATTCAGCTAATACAGAGTGGACTAACAGGTCTTTTAATTCCAATGGGTCTTCTCTAAGGAAAGGTTGGTTGCATACAACCCGATAAAGGCATTTAATATTTATTTTTCTGTTGGAAGCCGCCCAGAGTGGCTGGGGAAACGAAGCCAGATTGGGCAGGGTATAAATAATAAGTTGTTTATTATTATTATTATTATTATTATTATTATTATTATTATTATACCTAGGGCATGTGGCCTGTTGAGAAATTGTGTCCTCCCTCAAAGAGGGCACATGTTGCAGTGAGACCTGGCAACCAAACCCTTGTGTTGTGGGTGGGTACAATTGGATAGCCACAACACCCGATTGGTAGGTCCCTTGATGCTAGGTTTAATCTGACCAATGGGACGCTAGTCAAATGGATCAAGGGACCTATATATGCCAATGCAATGGTGCAGGGAGCTATTCGAACCAGAACCTATCCAACCACTCACTTGCTGTAATCAATAAAGTTGTGGCCTAAATTCTGCCAAAAAACAAACCAAAAATTTGAGTCTTGTATGAATTTATTTAAGGGGGAGGTTTAAAGGTCTAAACACGCAAACCCTTGATAAGCTTGCTAAAAAAAACCTCAGAATTTTCCATGCAGTGGTTTAAAAAACACAGCATGCTAGTTTAGTTTTTCTGAATAAAAGCTTTGAAAGTTCATTCCCACTGGAAAGTATGTGGCACCAGGCTCCAACTGCCTTTTTAAAGTAGCATGCATTTCATTGCGTGAGAGTCACACAAAGACAGACCTTTGCTCTTTCACATCCAGTTAGGAGAAGCATCTGAGGCTTTCCTTGTGCAATCTTTATGGAAATGCAATGTTTCTGTTAACTTTGTAAATTTATGTTATGCAAAGCCAGCAGTTCTCCCTTCTGCAATTTAGAGGGGAGCCTGTGGAGCCTGGCAGGTACAATGCAAGGAGGTGGAAGGAGGTCTGAAAGGGCATGGAAGGCTGCTAATTTACAATGCCTTTTTTAAAAAAAAACTAAACTGTAAAAAACGCCAGCAGAGCTACCAACAAGGAAAGTTACGCAGGGATACTCTGTGCAGTTGAGGACTCAGGAGGAAGACTATAGCTTATTAGTAGACCTTTGGATACAAACGGTTCCTGGTTCCATCACTGGCAGCTCCCGGTTCGGCTGGAAATGTCTCTTGCCTGAGACCAGGAACAGCCATCACCAGTCATTGCAGATAATACTGAGCTCCCTGGACTGATAGTATAAGGCAGCTTCCTATTTAAATCAGCCTTTTGTAGGGAAGGCCACACCTCAGTGGTAAAGTATCTGTGTTGCGCTCAGAAGACCACATTGTCAGTCCACAGGATCTGCAGGTAGGGCTGGGAATTTTCCCTTTAGCCTTTCTGAAACCTTGGAGAGCCAATGCCAGGCAATATGGACAATGCTGAGCTAGATGGACAAATGGTCTGACTCGATATAAGGCATCTTCCCGTGTTCCTATCTTCCTGATGGTAATACCAGTCGCAGTACCACCTTCCCAGTGAGTACTATGAGGTATGAGAGAATGAGCTCCAACAATGCTTAGCCAGCCAGCCAGCCAGCAAGGTACTTCACATCTGGGGCCTCCGATTGGCCCATTTGAAGCCCGCATTTTGACAATGAATCCCCACTCCTTGAATCTGCCGGCCAGGGAATTTCCTAACTGCTGCAGATGATGGACGGAGGCAAGGTCCACAACCACCACCCTCCTGAGAAGGGGGGGAGTGGCCATTTCCACAAAAGAGGCCGAATGCCTCTCAATTGAAATATGGCATAAAGTAGAGGGAATCATTTATTATTTGCTCTTCCTGATATGCAAAGCAGCAGTCAATCCTCAACATGGAAAATTTCTACAGAGGTGATGGAGAAAGCTTGAAGAGCATTGTTTACCAGGCTCTTCTCAATTCTTCACCCTGCACCTGGTTTTCCATGTCGGCCATATTTGCTGTGGTGTGAATACATTCAAGGACCTTCAGGAGAGACCCAAAGGTTCTCTGCAGATTGCCTACATGTGTGTTACTGTTTAGAGTGTTATGGGGAGAGAGAGAGAGACACAGAGCCTAGAGCTTGCCGATCAGAAGGTCGGCGGTTCGAATTCCTGCAACGGGGTGAGCTCCCGTTGCTCGGTCCCAGCTCCTGCCAACCTAGCAGTTCGAAAGCATGTCAAAGTGCAAGTAGATAAATAGGAACCGCTACAGCGGGAAGGTAAACGGCGTTTCCGTGTGCTGCTCTGGTTCACCAGAAGTGGCTTTGTCATGCTGGCCACATGACCTGGAAGCTGTACGCCGGCTCCCTCGGCCAAAGGACCTAATGGTCAGGGGTCCTTTTACACATATATATATATATATATATATATATATATATATATATATATATATATATATGTTTCTGAGAAGTCTTCAGAGGCAACCCATAGCTACATATCCTTCAGGGCTACCACCTTGCTGAAGCTAAGTCGGCCTGTATCCAGTCAGTGCCTCCATAGAGAACCATCTGGGAAGCCTCATGTACTCACACACACACACACACGTTCTGTGAGAAAATAATTAAATAAATGTAGGGTGCACAGCAATGCTTGGTGAACTGTGTTTAGTTCGTTAGGTGCCAAGTTGTGCCAAGTAGGCATCAGCGGTTCATATATTTCACACATAGCCTTGATGCTATTTGGCTCACTTCACAGGCATAAGTGGATAGAAGGTATGTTGTAGTCAAGCACTGTCCTCTTCAGTACAACCCCAGACAGGGGCTGGGAACCTGTAGCAGCCCCAGATGTTGCTGGACTACAACTCCCATCATCCTTGACCATTGGTCATGCTGGCTGGGGTTGATGGGGAGTTGGAGTCCAATGACATTTGGAGGGCCACAAGTTCCTCATCCCTAGTCTAAGAAAAACCCTGCTGCAGGCCTGTATTTAGAGGCCTGTCTGAGTGCTCTGTAAAGCCCCTACTTAATCAACCAGTTATTAGTGCCTGTTTGGAGACAAAGTACAACTGACAACACGTAGGGAAAATATGTGTGTGGCCATACAGATGGTTCTGTGTAAAGACTGTGCATATTTTGAGAAGCCTCTATTTCCCAAAGCATGTACATGAGGCAAAATAAACACATGTGAGATCTTCACACATTGTTCCCCACTACCCCCAGAACTAAGCAGAAAATCTGTTGTATGTGAACCAGCCATGTATTTTATTATTATTATTATTATTATTATTATTATTATTATTATTTATGAGACACCTCATAAAGTCCATGCTCCAGGCATCATACAAAATAAGAAATAAGAATAAAACACCACAATAAACGAACAACAATAAAAACCACATGGCAATAAAAATTCACAAGTAGCTTGAGAGACAAGCCCACGTTAAAATCAAATACAAAACCAGTGTGATAAAATAGCACAGAACCAAAACATCCATCAGGTTGCATATCTTTGGGCACACTTAAAGGTAAAGGGACCCCTGACCGTTACGTCCAGTCGTGACCGACTCTGGGGTTGCGGCTCTCATCTCGCGTTATTGGCCGAGGGAGCCGGCGTACAGCTTCCAGGTCATGTGGCCAGCATGACTAAGCCACTTCTGGCGAACCAGAGTAGTGCACGGAAACGCCGTTTACCTTCTCGACGGAGCGGTCCCTATTTATCTACTTGTACTTTGACGTGCTTTCGAACTGCTAGGTTGGCAGGAGCTGGGACCGAGCAACGGGAGCTCACCCCGTCGCATGGATTCGAACCGCCAACCTTCTGATCAGCAAGCCCTAGGCTCTGTGGTTTAACCCACAGCGCCACCTGCGTCCCTAGGGCACACTTACCTGAGAGTAAACCCCATCGATTACAGTGGGGCATATCTCTGAGAAAAACACATAAATCTGCACTGCTAAACTGTGGAATATGGAGCTGGTGTGTGTTGTATTGTAAACTAAACTGCAAGAACTTTTTTTTAAAAAAAAAAGGGGGGGGTGATGGGGAGGGAGAGGAAGACATGTGAAACTTCACCCACGGGCGAAATGTGGCAGCACTCCCCTAAACCTCGCCTCCTTGGTCTGGATATTCTAGCGTTTTTGAGTGATAATTTGGTAGGATTAAATTATGTTCATGTGACAGCTCAACCTCACTAATGAGGTACATTTCAGTAAATTGTTGACAGAACTGTCTGGAAGGCTTCTTTAATTTACCAACACGTAACAACATGGGAAAAGCATTATTCAAGCCGATGAAGATGAATAAGCAGTGGGGATTGGAGGGGGGGAGGCAACCTTTCAGCTTTAAGACATGACAACCTGAAAGCATTTTTGTCACTTGCTGTACTTAGCCTGAGGCCGTTGTACCTGTTAGTGTGATTGACTTACCAAAGCAACAGAAGAGATTATACATTTTAAAAACTACATGGTAAAGGGGGGGGGTGCTGGGTGTGAGGGAGATTCTTTCTTCTTCTGGGAGGGAAGTCTGTTTTTGTGAGAGGGTGTTTTACAGAGAAGAGAATTCGAGAGATCTTTAAAAAAAAAACATTACCTTCCATCAATCTGCTACATGGGTGCTTTTATCTAAAATAATTCTTGAGGAGCGTCATTGGAAAATACTTCGATATGCCACAGCGGAGAGAGAGATTCAGAAGGAAAACATAACCTTTTGCTCAGATGAATAATTTCTTTGAAATGAGGGGAAAGGGGGAGGAAGTGGGAGACAAGCTTAATGTCCTCTAATAAAACTGGCATGCTGATTCTAAACAAGTTAATGTGAAGCCAAATATTGTTTTGGATTTTCCTGGGTCCCCTGAAAAGTATTGCAGTCGTGTTCCTTTCGCTGGGAAATGTCAGATTTCTACCACTCCCTCTTTCTAAGTGACGAGTGCAGTTCTGTGTTTCAATACACAGAATTGCCACAACACACCTCATTTGGTCCTGCATGAGTCATGGTTCTGCATGTGCCTTCTGACTGGAAAAAGGCAAATTCAGTGCAGTAACTCAGGCAGAGAGAAGATGGGCAACCTCTGCTGCGGGCAAACACTTTGGCTGTGTCTCTGCACTGGAAGCAACTGAGTGAGCCAGACTTACCAGTTCAGAGGTGTGTTGCAGAATGACCTGCCCACAGCAAAAGCTGGTTGGAAGGGGACAAGGCCAGAACAGTAAATCATGCAGAGATGCAACTGGCAAACTCCTCTGAGGACATGCAATTTTGCTTCATCTCTGTACACTGGGCAGGCTTGGCTAAGCCATTCCATCTCCCTTAGAGCTGCTCTTCTCCAACAGATGCCAATAAGAAAGGGGCAATGCCAGAGGAATGACTCACAGAGAGTTGTGATTCCTGCAGTCCCTGGAGAGCAGTGGTGGGGGAGAGCTACTGCCTCCCTGTCCTGCTTTTGGGGTTCCCAGAGGCATCTGGCTGGTCATTGTGTGTAACGCAGCACACTGAGGCACCCTCCAAGTGAGAGCATCTGCTTTTAAATACTCTGCCAGGGTGCTGGCCCAGACGGGGGCCTTTGATGGGCCCTCAATGCTCTTAATTTTTCAACATAATTTCCCACAACACACTAATAGTCTTCTCATAGCACATCATACTGGGATAATACATTCTGTCCATGCATTGCTTTGGGGATTTCTTCACCTCTGTGGGAAAGTGCAAAGTGTCGAGTTGTGATGCTTGTTTGTTTGTTTGTTTGTTTGTTTGTTAAGAAGGTTTTCCAGATGCACGAAGAAGTGTCTCAAATGAAGAATAACCTGGAAGGTGGAGGAAGGGAAAGGAGAGGAACACGTCTGACATGGAACAGCTCTTTTCAAATTGTTTCTGAGGACCCCTGCTCCTTGTACTCCTGGTGACAGCTGATTGAAAGCACTGATGCACTGCAGTGACATCAACAACAAAGGAGAAAAATAGAGCCAGGTGATGCAGGCAATGTATCTTAAACACACACACACACCACTTTCTTGAGCTAAAAAAAGGCTGATGTATGACTTACGGGATTCCGTCCAGTCCAGTTTCGTTTCAAACGTCAATGCAAAACCATACATTTTACAAACAGTGCCATGAATATGTGCAACAAACATATGGGTGCAAAGCAGAGTGTGATTGATAAAAAAACATCATTTACACAGCAGTTTAAAACATATATAAGAGCAAACTTTTTCAGCAGGGGGCCGGTCCACTGTCCCTCAGACCTTGTGGAGGGCCAGACTATATTTTTTGGGGGGGGGGGGGAAACAACGAACGAATTCCTATGGCCCACAAATAACCCAGAGATGCATTTTAAATAAAAGGACACATTCTACTCATGTAAAAACATGCTGATTCCCGGACCGTCCACGGGCTGGATTTAGAAGGCGATTGGGCCGCATCTGGGAACCCCTTAGTTTGGGAACCCCTGATCTAGACACCAATGGCATGGGAATAGGGAGGGGAGGTTTAAGCCTTCCTTCTCTAGCTATGATCTTGCAGGAAATTGCTCCCACCCCACCCCAGACATACTGCAGTTAGCATTGGAAACAAGCTCCTAGTTGGTGTCAATAAATTTATATACAGCTTATAATTAGAGATAGTATCCTGGACAATTTGTCCCTTATAGCCAATGGCTGGTACAGGAGCTAACAGTCACAACCCTTTCACTTAGTGGTTATGACTAGGCCACACATATAGCTTATCTCAATTCTGCTTGATGATGAAATGGGACTAATGAGAAGATGGTAATAAATCCTTAGATCTATACGTTTTATACTCTGTGAAACAGTGATTGATTACTGGAAGTATTGATAGTGTTGCCGGGCCTGTGTGTTTTCATTGGACAACACGTGTGCTTTCAGATGTGCTTCCTGTATTTGACATTTTAAAGTGTATATGTTTTTCTTTTTTCTTAAAAGAAAAAAGTACAGTAACAGAAGTTCTGGTTTTGTACTGTTCTGAGAATTCGGTCTTTTCGAGCAAATCATTTGGATGACGTCGCTGCAGTATTCTAGATTCCTTTTAGCACAAAATATACCCGGGCCTGATTCCTTTGAGGTGTCATTATAAGAAAAGATGTGCTCCCTTCAATGAGTTGCTTTCAAACTGAAACATGTCAGACCAGCCGACCACCTAGATGTGTTCTATCTGCTGCAACCACCAGCGAACATCTCTTTGGTCGGAGGGACGGGACATTTTTCAGCTGGGGGGGGGGCACATTCCCTTCTGCACAACCTCCATGGGGCAGAACAAGAGGTGAAAGTGGCCAGTGTGGTGTAGTGATTAAGAGCGGTAGACTTGTAATCTGGGGAACCGGGTTCGCGTCTCCACTCCTCCACATGCAGCTGCTGGGTGACCTTGGGCTAGTCACACTTCTTTGAAGTCTCTCAGCTCCACTCACAGAGTGTTTGTTGTGGGAGAGGAAGGGAAAGGAGATTGTTAGCCGCTTTGAGACTCCTTAGTGACAAAGCAGGATATCAAATCCAAACTCCTCCTCCTCCTCCTCCTCCCCCTCCCCCTCCTCCTCCTCCTCTTCTTCTTCTTCTTCTTCTTCTTCTTCTTCTTCTTCTTCTTCTTCTTCTTCTTCTTCTTCTTCTTCTTCTTCTTCTTCTTCTTCTTTCTTCTTCTTTTCTCTGGCTCCAGAGAGTAAGACTTTGAATTACAAGAAAGCAAATGAGGGAGCACTTCCTGGTGGTACTCACTACTGACGCTTCAGAAGGTGGTGGGTTTTCCTTTGCATTTGTTTTTTTTTAAGTAGAGGAATGTTTGGGTGCACATTTTTGATAACAAGAATACAAAGCTGAAAATGAACTGCAGCCAAAATATTATGTTCATTTTTCACATGGTCTAGTCCTTCCCCTGCCCGCCCACCCCCAATATTCTTAAGAGGGTCTCTTCTCCAGTCTTCAGAGCGTAGCTGGAAGTGGGGAGGCAGAAAAAAGGTCCTCCTCTCCTTCCACTCTGGGGTTTTAATCTGAAATCTTAGGCGCAGAGCTCAGAAGCTGCTCACGGCTAATGAAATTCCCTATCACAAAATGCGCCTAGAACAATGGGAGATTCGAACACTGCTTTTAAGCCAATGCTGGGTCACTCAATTCCAATTAAAATCAATTAGTTAAAAATCTGTCAGCCTGCCCCTCATCAGCTTCAGTCTCAAAACAGGACGGAAACAATCTAGTAGCAAAAATGTTGCACACCTCTTGTTTTGGAGGCCCAGTTACATGGTATCCTCAGTAGCTCCTCTACCCTCAAAAACACCACCAATTTGCACAACTGTAGCATAACTGCAGCCTGTCTGGGAAGATGGCTGATTTCTACCCATCCGGGTTGGCTACTGGTTTATCCTGTTGCTATTTATTTATTGGAGGCCTCGGTCCGGTATACCTGAAGGAGCGTCTCCACCCCCATCGTTCTGCCCGGACACTGAGGTCCAGCTCCGAGTGCCTTCTGGCAGTTCCCTCACTACAAGAAGCCAAGTTACAGGGAACCAGGCAGAGGGCCTTCTCGGTAGTGGCACCCACCCTGTGGAATGCCCTCCCACTAGAGCTCAAAGAGAACAACAATTACCAGACCCTTAGAAGACATCTCAAGGCAGCCCTGTTTAGGGAAGCTTTTAATGTTTGATGGATTTCTGTATTTTAATGTTTGATGGATTTCTGTATTTTAGAATTTCTGTTTTGTTGGAAGCCGCCCAGAGTGGCTGGGGGAACCCGGCCAGATGGGTGGGGTATAAATAATAAATTATTTATTTATTTATTTATTTATTTATTTATTTATTTATTTATTTATACATACCCCGCCCATCTGGCTGGGTTTCCCCAGCCACTCTGGGCGGCTCCCAGCAGAATTAAAAGCACAATAAAACATCAAACATTAAAAACCTCCCTAAACAGGGCTGCCTTCAGATGTCTTCTAAATGTCAGATAGTTGTTTATTTCCTTGACATCTGATGGGAGGGCGTTCCACAGGGCAGGCACCACTACCAAGAAGGCCCTCTGCCTTGTTCCCTGTAACCTCACTTCTTGCAGTGAGGGAACCGTCAGAAGGCCCTCGGCGCTGGACCTCAGTGTCCGGGCAGAACGATAGGGGTGGAGACGCTCCTTCAGGTATACTGGGCCAAGGCCGTTTAGGGCTTTAAAGGGCAGCACCAACACTTTGAATTGTGCTCGAAAATGTCCTGGGAGCCAAGTTGCAGGAAGGAGTATAAAGAGACTTCCTTTTCCAGCTGAGACTTGCTTGAGCAACATGGTCTACCTGGGTCTCATCAGTGGCGTGGCAACCCCACTGGCGCCTAGGGCATGGCACACCATGGGTGCAGGGTGCATACTGGAGTGACTGCAGCGCCTAGCAGGGATGTGGCTGGCATGTGCCGGCCCCATGCTGCATTTTCAGGCAGGGTGCCCGAACTGCCACCTTCCTCCCAAGCACCCTCCAGCCAGAGACCTGTTTTCCAGCCCTCTCTCTTGGTTTCAGACTCCCAGTTTCTAAGACTTACTCCGGATTGCTACTCAGGACTGAGCCCTGAAATATATTTAGAATGTGGTCCAAGGTTGTTGCTGTTCTTAAACAGGTATTAGTACCTAGAATGGCTAGTGAAGACTTGACTGCTCTTCACCTGGGGAGCTGTCACAGTCAAAGTAAAAGAAAGTAAAAGAAAAGTAAAAGGGCATTACCCTTTATATTAATGCGGAACCCACTGCTCAGACAGATACAGGATCCATTCACCCAAACCATGTTTGCAATATGGAAGTCATGGCACTCCTGCCTTTCCCTGGTTTGTTCTTTGTTAACTCCATTGCAACACTGCACAGGCTTAGTTGATGTTACATTGAAAAAAACAAATAATTAACAAGTGGTTCAGATGGATATGGATAGTATGGGCACGCTCTTTCAATGTCTCCTGAGACAGACGGATGCCAACAGCTGGTGAAATGAAAATGTTTTTTAAAAAAAACAATACCAGGTGAACTGGGTTGAATTGGGGGTGATTTTGACATTTCTGAGTTGAATCACACTGTTAACTAAGTGTCTTGATGCAGATCATTGGCTCCCTAAGCTTCTGGGAGGCTGTATGGCTTGGTTGTCCAAAAAGTGCACAGACACCCCACCTCCTGAGATGTGAGACCAAGCAGATGGGGAAAAACATCCTGACCTCAAGACGGGAGGGGTGGAGAAGTGGGAGATCTTTCATTTTGAGGAACAAGTTGAGATTTTCATGACAGTGAACTCTTTTCCGAAGGCACTCCAACTGGGGGAGGAATTAAAAACTGCATTTTTTACATGGTTCTATGCCTTCCCCTGTGCAAATGAGTGGCGAGATCTCTACTCTCACGTGGGGTCACTGGGTCCTCACTGGGGATTTATGCTATTTCTTCGCCATCCTTTCCCTATCCAAGACAAGAAATCACTGTATCCCCAATAATCCATTATTGGGGAGTCTGCCTCTCAATTCCTCTCACAGAGCTACTTATAATTCCGGAGTGGCTTGACAATTAATTCCTCTTCCCAGGGAACTCTGGGATTTGTAGTTCTGTGAGGGGGCTAGGGACTCTCCTGATAAACACTCAGTACTCTTAACAGACTACAATCCCCAGAACTCTTTGGGGGAGGCCATGACTGCTTGAAGTGGTATCACAGTGCTTTAAATGTATGGTATGAATGTAGCCGATGTTTGGATGATCCAGTATGAATACAGCACTAATGCATTATTATTGAAACAACCACAGAATCATAGAGTTTGAAGGGACCCAGCCCCCCCCCCCGGCCCACTGCTAATGCACAGCCATAGCTGCCAAGTTTTCCCTTTTCTTACGAGGAAGCCTATTCAGCATAAGGGAAAATCCCTTTAAAAAAGGGATAACTTGGCAGCTATGTGCACAGCTCAGTGACACACAGCAGAATATGACTGCAAAAACTCCACCAGTCTGGAGGGGGTCTGGAGGTTTTTTTGTGGGATTTTTATTTTATTTTTTTATTTTTGCATGCTGCCTAGGAAGGTGCCCACTGAGCATTCTTTTTCCTTTGCTGCTGTCCTGTCCTGTTGTTAACTTTGACTGCAGATTGTTTTAGCCGTGCTGGTTTTTATTGGGTTGTTTTTACTATATGCTTTTGAAATTCTGAGTACCGTTTGTAGCAGAGAATTGTGGCATAAAGATGCTAAAAATAAATGTTGGCCTCCATCCCAAATGGTGTGAATCCAAGAACCCGCCAAAGAACATCCTAGAAGACAGAGCAGGATAGGCGAGAGAAGTCGTGAAGTTGAAAATGTGTTTGTGTGCACTTATACACACACAGGTGCACATTGGGGCACTTGTCTCAGGAAAATTAATGAAAACAATGTATAGCGTTCGGATTGGCGATGGGAGAGACCAAAGAAAATGCTTCAGCCTATAGCCCTTGCCCCTTTTAATCCAGCCTTGATTGAGTGTGCTTGTTTTTTCTTATAAAAATGTATACTGTGATATTTACGCATGCATTACTTAAGGAGGTTTGCAGTAGTTAAAATCACTATATGAAATCAGAAGCGCAAAATCAACCAAGCAAAGGCCGGGACATAAAACATCTATTCCAGTGTGTCAAGTTAAAAGCCCACAGAAATGATAATTGCAAAGCATTCAGAAGCCAGAGGAAGGCAGTCAGAGAGGGAGCTATTTGAACATCACAGACAAGCTGTTCCTACAGTATTGATACGGCCACTGAGACAATGCATTTATAAACAATGAATGTAGTATTCTGATTCTGAAATAGGATCGTTTTGCATAACTTCAAACCCCACTATAAATGAGTGTTTTCTGAGAGAAGCATTATTAACATCATGCATCCATCCTGGAGCTATTTGTTGAGCTTTTGCAAAACTGCATCAGACTCAGACTATAAATGTCAACACTGCCATTTTTTATGTTGACATCTCCTTCCTCCCCACCCCCACTCCCTGTCAAGTGCCATTGTTGGTGTCTGGTTGGTTCTCGCCCACCCTGGCTCCTGGGCTAATGCAGTTGGGCTCGGCATCTGCATGATCCATCACATCCAGGCTGAAGCGTATAAATCATCTCGTGAGGTTTCTGCTCTCGTGCTTCGACAGTGACAGATTCGGTTTCATCGGGGTCCTGCAACCCCATTGGCTTCCCCCTTCCCCTATGACTAAGGAACAGCAGCAGGCACCAGGAAGAGCATTTAGGCTGTGGAGCCTCGGCGCTCCTTTCCCATCGCCGCCATGTCCGCCGTAAATGGAGGCTCTAGGGAGCAAGTCATGGCCTTCCCATTGTCTCTCCCTTCATCAGAGCCACAAAGGCTTAACCTGAACACAGGGCCTAATAACTGCCCTGCTCTGCCTATATGAGGCACAGCAGCAACAGCCGGGAAGTCTGCACGGTTTCTTGAACTGCCATCCATCATGCCTTGCTCAGTTCTTCCGCTTGGACTCCCGAGTCACCTTAATGGCTGAGGGCCAAACTATACATAGCATGCAATTGCAAGTAAATTTACCCGAGTCTTCTTCCCCACCCACCCACCCCCTTTTGAAAGAAATGTGGTTGGAAGATACTGTTTTGAGCTGAACACTGTACGGAGAAAGGCTGCTCAGCCCTTTCCCCTTTGGGCTCTTTCCCCATTCAAAATCCTTCTGGGCTGCTTTTCTTCATATTTTTTGGGGGGAATACATAGTGGTTTTCCTCTCTGTGTGGTGAAAAGCAGCTGGGGTTGCTGTTGAATAGGAAAGTATTTTTTTTAAAAAAAAAACCCTATTGCATATTAAACCAATTTTAGAAAACAACTATAAATATTGTTGTTGTTTAGTCGTTTAGTCATGTCCGACTCTTCGTGACCCCGTGGACCATAGCATGCCAGGCACTCCTGTCTTCCACTGCCTCCCGCAGTTTGGTCAAACTCATGTTCGTAGCTTCGAGAACACTGTCCAACCATCTCATCCTCTGTCGTCCCCTTCTCCTAGTGCCCTCCATCTTTCCCAACATCAGGGTTTTTTCCAGGGAGTCATCTCTTCTCATGAGGTGGCCAAAGTATTGGAGCCTCAGCTTCAGGATCTGTCCTTCCAGTGGATCAATGCCTTGTCGTGGCGAAGGGGCTTGAATAACTCAGAGAAGCTATGAGCTATGCCATGCAGGGCCACCCAAGATGGACAGGTCATAGTGGAGAGTTTTGACTAAACGTGATCCACCTGGAGAAGGAACTGGCAAGCCACTCCAGTATCCCTGTCAAGAAAACTCAATGGACAAAGACAACTATAAATATAAAAAAGATAAAAAACAACAACAGCAGTAAATACATAAGATTAATTTAGATCCAGGACAGAAACCAAGTGGGATATTTTAGAAGGCAATGGAAAATCAATATAGAAGGTGCCTGTCTGATAGGCATTGTGGGGCAGGTGCTGTCACACTAAAGCCCCAATGTGGATTGGACCTCCTGATATGATGGTATCTGTAGGATGTCCTCTCCCACAGAGCACAGTGATTGGTTGGGTGTGCAGAGGAGTCATGTCTGCAGTATTAGGAATACCTTTCTGATGCTAAGAGCCAGGGCCGTCATAGCATATGCGCCGCTGGGGTGCAAAGATCCGCCCAGCGCCCCCAAATTTAGTTTAGCCCCCAAATGAACTTTTATTATGCTTATGTCACTATTATCATTTGATAAATAGTGCTCACACCTGCGGGGCTCCAAAAGGAGGGGTTTTTTTTGTTTAAAACCAGCTTTTCTAAAGACAAAGAACACACTGGGAGTCGATGTAAAGACTCCACGCATGCACGCTTATGGTCGTAGGCAGGTGTCTGAAATATGAGACGGTCGGGCATAGTGCGCATGCGTGGGAGAGCCATCTCGGCCAGCCTTTCATTGTGGGAGCAACCTTATTTCTAGAGGAGCTGGGAGGGCCCTTGCGAGCACACATATACGAGTTCTTTTTGGGAAGGTTCCGGAGCCTGTGTGCGAGATCAGTCATGTCAATGGCGCCACTGACCCCGCTGCCGCATAGCAGCCCAATACAATATGCTGAGGCGGCTTCAGCGGCGGGTGCCTGGCGCCCCCCAAAATTTGGCACTCGGGTGCCCCGCACCCCTTGCACCCCTGGGTAAAAACGGCCCTGGTAAGAGCTGTATGGCTGTGGATTGGAGTCCCTCGGAAGGACCTCCCTCATTGGAGGTTTTCCCACAGAGCTTGGATGGCCATCTTCTTCTTTACTTGAGTTTCCTGCATTGCAGGGGGTGGACTGAATGGCCCTCAGGGTCCCTTCCACCTCTACGATTCTATGTCACGTGTAGCAAGGGGGAGCAAGATGCAGCCAGCTGTGAAAAATGACAAATTTGATTACTCATCATATCTGGCTCCTACAATGAGTACGTTTCTGAGCACAATTCAAAGTGTTGGTGCTGACCTTTAAAGCCCTAAACGGCCTCGGTCCAGTATACCTGAAGGAGCGTCTCCACCCCCATCGTTCTGCCCGGACACTGAGGTCCAGCGCCAAGGGCCTTCTGGTGGTTCCCTCACTGCAAGAAGCAAAGCTACAGGGAACCAGGCGGAGGGCCTTCTCGGTAGTGGCACCCGCCCTGTGGAACACCCTCCCATCAGAGGTCAGAGAGATAAACAACTACCTGACATTTAAGGTAAAGGGGGCCCCTGACCATTAGGTCCAGTCATGACCGACTCTGGAGTTGCGCGCTCATCTCGCATTACTGGCCAAGGAGCCGGTGTACAGCTTCCAGGTCATGTGGCCAGCATGACAAAGTCGCTTCTGGCAAACCAGAGCAGCACATGGAAACGCCGTTTACCTTCCCGCTGTAGCGGTTCCTATTTATCTACTTGCATTTTGACGTGCTTTCGAACTGCTAGGTTGGCAGGAGCTGGGACCGAGCAGCGGGAGCTCACCCCGTCGCAGGGATTCGAACCGCCGACCTTCTGATCAGCAAGCCCTAGGCTCAGTGTGAGGCAAGGAGAAGGAGCAGGTTATCAGGCTGGCTTTATCTTTTAGATCTGATTGGGACATTTTCCCTGGAGACATGACTTTCGTATAGGGAATTCCAAGGCTGGCACGTCATTTATTTAATTATTATCAGTTGGTTAACATGTTAAATTTGTATCCCGCTTTCCCCGCAGGTGAAGCTGAAGGTGGCTCTTATGAGAGACCCAGCCAGGGAGGAAAAGTAGCCGCCCCGAGCTGTGAAAAATGGCTTAATGACAAGCTTGATTATGCGTAATACTTTGCATTTGCTGTTATTAACAAAGAAGAAGAAAACGAAAAATGCATCCGTTGCCGGAAAGGGAAGGTGTGTATGTGTGTGTGAGAGGGGAGGGGGCAGTTGGGAGCGCTATCATAAATTCTGAGTTACCATAAATTTCTGATAAAGAAATTAAGTAGGCTCAAGTTTAATCACACCACCAGTAAATCAAATATCAAATTTAAACCAATGAATTACAGAGAGTCTCCTCACAGTCACTTAGCATTGATAAATTAGTAATGTAATATTAAATTATTCATATCCTTTCTCCCCCCTCCCCCTCCTCCTTAGGACTATAATGATATACTGTACACAGCAATGATAATTTACTTAGGCTGAGTCCATTCATTTAATTATGCTGCTAAACTTGGTAGGCCAATTGGTCATCATGAGAGTTTCCAGGCAAGCTAATCACAAATATATAGAACATGTCCCTTATTGTCCCCAGCGGCTAAGTGCTAAAATGCTATTTAGTACTCAGAAGGTTAATGTCCTGCTTATGTAAATTGTCCAATTTAACATTCAGCAGCAGTATCATAAATTCTGGCTCCAGGATTTCATTAAACGTATGTTCAAACTAGTTGACCTTAAAGGTTAACAAGCACAAGTTAAACAGGACAATTATTTAACTCACTTCTTATCAAGAGACTGGAGCACTAGCCATTTAACAGTTCTGCATACTTCACAATTAGAATTCTTAAAAGGTCCCCGATAAAGCTGCAGGTCATGAATTTTCATAAGGATGTCAGATAATAACTATTTATCTGTGCTTGTTTTTTACTCTTATAAACTTAAACTTTGATCTTAACATTCAATTAGAAACAATTCTGGTGAGAAGGACTAGGTGACTCAAGGATCTTGCCTTTGCGTTCGTTTTTGTCTAAATTATGTGTCCAGATATGTGGCATCGTCCCCTCAATGAAATGAGTTTGGAAGTTATAGGGGAAGTTATCACCGTGCAGAGAAAAATGCACTGAACTTCCGCCTTGGAGCTGGACACAATCACTAAAACGCTGGCTGTGCCATTTATGTCACCCAAATACAATTTTTATTGTGCCTGGCAGCATTATCTGATTAATTGGTGTAATTAATCAATTGATTTAACTGGAGATTTAAAATGTGGATTTTTAAGTAGGTATTAATCAGACCTGCTCCCAGGTTCAATGGGCAGCTGATCTCCGTGTGTACGAAGGGTCTTCAGATTGTTTTCCAGCAGCGCCTGAGGAGTTTGGGAAGCTTATTAAGGATTCCTCAATGAGAACACTAGCATCCCTGAAAACGCTCTCTGTCTGTATTACTATTCATTTAGGGTATAACTCTCTGCGTTTTAACTCATACAGACCCCCACAGTGGCTCACAACAATAATATCATGTTTTAACATGATAGTTTAACTGAATATCATAGGTCAGAAACAGATTGAAGTGACTGGTTTTTTTATTTAAAAAAAAATACACCAACAGAAGCAACGGCAGTTAAATACACACAAATAAACCTCAATGGAACCTAGATGCAACATACGTTACCTAAAAAAGAGATAAATCGGGATTTGTGTGTTTTATTTAACAGAATTTGTTTACTGTTTAATTGTAAAAGCTTCCAAGTGGGTTATATAAAAGATACATTAAAATTATCGATAAAAGTCAGAAGTTAAAATCAAGGTAGCCTAAAAGATTTTTCAAAACAGAAATACAAGCAGCAGTTAAAAAAATAAAAAAGCATAGCAAAATACATATTAGCATTAAATATCTGGGTAAAGGTAAAGCGACCCCTGACCATTAGGTCCAGTCATGACTGATTCTGGGGTTACGGCGCTCATCTCGCATTATTGGCCGAGGGAGCCAGCATACAGCTTCCAGGTCATGTGGCCAGCATGACAAAGTCGCTTCTGGCAAACCAGAGCAGCACATGGAAACGCTGTTTACCTTCCTACCGGAGCGGTACCTATTATCTACTTGCACTTTGATGTGCTTTCGAACTGCTAGGTTGGCAGGAGCTGGGACCGAGCAACGGGAGCTCACCCCGTCGCGGGGATTCGAACCACCGACCTTCTGATCGGCAAGCCCTAGGCTCTGTGGTTTAACCCACAGCGCCACCCGCATCCCACCATAGATTTGCCTTTAAAAAATAGTGTTTAGCAGCCGCTGTAAACAGTACAGCAAAGGCATCTGCATTATGTCAATGGGCAGGGAGTTTCTGTGCATGGGTGCGAAAAGATTGGTTCTTTATAAGTGTGGAATAAACATTACATGACACTTGTTAAAATGGCAGCTCCACAGATTGAAGTCACTTGAGTGGGCATATATGAAGTAAGGTGATCCTTTGAGCAAACTGGTCTCAAGCCATTCAACACTATTTATACAAAAAGTAACCTTTAATTTGGCCTGGTGTAACGTGAAGGTTTCCTTCCTGCCAGCAATCGTGCTGTAGCATTCTGATTACAAGTAGGTAATACTGACAAGCTGGAATGTGTCCAGAAGAGGGCAACCAAAATGGTCAAAGGCCTGGAAACAGTGCCTTATGAGGAACGGCTTAGGGAGCTGGGTATGTTTAGCCTGGAGAAGAGAAGGTTAAGGGGTGATATGATAGCCATGTTCAAATATATAAAAGGATGTCATATAGAGGAGGGAGAAAGGTTGTCTTCTCCTGCTCCAGAGAAGCGGACACGGAGCAATGGATTCAAACTACAAGAAAGAAGATTCCACCTAAACATTAGGTAGAACTGACAGTAAGAGCTGTTCGGCAGTGGAATTTGCTACCAAGGAGTGTGGTGGAGTCTCCTTCTTTGGAGGTCTTTAAGCAGAGGCTTTGCAGGCATATGTCAAGAATGCTTTGATGGTGTTTCCTGCTTGCAGGGGGTTGGACTGGATGGCCCTCATGGTCTCTTCCAACTCTATGATTCTATGATTCTAAGTAGCCATGTTGGTCTGGCGTAGTTGAAACAAAATAAAAAAAATTAAAAAGAATTATTTATTAATTTTGTAGCATTCTGAGTTGCGATGAGCCCCACTTGGGAATGCATTCCACCGTCTTGGTGGTGGTTCTCCTAACTCCCACCCCAAAACATCTCAGCAGACTCTCTTGCTTGTAAACCGTTTTAAGGTCGTCCTCCCCTCTGGTGTATAACTGATATGAAATACTGTAAGAACAAGGAAGTGAGCTTTATTTAAGCAGAATAATGTTACAGACTCAGCAGCAGGAAAGGAGCTAATCCGATCCCAGAGCTCTCACGAGGCAAAGGGTTGGCGGAGAAGACCCCGACGGAAAATCCAAGGGCCAAGGCTCCTGAGTCCAATACCAGCGAAGAGAAGTTCAAGACGGGAACTGAGAGGGGCTCGTCCAACAAGTTTTCCACTCCCATCAACCAAGCTTTAAAGAGGTTACTGTGCCTTCGAACATGGCCCAGTGGAATATACTGCAAATTGTATTATTGTGTAGTATTTAATTAAAGCATTAAAAGACAGAAAGAAAAAAGAAAGAAAGAAACCCTGAAAACGCCCTCAGACCAACAAAGAAAAAAAAAGACCATTCTTGATTTGGGGAATAAAGAAAATCTGATTCACAGCAACATTTCTTCGTTAATTGCTGTAAGCCTCTCTTTTACTAACCTTCGTAAAACATAAGAACGGCCTGGGGAAATGTGGAGTCGGGGGAATCAACCCAACCTGTGTTCTGTTGCACAGTCCTGGTTTAGGGTGTTGGAATTTTGTCCCCCTTTTTCTCTAGCTGCATACGGACCATACACTGAAAGTGCACACAAACACACACATACTCGTATATACAGACAAATGTAGTTTATCCATCAGAGCTACTGAGTTCCTGCCTTGTGGAACTTCTTGCTAACAGAAGCTTAGTTTTCTCTCAGATGGCGATTAAAAACTGTATTCTTTAGACTGGTGTTTAGAATGTGATTTATTTCTTTTGTGTGTTTTTTACCAACCGGTTTTTGTTGATATGCTGTTGCTATCGTAGCATTGTGTTTTTATGTTGTATACTGCTTCGCCGTATTTGCAGTGCATTTTACAAATAATTAAGCAACTAATTAAATAAATACAAATAAGGATATTGCTATGTCATTGTAATGTACAGTGGTACCTCGCTAGATGAATGCCTCACAAGACGAAAAACTCGCAAAACGAAAGCGTTTTGCGATTTCAATGGAAACTCGCAAAACGAAAGTGTTTTGTGATTTCAATGGAGACTCGCAAGACGAAGTTTCCTATGGCGCGCTTCACGAGACGATTTTTTTTTTGTCCCATAGGGTGCCTCGCAAGACTAATTTTCCCCCCATCTTGCGAGGCACCCTATGGTAAACCGCACTTCAATGCGTTCCTATGGGAGCCGCTTCGCAAAATGAATTTTTCGCTATACAAAGCGACTCGCGGGATGAATTAAATTCGTCTAGCGAGGCACCACTATATTTTCCACCAGCACCAGAGAAGGGTAGTAAGGAGCAATTCTGTCCTGGCCACCAGGTCTGATGGAGAGAGGCTTACTTGGTTAATATTGCTTCTTTGCTTTAATTTTACACAGGAAATTAGGGTTAGGGTTAGGGTTAGGGTTATTTTGGATTTAATGCTTCCAGTTGATCCTTGAGAGGTATTATGCTTTAACAGCCCTAGGAAAAACAAAGATTAGAAGAAGGTTAACATCCCGTGGTCTTTCCAAAGTAGGTGTCTGCAGAGTTTAGTTAAAAGAAAATAAAAAGGATCTTCTAGCATAAAGGATATGTCAGTGTTTTATATCCTTGTGCACTGTGTGCCTCTTCCAAATTTCATCTCTTGAATTACTGGCTCCAAACTCTGCCGGAAAGGGGACATAAATAAACCGGAATGGCTAATGGACTAAAAACACTTATGATCAGGTTTTCATAACTAACATTATTGATAGCTTCCTTTGAACACACACTCCTATACAGTGCAATTTTCTTTTCCAAAGTAAGATTTAGAACCCTATTTGCAATAAAAAAGGCTAACACATGCAAATAAAAAGAGAGGGAGAGGCGAGAATCCATTACGTAAGTACATACCATGGACTTGTAGAGAGAATATAAAGGGACACCCTTTCCTGAAGCCAAAAAGGAGGCAGCCTTTGCAAGGTTCCATCAGGGCTTCTCTCACACACCTCTCATAATTAGTTTTAAAAGGGTCTGGATAATATTTTCTTATCATTGTCACAGTCCTGGAAGCACAGGGCCTAATTTCCAGGCTTGATCCGGGAATGATGTCACCCAGTCCTTTGCTGTAATATCTACTGGCCTGGTCCCACAGTGAAATTTTATTCACTCAAATTGCCTTGCATGTAAGAGAGGAGCAGCATTTTGCTGAAACTCTAGGAGGATGGGGGGTGTAGCTAAGTGGTAGAGAATTCACTTTGCAGAAGGTCCCACATTCAGTTCCCAGCATCTCCAGGTAGGGCTGGGGGAGACCCATATCAGAAACCCTGGAGAGCTGCTGCCAGTCAGAGTAGACAATACTGAGCTAGATGGACCAATGGCCTGACTTGCTTAAGGCAGCTTCCTTTGTTCCTAAGAGGAGCTTTCCCAGCTCACACTAACTGGTCCATCTAGCCCAGCTTCCTTTTGCCCCAAAGTGGTCAGGCAGATACCTTTGGAAAGCCCACAAGCACGACACAAAGGCAATTGCTCCCTTCTGCTGTCTGCTGCAGCTGTTAGTCAGCTCTCAATGTTCAGAAACCTTTTTCCAATCTGGTGCCCAGCCATCCAGTTGTTTGGGGCCAGGGCTCCCACCATCCCCAACCACCACTACAGCCAAAACAACGGGAGAACACAAGATCGGGACAGCCTGACATAAAGGCTGTATCACGTTTCGTATTTGTTTACACTGACTAGCAGCACCTCTCCAGAGTTTCAGGCAGCCGAGCCTGGGACTTTTTGCTTGCAAAGCAATGCTCTCCCACTGAGTTGCAGTATTTCTCCTTAAAGTTGTACCCTTGGGGGCTCTCTTCAATCTTTGAATGGATGCACATAGGTCATGGGTGGAAATCTATGGTGATTCTGTGGGTGGGTGGGTACAGGCATGGGTGAGGCAGCCTGTTCTATACAGGGCTGCATTCCCCTTGAAGGTACAGGCATGTGGCTCTTTGAGTCATTTTTGTCACTTTTTATTTATTGCATTTGTATCCCACCTTTCTTCCCAAGGAACTCAAGGCAGCGTACATAATTCTCTTCCTCCCCATTTTTCTTCACAACAACCCTGTGAGGTAAGTTAGGCCCAAAGTCACCCAGTGAGCTTCATAGCTGAGTAGGGATTTGAAACTTTGGTCTCCTATCCTAGTCCAACACTTCAACCACTACACCACACTGGCTCACCATTTGGCTGCAGTGGCTGGTACACCAGCTTTAGCCATTCCTGGACAGAAGTAGTTCAGTTATTCATGCTCTGGGAACTTCCCAGGTGGAACTATGAAAATGGGGCTGTCCTTGAAAATGGTCTGGAAGTTGCAACTGTTGTGGTCTGGTTGCTAGCGGGTGTCCTGGAATAGACAGTGTGGGGTAGTGGTTAGAGTGTCAGACTTGCACCTGGGCAGCGTGGGTTCAAATCCTCACTTAGCCATAAAGATCACATGGTGACTTTGGATCATTCACCTAACTCATTCTCAGCCGTACCTACCTCACAGGTTTGTTGGGGGGTGGGGCGAAGAACTATGTGGAGATTTGAAATATAAGTGCAATAAATAAAGAAATAAATAATTTCTGAAAACAATTGTAGTGGTTGCCTGTCCCAATTTAATGTGTTAATGTTTGAGACCCCAAATGACCTAAGCCACAAGTAGTTGAAGGAGAAGTTTGTCGTCCTACACCAACCTACGTACATTTTAAGATTTGCAAGGGACGTTTTGCTGGTGGTCCCAACAGCCTTATGAGATTCGTTGTGTGAGGGCCCACTGGCAACCTTTCTCTTTCGTGACCCCTGCATCTAACCAAGACACTGATGCCTTTTTGTCGGCAGGTGAAGAGACACCTCTTTGCCTTTTGAAGAAGGGTAGAGGTATACTGTATTGGGAATTTGAACTTCTCTTGTTGCTGCTTATAGAGCTGAACTCTGTACTGTATTTTGCTTTATAGTGTTTTAATTTTATTGCTTAACTTTTGATTTGGACTCTGTAATTTTCTCCCCTTGGGACCTTTGGGTGAAGAGCAGATTGCAAGTACTTTTAATAATGAATGAATGAATGAAAAATATGATTTGCAAACTCATGTTTACAGTTGTTCTTATTTTATCTGTAAGCCGCCTTGAGTCCCTTTTGGACAAATATGAAATATGATACAGTATTTGATATGGCCAGGGCATCAACTCCCACCAGCTCCAATTAGTACAATGATCAGGGATTGGATCTAGATGCTCTAGATGTTGCAGGGCTACAGCTCCCACCATCCTTGACTACTGGCACTGCTGGTCGGGGCTGGGAGTCCAGCAACATCTGGAGGGGTTCAGCTTCGCGCCTTCGCCCCATCTCTGCATGAAGCGGAAACCTCCCGCAACCAAAGAGATGGGGGAAGGAGAAGCGAAGAGCACAGCTCTTGCTTCCTGTTCCTTATTCCAATTCTGTATGTATCCAGCCCCACGCCTCGATGGTAACCCATTAATAAGGATATTTATGCCTCCAGGGGTGTTTTCGTATCCGTCGCCCCGAGTACGTCTCACTGAGAACCGGAGGCGCGTATGCCTTGGCAGCTCCTTTAAGATAAAATGCTGCCCGCAGTTTTGCTGCCCGCGAGAGCTTCCTTTCCGCCCCCTCCCTCTCTCCAGGCATCTCGAGGTGCTCGTTTCTTCCCGGAACGTCCGTGACAGCTGCGCGGGTCACCCGGACGGTTTAAGAAGAGGGACATACCGAGGGCAAGATGGCCGCTGCCATGGCGGGTTCACGTGGGGAGGCCGAGGCTGCCGGAGCCGAAGTCGAAGAGAGCGGTAACGGGCGCGAGGACCCTGTTTGCGCTGGGTGGGGAACCCCGGTGGTGGAAGGGGGTGGCAGCCAGGTGTTGTAAAGGGAGAAGTTACGGGGCGCGTGGATGGGCAGCGGTGGAGAAACTCGCTCCTCTGCACCGCCGGAGAGTGGAATGGGGCGAAAGTGCCTGGGATCAAGTACGGTCTTCGCCCCACTTCCTCGTTCCCTTTGTTTCTACGCCTCATTCTTGCTTTCTACACAGTTCCGTGTTCTTCTCTCCCACTGTTGTATGCTGGTTTCCAGTGCTCCCCCCCTTCTTTTAAAAAATGTTTAGGGGCACTCTCGTTTTGACTCAAGAAAATCACCATTTTATAGTTCAAATCGGGGAAAATAAATACAGTAAATGGACAAAAGTACCGGTACAAAGATTCACAAAATGTTATGCTTCCCCCCAGAAAAAACAACAACCCACTGCTGGTTTCATTTCTGTGCCTAACGCGAACTTGTTATCCAGGATGCCTGAATCTTGATCTTCGTTGTCTTTTCTAAGCTTCCTGGATTATGTGGTGCAGCAAACAAGAACAAAAACCTGCTAGCCTATTTGCAAAGCTTGAACAGGGTCGGGTATGGTTTCAAATTGGATCGGGGATCACGTGTTGAGATTTGGATTCCAGGGAGTTGGACTAGATGAGCCTTGGAGGACCGTTCAATTCTATGACAACCCCCCCCCCCTAGATAAGATTGCTATGTATTTACCCTCCCCGTTCTTCATATACCCCTTTTCTATCTCTCTCTCAGCACACTTGGAGAGACAGCACCCACTATGCTGTGGGGAGTGGAAGGAGAAAGAACAGTAGGATGGCTTTCTCTGAATAGCAGGGAACAGTAATGAGCTTTCCTTTCCTTAATGATGCAGCCTTGTTATTGCTCTGGTTCATATCCTCATTATGTAGAAATAGAAATCACTTTGGGAGACAGAATCTGATGACTTGGGTCAATTTTTAGACCTTTAAATTATTTGTACTATTATTTATTTATTTATTATTACTGATGAAGTTGAAAGCCTTTAGATTTCACACATTTTTTTACTGGACAAAAATGGAGCATCACTCAAGTGTCAGCTACGAAAAGTAAGGGTAGTTGCAAATAGAAGATCACCCAGTGTGTTATTGGCTTATATATTGGCCCAATAGCACTGCAGTAGCCAGTGTCAAAGAGATTTAGTCCTTGTTAAAAACTTAACTAGCTAGTTTAGGACTGTTTTACACCTTACAAAATTTTGATATGAAAGGTGATATAGAGTGGAACAAGTGAAGACAAATTTGGTGTGTGATTGTGTACTGATCCTATAACTTAGAATCCAAGAATGATAGAGTTGGAAGGGACCCCGAGGGTTATCTGTTCGAACCCCTGATTTTTATTCTGCAGTCTTGTACCCATTTGGGAGTTAAACTCCATGGAACACAATGGGAATTACTCCTTGATAGGTTTGTATAGGATCATGCCATCAGACATGCAGTTGTGTTGTACAGACAGTTATCTACACAAAGGACAGTTTGCTGTGAGGAAAGAATTCTGGACTAGGTGGGCCTTTGCTCTGATCCAGCTGGCCTCTTCTCATGTTTTTTATATACTTGTGATCTTGAACATGCTTTCTATACAAGTGCTTTACTCCTTTATAGCTGAGGCTGGCATCTACTTAAGTGATATCACCTGATGCTTGGCAAATTACAGTCTGTCAAATGGTGATAAGAAATACCTCTACGCTAAGGATAATTGGGATTAAGGGCTTGAAAGCATGTACTGCAATCTAGAAATAATGGTGAAACTCCTGAGTTAACTTTGTCCTAGGTCAGGGGATGTTTTTTGGCTGCTGATAAATCGGCATCCTGTTGTGAATTTATTAACTGAGCCAGGAACTGCTTGTACTTGCCAATATTGAACTTCAGCTGCTGAGGAAATGATTTTATTGTGCTTATGAATATATTTGTACTGCTCAGCTGCAGTGAGTAAAATAGGCAAATTCTTACAGTCCATTTTTGGGTTGTCACTTTCCACATTTCTGTGATTGGGGGGGGGGGGTTGGCCTGAATAAAAGTATTACAAACATGAGGACTTAGCAGTTTTTTTTCTTAAGGCCCAACACATATTGTTTTTATGCTAATCTTTGTACATAAGTGCAGATGCAGAATTAATCTGATGCTCTTTCACTAGAATGAAACTCATTTAATATTTTTGAACTGGCAAAATGCTCTCTCCCACATCCTCTTTGAATGTCAAAGGTGGATTAGTGGTTAATTTGGTTTGGTTTTGGTGGCCGGCTAGTGTTAGTCTGCATACTCTGTACTTCATAGAGATGGATGAGGTCATTCAATGTTATCAGATGCTAAGCAGTGTTTTTCATATCTACTTTTGGACAGATTGACAGTAGTCTACAGTACTGTATTTGAATTTTAGTAGGTACCTTGTAAGCAAGCTTTCACCTTGGGTATTGGAGGGACTTTGTTCCCTGATGATTGACAAGTAAATATCATCACAGGATAATATGGACAATTGATACTTTGTTCTCTGAAAACATAGCATACATAATAGGTCAGGCACATCATGTAGAGTGCTGTGTTACTCAGACTTGCATATGTTGTTGGTAGCCAGAAATTGATGAGAAAATGTTATTGATGGGAGTGGCTGGGATGTTATTGATGGGAGTACCCAACCATATGGGCAGGGTATAAATAATACAATTATTATTATTATTATTACTGCATTGTCACTTTAACATCTCTTGTGGCAGATGTCTGTCAGCCAGTTCAGAGACTGAAAGTGCTATCTGCTATATATTGTGGGAGCAAATTCTGTGCCATGTGCCAAAGTACAGTACAGTGGTACCTCGGTTTATGAACACAATTGGTTCCGGAAGTCTGTTCATAAACTGAAGCGTTCATAAACTGAAGCGAACTTTCCCATTGAAAGTAATGGAAAGTGGATTAATCCGTTCCAGACGGTCCGCGGAGTAACCGTTCATAAATTGAAGCGAACTTTTCCATTGAAAGTAATGGAAAGTGGATTAATCCGTTCCAGACGGGTCCGCGAAGTACTTAAACTGAAGCGTTCATAAACTGAAACATGGGTGTAATTGGTTTCGGAAGTCTGTTCATAAACTGAAGCGTTCATAAACTGAAGCGAACTTTCCCATTAGAAGTAATGGAAAGTGAATTAATCCGTTCCAGATGGGTCCGCGGCGTTCATAAACTGAAAATTCATAAACCGAGGTGTTCATAAACCGAGGTTCCACTGTACATTCTTCTGCCCATCATTTGTTGTAGAATGACTGAGGTTTGTTTGAGAATTAGAGTTGATTAAACATGAACTGTGTTTAGTCTTTTCTGAAATAATGTTAGCTAAGGGTTGTAAGGATTTTGATTGGTGGTAGGCTGTGGCTGATACTGCCAGCTACTTAATCTGTTAAAAAAACAAGAAAGCTGTACCAAAGTGTATTGAAAGGTGTTTTGGCTGTCTTTTCAGCCTGCTTCCCTGTGGGGTTTTCTGAAACTATTGGGTGGGAAGAGCAGTAAGAAAATGTGTCCTAGTAATCTTTTCTCTTTTCCCAATGGGCTGCTGGATGTTTTCTTCCCCTTATCAACCACTAACAAACTATAAATTCTTACAGCCTGGTCAACTAAATTCTTACAACATAGATGTAGTAGCCTTAGCTTTATTCCTTTAAGAGGTATCAGAATAGAAGGGATGGACAATTACAGCAGAGTGAAGCCTCAGATTATCTTCTCTGTATGGAGGAAATACCAGTGACCGTTTTAATCAAACTTGCACCAAGTGAAATCAGAGGTACACTTGGCATGTACCGTATATGCTGAATTGGCTTGTATCACATGCTTATTTTAATCTATCTTGATTTTGGCATTTCAACACTAGATGTCAGTGTTGTGATTGTAATCTCTTTAAATAAACCAGAAACACGTTTCCCCCCTCAAATGTGTTGCTCTTACCCAAAACATTAATTCCATAATAAAGTATTGGGGTTTTGTTGATTCTTCTGCCATGACTTCTGAAATCTTTGTTCTGAAAAGGATTTTGTGTTTGTTTTTATTTTGCATGATGTGGATCCTCATATTTTCTCAATTTGCTGCAAATAGTTTTTTTGCAGGTTAGTTACAGCAGGAAGTGGTGACTGGTCCTTTGAATTCCAGTAACTTGGGACAAATTATCCTTGGTTAAAGATGCTGTCCAAGTAGCAAGGAACTGGGCATACCTCCTCTCAGGGTGAATTGCAGTTTAAATCATGATTTAACAGCAAGGAGACAGGCCAATTTCTATTGTCTTATTAAATAAAGGTTCCTGTGGATAGTTTTGTAATGGTGCAAATTTGACCACTAAACAAAATAGCTTACTGGAGAATTACTTGCACTATTGTTTCATTTTTACAACCAGCCACTACATTTCTTTGTTGTGTGGTATGTGTTAATTTTACATGGTTTGCTTTTCTACCTCTAGAGAGAATATCTTTTAAATGTTTCCAAATACAGTTGTACCTTGGAAATCAAACGGAATCCGTTCTGGAAGTCCATTCGACTTCCAAAACGTTTGGAAACCAAAGTGCTGCTTCTGATTGGCTGCAAAAAGCTCCTGCAGCCAGTTGGAAGCCATGGAAGCCCTGTCAGATGTTTGGCTTCCAAAAATAGTTCGCAAACCAGAACAGTCACTTCCAGGTTTGCAGCATTTGGGAGCCAAACCGTTTGGGAACTAAGCTGTTCCAAAAACCAAGGTATGACTGGGATAGGGCTAGAGAACTTCAGACCTGGGGGCCAAATACACAGCCTCTTTTTCTGCCCTTAGGAACACTCTCCTCCATAACTCTGCTTTGCATCCTAAGCATCTTTGCCTGGCTGGAATGTGCCCTAGAGTTCTGCCTCTTGCTTGTTTGGATGGAGGGTAGAGAGGGGTGTGGGTAGAAGCCAGTCTATTGTACAAAGGCAAAACTCACATTCACCTCTCTGCCCACTTTTGCCTGGCATGTGCCCCCAGGAAGCTTGTCCAGAATAGAAGTGGCCTTGGGTATTGCAGCCAAGGCAAAGCCTAGGAATATAGGAACCCTGAGCACTGGAAAACTTTACTTTCTCTTCCTCTTGCCAGAGTTGCTCCATTTTGCTGGTGCAATCCCACCCTCACAAAAACAGAACGCAAAGAAAACATTACAAAACCCTGTGAGTGACAGGTTGAAGCACTTTCTGAGTAGTTGCTGAACAAACTCGAACACTTTATTTATTTTTAGGTGAACATGAAATACCTGGCTGTGCTTGGGTGGTAGGTGGAAGTTTATCATGTATTAAGAAGTAATCTGATTGGTTCGTCATTTGTGGAGAAAACCCTTCCTTATCTCAGTGTATGTAATAGAGACATTGGTTCTGTTTAGAGATGAACTTTAGGACTAACACACTTATCTAAGATGGTTTTAAATTAGTCATAGAATCATAGTTAAGGGAAGGGACCATGAGGGACATTAGTCCAAACCCCTGCAATACAGGATTATTTTTGCCCAATGTGGGGCTCGAACCCATGACCCTGGGATTAAGAGCCTCATGCTCTTACCAACTGAGCTATCCCATTGTATTGGTATCCCAAATCTATTAGAAATATGAAGGGTTGCAGCCAAAGCTCTACAATTGCAACTCTGCAAGTGTAGTGGGACTTCGCCTTCCTCTTCTCCTGCTTTGTGCCCCTAAAATCTGCTCCAGTTCCCCCCAGGGACTGCGGAGGAACGTTCCCTCTGGCAAATAAAGGTATCTTGCTAGAAAACGAAGACCGTTGCATACATGCTCATTGAGTTTGATTTTTCTCCACTGCTCTTCTTTTAGGTTCTGAGTGCAGCTCAGGCATTCCAGAGGACAGCTTCTCTTCAGGGGGTGAAGAACTTGATGGCGATGATGAGGATGAGCCTCAGACCCCAGACACGAAAGCCAAAGATGCTGGAAATGCTGGCTGGGCTGATGCCATGGCAAAAGTGCTCAGTAAGAAAGTTCCCCAGAGTAAGCCCACCATACTGGTTAAAAACAAAGAGCGGGATAGGGAACGAGAGAAGGAAAAGCAGGAGAGGCTGGAGAAGAGGAGAAAGGTAAGGAAGCAGATGCAACATTATGATACCATACATTATGTCTTCCATAAAAACAGTCCTCCCCTTTAGCATTTATTCACACTAACTCTCAGTAGCCAGATTGCTAACCTTTTGCAGGCAGTGATTTATGAAAGGTCAGTTTGAGAGACACCTCTGGGTTCCTATGAAGCTTGCGCTCTGTGCATATGCTTTGGCGTGTCATGGTAGGGATCACTAGTGTGCTCCAAGGGTAAAAAAAAGCAGCCGAAACATAAGCAAAGTTATGCTTGTGCAGGAGTTCAAAGCTCATTGGAGGAGCAAGTTTGCTCCCTAGCTGCTGACCTGGGACCATGCCCGCAATTTACTAAAAGTACCATCTGAATTCAACCTCAGACTGTTGATTCCATCTCAGTTAGCATATTAGCACTGGGAAAACCGAAACTGGGACGAGTTCTGGCAAGTTATCTATGCAGAATGAACATGTCACTCAAAACAGATGATGCATACTCAACCTTTGCATTGTTGTGTCTCAGAGTCCAGGAAGGAACAGGCCCCTCCCCTCAATAAGCCAACTCCTAAATCAGAATTCAAAGCACTGGTTGGCACTTTTGTGATTTAAAGTTATTTATTGTTTGAAGGATGCTGGTTCCTGGCCCTGTAAATGAGCCAATAATTTGTGTAGTACTACATTTTAGGCCCGGGGTTTGCATGGTTCCTGGTCCTTACGGCTGACAGTGCTCCCTGTGTCAAAGTGTAAAATTTTGGGAAGCAGTGCTTTTCTGGGAGTTAATAAGACATGCTTAGGTCACTGCTGATTCACCTGGTGAACAAGGTACTAGTCTCTTTTGAAAGACACTTAGGTTTTCCACTCTGTTGATGACAGTGATAAGGTGGGCTACAATTCTTGGGTCTGGTGTTTCACATCTTTTAATGACTGGACAGTGGTGCTGTATAAACTGAACTGATTTATATGGTGTGATTCATTACCCAAGTAAGCCAGGGTACCAAGTAAGCCAGCTGCTCTTACTTGGTATGAATCTAATGAAGCTCTAATGTGTATTGAAACGGCTTCATTTCAATACCACTGTGTTACCAGACCACAGCTGCTTTACTTACTCCCGATATTTTCGGATGAAAATGTAAGGCTATAATATAGGATCTATTCAGTCACTGTTTGCTCTCTGAATCTGGTTTTATCAGATAAATATGTGGGGTACCACAAATTGGTGGTGTGCTGTTAGTCTATAAACTGATTTGTTCATCATGAGATAAACTTGAAACAGCCTGCCTTTTATTGATTCCATGCTGATGGAAAACTAAAATAGGGTTAGCTGTTTGATCAGAGGCCAGAGCGTAGTCATCAAGACATGAATTCATAGCGGTCTGCCTGGAATTATAAAGATAAGAGTTTTCTATAACTTCATAAAAAGAGGCTGTGGGTAATGGAGACTTAGTGTTAAGAGGGTTCAAACAATGTTAACTTGCTGTTCAATTGTTTTAAGAAGCATGACAGTCGGTTTTGCTAAAGTAGAGTCCGGGGAAAGGTAGGATAATAAACATAGATGTGTGTGTTTGTGTGTGTATGAAATTGCTGTCGATAAAGATAGGAACCGTGATTGGGTTTGGTTTTCGTGTCTAAATCAAGAAATCTTTACACACTGAAGCTGGTTTCTTTTTCTCACTAAACATTGGGCTATCTCAAAATATAATACCGTAAATCCCAGTCTTAATCTTCATAAGTAAAGTGCTACGTTATTAAAATGAAGTGGGAAATGTCTCCAGTATTCCAAAAATCATGATAACGCTCTTTATCTCTAATTGACAAGCTTCTGCATATTTGCTTTGGAACTGCAGCTAAGACATCTGCATATTGGCATTGAAGCTGTCTGCTCTCTCATGTAAAGCATAAACTCCAGTTTTAACTGTAAATAATTACTGGAAAACAATTGGTTCATGTTATATTAAATATGTAACTCTCTCTCTCAAGTGTTACACATTTAATATAAACTTTTAGCAAGCTGATTTAACTGTTGTGTTAAAGTTGAAGTCTGGCTGTATGAAGAAGTTTGATGGCTCCACCCTACTTAAAAATGGCAATCCTTTTATTTTTGAAAAACTAACTGCATTTGTTCTGAGCTATGTTAAACAACTTTAAAAGTGTCTGACAAAATAGCGGATGAACTGAGAAACGTTTTGGCATCAGTAAGACAGGTGGATTTCAAAACAGACACTGGGAGTTGAGTATTGGAAGGAAGTATCTTCTCTGTCACACCTCCTTAAAAGTTGAAGAAAGGTCTGGACAATAGCTAAGCATAGCTATAGTATGTATCATACTCCAATTTAAAGTTGTGTGCATCTAGAACAGGCATGTCCAAAGTCCATTTCAGGGGTCTAATCTGGCCCCTGTGGCAGTTTATTTCCTGGGATAAAAAACTTCAGTCCTAAAAAAAGCTCAACAACTTCAATCCTAGGCAACAACTTTGGTTGGCCCTCACGGCCCTTCACTTCATCAAATCTGGCCCTCTTTGAAAAAAGTTTGGACACCACTGATCTAGAAGCTTCTTTGCTTCTAGTGTCTTAGGCTTGGATGGTTGTACCATTGGAATGATTTCTAGTCTCGGATATTGTTCAAGGTTCCCCATAAAATGCAATAGTCACATATATTGTCAGAGTACTGAGGTTGCTCATTTGCTCCCAAAACATTTAGAGTCTGAATACAAGGTCACTATCACTGGGCACCACTGCTTATTTGCGGGCAAACTTACTCAAGTCATTCTTGAAGAGCTGCCCTGTATATTATTCATCTGTGGTGGCCAGATGGTGCTGCAAACCATCTGGGAAGGGGGTAATGCCCCACAAATGAGTTGGGACCTGCATACCCTTCAACTCTAGTTTAGAATTCATTTCATAAGAGGCTATGCTCTAAGTTAACTATTTCAACCTTGCAGATCAGCTTTAAACATTAACTTGCCCAGGATAAATGGTTCAAAGTAGGTGTGATGTTGTTTGACTGAGTTTCTTTGTTCTTGGTGAGAACAAATAATCGCCTGCCTGGGTGAGCACCCAAAGGTCCTGGTCACACTGCAGTTGTTGACTTTGACTGGCAGGAGAACTCAACGCCCAGAACATCCCTGCTCAGGAATCCGCTTGATCCATTGGTTCTATTGTAGTTGGAAAGGTTCACTGGAGAGCCTGTTATGTGAAAATCCACACCACTGACCTGTTGGGCCTATTGCTTGGCACTAGAGGAATGATGCTGTTAAGCGTAGTTGTATTCTCCCCATCCTCACCTAACGTCGTCCTACATGATTTATCAACTCGGTTTTCTTAAGAAATATCTATATGTGCATGCTGCATTTTTAAAATGCCTAATGCTCTTTCACATAACAATATTTATGATGCAGCTTGATAAAAAGCGGGAGTGGGAAATGATGTGCAGAGTGAAGCCAGATGTTGCGAAAGACAGAGAAATGGAGAGAAGCCTTCAGAGAATTGCCACGAGGTAAGAGTGTGTGTTTGGGCTTTTGAAAACAGATCTAAAGGCATGCCTGAGTAATCTGCTTCTAATCAAATTGAACTCTTAAGAAGTGACTCGTGGGAGTCAAATGATTTATACCTAGTTCTGTCTCGTACAGTATCAAGTTCAACAAAAGATTTCAGAAGTCTTATGAAAGCTTAAAATTTGGACAAGACTATAACGTGTTAAGTGTTCGCCCAGCAGGAGTTCTGGGCCTGAGCTCATCGTTTTTGTTAATTCCATACTTAGAAAATACACAGATCAATCACTTCTCCCACTCTTTGTATTTCTCTAAAGTGCATTCACCAAAACTCGCTGTTCTTGCGGTCAGATTACTGTCTTGCATTAACCTAGCATTGCACCACATGGCTCTGGTCTAGCACATAACCAGTGCATTTTCTTGATCATATCAGTGGGCTTGTTTTTGACATCCTTACCTCCACAGAGACTGCTTTAAAAGCTTGCCTCTGAACTTTGCGGAGGTGGGTGTGCTAAGTCATTGGCTGACTCCTCTGGTATGTCCCAGAACCTAGTGTCACACTTTTCAGTTTGTTTACTACTTGTTGGTTCCGAGTTCCTTTTCCCTTCTGCTTCTGTCATTTTTGCGTGCACTGACCCTTAGCAGGAATAAAAGCATTTTGATAATTTATCCAGTGTGCATACACACACCTGACAGGTTGCATAGACATGCACACAGATACTCTGCCAGTGTGTGCACTCCATGCCAAGAAGAGAGGTTTTGCATGAAGCAAATGCCTTTTCTGTGCTGACTCTGCTTACAGAGCCAAGGGGTTCTTTGATTTTTCTGTCCTCAGAGGAAGATGCGACTTGCGTCTTGACTTAAGTACAGGAGGATGCAGCTAATAACAGCTACTTCTCTCAGACCAAGGGAGATGGTAAAAAAAAACTCTGCTTGAGATTCCTCTGGAATGTGAGGGAGGCATCCACCCTTCTTCCAGTAATTGCTAAAACGTGGGACCAATAACTTTTACTAAGTCTTTTCTCAAACTGGGTGCCACAGAAGGCCACCTGGTTCCCAGAAATGGGGGGAAAGTGAAGAGGCACTAAAACAATAGGGGAGGTGACCCCCACGGTGCACTGAAAATATGTCGTTTATGAATTAAGCCCAGTGTTCTTCGATAACAGTTACCCAGGGGCACTATAAAAGGAGGAGATGAATCCTGTGTATCCATGTAAATCGTTTCAGGAATAAGACATTTTTATAGGCCATCTGAAAGATACTGTAAAATACTGAGAATAATTCCACACAACCTACTGGACAAAAGTGTTGGAAATGAGGCTTAGTTCCGTCGCAGCAAACAGCACACAAACCAAACTCACTAACACAAAATGGGCATCAACAGCCTGGTTCATAGGACACTTTGCTAATGGTAGGAATATTCCTTGCTTTTTCTATAGGGCCACGTCATTTTTTGTGGCAATACTGGTCCGTGGGTTTGGTTAAGGTTACAAGCAAGCCTGAAGATACCGATGCTCATGGCACACAAGTAGCATGGGATTGTGATGTCTCTTAATTTGATTTTCCTTAACATGGTGCTACTCTCCAAGCGCAAACTGGTGTGTGGTGTTAAACTGGGCTTAGAATGTTTACTGGATGCTTGAAGGAGTACACATTGTTGCCGTCACAAATTGGGGGCCAAGGTCTCTTAGCCTTTGGGTCGGTGACTGTATGCGGTGTCCTGACATTTCACTGTTCTTTGACTTTACGAAAAGTGCATAATTTGGATCCCTTTTGGCTTTTGAATTGTGTTTTAAACCCACTTGCGTTCCGACTTATTACCCTGACTCCTCTTGTTGTTACTTTGTGTGTCTGGTGCAGTGGGGCTGAGGAGACGCTTTATCAAAGCCATGCTACCTAGGAGGTGTGGCAATGAAACAACAGGTGCCTAACCACTCCTCCTTTCATCTGCCAGGGGAGTCGTTCAGTTATTTAATGCTGTCCGGAAGCATCAACAGAACGTCAGTGAGAAGGTGAAAGAAGCAGGGAGTTCCGAAAGAAAACGGGCAAAATTGATCTCCTCCGTTTCAAAGAGAGACTTTATCAACGTATTGAGAGGAATGGAAGGGATGGAAACGGAGCAAAAAGCTGCCAGGAAGACCTTGAAAAGCGAACAGGTAGGCGCCACTTCTTGGAGCAGTTGTTCTAATGTGGCAGAGTGACCCATTCAACTTGTGTCTTTGTGTAATTTTGCTCTCCTGGCTTCAAATGATTATGGAACTTTTTCGGTGTCAGGTAAGTTACTGCTTGAATGTTATTCAAAGTTTTGGAAGCTATATAGCCTGTCTGGGGAACCTTAGGCCTTCCAGATTTGCTGAACTAAGACTCCCGTCAGCCACAGAAAGCTTGGCCAGCAAAGATGAGGGTTCAGCAACACCTGGAGGGCCCAAGGTTCCCCAGACATGCTGTGTTTCATGACCCTTGCTGCTGACTTTTAGAGAGTGCTGGATTCTGCAGTTGCAGTACCCCTGACAGATGGCAGTCTAGCTTGGATACCTCCAGGAAAGTAAAGCCCACCATTTCCCAAGGCGGTCTAGTCATAGCTGCCAAGTTATCCCTTTTTTAAAGGGATTTTCCCTTATGCTGAATAGGCTTCCTCGCGAGAAAAGGGAAAACTTGGCAGCTATGGGTCTAGTCCACTCTCGAAGAGCTCTTACAGATTCAGTTGCTAAGGTTTTCCCTAAGCAAAGTCCTTATCTCGTTCACATTTTTGTTTTGCCCTCCTTGGGGTCTGGATAGCGTTGAATGGGCTTGGTGGGGCAATGGAACTTAGAAGAACACAGCCATTGACACCAAATGCCCCACTGGAAGTTACCGCTTCACATTTTCAATAGAGTCCTGGGTATCTTCTTTTGGAGCATCTTAAGGAGAGATGAACATATTCAGTACTGCTAACTTTCTAAGACAGATTTCCCCCTTTTGGTCCTTCAGTGTTTAGTCTTGGACAGATTTTTTTTTCTGGGAAATGGTATTGAAATTTGAGTTAGAAACTATGTCAGCACTTGCAGGAAACCTTGGCGCTCTCATCTTGGTTGAAGAGGAAAAAGGAGATCTTATGGCAGCATTGTTCTAACTCCAAGCTACCATCTCTGCTTTCAAGTGGTCCACTTTATCCCCTATTGTCCTTCTCTGCACATCTTTGCGACATGCATTGGCTGAGTTCAGGCATAATGCCAAGCCATAGTTAAGAAGCCAAACGATGGTGCTTATCTGAATTGTTTCCTATTTGCTCATCATTCAGCTTCGTTAGTTCACTCCCATCTCCATCTGCAGTAGCCTCATGAGCTGGAGCAGTGGCCCTAAACAAGCTTATCAGTGATCTGTCAATTCAAACATAAAAGTATACCACAGCTTATCCTAGCTTCAAGCCATGCTTTGAGTTCGATAGCTCCAAATGTGAGTAGGCTCACAATCAGACATTATGGAACTACAGTTTAAAACAGGCATAAGCAAACTCCGGCCCTCCAGATGTTTGGGACTACAATTCCCATCATCCCTTGCTAACAGGACCAGTGGTCAGGGATGATGGGAATTGTAGTCCTAAACATCTGGAGGGCCGGAGTTTGCCTATGCCTGGTTTAAAATAAGCAAATCATGAGTTTGTGTTGCGTATCAACCCAGCCTCTGTCAACCACTCTTGCTATGGATACTTGACTGATGGGCCATTGATCTGAACCAGAAGGACTGTTTACATTCTGTATATTAAGACTGTTGAAAACTTGAAACAACAGGTTGGAGGTTAGAAATTCTGTCTTTCCTACATTTCATCTGGTACTTACCATTACCTGTGGTGGGCTTGTGAATGACTTGGTTCTGGGGCTGACCTCAGAATGACATTTGTTCACACTGATTTGAATTGGGGAGAGACTTTACCTGCAGTGTTTTAGTTTTCATGAAAAGTTCTGCCGAGTTACCTGTGTTCCAGCCCAGCTCCAGGGTTCCTGCCGACACAAGAATTCCTTCCGAGAGGAATCTGCTTTTAAAAAGTCGTTCAAGGGCAAAGATGTTGGATCAGTCATATTTGAAAGGGAGCAGGACTTGGGGTTTCGGAATCTAGAATTTCAGAAGCTGCATGTTTATAATGCATATTTGTGTTCATGCTTGAACTTTGTGCTCGCTAGTGGGTGGAATACTTCTCTTGGCCCCATTCCATTGGAGTTAACTAAGCGCTTTCCTGTGCCAGCAAGAAATACTTTAATCAGTTGGGAGACAACAGTTTGTCATGCGTTCTTTGTTTAGTGTGCTTTCGGGAAGCATGCCGAAACACTCCGTGGCATGAAGAGCCCTCTGAATTTCACGCAAGTGTACGATTAAAGTATTTTAAAAATTCATTGGGTAATAAGAGTAACTTAGACTGTCGCCAAGTGTTCCATTTCTCCTTAAATCTGCCCGGCTTGCTTGATTTCAAAGGCTGGAAAAATTAGAATAATAAGCTTGATGTTGTAATAGAAGCTCTCCAGTGCTGCTGTTCGTAATCTGTTGGTACACAGAAACTTAAAACTGACTTACAGGGCGTGTTGCATAGCTAGCTAGTACTGTGGTCAGAGTTGGTGCTTTGGTTGCTGATGGAGCAGGTCTTGTCACTAAAAATCATTGAGGTTGGGTGGGAAGGCAGGCCAGGAGCTATGTGGAAGTAAGGAGGGGGTAATATGCAAGAGTGGCCTAGCCAAGGAGAATGAAACCCATGCCATTATGGTATATTGGGGGGGGCGGGACTGGGCAGGCTCCCATTTGGGAGGGTCTTCACTCTCCTTTTGCCTGGAGTACTTGCAGAATGAGAAGAGAACAAGCTCCTCTTGTGAAGTCGTGTGTGTGTGTGTGTGTGTGTGTGTGTGTGTTCGTGTTCAGTTTTACTGTGGGTTAAATGGAGACTGCGCACAACTCGGCAGTATATGCAGGTGTGCTGTGAACAGTATCTAGCCAATATGCATAGTTGCCAAGCAGAGACTCCTGTGATTTGACTAGGCCCCATACATATCTTACCCGCAGAACTGATGAGCGAAACGGGCGCTGGAGGACGTCTTGTTTCTGTACGGCTGAAATGTCCTGGTTGTCTTTTTGCATGGTAAAAAGTATGATGTGGGGTGTTTGGTTCTCTCCCCACCCCCCGCCTGGTAGGTATTTCAGGAAATCAATTTTGGATGGCAGAAGCTTTTGTCAGCTTCCCAAACCTAACATCTGATACCTTCCCCTCAACCCCTTAGTTGAAATAATGTTATAAAGCTGGTGCGGAGGTGTGCGAAATCCTGGATTTTTAGATCATATGCATTTGCGGCAAAATCTGCCTTTACAGTAATGCCTTGGTATTTGTGGCTATTCTCTCCCCCCCCCCTTTTCACTTCCTGCAACTTTTTGAACTCTAAATCTCTTCCTACTATTCAACTAAACCAACTTGGGGGGGGGGTTGCCATGCAGCTCTCAGTCAAGGCTGGCTTTGGTTTTGCTTTTGTTCCCCACCCTTCACCTTCTAAAGAAATAAATGGGAATTGAAATGTTTAGCATCAGATAGGAACTTGACCTCAGAACACAAATATTTGTGGATGGGGGGTATTTGGGGGACATGTGTATTAAGCGTTCCTTCCTTAAGGATTTCTGCAGCCTTTATGTGACAGGTAGGTTGTTAATGCATTGAGTGGAACCGCGAAAGATGGAATTTGCATGAATATCTCTAGGGTAATCAGTTTGCAATGGATAAATACTGTCAATGTATTAATTGGGGGGGTTATTAAGCTTGATTGTGGCCATAGATCAGAGAGAGGTGGGGAACACAAAATTTCCTCTGGCTCTATGAAATGAGTAGATGTCAGAACTGTGCACATTTTTGTGCTATGCATTGCCAAAAGTGTGCACCACCACTTTGTGTCCTTTGTGTGGGAATGCCTATAAATGTGTGGTTATTAGGTTTCTAAACTGCTTTGAGCAGATCTCTCTCTCTCTCTCTCTCTCTTTTTAACCTGGCAAATCCAGCTTTGGAAAGCAAGTTTTAATTAAACTTGAAAAGTTTTAATTGAACTTGAAGAACAAATGCTCTGGTAGGCCAACTTGTAAGTGTCGATATTCCAAGGCCACAGGGAAGGAATCTTATCAGTTCCTACACTATGGTAGCTTAAGGTCAGCCACAGGTCATTCAGAAGCCCTCGTCATGATGAAAGGATTTATTTTGCCTCTCCAGTATGACACTGCCTGCTCAGCAGTACACACCATCGCCTGAACTGTCGTGTGGGCAGCAGATGTGCTCCTGATCAAACCTTGAAACAGAGAGCAAGACCTCTCCAGTGCCTGCGATTCTGTATAGCTTTCCTAAGTAACTGCATGCTGTAGGTTAGACCTGCTTTGCTTGTGTTCAAGCATACACCTTATCTCACCACGTTCTCAAAGTAGCACATGCGATCCTTAGAGAACAGAGCATGCTATAACGCAGAATTCTTCAACCTTGGGCCCCAGATGTTGTTGGCTTCTAGGTCCCATGATCCAATGCCAGCTTTGCCCAGCATTGATGGGGCAATGGGAGTTGTCCCACACCATCTGGGGACCCAAAGTTGAAGAGAGCGGCACAAGCAGGATCTGAAGTAGTTGAACACCACCCTCGCTGCCTAAGTGCCTTGTTTTTTATTTAATAGAGGAATTTAATGCCATGGAGGGTACATTCCTAGGAAGGGTTTGTGGTACATCTTCCTCGCTACATTGTGAGCTGGATTTTTTTGGGGGGGTCTTTTTGAAGCTTTTGGCGTTCTACAACTGCAAAAGATGTAAGGCAGATCTTTACATGAAGCGGAATAAGGTGGTAATATCCCAAAGTTTGGGAAGTGTGGGAAGTTTCCCTGCCTAAAATTGTATGCAGCTAGAAAGCCAGCATTTTGTGTGTGTGTGTGTGTTTTGGGGGGGGAACCACAGTCTGATTTCCTTCCCCACCCCTGCTTACAATCTGATACCGTCTTTATCGTGCCACCTAATTTTGCTGCTTCTGCAGATCCTGTGCATGCTTGTTCACGTTCTCCAGCTGAGAAGGGTTTTCCTATCGCCTGTCTCCTCTACAGCTGCAGTGAGGTTTCACGGTCTGGTGTTTAAAAAGTTGTTCATGCTTCTTTTAAAAACTGTAGCCCTCTCTGCAGATTTTGTGTGCTCAGATGGGAGTAATTATTTTTTTGAACAGGATCCAAGGACTTTGCCTTTCATATCATTAACGGTTTATCAAAGTATTTCTTAATCCTCGCCGAACCTGCTGACTTTTGTAATATATTTTTTTCCTCTCTCCAAGGTACACAATGCTTGTTTCTGGGCAGGATCTTGTGGTCTCTGCCCTCTTCCCATCTTCCTTATCTGGAAAGCCTGCTTGGAGAAGGCAGCAGGGCTTGTTTGTGCTGCACTACTTAGAGTGTGGTAGCAGTGAGGGGTGGCAGGCTTGGAACATTTGTATTCTCAGCGTTGAGTTGAGTTATTCTGAGCATGGCCTCTCACATAGGCATAATGGGGACATTGAGTCTACTCTGAGTATATCTTTATTGGATGTTCCCCAGTACTTGAAGGGTTTTATCTCCACTGCTCCAGTGCCCACTGTAGGGCCAGCCAGGAATACCAACCCTGCCTTGGACCCCTTTGCACAGGGAGTACTAAGATACAATCTTCTGGGAGATAGAGGATGAGCACCAGCGTGGTTTTGGAGGGAGATAATGCAAGAACTTGGCAGGCTGCGCCGTACTGTTGATTTCTACACTGCCCCTCTTCCACTGAGGCTAGATGCAAGATGCAGAGTCTCCCTCCCTACTGGTCAGGATCTTGCTCCCTTGTTCATCATAATGCATCCCCTCTGCAATTGGGAAAAGTCTTGTGTTTTTGCTCCCCTTGCTCCTGCAGTTGTGTTGTACGTCTGCATATCTGCACTCTGTAGTCAGGCTGCGTCCAAGTCCGCACTAAGGAGACACTTGGGGAGAGGAGCAGTTAAAAAGCTCCTCTGTGCTTTTTAAAAGTTTGTTATGCGAAGTGTAGCTGAACCTCATATATCCTAACAATTCTTGTGCAAAAGTGGAGGTGCCTCTGCTGGGTGGCTCTGCTAGAAGCACTGTAGCTGCTTGTCTGCATACCAGAATCTCCCTCTGCTATTATAATATATGAGCTAGGGAGACGTTTGGAACGTGTTAAGTAGCCCGAAGAACAGGACTGCATTGTAGAAACTTGCAACAGAAAAAAAACACCCCGTATTAAATCATAGTGGTGATAAATCAACAATTACATGACCTGTTTTGTGCATGTGTTCATATGTAATGCAGGACCTTAAATTAACAACCAGTACTATCCATTGTGTTGAAATATCTTGCAAGGGGATCTCGGGTTGTTACCTTATTTCCCCCTGGTATTGCTGCCAGAATGGTTTTTTTGTTTTTGTTTTTTATTTAAATATAAAAATGGTATATAAAATAACTTGGAACAACCTGTGATACACACCTTTTTATCTAGTACATGTATTATGCACAGACATCTAATTCAATTAGGACTGCTTTATTGAACTTTAGAAGCATGATAGTCACAGATATTTTATTTGAGTTTTAACTTGACAGCATTGTACTAACAGCTTCTGTTATTCCTGTGGTCATGATTGTCTCGGATGCTCATTCACCTGCACTACCTCTCATTTAGGCTCCCCCAACCCTAAGCTGTCTTTTACATTGAAGTTGAAAATGGCACCATTCAGGTCTTTGTTGAGCCACATTGTTGTGGACTACCATGACCATAGTAAATTCTGAAATATAAACTTCCTAAGCTTTCGTTAGGTATCTTTTTAATTCCAAATTGACTTCTAGCTTTGGACTCAGTTGTATAGAATAGACAGCGTGCCTTTTTCTTGCAGAACGTTGCCTCCAGATTTCTTCAGGGTTTTGGAAATGTGTTAAGCAATGTGGAATGAAAGTCCTTGGTAATGAAGATGTGACTTTACCCCCCCCCCCCCTGTTAAGAAAGTGGTCAGGAAAGGGCATTTCCTAGCAAACCAGTCAGAAGAAGATGGGAAGGAAGGAGGATGCCTCTCTCTCTTCCCCTGCTCCTTAGCTCGTGGTGCATCGAGCTGTATTTGTCCTCGTTTGTGAGACTTTGCACCCACCATCCTGTTGCTTTTCAGTAGCCAGCCTGCTGCTATCAGAGCCTCATGTTTAACCATCAGTAAGCAGTGCACCTTGGGAAGCAGTTTTGCTTTTATTGTGTGTGTGTGTGTTTGTGTGCCTTATTGAGCTTGCATCTTAGTAACAACCTGGAAAGATCATAGAGGCTTTGGAATTAACTGGCAAATCGCAGTCCAAGCTTTTTTATATGGTCCATATCACAGTTTAGGAATTGGTACAGAATGGCCAGGATTTGGCAGGCTCTTCTCCAGTGAGGCCAAGGGCTAAGCTAGCATAAAAATGGGTTCTTTCCGATAGACGGTCTGATCTTTCCAGGTCGGGATTAAGATGTTCAACAAAGCATTACGCCTTCGTTAACCCTACCTGGCTCATGAACAGAGAATTTAGACCCTAGTACTGCCAGTCTCTCAACTGGCTCTGTACATATTCCCCTAATAAGAAGTGCATTCTTAAAAGTAGGGGGAATTCTACAGAGAATCTTGGTCTATTGAAAACATCTCAAGTTTAGTGATGCAGATTTAAGTTAATAAGTGTTTTTTTTCCCCTTTATAGAACAATGAAGCTTTTCTGCCCCAGTACTAATTGTATATATTTTCGAACATGGAATCCCAGGGGTGGAACAGCGCTGAACACTGGCGGGTCACATGGAAATTATCTGGCAATGTTGCAAATCTCATAGAGCCATGGGACTGAAAAGGATAATTAGGACCCTGCTTCTAAGGCCCCTCCAGGTTAATTTGCAGGTGCAATTTGCCACTTGTCTGCTCATTGAGTTGTAGTTTGAAAGCCACTGTAGCTGCTGCTGCTTAACTAGCTGCTTTGACGTGACTTTATGCATGCTCATTTCTATAATTCTACTGCCGTTTTGTTGTTCAAAGTAAAGTTCTGTAGGCTGGAAAGCAGTCTAGTTTTATCCCTGTTTATTCAGAAGCAAATCCTGTCGATCTGTTAGTGCCCTGGAATTCAGCAGCTTGGACTGGGGCACTGGAGGCTGATTCCGTAGGGCCAGTGGGGCACTGCCCCACCAAACACATTCTGCCCTCGATTTCTACCTGCCTGACTCCTTGCAACCAGGTCAAGGGGGTGGCACTGCCCATCGGCATCCTGCTCCTTGGGCTCAGTATTGACTTTGTAGAGGAGGAAGCGGGGAAAACCAGGGCACCAACCACTACTGGGCTGGAAGTAGGAAAACATGAGTCATTTACCCATTTTTATGTATGTGCTGAATATCTGACCTGATTAAATGAGCCGCCACTGACGTGTACCAGTGCATAAACCAGGGGAGTAGAGGAGAGATGGTATTGGGCCGTCGCTGAATCCTGAATGCCAAAAATGGAACAGTCAGCAGCTGGAGAGGAATAGTATTGGAAGCAACTGAATCTGTCAGTTTGATTGTGCAGAGTTTCTGTATGCTATACATTTAAAGCAGCATGGTGTGAAAGTGGCCATTGCCTCCGTGTCAAAGAACTGCTATAGAAACTGTGCACATTCCAGCTGATAAGGAGTGAATGTGGCCAGGGAAAAACTCTGTCATAAGCAAGGTAGATGGGATGAAACTGGGAGTAAGTAAGGTTGCACCCAAAGGCCTGATGTTAATTGTGGTGTCCACTATTTGTATCATGCTTTAGCTTACCCTGCCAGATCAGACAAAAGACCTGTCTATCAAAGCATCCTGTTTCCTACAGTGGGAGACTAGATACTTTGGGAAAGCACCCCAGGCGGGCGGTGAGCACGATATCCCTGACTTGCTACAATTCCCTATTGACTGGTATTCAGAGGCAGGCTTCCTCTGATCCTAGAAGTGCTGTATGGCCCATTGATGCCCTCCGTGCATTTTTCTGATTAAGTGCTGGGCTTAAGATTGCAGGAGCTTCATCCTTGGTCAGTGTCAACCTGAGGCATGTGTTTATTCACATGGTTTGAAACAGAACCCAAGTGAGGCTGTTAAATATTGGGTGTACATGGAGACAGGTTGCCTTCCTTGGGTGGTCCCCCAGCAAAGACTCAGAAAGCGAACCTGTAATTCCACAGCTCTGTGGCTAATTAAAGCAGGACAAACACAACACTTCTGTGTGCTGGAGATGAAGTTATCCAGAATAGAATGGAGACCAGGTGCTGTAAACAAGTCTCTGCAATGTTTGCTTACTGGGAATGCTTTCCAGCAGCTGCAGCAGAACCTCCTGATTAAGAGCTGCTGATGGGACTGTGGGTGTTCAATTGTGTACATCATTTTTCACATTTTGAGTTTTGAAGCCAGTATAACTTGCTGCTTGGGTTTTGTTCCAAGGCAGCAGTGGCCAATTTCATCACCCACCCACCAATTGAAATTGCACAGTCTACAGAGAGGACTGGAGTTTATTTTCAGTATGGCTCTCAACTGACTGAAGCCTTTTTTTTAAAATGATTATTACTTGCCTTTGCTTAAATCTAAATGCATTTTGCATATTTCCAAAGCTGCAATGCCCCTTTGAGGCCCTAGAGGGATTTTTGTTTCTTCATCGTAGAAATTCTAAACGACCTGATAAACCAAAGTTGCCAGATGAAAGAAATAAATGTCTTTAATATTCCTCCTCATTTTGGGGACCTGTGATGTACAGTAATTATTACAGTAATGCACCAAAGTCACAATGGCTTAAGAATGAAGCAAGTTCAAGTCCTATCAGACAGCATTAGGGAACACTTAAATGCTGTATTTAAGTGGCGCTATGGGTTAATCCACAGAGCCTAGGGCTTGCCGATCAGAAGGTTGGCGGTTCGAATTTCCGCGACGGGGTGAGCTCCCGTTGCTCGGTCCCAGCTCCTGCCAACCTAGCAGTTCGAAAGCACGTCAAAGTGCAAGTAGATAAATAGGTACTGCTACAGCGGGAAGGTAAATGGCGTTTCCGTGTGCTCTGGTTCACCAGAAGCGGCTTTGTCATGCTGGCCACATGACCCGGAAGCTGTACGCCGGCTCCCTCGGCCAATAACGCGAGATGAGCGCTGCAACCCCAGAGTCGGTCATGACTGGACCTAATGGTCAGGGGTCCCTTTACCTTTAAATGCTGTATTGCCATTGATTCCCACTGTGCACTGTTTGCTTCAGTTACCTATTTTTACTGAGGAGGGGGGTGGGTGAGGGAGGTCAAGTTTGTTCCTGATGTGCAATATACATGGTAGCTACAAATGCAGATGGGAAGGAAAAGCCATCTTAAGATTTACTTTAAATCTCCTTTTGCTATGAAGGAGAGATGCTAAGTCAATATAGCTGGGAAAGTAATGCCCTTTTCGGTCTCAGTCCCATTGATTCATAGGGAGCTTAAATGTTAGAGCTTGCAGTGGTTGTATTTAGCCATTCTCTGTATATAGCGTTCTCTCAATGTCCCAGCTGATGTCTTTGCCTATCAAAAACTCAATTTGTTTTTACACCCAAAGACTGCTCATGCGATCAAGAATTAAAGCAGGGAAAATGGGTAGAAGCTCGCTTGTGCTGTGGCTTGGCAAATTCAGTGACAGGAGAATTCCTAGGTAAATTCTCAGCTTCAAAGTTTGGCCACAATCCTGTGCAAGGCCAAATGAAGATTTTACATACCTAACTAGACAAGTCACAAGCCCACCCTCCACCCCAAAATTTTGGGGGGATGAAGCTTTGAATGCTTTACAATGATTCACATTCAGCCACCCTGTAAGAATTGCAGTGCCCCAACTAGGAACCCCCAACTTGTCTCTATTTTTATTTTACTAATTGAGCTTGGACTGCCAATATGTTTCTACTAAATGGAGATTAGTTTGCCCTTGTAAATGAGTCCTCAGAGTAATGAGCAAAAAGCTAGTGCAAAACATGTTTACTTGTAAGTCCTTTTGATTTCAGTACAAGAGCTTAAGTTTGCCGTTTCTAAGAAGTATTTCTCACATACACGTTGGACTGGTTGGGAAGCAACAATAAACAATGGTTTGTTATGAGCACCAGTCTTGGGATTTCGGCCCTCCATTGTGCTCTGTGTGTATGAGGAGAGGAGAGGCAAAGCTTCTGCTTCTGGTGTAGAAGAAACTGCAGTTTCTTCCACCAGAAGCAGGCCTTTGATGCAAGGATAATGTTAGTAAATAAGACAAGACTACCCAGTCCCCATTGAAATTTACAATTTTTTTGCTTTGCACCAATGAAGCAAACGTGGAAGACCAGTCACCTTCTTTTCTGGGTGGGTGAGGAATTTTGCACACTATTACTTCAGCCGTATGATTGTATTATTCTTATTACAAAAAAGCAAAAAGAAGTGCCTACCGCTATGTAGGTGCCTATGTAGATGTGGGGGTTTGTGAATATACACACCTCTGCACTGCTGTGCCAAGATACAAATTGTTTTGGCTTCTCAGGAATGTGCCATTTTGGAAGGCAAGGAATGTAGGCCTTGGCTTAATAAGGTAGAATTAAAGTTGCATCATGTTGCAGGTGCCAGGAATAAGTTTGTTAGAGGAAGTTGGATTCTGGCATTGGATAATACGTTTTTGCAGAGGGAGAGTCGATGTGAGCTAATTGCTAATCATGTAGACAAGGACCTTATTGTGTTCTTTGGACTCTCTTCTCTTTTAGGAGAACTGGGTCAGAATCGATTCACATGTTGTCCCTTGGGGTGAAGTCAATGTGCACATCAGATGTGCTGATTTGTGTTTGTGGGCTTTTGAGTTTTAAAAATATGTTAGGTGGCCCACAGTGCTTCTCTGTCTATAGGTGTCCTCCCGCAAGACAAATTTTCCATATGGCTGTCACTTCCACGTAGAAAATCACATATACTCTTCATATACACAGTGATGTATGAAAGGGGCATATTTTGCTATGTAGATGTGGTACAGAAACCCAGGACTTCTCACTTTACATATAGCAGATCAGTGTTAGAAATTCAGATATATAAGCTAGATGCCAAATAGCTCCTTAAACCAAGGTTACAGTCACCCAAATAGAATGTCTAGTTGCCATTTGGGGGCAAGACGGCTCTAAAGCCTTATTTTTCAAATGTTTGACTGACTGTGATTGATTATCAGTTAAACATCTGGCTACTTCAGATGACAACCCTTGAGAACTAAAAGAAGAAAAAAGTCACTTTATCCAGGGACAGTCCACATACCTATTGGCCTATTCCTACCCCCTTCTTCTTAATGGTGACACAGACAATTCCATGAGCACCTTAGAGGCCAACAAAGTTTGTCATTGGTATGAGCTTTCGTGTGCATGCACACTTCTTCAGATACACTGAAACAGAAGTCACCAGGTGCTTATATATAGTGAGAGGGTGGGAAGGGGTATTACTTCCTCCTCGTGGTGGGAGTGGGTGATTGAATTAACACTGGATCTCTGTAAATTTTCTTTGGTAAATGTTTATTAAAAAGAAAGCGCTAAAATGCCTTGTTGATGCAATAGCACTGCAGTCCTATATGTGTCTATCTAGAAATAAGCTCCATTGAATTCAGTGGGATTTATCCCCACGTAATTGTATATAGGAATGCTAACTAAATTTGTTAAGCCACAGGTCACGTTGAGCTTTTGCTGCAAAGGCTATCATAGCTATGCTTTAGTATGCTACTGCTTGAATTGTAGCCACCACAAAGTGGTGCTGTTGCACTGTAGAAAATGTCCTTTTTTCTTCTTCATTCTCAAATAACGGACAACTAGTGAAGTTCTAAATCCTCAGTGAAAACCAAACTCCGCATCTCTCTTCTGTCTCTTTTATACCTTCTCAAAGTAGCCTCATACTAGCTGCTTCCAAATTACCAGTGTATTGCTATCCAGATATGAACTTGTTGAACAACAACAACAACAACCACATGACAGCTTTCTGCTATGGATGATAGACAATTAAGTCATACTCTGAATAGACCCACTGAAATCAGTGGGTCTCCTCTGAGTGACTACCGTCAGATATTTCCCCATATGACTGGCTCACACCAAGGAGGCTTTTAGGTAACTAACCAGATACGCTAAATGTTAACTTTGGGGTGAGTTGTTTGTTTCAGGGCTTTATGAAACCCATGTTTTGTGTTGGTGAAATGTGCCAGGAAATATCTTAATGAAGCTGTATCTTGAGAGTAATAAAAGAGAGGCAGCTTGGATTGCCACATAGAAGTCTTTTTTAAAGACACTGTTTCCTGAGTTAACTATAAATTAATCCATGGGGGTGGGGAGAGGTCAAAGTGCACCATGCCATGCTCGTAGCCTGTCTGAAAATAGCCAGCACTCTTTCTACTTAAGCATCCAATGCTTTGTCCTTGCACGCACCTTGTTTGCAGATATAAAATGAAGCCGGTCCTCAGTTCACATGTATTTTGAAATCTCTTGGAATGACACAGAGTTGGGAGTTGCATGCATGATCCGAAAGCTTTTTAACTTGATCCACCAAGAGAGATTTGGGGGAGATGTCGTTGTGCATTCCTGTACACTCTGCAGCGCTCTGTGCTTTCCTGTAGATCCCAGATGTAGTTTTTGCGTTCAGCTGCTAGTCCTCGAGTGCTGAGAGATTAAGTGACGTATGTCATGCATGAGCCAGCCCTCGGATTACTACTAAAACGCTGCATTTCTTACAGATGTCAAAATAAGCGCTCTAACATGTTTGATAATGGAGTATGCTGTAAACTATTTACTGAAGAAGTCTCCGGTTAAACATCTTTAGTTTTTAGAGGTGGGAATCACCCGTATTTGGGGATTCACGGAGCTTATGTGATTGCCATACAATGCCAAGCACTCTTGGATGAGGGCTGAGTCTCTAGAGCCATTTCTTGTAGGATTTAGGCCTGCTTTTGGTCACCTCCAGGGACCAAGACCACCAGGAGTTTGCGTGCAATTCTCCTCGGTAGCTTTAAATGCAATTGACCACGGTATCCTATGGCTTGGAATTTGAAGCACCATTTTCAAGTGCTTTTGTTCAGTGGCCTCTTCCAAAAGATGTGCTGGCAGACTGTTGTTCTTCTACTCATGTTTTGGTGTCTCCCTGGTGGGTGGTTCACCCTGTTCTTGACAGGGTTGTACTACCCCAAAAAGGGGCTGCCTGCCTGGGGGTGTTCCAGCATTGTCAGTGAGGGCACATGTTGCCTCTGTAGGCCAGGATGCCTTTCACCAGCTTAGGTTGGCAGGCATGCCAGGTACAGGTCTGCTTTGGGTAGATATAGCCCAACTTCAGTGTTCTATGTTCTTCTGATAACCTATGTTTCAGTAACCTGCTGGTTGGGCTACTACATGGGGCTGCCATCAGGCATCATGATCGGTTTGTAGCAGTGCTTTGTCAGCTCTGCAAGCTCCCAGTCTGGGTTTAGTTGACTTCAGGACTGTGAAGGACTCCCTGCTAAAACCTTCAGTAGAGGCACGTCTTCTCTGAGTACCTCCACTCTATGGGGTGTCATGAGTAAGCTACTGGAGAAAGGACCATTTTGGTGCTTCTTTGACTTACTGATTTTCTTGCTTTTAAGATGGTTTGCTTACGTACATTAATTTCTTTTTTAAATTGGATCTTGGGCCTTTCTTTTGTAAGCTCTAGCCATGTGAGTAGGTGTCGGTTGTGAGCCAAGTAAGGTGGGGTTTGAGTGAAGCTATTAATAATAGTAATTTATATTACTAGTTACAGGTAGGTAGCCGTGTTGGTCTGACATAGTCAAAACAAAACAAAACAAATCCTTCCAGTAGCACCTTAGGGACCAACTAAGTTTGTCATAGGTATGAGCTTTCGTGTGCATGCACTTCTTCACATTTCATGCCACCCATATGACTGGGTTGTCCTCTGGATGGCTTGCAACAGATTAGAAAACCACAGTAAAGCATCAAACATTAAAAACTTCCCCATACAGGGCTGGCTTTGGATGTCTTCTAAAGTCAGATAGTTGTTTAGTACCATGACATCTGAGAGGAGGGCGGTCCACTGCCGTGGGTGAGAGACTACTGTGATACTAAGAAGGCCCTCTGCCTGGGAATGCTTTCATTACTTTTTAAATATTTCCATTACTTTTTAAAGCAAGATCCATGTAGGGACCAGGTAGCATATCTGTAATTCTAAATATAGTCAGTCTTGGATGCTTCCAGTTAAGGTAACTTAATTTGCTTCTGCTTGATATTACCATTCACACTCTTCTCCTTTCCCAACCCTCAGGATGAATCTAGATCGGAAGAGGGACCGGCCTGGAGTATATTGCGAGACGACTTCATGATGGGAGCTTCCATGAAAGACTGGGATAAACAGAGTGATGGGGAAAACGCTGTTGGAGAAGACAGTGGAATCAAGGAGGAGAGTGAAAGTGACTCAGACCGTTGAAATCCAAAGCGGTTCAAAAACTAGTGGGTTTTTTTGGGGTGGTGGTTAATATAAAGATTCTTGTTCAAGGAAGGATGCCTTTTTTCTTACAGACGGTCTCTTTGAAGGTTGAAGGGAAACTTGTTTTAACAAAGCATCGTCCAACAATCCTGAAATCTCTAAAGATGTCTAATTTATACATATTTCCAAAACAAAGCTGTATAGTCAAAACAGCAGCACCTGCCCAGTCGGAAAAAGGGAGGGTTTTTTGCCAAGGTCTCTATGAGTTTAAATATTAACATGATGCTTGCATTTCCACCTCTCTGTTTGTAACTTGGCTAGGTGTTTATCAGTTCATAAAATAAAACAGTGAACTACCCTTACCATGTAAAATTATTTGCTTCTATAGAGACTTAACCTTTCTTGGCTTCAAAGGGCTTTGTAGGTAATAAAGCAACCATTAATGTGTGATTTTGGTCTCTGAGCGTTGATATAACTGGAGACGACCATGAAAACTTAATTTTAAAAGGAGGTGGAAAAGCCAGGAAATGTAGCCATACTGTGTCCTCTCCTTTTTCCATATGTGTGTTTGTGTGTGGAGGGGGTAATGGCTTTGAATTCTCTTTAATTTATTAAGTTTGCACTCTGAAAGTTAATTGAAATTTGAGATACCAAGGCTGGGATCCAGAGGATTGTGTAACTAATTCCATGCACCCAGGGAGACTTTGGGATTTCTATGCTACGTGATGCATCCCTTTAGAAGCCGATTGGAGTTTCAAAAACAATTTGTTGCGAAACAACTGTTTTTGTGTTTCTTTTCGAAAGCTTTGTTGGGTAAATAGCAAACAAAATAAAACAAGAGAAACAACGGTGTGTTGAACTGCAAATAAAATTTGGCAGATCCTTCAGCAGATACAGCAAGAAATAAAAGCCGCCGTAATCCAGTGCAAGGCCCGGTGTAGTGGTTGGGTTTTTTAAAAATACAAATAAAAGCCATCTAGACATGTGGAAGCTGTTTGGCCTAGCTAAAGGATATCTTTTGAGTCCTGCTCAGAATTTTCTCATTTCTGGAATGAAAATGATCCCAATGGATTGGGGGGCAATGATAACAACAGAAAAACTGAAGGGAGGAAGGTAACAGAACTTGGCATTCTTGTGCCTGTCCCATCTCCTGTCTGAGATCCTCACCCAATAGCAACATGACGCCTGGAGAACACGCTCTTTGCTGAGGCTTCCCCACTCCTCTTCTGCAGGGCCATGGAATTGGAGTGAATTGCTCCCACTCCCTTTTCTGGCCAGAAGTCATTGACTGGGTTTGTCTTGGTCTTGGTGCCTGGCCACTGCTTGATGTGTCTATCCACTGAGTGGAAAGATCCCTCTAATTCAAGGAACTCTCTAAGAGTCGAAGGACAGTAGGATGAGCAAGATTAACCTCCTTCCACTGCAGAGTCTTTGCCTTGGTTCAAGTAGAGCAGGGCTGTCCAGCCGGTCGATCGCGATCTACTGGTCGATCGAGGGGTGCCCCTGATTGATCTTTGACCCCCAGTTTTTGCTGAACAACTCTGGCTCCCTAAGAAAAGCTCAACAACTAACTTTGGCTCCCCAAAAGAAACTCAACAACTCCAGTCAATACAATGGGTAGACCACTGACAGTGTTTTGGACATTCCTTTAGTAGAGGAAGCAGCTGGCCACTTTCATTCAGCCCTCCAAATGTCCACCCCAAACAATTCAGTGATTCCCACCTCCCCCCCCCCACTGGTGGCAGATACGGTGACACTGGGTGCTTTTTCCTGTTCCAGGGGGTACTTTTTTCACCGTCGTTAAAATGTGTGGCTCTTACTGAAACAACTTCATGGTGAGTGCCAGCACCTATTTTTTTAGGGGGTGGGGAGCACTGGTGACACTTTACCACGAGGTGCTTGTACAGGGAGTTACAGTGGTACCTCGGGTTACAAACGCTTCGGGTTACAGACTCCACTAACCCGGAAGTAGTGCCTCGGGTTAAGAACTTTACTTCAGGATGAGAACAGAAATCGTGCTCTGGTGGCAGCGGGAGGCCCCATTAGCTAAAGTGGTGCCTCAGGTTAAGAACAGTTTCAGGTTAAGAACGGACCTCCGGAACAAATTAAGTTCTTAACCAGAGGTACCACTGTATTTTGAGTGACTGTTGCGGTTCACCTCAGAGGTAAGCTGCAACAGTTACTCAAAACAACTCTACCACCAGAGGGCTGCTACCCGTTGTTAAAATGTAAGATAAGACTCAGGCGTCTCCCAAGTTTGGCTACGCAGCTTTATGATAGACCAATACAGTTAAAGATTGTAACAGGTTTTTTCTTGGCTCCCGTCTGTCTCTGGAGACAAGGAAGGAGCGTGCCTTTGGGGGTGAGGTCAAGCCGTTGGACAGTTGTAGCTCCTGCTGTGGCTGTAGAGACAGACTGGTGTGGGAGAGACCTACTTTGTTGCAACTGGGGCAGGTGAAGGTGTCCAGTTGTGCTGCTGCAGATGTACCAGGGGCTGCCTATTGTACCGGTTAAGGATTAAAAGCAACAGTTATTTTGCATTTAAATCTAGAGCCCATGACCCCCATGCGCACAAGCTTTGAAACCCACTTGCGGATCACACGATAATGAAGTAGATGGATGGGAATGTCTGTTATAATAATAGGCCTTCATGCTTGATAGCTAGGAGTTTTGGATGGACAAATTTTCTACAATTTTCCTACTGTAACCTATTTGAAACTAGATTCTCTAGGTTTGCTTTTTTATATATATTAGCTTGAAAACAGCCTCCTGCATCTTTAATCATTTAGTGCCAATATGGCGCTACTGATTTAAACCGCAAGAAACTTGCTCTCAATAAACAAGCCTGCTTTTGAATTCAGTAGAAAGGCACCAATTATACCTAGTGAAATCCTTGTTTGATGTTCCTAATGCATGGAGGGGTGAGGTTAATCTTCCTCTTTAGTAGGGCACCGAAGGAAAATTACATTTGAGCATCTGGATGGGGTGGTAAATTGCCAGGTATTGCAGTATACGTCTCCTATAGCAGCAGATGCAAGCGCTCTTTAATTCGTGATATATATTTTTTAACTAAGGGCTTAGGGCAGGTTACAACCGTTCTTACAAGCAAAACGATTAAACGGAAACAGCTGAAATATAAAACATCAGAGTAAAACCCCAGACAACGTCAATACCAGTATTCCAAATACCAGCTTCAGCTTTTGACCAACCCTAGGGCAACCCAGATTCCATTTTGTAGCACTTCTTCAAGGGATGATTTCTGTGTGAACAGTCAAAAGATGGAAAGGGGGACACACACATCAAAAACACCCTTTTTGCACCCTTGCTTTGCCGGCTTGATGCATGGATGGTGTGGTCAAAGCAAGGCAGCCCCCTAGCAATGTGGGGAAAGTAATTACGAGTTTGAGTATAAGCAGTCACTCACATATACATGCAGTGCATCGAAATTATATTTTGTGAAATTTCTAGAATAGAGTCACTTTGTGTGGCCCTTTTCTCCCAAGCCTCCATGATCCATCCAGGAATAACCTACTAATTTTAATGTGAACTGTGCTACTTTTATGGTTTTGCTCTGACCTATAAGTTTGGAGCCTGTTACTGTATTACAATTCCCGCCCCCCATGCTGTTTTATCACTAGATGACACTTGGGTGCCTTCCAACTATAAGATTCTTCTTTTTTTGAAATAATTTTTTATTGGTTTTACAAAATAAATAACACAATTAAAGTTTAAAAAACTCAAACAAGATTCTTCCGAATATTAGGTCTCCCCTCCATGGGTCCTTTAAATATCTTAATCAGCTGCATATTATAGTTCACCCGAATTATAGTTCTCCAAAATCCAACTCTTAAGATTCTATGTTGGTATTTTTGCATACTGCTTAAAGATTCTTAAATATTAAGCAGCTTAGAAACACTTTTAAATAAATATACTTGTAGTTGAAGGTGCCACAGGACTCTGCTCCTTTACATATTGAACTAAAATAATCAGTTTTTGAAAAGTTGGGCTAGGGCCAAGTTCTTTTTAATATCGAACCAACATTAGCTTAGCTTATGCATTTGTGAGGCATGTATAAAAGGTGCTGGGATTTAAAACCCAGTTTCAAGTTGTGAGTTTCATTTGTCTTCTTTCTTGCTGATAGTATGGCGGCTCTGGGACAGATCATGAATCGGATCCCTTCACGGATAGGCTGCTCAGCAACAAATAGTACTTTGCTTTGGATCTTCAAAGCAATAAAATAAAGAGGAATACAATCTTTAAAAAGCAAAGTTAAACATATTTAGAATAAGCCATTTCCCCCAAAAGGAGTAGTTTTAAGAACTGCATGTCTGCATCTCCGCTGTAGAGCATAGAATAGATTCTGGAACAGAACCTGATTTCCTAGGAGATGTTCTTCATATAATGAAAGGGTAGTTTGTCTTCATGGTGGCAGTGATTTGAAGCTGCATACCATATATGTCAAAACTATGGTTGATTCTTACGCAGTTTGACTTCTAATACATGCTTGCCTAGTTTTACTGAAATGTGTGTAGCTAATACTGCTAATTTCTTCTTTGGGGTGGTTTATGAAGCATTCCTTGCTCCGTTCAGCATGCCCAAATAGTATTTGACCTCTTTGTTGCTCTCCTGTGATTTCCATCCTTGGGTGGGCATGTGCATTCCTTACGTGCTCAATTTGGGTTCTGTAATTGGAAGCAAGGGGCTTCCATTGAACCAGATCCTTGTGCAAGTGGAACAACTTCGCTTTGCTTCCTACCCCCCTTCCCCTGGCCTGCATCTTGCGCCACACCCAAATTTGCTCTGGAGACTTGGGGGGGGGCGGGGACCCCAAAAACAAAATTTAAGAAGCATGCAGTGGAAGGGGGAAGTCTGTTGGGCAAGAAAAAGTCATTCCACTAACGCAATGGTTTCCTTATCGCTATGTTGAATACAACCCAAGGTCTGTAGTGAGCAATTTAGCCACCAGTGAGCCTTTCAGTAACCTTGTGAAATAGTTTCTCATCTGTAAAATGGGAACAACTTGATGTTGACAAGGTGCTGAAACCATTACAAATAAGGCTACGGTTGACTAAGGATTTGGACCAGGGTGGAAAACGAAGGTAGAGAGGGATGTGTAGCTGTGAACCTCTGGCTCCTGTGTGACTGGGATGCAGCGAATTGTGCAAAGACAGTGGTGGCACCTGCTGTGCCAGCCCATTTTTGCCCCTTGATGGCTGACTGCCGCCTCTGAATGGAAAACGTTCCCCATCCCTGATTTAGACCCAGACGTCCGGGGTCTGTGTCCAACATCTGATGGGGTGTGGGGGCCACTTCCTTTTTCATCTTGTGCTTGTCTGTTGCCCTGGCACATCATGAAATCAGTGCTGGTCTTTCTGTATTGAGCCAGCTTGAGACCAGTAATTGACTCTTTTTCAGCTCCTAAAAGGCTGTGAATAAATCTTAATTATTTTACTCCTTTCAGCCATTCATTTTGTTTTTTTGTTTAGGTTTTTTAAGAATCTTTCAGCCATGATGAAATCATCTGAATTCCAGGCCATTCCTCCTCCTAATTAGCCTGCTTTCATCATCCTAATAAAGTTATCCAAATGGCAAAGTGTAATTTAGATTAATTTGCTTCTCCCTGCAAGTCATGTTATTCAAGTAGTTAGATTTTCCAGCCAGATAGCATGCATGGTTGGTGACAGTAAATGTGAATGTTATGTCAACAGCAGGGAGCAGAAGAATTAAAGAAAGCCAAGTGAAGACCATTTGGGTCAGGAACTGAGCGCAATGAGTGGATCTGAACATTTTCTTTAGAAGACATGAATCCTGTTGGGGATTGTTGGCCATTTGGATTTTGATGAAGCACAGATAAGGATAAACTGTTGTTCTCTTCACTGTTTCCCACATGTAGACCTGTTGATTAAAAAAAACTAAATACTTGGCTGCTTGTGCAAGACTAGGAGTTAATCAGGGAATAATTCACTAGATGTTTGCATAAATGCTGGCTAAACAAACAATGAAGGATGTTTTGGGGCCAGAGCACAGAGTCAAAAGCCTTTCCATACAATGCAACGTGGTTTGTCATCAGTTTTGCCCAGACTTAAAATCGTATTATGTGACCCGGCAATGGTGCCTGTGGTCCAGTGTAACTTTTCCAAGCCATTGAGTCATGGGAAATGACCTTATTTCACTTTATTAAGCCAAGATAGTAATGATCCTTTTGACTATGCAAACCACCAACCAACCAAGTCTCCCATTAACTATAGTTTCCCATTTTGTTAACTATGGTTAACATCACTGGAATATGCCAGGAGATTAAGCCATGATTTGAAGTTGGCTTAACATCCTGGCTTGTTCCAGAGCTGAAACGGGAAACTCTAGTTAATGGAAGACAGTCTTGGTTTGTCTGCTCCCACCATAAAGGGAGGAACGGAAGAGCTGCAAGGCTGGCCAAAATGCTTGTTCATATCTTGGCTTGTTAAGATGAGAGATGATAATTGAACTCTCCCAGTATGTTGCCCGGCAATGATGCCTACGGTCCTAGGAGAGCTTTTACAATGCATTGCAACCACAAGAGTTGCCATCAGGAGGATGAACTGTGCCTGGATGTGCAAGGCTGCATCCACGTGGGTGGCAGGGATGCCTCAGGTGGAAGTACTTAGTTCGCCCCCAAAAGTAGGTTTGGGGAAAATCTAAAACAACGTTGAAATGTAATAAAGCAATATATTTATGTTGCATTTGGAGTGACTGGTTAAAATAGTTCCTGATACTGAGGTTGCATTTGTGCAAACCTGGCTCAGCAGTTCCTCTGCCAAATTATTCTACTTCCTTGATTAATCAAATCATTCTGCCAGTAATGATACCTTCAATCATTTTGTCCTTTCTGCATTTGAAGCTAGGGAAATATGCCAGTTCAACCTATGGTATTTATTTTTAATGTAATTACATCTATAGAACTGCCTTTCTTCCATGGTGGAAGTCAAGGTGGAAGTTACAAGCTTATTATTATTATTATTATTTTTTATTATTATTATTTATACCCCACCCATCTGGCTGGGTTCCCCCAGCCACTCTGGGCGGCTTCCAACAGAAAAATACCATACAATAATCTATTAAACATTATGCGCCTCCCTAAACAGGGCTGCCTTCAGATGTCTTCTAAAAGTCTGGTAGTTGTTTTTCTCTTTGACATCTGATGGGAGGGCGTTCCTTAAACTCTCACCAGTAATGTAATGGGGAACCTCCAATATTTGAAACTAGTAAGCTTGTACGTGGTTGCACCTACACTATAAATGGGGGGGGGGTTGTTCAAATCTGCTTTGCATTTCCACCATTTAAATCTCAGGTTTATTTTTATTTTATTTTTTTAAAAAGCTATAACCCTAGTCATATTAAAATGACACCACTATTTTATGTTGTGCTCTCAGAAGAATGGACATGATGAAAGATTTTTTTAATCATAAATTTCAACCACACCTTGACACTTCTAAATGTGTCAGGACCACAATACCTTAAGGCCTGCCCCTCCCCATATGAACTGCCCAGACCCTGCACTTGTCATCTGAGGCCCTTATCTGTGTGTCCCCCAAGCGTTTCGGAGAATGACAACATGAGGACGGGCATTTTCTATGGTGCCTCCTCATTTGTAGAATCCTTTCCCCAGAGAAGCTCGCCTAGCATCCTCATTACATGTCTTTAGGTGTCAGGCGAAAACATTCCTCTTTACCCAACAATCTATGGCCTTTAAAAAGGTTATGAGTTTCCCCCCCAATATTGTTTTAATTTTTATAATTGTTGTTATTATTATGCTTTGTAAATTAAATGTTTTAAATGTTGTACACTGCCATGAGATCTTTGGATCAAGGGTGGTATATAAATTAAATAGATAAATATTTAAAAACAGCAAATTATATGTTGTACTGTAAAAAAAAACAAATCCTGCCTTCCTTACACTGTTCACTATCACCTTCTGAGGAAACTCATTAATGTGAGATCAGTTTGTGGAAAACTACATATGTTGCATACAGGGATGTGGATGGCGCTGTGATCTAAACCACTGAGCCTAGGGCTTGCTGATCAGAAGGTCCACGACGGGGTGAGCTCCCGTTGCTCGGTCCCAGCTCCTGCCAACCTAGCAGTTTGAATGCACGTCAAAGTGCAAGTAGATAAATAGGTACCGCTCCAGCGGGAAGGTAAACGTCGTTTCTGTGTGCTGCTCTGGTTCGCCAGAAGCGGCTTAGTCATGCTGGCCACATGACCCGGAAGCTGTACGCCGGCTCCCTCGGCCAGTAAAGCGAGATGAGTGCTGCAACCCCAGAGTCATCCATGACTGGACCTAATGGTCAGGGCTCCCTTTACCTTTACCTATGTTGCATAATAATATTTCCACCCCTATATTTTATTGTGCCTGCTGTAAATGTTGAATTGGCATTTAAGAGGCTGTATTCTGTGAGCTGCCCAGAGAACTAAATGTTGGCCACAAACATTTAGTAAAGGATACAGTAATGTTCTCCCATTATGAACCAGGAAAGGACAGGTCCCTGTTCTGAGAAGCTTACAGTCTAAAATTTGGCACAAGGGAAAGGGAGCCAAGAGGCCAATAGGTTAAGGTAGGACAAGGGATAGTTTTTTGAGGACGGGAGATAACAGTATGTGAGAACTACCAACTTCCCTACGTTTACAAATACTTAAAGAGTAGTATCCAATGAAGCAGATTCATTAGAGCAACAATCTCCCTCTCCTTACACCCCTGCCATCAGCTCTCAAGGGTTGGGGGACCCCCAAAATATATACAGCAGTGTATGGGAAAGGTAGGGATATTCCATTGTGCAGCCCTTAAAAGAACTATGTCATAGGAATCCCCCCCGTTGTTTTTCACAGTTGAAGTCTCCGAGGTTACCATCTAAAAACAAATATTTCTTTCAACTATTGTTCGTGGGGAGGTAGGTACCTGGGCTTAATTTGTCTCTCCATTGGTCCCAGGTTTCTAAAAAAAATGAAGAGGTTTGGCCCCTCTAGCAGCATCCGAGTTTCTGAGAAATACACGGATCAGGAGCTTGAGTGTTTATAGCTGTTTTGAAGCACTTTCATCAAGCCCAAGGCATGCTAGGCCACGGGGTGAAGTTACCTGCTGTAGGCTGTAGATCAGGCATCCCCAAACTTTGGCCCTCCAGATGTTTTGGACTACAATTCCCATCATCCCTGACCACTGGTCCTGTTAGCTAGGGATCATGGGAGTTGTAGGCCAAAACATCTGGAGGCCCGCAGTTTGGGGATGCTTGCTGTAGATGAAGGTGGTCTAAAGTCACATCAATATATTCTGAAATACTGGCATTGGGGGGGGGGGGCTACGAAAACCCCAGATTTCAAGCCAGTTTCCATGTTTAGCAAAATGCGGTGACTGTACCTGCTCAATGTGCATTTCGTTCCTTGGCTCTTGTGTTCCACATGGAGCTCTACCAAAGTCATGGAGCCTGGAGTAAATGTGAGGTTTGAACGAGGGACAGCTGAGAGCCAACTATAAGCTTGGGTGGCCTTTGCAGCTGTTTGCCACTTTATTTTAAAGGTGGATTAATTTGGGAATGCTACAGAACAATCTCTCAGGATTCTAAACCGAAGAAGCAGAACAGCTGAATGAAAGTGAAAATACTGATTTATATGACAGGTTTGGTTTTTGGTTGTTTTGTGTGTGTTTTTTTAAAAAAGTGTATATGAAAGAGGTCCTTCCTGTGCCTCTTTTTAGATGAGAGATGTGCTGCTGAGAAGGCAAAGCTATTATTGTCATGAAATGAGAGAAATGCTGGTTCCACGGCTCACTATGCCAGCTTGCTGTAAGCTGCTGAGGCAGCATAGCTGAATCAGCCTGGCCTGGCCTCTGTCATGTCTCTTCTTCTCTCCTGTCTCCTGTGCTCTTGAATTGTCTAGAGCTGGCCCTATCATTAGGCAGAGTGAGGCAGCCTCCTCAGGCAGCAGTGTGGAGCAGAGCACATCTCTGCTTATGGCAGGTGTGGACAGTTTTGTTTGAACCAGGTGTAGGAGCTTTGCTTCTCCAGATGTTGCTGGACTACAACTTCCAGAATGGTCAACGGCTGGGAATTATGGGGGTTCTAGTTCAGCAGCATCCAAAGGGCCAAACATGGTTTATACCATATGGTCTGCCCTGTACGACCAAACTAGCTTGGTCCCCTCAGCTATGTTGCCCAGTGTTCCAAGTAAGATTTCACTCCCAGTTTTGTCAGTTTCTGTATGCAGGATGTGGAGTCCCATTTTATCCTTTGCCCCAGGGCAGCAGATTATCTCTCACAGTCTGTGCCAAGAGGATCTTCTGCCTTTTAAGACTGGCAAAGAGAGGATTTCTTCCTTGTGCGGCTTTCCACTGTTCAGTTTCCATACCTACCTTTTGAAAGCCAGTGTGAAGCTTTTCCTAGACAAACTTTCACCTCCCTCACTTGAAGTTGTTGGCAGATGGTCCGTCCTCTATAATAAAGTCCAAGTGCCCCTGCGTCCAGTCCCTGCGTCCGTGGAATTGCACTACTGCACATGTGCCCCACGGACAGCCGTTGGGACTTGGAGCGCAGAGACGGAGCGTGTTGGCCGGCGCGTAAGGGAGCTCGGCCTCTCGGCATTCGGAGCAGCTCTCGCGAGAGAATCCAGAGGACACACGAGATAGCCCCGTGCTCACGAGCGAGCGCGCTCTGTCTCCACGCAGGCGCACTCACGAGGCCGTTTACTTCTCACGTGGACTTACTTCTAAGCGGCAGCGGCCGTTACAAGTGGCGGCGGGCGAGCAATGTCAGCTCTGCGCATGTCCCCGAGGTTGCTAGAGCAACAGGTCTGTTCTAGCACCCGTTAATTTAACGGGCTTCACGACTAGTTGTTTAGAATTAAGCAGTTGGAATGGTCGTGAGGATGACACCACACCATTGCAGGCAATGATTGGGAAGGCTTCCACATTGCTTCCAAATTTCAACTTATGTCATTACAATGCGGGTTTTGTGTTCTAAAATTGTATTTGTTGGGGAGAGCCTTCTTTCAACTGTTTACAAGAACTATCTTAGTCCCAGCATATAACTTGGAGAGAGAGTGAGAGAGAAAGAACACAAATTACCAAGTTTTTTGAATAAGACTTCAAATCTGCCTTAGGTCTGTAGCTACCTTGCCACAGAGAAGGGAAATTGTGCAATTCTCTGACGCTTGTTGTCATTGTGCAGCGCATGAAAATTACCTCTTAAATTCCAAAACATATTTTTCCTCCAACAATGGTTTTTAGTGTAAGGAACATAGCCAGCCTTTTTATGTAATGACTTGGTCGTCAGCAGAGAAAGAGTCTTACTTTTACGTTTTACATAGTGCATTTGCACTTAACAATGTAAAAAGAAACCACAAGATTGTTTTTAAAAATCTAGATCACTTAATTTTTAAGTTAACAGGAAACAGAAGATCCTTATGCTCAATAAAGTAACTTTCCAGGTGTCCCTATTTTTGACATGAGAGAGCGAGAGAATAATAAAAAAAAAGTATGTGGAAAAGGACACCATTGTATTCACATGCAAGTGGTGGAATATGTATGTTAGGAAGTTGACTTTAGAAAAGTACACCTCTTTTCAGAATGCAGAGTGAAAATGAGTTTGGAGCTGTGCTCGGAAAGGGTTTCCAGTACAATTTATACTAATGACTTCAAATGCAAGAGCTGGTCCTCTAGACAGATGATCAGCTGAGAGCACAAGTGCCTTAACATGAAGGGTCTTACGCTTTCAAGGAAAGAGAAGCTGATGGAGAGGGAGGACACAGCATTTTAAGGGTGGTGGGTGTAATTACAACCAGGCAGTCAAACAACAAGAGTTCAGAAATGTATTCAAGTCAAGCCCCAGACTTCTTTTGGGACCTGCTTAGGCCTAAATGTAACACAAACAAGCGAAAGGAAAGTGAAATTAAAGGAAAGCAAACACTTTGCCGCCAACTGCTTAATTGGGGAACATATTGCAATGCTATGAATGCTCAAAGCTACGAACATGAGTTTGACCAAACTGCGGGAGGCAGTGGAAGACAGGAGTGCCTGGCGTGCTCTGGTCCATGGGGTCACGAAGAGTCGGACATGACTAAACGACTAAACAACAACAATTGCAATGCAATGGTGGGCTTAGTTTGAGGATACATATGCTGTCCTGGGAGGCATTTGCTTTCAGGGCATCAAAGCCTGCATTGTGGCATCATCCAAACTGAAAAATGTCATGTCAGCCTTCATGTCAAGAGTTATTTCCTTTTGTCAAACTCATATTAGTTACAAAGGAACGAGATCTTTGCATATAATTTCCTGATAGAAATGTAAAAGCGAGTAAACCTCATTCTAGCAGTCAACTCCTAAGGAGTCAACTCCTAAGGGCTGAGGGGTCTTTGGGCCCCCAATAAAATATTTCACGGGGCTGCCCCCCAAGTTGATGGACATTGTCATTCAAATTATGTCCGTGCTCCATGTTATGTGATTGATTTATGCAGGGCAGGGCTTACTTGCCCCCCCCAATATTTTATTCAAGTTGGCACCCCTGACTGTAAATTTGCTAGTTTTGAGGTATATCTCAGGATTTATTGTTATAAACATAGTACAGGATTGGGCACATAGGCTTGCCGCCCATCATGTTTGTGATATAATTCAAGTATATGCCATTTGTGCTGTCCTCCCTTTCTGAAGGGTCTTTATTTTTGTTGTTGTTTAGTCGTTTAGTCGTGTCTGACTCTTCGTGACCCCCTGGACCAGAGCACGCCAGACACTCCTGTCTTCCACTGCCTCCCGCAGTTTGGTCGGACGCATGTTCGTAGCTTCGAGAACACTGTCCAGCCATCTCGTCCTCTGTCGTCCCCTTTATTTTTAGGGTTCACTTAAGTCTACGAGAGCTCACCTATGGCTTGACGTTATAGTACCAAATCAAGCTACTGCGGGATTCTTGTTGTCATGCAAGAAGTATGGCCGTATGACTAAACCTCGGCTGCTATTTTTGAGTGCTGAGATATTTAGGATTCTGCCAAAGATAACAAATAATTGCTCTGGATTCTATGTTTAGGAAGAGGTCAACAGCCACACTGATTCACAGGCCTAATTCATGCACAGACCCTTGGTAGTTGTAGTAGGAGTGGGGGGTTCATGAATGGTTTACAGCCACAATATGCCAGTTTTTTGTCTCTGCGTGGATGATTTGCTTGCTCTTCCTTTATCCCTTGGTTTGACAGGGACTTTAATACTTTGAACCATAAAGTGCAGCGAGGTGGTTTAAGCTGGAATGTTTCCATGTGATTCTCTATTCTATCTTGCATTTAAATTCTTCCTTGTGTGCCATCAAGTGGTCTGTATGTGATGATCAGGACATACGTCCGGTAAGGGGAAGCTGTGATCGATCCTTCAGATGTTGTTGGAAAATAAATCTATATCATTCCAGGTAGCAACCATATGCAGACATTGTTCATGTGAAGAGATCTCCCATGACATTAGGAAGTTTGTAAGCATTCAATAACTGATGGGCCTTATTGCATTTATACTTGGGGCAAGCTGTAACATCCCCTCCCCCAACCCCCCCCCCCACTCTACAAATGAAACCAAACCAATATAAGAACATAAGAATAGCCTGCTTGCTCTGGCCAGTGGCCCATCTAGCCCAGCATCCTGTTCTCACAGTGGCCAACCAGATGCCTGTGGGAAGCCAGCGAGCAGGATGCAAGCACAAGAGCCCTCTTCCCTCCCATGCTTTCCAGGAATTGGTATTCGGAAGCATTGCTGCCTCTAGCTGTGGAGGTAGAATGTAGTCACCCTGGCTACTGGCCATTGATAGTCCTCTCCTCCATGAATTTGTCTACCTCTTTTCAACCCATTCAAGCCATCACTGCCTCCTGGGGGAGTGAGTTCCACAGTCTTGGCTATGGAGACGTGGAAACAGGGTTTACATGCTATGCCAGCCTTCCCATACCTGGTGCCCGCCAGATGTTTTGGAACAACCCACCATACCATCTCCAGTCAGAACAGCTGTGCTGGCTAGAGCTAATGGGAGGTGCAGGCAAAAACATCTGGAGAACACCAGGTCAGGGAAGACTTTTATTGGGATCCTACTGCACAATAACTACCCAAGCAGTGTGTGTGTGTGTGTGTGTGTGTGTGTGTGTGTGTGTGTGTGCTCACTGGCATCCGTCTGCCTGGGAGGCAATGGAGAGGTGAGGTCAATTTGTTGGAAGGTTGCAACACCTGTGGTGGCTCTAAAGACGGACACGGGAGACATGTTTTATGTCATATATATGGCTCCTTCCGATGGCAAAAAGAGGTGGGAACCATAGGAGCCAACTCCCAGGAGCCGAGGTCCCTTTGGCCCCCTAATATTAAATATTTGAGAGGGCTCCCCTCCCCTCCAAAGTTGATGGGCTTTGTCATTCAAATGGTGTGCATGCACATGTCCAATTATGCAGGGCGGGGCTTACCTGACTCCCCCCCCCAAAAAATATTATTCAAGTTGGCATCCCGGTGGAAACCAACTTTTTGCATAGCCTCTCATCTTTTCGAAGCTGACTTTAAAAGTAGGGGCTCCTTAAATCTCACCGCATTCCTTTATTTCATAAGGGGGGGCAAGACGCGTGAAATAGTGAGCCCTTTCTCTCCATAAAGGAGGAAGTTTTAATGTTGAGAGCTCGCCTGGCCCAAGGAAACTTCTTCCCTTGGCCGTGGACGGGGCTCCCCGTCTCCTTCCCAGGCCCCGGGGTCGAGGGGCGCCTCGGCACCACCAGTGACAGAAAGCGACGGCGGAGGAATCTTCCGCCGCCTCCGCCGGCAACCCCCGCGCGTCACCTCGTCGGGGAGGCCAAGCACACGCGCGCACACGCGGTGCGGGCAGCCCTTATAAATTCTCCCTCTGCCGGCCCAAGCCCGCGATGTTGCTCTCGGCCGGCGAAAGGGTCTCTCTCTCGTTAGGGCAGGAGCGGCGAAAGGGGCGGACCTGGGGCTGCGCTTCAAGCCGGGGAGGAAGAAGTCCTGGGCAGCAGCAAGAAAGCACCTACTCGGGGGAGGAAGGTGCCAAGCGAAGGAGGAGGAGAGAGACTGCCTGGAAGACTCCGGCTCTTGCAGTCCAGTAGAAAGAAAAAAAGAAAGAGGTTGGGGAAGGAGCAGCTCAGCTCGGTTGACTGTGTGTCTTGAGTTTTTCTTCTCCTCTCCTTTTGTTTTTTAATTGTGGAAGAGGAGGGAGCTCCTGGAAAAGTCGGGCAGCCTGAAGTAGCCAGAGGAGAGGAGGGAGACTAGCTGGCTGCTTGGGGAGCGCAAAAAGCAGCAGGAATAGCGAGAGGAGCAGCCCGCGGGCTCGGGGAAAAGGAGGAGCAGCTCCACGCGGGTGCAGGAGACGGCGGGGAACCCGGCGCAGCCACCTTAAGGCGCCCGGCCGCGCGCCCCTGGCACGGCTCGGCTGCTCCCCCGGCGTGCGCGCACACGCATCCATACAAACACGCACACACGTGGGCGCTTGCCGCCTCCCAGCGCGGTGGGGCGCCGGCCCCTCGGCCAAAGGGGGAGCTGCGGACTGTCTCTGGCAGGAGGAGGAGGAGGAGGAGGACCGGGGGGCGGCATCCCCCCCTGGACGCGCTTCCCTCCGACTACCAGCCGGTGCCATCTCAGTTGAGGAGCGCGAGAGCTCGTGGGAAGCCGGAGATCCACGTCTCGGAAGCCCGCAGTTGAACTGGTGGCCAGTTGCCTCTCTTTTTCTCTCCACCCGCCCAAACCTCTTCAGCTCTCTAAGAAACTATTGACGTGATTATTATTATTCTTTCGGGGTTTTTTTATTATCAGTCTCGCCCCTCTCCCCCCCCCCCTTTCTGGCGGAAGCGCAGCCACCATTGCTGATTTGCAATCTGTTTGCTGTGGTGGTAACAACCTGCTTAAAAGAAAATCCTTGCAACCTGTTGCAGCTATTTTCGAAAAAAAGAAAAACCGCTCATCAACCTGTTGCAGTTTTTAATAAGAAGCGACTGCCGGGTTGAACTTGCTGCTTCTGCTGCCACGCCACGGCTGCTCGCGATCTTGCGACCCAAATCCCAGCATTTTGGAGGCCAGAAATCCGGTGCAAGCTACTGTTTGGACTAGCGATCTGTTGCATTCCTCCCCTCTCTCCAAAATCTATAATATATATATATATATAATCTCAGCCTTATTCTCACGCGTCCACATAAGGAAGAAGACCGGAGGGGGGAGGGGGGGAAACCGGTCACTTAATTTTTTTTGGTAGGTGAGAAGGTGAAGAGTGAAAAAGCGCGCTTTTTGGTGCTTTCTCTCTAAACCTTCCTAAAAATGCACTGCTACCTGTGGAGCGTCTTTCTCACCTTGGATCTGGCCACGGTGGCCTTCGCCCTGTCGACGTGCAGCACCCTCGACATGGATCAGTTTATGCGCAAGAGGATCGAAGCGATCCGGGGGCAGATCCTGAGCAAACTGAAACTCAACAGCCCTCCGGAAGAGTACCCGGAGCCCGAGGAGGTTCCTCCGGAGGTCATCTCGATCTACAACAGCACCAGGGACCTGTTGCAGGAGAAGGCGAACCACAGGGCAGCTTCTTGCGAGAAGGAGAGGAGCGACGAGGAGTATTACGCCAAAGAGGTTTACAAAGTAGACATGCAGCATACTTTCCACTCCGCAAGTAAGTGCGAATGCGCGCGCCTGCGCTTGTTTGGGGGCAGAAAACGCGCACGCGGTCACAGCGAGACTTGCTAAGGGCTGCTGCCGGATCAAAATCTCTAGAAAACAATAACAGTATAGGCTGTCCTGGCTGTTTAAACGCAGCCCAGGGGTACAGCTACCCAAGAATGAAATAAAATTTGGGGTTGCGTCTAAGAATATTTAATAATTTAAAATATTTCTGCATTTTAAATATTTTTCCAGATCTGGTTCTGTGATGCTGGGGTGGAGATGAGATACGGAGAGGGCAAGGTGAATGAAGCACCTTTGCACCAGAGGGAGGTCTAAGGAACTGAAATCTGGGATCTTCGCTGGGGTTTATGTTGAGATCAGGCTCCTGTGTCTTGGGGATCACACCCTCCCCCTTGTTTTTCCGTGTGGGACCTTAGGTGTGGCACATGACACATAGTCTCTAGAAGGGCATTCTCCAGAGCATGTGCAGAGTGCTTTTCCTTTGCCTCTCTACTGGACAGCAAATCCGAGATCCAGAGTTAAGGGCTTCCTGGGAATACTGCGCGACTCCCACCTAAGATTTGTCTCTGGCACCTCTCATTTTGGAATCTAAGCACCGGGGGATCACCCTTCGAAAGGAAGGGGACATCTGGCAATGCTCCTGCCTCACTCCCATAGTTTTTGGCAGTGCCTGGTGCCTTCCGATGCCAGATACATTAATAAGCCTCCTTATCTGTTCTCATCCTCAAATTCCCTCTGTTTATTTTTCAAAGCCCTCCCCTCCGCCCCCACTTTGGGTGGGAACAGTGGCTTCTCAATCTGTTCTCCCTGGATGCTCTCCATCCCGAGTCTTTGCCTGCCCCTAGCCAGGCAGCAATCAGTGTATGTTTCCCCTTAGTATTTTGCCAACACCTGGGTCAGCAAACTTTCCCCTTAATAGGATTAGTTTACTTTGTTAAAGCCACCCCACCCCACGGCAAAGTATTCTCTCAGCTCTTTTCTTATCACCTGCCTAGCCTCCCCCCCCCCCTTCAGTTCAGTTGGTAGCTTCCAAAGTTGATCACTTCACTTCCCACTGCTGGTTTGTGTCTGATATGAGCAGCAGTCCATTTCAATGTACTGTACCTTGGAGAGAGGGGCACAATCTAGCTCAGTAGTGTATCCACCCCAAAACCAAGTTTCTATTGAAGCTGGCTGCTGCAATTGGTACAAGCAAAAAAAGGACAGATCCTCCAGGAAGTGCCTCTTTAGATCCTATTTTCAATTTAGTCATTCCCATTTGTGGTGACCTTATTTCCAGGTACAAAATGATACTCCCTTAATTCTTTTTTTTTAAGTCCAGCTTCCTGGACGCAGTCTGTGAAGGCTTCAGCTGGAACTGATTATGTGCACTCTTTTCTGAAAAATAAATTAAAGCTTGAAAGAGCTGGCTCTGTGCATTGGGCCAGAGCCACTGTGGTCCAGAGACTTAGTGTTTGGAGGTGGGAGACGTGAATTCAAATCCCACCTCTGACTTGGACTTGCTGGTTTGGCTTTGGCCGGCCGACTCTTGTCTAGCAGCCTTTCTGAGGAATTCTGTGCATTTACTCAGAATATTAAGGCCAACGGGGCTTGTGCCCGAGTAAGTGTGCATTAGATTGCAGCCTTGCTGTGCAGTAATTTACAAGCTTACTCAGAAGTAAGTTCCACTGCGTTCAACGAGACTTACACATAGGATAGCAGCCTTAGTCTCTTCAGCTGTAAAATGGACCCGTTCACATTCCACTGTAGTCAGTTCACCTTTTTGGCCAGCTGGGGTGGGTGGATAGGAAGGAAGGAAGGGAAGAATACATAGAAAATTAAACCCCAATGTCGATCATTGTAGGAAACTTCGTATGAGAAAAAAAACGAGGCAGCTTTACTACATGCCTAGGATAAGTGTTTCTTTTCCCTGATTTGTTTTCCAGTCTTCCCCCCCAACCCCTATAACTTTATTTGATACTCGTATACTTGGTCTGTCTCTGAAAAGCGCATACCTCTTTCCGAAATGCGTAACGCAGCCACCCTGGCAGCTTTAGCCTAGACTTTCTAATTGTAGCCTCTTGTATTTATTTTGAAGGCAACCAAGGTGTAGCTTTTTGAGGCTTGCTGGGGCTTGCTAGCGAGAGTCCCAGGATGCCAGCCAGAGATCTCAGAACCCCCCCTTTCTACCTGTGCTGCTGCCTCCCCCCCTTTTTTATTTGTTAAAAATGACAATCTCTGGAAGAGGACACCGCTGGCAATCAAAGGGTTTTTATTATTGCAATTAAGGCACCATCCAGAATGTCTGTGATAAATGTGCTCCACCTTTGTTGCCCGGAGGGAAGGAAGACTTTGTCAAGTGTGCTGGAGCTAAGTGGGTATGCGCAGCGTAATTTGTAGCAATAATATTGAGACACAGTAGAGAACGGCAAGGCTGCCCCCCCCCACTTAAATAGACGTTTCACCCACCCACACTGATCTTCCGCTGGCTCAATGGAGATCTCTTTGTTTGTTCCGCATGAGTCTGTGCTCTGAGAATGTTTACCAGCCAATCTATAATCTTAGCAGCCTCTTGATCTAGGCTTATCACCTTTTAGCTGGAGGTTTTTTGTTTTGTTTTGTTTCGGACATCTTTCCAACCACACTTCTCCTCCCCGCCCCGTAAAGAGGCAACGCTAGCCTGGCTAAACATTGCCTTCTGGAGAATGTAAACGATCCAAGCTGCGATCCCGGGAATAATTAAAAACCCTGTGAGAATCTCCTCCAAAGCTTCGGCTGTAGGCGAAGCAGCCCTTGGAGGACAAGTGTGGATATTGCAGGTACCCGCCAATAGAGAGCATCATGAGTTTAAGAGCTGAGGCCCCTTCTCCAGCTTCAGCCAGCCTCACTGTGGAAATGCTTGGTTGGGAAGATCACAGTAAGTGGGTTAACTGTTTTTCCACTGTCTAGTTATATACGCTGGGCTGGACAAGCCATTCTAAGGAAGAAAAAAATATATACAGCCAAGAAGAAACATATAATCTGAATGAGTGAATTGAAAATGCAGGGTTGGACTGCTTTGTACAATTTCCTTCAGACTTAGGGGGTGGTGGGTCTCCCCCCCCTTTTTAACTCTCCAGTTCCTGCATTAGTTGAGAAGGCAGTGATGCGGGAAGAGAAAGGCGATCTCTGCAAACACACTGAGGTCATAGAGTGAAAGGCATGGGAAAGAGCCATCATTCAGAGTTCTTTTTTTTTAAAAAAACAACCCCCTTTTTACCACAGAGATGTTAGCATTTGGTAACTGACTATGGCCCAAGTATTGCAAATATGCTCTAATTATACTCACAGTCGGCTATATATCACTAAGCAGATCCCTGATAGGTCTTTGTGGGACATTTGTAACATTCAGTCTAAATATTTTTAGCAATGGAGAGATTTAAAAGGAAAACGCAAAGAGATATTGTATATATCCCAGGGCATATTTTGTCTTAAATATTATCCTTGGCCAACTGTACTATATAAATACAGTAAATATGAATAGCCCTGGCACGTTGCCAATCTCCTGGGATGAATTTTAGTCAAGAAGGTATTTATGGGATATAAATAATACTGTGTCAACATTTAAAGAAGGGATCTGATTAGCTCAGAATTTATTCGTATTAATCTTTTCACGTGCTGTTAGTTTAAGGCTCAAAGCGAAGTTGTGTTAAGGTTTTGCCCGATAGTTTGCACCAAGGGAATCGAAGGGCACTGGGCTTTTTTGCATGATGGTCTGTGGGAGCACAAAAGGAGACAGTGACTCGGGTTGGGCATGGAAATCAACGTGTATCAGGAATTAACAGGCCTAGATTTCTAAGATACAGGCAAGGAAATATCCATGAGTGGCTCGGGGCATCCTTTCATTAGCTGTGCTCTGGGTCTCCCTTACAAGTCTCAAATTTGCTGCAATTGAGGTTACACAAAGTTCACAACTACAGTATAATGGAGGTCAATGGAGGTCAATGGAAAAAGCTTAATGGACTTCCATGGGTCCTATAGCTGTGGATCAAGGGTGGGGAACCTTTGTTCCTCCAGATGTTACTGACCAACTCCCATGGCCAATGGTCATGTTCAGTGCTTTTTTTCTGGGGAGGTGCAGGGGTACGTATGCCCCTAAACATTTTGTGAATCTAAGTTTGGCCTCATCGAGAGGCAGTATTTCAATATGAGTAGGAAAATGAGAGTAGCCCTAAACATTTTTAAGAGAAAAAAAGCACTGGCCATGTTTGGTGAGGTAGATGGTACGGTATTTGTAGTTCAAGAACATCTAGAAGGCCAAAGGTTGCCACGCCTGCTCTAGATAAACACCACAAACATAAATAGCAGTTCTCTTTATCTAGGAATCATGTTGTTGTTTAGTCGTTTAGTTGTGTCTGACTCTTTGTGACCCCGTAGACCAGAGCACGCTACGCCCTCCTGTCTTCCACTGCCTCCCTCAGTTTGGTCAGACTCATGTTGGTAGCTTTGAGAACACTGTCCAACCATCTCATCCTCTGTCATCCCCTTCTCCTTGTGCCCTCAATCTTTCCCAACATCAGGGTCTTTTCCAGGGAGTCTTCTCTTCTCATGAGGTGGCCAAAGTATTGGAGCCTCAGCTTCAGGATCTGTCCTTCCAGTGAGCAGTCACTGGAATCATAGAATTATAGAGCTGTAGAGTTGGAAGGAACCCCAGGCAACATGATTGAGAACCCTGATCTCCCAGGCTTTCTCAACCCCCCTGGAGCCTCCATAGATACAACAGTTGTGAAGCCTTGGGGGAGGGGCTTAACATGTGTCCCTGCAGCCCCACTGTACCTGTGTTCCTCCTTACCTCTGAAGGACTCGTTGCTCTCTGGCTGCAAAACCTGTGTTGATTGTGTGTGGAATTATAATTTTAAGAACATAAGAAGAGATCTTGTTGATTGGGCCAAAGGCCCCATTTAGTGCAGCATCCTGTTGCCACAGTGGCTAACTAGATGCTCTGGGCATCTTGCAAGCAGAAGATGCCTTCATGGCTGGTGATTTGGTAAGATGCCCAGAGAGTAAGCTGTCCTGTATAGTGAGGACGGGCAACCTGGGGCTCCTCTGCTGTAGTTGGACTCCCAACTCCCATCAGACCCAGACAGAAGAGCAAATGGTCGGGGGAATGATGGGAATTATTGTAGCCCACTAACATCTAGAGCAGGGGTCAGCAAACTTTTTCAGCAGGGGGCCAGTCCACTGTCCTTCAGACCTTGTGTGGGGCCGGACTATATTTTGAAAAAAAATATGAATTCCTATGCTCCACAGATAACCCAGAGATGCATTTTAAAGAAAAGGACACATTCTACTCATGTAAAAACATGCTGATTCCTGGACCATCCGTGGGTCAGATTGAGAAGGTGATTGGGCCGCATCCAACCCCCGGGCATTAGTTTGGGACCCCTGATCTAGAGGTCCACCGGTTCCCCATTGCAGTCCTGTAGGATGACCTTAAACAGCTTTTAAATGAGTGAGAAATAAATGCACGCTTGATTACTTGTCCCCGAGTGTGCGGATGGAGTCTATTGAAAGTATTATGTTTGAAATGATGTAAGAGGATATAAAACATGATATTGGAAGGGCGAAATGTGGGGTATTACATCTTTGATGGCTATTATTAACACATGTAGGTCATCATTTGATAGGCAGTCCATAAACATGGATGCATGAATCACAAGCAGAACTGTGTGGGATAGGGCTGGTCTTGGTAGTTTAAGTGCTGATGAAGCAAAATCTGGTGCAGTATTTTGGTTCCAAACATCAGTCATCCATTTGAATGCAATAACAAAGCCTCTCTAGCTTTTAGTGGATGTGAATTGCATCCTCTCCCTCTTTTGGCATTACCGGTAGTTATAGGATCAATTCTCCTCTCCCTCTCTTCCTCTTCCTCCTCTTCTTCTTCCTTTAATAAACTTTACTGTATTTAAAAAAAATAACAGGATTACAGGAGGGGAATATAAAAGCAAATCTCATATCATACATAGGGCATTGAGGATAAGAGTTCATCAGGACAACCAGAGTTTCCTCATTTGGGGCAGATTTTTGTGTATCGGTTCCAAAAGTGTAAGAAAAAAATTCCCACCATGTAGCCGCGTAAAAACATTCCAGATCTTCTGATCCATTAGAGACCTTTAAATTATGGGACTGCATCTTTTACATAATTTCTTTTAGCCCTGAGGTTAACCAGGACCACATTCATGGTTTCAGTGTTAGGATGGAACACTGGAAGGGAAATTAGGATGGCAAGGGAATTTAGTTCCTCCTCCAGAGAATTATCAATGTACCTTTCCAGAGCCTGAGTTGTACACCTTGTTTCTAATAGCTATAAAAAGACCAATTATGTCTTTTCTTTCTCCTTTCACCGAGGAAAAACTTTGCTTTCTGTAATGAGAGTTTTGCTTGAGTAAGAGCTGGGCTTAAGTTTAGAGAATAACTTACCCCTTTGAAGTTTGGACGTTGGGATATAAATTTACAGAGTCCTGAAAAACTGCAACTGTTTATACTTTTCGTAGCAGTTCCACATGAAAGTTAACTAATTTAATGCAGAACAGTTCACCCCCTGCACAACCGTACTCCTTAAATTGAATCTCTAGTCTACACCTCAATTTTATGAGAGCCACTGGTGTGATTTATCCTTCCATTAGCTCTGTTGCATGAATATTTGCTTCACGTCGTCTCCCCCCCTTTGCTGAGTATTTTACCTAATGAAAGAAAACATTATAAACCAGCTACATACAATGGCATGTTTCTACTTTATCAACAAGGATTTGATTTACTAGTGTTTATATGTGTGTAGGTTTCTTGTCTTCAGAGGAATTGGGTTACTAGTACAGTACAGAAGTAGCTGTGGGCTTTTGTTTTCCAGAGGGTTACACAGCCCCGCCAGGGTGGAATGGATAATGGGGGAATTAAGGTATCAGCCCTAATCACACTTACTGGGAAGTAACTGGATTCTGTGGAACTCACTTCCAGTAAGGATTTGGGCTGCGAGGAATTTGGGTCATGGGAATGCGAGGTGGCTGAAGGGAATAGGAGACACTGAGAGTATCACAGCTTCAGAAAGTGTGCTGCTGCTGCTCTGGTGTTTGGAGGAGGGACGTATTGGTGTGGAGTGACATTCCTCTTCTTCATGCGGAAGTAAGATTAAGTGCTCCTTGTAACAGGTGCCCGATAGGTGGACAGATGCATAGCAAAGAACATAGGAAGAGCCTGATGGATCAGGCCAGTGGCCCACCTAGTCAAGCATCCTGTTCTCACAATGTCCAACCAGAAGTATGGGAAGCCTGCAAGCAAGACCTGACAGCGTTCTCCCAATTTGTGAATCAGAAACTTGCCTTGAGGGGCATACTGCCTCTGAAAGTGGAGCTAGAACAGGCATCCCCAAACTGCGGCCCTCCAGATGTTTTGGCCTACAACTCCCATAGATCCCTAGCTAACAGGACCAGTGGTGAGGGATGATGGGAATTGTAGTCCAAAACATCTGGAGGGCCGAAGTCTGGGGATGCCTGAGCTAGAACATAGCCACCATGGCTGGTAGCCTTTGATAGGCGTTATTTTCCACGAACCTGTCTGAATTTATTTTAAACGCATCCAATTTGGTGGCCAGTGCTACCTCTTGCAGGAGTGAATTCTAGAATTTAACTAAGATGCAGAGACTAGACTAGTCAGGAATCTGCTGGAATTTGAGGACATAATTTTTGATCAGCACATTTGAAGGAGATGGGTAAGGTGCAATGAGTTCTCAAGTCTTGCCAAAACAGATTTCGAATCATTAATACATGGTAGCCAGAGTAGTGCCCTCCACAACGGTGTATGGGCAACATGCCCTACCATCATAGCTGCCAAGTTTTCCCTTTTCTCGCGAGGAAGCCTATTTAGCACTAGGGAAAATCCCTTTAAAAAAGGGATAACTTGGCAGCTATGCCTACCATCCCTCTCCGGTGGCCATGCTGGCTGTTACTGATGGGAGCTGTAATCCACCAACATCTGAAGGTCACCAAATTGGCTATGTTTGTATTAATATGTTGCTTAGGAAAGTTGTGGGATCATCTTCTCTGAAACTTTGAATGCCCTGTGAGACAGAGAGGCCACCTTGACAAGTGAGTGAAGCATGGTGTGCCCCACAGTGGCCTGCTGTGTCACTCCATTGCCTCAGATGCTCAGATTTGGTACCTCAACCAGTGGAGGCTGGTCCACTTACTGTTGCTCTCCTTGCCTTCTACCCAAAGGGCAGCAGCCACCACTTCTCAAGGCATCTTCATCAGGTGACTATCCTTTTTCACCATTCTCTGCAGCTGGCAATGCTGCCCATATATTATCATTATAATATTATCATATATAATATTATCATAGAATATCACCGTGCATGACAGTTTACTATTCATTGTTGGCGTTTATACTATACCCTTTTAATAAAATATCTAAGGTGGCTTGCAAGCAAAGAAGCTAACCAATGCTGGGACCTGGATTCTGACCCTCCTGAGAAGTTGCCTGGAGTAACGTTTTGGAGTGGAGACTTAAATGCAGAGACTTGAAAAATGAAGTGCATCTTCTCCCCATTGTCTGCAGTTGGCACTGCTACGCAAAACATGCATTATGACATTTTCACGGGACACCACCACACGTGCCAATGGTAGAACATGTCTTTAATTCTGAGCCTATTGGGGGAATTGGCTTCAGATGAGCTTCTCTCATTTTGGAACAGAGACTTAAATCCAGACACTTGAAAATGAGTCATATCTGGGAAAGGTTTATAGGCTGTAAGTACAATTTGTACCAGAACCCTCTAGTGTAAAAAGTGAAAACTATAGTCACCAGGGACAGTGATCTGCTGAGAGGAAAAGTGCCTTCACATTAAATTGGCTTAGGCTTTTAGAGGAAGAGGGTCAGGGTTCTCCACTGCTCCTTATTAAATTATGAAAAGAGTAATTGGATCTCCAATAAAGAATATCTTAATAGAAATGGTAACATCTGGTGGGTCACAGGTTCCCTATTGCGGTGTTCCAAGATCCCAGCCGTCAAATGTATGAGCTGTCTCTGGGTGAAGTAGTCGTTGTTTTCACCTGGGGGGGGGGCTATTGCCTACATGCCACTGTTGGAAAAGGGATGCCAGACTAAATGGACTTGGGGGTCTGCTCTTCTGACTGTTGGGGGTTGATGGACTTTCTCCCTTACCCTGATATCCATAGCTATTCTGCATAACCTAGGTGTGCTTAAATCAGGCATAGGCAAACTCGGCCCTCCAGATGCTTTGGGACTACAACTCCCATGATCCCTAGCTAACAGGACCAGTGGTCAGGGATGATGGGAATTGTAGTCCCAAAACATTTGGCGGGCCAAGTTTGCCTATGCCTGGCTTAAATATATGTGCTTAAAGCTAGGTGTGCTTAAATATGTGCATAGAATTGTAGAGTTGGAAGGTACCCTAAGGGTCATCTAGTCCAACCCCCTGCAATGCTGGAATCTCAGCTAAAGCATCCATGACAGATGACATGCCTGTTGAATCCACTGAGACTTACTCCCAGGTAGATGTGTATGGAATTGGAGCTGTTCATTGTAATCATTAGGATTTAGTCATGATTCGCCAAACTATTCCTATTGACTTTTAAGAGACTTCAGAATGATTTTTTGTGTGGAGTGGGAGCAAGGAGTGTCGGAATCTGCATGACCTGAAGTAACCTTTGTAGCTCATAAGAACCTGACGTTTCATAGAGAATTGCAAGATTCTTTGAGTTTTAACTCATTTCTGAGAAGAATATTGGCAAAATGCCCATCAATATAATGTGTGTATTGTAAAGTTTCTAGAGCTCATGAAGACAGAATAACAGAATAAAAACCTTGCAGTTTCTGCAAAAGCATTAAGAGTTAGAGAGGGCCATCCAATAGCCAAGAAATTCATCGGGCACAACTGTCTTCCATCCTTACCTCAATATCTGACAAAAATATTTATGAAATGACAAATGCTCAAGGGAGGGGAAGATTAAAGTACACAGTTTAAGAACATTTGTCACAATGATTTGTGTAAATAAACATTGACAAAATGCCCATCTACATCGGTGTGTGTGTGTGTGTGTGTGTGTGTGATATAGGGGACTTAAAGTATTGCAGTGACTGTCACACGCACAGCATTCCCCAGGGAACATTTTCGGCAGAGCCTGGGCCACCTCGCAACAGGGGAGGGGGCAAGTTTTGTGTGTACCTCAGTGTCAAACGCAGCAGTTTCCTTTTTATCACAGGAGTGAATGGCAGCCATTCCCTGATACAGGAGAAAGTAAAATTCTGTGCCTAGAGGGGCTCCATTTGTGGTTGGGATTACCCTTGTCCCTGGGAGATCCATTGGGGGGGGGAGGATAGGGTTCCCCCCACCCATCAGTCTTGCTGGGGGTCACCCACTTAAAGCTGTCCCATTCAATTTCATGAAAACCATGAAGACTTGAATTTGCTACCCTGGCGCTCAGTTCTCTAGCCGATTGATGGTGAGAATTGTGGGACTCCGCAGTGCACCCAGCCCCTCCCCATAGCAGGACTTCTTGTACAGCAAGCCCCAATGGAATCTGCTGCTCAAAGTGGTAAAAAATACTTTGGGTCACTTGGTACCACTGTGATGTCAGGTGCCGGCTCGATCCTAGAATCATAGAGTTGGAAGAGACCACAAGGGCCATCCAGTCCAACTCCCTGCCAAGCAGGAAACACTCAAAGCATTCTTGACATATGTCTGTCAAGCCTCTGCTTAAAGACCTCCAAATAAGGAGACTCCACCACACTCCTTGGTAGCAGATTCCATTGCCGGACAGCTCTTACTGTCAGGAAGTTCTTCCTAATGTTTAGGTGGAATGGAATCTTCTTTCTTGTAGTTTGAATCCATTGCTCCGTGTCTGCTTCTCTGGAGCAGCAGAAAACAACCTTTCTCCCTCCTCTATATGACATCCTTTTATATATTTGAACATGGCTATCATATCACCCCTTAACCTTCTCTTCTCCAGGCTAAACATACCCAGCTCCCTAAGCCGTCCCTCATAAGGCATCGTTTCCAGGCCTTTGACCATTTTGGTTGTCCTCTTCTGGACATGTTCTAGCTTGTCAGTATCCTTCTTGAACTGTGGTGACAAGAACTGGACACAGTACTCCAGGTGAGGTCTGAGCAGAGCGGAATACAGTGGTACTATTACTTCCCTTGATCTAGATCAGGCATCCCCAAACTGCGGCCCTCCAGATGTTTTGGCCTACAACTCCCATGATCCCTAGTTAACAGGACCAGTGGTTGGAGAAGATGGGAATTGTAGCCCAAAACATCTGGAGGGCCAAAGTTTGGGGATGCCTGATCTAGATGCTATACTCCTATTGATGCAGTCCAGAATTGCATCGGCTTTTTTAGCTGCTGCATCACACTGTTGACTCATGTCAAGTTTGTGGTCTACCAAGACTCCTAGATCCTTTTCACATGTAACTCTCTCAAGCCAGGTGTCTCCCATCCTGTATTTGTGGCTTTCATTTTTTTTTTTCCCAAGTGTAGTACTTTACTTTTCTCCTTGTTAAAATTCATCTTGTTTGCTTTGGCCCAGTTGTCTAATCTGTTAAGGTCATTTTGAAGTGTGATCCTGTCCTCTGGGGTATTAGCCACCCCTCCCAATTTGGTGTCATCTGCAAACTTGCTCAGGATGCCCTCAAGCCCATCATCCAAGTCATTGATAAAGATCCTAATTTTCACCTCTGCTCTAGAGTGTAGACAGAGAACCCAGGAACTTTTTATGCACGATGAATCTAATATCAGAACTCCACCTCCCTTCTGAGGAGTGAACAGTTACCAAAACGCCTCACGCAGCATGGGCTACTAACCATCGACGACATAGGAAATGAAATACTAGGCCCTCCGTTTTTAGTTTTTCTGCTTTCAGGGATAGCGTGATCTGAGAGCAGGCTTGCCCAACTTGGTGCCCTCCAGATGTTTTGGACTACTATGACTGTGCCCTCTGGGGCTGACAGCTGTTGCCATCTGAAAGGGGTCAGGTTGGGAAAGGCTAAGGAGCCCCTTCCAGTTGGCCCGCTGCTGCCTTGGCCTGTACAGTGTCTCTCGCCTCAAAGTCTTTCTCTGTTACAGATTCAGTGGAAGTTCCCAGTGCATCTTTGACAAAACAAGTCATTAGTGAGAATACACAATGTTTCCACTCCCGTTGCAAAACCATATGCTATACTTTGTTCTCTCTCTCTCTCTCTCTCTCTCTCCCAACCAAGGCATTTTACAGCATGGGAATGATATGTTCCCCAGGTATTATTTTAATTAAATAAGTGCATCAACAGCATTGTTTAAACTAAACACATTTCTTTGCCCGTTTGTTTAGAGTGTGTAACTCTAACCCAATTGGAACTGTGGGCTGGGGTTGTTGTTGTTTTTTTGCTACTTTTTGCAAAGATGCTATCCATGATTTCTATCACTGTGCTTTTCAGCATGGTTCAGTTTCTAATACCGTAGTTGTTTCTCTTTGTTGACAAAATAAAATTTTCCCACATTATTTTGATTTAATGGCTAAGAACGCAACGTCTGCAGTGGACAAAGAGAGTATAGGAAGGGCGCCATTTAGTGAATGTGTATGATGGGGAAAGGAATGTCAGAATTAGAAGTCATAAATCCGTGCGTCCTCCCTCTCTCATTGCACCCTTGACTCTGTCATGGCAAATCCTAATTATGTCCAGTAACTACAAACTAAAGTGCATCTGTAAATCAGAAATAGACACAGTGTGGTTTCCAGTACTAGCTTGTACACAAGCAAACCATAGTTTGCTCAGCTTAATGTAAAGGCAAACTGTGGTTACATTCTAGTTCATAAATTTATTGGTCTAGCCAAAGGCCATGACAAACTCGTAGCAATAGTATTAATAAAACAATACAGACCACCCATCTATAGTTAGCCTGTGGTTACATAGAATCAAAGAATTATGTCATTGAAAAAGATCTTGGGAGTGCAGCAACCTAACTCAGTGCAGAATCTACAATGAACATATAAGCCCACAGCGTCTCTGACAGATGTCTTTTTGCAAGACAAGAAGGAAGGGAGTGTGGGAATCCATGATTCATTCACGTAACATGAACTGAGCTGAGCTGGTTCCCTAAACTTCATATCTGCAGCGTATTTCTTTTTCCTAGGCTGTAACTGGAATAGCACTTCACTTACTAAATTCAAAAAGATACACCTGCATTTCCTTAATCAGCTCCCAACAAATTGGTACCCATCCTCTTTGCAATAGCTGAATAAACTACAGTGGTACCCCGCAAGACGAATGCCTCGTGCAATGAAAAACTCACAAGACGAAAGTGTTATGCGTTGCGCAAGGTGTCTCGCAAGACGAAGTTTCCTATCGCAAGACGAATAGGAACGCATTAATTAAATAGGTAGACCGGGTAAACCGGGTAAATGGAAAACCGTGCTTTGCAAGATGAAATTTTTGCTATATGAAGCGACTCACAGAATGAATTAATTTCGTCTTGCAAGGTACCACTGTAGTTAAAATTGTCTCTTGGTGTTCTGTGTCTCCCTTTGCCTGGTCAGTCAAGGTTCAGGTATACACTTTGAAGACAGTCGCGCTGCTTCTGGGATTCCCTGCACCTACCAGGTATAGAACGAGCTGTCAGTGAATCCTGGCAGGAGCCTCAGGACAAATGCCACTATTCATATATTGAGAAGTGGCAGGACTGAATGAGCCTAGGATTATGGATGCTTAAGTTTTCAAGCAATGCTTCCATCCCTGTTGTGATTCACTAGAACAGGGGAGCTAAAGTGGTGCCCTTCAGATTCGACTACAGTTCCTATCAGCCTAGCCAGTTGTTAGGGATGGTGGGAGTTTAGAGCCCCAAGAACATCCGAAAGGAGCCACCACGTTAGCTACCCCTGCACCAGAGTGCTATGCCATGCATTTCACTGCTGGGCTTTCCATTCCAGTGACCGACATTGAATACACATCTGCGGAGTCATCAGTTGCTAAAAGTCAGGAGAGCTCTGATACTTGCAGAAGGTTACTCTGTCAGAAAGGAGCAACTCTTTCAGCGGAGGGAGCTCATTGTTCTGCCTGTGGATAGGATCTCCCTTTTGAAATGGGAAGCCCTGCGCGCACACAAGAACATGTGGAAGGGTGGATTGGGGCACTTTGTAACTGCACATACAGTATGTATAACTTTGCAAAGGCAGAAGTAAAGTCAATGTATTGCATAAACTATCCTTGAGTAAGAGTCTGTGGAAAAAACAAGATGATTTATTTACTTATTACCACCCACAATTGCTGTATGCCAGCAACTGCTTAACTTACCATTTGTGGGCGTTTCTCTGGGTGCCCCCACCAAAGAATAATAACAATTAATAATAATAATTTATTATTTATACCCCACCCAACTGGCTGGGTTTCCCCAGCCACTCTGGGCAGCTCCCAAAATAACAACAACAACAACGTGATAAAACATCAAACATTAAAAATTTCCCTAAACATGCCTTCAGATGTCTTTTAAAAGTCAGATAGTTGTTTATTTCCTTGACATCTGATGGGAGGGCGTTCCACAGGGCGGGTGCCACTACCAAGAAGGCCCTCTGCCTGGTTTCCTGTAGCTTCAGTTCTTGCAGTGAGGGAACTGCCTCTCGAAGACTTACAGTTTTGAGGGGCAAGGCAGATGGGGGTCGGTAGCTAAATCCTTGATGGTGGCCACAGCATCTTTGTATGATTATCTCTGGTGTGTGATGAGTGTTGGTATCTTTTTAAAAATACTGTATTCATGTAAACATGGGGTCTGTGATTAATTCTGTAGCTAATTCCCCAAGAACTGGCCGCCAGTATTGTGTCATTGTTCAAGTAGCTTGGTGTCTTTTAAAAAGAGAATTTGCTGTTTCAAGTGATCTCTCCATAATGGCACTACATTAGAGGATAAAACCTTGGAGTGTTCAGAGGACATTTGTCCTACTTGAAAGGCAATTGGTGGGAAGCGTTCACAGATTTCCCCAGTCCTCGGAATCCTGGGCTCCTGGTTGCAAGAATTGCAAGGTCAACCATTGTAATAAGGCAGGACCACTGTTGCTTTCAGCCCACTAGCAGCTCAAACAGCAAGGGGCATGCATACCCCTACAGGACTTGAACCATCCCACAACAAGAACATTTGGCCCCCCAGGCGTTGCTGAACTACAACTCCCAGCAGCCCTTGCAAGCATGACCAATAACTTGGGATGATAGGAGTTATGGTTCAGCACCATCTGGAAGGCCAAAGGTTCCTCGTATGTGTGCTATAAGAACCTGAGAGGGAATTGCAGAGCAAATAGTTTGAGGTACTTCAAGCATGTTATACAGCAGACATGGGGAACCTCTGGGTCTCCAGATGTTGTTGGGACTCAACCTCGCATCAGCCTGAACCAGCAGCTGTAGTCTAACCACATCTGGATGTTTCCTGCTGTAGAGGAAAGCACAGGGTTCTGATCATCTGTAGCCAATGTGACTTGAGGGGAAGATTCCAGTACATAATCATTTATGTACAAGGTCAGTCAGGCCTTGAGGAAGTCATTCCAAAGGAAATTTTAGTATGCTTAACTCTTTTCTACCTTGGCAATTTGTTCCTGTGGTCAACTCCAGAGTAGCAGTCTAGAGCTCTATTTGCATTGTATATTATTTTGCATTAAAGTCAAGCACAGTGGTACCTTGGTTTACAAACTTAATGCGTTCCGGAAGTCCGTTCTTAAACCAAAGCGTTCTTAAACCAAGACATGCTTTCCCATAGCAGCAGGGGACTCAATGGAACACACTCAACAGGAAGCAAAACATGTTCTTATTCCAAGGCAAAGTTCACAAACCAAAACACCTACTTCCGGGTTTGCAGCGTTCTTAATCCAAGTTGTTCATGAACTAAGCTGTTCTTAAACCAAGGTACCACTGTACTTCTTTCCCTGGAAGTATTTAAGCAAACGCTAGATGGCCATCATGTTGCAGATTCCTGCACTGAGCAGGGGAGGTGGGACTAGATGCCCTCTGAGGTACCTTCCCTCTTTAAATTTCTATACACTGTTCGAATGGTGTTTATTTTAAAGCTAAAAGTTTGAAAACAAAATCCTGTTGTTGATAGTAAAAAAAAAATACTGGCTTGCACATTGCATTTCAGTAACCCTGGTAACATTATTCTAAGTCAAATGCAAGAGGAAAGTGAGGGGAGGAAAAATGCTGTGAATTTGACCTTGGCCACGTTTGTTTGGCTCTTTGCCTCACTGTCAAATTCACACTGTACCGACAAATGCCCCATCTGCCCTGACACATCTGCAGGCATTCATTCATAACGCCAGGTTCTCGTAAGGATCCATTTGTTACTTCCTTTCACAATTTTGGATTTCATCTTTTGGGGTTGGATCCAGATCTCGTGATACGAATCTCCACTCGATTTTTCATGTCCAATTGATTCCTTTTTTTAAAAAAAAAGTTGTTGCAGAAAAATCCAAGAGGGAAGTCTTGCCTGGGAGAGAGCACTGTGTTATATATGTTTTAGATAGTACGTGTATATCTGTTTAACAGCATCAAAACATATGTTGTTGCCAAAGCCCAAATTGGAATGTTCTGGGAAAGATAATTTAATTTTTAGCGGTTGGATCAGTGTCAGCGATGGATGGGAATTTCGACACTTCCTGGGGAGAGTCTGCCGGTGGTGATTGTACACACGCAGCAAAATGCAGCAGTAAATCTCTCATTCTTTCAAACTCCCTTTCTCCATCTCATAGAAACCCATGATATTTTCCTTGTTTGGCCAGTGTCAGGGTGTTTACACTGGCATGCTCTCATTCAAAACTCTGCCCTGAAATTTAAAAGGGAGCCCAACTGCTGCCGAAGGCGTTTTGGTTTTTCTGATTCTGTTTTTTTGTTTACATTCAGCATTTGCAAGTCAGCAGCTTGGTCGACTCAGATAGAGTTTTGTGGGTAAAAAAACAGAGCATCTGTCGCACTGCCTTGCCTGGAAGGTAGGGAATTGCAGAAGTCTACGTCTCTTCACAAATATGAGGATGGTATCTGGTCTGTGAGGAATGGAAAACACTGGTGCCATGTTCCAAAGTGTGGCAGGCTTCTGATACTTAACACAGAGGTCCACAGAAATGATTTGCATCCTTATCAATAGAAACAGTAGGGATACCAAGAGAGGCACAAGGAATGTCAGGCACACACAAGGGCTCAGTGCCAAAGTGGGTTTGAGCAGATCCCTAGGTGACTGGTATCTGGGGTGTGTGTGTGTGTTTGTGTGAGGATGCCGGCTACTTCATTTTAAAACAGAAATCCCAAAAAGAGGAGAAATTGTGTGCATGTGCACAGTTGAAAGATTCACAGGACAAACGTTGGCATGTGAGTGGATGCACCAGGAAAAGCAACATGGTCTGTGAGGTGAAGAGGTTATAGCAAGTGGAATGCGATCAAAACTTACATTTCCGCTCAGCCTTAAAAACCTTCAGAGGGAAGCAGTAAATATTCCTACTCCAGTACAACATTATAAAAAGTTTGTGAACTGACTTGAAGCAACTGAGAGAATTGAGATATCTAACAGGCGCATTTTAATAGGCACAAAAGCGATGGGGAGGTGCCAAAGGAAATAAAAAGAGATACTGTACAGTGGTACCTCGGTTTTTGAACGTAATCTGTTCAGGAAGACCGTTCGAGTTTCGAAACATTCAAAAACCGAAAACTCAAGACAGAAAACTCAAGATCGAAGCCGCGTGGCATGTTTGACTTCTGAGGCGTGTTCGAAAACTGAAGCATTTATTTCCAGGTTTACGGCATTCAAAAACCGAAGTGTTCGAAAATGGAGACGTTCAAAAACCAAGGTACCACTGTAACACCTAAGGTGTATCTGTATGCCTTTTAACCATGTGATGTTTAACCATGGTTTAGCACTGTATGGATGAGCCTGAATGAGAACAAGGAAAGTGCTGGGCTTTCTACCTGTCACATGGGCAAGAGAAGGGGTTTGGCCAGGCATCCCCAAACTTCGGCCCTCCAGATAAAAATTCACTTTTGAAAGGATCTCAGCTTAGCCTTATGTTCAAACCTAGGAATACTGGTTTAGAACAAACAATGGTTAGTTCAATAAGCCAGCACTATAACTCATGGTTTGAAGTCATGTTGTTTAGCAACTTACCATTACTAATGCTCAACCAAGATCCTTAAAAAAGTGAAACTAAATACTTGCTGAATTCCTCCCTGCCATGTGGGGTAGTTTGTGAGCCTGATTCTTCACTCGGGCTTGCCTACATAGCACTGAGCTATGGTTTAGCATTATACAAGACAGCGGACAGAGAGTAGAACAGGAGAAGCAGGTTTATGGTGAAAGGAGAATAGCAGACAAAAATGTGGGATCACTGGACTTACATATATCTTGCAAGAAAAGGCCCCAATCTCCCCCCACTTTTTTTTAAAGAAGCACACAAGAGCATCTCCACTAGGCCAGAAAGTCTTGAGCTGCTATCTTAAAAGTAGATACCGTAATCTTCTTACCCATGACCACTAAGTCTGATTCATGCATTATCAGGGACTGTTATACATTTGGCTTCAATTTGTAACCCCCAAACTCAAACAGGTTGAGAATGCCTCTTCTGGGGGATAGTATATTGGCTACGACATGGATGGCGCTGTGGGTTAAACCACTGAGCCTAGGGCTTGCCGATCAGAAGGTCGGCGGTTTGAATCCCCGCAATGGGGTGAGCTCCTGTTGTTCGGTCCCAGCTCCTGCCAACCTAGCAGTTCGAAAGCATGTCAAAGAGCAAGTAGATAAATAGGTACCGCTCTGGCGGGAAGGTAAACGGCGTTTCCGTGTGCTGCTCTGGTTTCACCAGAAGCAGCTTAGTTATGCTTGCCACATGACATGGAAGCTGTACGCCGGCTCCCTCAGCCAGTAAAGCGAGATGAGCAGTGCAACCCCAGAGTCGTTTGCGACTGGACCTAATGGTCAGGGTTCCCTTTACCCTTTACCTTTATATTGACCACAGTAAAAAGCAGCAAGTTCCTCTGTGGTTTTCCATCAATGCATGAGCACAAGGCATTGTCTTTCTTGCCCTCATTCATTTATGGCAGTGCCCATGCAGAGAGGAGGAGAAAGCAAGGCTCTAGACGTTCAAAGCTATGTCTATCTCTTTTCCTCCTGCTGCTTTCAGATATCAGAGTTTGCCCTTTATTGTCATGCAGAACCAAATGGATGCGTGTGAGAGCTCCAAATATGGTGCAATTTTCCCCCCCAGTCCCCATCCCTGTGTGCCCTGCCCCAACCGCTCCTTCCCCTTGCCTTTTGCTCACTGAAAATGAAGCTCAGCAGGGAGAGACTAAGCACTTTCAAGCTGAACATGGTTAGAATCTCTCCCACAATTTGGGATTCCTATTGCACAGGGTTCCTGGTCACAGGGAGGGGAAAAGGAGCGGGTGGGCACTCACACCCCTACACAATTTGAACCCTCACACAACTCCTTTGAATACTGGCAGCACCTTCTACATCTGCTATTCTCAGAATAGTTCCAAACAGCCATTTGCAGTATGGCACTTCTGATTGCACAAAGTTCTGGTTGGTTGTAGATCTGATGCCAACATAAGCGTCGCCATGTCCTCTCCTCCCCCTGGATTTTTGAGCATAAGAACATAAGACCATTCTGCTGGCTCAGGCCCATGTCCCATCTAGTCCAGCGTCCTGTTCTCATAGTGGACAACCAGATGCTTGTAGGATGCCTGCTTGCTGCCCACCTGCGATTCCTAGCAAGTGCCATTCAGAGGCATGATGCGTTTGCAATGGTGTGGCCATTTGCCTCCTGGCAGTAGCTCAGTGGAAACGCTTGTGCTTTGCATGCAGAAGAACCTAGATTCAATCTCTAGCATCTCCATACAGGTCTGGGAGAGATCCTTTTTTGAAACCCTAGGAAGCTGCCACCAGTTAGTGTAGACAATATCGAGCTCTGTTGCACTGAGCAGTGGTCTGAACTTGTATAAGGTGGCTTCATGTGAGTCCTTCACTGTGCTACTTGAGCTGGGATGGGGAATCAATAGGAGTATAGCATCTAGATCAAGAGAAGTAATAGTACCACTGTATTCCGCTCTGGTCAGACCTCACCTGGAATACTGTGTCCAGTTCTGGGCACCACAGTTCAAGAAGGATACGGACAAGCTGGAACATGTCCAGAGAAGGGCAACCAAAATGGTCAAAGGCCTGGAAATGATGCCTTACGAGGAACAGCTTAGGGAGCTGGGTATGTTTAGCCAGGAGAAGAGAAGATTAAGGGGTGATATGATAGCTATGATCAAATATATAAAAGGATATCATATGGAAGAGGGTGAAAGGTTGTTTTCTGCTGCTCCAGAGAAGCGGACACAGAGCAATGGATTCAAGCTACAAGAAAGAAGATTTCACCTAAACATTAGGAAGAACTTCCTGACAGTAAGAGCTGTTCGACGGTGGAATTTGCTGCCAAGGAGTGTGGTGGAGTCTCCTTCTTTGGAGGTCTTTAAGCGGAGGCTTGACAGCCATCTGTCAGGAAGGCTTTGATGGTGTTTCCTGCTTGGCAGGGGGTTGGACTGGATGGCCCTTGTGGTCTCTTCCAACTCTATGATTCTAGAATCTCTTTCAGTCTGAAGGCCACATGACTTTCTGGAGCTGCAAGCCCAGTGGTGGGCGGGGCAATGCATGAGATGCTTACCTTTGTACAGCAGGTGACGTTCTAGCCAGGCAAAATCCAGAAGTTTCTACCCGTTATCCTCAAAAAATCTCTGCATACAGGCAGGGGGGAGGCTGTATCGCAGTTCAGGGATAAAATCTGGCCAGGCCAGGCAAAAGAGAGTGAAATGAGTGCCATCTGGGCTTGGTTGTGCTCCTGTTGAAGAAATGGCACTGTGCATTTGTAGTCACCCTTTCAAGAAAGAGCCCCAGTTGCAAGGTATTTTGGAACACCTTTTTGAAATGTGGTTCTTTGCCTTTGATGAATTACCATCAGAGCTGTAGTTCTACATGAGCTGTAAAAAAAAATAAAGGAAAAATAAACAGAGTGGCAGGTTACTGGTAGCAGCATTTGATTGCAGTTGTCATCTGGTAGCAACATATGGCAGCAAGATGGGAATAGCGTGTGGTTTCAGAATTCAGGGAAATAAGCACAAGTTTATGCACTGTACCTTTCTGGTATTCTACACGCACACTCCTTCCCATAATAAATGATAATCTGACCGTGAAGACCTTCCAAATAAACATGTTTTAATGCCTTTCCATCATTTCTTCTCCCAAAGCTGTTACTCATCTAAGAGTCGAAGTGGGCTGTATATCTGAAAGGCTCTCCAGGAACAAATGCAAACTCGCACCTTTTTTACGTGCATAAGCACTAAATCTTCCAAGAGCTACAAATAGGCAGCTATGATTAGAAAGAAAAGCAAGGATAACATCCGTCAGCCACTTTTGACCGAGAGAAATGGAGTCAGCTGGCAACAGAAGTACGAGCCTCGCCTGGCATCTTGGAAGCAATATGATTTCAGAACGAGGCCTGTGTGCCAAGGAGAAATGTGTTGTTTGGCTTTATATGGGGTAAACAGATGATAATCGTGATGATAGTTGCATGACGTGGTCTATAATATCAAGGAAGTTGCTTGGGAAGTAAACTGATGCAGTGGAAATTGTAGTCACTTTGGGCCATTTGGTTGGATTTGGGGGGTCTTCCATCCAGGTCATAACCTTGCATAATGAATCCTACCAAGGGATCATCCAGTCCAGCCAAGACCATAGCTTCAGATTTGTTACGGGTACAAACAAACCAAGCAGCTTGGTTGCCATTGGTACCTTTTATGAATGACCTATCAGAGCTTCCTGGGCCGCCTCAAAGCAGGACTTCTGGGCATACTGTGATTCAATCCCAGTGACATACAGGGATTTAACCCTCAAACCTGGGTGCAGTGTCAGGGATCAATCCTCTAAGGCAGGCATCTCCAAACCTCGGCCCTCCAGATGTTTTGGACTACAATTGCCATCATCCCTGACCACTGGTCCTCTTAGCTAGGGATCATGGGAGTTGTAGGCCAAAACATATGGAGGGCCGCAGTTTGGGGGTGCCTGCTCTAAGGTATATTGTAATAAAGAAACTGTGTGAGAGAGCACTTCTCTGTTACCATTGATTTAATGACTTCCAGGGATCACCAATGAGGGATGGGTGAGGGAGCATCTCTAAGTCAGGAACTGGTCCTTCTTGGTAGGCATTTACAGCTCATTTGGTAGAGCGTGAGACTCTTAATCTCAGGGTTGTGGGTTTGAGCCCCACACTGGGCAAAATATTATTGCACTGCAGAATCCCAAGGAGACCCTTGGGGTCCTTTCCAACTCTATGATTCCATTGGCATTTCCATCTGAAAAAAGTCATGCTGGTGTATATAGATATATGAATGACATTTTCATGGTTACTCTTTTGGCAGAGCGCAGGATTTTTAAAGTCTAAATATGATGTCCCATGTATCTGAATGGATGTGGGGATGCTTAGTATAAATGGGGGAGGCCCCTATCGTTTCCTGTTCTAGTGGAAGACTGACTAGCACACTGGTGTTTAACTAATCTACTTACGACTGCAGAGAACAGCCTTTGCTCAAAACACTTCCAAAGCAGCCATTTCTATAGCTGCTAATTAACTGACACCATTCCTGTTTTGAAATGGAAGAAAATATTTTGTGCATGTGCGTACGCCAGCCAAGCGTACAACCTGGGAGTCTCCAAAACAGCAAGAAATACAATGTAACTCTGAAATGATCTGGGATTCGCATTGATACAAGGCACCGCCTGCCAACCATGTCATTCTGCCATTTATACACAGGCCAAACAGGTCACTCGTTATACATGGACACAAACCAGTAACATGAATAGCACCGCAGGGGAGCATTTCGATCTTCCAGGAGATTCTGTAGCTGCTGTGCGCCAGCAATAAATTTTTTTAAAAAAGTTTCAAAGGACACGTTGACCTGAAACCGCTGATTTGGAATTCATTAGCAATTTTGACACCTTGAAATTGGGTCTCAGACGCTGGAAATGGCTAGCTCCATACAAACTCAATAATAATGCAAAGGCTGGCTCAGTTTTCTCCCATTGAAAACAATGCCGGATTTTACACTTAAGTAATTTGACACACTTCATTTGAACTTGCACTGGAACCATGATTGGCTTTGCACTAACAGAAATGGTTCTTGTTACCGATTCCTCCCAGAACAGTTTTCCAGGGTGATGCAGCGGGTGGGGCCAGTGAACACCTTGTTCCCCCTCTGGTGTGTGAACAGAAGGTTTTCTTTATGCACAGTTTGTAACTGGATACAACACTGTATAGCCATGAGTGATATAGTAACTAACCAGTAACACTGGGTTCTAGCTCATCCTACTCAGTGTAGACCCCTTGAAGTTGATGGACTTAAATGAGTCATGGCCATTCATTTCAATGGCTCTACCACTGAGTAGGGACTAGCATTGGATGGGCTACAACTCTGTTTCACTGGCAGATCCAAATCTTTAAATAGACTTGTGGAGGAATTCATTGTCATGCAATTCTGATCCTTCCATCATTGCAGATGGAATGATTCTCCCGCTCCCCACTCCTTGTGCTGTTCTTGGGCTTCTCCTGATGGTGGGGGGCATGTGGGGGGGGGGGAAACTCTGTTGAGCAAGCAGAAGTCCTTACAAAGGGCTTCTACTGATGGGACCCATTAAGTGACCCCTGCCCTTGTTTTTAATTGAATTTGCATGGCTTATAAATTTGTTCTCTGTATTGTCATGAAAAGTACTGGTAATGCCTGAGATACAGTTCATTTGGAAAATTCACGGTGAAGTTTACAAGCAAGTTTCCCCCTTTTAAACAGATAAATCCAATGTCTATTTATAGTGTACATTGGTTTCTTTGGTGACTTTTGGAAAGAAATTAGAAGCACCAGGATTTTACTGCTGTTAAAATATTTGCATTTTTTTTTGTCTGACTTGGCTTGGGTTTATTCAGCGTTTAGTTAGCCATCACCTACGTTTGTTTTTCAGTTTCCTAGAACTTTTCGAATTTGGTTCTTTGGTTGACGTGCTAAACTTCCCCTAAAGTTTGCTTGTAGTGCGGTCCTCCAACTATAGACACCGGCGGCAAACTTCGTGTTGGTTTTAATGGCGCAGAATAGTAACCTTGGACAGTCCAACCTGCTTTTCTTGAAAATGACTGACTTTCATTTCCTTCTGTAGCCAGGGAATGGTTTGGAAATTCTGTTCTTTGGAGCCCTGGAGAACTCTCCAAAGCCAGCATTACTGCAGCGTGCCAAAGAGAACAGGAGTTCTTCCTGGCAGAGAGCGCGCGGGGAGCGGAGGTTTGATGAACAGAATTTATCTGTGCAACAGAAACCTCTTGCATCATTCTATCTCTTTCTCCATAAGGATGCTACGCTTTCGCCGATGACTTCAACGTTTTCTGTGCACAGATTACTAGACAACCGAGGTCCCGTTTTGAAAAGATAACGGGAAAGCTACTTGGTTCTCCCCCCCACCCTTTTATAAATAGTAATTGAGTAAAAATGTTAAGTTAGCCTGTGCCAAAGGGGCAGGCATCCAGCTTAAGAGTGAATTTCTCCATCCCGAGTGTGATTTTGAGGACTCGTTAAGGGAAAATATGCTATGCCAAGTACCATCAGTATCACCTTGCATGAACTGGCTCTTCTCAAATAGCTGTGCTCAAAATGTCTCGCTTATAGTAGGGACAATGGTATAGTTTGCACATCTCCCTGCCCCCCCTCTCTCTCGTATTGCGTTACTTTAACTCTTTAAAATGCCATGCTAATCAAAGTCGCTCAAAACAAACAGCAACCAAGTATAAGTACATTTCAAGGCAGGCAAAAGCCCCTCGATTCAGAATCATTTTTTCCTATCGTGCTGCCAGTTAGTCATAACTGCACTGCAAGTCAGTTCAGTTTGTGTTTCATGCTTGTGTTTCAAAGACCCTGGTGCTGAAATGGCTAAAATCGCAGCTTCTTTTTTATTATGTGAATAAAAGAACAGGGGAATAATTGCCCCTGAGGGGGGGGGCCTTCTGGGGAAGCCACATTTCAGTGGGGGCAAGCAAAGGAGGGCATGCCCCTGGCTTGCTTTCATGACTGTAAGGAAAAATTTGAACATGCAAATGTAGCCCATGGTGAGCAGGCAAGACTATAGCAGTTGCGGGTTTCAGGAAACCACATGGCAGTATTAATTGCTGAGGAGGGTTTTTTTTTGGGGGGGGAGGGAATCTCTCCCAGGATCTTTTGAGGTCTGGCTAAATTCAGTGCTCTAGAAGATACTGTGTTCAGGGTGTTCTAGAAGAATTAAATGGTAGCTGTAGGACCACCACTGTTTACTGCCAGGTAAGCTTATTGGGGATCCTAGTGGGTGGCACCAGGAGACCAGGAGACCTAGAGAGTACAGTGCAATACTTAACATAGCCCGTCAGCCATGGTGGCACACCAGAAGCTCGATGAAGCTCTTGGCTTCGTTGCCTGACCAGTCTGCAGAAATGGCAAAGGTTTTGCCAAGCACCTGGCAGGCTACATGGCATGGCTAGTGGTTTGCTCTTTGGCTTTGCAAGCCGTGCATGCCTCTGTTAGACTAAAGTAGATTTTGCACTTTCCATCTGCTTTCACGAAACCAACGTATCACACAAGTAGCTGCTATGGATGCAAAGGCAAGCCAATTCCCCCCCCCGCAGCTATGCTTTTTAAAAAGGCCTTTTCCTTCTTCCTGCTTCATTTTTATAGTGGACCCTCTGGATACGAACTTAATTTGTTCCAGGGGTCCGTTCACACCTGAAAATTACGTAAATAGAAGTGCGCTTCGCACGCACGTGGCGCGATTGAGTGTTTCTGCACATGTGGCGAAACCCGGAAGTATACACTTCTGGGTTTGCCGTGGTCGTAACCTGAAGTTTCCGTATCCAGAGGGATAATAATAATAATAATAATAATAATAATAATAATAATAATTTATTATTCATACCCCTCCCATCTGGCTGGGTTTCCCCAGCCACTCTGGGCAGCTTCCAACAGAAAAATGAAATAAAATAATCTATTAAACATTAAAAGCCTCCCTAAACAGGGCTGCCTTCAGATGTCTTCTAAAAATCTGGCAGCTGTTTTCCTTTTTGACATCTGATGGGAGGGCGTTCCATAGGGCGGGCGCCACCACCAAGAAGGCCCTCTGCCTGGTTCCCTGCAACTTGGCTTCTCGCAACGAGGGCACCGCCAGAAGGCCCTCGGTACTGGACCTCAGTGTCCGGGCAGAATGATGGGGTGGAGATGCTCCTTCAGGTATACTGGACTGAGGCCATTTAGGGCTTTAAAGGTCAGCACCAACACTTTGAACTGTGCTCGGAAACGTACTGGGAGCCAATGTAGATCTTTCAAGACCGGTGTTATGTGGTCTCGGAGGCCGCTCCCAGTCACCACTCTAGCTGCCGCATTCTGGATTAGGTGTAGTTTCTGGGTCACCTTCAAAGGTAGCCCCACGTAGAGCGCATTGCAGTAGTCCAAGCGGGAGATAACTAGAGCATGCACCACTCTGGCGAGACAATTTGCAGGCAGGTAAGGTCTCAGTTTGCGTACCAGGTGGAGCTGATAGACAGCTGTCCTGGACACAGAATTGACCTGCACCTCCATGGACAGCTGGATGAGCTCTCCCAGCGGCTGCATGTAGATGTTAAAAAGCATGGGGGAGAGGATAGAGCCCTGAGGCACCCCACAAGTGAGAGCCCAGGGGTCTGAACACTCACCCCCCACCACCACTTTCTGAACATGGCCCAGGAGGAAGGAGCGGAACCACTGTATGACAGTGCCCCCAGCTCCCAACCCCACTAGATGGTCCAGAAGGATGTTATGGTCGGTGGTGTCAAAAGCCGCTGAGAGATCCAGCAGAACTAGGAAACAGCTCTCACCTTTGTCCCTAGCCCGCCGGAGACGGGCAACCAGTGCGACCAAGGCAGTTTCAGTCCCATGATGAAGCCTGAATCCCGACTGGAAGGGATCCAAATGGTCCGCTTCTTCCAGGCATGCCTGGAGTTGTTCAGCAACTACCTGCTCAATCACCTTGCCCAAGAATGGAAGATTTGAGACTGGGCAATAGCTGGCCATATTGGCCGCATCTAAAGATGGTTTTTTAATAAGCGGTTTAATAACTGCCTCTTTCAGCGGGTCTGGAAAGGTTCCCTCACAGAGAGAAGCATTCACCATCCCGCGAAGCCCATCGCCCAGCCCTTCCTGGCTAGCTTTTTTATAAATGGGCAAGGATCAAGGAGACAGGTGGTTGGTTTCACTTGTGCAAGCAGCCTGTCCACATCCTTGGAGGTAACAGATTGGAATTGATCCTACACAACTGGACTAGACAGGACTCTAGCACTCTCCCGCCCCGGCCCTGCTCCCATGGTGGAGTCTACCTCTTCCTGAATCTGAGCGACTTTATCTGCAAAAAACTTTGCAAAATCGTTGCAGGAGATCATGCGGCTGCAAAATCGAGATCATGCGGCCCATACGTAAGCAGAGGTGCGACTGTACTTGTAAGCTGCCTCAAAGAACTTTGGATGAGGCAAGGTGAATAAACAAATGAAATGTGCAAATGTTGTGCCCCTGCTTAGCATTGTTATTTGTTATGTTGCCCCCTCAGTCTCTGTATTTAGAACTTCTTTAATTTCCCCTCTGGATCTGCTAGCATTCTGTGGATCTACAGTGGTACCTTGGTTTGCAACCGTTTTGGATTACAACCACGTCAAACCCGGAAGCACGTGTCCCTTTCTTTGGATTACCCCATTTTTTTGTGTGGATTACAACCCCCCTTTTTTGGGGAGGCCCCATTGGGGAAAGCGCGCCTTGGGTTACAACCTGTTTTGGTTTACAACCGGACCTCCAGAACGGATTATGGTTGTAAACCAAGGTACCACTGTACTCTTATGTAGTGCCCTGCATTGATTAGCTGTTCCTGTGGAGAATATCCAGATCAGTTCAAGTTACAGGTAGGTAGCCGTGTTGGTCTGACGCAGTCAAAAAAAAAGGATTTTTTAAATTTTGTTTTGACTAGATCAGTTCAGTTCTCCTCAGAAGAACAGCCTCTTGAGCTGCAGCTTGGAAGTCCTGGCCTTTCATTCTCTTTTCTCCTCATCCATACTATCTCTTTTGTGTCACCGAGACTCAACCACCCATTAACCAACCAAGTATTTGATCAGCTACGCCTACTAGTTGTGTGTCGCTTGAGTTGTGTTATCAACAAAGTTGAAGATGAATCTGCATGAGCGTCTGAATTGCATGTATGTTTAGCTGACAGGATAAAGTGGTTCGCACCCCAATGTGTGTTGATACCAGAACCCTATGTGTGATGGAGAAACTTTTTAAAAATATGTTGTGTTACCCCAGCTGTGGGATGGACCATAGATCTATGTTGAATTAAATCCCTATCACCTTCAGTTAGCCCACATAACTGGGCACCAAGACATGTTTAGATTTAGAAACCTTGTCAAAATGGAGGTGGTCCCATTATCTCAGATGGATGTCTCATGACACTATCTCCCTGGGAAATAAATTAAAAACAAAAGTACTCTTGATTATTCAAGGTTGTTGTATGATGTCTTTGTGTGGGTTCTGGGAGCACCTTTATAAATTTTCTGTGTAGGAGAGTGTTAACTCCACTATCCGTGGGGTGTCCTCTAACCTGGGGATCACTGTACTACTGCCAAGTAGAAGAGAAAATTGGGAAAGAGAACATAAGGAAATCTATTTGCAGTTGTTTATTCAACGTTGGGTGTTTTTATTAGCACACTAGATCAGAAGCAGCAGTCAGTTACTTCAGAATGCTTTTAGTCAAACAGTGTGGGAAGAGAAACCCTACCTCTCCATTTCTTATGCGCTTGGCCTGTGATTTATTATTTTTTAAATGGAAATGTTCTGACATTCTGTCCCCATTAAGAACGAAGAAAACCTTTGGCACACCAGAACTTTCTTTAGGATGGAAATTCCATTTTTGAAGCAGATCTCAAGGGTGTGCGGGGCTATCCAAGGGATGAATCTACCCTGATAGAAGCATAAATGGTGCTGTTTTGATAGTTGCATACTGAATGAATTCAGCAGCTGTTTAAGTTTCCAGCTGCTGACCCAGTAGTCTCACAGAATATCATGCCTGACCTCGAGCTAACCAAGATCCCTGGAGCCTTTGCCTGAAATATTAACTTTTCATCCACTTGAGGGAAAGGGGGGCTGGGCTAGGGGAGGCATTCACGTTCTCTGAACATATCCCTTCAGCCTTATTTGGGGCCTGCACTACTTTGCCTTTACCCGTTCACTTCAAGGGGAGGTTTTTGTTTTCTTTTTCTGTCTCCACTGCTGTGGTCGCCATCTTTCTTTACAAAGGACACATAGTTCTTCTTGTCAAATCAGCAGTGTTCTGTACGTAATTCTTTTAGCGCCGAGGAACATGCCGAAAGGAGGTATTTAGGTAGCTTTGACAAAATGTGCATTGAATTGATCGGTTTGAATGGGCAAAGTGCAACTCGAGGTGGCAATTGAGATTTATAGATAAATAATGAAAAGAGGCCATTTAGGGTTTGTTTTTGGTTTGTTTGTTTTTTGTTTTTTTACCCAGTGGCCTCCAGTGGTTTTTAGTGGGTAGGCTTGTTTGAATGTGCGTACTCAGCAAATTGTCATGGAAGGATAGAATTTCTGTGGAAATATATATACAAGTCAGGTTGAAGAAATAGGAAAGTAAAACTAGTTTGTTTCCCTCTTTATTCAGTGTTTCCATTTGAACAGATTAGTAAGCCATAGTTTGGTGTTAGATGCTTGAACCTACTGTCCCATGGAATGGCCATGAGGAAGAGAAATGAAGCATCTGCTCCTTTCTTTGACTAAATATGGTTTGTCATCATGTCAAAACTTGGAAATGTGGCTAGTTTTAACTATGGTTTATCTTGACAAGCCAGTTTGAAATTGATTTATTACATTAGCTGTAATATAGCATAGTATACAGGCAGTGACTGGTTTAGGCACATCCAATATGTGCCTGACTGCGCATGTGCACATCACACCAAATCCAGAAGTGACCGGAAAACGTCACGAAAGGGGCGGTGCAGGGTGGAATGGGAGTTTGCAGGCGTTTTCAATGGTGTTTCGAATATACATGATTTCATTTAAACGTGAGGTGCTTTGGAATGTAACACCACATAAATTGGGAGTTGCCTGTAGTATAGTATCAAAATAAATAAAACATTTGGATGTACAACCAGATGCAGTACCCATGACTCCAAGAGCATTGGCTATTCGTCTACAGTTCCCCACGACATATTGTTGTGAACAGGGAATTTCAACTCTGACGAATATGAACTATCAGAGAAAATTGTGGTTCAGAGAGAACCACATTTGAGAACAACTGCCTTAAACTAATGACACACTATGGTAGTTGGAAATGGCATCCCGCCCACTAGCCAGAGTTGGCTCACTGAAGGAGCGTCTCCACCCCCATCGTTCTGCCCGGACACTGAGGTCCAGCGCCGAGGGCCTTCTGGCAGTTCCCTCGCTACGAGAAGCCAAGTTACAGGCAACCAGGCAGAGGGCCTTCTCGGTAGTGGCACCCACCCTGTGGAATGCCCTCCCACCAGAGGTCAAAGAGAACAACAATTACCAGACCTTTAGAAGGCATCTCAAGGCAGCCCTGTTTAGGGAAGCTTTTAATGTTTGATGGATTTCTGTATTTTAATATTTTGTTGGAAGCCGCCCAGAGTGGCTGGGGGAACCTGGCCAGATGGGCGGGGTATAAATAATAAATTATTATTATTATTATTATTATTATTATTATTATTATTATTATTATTACTGAGGTGGTGATCTACCTTTATCTAGTTTTGCGCAAACCTTCCTTGATAGGTCCATAATCACTGAGGTTTTCCAAGGCCTCAAAACTCCTCCCTGCAAAGAGTTTCTAAATCACCAGTGTAATGGTATTTAATGCAACCCTCTAGAAACTACAACTCATATCATCCCTGACCATTGGCCATGCTGGCAGGCACTGATTGTAGCTGGAGTTCAACAACATAGGGATGTTTCCTTTCCCTACCCTAGCAGTCAGGTTCTTGGCCTAAGAAATTTTGCAGGTAACTCACCTGCTGAACTCTGGGGTGCTTCCTGAGCTTTCTCCTGCCCAGGTTTCCTTTACCTCTGCATCTGAATAACTTCTCGGCTTTGAAAGAAGACCATTGTTTTTTGGGAGCAGGAGTTTGACTTCATTTCAAGCATTCCTGAATAAAGCCCAGTGTCGACTGCCCTGCACTCCACAGCACAAAATGTTAGGCACTTGCATCCACATTCAGTTTGCCACCTTATCTTTCGCTTGTTTGCTTTCCTCTTCTGTTTCCTTTAGCCCCCTTGAGTCAAACTCTGGGGTCTCCCTTCTCTTAACTTTCCAGCTCAGTGGGAGCTTTGCTACGGACACCAGTGTGCAAGCCAGCACTTCCCTCTATATTTCTTCAGGCACACTCGGTTTCTCTGACCCACTGAGTGCCAGTGGTGGAGATTAATTCTCTCCAGATGTAGCTGAATTAGACAGCATTTTTCCAGGTCCGGGACATAAAATACACAGGCCTCTATTTGATACCAGAAAAGGGACTTCTGAAACATGCGTCGTCGTAAATATTCATGATGCATCAGATGAATTTCATGACAGCATCATGTGAATTTTCAGAGCACTGCCGTCAGGGGCTCCTTGCTCATAAGTTGGCATAGCTCATCAGCTCTCCAACCTCTTGCACAATTCCATGCTTCCCAGCCTAGCTGACTGAACGATGCCCTTTATATTTCAGTGTATCCCTCCTCACTTCAGACAGTGTAAGCTTTTCTCCAGAGCTGTTTCGTAACCTGAACAGTAGAGGCGGGGTTTTATTTCTCCTGTCAAAGGCTGCACTCCCTTGGGGGACTCTGATTGGGGCTACTTTCTGGGAGTGTACTGTACTGGTTGCATTGCCCTTTCATACACCAGGCCTAGTTTCCGGGCAGCTCACAAAATAAAAACAGTTTAAAGACAACTATAAAAAATATGCAGCGCAGTAGGCAGATTGCAGCATTAAAACAGCTCCGAGCTAAAATTCAGAGCAAGATGAAAGAGCAGGGAATAAAACAGCTAAGAAACAAAAAGTCGCAGCCAGCTTTTGAAAGCCTAGGAAGAGAAGAGTTTCACTTGGTCCTGAAAAGACAATAGCAGTATGATCCTAGACATGTCTACTCAGACGTGTCACTTAGAATTATTTCCAGGCAAGGAGCCACAAGACTTTGCTGCACTCCTGGGTAGTGATACAGAATTACTGTCCAAAAAGGGTGCCAGGTGAGCGTTCCTGGGAAGTACAGGTATATTCCACAACCAGGGTTCCACCACTGGAAAATCCCTTTTAACTTGTAAAAGAGGTACCCAAAGAAGAACTTTGAATATAGATTTCAGGTTCCAGGTAGGTACATGTGGAAAGATGTCTGGTCTTCCGTGTCAAGGTTCTTCTTCTTCTCCCTAAACATGTATTCTTCTAGGCAACAGCAAAAGTAGTTTTTGTGCACAAACTGGCATTGCTGTGTAAAGACGCTAGGAAGTAACTTTTGCATCACTGAGCACAAGAAGCTGCTTTTATGGCCACAGGTTCAATGTCTTTATCTGAATTCTGTGCAGCCGGTTGAATACAGTCTGGCACCAGGCAACCATGTCTGTGCAGTTAGATGCCAAGAAGAGACTCTGCCTGGATGCTTTGAATTCCAAACCTGTTTTCTTGCAAGTGTAATATTTACCAGGTTTCACTTCAGCTGGGAATGCAGAAAGACCATTTGGGGGGTGGGGCGGGGGAGGAGGAGAGCAGGGAGAGAACAAAAGAGTGGCTCTGATATAGATGGAGTTGGTGCTTTTGTCAAATTAGTGCTGTGTTGTTTTCGTTGCAATGTTCACCTCTCATTTACAGCCTCCAGTTGCTGATTCATTTTGTAAAGGAGGAGTGGAAAGGGAGCATTCACTTAGGGACTGTCACCGCTCCTCTGGGAGTGGGGGAAGTGGCAGAAATCTAGATTATATTCATTTATATATCTTCATTTATTGAAAGGTTTGCCTGTCCCAGAATAAGGAATTTGAAACAGTGCCCTGCTGACAGTGGAATAAATTTATTGGATCAAACCATTAAAATCAAAATCCCTATTATGCTGGTATAAAACTCTGTAGGAAATCAGCTTGTATGTGAAAGCATACATTTGCACATAGCACAACTAGCCACAATACTTTCCAAGGATGGAAATGGAGAAGGTAGTTCTTTGATCATCACTGGAACATTTGTGTTCAAAAATAGGATCAGCAAATGAATAATGAGCCCAAGTCATTTTCCGTTCATTTGCTTAGTAATTAGAATCACAACGACTGGAAATGGCTGCCATAAGCTGATTTTGTTTGTGACAGTCTGATGTCACGAATCTTGCATTGTGTTTGACCATCTTTGCAGTTCTAAAAGAAGAAATATGGCCATTTCCCAGGCTTTAGAACTGAAAGGAATTGGAGGAAGTTGCCAGTTCTCCCCCAGACAAGACAAACATATTAGCTTTTTCAAGACTGCAGTTTGTGGAAGGTGCTGCAAAAAATAAAATAAAATGATAAATTGAAAAATAGCTCTTAAAGAACAAGGGATGTTTTTATTGTAAGGAATTAATTAAGGAGGGAAGTGACTCAGTGCTCAGAGGGAGGAACGTTTAGTTATGTATTTATTTATTTATTTATTTATTTATTTATTTATTTATTTATTTTCTTGCCATTATAGACCATCCTTTTTTCCAAGCTGGCACACATGTGGCTTCCAGGTGGCCGCCCATCTGGACACTGACCAGATCCAGATCTGCTTAGCTTCAACAAGGTGGTGGCCTCATGTGCCTTCAGACCATATCCTGGGAATAAGGCTTTTCCAAGGGAGAATGGGTTCATAACTCAGTTGACCCACTGGTCAAGTGGAATAAGTGCCACTGAAATTGACCATACCACTCTAATTACTACCCTACCCCAGAGGTCAAGAACTTCTTAGTTGAAATAGAGCCAGTGCAGGAGAACTTCTCTTTTTTAAAAAAATAATTATTTATTAAGTTTTCCAAATAAACACATTTAAGACATTATACAAAACAAACAAACAAACAAACATTCAAAATACATACATCACTCTTTTTACCAATCTTATTACAGTGGTACCTCGGTTTATGAACACAATTGGTTCCGGAAGTCTGTTCATAAACTGAAGCGTTCATAAACTGAAGCGAACTTTCCCATTGAAAGTAATGGAAAGTGGATTAATCCGTTCCAGATGGTCCGCGGAGTAACCATTCATAAACTGAAGCGAACTTTTCCATTGAAAGTAATGGAAAGTGGATTAATCCGTTCCAGACGGGTCCGTGAAGTACTTAAACTGAAGCGTTCATAAACTGAAACATGGGTGTAATTGGTTCCGGAAGTCTGTTCATAAACTGAAGCGTTCATAAACTGAAGCGAACTTTCCCATTAAAAGTAATGGAAAGTGAATTAATCCGTTCCAGATGGGTCCGTGGCGTTCATAAACCGAAAATTCATAAACCGAGGTGTTCATAAACCGAGGTTCCACTGTATTCTTAACCAAAAAAAACATGCTCCGCCGAGCTTGACTTCCCTCCCTCCCTTCAAAAGGTTTTCTAATCAATTCTTATCTCGCAGTTTCTTTGTATCTAATCTTTAGAATCAATTCGTAGGATTTATTTCACGCCTGCAAGTGTCTTCAAACCTTTACAGTTCATTTCCATATAATCCACAAATTTACTCCAATCCCTTAGAAACCTTGTCTCCCTCTGGTTTCGGATCCTGCTAGTCAGTCTCGCTAGTTCTGCATATTCAATCATCTTTGTCTGCCAGTCTCCAATTGTCGGTAAGTCCTGGGTCTTCCATTTTTGGGCTAATAATGTCCTCGCCGCGGTTGTCGCATACAAAAAAAGGGTACTGTCCTCCCTAGTTATCTCTTGGCCTATCAGTCCTAACAGAAAGGCCTCTGGTCTTTTGGGAAAGGTATACTTAAATATCTTTTTCAGTTCATTATATATCATTTCCCAATATCCTTTAACCTTTTCACATTTCCACCACATGTGATAAAAGTCCCCTTCCTTTTCATTGCATTTCCAGCACATTCTGTTACTCATTCTATACATTTTTGCTAATTTCACTGGAGTTAAATGCCATCTATACATCATCTTCCAGACATTCTCTTTCAAAGCAGTACATGCTGTAAATTTTATTGTTTGGTTCCATAATTTCAACCACGCATCATATTCAATATTATACCCAAAATCCTTAGCCCATTTTATCATTACCTCTTTCGTCAACTCATCTTTAGTATACCACTCTACCAGCAAATTATACATTTTGGACAACAATTTTATTCTGCCCCCTAGCAACTCTGTTTGAAATTTGGACCTTCTCTCCTCAAAACCAATTTTTTTATCTTTCACAAATACATTATTAATTTGATGATATTGCAACCAACTCGTCAAATATACTTTAACCTCTTCATACGGTTTCAATTTCCAACCTTGTTCCGATTGTCTTAAAAATTTTTCATATGTTGGTCTCTCACCTTCCATGTTCACTTTTTTCACTATGATCACTTCCATTGGTGAGATCCACCATGGCGTCTTAGTCTCTAACAAGGCTTTATTTCTTTCCCATACTTCAAATAGCGATCTTCTTATCACATGATTCGTAAATCCTTTATGGGTTTTTTTCTTATCATACCATAGATATGAATGCCAACCTGCTCTGTTGTCGAATCCCTCCAAGTCCAACAAGTCCGTATTTTCCAATGTTATCCATTCTTTTATCCAACAGAGACATGACGCTTCAAAGTATAGTTTCAAGTCTGGCATGGAGAATCCGCCTCTTTCTGTCTTGTCTACCAATATTTTATATTTTATTCTTGGTTTCTTCCCCTGCCAAACAAATCTTTGTAAATCTTTTTGCCATTCTTTGAATTGTCTTGTCCCCTTTATAATAGGTATTGTTTGAAACAGGAATAACATTTTGGGTAATACGTTCATCTTTATAGCTGCTATTCTACCAAGGAACGACAACTTCCTCCTATTCCATATCTCTAAATCTTTCTTTATTTCTTTCCATACCAATTCATAATTGTCATTAAACAGATTTATATTTTTTGTTGTCATCCATATTCCAAGGTACTGTACCTTTTTTTACGATTGCAATACCATGTCTTTGCTGCAAATCTTCCTTCTCTTCTTTACCAAAATTTTTTATCATCATTTTCGTCTTTTGTTTATTCATTTTAAATCCTGCCAATTGTCCAAATTCTTCAATCACTTCTATCACTTCAGCAACAGTGCAGGAGAACTTCTCAACAGAGCTTCACGCTCCGGCCTTAATAGCAGTGCAGACAACTGTGGAAAGCTGCCATTATACAGAGGCAAACCTGGACCCACGTGTTTATTTCACCTGCTACGTTTTTAGATGTACACCTGAAAACCTAACCTGTGCCAAAAGTCAGAGTAGAGTTCAAGTCTCTTTAAGAAGGAACCTTACAAGGGGAAATAGAAGCCCAGTAGGTACTATAGATATTTGCATGTTGGTTGGCATCTGTCTCTCAGGAGGCAATGAAAGAGTGCACATTTTGGGAGTGAAGTTAAACCGTTGGAGAGTTACAGCACCTGCTGTGGCTGTAGAGTCCGATATGGGAGAGACATGTTTTATTGCAGGTGGAGCAGATGAAGATGTCCAGTTTTGCTGATGCAGGTGTACCATGGCATTTTAAACCCAGAAATATACGCTGTTTTGGAAAAAGATAGAAAAACAGGTCCAACTCTGCTTCAAAACTAAAAGCGTGTTGTTAAGTTCTTTGATTTGCTTTCCAGGATGGAAGTCATCTTTTCTGTTACGTGGACTCAGGCAGCCCAGCAAGCAGTGAAGTTAGTCTATATCAGGCATCCCCAAACTGCGACCCTCCAGATGTTTTGGACTACAATTCCCATCATCCCTGACCACTGGTCCTGTTAGCTAGGGATCATGGGAGTTGTAGGCCAAAACATCTGGAGGGCCGCAGTTTGGGGATGCCTGGTCTATATAATATTGTTGACCAGTAAATATTTTAAATTAATTAATACATTTATATCCTGCCATTCAATGCATGTGTTTCCAGCATGACTAAGAAAGTAACATAATCATCATAATCATCATCATTATTTACAAACAAAAAACAATAAAAGCTTTTGGTTAAAAAACAAAACAACTGTCAGGAGCAGGTCAGCAATGACTCACATGGCGCCAGTGAAGTTAACTCTTTATTCAAAGAAGCAAGACACCTCAGGAGGCCAGGCCCAATGAGCACAGCAACTCTTCCTGGTAGATCTTGCCCCAATGTGTGGACTGAAGTTTCTTGTCTCCCCACAATTTCCTAATTCTCCTCCTTCCTCCAGTTCCTTCCCAAGCAAACTGATACTTCGCTGCCTTGCCTTCAGCAGCCTTCCTCACCTCTGCCTTTTGGCGCCCCTCCTCTCCAGTCTCCTTGGGTTGTACAATCCAGAAGACAGGAACCCAATCTGAGAAGACCCTTTCCTAGTCATTGCCAGCCTTACCTCAGACATTTGGGGGGGGGATTCAGGAAAGGGCCTCTGCAGATGATGTGAAGTGCACCAGCAGGTGGATGTAGACAATCATTTGTATTACTGATTCCCCCCCCCCACACACACACCAAGTTGATTCAAAGGCAGCCCCACATACAACACATTGCAGTAATGTCATCTGGAGGTTACCTGACCAGGCTATTTTCTGCCTCCCATTCCAAACAAAGCAGCACCCAGGCTACAGATCAAAAGCAAATTCTTTGTTTCAGGAGGTCCAGGTACCTACTACACACCCAGGCTTCCTTTTCCTCTAGTAAATGTATCGTAATATACACCACTACAAAAGAAATGAGAAATGTGCATGTTAAAATTAAAAATCTTATATTCATAGGGTTTGCAGTTAAACCAACCTCTGGAGTAAGAATTATTTACAGAAACTACTATGATAGAGCTAACACTTTCCTCTGTTCTTTGTTTATGCATTCAGGAAGACCAGTGTTTCCCAACCTTGTGCCTCCAGCTGTTTTCGGACTACAATTCCCATCATTCCTGACCACTGGTCTTGCTAGCTAGGGATGATGGGAGTTGTAGTCCAAAAACAGCTGGAGGCACAAGGTTGGGAAACACTGAGGTAGACAATTAGGTTTGACTGATTTGATTTGGTCCACTTTCAGCTCTAATGAGGGCCCACAGTATGAAGGAATCCACAGCTCTCCTGCTTATCTGTTTGCTTCCTATCAACAGCACATCATTCATTCTATCTCTAGGCCCCTTGTGACTTAGACTCCCATTTTTCTTTGGATCCTCCTTTACCATCTTTTGATCTCCCCCCTCTTCCGTCCCTTTATCTCTCACGTCCCTGCTTCTATTGCCTTGGGTGTGGGAACTACGAAAGAAGTGTGCATGCACACGAAAGCTCATACCTATGACAAACTTAGTTGGTCTCTAAGGTGCTACTGGAAGGATTTTTTTTATTTTGTTTTGACTGCGTCAGACTGACACGGCTACCTACCTGTAACCATGGCCAAGGTTATGCCTGCTTGATGATGTTGGTAAAGAAGCACTGGAGGACTGTGTAGTTCAGTGCATGCAGATCGCCACAGGTTCACACCTAGGCCTGCGAAATAATCTGGAACCATAGAGAGATCTGTAGCTAGCCATTGTAAAGTCCCAGGCGGACCATTGGCCTGAGTCCATTATTAAGGAAGCTTCCTATGCATGCCCCTTCGTGCCGTTGCTAGAAGGATATGGATACTGAAGGATTTGGATACTGTGACTGGATTACGGGAAAGGAATCAAGAAATAATGACCATGGAAGAAGGATAAGAAACTGTGAATTAGAGTAGACAGGTTAAATGGCATGCTGGCAGAGTTTTTCCTCTGCTCTGCGGAGTAGTATTGCAGTACACTATTGAAGGATGTTGGCAGGATAGTATTACATACAGCTTTGCATTATGGACAAATAGAGGGATGCAGTCCAGCAGTTTTTTTTAAATCACTAAAGCTATCTTCTACCCCCACTCCTATCAGCCTTGGTTTTAAAAAAGTTATAAAAATAATTAATTCAGTTTATTAGTTTTTAGGAGAACCCTCAAACTGAAGTTCATTTGGCTATATAGCTAAAGGCTTGAGTTTTCTGTAAATGTAAATTATTACATTAGTAGTAATAATTATTCTCACCATCATGCTGTTCATCATGATTTTATTCATCTATCCATCCCACACACATTTATTTCCAGTTATCCAGATGTCCCTGGAGGTTAATCAAGAAACAGTTAAAATGTTTCTAGGGTTTTATTGTTTAAAAACATTTTACAAAAGCAAGAACATTGTGAGGGTTGAAAGAAGCAGATTTGGGGTGGACTCCCCTGCGCTAAGGTGGAGACACATAAACACAACAGTATAATGAGCCCAGCTGAATTGTGAAATAGCTTGAGAATGTCGTTTTACTGCCATTTCCTTGATTTCAACACTACCAAGTTTGTCATGGATGACGGCTTTGTGGTTCTTGTGACACTGCTGGAGAAAATTGGATTTGGAGAAAGTTTATTTAGCTCTCTAAATAATTCAAAATGTTTTCAATTTGTCTTTCCCCCAGCACAGCATGCTTCAACTGTGCCTTATATTTCATACAATGTAAGAAGAGCAAGTATCTGTCCTCTTCTTATTACCTCCGGGTTTGGTTTGGTTTCCCAGGCGTGATGTGGGAGAGAGTGGTGTTCAAAGCATTTTCTTGGACGTGGAACCACACTTGTAGCTACAAGTCCTTTGACACAGGCAGCTATAATAATGAAGTTGTGAGTGTTTGTTCAAAGAGGGAGCCCACTGTCCTAGGAATACATAAGAAAAACTCAGCTCTATGAAGTAAGTCAGGTTGTCTGATCTTGGGTCATGGCCTGGCAGGGCCACAGACAAGCAACAGGGTTAAGGACAGGTCAGAGGTCAGGTTTTAGAGTGGACAGACAAGGATCCCAAGGGCTAAAGACGGATGTGGTCTAAAATGAGCTGGTGGTCAAATTCTAGAAGCAACCTTGAAGAAGTATCTATATAGTCTGTCAGGCCACTCTTGAATCCCAATGTCACATGGTCTGGCTGGGCTGATGGCGTCACACTGCCCCTTTTGGCCATTATATACTGGTAGGTGATGCTGTTCCTCAGCAAAGATCAGGCCATTAACTCCCCAAGCCTGAGTGCTGTCCTGGTGGCGTAGAGTGTAAGGAGCCTGGATCCTACTCTCGTGCCTTGTTTGTAAGACTTGGGATAAAGAACTCCTGTGAGCCCAGAGTAGCCATCCGCAGATACATTTCTCCAGGGTTCACAGCTTTGCACCTGGACTACATAGGAACTTGCACTGTGCCAGGCCAGACTTATTTTTCCCATCTCCCCAATATTGCCATTTTGACTGGTAGCAATGCTGCAGACTCTGGCAGAGATCTTTTGCATCAGCTGTCAGGGGCCGGAGTCAGGGGCAAGACAGCAATAAAACACCCAGTATCAGTAAAGTTAATTCCTTATTCAAAGAATCTAAAAAAGCTCAGGCCTAGTGATGACAGTAGGTCTTGCCCCAAGAAGGCAGTTGCAGGGACTGAAGGTCCCCGCCTTCCAACCACTCTCTAAGACTCTTGCCTTGGATCCTTCTCCAGCAACCTGAGGCAGCTTCGTCTTGCCTCTCTTTGCTCTGCCCTCTTCATTCCTCTCTGTGTTCTGGGAGACCACAGGTGAGGGAAGCTGGTTTCAGAGGAGGGGGGACCTCCCTGGCTTCTTCAGCACTCTGCCTCTTGACCCCCATCTGGTGCTGCCTCTGATTCTGGACTGCTCTCTGCAACACTCTTCCTGCTCACAAAACCTTGTTACCTCTTCACCTTCCGACACCCCCTTCTCCTAGCCTGCTCCCTCTTCTCTCTCTGACCACTCACCGCCATCCCACCACCAGTCCCCTTCCCTTGGGGGTTCTCCAGCTGGTGCCACCCCAATCCTCTTTGTCCAGCCAGTCCCTGACACCACGCAAGCCTTTTAACTAGAGATGTTGCAAATTGGACCTGGGACCATCTGCATTGAAAGCTTATGTTCTACCACTGAGCCATGATTCCTTGATTGGAATGAGGGCAAGCCCAGAGCACTCCAGGGCCCAGCTTCCTTTGAGGGTAAGGTGGTTTTTTTACTCCTGCATATTCTAAAAGAAAAATGTTCAGGTGAAAGAATAAAGTGGGCTTCTGGTTTTAATTCATTATTTTCTTTAAAAAACCTAAGTTCCTCACTCATCTCCTCCTCTAACGTTTGAAGTCGGGGCTGAGGCATGTGTTCACTTTTGTAGCCGAGAGGAGTGGTGCAATTTCTGGAGACTTTAGGAAGTTCCCTCCCAACCTCCTGGATGGCCCCCAGAATCCTCAAATATTATGACCTACATACTGAACTGAGAATGTTTGTGTAGATTTCGGCTATTTCTAAAAGCAAATCCCAATGCCATGTTCCCTTTCTCTGCCTCATGACTCCTTATATCTAGAACATATAAGCAAATGGGCAGGAAGGAGCCAGCAAAAAGTAAATTGATGATCTTATATAAGCTAGCAAAGAGGGTAGGCACATTACTAGCTCTGTAAGTGGGCTAGTTTGCAGGTAATGCTGAACTATGATTTAGTGCTGTGTGCACGAGCTGGAAAAGGCCTAAGCCTTTTCTCTTTCCACACTGGCCGGAGAAGGAGTTTGTTTGCTGTTAGCTTCACTTTCCATGAATCTTGGCTTGTTGCGATGCACAAATTAGAGACGATGGTTTAAAACAAGCAAGCGTACGTCAGCCTACCATTCAAGAAACTGTCTTGTTAAACTCCCTACAATTTAAGTTGCAATCTTTTGTGCATACGTAATGACAAGTCAAAATTCATGGAAAGTGACACTAAATGTGAACACAAGCCTTCTTCTCTTGGGCACATGGCAGGAGGAGAGGGAGGAGCACACAAATTTGGGGCTTCGTTGAGACTTAATTCCTGTTTGTTTTACCATCTGAACCAGCAGGGATGCTCCCAACAAACCACAGTCTCGTTCTGATCCAACTAATTGTGGTTTGTTGGAGCAAAACCAACCACTATCTTTGGTTTGGGTACAACACTAAGCCAAGGGTCGTGGTTTGTTCCAGCTATACAAGAGCATGGTGGAGTAAAAAGGACCTGAAAGGTGCAGTTGTGGTGAAGCCCTAAGTGTGGTTTCTCATAATGTGCAAATGAAGCCAGAATTGGTCAGCATAGATAACACAGGGACAGATGAACAAATTGTAGTCTGACCTGTTATAAGCTTTCTTTGTTCCTGTTTTCCAGCGGAGAAAGAGAACCCTTGAAAATGTCATTTTAGATGCCATGCCATCAAGCCACTAGGAAAAGGCTTTTACTTTAGAACATTTCTCCTCCTTGCAAATGTGGCAGTGGGTGAATCTAATAATAATAATAATACTTAACATATGTTTAGCACTTTGGAGTGCATTATGTAGTTGTAATCCTTAACAACCCTGTCAAGATTAGGATTACAACTAGATAATGCACACGAACCACTTTGAACACCCGAAAGCACTGTGTAGATGTCAAATATTATTAGATTTACCCACAGTGTAAAGTAAGCCAGTATTATTATTTCCCCACATTGCAGAGGGGGAGAGTGCAACTGCATTTGGATGGTTATATGTCGGTTTAAAAGCCAAGATATAAAGCATATTGCAGTCCTTGCAGCCCCTTTGTCAGGGCCGTCTTAAGCGCCCCTGGCGCCATGGAGTGCCGGATCCCTCCGATGCCCCCCCGCCCCGTTTCCCAGTGCGGTGGGCGGGCGGGCGCAGCACGGCTGCCACAGGTGCAGCTGCGCGTCGAACCGGTGGACCGGCCGGCCGGCCGGCCAGCGGGCAGGCGCAGTTTGCGGCGCCCTCCTGGCGGGCCGGCGCCGTGGTGCCCTGCGCCACCACTCTGCTGCTCCAGAGAAGCGGACACGGAGCAATGGATTCAAACTTCAAGAAAGAAGATTCCACCTGAACATTAGGAAGAACTTCCTGACAGTGAGAGCTGTTCGGCAGTGAAATTTGCTACCAAGGAGTGTGGTGGAGTCTCCTTCTTTGGAGGTCTTTAAGCAGAGGCTTGACAGCCATATGTCAAGAATGCTTTGATGGTGTTTCCTGCTTGGCAGGGGGTTGGACTGGATGGCCCTTGTGGTCTCTTCTAACTCTATGATTCTATGATTCTACCTAGAGCCGGCCCTGCCCTTTGTGCAAAGAAGCAGGGATTCTTCCATTAACCGTAGTTTGCCATTTCATATGAATCAGTAAACCATGGTTAACTGTTTGGAACAAGTCTGAATATTAACTCATGGTTTGAAGTTGGGTAGTAGCCTTCCTGGCTTGTTCTGAAGCTGTAAACCACAGCAATCGTTCAAACAAACTGGGAAACGTTAGATAATGGGAGAAGAAATCCTGGTTGGCTGCCTTGAGCAAAGATTCCAGGTCATAAGGATCAATCATATCTCAGTTTCTGAGCCAATATATGACCATCCATACTCACCCTGATGTTGAGAGAGAGAGAGAGAGAGAGAGAGAGAGAGAGTTGCCAAAGGCCACCTAGTGCAGGCATCCCCAAACTTTGGCCCTCCAGATGTTTTGGACTACAGTTCCCATCATCCCTGACCACTGGTCTTGTTAGCTAGGGATCATGGGAGTTGTAGGCCAAAACATCTGGATGGCCGCAGTTTGGGGATGCCTGACCTAGTGAGATCATGGCAGAGTAAAAGTTTGAAATGGGTATTTATGGGTTCAAAGCTCAGTTTCTCAGCCATTACACTACACTAGCTCAATGGCCATCTCAACCAACTTTGCACAACCAAGCTAGAAGATCTACCTTTTGCCAGCAAAAGGAGGGTCGGCTTGCACCCTCCTCCTCCTGTTTCCTAGGAGCAGATAGGAGACAGGGTTGTGACTCAAACACATTAATCCAAGCTGGAAAAGGAGCAGCACTTCGTGGAAGAAGATGAAAGTGTTCTGGATATATATTTTTATTTGATTTAGAGAAGAAGAAGAAAAAGATTCCAGCATAAGCAGAATAGCAAAGTGCATACCTGAGAATTTTCCAAACACAACACACATTGACTTGCATATTTGATTTCGGCAGCGATACATGAGAGCCTGGGATATTGCAGGCCAAGGATGCGAGTCTGATGGTGATTTGGAAGGAGCGTTGCCTTTCTCAGATGTTCTGGCAAAACGTGAAGGACTTTTTGTTGCTCGTCTGAAATAGCAGAGGAGAACATGGACAGCCTAGACTGTGCTAGAAATGCCTCTGCCAGCCTCAGTTGCCAAGAACTTGACTTAGGTGCAAGAGAAGCTGCCTTATACTTTGCTTTATACCCGTTGGGTCTTCTAGCTTAGTATCTTTCCATACTGACTGGCTGTGGCTCTCCAGATTCCCAGCACTGCATAAGAGATGACGTCGATTGAACCTTGGAGCTACTACTTACAAAGTAGATGTTTCGTCACTGAGCTGTAGCCCTTTCCAGAGAGCCTAACTCTCGGGTTAGTAACATCCTAACCTCCCTTATTAACCAACTGCTGTTCATCAGGAGAGGTGTAGTGTCAATCATGGTGGAGAGTCTTCCCACTTCGTATGTGCTTTTACTTGTCACTGCTGATAAGTCCGGGGTGGGCTCTTATTTTATGCCAACTCCCACCACGGTAGTCGAATTTCAAAACCTTCTAACTCCTGCCACCATGTATCTAAACTGTGGTGTTTGCCAAAGCCTTAATTTATAACCCAGGAGACGTGGTACAAAACCAGCCCAACTCAAGTTTTAAGTAAATCAAAGGAAGAAGTTGCTTTTTTTATTATTATTAACTATAAAGAGAGGGGGAAATGTAAATACTATACATAAATTGGTTACAGTTTCTTTTCAGACTTGCACTTGTAAGGTTACTGTTATAAATGGCAGCTGCTTGCAAATACAAAAGCTTGCATGAGGCTTGCTGTTAAAATCTTAGTTTATCTTCCTATTAAATCCTATATGCTAATTACATACCCTCCAAAATTTCTCTGATCAAAATAGGGATGACCCATTACATAATGATAATTTTACTATTTGTACCCCACACATCTTACTGGGTTGCCCCAGCCACTCTGGGCAGCTTCCAATATATATTAAAACATTGAACTTTTTATATATATATTAAAAAAACCATTCCCTATACAGGATTGCCTTCAGACGGCTTGGGGGTCCAACATTTCTCCAATGAAAACAGGGGCATCCTAAGGAAAAGTGGGACATTCCGGGATCAAATCAGAAACCGGGACGGCTTCTCTAAATCAGGGACGTTCCTTGGAGGGTCTGTAATCACCCTTAGCCCCTTTTCTCGGGACAGTCAGTCTTCCTAGCAGTCAGTCTCACAGAGGCCTTCTGCTGGTTTTCTATAGCCAAGCTTGCAAGCAGTTCTCTCTCTGGTCCTTGCTGAACTCTTCCTTGCTGCTCACAGCCCTTTGATGACCTCTCTGCCAATCTTCAGTTTAAGATAGTGATTCAGCTCTTTTGTGGGGAAGGCAGGTTATTTTACCAGGCTAGCCTCTTCAATAGTTGCTTTCCTATCTTCCACCTGCTTCAACTCCAGCCTTCTCTCCTAGCTGCTTCTTGTCAGATGGTCACACACTCCCTCTGAGCAGAGTCAGAACTATCCAGCCCACCTACCATTCAACCAATCAGATTTGAGTGGCTTAGAATTCTCCCCCCCCCTCATTAGACCAGTTTTCCTATCCAATGAGTGATCAATAATTTCTACCCGGCAAGCAGAAATTGGAGACAGTGGCAATCAGAAGTAAAGATTTACAACCCTCTCCAGAGTGGCTGGAGCCGCCCAGAGTGGCTGGGGGAACCCGGCCAGATGGGCGGGGTATAAATAATATATTATTATTATTATTATTATTATTATTATTATTATTATCTAACTCGGTGCAACAGGTGTGGTGGGGGTTGAAAAGGTCCAGACATGGGCAACCGAAATGATCTGGAGATTGGACAACCCTTCTGCAAGGGAAGGTTCTGCTGACAGGCTCCCCATAAGTATCTGGTTGGCCACTGTGAGAACATGATGTTGGACTACGTTGAAACTTTGGTCTGATCCATCAGGGCTAGTCTTACGTTCTTTTGCTTTTACCTCCACTGCATCACACAGGTTCTTTACTTATGCTTAGGATTACAGCCCTAAAAGTTTTAACCTTTCTGAGAACATGCTCTTCATTATTTTATTTGTTTATTGCCTGCCATGCCTTCACCACCAAAGCCCATGGTGACTTGGAAAGCTGCTTCAGGGCGAAAGCTACCTAAATTGAGCAGTGTGGTGAGTCGGGTTCACTTGCAAGCTCTGCAGTTGGCAAAGCAATTGCCCCAAAGCTAAGTTTTCCTTGAGGGCATTTCAGCACAGATCCGCTCCACCCACATTCGCGCTAGGCCACTTTGATCCGGGCAACAGGCCCTCAAGATTCTTATCATTACCAAACTCTTTTGGAGACAGTGGCAGAATATGTGGAAGAGGGGTAGCAAATGTGGTGCCTTCTGGCTTTTGTTGGATTTCAACTCCCATCCTCCCCAGTCAGCACAGGCGACGATGAGAGTTGTAGTCCAAAAACATTTGGAGGACACACCATGTTGGCAGATGGAAGAAGGAAAAATCCATGTTTGGTTGGCAAGAAATTTACAAGCCTTTACAGAGCGGCCACCAATGGACCCTTCTGGTTTTGCGAAGGGGGTCAGAAGGGGCAGGTGTGGGAAATAACATAATTATTAAGCCCTCCAATGAATGCTTTCCCTGTCGTGCTCAGCATGGAAAGTGCAATGTAGTACGGGAGATGCATAACCTGGGAAAGGCTCCACATTCACCACTGGCCACGCCAAGCCAACTCTCCAATCTGTCACTGTGCCACCAGCAGTGATTGCTTAGTCCCAGATGCATTCCCTGTTCACTGGGCAGGGATATAGAACTTCATTAATCATTCTGTAATCCCTAAAATGTAACATTATCCATCACTCACATGGCAAATATAATAGTCTAGCACAGTGGTGAAGAAAGATGAGACCTAGAAGATGGATAACTTGGGGAAAGAAACATAGTTTTTCTGGAGGAGACTGCAGACAACTTCCCGCTCACAGTTCAAAAATGAGAAAATCCGCAGACCTGGTTTTCTAGAAATGTTTGGATATATTATACTGATTAAGAGTTCCACTCGTAACCAACTCAGGGTTTTGCTTTGTTTTTCAATAGCTGTAAATGTTTTGCTTTATAATGAATCTGTCCTCTTAATCTGGCCCTACTAGAAATTAACTTTATATTGCTAAAGCAAAGGGTGTTTGTTTAGTTGCTCCCCGCCCACCATCAGAAACTGAAATCTTCACTGGAAAATACAGCTCAGACTTATAAAGGGAAGATAAAGCATCTTTTTGCTGTTTAGAAATGACAGGCTTCAGACTAATGGACTGAATTTTTGAGCTACTGCTGCAAAGGTGGCCACCTTGTTTGTTATTGGTTTGTTGTGGTCTGCCAACAGATCACAAATAATACCAGTCAAGGCCCAATCAGCTCTTGCTTTAAAAAAAAGCCCCCCCCCATGAGTCCTGAGATCTCTATTCAAGGGACAACGCAAAAGGAAATGGACTGCATCTTGCACCTCCCCAGTAGCAGAAACACATGTCTGCTGCTAAGGCACTCGGGTAATTTTTAAAATAACAGCAGTTGTACCAGTTACTTGTTATGTTCAATGCCAATTTTCTTCTTAATTGTAGCATTACTTGAACAGTAATGCCCTACATTGTGTATCCTGGTTTAACCTCTTTGTTCTACAAAGCCCCAAATGTCGTAACCTTTCCTTCTAGGGGAGTTGCTCCAGCCCCTTGATCATTTTCCTTTTGAATCTGGACAGTATCGTTTCTCAGTTGAGGCAAGCAGAACCATACAAAGTATTCCAAGTGCAGCCACACCATAGCTTTCTGCAATCTCTTCTTCCTCTTTTAGCTCGTCTTTGGCTCCCTTGTAATCCAAAGGTCCAATGGCCTCCTTTGCTGGCCTCCGTGTGTGTGTGTGTGTGTGTGTGTGTGTGTGTTAACAATGTGTTCCTTACTTCTTCTTTTGCATCCCTTATTGCCTGCTTGCATTACTTCAGCCAAAGTTTGCGTTCCTTTTTGTTTTCCCCATTTGGGCAAGTCTTGGACATTTTCTGAAGGAAGGCTTCTTACCTCTGCTTGTTAGCCCTGCAGGCATCTTCTTGGTCCCAGTGGTTCATTTCCTGATCTGCGCAGCTGAGCTTCTTCTATTGTGGTTTTGAACAACACCCAGGCTTTCTGGAGAGATTTGGCCATCTCCATTTTCCCTTTCACCTTCCTTTTTACCGATCTCATTTTGGGAGAGTTCCTTCTTCTGGAGTGACTGTTGTGTTGGGCTTCCTTGACAATTGGCAAGTTGATTTATTCTCAGTTGAAAAACTAGATCTTAAATTATCTATTAAATGAGCCTTTGTCAATCTGGCGCCTTCTGGATTTTACTGAATTACAACTCCCATCCTTAACCATTGACCATTTTGGCTGGGGCTGAAGGGAGCTGTAGTTCAAAATGTCTGGAGAGCACCAAATTGGGGAGGATTGTACTAAATGTCCTTCTTGCATTAATCCATCAATGACACAATCTTATGCATGTCAACACAGAAGCAAGTCACACTGGGTAGAACAGGGTTTGGTCTTAAGTAGCTTAGATAGACACTATGTTTGATAGGGTTTGCTGCCCAGTAAATGGGCTTAGGATTGCAATCTAAGTTGACTTGCCATATAACTCAGGCATATTTCAGCAAACAATAAAAGTTCCAGATTTATCTCACTTCCATTCTACTACTGTGTTTCCCCCCTCTTACTCACTTTGAGACCACTGCTGTTGCTTTCTGTGGTGGAAATCAAAGAACGCAAAATCACAGTGCTTGCTGGGAATGAGCACAGCCCACAAAAAACCTCAGGAGAACTGCAGGAGAGATGTGAAAAATTGCTGATCAATATATAACTCTGCATGCTGTAGTGTGCTAATGGAGGTCCAAATAGAAGCTTTTGTCAGACCACCCTGAATATCCAGCTACTGGACAGAGAATTGGAAACAGTCTTCAAACATTTCTGCTGTACATTATAATCTAGTGAGGAAAGCCAGCTACAGAAAAGACAACTCTTGCCAAGTTTAATGTAAAGTCCATGTAGTATGATCTGTTGTACCTTTGGAAGATCAAATCATTTGCCTGTTTAACTTTCCAAATGGGAAAATCCTTACTTCCTGTTTTCTTTCCACACTTTCTCATTTCTCTCTCTCTCTCTCTCTCTCTCTCTCCCCACAAAAACTATTGTGTGAATGCATCAATGGATTATCAGTTCCATCAGTGGTTTGCAAATATTTGGCAACCAGTGCTTAGAAGATACACAGGTTTAAAAGAGTCAAGATGTAGGTCTGTCTGCATCTCAGGATCAAGACAGAACCACAGTGGTGTCCCTTTCCTGAAAGCCCTCTACTCTTAGGGCTGGGTCCACACACCTGCTTTCCCTTACGAAATGATTTCTAGGTCAAAGAAGAGCAAACGTTTTCCCTGTAGGGTCCTGCAAATTTCTTTGTTGTTGCAGTTGGCAGCCCTGAATGGCTTGCAAGTCTGCCTTGTCAGGTGGCAGCCTGGGGCACATGCTTGTGTGAGGTCCATGGGTGAGACGAGTGCCAGCCTGCAGCTTGATGAGACAGGCAGGGACTCTTCAGCGTAAGATCCCTGAAAGCCATGCCATCATCTCCCCTGACCCATCCCGACCAAGCAAATTCCAGCCGCAAAGGGAATAATTGCTTGGGAAGAAGTTGTCGGTGAGCCAATCAGTGTACATTTTGGGGAAGCGAATCTACTAATGAGTCAATATTTCCATGTGACTAGGAAATATGCAAAGGCACCTGAGTAGGAGCAGGGTTTTCTAGTGCTGTGTTTTGCCTGTACATGGCCAGGAACACTGTGTGAAAATTTATTACCTGCTTAAGAAGCATTTATTGTTCAGTGAGACAGAGGTGACTTGGAATGGGGATGGGGGACCCTATCATCCTTTGGTACTGGCTGAGGCCAAAGAGCTTGGGAAAAACAACATATGGATGACCACTTGTCCCCCAGCTGTTTTTTTAGAACATGGTGGAGACCACATCATCAATTCCTGGGTGTTTGCTAATTCTGAAGATGCCTACTCAAAACAACCACTGGGATGTACACAGAAGCCTTTAAAAAAAAGAAGAAGCTCTTTAGCTAAAGTAACAGCAGCTTGTGAATATGGTGAATGTGCCATGTAAAGTAGGGAGCAGCTATTTTTAACTCAAAACAACAGTCCCTGGAAATGTGGTTATTAAATTCGAATGATCTGGTGGGCAGATGCTTTGCTGCCACTGTAAACAGATTAGGGAAGCATCTCTTCAGTTGCCAATCACAGATTTCGCCAGAGAGAAATAAAAACATCCCGTCCTCTTGGGGATGTGGCCTCCCCACCCCCCCCACCCCATTGGAAGACATTTGAAACACATAGGCTGGCATGTGACAATAGGTTTTAAGATACTTGGAGGAGGTTGTCATTGTTTCTCCGTATGCACAAAGTCGTTTCTTTTGTCCCACTGTCACCTCTGGCCGAATCGGTTTTGCGGGTTTCGAAAAAAAGCCAAGTTGAGGATTGGCAAACGAAATCCTTCACCTTAAATTAGTTGTTTCCCTCCCATCATGAATATGTGTGCATGCCCTGAAAACATTCAGGTAGCTGCATTCTCCCTGGCAGGTGCCTGCAAAACAAAAACAGCCTGCACCCAGTACCAGTCAGTTTCATAGAACTACCCAACCCAACCCCAGTATCTCTTTCCTGGGTGGTCACAGCAAGTCTATATACACATTCAAACTAGATGTTACCCCCAGACACTTGTATTATTGCATCAGATATGGGAACCTGTGACCCTTCAGATTCTGCTGGACTACAAGTCCCATCATCCCTGACCATTGGCCTTACAGGATGGGACTGATGCAAGGTCGAGTCCAGCAACATCTGGAGGCGCACAAGCTACCCACCCCTGCATTGCACCCTTTTAAAACAGGGAAACCTGCTTTGCCCCTCTCCCCCCCCCACTTCAAAGTAGCTCTCCACTACAAGGTTCGCTGATGCAAACATCCTATTGGAACTCATTTGAAGCGGTGAACCCACTTGGGGGAGGGGGGACTTGAAAATGGCAGGCTGGGGGGAATTAAAAATTCTTCCCTCCCCTCTGCTTGTCCAATCTCAATCGCCCCTTCAGAAGTGGTCCTTTTTTAATAAAAGGGACGGCATCACAGGCCGTGATTTGGCCATGTGTGATTTGGCCCTGAATGTGAAATTCAGAATTTTTTGTGGGGGTTGGGTTTTTTGGCTCCTTTTTGGCTCCTTTGTACATATATTTTCATATATGATGCATGCCTGGGACACTTCTCCCCCCCCCCAGCCAGACCTCACAGGAACTCAGTTCCAGCACCTCTCTCAGGTGGGCGTCATTGCCACTCTAAGAGAACAGGGGAGGTGTTCCTGGTGAGTTCTGGCACCTCTTTTTTCTAGAAAAATAGCCCTCTGTTAACATCAGGGTCACAAGGGGTGAACAGTGGCAATTAGCAGTTTTTGAAGTCCAGCTGCGCTCCACTCAGTTCTCATTTCTTGGAGAAGCCTCCTATGAAAGAGGGGAGAAGGTTTGTGACCCTCGCATGCCTCACAGCGAGGAGAGGATCTTGCCGGGAAGACCTGTGGTGACGGCCTAATAACCTCTTCCTTTGGATTTGCCTTCCATGCAAGCAGTATCAGTTACCGTTGTTTCATTGTTGTGGAAGGAGGAGATGTTTCTGGATGGAATCCCATATGCAGATCAGGGAGCAGGCTTTTAAAAACAGAGGGTGGGAAGTAGCTCTTCCACCTTGTACAGAAGTTCTGCTTTGTTTTTGAAACCGTGTGTGTGTGTGTGTGTGTGTGTGTTATCGGCTGAAACTTAAACAACTGAAAGATCTCTACAAGGCAGAGGTCTAGGGAAGCCAGCCAGAGCAAAGAGAGCTCTGCAAACCACTTTTAATCACAATCAAGTGACTCTTATAAATATTTGCATATATGCCGCATCAAAGCCTCGTACGTTCATGTGATTCAGTCATGAAAGAGAAAGGGGAAAGCAACAGGACCGCCATGGCTTGTGGCTGCTTGGATTAAGGATGGGCAGAGCACCAGGAGAGAGCAGACGTGCGGAGGAAGAGGGGGAGCCCGCCAAAGTTTTAACAAACACGGAAAGAAATAAAAATAAATCTCTGGAACATTTATTGCCCACTTTCGTTGGAAGGCTTGGGTCGGGGCTCTCAGCTTTCCCTCTCTGTGTGTGGATGCGAGATTGCAAAATAGTAAAAAAATAAAAATCAACCCGGATGGTCTGACTCCCTACCCTCCCCCCTCCCGCCCAAATAACAAAGAGAAAGTTGTTTATGTCTCCCCAAAACAGGAAACATATTGAATTAGTTCCACTCACTTAGGATAGTCTGTCAAAGAGTAGCTGGTGTGTCTGCTCTCTAGCAAGAAAAGCTGCACTTGTAGTTGAAATGGACCAGGCGCGCATCAGCTGGGATTCTCATCAAATCTGAAAGATTTCCAGAGGGCATAATGACAATAATGATTTGTTTCGCCATTGTTGTTCATGTAGAACCTTTGTGGCCCAGCACCGTGGCACTTTGCTGCAGTCCAGTGGGTCTAAGCAGCTTCAAATTGTCACTAGAGGTGACTGTACCAGGAGACAAACGGAAGTGGTTGCTCCATATGGGTGCCACCAATGACAGACTAGGAGACAGAGAAAGGACTTGGTGTGCTCTATCAGAAAGTACGAGACAAAGCCCAGTGGAGATACGACGACTGGAACACCAGCGTAGTGTCGTGCTCCTGCACAGCTCTTGTTCCTTTTGCAAGGTTTTTTTTGCACAGGGAACCTTTCTGGCAGATTGTGCCCCTTGTAGATTAGCATGCATTGGAGGGGAAGGGGCCAAGGTAGGCCACCAGCTGGATTTCTGCTTCAGGGGTGGTGACAGAACAAGTTGTGCATGCTTGGGAAATTGCATTGTTGTCCCCTTATAGTTTCAGACTGTGAATATAAGTAGGGTTCACACCAGCATCAATTAGCTGCTTTTAAATAAGAAGCAGTTTGATTAAATTCATGTGTGCATGGGGATGGGGCACTCAACATCTCTTTAAAACAGTAGTAAAGAACATAATAAATCTTTTTTCTTGTCTGCCATTGCATCTGAAAGTGTTGTTCTGTGGAGTTTTTCCAAGTTTTGGTGAACTTTGGTTGCGGTGACTTTGCAGACTTTATAACTCCTGTTTAGTGTGATTTGGGAGCTTCCACTTCAAATACTGAGCCAGACTCATAGCTGTCCGGGGCTTTGACTTCTTACTTGAGGTGTTTTTACCCCAGTCAGTATCACTTGTTGAGATGGAACCATGAACATAACTGATACATATTTCCACGATATATATCAGATTTCTGATGTTATCTTTTAAATATTGTTTTTATGGTACCATTTTATGTATATTTGTTGCGAACCGCTTCGATGTTTCCTTTATGAATTAGTGTATGTGTATATCTATCTATCTATCTATCTGTCATCTATCTATGAGATGTAACCATTTCCTTAGTAATCTGCTGTTGACTGTCCCAGGATCTTTAGAAGCTTCCAAGCCAGATGGACAGGTGAATAGGTAGATAGTCATTTCCCCCTTATATTCATAGTCCACCTTTCCTGAGATGGAGCCCAAGGTTGGGTACCTGTGGTTCCCAAGCAGTCATCCATCCACACATTGACCAAACCCATAACTGCTTAGATTCAGCAAGCTAGCAGCTCCATATGCATTCAGACCATACCCTGGGACAGACGGAAAGCTGGTGCAAGAGTTACCTGTCCATGAGCCAACCACTGTAAGCAGCAGTGTTGAAAAGGGGGGAGGGGTAAATGGATAAACTGGTAGATTGGAAGAGAACATAATACTTGAGGTGGCATCCATTGAAGTAGTTCTGCTAGTGCAAGGATTTTCCCAGGGCAATTGAACTCCCGCCCCCCCTCTCCTCTCCCCTCATGACTTCCGTACCTGCTCCAGATCTGCTCTGGATGGCTTGAGGAACCCACAGAACATATTTAAGGTGGATCAGGGAGAGGAGAGGGCAAGTTCCGTTGCCCTGTCAAAAGACCTTGCACTAGTGGAGCCACTTCACTGGATACTGCCCATGACATAAAGCAGCTGTAAAATCAGAGTTGACTTTCATGCACTTTTGCACTGGAAGCAAAAAAGAGGGACAAAATTAACATGCAGAGCATGCATTTTGGTATTAGCTTCCTCAGTCAGCACCAAATCTCACATGTTAGTCATGTAACACTAATTCCGTATGAGTTGCACCATTGTATTTCCAAGCCTAAATTAAAGTGGCTGCTTTTAACCGTATAATTCACCAGAGCTGCTAGAACTGATAGGCTTCCAATAACATCTGGAAGGCCAAACTTTTGACCTTACCTACTCCTGCTTCCGGTTCGCCAGAAGCGGCTTAGTCATGCTGGCCGCACGACCTGGAAGCTGTCTACAGACAAACGCCAGCTCCCTCGGCCTATAGAGCGAGATGAGCGCCACAACTCTAGAGTCGTCTGCGACTGAACCTAATGGTCAGGGGTGCCTTTACCTTTACTCCTGCTTTATAGCCTTAAATGATCTGGGTGTAAGTTATTTGGTTATTGGCCTTTATTGGCGTAGGTTTAAAAAAATAAAATCATATAAAGGCATCCAAATACATTAATAATACAAACACATACAATATATTAAAAAACTAGATAGCCACCATTGAATAAATCAGGCAACTTTATATTTAGATTTAAAGATCTCGGCTAAATACCCCAAAACAATTTCGGTAGTTTGGGGAGTATCATCCCTAAAGAAATAATTGGATTACAGACTCTTTGTAAATCTATATTTTAAACTGTAAGGGAGTCACTAGGAGATCTCTGCGAAGGGTGTTGAGAAGAGGGCAATCCAAAATTTTGTGATGTATTGTATCTGGTGTCTTCTTATTACAGGAGCAGAATCTGTTCTGGAGGGGACTTTTTTGAAATCTTCCAAACAAAGCAGATGAGGGGGATGCATTTAGATGAGCTTGCTTAAAAGCTCTGCGATGCTATGGAGTATCTAATTTATAAAGGTAATTAGGCATTGCTCCATGGTGGAGCTGCAATCCTAAGTAAGCAGATGAACATACAAAAGGCTGGGGGGGGGTAGAATTTTTGGATTTCATGGTCTCACAGTCTTTGCTTGGTGACAGAGAAGATTTGTGACTCATCCGATAGAAGAAGGGAATCTATTGCAACCACTATTTGCCTGATAGGGTAATATCAGAAAACCATGTAAAATTATGTGTATCTCTCAATAAAGAAGTTAGTAAACTTTCTGGGTCTGTAATAAAACGAATTTTTAATCAGTATTTGAAAGTCATAACCCAGTCCCTAGATTCTAAGAGATACTGGCCTAACTCTGCACAAGTAGCAAGATAGGAGACGTATTTTTGAACTCTTAGAATTTGTCGGAAGAAAGAGGCCTGTATACCCTCAGTTATCCATAAAGGAGTTGTGAAACGGTTTTTGCACTATAGCCCCTAACCGCTGCAGGCACATCACCATAAAAAAAAATAGAATCATTTAATTCATGCTCCAGAGCATTTAGCTAAGTCGGTTATCCTGTTACTATGGGTCACCCATTTTAGATTGTAATAAAAGGTGATCCCCAAGTCTTTAAAGCTTTTAACTTGTTTGATTTCTTGATCACCAATACACCGTTTAGATGAATGCCAACTCTTTGAAAATACCAAGATATTGGATTTTGAGTAATTAATCACTAGGTGATTTCCTTGGCAGTAATGAAAGAACGTTTTTAGACATCTAAAAGTGCCCAACTCTGGTGCAGGAGAGGAGGACAGTGTCATCAGCATATAAAAGTATAGGAACCACCTTAGGACCTAACCTAGGAAGCTAGCTTTCACAACAAGTAGATGTTGTTTCATTAAATAGATGTCTGGAGCAAGAATACCGGTTTGTTTGACTTCTTTAGTAGTTGTAAAGCTAGGTGATAAGTGGCCATCTGGGGAAATCTTCACCTGACACATAGTATTCCTATGCAGTTTTTTAATCAAGAAAAGTAATCACGGTTCTAGCCCAACAGCATTCAATTTCTCCCATAACAGCCCTCTGGGTATCAAGTCAAAAGCACTTTACAGGTCAATAAAAGCTACATATAACTTTCCCCTTTTGGATTTCATATACCTATCTGCTAAAAAGGCAAGTGAGAGACAGTGATCAATAGTTGATTACTGTTTTGTAAACCGCATCTGTTTAGGGCCAATAATTCTGTTCATTTTAATCCAATCCAATAGATAGTGCTCTAACTGTTTAGAGTAGAGTATACTTATAGTGGACAGAAGACTAATAGGGCAATAATTACACGGCTGCCCAGAATCGCCTTTTTTTTTTAAAAAAAAATGAATTGGGATTATTACAGAAGTTAACCATTATTTTGTAACATTTTGTCCATGTCCAGGAATTTGGCGATCACCCCTTCGAATTGTGGGGACCATCTAATCCTTTTCAGAATACTATGAGAGAGGCCTGATCTGAGTTACCAGGCTTCAAGATCTTATTAGCCACATTGTACTGTATACTCAGAAGTAAATGGGGGTGCTCACTTTCTGTATGGACTACAGTAGAAAAGAAGTTAACATCAGAATATAGGTTTAGAGCAGGCATGGCCAAACTTGGCCCTCCAGCTGTTTTGGGACTACAATTCCCATCATCCCTGACCAGGTTTCTTGAAGTAATATACAACCAAAGCTTTTAAGATCATCTATGAAGTCAGGGTCACTGCCCCCCCCCCCATCCAGCAATGTTCCAGGAGATGAGGTGAAGAATCCCAATAGGGGCACCTGCTGATTGCCAATCAGGATCTACAATTTGATCCAGAGGTCTATGACCATCCTGAGGGACATAGACATTTATTTGAGGGGCACAAGGGAAGCTTGGGCTAAGTTCCATATCCTCTGAAATCAGATCTACCAGTGGGGTTTGCATTTCAGTCGTGGGGATTCTTGGTTTTCAGGGGAGGGTGACTTTGCACCATTGCTCTCTATTTGATGGGCCACTTTCACTTCTGTCAGCCTGCCAGCACTTGAAGATATCAACAGAGGCCTCAAATTGTCGCCGAGTTTGTGGGTATGAAAGACAAAGAGAAGGCCTTTTCTATGGTAGCCCCACATCTCTGAGTCACGTAACCAACTGCACTGGGACAAGTTTTATCCCTACAACTATTTAGGAGACCCCCTAAGTTGCTCTGTTCTCCTAATGCTAATTTTTGTTATTGATAACTTCTGTCTTTCAGATTTTTTAGGGTTGTGTGTTGTTACCGCATTCATGATAATGGTTTTGTTGTTCTAACCATAGCTGCCAAGTCTCCCGTTTTTCACGGGAAACCCCCGTATTTAAAACTGTTTCCCGCTGTTATCCCGAATAGAGAAAAATCCCGTAAATCCCCCGGATTTCCTACCTGCCAGGGAGACTCCTTCTGCGCATGTCTGGACATGCGCAGAAATGATTTCGGGTGCCGCTCTGCCCATATCTGGGCACTGGAAGTCACTTCTATGCATGTCTGGTCATGTGTAGAAGCGACTTCCAGTGCCGCTCTGCCCATGTCTGGGTACCAGAAATCGGCACCGGAAGTTGCTTCTACGCATGTCCAGACATGTGTAGAAGTGACTTCCAGTGCTGCACCGCTGCTGATCCCAGATTTTTCTTACCGGGAGTTGGAGGGTATGGTTCCAACCGTGGTTTCGTATACTTTTTTAATAAAAAAACTTGAGATAGTTTCCCCAGCTTTAAAGGAGTCTGAGAAACATTTTAAGTAAATATAATTAATTCTGAATCCTTGACTGAGGAGCTCATAGTAATTGCTAGGTATTTTTGTGGTCAGTCTCTTTTGACCATGTAGCACAGGCATCCCCAAACTTTGGCCCTCCAGATGTTTTGGACTACAATTCCCATCAACCGTGACCACTGGTCCTGATAGCTAGGGATCATGGGAGTTGTAGGCCAAAACATCTGGAGGGCCGCAGTTTGGGGATGCCTGATGTAGCACGTTCTACTTTACTAGTACTTAATTCAGAGAGATCCTTCAGAGAGCAGCTTTCCCCCCTATGGAGTTCCAGATCTGTTTTTTGGGGACATTTGAAACATTCTGGAATGTCATGGGGTAGGGCAGGGCAGTTTGGAGCAGGGAAATTATGTGCGGAGAAAGGGTTAAATTGGGCACCCCCCAAAGTGTGGCCCTCCAGATGTTTTGGCCTACAACTCCCATGATCCCTAGGTAACAGGACCAGTGGTCGGGGAAGATGGGAATTGTAGTCCAAAACATCTGGAGGGCCGAAGTTTGGGGATGCCTGGGCTAAATCTTCCCTCCCTTGCCACTTCTGCAATCCTGATCACCTCTCCTCAAGGAGCACTTCCTGTTTTAGAAATTGCCATGGAGACAATATGGCGCGCTACCATCTAATATTGACAATGGCTCTTAATCTAAAGTGAGGCTCACTTGAACATTAAAACACTTAACATTTTAAACCAGCAATTAATATTTAAGTATAGCTACACAAATTGTTAAAAGGAGGCACCTACATTGTTACTCTGGTGCGTGCAGAAATGATTTTTTTTTCAGTTTCATGATGAAATACAACTGGTTATCCCCCCTTCTTTAGAGGAGAGGGACTTTATTGCTTTGTGTAAAGTCTTAGATTTGTTATGCAATTGTCTGTTTCCTTTCCTCTTCTTTGAGATTCAGTCGGACTATTTAAAAGACAAAACATATTGTCAAGAGTTTGGATATTTTTTCCTCCAGACTTTTTTTTCTTTCTTTCATAAAGCTACCCACAGCAAACTGCTTGTCATTAAATTCTATTTTCTTGGCAGCTGCTATTAAGCGTATGCAAGTCTGGAGTCATTTGTGAAACATCAGCTGTCATGAGTTTCTTCCAATTTATAATCATCCAGGATTTTCCACGTTGCTTTCAAAGAACAGGGTTAAATGCATGCCCTGAAAGAGAGTTGGAAATGGCTCGCTGATCTCTATTAATCTGCTGTTTCTATAATCAAACACATGTGTTTGTTTATCTGGTTAAATTGTTAATGATATCGAAATTGGCTGCTGGAAGCTGAATCATCCAGCAGACATTTCCGTCGCTGTTTCTTGAGTCTGCCTTGTGCTGTGGCCTGTAAAAGAACAATATATTCATAATTTTAAACCATTACACTAACTTCTTGCAGATCTCATCTCAACAAACCACCCCATCCCCTATTTTAGACGAGTGAGATTTGATGTCTCGGCGATGGAAAAAAATGCTTCCAACCTGGTGAAGGCAGAATTTAGAGTCTTTCGATTGCAGAATCCAAAGGCTCGGGTCTCGGAACAACGGATAGAACTGTATCAGGTAAAACTGTGGTGATCATTGCTATCTCATGACTGTTACCTGTTGTGACCCTTTCTGCGCAATGTAGAGTTCGGCTGATTTTAATGTACGCCCTCTCTTAACAGGGAACTGTGAGAAATGTAGTTCATGTGAGGCAGTTCTGGGGGATCTGCAACAGAATTCTCACTAGCTCACCAAACTACAATTCCCAGGATCCTTTGGGAGATGCCAGACCAATGAAAATAGTATAAAGAATAAAAACAGTATAAAGCAGATCTAAGTTTGTAGTGTACGTGTTAACATGTTCAAGCATCTCTTGCACGTTTTCTGTCAGCTATAAGAGAAATGGGAAGAACAAATTGAACATGTAGCCCAGGCAATTCAGTTTCACACTTAACTTTAGAAACCACAGTTTAAGCCTCAGATGTGAAAACAACCATTATCTGTTGAATTCTTTTGATTGGAGCTCATTGTCTCCCTCTTGCTGGGCTAGATGGGTCTTTGCTTTGATCCAGAAGGGATTGTCTTATGTTCTTGGGAGCTGGAAAAGAAGGTTTCTCCTTAAGACGCCTTTACGGTAGAATTAAACAAGTGGTATTAGGTGGTCTGAAACTAAGTAGCTGCGTGAGTATTTTATTAAGGAACACTGCACTATATTACTGAAGAGATGCCCTTAACAAAGAAATGGTGGAGTCTTGTCAACCCCATGCATGCAGAAGGTCCCAGGTTCAAACCCCAACATCCCCAAGTATGGCTGGAAGAGAACCCTTCCTCAAACCCTGGAGAGGTGCTGACACCCAACATAGTCAATGCTGAGCTAGATATACCAATGATAGTATAGGGCAGCTCCTATATTCCTCTGCGTGAATAATGCTTCTTTCTTCACTTGTGTCTTGCTCCTGTTGGCATGGTGATAGCACAGCACCCCTGAACAGTGAGGTTTAGGGCGAGCACTTTATAAGAATCCTGAACTAACGGTAATATCAAACATAGTATTAATGAGGGCTGCACCCATGTATAATAATATAAACACATATAAATAATATCATACATTTATATTATACTCAGAACTATGCCCCGCTGATTTCTACAGTTAAGCAACGATGGGATCCCAACTTTACAGCTGTGTCTTATAAACTTTTACTCAGAAGCCAGTCCAGTTCTTATTCCCAAGGACATGTGCTCAGGATTGGAGCCTTAGTTTGTTAAAAATCAGAGCTGAAAGCTGGGTGGAGTCTTTATCTCATCCTCAACCCATCTGACCCCATTTTGTCGTCTTTGATTATTGATGCTGCTATACATTCCTGGGAGGTTGTTTTATTTTTGTTTCTAACCATTCCGTCACTTAACTGACTTTAAAAGAAGAAGAAGCATTGACTCACTTATTTGTTTTTTTAACACATTTATACCCCACCCTTTAGCAAAAAAAATAAAAATAAGAAAGACTCTTAGAACAGCTTACAAAAAATCAGTGCTGTACTAAATTAGTTCCTGCCCTCTCAGGCTCACAATCTAAAAAGACATGGCACATAAGGAAAAAGGAGTGGGTGGGAGGAGGAAAAAGCAAGCTTCAGAACAAGTGCTTTAAACACAGTTATATGATTCTATTCAAGCAGATTTCGGCCGTCTAAAGTAGCAGCTCCTTGCCAGTGTCAGTGGTTGTCTTTTCCGTGATAAAGTGCAACCTCCCCCCCCCCCCGGACGCACTCTTCCTGCCCCCTGTTCAGATCCAGGAGCAGAGTCAGTGACAGTGTCCAGGCCAGGAGGGCAGTTCTTGCCATACATTCACTGAGCCTCTTGGGCTTGCTGATCAGAAGGTCGGCGGTTCAAATCCCTGCAACGGGGGGAGCTCCCGTTGCTCTGTCCTTGCTCCTGCCAACCTAGCAATTCAAAAGCATGCCCAAAAGTGCAAGTAAATAAATAGGTACCACTCCGGCAGGAAGGTAAATGGCGTTTCCATGCGCTGCTCTGGTTTCGGTATTCTGTTGCACCAGAAGCAGCTTAGTCATGCTGGCCACATGACCTGTTTGTCTGTGGACAAACGCCAGCTCCCTCAGCCTGTAAAGCGAGATGAGCGCCGCAACCCCAGAGTCGTCTGCAACTGGACTTAACTGTCAGGGGTCCTTTACCTTTTTCTCTTTTTTTACTCCCCCTGAAACCAGCAACAGGGACATGGCATTTTCAGCTTAACTTCACTTTGATTTTCTGTGCGTTTGTGTTTAGCCATTTCCCTCAAATGATGTCTGTGAAATGATTAGTTGAAGTTAGGAGCCTGCCTTACACTCTTACATCTTCAACCAGATAATATTAACAACACCACCCCAGAGCTAATAGGGGGGAAGGGGGGCTTTGGGGAGGTAGGGGGTTTGTGTGGATAGGCAGGGTTGGTGAGCGAAGAAAGCAGGGTTACAGCCCCTGCTGTGTGTGGAAGTGTCAGTGGCTTAGAATCATAGAGTTGGAAGAGACCACAAGGGCCATCCAGTCCAACCCCCTGCCAAGCAGAAAACACCATCAAAGCATTCTTGACATATGCCTGTCAAGCCTCTGCTTAAAGACCTCCAAAGAAGGAGACTCCACCACACTCATTGGTAGCAAATTCCACTGCCGAACAGCTCTTACTGTCAGGAAGTTCTTCCTAATGTTTAGGTGGAATCTTCTTTCTTGAAGTTTGAATCCATTGCTCCGTGTCTGCTTCTCTGGAGCAGCAGAAAACAATCTTTCTCCCTCCTCCATATGACATCCTTTCATATATTTGAACATGGCTATCATATCACCCCTTAACCTTCTCTTCTTCTTCTTCTTCTTTTTAGTTTGACGTAACAAAACTTGATTTAATATTTGCATTCAACTTTTCCAACAAAATGTTGAGTGACGCGCAGTAATGACAAGTGTTAACAATTAGCAAACGTTTAGTTAAGATGATCATAGCCTGAACTGAAAGAGATCATCTCATGGTTTATTCATGGACTCTAATACTGTCTGCAAAAAGCCACTTGCAGTTGCCATCTCGGCCTGTGATAAATGTGCTCAGCTGATTTATTTTACCACTTCCGCATTAATTTGAGGCTGGAGAAACTGTAATTCCGTGGATGGAAAGTAATTCTAGAAGGCGGATGTGTGAATTCTAGTCCTTCCAAATAGGACCGTTTGTGTACAGACCCATTGACTGCTGTACATACATCATCAGGCTGCAACAAGATGTTATGACAATCGCCAAAAACAGTGGCTATGCCTCCTTTCCCCTCCAGTAATGTTTAGTAATTTATATTATTTATTCCTTATCTAGAGTTGTAGATGACCCTTCATCACTTATAATGATCCCAGGGCAGTTTCCAGAATATCATAAAATAAACATCATTTACAAAATACACACCAGTTAAAACTATCATTAAAATTGTAGTTAATGCTGAATGCTGCAGCCCAATTGCTGACAGGAATAAGATTCTGTCAGCATATTACACCTTTGTTCAAAGATCTGCGCGGGCTGCTGTTTCGTTACAGGGCCAAGTTGAGTGTTTTACTATTGGTATATAAAGACATGCCTTCTCGACCAATTTCAGCCTGAAGAACTTGCCCTTTTACAAGTGCTAAATGATGTTCATTCCACATTTTCAAGGAATCAGTGTGGCAGCACCTAAAACATTTTTAAAGCCTACCCAGACATATGAATTAGTTACCTGTATTCATGCTCAACATCCTACCAATTTTATTTTTGTTTTAATGTTAATTGTTTCAATGATGATTATTTTATGCATATTTGATTTTCTAATAGTTTTTGTGTATTATCTGCAATTTTATTATGCACACCCCTTAAAACTAATAAAAAAACCACCCCAGAGCATCCTAAAATTACTGAAAACAGAAAGCGGCCTCACTGGTTTATGCCTGGTAGAATAGGAATGTTTTCCCTTGATGGTGGAAATCCATCAGGGTCTGTAGTCGGCTCTTTTGGCAGTAGGGTGTTCCATAGGTAGGGACCCACAACAGAGGTAGCCTTTGCACATGGCACAACCCAGTGGGGCAAGCTTAGCAGTGACCCAAAGGTGGATGATATAGGAGAACGCGTCTCAAGAAACATGCCTGCCATGACATCATCATGCCATGCCATGACATCATCGTCAATGTGTTTCACAATCATCAGCCAATGAAGCAGATTGAGCAGGAGAGTGTGTTGTTGGCAGCCATATTTCTGTCCCAATATGTGTACAGACAATAAGGTTGTTTTCTGCTGCTCCAGAGAAGCGGACACGGAGCAATGGATTCAAACTACAAGAAAGAAGATTCCACCTAAACATTAGGAAGAACTTCCTGACAGTAAGAGCTGTTCGGCAGTGGAATTTGCTACCAAGGAGTGTGGTGGAGTCTCCTTCTTTGGAGGTCTTTAAGCAGAGGCTTGACAGCCATATGTCAAGAATGCTTTGATGGTGTTTCCTGCTTGGCAGGGGGTTGGACTGGATGGCCCTTGTGGTCTCTTCCAACTCTATGATTCTATGATTCTATGTCATTCTAACCTCAGAGCTACACAGCATTGTTGTTAAGGAATCATAGAAGGGACACAAGGGTCATCTAGTCCAGCCTCCGTGATGCAGGATTCAACTGAAGCTTCCAAGACAGATAGGTGGCCACCCAACGTCTGCTTAAAAACCTCCAGTGAAGGAGAGTCCACAACCACCCGAAGAGGTCCATTCCACTGTCGAACAGCTCTTACTGACGGAAAGTTATTCTGGATGTTTAGTTCCTTTCTTGTAACGTGAAGCCATTGGTTCGAGTCCTACCCTCCGGAGCAGGAGTAAACAAGCTTGCTCCATCCAGGCAGGGTGCACAGGATTCCCCTGTCCCTCATAATAGTAAAGGGTCGTGTGAACACCAAAACATATTAAAGAGCCTCCCACCGCCCCGTACCCTTCCTGTGTTTGTCTCTTCCCATTAATGGGAGCTTACATAAGAGACTGTCCTCAAAACATAACTTCTAACAAAAGACCGAGACTTTAGGTAATATAAGACGGATAAAAGTCCTTTAAAAGAGGGAAGGGGGAGGGAAATAAAATGATTAAACAAACAAGCTCAAGCATCCACCAGTGTCTCTTGCTATGTTTTGAAAGATTGATGCCAAATGCGGGATTTATTGGAATTTGATCAGATAAAAATTTGAATGTTGTGGGAATGTCTTTGAACCCGTCGACTTGGCGGCCCCTTTGGTAGCCTTCACCACATCTTTATTTTATTAAGGTGCTTCTGTATTTAGAAATAAACCACTGCTCCCATTTTTCCTTTTATGAATAGGCATCCCCAAAAGGCACCCTGGCAGAGTAGGACAAGGGGGGGGGCTGTGGTGGGGGGAGGGGAGGAAGCAGAGCGGGGCACAAATCCTATCCGTTGTTTGGAGTGGTTGCAGCGAGGTTGTTTTTATGGCAGTTTATTAGCTACAGACTATAAAACAATAACGTCTTCAAATGACTTCCTATGGAAACAGTGCCATGTTTTGGTAACACATCATAAAGCATCATGAGGAATGGAGCTGAAATTCTGGGTTTTATTACTACTGTTATCTGAGGCTTTAGCCTGCTTAGGTACCTGATAGGCTGCTGGAAGGGAGGAATGCAATGATATGATACAGGGGAGGAGGAGGAGGAGGGGGGTCGCATTGAGCTGCACTGGGCTTCCAGCGGCAGCTCGGACCCCAGGGGGGACATTATATTACAAGGAAGGACTTGAGGAGGCAAAAGGTTTAAGGCATTTTTCTGCTCTCAGTTACACTGGTGTGGGATTTCGTATCACCAGTACGATTCCTTCAGATCCTGCTGAAATAGACGGGAAGAGATCACCCAGGAGGAGCGGGATTGCAGGATGGGCTCCACAAAGAGCAGAATAAGGTGGAATGGTTCGGGGTGTGAGTTGTAGAATGGATTGTACCACTTGGAAGTGGGTGGGGGCCATCTTTTTTTGAATTCTCCCTGCACCAGCAGGGAATGGACTGGCTGGATGCAGAGGAGTGGTGAGAGGTAAAAGGTAAACGTAAAAGACCCCTGGACGGTTAAGTCCAGTCAAAGGCGGCTATGGGGTTGCAGCACTCATCTCGGCTTTCAGGTCGAGGGAGCCGGCGTTTTTCCACAGACGGCTTTCCGGGTCATGTGGCCGGCATGACTAAACCACTTCTGGTGCAGCGGGACACCGTAATGGAAACCAGAGCGCACAGAAACATCATTTACCTTCCTGCCACAGTGATACCTGTTTATCTACTAGCACTGGTGTGCTTTCGAACTGCTAGCTTGGTAGGAGCTGGGACAGAGCAATGGGAGCTCACCCCGTGGTGGGGATTCGAACCGCCAACCTTCCAATCAGCAAGCCCAAGATGCTCAGTGGTTTAGACCACAGCGCCACCCGCTGGTGGGTGGCACCAGTTGGGGAACCCACAAAGAAGAAGGCTCAGAGCCAGGGGATTAGTGATGGGTCGACGATGAGTGGTCAGAATCTGAAGAAGTAACAGGGTTTAGTGAGCAGGAAGAGGCTGTGGCAGAGGGCAATCCAGAATCAGAGGCAGAAGTGTAGCCAAGAGGCAGAGATGACGCAGGCTGCTGAAGAATAAGCCTTCTGGAATAAGTTACCAGCTGAAATTAGACAGGCTATACAGGGGCCTTGTATAGAAATCAAGATTGCTGGTTGCACCCACTGATCATCTTAAATGTTTGCTACTATTGCTCCTTAAGATATTGGTGTTAATGCAGCTGTGAGACTTTGCAGCTGTCCACAGGATTCCTCTTGTGTAGCCTCACTTGTTTGTCACCAAAATGCTGATGACTAAGCTCTGTCTCTTGGCTACATCCAGTCTTCCTGCAAGCAAATGTATGTGACTTAGAGGAAAGCCAAGACAGGGTTGTGCAAGAGCCATTCCACACCAGGCTTTATATTGGGCATAAAATCTAGCATCAAATTATCACCCTAGTTTATTTATTAATTCTCCTGTTGGGATGCAATGGCACTGAATGGTGACCTCCAAATATTGGAAGAGGTGTGTCAATCAGCACCCCTAAAAACAAAACAAAAAAGTGGGCTTGCTCTGGTTTAGTGGCTTTGCCTTCTATGGCTTGATGTTTTAATAAAACACACCCCGCCTCAGGCGAGCTACAGCTAAATGCTCGTGCCTTTTTTTTGCCAAGGTTTATTTGTTTTGCTTTGCATGACATCTTCGTTCCTGACAATCTCAACATCTCCCTAAACTTCAGGAAATTGCACCGAGCATTTCGGCATTTTCCTGGGGTGAAACTTTGTTTGTCTGTTTTTTGCTTGACGGTACTGAGACCGCTTTGTGCTGAAGTGTAAAGTGAACAAGACAGAAACGAGGGCGAGTTGTTGGGAAGCCTTCCCAGCTTTGTAGACATTATTTTGCTCCACTAGCTAGATCAGAGGTAGCAGCCAACCAATGTGTGGTGGCCTCCAGATGTTACTGAACTACATCTCCCATCATCCCTGACCATGGGCCATGCTGGCAAAGGCTGATGGGAGTTGGGGTCCAGCAACAACATTTGGAGGGCATAATATTGCCTACTCCAGAGCCCAGATGGTCAGTGACTTCTTTGCAGTGTATTCCCACAATCGATAACTCATTCCATTACCATGAGATTATCCTGCAACATGATTAAGGAAAATGTTTTGCATGGATCTCCACTTGTTGGGGTGCGTGGGTGTTACCAGATTATGGAGGTTAGTGAGAAATAACCTCATTCACATGGAAGAATACTGATGTCATGTGGTATTTATTTGCTTAATTTTCAGTTTCAGCAAATTCATACAGTAGTTTCTAAGCGGTGTACAATGAAGATACAAAAGATGTGCAAAGGATAAAATGTGTTAAAATGTACTGTTAAACTGGGGACGCGGGTGGCGCTGTGGTCTAAACCACTGAGCCTAGGGCTTGCCAATCGGAAGGCCGGCGGTTCGAATCCCCACAACAGGGTGAGCTCCCATTGCTCAGTCCCAGCTCCTGCCAACCTAACATTTCGAAAGAACATCAAAGTGCAAGTAGAGAAATAGGTACCGCTCCGGCGGAAAGGTAAACGGCGTTTCTGTGCGCTGCTCTGGTTTCACCAGAAGCAGCTTAGTCATGCTGGCCACATGACCCAGAAAAACTGTCTACGGACAATCGTCGGCTCCCTCGGCCAGTAAAGCGAGATGAGCGCCGTAAACCCAGAGCCGTTTGCGACTGGACTTAACTGTCAGGGGCATAGCTGTCAAGTTCTCCCTTTTTTAAAAGGGAAATTCCCTTATGCTGAATAGGCTTCCTCGTGAGAAAAGGGAAAACTTGACAGCTATGGTCAGGGGTCCTTTACCTTTACCCTTTTACTCTTAAACCAGAAAAGCTTACTTAAAATGCCTGTTGAAATCTTTAAAAGTCTTCATCAGACACCTGATGTTCAAAAGGGAAGGGACTTGTCTAAAGGGCCCAGCTTCTCAGGATGACTGAGGGGGCCCTGATGTCACGCATGGAGCCAGGGGGTGGAACCAAAAGCCCTCTGAACAATGTGGGGCTCAAAGTGCCTCAGCCCTCAGGAACTAGCACCTATGGTAGAGCTTTTCAATTTGTGTGTCACGCAACACGTTAGTATGTCGACTACAGTGTGTAGGTATGTTGCACAAATGCTCCCCACACTCCTTCTGGGGCTGGACAGGGTTCGTTTAACTTTCGGTTTGCTAGTAAAACTGAATTACTGTGTCATGAAATGACGCAAACTGAATTACAGTGGTACCTCGACATCAGAATGACTCGACTTCTGAAGGTTTCAACTTACAAAGTCGGCAAACCCGGAAGTCTTTTCACCACGTGCACGTTCTGCGCCTGCTCAGAAGTGCTAAATCGCACTTTGTACATGTGCAACACAGACGCTTCGACAACCGAAGGATTCGACTTACGAAGAGCGCCATGGAACGGATCGCCTTCGTAAGTCGAAGTACCACTGTACTGTGTCACAAAATGATGCCTGTCCAAAAAGTGTGTCGCCAACTTGAAAAGTTTGGCAAGCTCTGACCTACGGACCTGTGTGATCTCAGCCGGGAGAGAAATCCAGAGAATTAGGCCCACAAATCTGAATACACAGTTTCTAGTGGAGATGAGCTGTGCGTCTGACCCAGGGGTCCCCAAACTAAGGCCCGGGGGCCTGATGCGACCCAATCACCTTCTCAATCCGGCCTGCGGACGGTCCGGGAATCAGCATGTTTTTACATGAGTAGAATGTGTCCTTTTATTTAAAATGCATTTGTGGGGCGTAGGAATTCGTTCATTTCCCCCCCCCCCAAAAAAAATAGTCTGGCCCCCCACAATGTCTGAGGGACAGTGGACCGGCCCCCTGCTGAAAAAGTTTGTTGACCCCTGTGACCCATGAGAGACTACTAACAGTGACTCCCCTGAATAGCTCAGTGATCAGGCACCAGACAGGCCTTATGATGTCCTGGACCCAAGATTTTACCTTGAACTTGGCCTGGTAGCATATGAGCAGCCCATATGATTGTGTTACTGTTGTGCTATGGTTGTTGAAGTACCACTTCCTACATTTTCTGCCACACAGGTAGTTGTCATGTGTTAAGGATACAGCCTTGCAGTTCCAGCCCCTCCTCATTCTTTATTGCTCTCTACACCAGGGGTCCCCAGACTTACCGGGCTTTGGGCCGGTGCCCGCCGCGCCGACTGCGCGGCGGGCCGGAGGGCGGGGAAGTGCGCGCCCGTGCGCATGCGCACACGCACACGGTCGGGGAAAAAAATCGCTGAAAATCGCTTGTGCGCATGCGTATGGGCCTCCCCCGACCCGGAAGTGCATCGGAAATGACCTCTTCTGGGTCGGGAGAGACCCATACGCATGCGCACAAAGGATTTTCGGCGATTTTTTGCCGATTTTGAAGATTGCCGCCGCGCCGCGCGCCTTAGGAGCGGGCGGCGGCAACGGGCGGCGGGGGTCGTCGCGGGCCGGATTGGGCGGCTAATTGGGCCGCATCCGGCCCGGGGGCCGTAGTCTGGGTACCCCTGCTCTACACTTTCCATATATACCTGCCTCTTAAACACACTCTCTGGCAATATCGAGAGTAATCGTTTCCAACGTAGACTAAAATTAGACAGTATAGTGTTGTAGCCGGCAATGAAAATGGGATATTGTTGGCAAATGTGGCTCTTTGATCAGACTGTCCACTCCAGGAAAAAACTGACACAGAGCCGTTCTGTATACGTAGTGTTACCTTTGCAGGTATTAAGAGCTGGCAGTGAAAAGATGGGGCGCCCAAAGGAAATAATAATAATAATAATAATAATAATAATAATAATAATAATAATAATAATAATATATTATTATTTATACCCCGCCCATCTGGCTGGGTTTCCCCAGCCACTCTGGGCGGCTTCCAACAGAAAAATGAAATAAAATAATCAATTAAACATTAAAAGCCTCCCTAAACAGGGCTGCCTTCAGGTGTCTTCTAAAAATCTGGTAGCTGTTTTTCTCTTTGACATCTGATGGGAGGGCGTTCCACAGGGCGGGCGCCACCACTGAGAAGGCCCTCTGTGGATGGAGACAGGAGACCCACCAGCCCATTGTAGTTTGTCAGCAGATCTCTGCACACTTTGAAAACCATTTCTCGCAGTCATGAGGGCTAGTAACATTCAATTTTTTAAAACGTGTCTGATTTTTACTATTGTTCAACATGGGTGCAGAGGATGGAAGCAACCCTGTTGTGACTGTGTGAACTAATGTGGCTGCTACATCCACCCAAGCCGTAATTGGGTTTGGGCTGTGTCTCCAGTATGTTCTCTTTATTTGCAAACTTGCATGATGAACGTGCTTGGCAATTTCTCAGGAAGCGGATCACAGAACTATAGGCTTTAAAACATTTGGCAAGTCATATGTACCTTTTGTATTCTGGCAAGAACTCTGCACCTCGTACAATAGTTTATAAGGACCACATTCTGCTCTCAATTATTGCCAGATCCAAACCTCGTTGAAGCCAAGGGAAAGACCCCTGTTGGCTTCCGTGGCTGCAATGCCATTCCCCTTTGCAATCGCACACCATTACGCAAGGCTGGCCAGCAGATGAGCAGGACGTGGATGGTTTGGCAGGTAGGCCTGGTTGCCTAAAAAGGCCTGCTTGAACCCCTGTTGAATGACGTCCGTGCAAAATGTGCTGGAGTGGCTTTGCAGCGAGTGATGGACAACCTGAGTCACTTTCCCAGAAGAGAGAGAGAGAGAGAGAAAAACACATAAGATTAGTTGACACCAGAGCTGAAAACTCAAGTTTTTCCCCTTCCTTCCATGAAACATAAATGGTTCTCTGCCACCCCTGCTTTATCTTCATAACAGCTGGGATAGTTTGGGTGGTTTTGAGATGCATTTTAAATAAAAGTACACATTCTACTCATGTAAAAACACGCTGATTCCCAGACCGACCACGGACCGGATGTAGAAGGCAATTGGGCCACATCTGGCCCCTGGGCCTTAGGTTGCCTGCCCCTGCACTAGATGGTCCCTTCCAACTCCACACTTCCATGATTCTTCTAACCCTCTGAGGCAGGTTAGGCTGAGTGATAGATATTGGCCCAAGGTTATCCAATGGGCTTCAGGGCTGAGTGGGCAGCTGAACTGGGATCCGCTCCCATCATAGCCCGGTGCTCCAAGCACTGCAACCCAGGTGTGGCATGGGCCAGCCTTTAGCAATTAAGATGGTAGGTGAAGGTACTCGCAAGTTAAACTTACCAATTTGTTTTGAACACGTTTTCCCCACCCCTGTGCATATAAAATCTGAAAATCTGTCAGTTTCATGTAGAATTTTTATTACCTTTTCATGTTTTTTGCCTACATTTGATGATGGTGGTATTAAATTATTATTATTATTATTATTATTATTATTATTTGTATGCTGCCCATCTGACTGGGCTGCCTCAGCCATCCTGGGCAGCTCCCAACAAATTATTAAAAACACATCAACCATTAAAACAGTCTGTGAACAAGGCTGCCTTCAGATGTCTTCTAAAAGTCAAATAGTTGTTTATTTCCCTGACATCTGGTGGGAGGGCGTTCCACAGGGTAGGTGCCATTGTGAGAAGGCCCTCTGCCTGGTTCCTTGTAAGTTGACTTCTCACAGGAAACCGCCAGAAGGCCCTTGGAGCTGGATCTCAGTGTCTGGGCTGGACACGTACCTTCAGGTGTACAGGGCCTGATATTACAGAATTTGTTTTTATACAATATTGCTATCTGGTTTGGTCTTCCTTTTGAGAAAAAAACCGGGTGCAACTCAGCAATGATAATGATGAGCTACAGATGACACTGTATGAAGAGAGTCCTAGAACTGCTGCAGAAGGGCATGTGAAGTTGTCTTGTTCTGGGTCATTCTGTTGGTTTATCTACTGGCGCTGTCTAGTTCAGGGGTAGCCCCCTCTAGATGTTGCTGGACCACAATTCCCACCACCCCTGACCATTGGTCGTGATGGCTGGGACTGATGGAAGTTGTAGTCTATCAACATCTGGATGGCACCATGTTGTTGACTACCTTTGGCTCAGTTCAACAGGAAAGTACTGAGGGAGGGGTCTTCCCCAGCCATTCTGCCTGAGATCCTTAGCCAAGGGCCAGGGGTGGAACATGGATCTTCTAGGAGGTACCACTGAGTGATGGCCCCCACCCAAGAGAACGATGAAAAGGCCAACATTTATATTTAATCAGAGCTAGTTCAGGTGAGAGAATTGAGGTTAACAAATAGGGATCTTGGTGCTAGGAGTTCAGACTGCCATCAGGAAGGATCGCTTGAACAGATTAACAACTCACAGCCTCTGCTACAGCAAAAGTAGGAAGAACAGGGGGAGTTATGGTCAAACTAGACCAGAAAATCATTGTGTGATTTGTGTAGTTTCGATGAATATGTGTGGAGTATATTGGGTCCACAATGCCAACCACATGCTGCAGTCCCAATGAAAATCCTTGTACCCACAAAGCTGATATTAGTTCTGGATTTCTTTTTTTTTTGGGGGGGGGGAGGTTAAACTCCTCCTCTCTTTGCACCATTAAAATCTTGAAATGCAGCCACACAGCAGATGCTCTCTAGTTTGTCCTTGATGTACCTTATTGGAAAGTTTACTAAATCGATAGAATCAACAGGTCCCCACTGCCATCTGCTCTCTCTGTGTGCATGAGTCAGTGTTTATGGTGCACCCAATGTAACTTAGAAGTCGACTTGTAGTTTAAAGTTGCATTCATGTCTGTTTATCGATGGCGCTGGGTTCAGAAGAGCATTCCTGGGGATGTTTGCTCACCTTGGCGACCTTAAAGAATGTACAGCCGAACTCTGTATTCTCATGATACACTGCTAACAAATAGTCGGTTATATAACCAAATAACCATCACCTTACAGCAGGGGCCAGCAAACTTTTTCAGCAGGGGGCCGGTCCACTGCCCCTCAGACCTTGTGGGGGGCCGGACTATATTTTGAAAGAAAAAAATGAACGAATTCCTATGCCCCACAAATAACCCAGAGATGCATTTTAAATAAAAGGACACATTCTACTCATGTAAAAACCTGCTGATTCCCGGACCATCTGCGGGCAGGATTTAGAAGGCGATTGGGCCGCATCCGGCCCCCGGGCCTTAGTTTGGGGACCCCTGCCTTACAGTATAGGTTTTGGAGGTTTGTGTGAGGTCATCATTTAGTACTTTGGGTGTGAAGCAGAGGGAGGGGTGGTGGTTCCCATAATGGTGGTTGTGGGTAGGGGGATGGGGCACTAAGGTGGGGACACTATGTGGGGAGACTCAGATGCCTACAGGCCATCCCACTAGGCAGGCACCTTGTGGAATGGCTGCTGTGCCCTCTGGCCTGCTAGTATTCTATTGGTTCACAATGAAGTCTCATGCATCCACCTTTTGATTGTAGATGGAGGCGACTTGGCATGTATTACTGAGATCTGGATGGAACTGATCTAACCCAGCTTTGCCCACATAGGTACTTGGTGCAGTACGGATTTGTCACTCTTCCTTTTTTCAGCTTTAAAGTATCTTATTTTGGTATTGCATCGTATTGCAGTTGTAGCTCATTGTACTTCCCTTGACACATAAGAAGGGAAATTTGCATGCATGGATGTTTCACTTTTCACTGCAAGTTAAAACATGTCAATGCGACACTGGTAGTGCAGGTCAGGATTGCCAGTTTTACAAGAAAAAGCACTGGGCAAGTTGGGATGTCACAACAAACCATGGTTTATCTTGACAAGAGCGAGCAGCTGTGGGCCTTGGGTTGGTGTGTTCTGTTCCCCACCTCCTCTTCCAATGCAGTCATGAGGCGGAGGTGGGAAGGTCTTGTTTCCTTTTTAGATTTCATTTTGCCTGAATCCGACAAACTGTGGTTTGAAATTGGCTTGTTTTAACAAACCACGGTTACATTTAGGGTTTGGACAGCACACGAAAGTGTGGTTAATTTTTTTTTAAAAAGTTAGAGACCCCGACTCACTTTGTCTCTTTCCCATCAGTGTTCTGTAATGGTTAGCTACGGTTTGGGAGACTAGGTTCTAAATCCCCACTTGGTGACCTTGGGCTAGTCACTTCCTCTCAACCTAGCCTACATCGCAGGGTTGTTGTAGAGATTAAACGAGAAGGTGGGGAACCATGTATACCTTGAGTTTCTTGGAGAAAAAGATAGGATGTCCATGAATGGACCATGGTTCAAACTGTTAGTACTATTTGCCTCAGCTGATCACTGTGGGACAGGGGAGTATCTAGCCCATGAAAGGCATTTCCCAAGCCCTGTGCAATGCAAGCCTGTCACCTGCCACTAAATCTGGCTCTGGGCAATGGACAATGGTATCTGGGCACAGATGCTGCTACACTGTTAAAGCTAAGCAGGTCATGTCTTAATGATGGACATTCTGCTAGTAAATAAATCAGTGAAAGCAAGACTAGCGTTTTTATTTTCCAAGATCTTATTGAATTCAATGAATCACATTGTCCTGTGGAGAATTTTATATGCTTTTTGAAAAGCTAACGCACTCTGGGTTATATCAGAAATACGTAAAGCAGGTCAACACAAGTGAAAGAGGATGTAGTCTGGGTTTGAAATGTGCTTTTATTTTCCTCCAGTGTCCCGGCAATGATGAAATTCTAACCCACTTTGCTGTGGTTTGTAGTAACTTCTGGCCTTGAAAGCCTGGATCTCAGTTCTGTTACCTCTTTGTAATGCACAGAGAGATTGAGCCAAAGAATGGGATGAGCAAAGAATCTTGGAGCCATGAGTTAAAGCTACTCTGATCTTTAAAACCCTAACCACCCTGCCATATTCATTCATTGCAACACAGGAACATAGACAGCAGCCCCGATGAAAGGCAGGATGCCACCAGGTCTGGTTGCAACATGAAAATTTGCAGGCTCAATGTTGGAATCCAATTTCATTCTATACATTTATATCCATATCTACTGTATGTGATTGTTTGTAACCTGTTGGGTGCTGCAATTATTTTCTGTACCATCTTGTTTTGAACTAGTTTTGAGCTAGTTTTTCTTCTCAGTGAAATCCTGAAAGCCCATAACCAACAGAATGCATGTTGTCTTTTCTCGTTTGCAGGTTCTGAAAACCAAAGATCTAACATCACCTATGCAGCGCTACATTGATAGCAAGGTAGTTAAAACCAGAGCTGAAGGCGAGTGGCTATCTTTCGATGTAACTGATGCAGTACACGAGTGGCTCCACCACCGAGGTGACCGTATCCTAAGCCTTTGATCATTTAGAGCCTGCCTATGCTAAATCTAAATAGTTTCAGGTCTGCACTGGATCTAAAGGCAATTTCCCCTCCCTTCCCTTGTGTTTTGCAGACAGGAATCTTGGATTTAAGATAAGTTTACACTGTCCATGTTGCACGTTCGTGCCTTCAAATAATTATATCATCCCAAATAAAAGTGAAGAGCTAGAGGCAAGATTTGCAGGTAATGACAAAGCATAAAAATTAAAATTGTTATGTGATAAATAAGAGGAGTTTTTACAGTACATGGAAAATACAAAAACCCAGTTCATTGAAAAGATTGAGGTCTGGGTGTGTATTGTGTGTGTGTGTGTGTGTGTGTGTGTGTGTGTGTGTGTGTGTGTGTGTGCAGAAAGAGTGATATTAGTCTCCTTCCTGAAAGATAGCTCACCACATTTCTCTAGTGCAGCTAAGAGGGAAAGCTCATCGTAACACCAAAGTTTATTGAAGCCAAATATTATTTGGATGATAACTGGGATTCCCAGAAGCGTGATGCAAATCCCTGACTGGCTCCAAAATCCAAGTGGATTCGTCAACTGAATCAAGTGGAAGCAAGTGGATCGTGGTTATTGAGTACTAGCAAATGAGAACAAAGGAAACATTTGTGGATATATTTTTTTAAAAAAACTGCAGTCCACAAGAGGGTTTCCGGGTGGAATAATAATAATGATAATAATTTATTATTTATACCCCACCCATCTGGCTGGGTTTCCCCAGCCACTCTGGGCGGCTTCCAACCGAATATTAAAAACAGTACAGCATCAAACATTAAAAACTTCCCTAAACAGGGCCGCCTTCAGTTGTCTTCTAAAAGTAAAATAGTTACTTATTGCCTTGACATCTGCTGGGAGGGCATTCCACAGGGCGGGTGCCACTACCGAGAAGGCCCTCTGTCTGGTTTCCTGCAACATGGCTTCTCGCAATGAGGGAACCGCCAGAAGGCCCTCGGTGCTGGATCTCAGTGCAATACATTGGAATTAAATCCATCTTGCAACAATAAAGGAACCCATAAATCGATTTAACAAAAAATTACAACAAAATTGAGAGGAATCAAACTCAGGGATAATTTAAATTGCCTGAGAAAGCAAGATGAAGGGTCCCCATCCCATTGTCCATCTTAAATCATGCCCTGAGTTTGTTGCTTTTGCGTGTAGCTTAATTTACAGGGCCTCAAATAATGGGATCTGGAAGGATGAGTGTGTGTTTGTGTACAGAGATTGGGTTGTTGTTTTTCCTTTAGTGATGATACTTGGGTGGGTTTCGGTATCCTGTCGAAATTTATTTCCTGTTATCTTCTATTGCAATCTAACCCCATACAAACCAATGAGTCAGACTATTGTTTTTCAGCCTTAGACTGCAGTCCTAAGCATGCATATTAGGGTGTTAGTCCTATTGTGCTCAGTGGGACTTGCTTCTAAGTAAGCATGCTTAGGAGTGGACTGCACAGCATTTTTAGCTTGGATGAGTAGAATATATCAGAAGCATAGAGTTAATATTTGAATTAAATAAATATCTAAATGCATGTTGTACTGAAATAACTGCGAAAGAAAAAAAACTTTAATATACTGTATTGTATTACAACTGACTCAGTGACTAATCATGAATGCAGATGAAGTTTATGATATAGTTCATCTCCTGGCATTGTTATGTGCTGAAATTGCATTTTTTATTTATTTTATCTGATTGAGGGCAGAATACGTGTTCAGCTTAGATACTTCTCCAAGCTTGACAGATTAGGAACATGCCATGGGTTCACACAGCCTCCACCTTCTGTTGTACACCAGTTCCAACTTCCATTTCTAGGTTGTTCTAACCATAGTTTGCCATGATATCCTACGCCGAACCATGATTAGTGCTAACCTACAAAGCATGGTTTACAAACACGTTTCAAATCATGGTTTGGGGCTCAGCATTAACCGTAGTTTCTACAACTCAGACGTCATACTATAGTAAAATAAAGATGAGTGTTGGTGTGTGATGAAGGAAGGCAGTGCTATAGAACTCCCCAAACAAAGGTTTGGAAGGTTGTCTCAAAGGAGCCACAGCAATCAGCATAATGAGAACTTCTTATGAAATTTACATATGCATATCAGCATGCGATAAATGCTCCCACCCAATGCCAGTGCCCCCTGATTTTTTTCCTGTGGTTCAAGTTTCTTGTAAAAGGTTGGTTTATATAATTTGTTCCAGAAGAGCAGCACAATATTTATTACCAAAATGTATTTTTTAAAGGTATTGATGACTACTACACATATCCCAGTGGTGAGAAATCTTTAAAGCCCAGTAGGAAAAAAAACAGTGGGAAGACCCCACATCTTCTGCTAATGTTATTGCCCTCCTACAGACTTGAGTCGCAACAGTCCAGTCGGCGGAGGAAGCGTGCTCTAGATGCTGCCTATTGTTTTAGGTAATTATGGATTGAGGCGTTGTCTCTGCCTGTCTGCCTGCATGCATAGAAATAGGTTAACATTCATAGAATATAAATACAGCCCCATAATTCATTGATTCTGTAAAAAAAATGATAATGCCTCTTGCTGGGTATGAACAAAGAGCAGTAGTTGAACACCCGGGTTCTTATAGTCTTCTTACAACTGATTTAATGTATCAAAATCTGAATTTTGTTCCCAGTAAATTCCTTTATCTCCTACTGGCCTTAGTTATAATGAAGGGAGCACATTTACTTCCCACTACCCCCACCCCACCCCTGCGCAGAAAACAAAAAAAACTGCATAGACATTGTGGCCAAGTTTAGATGTAGCAGGAAACAGTATTTTCTGGCAATATGGAATGACCTGTGATGAGCTTTGGGCTTGCATAGTACATTTGTATCTCTCTCCTACTCCATAAGGAAACTGGTTTGCTCTAATAGCCCACCCACACTTCTGAACCCAGAGTTCTGAAACAACAGTTTGAACCTGGTATATCATCACTAACCATAAGTTAACTAAACCATCGGTCCCTGAGTTCTGGTGTCATGGGAAACAAGCTAAGCTAGCCCACATCCTATGCACACCTGCTTAGGAAAAAGTCCCGCTGAACTTGTGAGATTTTCTTTTTTAATACAGTGCACAGGAAAGCACTGCAGTATGCCAAGAGAGAACCCCTGGTGTGCCCCTAAAACTTAAGTGAATAAAAAAAAATGAAAGTCCTGTAAGTCCCTCCGCAGAGCAGGCGGCCCACTGCATCTCTGAATGATTTGCTGTTCTAGTCTTGCTTCCCTCCGACCAGCCTCCATTGGAGACGAATAATGCTGTCATGTTTCTGCGTTGCATTTGTTTGAATCATCCATTCACTCCTGATGGAAAGAGTAGGGATTTAAGAAGGCATTGATTTCCGTTCCGACCCATGTTCATCGCACGCAGCACTGTTTCTGTTCTCCTGCAGTTCAGTTTCTGATTTAAAGTCATCTCTCTGCCTGCTGTGGTGGGACTTTATGGAATTAATAATGTAAATAATTATTTGCTGGATTGATTACTGGCCATTTCCGCTCCATTTTCCATTGCCGTGAGATTGCTTCAACATCCCTAGCAGCAAGATAGATCAGAATCAACAGTTTTTGGAGGAGATGTACCCAGAGGAATGACTCATGCAGAAACACCATTGGGCAAGTTTCAGATGAACTGCCTCGTGTATTAAAAGTGGGCATGAGAAGGCCGTGGAGTCACCACAGGCTAGCTGTACCTCCTTTTTTAAAAAAATATAATTTTTATTCATTTTTTTACATTAACAACAAACAAAACATACATACAAATAACACATATTTTTTTTCCATGATTATTCACATTGTTATTTTAATGATATAGGGACTTCCCTCAGTCCCCCCCTTTAAGCGATATTGTCCATTCAAATATTTAGCAGGTTCCTCTTATGAAATCTTACACTATATTAATAATTCTTAATATAATCTTAAAATTATTTCTCATACACTGCCAAAAGCCTAAACTCTGCTTTCTTAAAGATAAATTAAATAAGGCTAGCTGTATCTCCTAAGGGACCCAGGTGGCACTGTGGTTAAACCACTGAGCCTAGGGCTTGCTGATCAGAAGGTCGGCGGTTCGAATCCCTGTGACGGGGTGAGCTCCCGTTGCTCGGTCCCAGCTCCTGCCAACCTAGCAGTTCGAAAGCACGTCAAAATGCAAGTAGATAAATAGGAACCGCTACAGTGGGAAGGTAAACGGTGTTTCCATGTGCTGCTCTGGTTTGCCAGAAGCGGCTTTGTCATGCTGGCCACATGACCTGGAAGCTATACGCCGGCTCCCTCGGCCAATAATGCGAGATGAGCGCCGCAACCCCAGAGTCGGTCATGACTGGACCTAATGGTCAGGGGTCCCTTTACCTTTACCTTTAGCTGTATCTCCTAGGGGCCAGTGATGCTTCCATCATCCATGGCTACACATTTGACCCATGTGAAAAGGACCCTACTTGCATATCATATGGAACTCAATCAACCAAGGAGAGGATCCTGGTAGGTCCAGAGTCCATTCCCAGCCCTCTGGTTTCAAGTAGGAGTTCTGCAGGGGCCTTTTCTTGCGTTTACTGAACAGGTAACCAACTGGAGGTTACAGGGATGGCCCACATGCTTTTATCTATTTCATTAACAGAATTTATATACCACTTCCCCAACAGAAGACCTAGAAGTGACTTAGACTGGACAATATAAAAGATTTGTTATATGATACTAATAAAAGTCTTTAAAAATGCAAGGGGGTTATTACTATTACCGCAGGGATAGCAAACCTGGCACCCTCAGATGTTGTTGGACTCTAGCTCCCATCATCTGGTCTAACCCCCTGCAATGCAGGAATCTCAATGAAAGCATCCATGGCACATGGCCAGCCAGGTTTGATGGAACACTGCATAGGGCTTACCAAGAATCTCTGTTTAGAGTTGCATTGAGCTCAGCTTCTTGCTCCCCAGCCCAGTTTTGGTGGTTGTGACTCTAATAATATGCTTGTGTGCAATTGCATTTTTAGGAACGTGCAAGACAACTGCTGCCTGCGCCCATTTTATATTGACTTCAAGAGAGATCTGGGATGGAAATGGATACATGAACCTAAAGGATACCATGCAAATTTCTGCGCAGGAGCTTGTCCTTATTTATGGAGCTCAGATACTCAGCATAGTAGAGTAAGTCTCTTCCTTTGCGGGGGGTGGGGTTAGAGTTGTTTCCTGATAGAATATTAACGCTATATTGGGTGGGGGTGGGTGCAGAAAAGCAGGATTTTTGATAATAAAAATGAGTTTTTCTTTGTCCTCCCCCTGTAAAACAAAAACCTGACAGCTAATGTATTATACTAGTGTATTATTGACATAATACATTTCCAATGCAATAAAATCTGGTGCTGCCAAAGTTTTTTTAAAAAAATAACTGGTGCAAGATGTCTAGTCTGCACACCAACTGAACATATTTCAAACACAGGTCTGCCTTAACAGCTTGTATTTTTAAGTCCAGTTGCACGGCACACTCTGGCAGAATATCCTCCATCTACCATCGCGGGTTTTATGGGATTATGGGAGTTATAGTCCGGCAACATCTGGAGGACCACAGGTTCCCCAGCCATGCCCTAAAACAGTCAATGCCCAAGCAGGGCCAGGGCGATTTCATTCCGACCTCAGTGCCTTCTCCCTGCTCAAGCAGATGCCTGAGGAGTAGCAGCAACAGTTTCCTGGGCCTGTCCTGTTCTAAAATCAGTTTAGGCCCTTCTGTAGGCCAGGTTTTGATCCTCCACACAGCCCTAATGCACTGACTCCACCCATGGAAGTCATTCTAGGGCAGGCCTGCGCAACTAATAATAATAATAATAATTTATTATTTGTACCCCGCCCATCTGGCCGGGTTCCCCCAGCCACTCTGGGCGGCTTCCAACAAAACAGAAATTCTAAAATACAGAAATCCATCAAACATTAAAATACAGAAATCCATCAAACATTAAAAGCTTCCCTAAACAGGGCTGCCTTGAGATGCCTTCTAAAGGTCTGGTAATTGTTGTTCTCTTTGACCTCTAGTGGGAGGGCATTCCACAGGGTGGGTGCCATTACCGAGAAGGCCCTCTGCCTGGTTCCCTGTGGGACTTCTATGTTGCGCAGGCCTGTTCTAGAGAAAGGAATTCTCCTGGGCGGCTGTGATCAGGATTGGGTGTGTTCCCATGTGCTGGCTTGTGAAAACCCAGCACAGAATCTAGGGTCTGGCACACACTTTGGCATCCTGAAAATCTTGGCTTTTGTTGCTAACACAAAAGCCAGCTTCTCTTGGTTGCAGAGAGAAAGCTCGAAAGATTTGGGGCAGCGCCTGCTTATTTGAGGAGCTAAGGAAAGGTTGGGAAGGGTGGCTCTCGGTCTGCCCTTTGTAATTCCTCTGCCCCCCATTCTACACCTCAAACCCCCTTGCCATTTTTTTCTCTGCTCTGTCCCAGTGCCACCTCAGCCCGTTCTCTGTGTCCTATTCCAGTGCCATCCTACTCTCCTTTTTAAACAGAAACAGTTTAAGCCCAGGTTTCAAGAGATCAAAATGCTCACAGGAAGCTGCCTCATCCAGAGTCAGACCATTGGTCCATCTACCTCAGAGTGGGGAACCTTTTATGGCCAGATCCTTACCTCTGCGTGATGGAACCTAGCACCTTCTGCAGAGCACATGCTCTGTTCCTGAGCTATGCCCCTTTCTAAACTGAAAGTGGGTATAAATTATTGTGGAATTCACTGTTAATGGAGGTTAGAACTCTCAGTGGCTATACGTCACAATGGCTATATGCTGCTTTTAGTATACACATGCATAAAAAGCTGTTGGATGGCAGCTATGCGAGAGGGCAGTTGGCCCCGTGTCTTGCCTGTGCTCTTCCCAGAAGCAACTGGTTGTCCACTATGAATGAATGAATCAATTGATTATGGCCCACTATGGAAACAGGATCCTGGTCTGATAAGCCTTTGATCTGATCCAGCGTCCCAGTTCTTAACGTTTGTAAAACCAAGCTGAAACCCATGGAACAGCTGTGCTGCTGAGTATCTGGAGGAAATGCCTTCATCTCTCTTTCCTCTCTTTCCAGGTTCTCAGCTTGTATAACACTATCAACCCAGAAGCCTCTGCGTCTCCATGCTGTGTATCCCAAGATCTGGAGCCCCTCACCATCTTGTATTACATTGGAAAAACGCCCAAAATCGAACAACTTTCTAACATGATCGTAAAGTCTTGCAAATGCAGCTAAGGGATATTCTGAAGCGGCACAGCAAGTGCATCCCCCCCCCCCCCCGGAAAAGAAAGGAAGAAAACAAAACATAAGAAGAAGAAGAAATGTAAAGAAAAACATAGGGTCTAGCAGTGATTTAAAAAAAAAAACAAAGGAGAAAAAAGCGGTACTAGTCCAAATCGTTTGAGAGTTTGTTTCATTGTTTTGTGTTTTGTTTATTAAAAAAAAATCACCTGAAGCAAAAACCGTGAAGGCCTTATCCTACATTTCAACTACTTGGTTAGTGAGATAGACAAGAAGGAATTTTCTTTTTAAAAAAAACAAAAGCAAAAAAAAAATACTAACAAGAAAGAAAAGAAAATGAAAAAAAACCTTTTAAAAAAATAAACACTGGAAGAATTTGATAGAGTTCTTATGTGAAAGGAAAAAAACAGGAAAACTATCCCATTCAGTGGAGTTGCTGTATCTGTTCCATGGCTTACTTGACCTCCGTGTTACGCCATAGATGCTCTACCCATTCCCTGTAGTTCTTAGAAATTAACAGCGCATTATTTATTTTTGTGTTATATGATCAAATGAGGGTGCATGTCATTGCCATGGGAGGGGGGACGGGATGAGGGAGCAAAACAAACAAACAAAAAACGGGCAGACCAAATAAACTGCAAGAAACCTGGTTTAATCCCTTAGGAACCTGAGCTCAAAAAAAGAAGAAGATTTTTTTAAAAAAATCCTGCAAACCATGATTTGCTTAGCTCAGTTCAAACAGTAGTTCGCTATTTTTAAGGAAGTCTACCTTAAAAAGAAAAAGCCACATACACCGTTGTTTTTCTTGCCAAGAGCCTAGGAAGGCTTTATACAAAGCCTCGCACCATTTGTTTTTATACTGAAAAGCTTAACAATAAAGGACATTTTTGTTTCAGTCTCAAAGACAAGTCTATTAGGATTCTTTTAAACATGCAAACATACCACCACCAACGACTGTAAATGAACTAAACCGTCAAGTTTAGTAAACCAGTGAAATATTTAACATGTACTGGTCTAATCTTCAGACCCTAATATGTTGCTGTACAGCTATTGCTTTGGGATTGTTTGTTTTATTTGTGTTTGTGCGCGCGGGTTTTTTTTTGTTTCTTTGTTTTGTATATGTAACCGTACCTATAGTATTACAATAGGTGGGTAGTAAGAAGCCAGCTTAATTGGAAACATATCTGTAGATCTCTATTGTAAACTATTAAAAAATTAAGTACTTTATGTGTAACGTGTAAATTTTCACCATATTTTTGTACTCTGTTAATACTGTCAACTCTGAAGAGTTTGAACTTAGGGGCTCTTGTTTATCACTTGGAATTGTCTGTTTCCCTCTAGCTGGCCAGTATGAGAGAAGCCCCTGTTTTTTTGTTTTCTCCCCCCCAACTTGCACTACAAATACATGTTTTGTAATATTTGCTATACATGAGCTTTGTATGTGGTTTTTCATCCTGACGATATAAGCTACCTGACTCCAATTTCATTCTGTTTCAGAAGAAGAAAATAAGGTAAGAGTAAAAACAAAACAAAACTAACAGAAGGCGAGGCAACCCCCCCTCCCTCCCCTTAGTCATACATTTGAAACCGGGAGGCTTCAAAATGCTGAAGTTTTAAATCTCTCTTTGGGTGCTGGAACAGAAGGCAATTTTCGGGGGTTTTCCCAGATGGCAGGGACAACACAGAAGCAAAGACTTCTGGACTTATAATTGATCTGCTTGTATAAGCATTCGTTGGCCTGATCAGGCTGTAGTCAGTTCAGCCAGTCAAAATGAAAAGAGGAAAGTCACACACTACACCCCCATTGTGATGTAGGAGGCGCAGGGGGGTTGAATCTTGGCTCTGCTGTAGCACCCACTGGGTGACCTTGTGCTAGTCACCTTTTCTCAGCCGAGCCTACCTCACAGGGTAGTTGCAAGGATATAACAGGCATGTGTGCCGCCTTGAGCTCTTGAGAGGAAAAACCATCCCATTTTGCAATACCAGACAGTCCTGTATTTGAAGGGCTGCTGGAATAGGCTTCTATTTGAAGGAGTCCTCTGCTGCGCTGGTCCAGGCCAAGCTTGGCTTAAAGAGAAAAACAGGAAGGAAGACTCGGGGGCCCATAAAGATGCCCAATAACTCTTAGCAGCTGAGTGCAGGGTTCTACACATTGGCGATATGTATTGTATGTCTATTTAAATTAGAAATTATTTCCAAAATTTGCATCGCGACATAAATTAACACATGCAAAGTCCATGCAAATCTCTTGTCTTTTTTGTGTGTGTGATGTGTAACCTAGCTGCTAGATGGGGAAGGAGAAGCATCTAGTTTGCCTGGGAATATTTCAGGTTTGTTTTTAAAGAAAAGGTTTGCAGCTGGCTCAAATGGGAGAATGGCATTTGTACCGCACAGTTGTGCTCACACTTCCCCACATAGCTCAAACCTGCTTCCCTGCACACACAGCCCCAGCTAGGTTTGTGCATCACATGCCCATGTCTTTAGTCCTAAATAATCCAGGGTGTGTTTAAAAAAATCACAATAGTGCCTTTAAATTGATGCAGTCAAGGGTGTGTTAGGTTTCAAGATCGAGGTTTGATTCATACTTTCAGGAAGGTTTGATAGTTTGAGAGGAACACAAGCCATGCATATTGGGGCTCACAATAAGGTAAATAAATTCAGCCACAGGGTGCATAGGTAAAGGTAAAGGGACCCCTGACCATTAGGTCCAGTCGTGACCGACTCTGGGGTTGTGGCGCTCATCTCATGTTATTGGCCGAGGGAGCCAGCATACAGCTTCCAGGTCATGTGGCCAGCATAACAAAGCCGCTTCTGGCAAACCAGAGTAGCACACCTAAACACTGTTTACCTTCCCGCTGTATCTGTTTACCTTCCCGCTGTATCCTATTTATCTACTTGCACTTTGATGTGCTTCCGAACGTCAATAATAAATAAATAATAAATAAATAAATTCAGCCACAGGGTGCATTAGCTGTATGCTATAATCCACATTAAAACTACATTCCTTTTTAGGCATTGTCGACATCAACCAACTTTCAGACATCCACTGTTACTTTAATGATATGAATGGTTCTGCGTTAGTTCTCTATAACAGTGCTTCTCAACCTTGGGTCCCCAGATGTTTTTGGCCTACAACTCCCATGATCCCTAGCTCACAGGACCAGTGGTCAGGGATGATGGGAGTTGTAGGCCAAAAACATCTGGGGATCCAAGGTTGAGAAAGGCTGGTCTATAGGAATATGGTAATGAAATGAAGATGTCATTTCCCTCTAAGAAAACAGTCCAGAAATAGGACTTCCAGATATTTTATTTGGAAATGGGGATTTGGTTGGGTCTTACTTGTGTGATACATTAAGCAAGTACATTTACTCTAACTTTCTTACATAAGAGGATTACTTGCACTGGGCCAAATCATGATATATGCTGAATCAGTTCATGAAACACTGAAACCGAGGTACAAGTAAGTCCTCTTCCCAAGAACCACTCACACGTTGAAGCCATGTTCGCATGCTAAAGCCACACCAACCAGCCCTGCCCCCAGTATCCTGCACACTGACTTGGCTGCTCTTGGCATCTCTAGTACAGCATGAGCACCGGGAAGTCGGGGAGGAGTCGCTTGGCATGACTCCACTCGCACATTGATTCAATGTGTGGGTAGTTCTTGTGAGGAGGGCTGTTGTTGCAATAAGAATGACTGGAAACTGAAACAAGTTTTCCAGAATAATGGCCACACTCTCGTTCTCCGGAGGCTCATAAGCTTTGGATCAAATGTTACAGCTCTCGTGTGGAGACTGCCAAAAAATGGCTCGAGAAACATTGCACTCCATGCCGGCTGTGATGTTTTGAAAGCTGCTTTCCTCATGGTTCAACCAAATAATGTGCAAATGCTCAGAATCAACACTGTGCGAGTTGGCAGCTGCAGAGGCTGATGTGGAAGCTCTTCACATTCCTCAGGACAACCTTTTGAAAAGCGGTTTCCAACTGTGATGGCTGCCATGTGGATTCCCACATTCTCCACGTGGAGCTGGAGGTCTAAGTACAAAATCCCCAAGAGAAGACCAGAAGGACATTTCTATTCCAACTCTAGTCTTGGCAGTAACTCTTACTGAAGTCAGTGCAGGTTACCTGGAATAGGTATCTAATAGCTCAGTTTCTAAAGAAGCCTGCTTCTAGCAACAGGGTTAAATTCCACACAAAAAACGGTTTATTACTACAGATCTTGGATTGTCGCATTATATCAGTGGATATAACTGAGATATTTGAGGCAGCTTGGTCGTTCTGTCTTGGATGTTCTCCATATAGAAGAGGTCTGCTGGATTCTGTAATGCTTTATTTTCAAGGACTGGCACAGAAGTACAGTGGTACCTCAGTTTTCAAACGTCTCTGTTGACGAACGTTTCAGAACTCGAACGCCGTAAACCCAGAAGTAAATGCTTCCGTTTTCGAACGTGCTTGGGAAGTCGAACAGCTTCCAGTGAGGTACCACTGTATTTTTCACAATTTTCTCTATTAAATTTGCAGGCCGCCCTTTGCGCCTCGGTTTTCAAAAATTTCAGAACTCGAGCTTTTCTTCTGGGACGGAAGAAAAAACCGAGGTACCACTGTATGTAATCAAAACCATTTGGATGCTTTAAAATTTGAGAGATTCCCCCCCCCCTACAGCTGAGATGGGGTCCCTGAGGCCCTGCAACCATTTCTGCGGGCTTCAACTCCCATCAGTTCCAGTCAGCACTGCCAGTGGTGAAGGGTATTGGGAGTTGTAGTCCAGTAATATCTGGAGGGTCACAGGATAGCTCCACCCCCTCCTGCTCTGTTGACATGGAGACAATGGAATCTCGGCTCCTATGCCATTAAAGAAAAGTTTAAACAAGTTGCACTTCAACTTGTGATCTCCAATTAACATATGTATGATTCTCAGACTGAACCAGGACATGAGATTCTGAACTGGGTATGAATTTGCTTTCTCTTGTGAAAATGGATTTATGTGGAAGGCCAGTCTCAATGGGACCAAAATGTGGTCCCACACAAGTCCATAGCCATCCTGACATCTCACTGCTCGTGAAGGATATATGCATTTTTGCCTAAGTGACCCAAGCAGCAAAATGTACTACTATAGTCCAGGCTTCCTCAAACTCGGCCCTCCAGATGTTTTTGGCCTACAACTCCCATGATCCCTAGCTAGCAGGACCAGTGGTCAGGGATGATGGGAACTGTAGTCTCAAAACATCTGGAGGGCTGAGTTTGAGGAAGCCTGCTATAGTCCATAGAATAGAAGACTTTAGAACAAGGCGGGGGGCATTTCACAGGTTTATATTAGACCTTGAGCGGAATCCCCTTTATTTAGTTTAAAACTGAAATGAAAATGATTTGCTGAAGTAGAGACAAGGAGAATAAACCTTTCTGAAGCAATCAAAGTGTTACGTATTTTTGCTATTCTTTTCCGATTCAGAAAAGCAAGAAGCTAATTGCGCTTTGCTGGAAATGGCTTTCTGGCATGACTTAACAACTGATAAAAAAAATCTATGAGTGTCACAATTTAAAATGGAAAATTAAATATCAGAATAAAGGCAATGGCTGTTTTAGGCAAGAAACAGGGCAGGGTTCAGGATTCATGGCCAGCACAGCTGCTTTTTAACTGGGAATACAGAATGTGCATGGTTGCATGTGCCCTGACCCTTGGCAATCCCCTCTTCCTGGCATTGTAATGTTGGAAGTGTAGTGGGATTATTGCCCATCGCTTGCGCATGACCTCAGTGTACAAAGTGCTTCTTAATTACAGGAGACTGTCAGTGTGGAGAGAGCCAGTGTGGTGTAACGGTTAGAGTGTTGAACTAGGACCTAGGAGACCAGGGTTCAAACCCCAACTTAGCCATTAAGCTTTCTGGCCACAGCCTCTCAGCCTAACCTACTTCACAGGGATGTTGTGAGGATTAAATGAGGACGGGGAGAACCAGGTATGCCACCTTGAGCTCTCTTTGGAGAAAAGGTGGGATGTAAATGCAATAAATAAATAAATAAGGCATGTTTCAGTTACCCTACATTATTCCATAACTCTATACTAACTGCTGGGGTCAGTTACAGAGCAGAATAATAAAAGTATTTCCCACCTTCTCATGAACCACATTATTTTGAGAGAGAGTTCTGCAACCTGGGCGACAGTGCCAGGAAGGTCTGCATTGAGCACATCTCCTAAGGTGGTTGGAAGCAGAGGACACAGACGTTGAACACAGTGCACAAACAAGTTGATGCAGGAGATGGTGTTCTAAGTGAGCACTTCTTGTATCCTGTCCTTCCTTCAAGAATAGCAGGCAATGTACATGGGGGCTTCAATTTGTCTTCCCAAAGGTTAGTTAGCTTGAGAGCCCACAATTAACTCAGTGAGCTTCATAATTGTGTTGGGATCATAGCCAGACACCGGAGAGACCTGTCAGGAGTAAGCATGGAGTAAGCAAATGATACCAAATAATATCCGAAACAGCCTTATTAGAAAAACTAACCAATAAACTGAAACTGACACGGGGACAAATCGAAGAAGATGCCTTCACCCCAGTATGGCTCCCCTTTATCACATCACAGCCCAACAAGACAACGACAAGAATCCACCAACAGCATATGAATCAATATGGCTAACCTGATTAAAAAACACCCACCCACCCCACTCACGCCTGAAAACAAAGTTCACCACAGCCAATCACAAACAAACAACCACACCCTAGGCCAACCCCAACCTCTCTCACCACCAAAGGAACACAAGCAAATAGTAAAGAAAACCCGCACAAGCGATGCTGACACAAAACCTCACACATACATCAAGAAGAATAGAAACATTGCCACCCCCCCACTCACCATGCCTCTTTCCCCCTTTTCTTCCTAATGTAACACTAATGTCTCAACAAATGAAACTGATATGTAGAAAATGTAACTTGAAAAAGAGACAAGGCACATACCGGTACTTCTGTAAACTAAGAAATCTTTAATAAAAATATGTTTAATAATAATAATAATAATAATAATAATAATAATAATAATAATAATAGTGTTGGGATCAGTGATGTAGTGGTCATGGTTATGTGAGGTCACGATTCCTTACTATTTCTGCAGGAGGGACCCTCTCACCAGCATTCTAGAGGCATCCAATCAGCATTTAAAGAGGAGCTTTATACTCAAAAACTTAGCACATAGGAACACTGAAAACACGAGGTGCTTCAGTTTCAAGACAATGACATGCAAGTTCTATTATGTACAATGGAACTACATGGAGAACACAACTTAAGTCACTCTGAAAGAAGATACAGGAGCACTCCAAATCATTTGCTCATGTATGACCACAGAAAATAATAGATCCCATTGAAGCACAGGGAGATCTGCACTGACTTTGCAATGCATTTCCTAATCTTAGAAGATTGTATATAGTATATATAGCAGACGGTTGCCTGTTCCGAGACATCGAAGCAAGGGATGGAGAGATAAGACCTATGAGAAACTTCGATATTCAGTTCCGCCCCAAGTCACGATGAGAGAAAACAACAGCTAAGGAGTGAAAGAGACAACACCATGTATGGACAGAAGGAATCTCCATGGATATAACAGTTTTCATGCACAGGGCAAAATAAAGATAATAGTTTGAGTTCCTCACTTGAAGCTTTATAAATGTATATATTGTAACATCAGGAATAGAAATTAATTATGTAGCTGTTGGACTAAGGGATTATTATTATTATACCTGAAATGTAACAGACATTCATTAAGATTATGGAACGCAGTGATATAACATCAGAAATACACCCAAACCATCATGCACTTTAACTAAAATGTATTAATTGGAAGTTGATTGGCACTTTGTGTTTTTAATTGTGTAATTCGGGAATTAATTGTTTTTCTTGTAATTTGGCTATTATTGGGGGTATATTGGAAAACTAATAAAAAAAATCTTAAAAAAGAAGAAGCTTGTATATAACCTTAGAAAGGATGTGGCCATGTACCACGAAGGGATTCTCCACTTCTGAAGTTTCGGCACTTCTCAGGTGGGGGCCATTGCCATTATAAGAAAACAAGGGAGGCATTCATGGTATGTTCCGGCACCTCTTTTTCTAGAAAAAATAGCACTGTGAATTTACCACTACAGGTTAAGGTCATGTCCAAAACTGTATACGCTACAAAAAAAACATGCAATACATATAAGTGGGGGAGGGGACTTTCATAAAGTGAAAAGAGTTTATGATGTAGGATTGGAAATACGAGAACTGTCCCATCAATGTGAACAAGCAGCTATGTGTTATTAAAAGGTGGGTGCATGTGCCAATTTTTCTGCTAGCAGTGCTTGTCTTTTCACTTTCCCTACACTCCTTCTATATTGGTTGAGTCAATATGTCGTTAATAAAAGTAAAATATTTGATATGGAGGGTGGGGGAGGAGAACCTAATTGTATAAGTGCCTTGAAAACTTTCTTTTTCCAAAGAAGAAGAAGAAGTCCAGAATCTGCCTCTTAGATCAGACAGAACAAAGTCTATCAGGAGCCATGAGTTCTGGGAGAAAATAAACTGCAAGGTTATGTAATTATATGTGGTTATAAAGTAGATGTGAAGTCATGTAGTTGGCTTGTCACTGGGTATGGGTGTAACAGTAATTTCTTCATCTGTATATAAAATAAAACAAAACGGAACAGAAAACTATGAGAACTCCCAATCAAATTTGATATGCTAGTTTAATGAAGTAACCTGCTGGAATCCAAGAGTGAGTCTCCGGGGAATAAAAGAAACCACACTGTGTTGGTCCAACAATCTAATCTTCCCTTTGAATGAACCATTTAATGCCAAACCAAAAAGTTGGCAAGAAAGGTCCAGTGACCACTATTTCCTGGGTTTTTGTTCTGCTTGCACATACTTCAGCAATGCTTACTATTTATAAAGTAGATTCGGCATCCAGAGGCCCCCCTTTTTTACAGTGTTTAAGTAATTCATCTTTTGTGTCTTAAAGCTGTGAGATTGGTTGCTATTATTTAAACTAGCCACATGCCAACTAAATAGTAGGGTATGGAGAGCTTACATAATAAAGAATGAGGGGTGGGTAAAATGTATGGGGTGGTCCTTGGTATTCTACACCCTTATTCTTGCCAAATTCAGAACATCATTCTTGTAATGGGGAGGCTAGCAGATGGTATATGTGAATGTAAATAGCAATCGGTACAGTACTTGGTGATGGTGGACTATTTCACAAACTACATAGAAATAGTATGTCTGAGATGAATCATGTCATAACAGGCAGGCTGCAGAGCATATTTGCACATTGTGGACTTTCTGAAAAAGCTTGTAGCAGACAATACTTCTCAGTTCATACCTGCAGTCTTAAAAGCTGGTGACCAGGTTGTTACTAATGATAGTTGGGATTTCAGGACATTGGTTCATTTTGAGGACTATTAATTACTAATTTGATACATTTGAATTACTAAAGTAGGACATGATTATATATAGCAAGGGTTAAATGTAATTGGAGGAGTGGAGATGTAACGGAGAGCTTAACTGTTATGCTGCTATGCCAAACCACAGGTGGTGCTGTATCTGAATTGCTGCTGTTCTAGACTATTTTTTAGCAATAAAGTTGTTGTCCTGTTAGGCATCCATTTTGGCCTGGCCTCTTCTCTGAAAATAACCTGACAATTTTGTAGATGTACCTTCCTTCCAATACACTGATTTGAAATATGGTGTTGTACCCACGGCACTACTTGGAAGACAGAGAAACCCTATTGCTGAAAATCCCACACTGATGCAAGTACACATAATTAATTACGTGATAACAATTTACTTCTCAGACTTAGAAAAATGTAAATATGGAAACTCTATAGAACTGACATTCGATTCAGATACCTTCTATGCTAGATTAGTTGCCTGGATCAGTCTAGGAAGACTCGGATACAATCATAGAATTGTAGAGTTGGAAGGGACCCCAAGGGTCATCTTACTTAATGCCCTGCAATGCCAGAATCTCAGTTAAGCATCCATGACAGATGGCCATCCAACTTCTGCTTAAGAACCTCCAATGAAGGAGAGTCCACCACCGTTCTGAGGGTGTTCGTTCCACTGTCAAACAACTCTTACCATTAGAAAGTTCTTTCTGGTGTTTAGTCAGAAGCGCCTTTTTTGTAACTTGAATCCATTGCCAAAAAAAAATCCTTCCAGTAGCACCTTAGAGACCAACTAAGTTTGTCATTGGTATGAGCTTTTGTGTGCATGCACACTTCTTCAGATTTTGTTTCAACTACGGCAGACCAACACGGCTACCTACCTGTACCTTGAATCCATTGGTTCGGGTCCTAGCTTCTGGAGCAGAAGAAAACAAACTTGCTCCATCTTCCATGTAGCAGCCCTTGAGATATATGAAGATGGCTATCATATCTCCTCTCAACCTCCTTTTCACCAGGCTATATTACAAACCTAACTCCCTCAACCATTCTTCATAAGACTTGGTTTCCAGACCCTTGATCATCTTGGTTGCCCTCCTGTGCACGCATTCCAGCTTTGTCAATACTATTCTTAAATTGTGGACATAGTACTTCAAGTGTGGCCTAACCAAGGGAGAATAGAGCAGAACTATGACTATGACGTCCCTTGATCGGGCCACTATACTTCTGTTGATGCAGCCTAGAATTATTCAAAACATGCAGTTCTGTGAAAAGGAATGAAAGCATTCAGATTATTAATACATTACAATTCAAAGAAGAATTACTCGACTACTTTCTGTATATGGAAATTTAAGCACAACCTGGGGGAAAAAAATCCAGTGGCTGTGTAAGAATCCAGGCCTTCATAAATCAGTAGAAGGATTTTTTTCCAGGGGTAGATGGTGGACATGTAAATGCTGCTACCCAATCCCAGACCATATTAAGTTACTATTAATCATTATTTAAAATTCTCTCCCCTGTGCAATATTGATCACGTTTAGAACTGGCTGCTTCGAAGTCCCAACTGAAGAAGAAAATAGAGGAATGTTTCCCCCCCAGCCATTAGGATTCTATAATTTATCCATGAACAAACTACATGGCTGTTATGAAACTGCAAATCCAACATGTACAAAGTTGGCACTGTGAGGATGCTACTGAAGAAGAAGCACGTGCCAAGGTCTCAGTGTTCCAGTTCTCAAAGGGAGCTCTCTCATTTTGAGGCATGAATCAGCCAGAATTCAAATAACCAAAGTCATTTATTTCATGTAAGCCTATGCTTGGACCTCCTACTGAAACTAGAGGGCTGTAAAAGTGCATACATGTGACTGGATGTGGTGGCTGAGCTAGACCAACCTCACTGGTCCATGATACCATCGACCAGCCATGCATATTAATCTCTTAGAGCACAATCTATCCCTACTCAGAAGTTCAACTGGATTTATTCCAAGCTAAATAGGTATAGGTCTGGCATCCCCAAACTGCGGCCCTCCAGATGTTTTGGCCTACAACTCCCATGATCCCTAGCTAACAGGACCAGTGGTCGGGGAAGATGGGAATTGTAGTCCAAAACATCTGGAGGGCTGAGGTTTGGGGATGCCTGGGAATAGGATTTGCTTTTCTCTTTCTCTTGAGTAGTATCAATGTCCTCAGCCACTTCTCTTTATGCCATTATTATATTGCCTTGGACAACTTCATTCAATACTGGAACATTATTTTATTTCCCTTTATTTGTGTTGGTGCTGACCTTTAAAGCCCTAAACGGCCTCGGCCCAGTACTGTATACCTGAAGGAGCGTCTCCGCCTCCGAGGGTCTTCTGGCGGTTCCCTCACTGTGAGAAGTGAGGTTACAGGGAACCAGGCAGAGGGCCTTCTCTGTAGTGGCACCCGCCCTGTAGAACGCCCTCCCATCAGATGTCAAGGAAATAAACAACTATCTGAATTTTAGACATCTGAAGGCAGTCCTGTTTATGTTTGATGTTTTATCGTGCTTTTAATATTCTGTTGGGAGTCACCCAAAGTGGCTGGACAAACTCAGCCAGATGGGCAGGGTATGTATGTATGTATGTATGTATGTATGTATGTATGTAGAAATAAATAAATAAATAAATATTATTTGTTCATTATAATAATTTGCCATTAGAGGTGATAATCCTTGATTTTGCTTAGCTTTAATATTATATAGCCTTTTAATTGTGTTTGTGGGAGGGGGGGGGCTATGACTTTGTTTTGTTTTTGTTCTAACTATTTATTTGTGTTTTTATCTTGTGAACCACCCTGAGATCTTTATGGTTGCTGTTGCTTTCAGTCCACAGATGATTTGAAACTGATCACGTTCCTCACTATTTATATTGCATTTCCTTTGCACCGAAATGCATGGGTGGACAACTTAACAACGTCACTTACATAATTTCACAAATTCTGTAAGTTTTGTAATTTTGCCACAGTGGACAGCGAGGTGAGCAACATAGTTTTGGGTGGAAGACAAACTGCAGTAGAACAGAGACAGTGCTTTATGTGACGAATGCAGGGCAGGCAGAAAACAAGGCCTTCTTCCATTCTCACACCTGTGTGCTTGAAAGTGGCATCCATCCTGGGAAAGTAGCATCCACATTATACATTTTATATCCATTTTTAAGAGTCATGGTTGTCCCCTCCCCTGACACACAAAGAATCCTGGGAACTGTAGCTTGTTAAGGGTGCTGAGAATTGTCGAGAGACCCTCGTCACAGAACTACAACTCCCAGAGTTCCCTGGGAAGAGGGATTTGTTGCTAAACCAGTTTACATCTGTGGTGTGGACAGGGGCAAGCCTGAGGTGTTTTGCTCCACTTCTGCCCCCACGATGGGGGGGGGAGCAAACTCCGCAAGGCCTTCTCCATGAGGTGGGGGGAGATCCTTTCTGGACCCTTCCGTCTGGAGGTGGGGTTTTGCATTGGCTGTTTCCTTCAGGAGAAGCCAGTGTAAAGCCCTGCCACCCTGCTAGGTGGTGGGGAGATCTCCCCACCCCACCCCACCCAGTGGTACAGCTGGGTGGCGGAATGCCTCCCCTTTCACTGACTCAGCAGGAGGGCTGAGCTTTGTCACTGGTCTCTCTCTGCCCCTAGAGACTTGGGAGACCAGCGGCACAGCTGGACGGCAGTATGGGGGGGGGTGCTGCCCCTTACAGAGTGCCGCCCAAGGCAGCTGCCTCCCCCTGCCTCATACATGGGCTGCTCTGGGTGTGGATGTGCCCAAAAGACCGATCTCAAAACTTGACCCAGTAGGTACATAGCCTGACAGAGGCCTTGGAATGAACTCCGTGTAGTCAATCTCTCAGCTCAAGACCAACCGTAGAGAAATGTATTAGCTGGATAGCTCCTCCGTAGCAGAAAAGCTGGAGAATGATCTGTATTTGAAGAATTTCTGCGTGAAGAATTTCAGAGACTGAGCTTACCTTCTTGTTGAGAGGTGGCTGTGGGTTGCGTGACGGGATGGATGGTGCTGTCAATTGTGGTTTCAGTTTCTCACTCTTCTAATCTTAACTTCACCTCTTACCATTTCAACATCAGTTTGCTTTTTAATTAAAAAAAAGAAAGAAAGAAAATATTCTCAAGAATTTGTCAAGAGTTTAGTACACATTTCCCCACTTCTTCTTTTACTTGTATCATATGAAATGATGACATGACAGCCTCCCATCAGGGTGGGAAGTTCATGGAGCAAATGCAGCCTGGCTTGGAGTTCCTCTCACCTCTTTTATAATCCAAGTCCTGTCCCTTTAGCTTGATGGACTCCTTTGAAAGACTGCCAGTTGGCAATGATAACTCCTCATGGTACCGGCTTGTAGACTGAGCTGAAAAAACAACGACAGTGTATATATCTCAAGGAAAAGTGGGAGGTCAGCCAGATTCTTTCAGGACCTTTTTATAAGAATCAGCTCCTGGTATCCTAGGGCAGCTGCCAGGACCCCTGTTGAGCCCACCAGACACCTAGTGCTGTGCCGAAACCTGTTCTCCAATTTCTCAAAAGTTTTCTTGGCCTGTAAAAGAGGCTGCAATTCCTATTGCCTCTAAAAGACGCCCATGCAACATTTATGACTAGTGGTAATGGCTGGCAGAGCAGAGAGGGGTGAGACTGTGTTTCCTACCTGGCTTCCGAACGTGGAGGTTGTTGCCAGTTATTAAGAGGGAGAAGGGCAAGTTGCTGTGGAGTTCATTGTGGTGAGGGAACAGCTCCTCAGTGCAACTCCGTATCTCTGGCCTTCCTGCCACCTCACCTCTCCCACTCTGCCTCTTGGTTACCGGCCGTGTCCTCCATGTTGGGAAGCCTTGTTGGCCATGCTGCCCTGCTGGCCATTACTGATGATCAGCTAGCTCAGTGTTTCCCAAATTTGGGTCTCCAGCTGTTGTTGGACTACAACTCCCATTATCCATGACTACTGGTCCTGCTAGCTAGAGATGATGGGAGTTGTAGTGCAAAAAACAGCTGGAAACCTAAGTTTGGGGGACACTGAGCTAGACTGAATGTAGCTCACCAGGTAGAGAAACTGACCTGTTTTTTATCTCTGCACAGGACTTAGCGGGTGGTAATTGGTGTAAGTGAGTTCTGCTGGATTGAGAGTGAAGGTTGTAATCAGTGATGAATCCAACTTTGGTGAAGGCTTGGGCAAGAGGATCTCAGTAGGCCCTGCAGCTCTCAGTTGGGTCTGCTCCTCATCTTCACACAGTCACTGCTGCCCACCAGCTTGGTTTCACCCACACAGCTGCCCAAAGCAAGTGGATAGGGCTGCCATATGTCTGGGAATCATGTCATGGTGGATTTTTGCCCGGCACGACCTACACGGGTGGTGCTGTAGGTTAAACCACAGAGCCTAGGGCTTGCCGATTAGAAGGTCAAATCCCCACGACGGGGTGAGCTCCCGTTGCTTGGTCCCAGCTCCTGCCAACCTAGCAGTTCGAAAACACCTCAAAGTGCAAGTAGAAAAATAGGTACTGCTACAGCAGGAAGGTAAACGGTGTTTCCGTGCGCTGCTCTGGTTCGCCAGAATCGGCTTTGTCATGCTGGCCACATGACCTGGAAGCTGTACGCCTGCTCCCTCGGCCAATAATGCGAGATGAGCGCCACAACCCCAGAGTCGGTCACGACTGGACCTAATGGTCAGGGGTCCCTTTACCTTTACCTTTAAGGCAAGTAGGGTGACTTTTATAAAATATCTACTGCTTTATGTATTTTTACTGTTGCTATGATAACTGCTTTTGTTTCTGATGTTTTTGATCTGTTTTATATTTGTTTTATGGTTCTCTTTTGTAGGCTATCTTGGAAAATCTAGATTAATAAAATTAGTGGATTTTTCTTTTTAAAAAAGAAATTTCTACACCACATGAGTGTAAAAAAACCCCAAAAACATCAAAGTGGTTTACAAAAAGAATAAAATTATCCATAAACACAGTTAAGAACAACCATTTTAAACATAGAAAATTAAAATTTCATCAAGAACAGATTAGAACATGCACCAGCCTTCTAGAAATGTGGGCAGGCTTGTCTAAACAAAAATGTTTTTAGCAGGCAGGGAAAGGAGTACAGGGAAGGAGCTTGATCTAGGAAGACCGATATACAGAAAGCAATGGGATAAATTGTGTATGAAATTTACAGCCTGTACAAATATAAAAGAGAACATGATGAAGATAATATATAGGTGGCATCTCACACCAGAAAAGATAGCCAAAATTTATAAAACCAATTCGAAAGAATGTTGGAAATGTAAAGAGAAATTAGGAAATTATTACCATTGCTGGTGGCAGTGTGATAAAATATATGAATTCTGGAATTAAGTGTATGAAAAGTTTAAAAAGATGCTTAAGTTTACATTAAAAAAAACAACAACCAGAAATATTGTTATTAAGTATGGTGCCAGATAATTTCCCTAATGATAGGAAAAATATATTACTATATGCATGCGCAGCAGCTCGCCTCCTTATAGCAAAGAATTGGAAAGGAGAGAAAGTACCAACTATTGATGAATGGCAAGAAAAATTAGTGGAATTTATGAACTTGGCAAAGATGACAGCAGCAATTAGAGATATCCCGATACAGAAAAGTAAAGCAGAATGGAAATATAGAATCATAGAATCATAGAATCATAGAATCATAGAGTTGGAAGAGACCACAAGGGCCATCCAGTCCAACCCCCTGCCAAGCAGGAAACACCATCAAAGCATTCCTGACAGATGGCTGTCAAGCCTCTGCTTAAAGACCTCCAAAGAAGGAGACTCCACCACACTCCTTGGCAGCAAATTCCACTGCCGAACAGCTCTTACTGTCAGGAAGTTCTTCCTAATGTTTAGGTGGAATTTTCTTTCTTGTAGTTTGAATCCGTTGCTCCGTGTCCGCTTCTCTGGAGCAGCAGAAAACAACCGTTCTCCCTCCTCTATATGACATCCTTTTATATATTTGAACATGGTTATCATATCACCCCTTAACCTTCTCTTCTCCAGGCTAAACATACCCAGCTCCCTAAGCCGTTCCTCATAAGGCATCGTTTCCAGGCCTTTGACCATTTTGGTTGCCCTCTTCTGGACACGTTCCAGCTTATCAGTATCCTTCTTGAACTGTGGTGCCCAGAACTGGACACAATACTCCAGGTGAGGTCTGACCAGAGCAGAATACAGTGGTACTATTACTTCCCTTGATCTAGATGCTATACTCCTATTGATGCAGCCCAGAATTGCATTGGCTTTTTTAGCTGCTGCATCACACTGCTGACTCATGTCAAGTTTGTGGTCAACCAAAACTCCTAGATCCTTTTCACATGTACTGCTCTCAAGCCAGGTGTCTCCCATCCTGTATTTGTGCCTTTCATTTTGTCTGCCCAAGTGTAGTACTTTACATTTCTCCTTGTTAAAATTCATCTTGTTTGCTTTGGCCCAGTTGTCAAATCTGTTAAGGTCATTCTGAAGTGTGATCCTGTCCTCTGGGGTGTTAGCCACCCCTCCCAATTTGGTGTCATCTGCAAACTTGCTCAGGATTCCCTCAAGCCCATCATCCAAGTCATTGATAAAGATGTTGAACAAGACTGGGCCCAAGACAGAACCCTGTGGCACCCCACTAGTCACTACTCTCCAGGATGAGGAGGAGCCATTGATGAGCACCCTTTGGGTTCGGTCAGTAAGCCAGCTACAAATCCACTGAATGGTAGCATTGTCTAGCCCACATTTTACCAGCTTCTTTACAAGAATACCATGGGGCACTTTGTCAAAGGCCTTGCTGAAATCAAGATAGGCTACATCCACAGCGTTCCCTTCATCTACCAGGCTTGTAATTCTGTCAAAAAATGAGATCAGATTAGTCTGACATGACTTATTTTTCAGGAACCCATGCTGACTTTTAGTGATCACAGAGTTTCTTTCTAGGTGCTCACAGACCGTTTGCTTAATATGTTGAAGAGTACTTAAAAAAAGAAAAGATAAATACAAATTTGGTGATATGCTTCGATTAAAATACATATAGGATGAACAACAAATGGATAATAAATGGAGGAAAGGTCAACTTAGCAGATAATGTGGGGACAGAGATAAATCAGGTTAAGGAAGAACTGACAAAGGGAAGTGATGTTCAAACAATAGGAAATGCTCTTTTTTAAAATCTGTATTATATTCCTATGTTTATATGCTATACTCTCTCTCTCTTTTTTCTTTTTCTTTCTTTTTCCTCTTTTTTTTCTTTTTCTTTCTCTCTCCTATCTTTCTTCTATTTTACTGATTCGGAGTTGCTTTTCTGGTTTTTTTTGAGTAAATCTGAGGGGTGATTTATGATTTTGTTTTGTAACTTTGATATATAATTTATGATTCATGATCTATGTTTTAGGATCTTGTTTTGTAACTATAAAATACGAAATAAAGGTTTATTTTTTTTAAAAAAGGGAAGACGCTTGCCTGATATCAATAGGCAGGCAGTTTCAAAATGTAAGTGCTGCCAAACTAAAAGATCTATAGAGATGCATGTACTGTCCAGAAGTGCAGCTCCACATTGAACAACACTGAATGTCAGCGAATTCTAGATCGTGCCAACAATTTCCAAAGGACTCGTTTGCCTTAGTTTTGCCAGTTCAGTACTGCAAATGAACCGAGATCAAAGCATCTTCAGGACCCCATCTAATTACAAGCGCAGCCACAAACGTTAAGAGTGAAATGGGACTTGTTCCTGAAAGAGAGCACAGTGGAACAATATTATGCAGTGTACAAATTCCATCAAACCACTGTACAAATAAACAATGCTACTGAATCACACAACAAATCATCGTACAATTAGGCCACACAAGACCATCTGGTTTACAAAGCAGCCTCCGAGCCAGAGGAGAAAACTTTGAAGATAAATATTCCCATATGCGAAAGGCAAATAAAACAAAATTACTACTCGCATGGAGCATCATCCTGTAATGTAATTCTCCGTGGGAATAGAGGGTTTCATACAGGGACCGCTCCGTTTTGAACGAAATTTGACAGATGCAGAAGGGGATGGAGTTACAAATTGGTTTGGGCGCCGTAGGAGCTTGACTAACTGGCAGTGCTGTTGGCTCTCTGGCTGTTTGTTTTCTGCTTGAGCATATCCTTGCGGATAATGCTTCAGAAGACAACTCAAAAGTGCACAATATATTTTAGCTTCCCCCCCCCCCCCGCCCCAGTCTAGGGGTGGATAGGTGCATACATCGAGTTCGTCTCTGCTTTTCTAATAAAAACAGTCTTAATGTTATTTCAGACAACTGTGAGGTAAAAGTGCCACAACACTGAAGGCCCAATACCTTTGCGTGTGGAGGTCCCCAAAACCACCCCATAGACAGAATTTTTGTTCAATGGTTTTTGACATGAATTTGGCCACAACTTTTATTGAATACAAATATCAAACCAGTGAGTGGTTGCGTAGGCATTGGTTCTCCAACTCATAGCTGCCAAGTTATCCCTTTTTTTAAGGGATTTTCCCTTATGCTGAATAGGCTTCCTCGCAAGAAAAGGGAAAACTTGGCAGCTATGCTCCAACTGTCACCCAAGGACAGAAATAAACTCGCCTTGTCAACAAGGGGAAACCCTACAGGGAGAGACAGGGAGTCGGGTCCAATAGGCTCTCCCCTCAGGCTCCCAGGGGCTCATGCGTGTTGCTGGTCCCCGACCGGGGTTATGGACACTGCATAGAGCCCCTGTATTCCTGACCGGAATCTCCCCTAACTCAGGCATTAACACAAGGGGCCAATGAAGTCAACCGACCCCATATACAACCAATAACCAATGCCTAACCGCCAACCTTACAAGTTGTGACTTATTTGCTATGCAGTAGGCAAAAACCAGATAGCACCAGCCAATCAGCCAAATGGAAAAATTCCTACCAGGCCCCTGAATACAGGCGACCCCATGAGAGGCACAGCAATGTCAATACAGAGGCCTAAAAACAGCGGAGGGAGGGCGGGGATCCGAAAAACGCAGCCAAAGAGAAAAAGAAACCTCTCCCTTTGGCTTTTATACCAAGGGGGCTGACCCATCAAATTGCAACATCCAAATTTGCCCAGCAACAGCCGAGTGACCACTCATGCCCCCACCTTTGGAAACCCAGGAGTGGTTTGCTAAGCCCCCACCGCAAATCGTGCTAGTGAACCCGCAATATTGTGTGGAAGGGACCTCCTGAAAAGATGGCCTCTACAAGTGGCCCTCACAGGAACACAGGAAGTTGCCTTCTACCGAATCAGACCATTGGATCATCTAGTTCAGTCTTTCTACATAGACTGGCAGTGTCTCTCTGGTGTTGTCAGGAAGGAATGCTCTCCCAGCCCTACCAAGAGATGCCAGGGAACTTGGGAACTTCTGACTGCAAGGCAGTGTAGGTTAAATCACCACTAATTATGTTAAATCAACATCCACCACCTCTAATTTTATAAAGTTAAATTGTTTTCTTGGATCACATGCAACACTTCCCGAGATGACACGGCAGCCTTTCCTTAAGCCAGCCTTAAAAGGGTCATTTTTCCTCAGTCAGAGCCTGATTGAAATCTTCATGAAAGATGAAATCTCTGAAATCTCAGTGAGGCCTTTTCCCTGGGTCGACTTGCTCTGACAGCTCTTCCCTGAAAGACGCCATTGACCTCTTGAGCTTAGGGCTGTCCTTTGCCAGAAACCTCCAAGGTTTCCAGAATCTCCATTTGTTTGCATAATGCCTGACATTTAGTAGCTTGTTTTCTATTTACCTCATTCCATATCGAACTTTATTTTATTTGACAGAGGAGGAATTTCTTGTCTTTTGGGGTCATGAGCCCATGGAGGGCATTTTGGAAGCGTAAAAGGAATTCTCTGTGCTTGTTTATAGAAAGAAGAAAAAATCATGCAGGCAAGCCGAGACTTCAGTTCTGTTTCTCTATTTCTTTCTTTCATTTATATCCCACCTTTTCCTCCAAAGAGCTCAGGGTGGCATGCATGGTTCCCCTGTCCTCATTTAATCCTCACAACAACCCTGTGGAGTAGGTCTGAAAGGCAGGGACTGGCCCAAGTGAGCTTCATGGCCGGGAGGGGATCTGAACCCTGATCTCCCAAGTCTTTGTCCAACAGTCTATACCACACTGGCTTTAAATGACATGGTTCTGTCATGTCTTCAGTAGAACCTGAAACTGTGTGATGTTCTCCTTGTTTAGAATCTAATATGAACAGAGGTCACTTAGCAGCAATGGCTGGCGCTTATGCCCTAAAGCAGGGAATGTGGAACCTATTGCCCTCCAGATGTAGCTGAACTACAATTCCCATCATCCTTCACTTTGGCCATGCTGGCTGGGGCTGATGGGAACTGTATTAGCTGCAGCCGGCAAAATTCTTGCAAGGATCTTAGCAAACCATCTTGTAACAATATCCGAGGTGACCCTTTCTGAATCCCAAAATGGTTTTCGGCCTTCTAGGGGGACAGTGGACATGATTTTCACCGCTCGACAGCTTCAAGAAAAATGCAGGGAGCAAAACCAACCACTGTATATTGACCTGAGTAAGGCTTTCGACACTGTAAATCGTAATGCCTTCTTGCAGGGGGCTGTGGTGGACCACCTAATACGCAGTGTGTGTGTGTGTGTGTGTGTGTGTGTGTGTGTGTGTGTCTACAATTCAACCTATATCCATAACTCATATTTTGATAACCATAGTTCTGCCTTTTAGCCAATAATTTTCAGGGGAGGAAATTAGTAGACTGCTCCAGTTACACTGTGAAATTATCACAGGTCCCCAGTTCTGGGTGTTGTTATGCTGCTTGCTAAATCTGGCCCTGGACAGAACAGCCTTAATTTCTGCCATCAAAATAAATAAATCTAATGTGATGTCATATATATATATATATATATATATATATATATATATATATATATATATTCAACTGTTCTGCACACGGTCTGAGAACCTCTCCAATAGAATGCTGTAATTTATCCTTCTTGGCAAAGCACATTCTCCTTATTTTGAAACATATAGTGAGTCAGAACATTGGTCCTTCTAGCTCAGTATTACCTACACTGACTGGCAGCAGGCCTTCAGGGTTTAAGGAAGGAGTCACTCTGCACCACTCTAATCCTTTGTTCAGGTAGGATGTTGATTATATAGATTTCATTTCTCTGAAATGGCAAGCATCATGAGGAGGGACAAAGGAAAGGGGAGTTACCTCATAATTTCCCCCTTCACTCTTCCCATCACTCTTCCTCCAACACCATGTAAGCTACGTTATTCACTCTGTAAAGATACTTGGGAAACTTGCTAAGTTTTTCCCTCAGGCCTGCAGTGGATGTACGCTGGGGAACAGGAAATGTGGAGTCTTGTGATGCAGATTGTTATACCAGATGACAATCATAGCACATGCTATTTGTGTAGATCAGTGGTGTAAGTGAGTCATCATGCAGAGCTGACCTTAGCTGCTGTGAAAATGGGCCTTTCAGTCATCATTGCCATAAAAATTCCAGAATCTTAGAAGCCAACGCTATGCTAGAATTTCAAGTTCTTCTCCAATAAGCAATGGTAATTCGTTCGGAAATAGTCGCAACATCCCTGAAATCAATGGCAATCTTTTCAGGAAGGGTGGGCTAAGACTAGCTACTGAATTTGGCCTCTGGTAACAGCCCTGGCTAGATTTTGAGTCAAAATCTTCCTTCTCACTCAATATTTCTTAGCTTGCCCTTATGAAAGAAGATTGAAATCCAGTATCTCAGAGAAAGCAAGTCATTCTTCTTTGAGATCACCTATGCTAGGGTGTGGCTCTCCAGAGAAGTGTCCCTATTTTTCAGGGATGTCCCTGATTTAGAAAAGCCATCTACTGGGGAAATGTTGGAGGGTATGCAGATGTTGATGGTCTACAACCTCCATCATCTCTAAATATTGGCTCACCTGGCTGTGGCTGATGGGAGTTGGAGTCCAACAAACAACTGAGGGCCCACAGCTTCCCCACTCCTGACCTTATAGAGTTGTACTTATTCCTAAAAGGTGAGAGCTGGGCTGGGCAAAAGGTCCTGGAGGGCCACAATGTGGAAGTAGACCAGAAAAGCTACACTAGCTGGGCAAGATAGGAGCCTTAGACACACTTGAGCATACTTGTGACTTGGAACTCCTTCTGGGCTTCCAAAGATGCATCTGATTGGCTACTGTGGGAAACAGGATAGTGGACTAGATAGGCCATTGGTCTGATTCAGCAAGGATCTTTCTTATGGTCCTGTAGCCTTACTGAATGTGTGCAGTGATAAAAGATGAGTCTTACAGGCAACAGCCTGCAACCTAAAATAGTAGACACTATAATCCTCGACTGTTGAAGATCTGTGTTATGAAGGACATTTAAGTTTGTAACTGAAAATGGTTGGGATGGTGGTGTGGTTCAGACTTTTGAATTGGGCACTGTTGCCAAATGATGAGTCAGCCTCTGCCATTGTGACTTTAACAGCAGCCTCTTGCACAGGAATGAGCAGGCAATGCTAATGCACCTGGTTAGCCATTTGAGGACCAGCACAGCTTCACTGGAGCCGCAGGTTCCCCATCCCTAGCTCAAACCATTGCTAAGCATTCACATGTCGGTAAGATACATTTGAAATGTGCACAATTTGGCCTGCCATTAGTAAACCCCCCAGTGATGGCATGTTTTGAAAGCATGGTGTTCTTACAACTTATTTATTTGGTTCAATGCACAGGCAACATCTGGTTTCCAGTTGAATCTGGGGCTAACCGAGGCTCAGCGAGCATCAGATGTCTTGCCTGAGGTTGCACACTGATTGGTACCTCAGTCCCCCATTTGAACTCAGCAGCTTCTTAGTTCCCAAGCTCAGATCTGAAGGAATGACTGGACTGCGCGGGCCTTTCTAGTCCACATTATGAGGCCATTTCCTCCGGCTCTGCCTTGGATGTTGTTGTTATTGTGGTGTGCTTTTTAAAATTCTCTTTCCCTTGCATCAGTTGTGCCAGGCCATATTATGGAACTCACCATTTGACACTTGGGGCCGGCGGCTCTGATTTTGCTTCTTAATTGTATGTTGCTGCAAAATGTCAATCCGCTTGTCCAAGAAGAGGGAGATAAATTGTGCAGGAATCAGATGATGTTTTGCTGAGCTCCACTCTCCTGGAGCCTAGCTGGAGTTAGGGCTACACAGGCCTTAGCTTGAGAACCTTGTGGAGTATTCAGAACGAAGTTTCCTAATGGACATATGCAGAGTGTCTCTCCATAACCATGATTACCACTTACACACATGCTGTGGGGAAAAGTAATTCAAAGCCAAGGCAGTCATGGCTTCCCCCAAAGGAGCCTGGGAACTGTAGTTTGTTAAGAGTGCTGAGAGTTGTTAGGCAATTCATTTCCCCTCAGAAAGCTATGGTTCTCAGGGTGGTTTAACAGTCCATTCCTCTTCCCAGTGAACTCCTGGAATTGTAGCTCTGTGATGGGAATGGAGGGCATCTGGGACATAAGAGGTGGGAAGGAGCCACATGAGAATGAAGTGAAAGCCCTGTGGGATCCTCCCCCATTCTGCTTTGCACCTCTGACATCAGAGATGCAAAGAAGAAGCCCTTTGCAAATGTGCTCTTTGAAGCAGCCACCTCCTCCTTTAAACATTAGAGCAAGCAGGTGGATGGTGGTGTTTAAAGGAAAAGGGGCAGCTGCTTCAAAGAGCATTTTTGCTCAGACAGGAGTGCAGGAGATTTGCAATGCAGTGTAAGCAATTTTGACAGGTGGGCAGCAAGACAGATCAATGCAGAAAGATTTATTTCATAGTGAAACGTTTGCAAACCACTACAATGGAGCTGCTCTAACCATGCAGTCCTTTTATTTGTATAGACAAAACCCTCCTCCTTCTACAGAGCCTAAAGGGGGGAAATGGTTTCTCCTGAGCCACTGATAATTTAGAATCTGACACATCAGCTGGCTTCAGAGCCATGAAAACGCTCTGATAATGGGTTTTGCTGGGGGGGGGGGGGTTGGTAGGAAAAAGAAATATTCCAAGCTGTAATGATTAATGAGCAGACATAAAGAGGGAACACAAACTTATGGGAAACCATTTCAAACGGTGATGTCAGCAAGGAACAATTCGCAGACATAATTGCTAAAAAATTATCAGAGACTTCCTTGTCAAGTATTTTGTATGTTTATAAAGCTGTTGGTGACTCATTGAAAGCAGTCTGGGAGACTTATTTGATTTGGAATCAGGGTTTTATTATAGCTTAGCTGTTATGTAATAGTTTATTCAGACTAACGGTCAGCTATTCTTTCATGTCAACAGAGCCCGTGTGTGTGTGTGTGTGTGTGTGTGTGGCAAGAGGCTCCTTGTAATTCTTTCAGCAAAATGATATCTAAATGCTTTTCCATACTTTTGCATTTCGGATGCTGCCTCCATTGAGAATGCACTGGGGGAACTGCTCTTGGCTTCATTAGCATCTAGCTTCGCTGAGATGCCCAGACCAATGCTGAAGTCCACAAGGATTAACTTTATATTGGGTGTGTAAATAGCCCTTCACCTAGTCACCAGCGGTGAGTACAAATCCTCCCCAAGTGAGCAGCAGGGAATCTTCTGTAAACTGGAAAAAGAACTGGTTTCTTCATATTTCCATTTAGACTGTCAGTATGCCACATATAAATAATACAGGTATATGGGACAGGTGGAGAGGTAAATGTGCGGACTAGAAACTTTTCTGAACTTTTCTGATGCAAGGCTACACAAATCCTCAAGCTACTTGTAGCTGTGAGAGTGCACAGAGTGGGTACCATCAATGCAGCTGTGATGACATCCTCTGCTTGGGTACACCCTGCTCTGATGCCTGTCAGTTGCCCTGCCAGTCTTATAGGTTACAAGGAAACGCTTTATCCTCCTCTCCTTCCTCCTTATGTGTTTTCCAGATATGCTATTTCATCATCATTTCTCTCTTGCTAGGACTCACCCTATGTTCTTGTAATTTGTCATTTCTGTAATTTGTTTTACAGGATTTTAAAATTGTATTTTTATTTTTTTGCAACCTGCCCTTATGAGGGTGGATGGCTAAGAAAGATGATCAATATTGCTACACGCCACCCAAGTCTCCCAGCAGTGTGAGATTCCAGGCATGCTTACCCAGGGTTTGTGTTTCCTTTCGGGAATGAGGCACAGCAGAGACTGTGGTGTCCTTATGATATATGGTTATTTATACATATATACAACCTGAGCCCATGATGGAGGGATTCACAGCATTAAGAGGGTCTTGTTTCTCCCAAAGCTGCAGCCTTGGATTCAAGCATCAACCAACCATTGTGTTCTGATCCTCTCTCCTGCCTTTCCCAGCCTGCAACTCCCCACCCCCCACCCCCTGCCTAGGTCACATCACAGCCACCTCTCATCTCTACTTCAGACTCTGGCTTTGTCTTCTGACTGACTCTGAGATGGCCCCACCCACTGATCGTCTGGGCCAAAGCCTTTGTTTTCTTAATGGCCCATTTCCCAGGGAAGCTGAACATGGGAAGCTGGGTGCAGGGATTAGGAGTTTTGAATCCAGTTTAACACACACAAAGCTTGATTAGAATCTAACACTTACTGGACCCAGGGATTTAGGGGTCATAAGAATACTAATAAGAATCACCATTGTATTCAGGTCTTTAGTACTGTATGCTGCCTCTCCCCCCTCCCAACCTGACCATTCCTGCCATTAACTCTAAATCACCTCTTTCTCACCTGGACTACGAGTATGGTTTGGTGAAACTGATTTTGACTCTGTTTGATGCCTTGGATCCAGATCACTCAAACAATTTCCTGATTGCCTACAATCTGCTTTCACATACTGACCTCTGCCCCTTGGCTATGCTGACATTGCTAGTTTTGAACTGCCTGTGCATACATGAACAATCCATTATATGGTCACTAAGCCGAAAGCTGGCCTAGTGACCTACAATGCCATTGCTTGATAGATGGTGCTGATGCTTAAAAAAATGTCATCAGGAAAGTAATAGACTTGGAGGGAAACTCCAATGAATAACAGAAAAGAGAACATGAAGTTTCCCCTATCAGAATCTGCACACTTGAACTTTAGAGACCTAACTCGAATATGAATTCTACCTTCTAACACTGCTATTTTTCTACTGTGCAGTTTTGAAAATTGTGGTTGCCAGAATGGTAGCGTTGACCCAAATTGTGGAACACATAATATAGTCTGCAATGCCAGTGCAACAGCCACAGTTTGTGACATTGCTTTGGCACTTTGGTCATTGTGCTTTACCTAACCTGCTGTTTTCCCCTGGAGCAGCTTGTAGGGCTGGAAAATAATGGAAGTAAAGTTGATTTAAGTTGTGTGAGCAAGCATATTGAACAGGCTAGCAGTTTTGTGTGCTTTTGACTAGGTTTATTTTAGCGGTGTTTTCAGTGCATACTTAACACTGTCATTTAAGCAGGGCAAGTGCATTTGCTGATCCTCCTGAGCCATGGTAGGTTTTGCAATTAGGATCACTAACGCTTTCCAGCGCCACTAATGTTCAAAGCAAAATTGCAAATAATCTGGATGCAATTATTGGGTTGGCACGGGAACTATGATAGGGGGATTACACACTGCTTTTTCTTAAACACTTTAGCACAATAAGTTCTTCAGTTATGTTACCACTTTATTCATTGGGGTTTCTTTATATTAAAAAAACTAAGAAGACCCACCAGGGAAGATGTCACCAGCCAGTTCTCACCACTGACTCAGAAGCCTCCTTAGTTCTTTGTATCAGAGTTTTAGCCAGAGAACTAAAACTCGGTTAAGCCAGGGTAATTAGTGTTAAGATGACGAGCATCAGGCCAATTCATAACTTTGTAAAGTTTATTTATAGGAAGTCGGATCTGGAGATCATTTCCAGACTTCAGAGAAACTAGTCTATCTGAATTTTCAAAGAAAAGATAAGTACAGTGGGACTTCTAGTTCTGAACTTAATTCGTTTCGGAGGTCCGTTCTTAAGCTCAAACCAGTTCTTATCCTGAGGTGCGTTTTCGCTAATGGGGCCTGCCTCTGGCGCGCCATTTCCATTCGAATCTTGGGGCAAAGTTCGCAACCAGGAGCAGTTACTTCCAGGTTAGCAGAGCTCGTAACCTGAAGCGTTCGTAACCAGAGGTACCACTGTAACAAGATTCCAGTTTAAGAAGGGACACTCTAGGACAGTGTTGGGGAGTCTATGGCTCACTAAATGTGGTTGGTTCCCATAATCTCTTACCATTGACCATACTGGCTGGGGTTGATGGGATCTGAAGTCCAACAACATTCTCCTACCCTGCTAGAGAGGCCACTGAAGCTCCCTCCAAGTGGTGTGATGGAGAGAGGTGCAGGCCAAGTCTATGCATCTTCTCCATGAGTAAATTCCATGGTGCACCATGGGACTTACTTTCAGGAAAGAGAACATCAGGGCTCCTGCCACATGTGCCAGGGCATAATACACATAGAGCTCCCACATGAAGACCAGAACTCAGGTACATCTGATGTAGCTGCTGTGTTGGTGGTGGGAGGAATTAAACATTCGATGCTGCTGCTACAAAATAGTTACTATGTTGACACGTCCTCTTAACCAAAAAGAATAAGCAACCAGCTTTATGAGAATTGTCCGTGCTTTTGTTCCACACATTTTTGAGAAAGATGAAGATGAACTGGAAAGAATTCCGAGGACAACATGGATGATAAAAGATTCAGAATGCCAGACCTCTGAGGAAAGGTTGGAAGAAATGGGAATGTTTAGTCTCAAGAGCAGAGAGCTGAAAGAGAACATGGTCACAGTCTTTAGTTATGTAAAAATCTGGAATGAAATGATGCAAAAATACAATTTTTTTCTGCTTGGCCTCTTAGGAGAGGGCAAGCTGGATTTATGGTATAGGAAGAACAACTAGGGCAACAGCTCAGGAACTGTAACAGCCTTACCAGGAACAGATAGGCAACAAAATTAATTGCCCGTGGGAGCTTGGGGAATCTCCCTTATTGGGTTCTTTTTTAAAAAAAACAGGTTAAATAAGCATATGGCAAGACTTTTCCCAGAACAATTAATCTTGCCACAGCATAAATCATAGGCAGTGTATAACGGCATATAATGTTCTCTCTCATATGCACACTTAACCTGGGGGTATATCCCATTGAAATGAGCAGAGTGACTTCTGAGTGGATATGTAGAATTGTGTTCAATGGAACCTCCTTCTGGGCAGATATGTATAGGACTGCATAGTAAATTAAGCCCTTTTCAGGCATCAAATGAATGAGTTGAACAGGGTCATAGAGCAGGTGGGGGAACACACCTGTGCCCCACGTTCCTGTGTCCACCTCCCCATCCCCTTCTCTTTTCTGTGTGAGCATAAAAATCTGCAGAAAATCCTAAAGAACCTAACCACATTTAGCTTAACAGGTTCCTGGTTACAGGAAAGATTCTAACCCAGGCACCCCCAAACTGCGGCCCTCCAGATGTTTTGGCCTACATCTCCCATGATCCCTAGCTAACAGGACCAGTGGTCGGGGAAGATGGGAATTGTAGTCCAAAACATCTGGAGGGCCGAAGTTTGGGGATGCCTGTTCTAACCACAGTTCAATGGAACACAGTTCCAATCTCCCTTCAGACTTTCACACCGAATGCACAAAGCCTGGGAGAGGGAAGCCAGTAAGGCTTGGGGGGCAGGGGGGCAGGGGAACCACACCTGACATTAGACCTGTCTGAAACAGTCACAAGCATAAGGAAACAGAGGGTGTGGTTTAAGCAGTTTGAAAATGACCATAGCCCTAGATGAGCTTGTAACATTCCTGCAAGCCAAAATGATCATATACAGATTTTATTTTTGAGCATGTTCCTAACTAAGCTGCCACCAGTCATCTGCTCTTATCAATAAATATTTTCCAGGTGATATATTGCACAAAGTCCACAGGAAGTTAAATTGGGACGAATTAATAATTTATCGAGCCAAGTCTCTGAGGGCCAAAGTACAGTACTGTACAAGTTGTTCTTAATGTGTAAAGTGCAGCTATGCCTCTTGCCTTTCTCTTTTACTTAACTGCAAGCAATTGCACCAATAAATAGGAGGGAGCAATTGCTCAGGCTTAACTTCACAGGCCCTGCCAGAGATGGCCCCAAGATTTGAAGGGCCCACTCTCAGTGAATCTACTTCTTCATCACCATTCTCACGCCATCTTCTCTTCCTCATCCTTGCCACCACCTGCTTGCTAGAAATGCCACCTGCCACTCCTCCTTCTCACCACTGCTGGGCCACAGGGAGACATGAGTGAACAAGCAGGTCACAATGGAGAAGAGAGAAGCAAGTCCTGGGGGCTCTTGCCCCTTGCCCGCCTCCCTTCTTTACCTTGAAACCGGAGAACCTGTAAAATAGAGGACGCCTTCAAATAGCGCAGTGCCCTTGTACCTCCTTCAAACAGGAATTTCCTCTGCAAAGTAGTCCTAAAGTAGTCATGGCCTTTCTAGATGATGAAGATAATTTATTACCCTTCTTTCACCCCTTCTGGCTCGGTCCAGGGCCGTGTACACACGTGTGTCTGATGTCAGTAGCCTACTGCGGCCAGGTGCATTTTTGAGAGGGGGTGTGACTAGGTGCCCCCTGCTCCCTCATTGGAGTCTGGCTCTGGTTCACAGGTGGAGTTCTGCTGGCGGGTCAAGTTGCTGCCCCTCTCCTGTGCTGGGCTGTCTGCATGAGGGAGCAGCTAGCTCTCTCACGCCCAGCCTCAGCTCTGCTCCTGCGTCAGGGCTGACTCGGGAGGCAGAAAGAGGAAGGAAAGTCATAGCAGTAAACAACAACAACAACAATCTTTATTACGGTCCATAGACCCATCAATTCGTTACCAAGCGATACACAGCTGGGACACCCCGCCCTCAAACCACTCAGACATCTTACTCAAATTCGGAAACATTAGTTCTTGTGACCACCGATAAAAACTTTGCCACTGCTAGTGTTCTGGCATTTGACCGGTCTTCTTGGAAATGGCTTAACAATAAATTATGAAAAATCAAAAATCTTAGTATTTGAAAGAAGCTTTTCCCGGTTAAACTGGTCGCTGGATGGCCATGAACTTGAACAGATTAAACATTTCAGCTATTTAGGACTAACATTCCACCATACAAGATCATGGAAGTACCACTGGCAAACCTCCCTTCAAAAGGCGGAGATTACAAAACTAGCCATACTCCGATTCTTCCATACAAAGGGCGGCAAGTATGTACCGGCAGCTCTAAAAGTATTCAATGCAAAAACTGTCCCCCAAATCCTGTACGCAGCAAATGTCTGGCAGAATGGGGACCTGCCTAAGCTAGATGGCTTCCAAGCACAATTTATTCGATCCTTGCTTCTGGTGCCCAATTGTGTGCGAAATTCCATACTCCTGCTAGAAACGGGTGAATGCCCAATTTCAACAAAGTCATAGCAGTATTGCCACTCTTCTCCTCAGCTGGGCTGGGTGCAGTGGGCTCCTTCGGGGGGGGGGCGTGCTGACGTAGGGCATGCGACGAACCCCCTCGCCGACGTTACCAATAGATTATGAGATGGAAGGATACAGGGGTAACGCAATCCTCACTCAATTCCTTACACCTTAAAATAAACCCCCCAGTTCTGGGCTTCTCAGTAAAAAGAGTCTAATTCCAGCTTTCGTGGCCTGATCTCACAAACACTCAGGGCTATTTGAATGAACAACCTCTTGCCTACAGAACAGGGACTCCCTCAACTCAGATCCCCTCTGTATCAGTCTGCCATATCACCTGGCAAACTTGTGGCACTCTAGGTTTTCACCATACTACCCTTCCTGTGTGACTCTCGGACACAAACTATCCCCTTTCCCTTAGGTAAGTTTTGCCCTTTTCTGAATCTCCACCTCTGTGAGTTTTAATACGCTGCTGGAATAACCAAGACGATACTCTTTGGCACAAAAAGAAGATGAATTTTATTTTCTTGAGAACATAGGTTTTTCTTTTCTTAACGATGCATAAGTTTACAAGCTTAGTTACAGTTATACATTAACTCTGTCAGATTTCAACTTCAAGTTATCCGAAACATAACCTTAAACCACCACTATCCTGGCACCACACCCTTCTTCTTCCCTCTTCGTCACCAACCTCCCCCTCTTCCAACTGCCCCCCCCAACTGCCAAAATGGTTATTCCCTCCTTTTTAAACCTGGCACCCTCCCGCCTCCTAAGGATGCGCTGTCAGTTAAGTTGGAAGTGGATTAACTCTTTCTACTCCAGGGTGTAATAAATCTTCCATCCTGGGGCTAATCCGTTACAGGGCACACATGCCCCTATGGCATGTGTGGTCCCATGTAAATATTTGTGGGTGCCCTGCCCCTTTGTGGGGAATGTTGTGGAGGGTGGAGCACCCACAGCCCCTTACACTTGGTGCCTATGCTATTCACCCTAAGGTCCTAGGCTAGGGTATAAGAATGGTTTAAAACAGGGGTGGCCAACTCCCAAGAGACTGTGATCTACTCACAGAGTTAAAAACTAGCAGTGATCTACCCCCTTTTGGGGGGGGTTCAGGTCAAGATTGTTGAGGGTTTTTTTAGAAAGGAAAGCACTGTTTTGGGGGGTTCATGTCAAAGTTGTTGAGTTTCTTTTAGGGAAGAGGAAAGCCACATTTTTGGGGGTGCAGGGCAAAAATGTTGAGCTTTTTTACGGGAGCCAAAGTTGTTGTGCTTCTTTGGGGGGAGCCAGTGATCTACCAGAGATCTACCACAGACGTCCAGTGATCTACCGGTAGATCACGATCTACCTGTTGGACGTGCCTGGTTTAAAACAACTGACACTCACAGAAATGAGGTGAGCCTTGAAAATATACACCTCAAGGACCAGGGTGAAGTAGTGCATATTCAGCATACACTGGAAGCTGTGTAATGAAGGTTCCAGACACACGTCTGTGGGAATTCCACAACTTTGGGGGCTGCCACAGAGAATGCCCACTTCCAGGCTGCCAGCCCCCAAATGTTTGAGGGTGATGAAACAGCCAAGAGAGCCTCCTTCTGCCAATCTTAGCACCAGTGAGGGTCTGTTGGGATGGAGGTGGTCTTACAGGTACGAGGGGTAGCTCCAACTGGTGGTGATGAGTCCTTGTGGTGGAACAAGCCTGCTGCTCGGACATCTGATAAGGAATGGACTCATAGAGTTGACTTTTCCAAACCTTGCCTGCTCCACTTTATGAACCTTCCTATGATATTAGGAAATACCTTTCAAAATAAGGGAATTCTGCTTCCTGGTGTGACTTTTTAAAGACCCCAGAGCAAGGTACGGGGACCTGCACACTCTTTCTTGCACAGTTTGCATGAGTACTGCTGTTCAACATCTATGGGTCTGGCAGGGGGGGGGAGGTGGGGTTTGGGAAGCAGAGGGCAATGGAGCAATGGAGGCCTGGAAAAAGAGTGTGAGCAGAATGCCAAAAAGCATTGTTGATCAGAATCCATTCCATTCCATTGGCCAAAGAAGCTGAAAGTCCCCTTCCCCCAGCCCCCCACCAAATACACTTTTTAAAATTACATTTTGAGTAGTTTCCCAAAACTCTTAACACAAGAGAGTGGCGGGTGGGTGAAACAGAGCCTTGAGAAGTCACACTTTTCTTTTAGCTTGACAAATCCCAGAACCTTTTGCATTTTTAAACCTTTTAAAATTTCTTGTTGGCTCCTTTTTAAAATAAAAAAATAATGATGATATAACCAGACTGTCTAAAAATAAGCAGTAGCGTTTTTTCCCCCTTACAGATGGGAGAAACCTGCCAAAAAAGAAGTGTGGGGTTTTGATTTCTGCAGCATGTTTCTAATACTTCCAACACTGCACCCAGAACGTACTCATTTCCTGCTTCCTCCAAGAAATCATCTCAGTGAAGGGACAGAAATTCCCAACACCATTTACTAAGAAATAGAAAGTCATGTCCGAAGTATCTCTCTCAGACAGCGGATGTTGCTGATAAGAAACTCCGGGAAGGCAGTGACTCCATTCAGGCTGGCAAATGCGGATGATCAAATTCACCTCTCTGTATGTGAAAAATCCAGGGATGTGACACCAAAGAGAGCTGGCTTTCCCTAGCCAGCCAACTCAAATCTCCAGAAATAAAAGGTTCCCAGTCTCCTTGGTCTTCCCCTTGAATGCCTTCAGTGAACTGCCCAGGACAGGATAATAACCAATGCTGTCTTGCATGTCAGCTGAAGATATTGTGCCTGAGTTGCTGCCTTAGGAACAGATGCCTCTTCCTTATACCAAGTCAGACCAAGTCAGTATTGTCTAGATAGACTGACAATAGCTTCCTATGATTATGAATATTATTTTGAAACTTTTGCATGTTCCATTGAGGGCCTTTGGACAAAAAAAGGTGCATAGAGAGGAAAAAATACTAATACAGTCATATCTTGGTTCTTAAAATTAATCTGTTCCGGAAGTCCGTTCCAAAACCAAAGCGTTCCAAAACCAAGGTGCGCTTTCCCATAGAAAGTAATGCAAAATGGATTAATCCGTTCCAGACTTTTAAAAACAACCCCTAAAACAGCAATTCAACATGAATTTTACTATCTAACGAGACCATTGATCCATAAAATGAAAGCAATAAACAATGTACTGCAGTCACACAATCAATCAATCAATCAATAGCTGAACATGGTTCCACACAGTCACAAAAACAAAAACAAAAAAAGATCCACAAAAACAAAAACGCAAACTAAATACCCAAAACAGACAGACCTCAGCATAACACTCAAAACGGAAGTGTGGCACTCAAAATAGAGCACGTTCGGCTTCCAAAAAATGTTCACAAACCAGAACACTTACTTCTGGGTTTGAAGTGTTTGGGTTCCAAGTTGTTTGAGTACCAAGGCGTTTGAGAACCAAGGCACCACTGTATTTATTAACAGGGACAGATGGGATCATGTGACACCTGGATGCTACTCTCATCTGATCTCTCCTTAGAGGTGTGTCTGCCTCCCACATTACCGGGTTTCAGAAACCGATTGATAATCTTTTTATTTGCTCACAGGTGTCCTCCTCACTAGTAGTGTATGCATTTCTACTGAACTGAAAAAGATTTTTAAATACACCTTTTCCAAAAAACCGGAGGCTTTTTTATTAGGACTTATAGGACAGGAGATAGTAAAAGGAGACCAAGTATTATTTATGTATGCGACAACCACGGCTAGGACTTTGTTAGCCCAAAAATGGAAAACTCAGGAGTTACCGACGATTGAAGAGTGGCACACGAAAATGATGGACTATGCGGAACTAGCAAGACTGACTAGCAGGATCCGAAACCAGGGAGAATCAAGGTTCCAAAAGGATTGGAGTAAATTTGTGGACTATATGGAGAAGTCACTTGCAGGACTGAAATAAATCCTACAAACTGACTTGAAGTAGAAGGAATACAGGAACTGCGAGATAGGAGTGGACAAGAAAACCGAATGGGGGGAAGGAGGGAAGTCAAAGCTCGGCAGAGCAAAGTAAATTGTAATAATTGATTAGACGTTAAAAAGAGGAAATTTTGTGTTTATTATGTGTTGTTGTGTGTGTGGTTGAATGTTTTGTTTTTGTTTAATGTGTTCAATTGGAAAATTTAAGAAATTGTCTTTAAAAAAAAGTAGTGTATGCATTTCTATTTGAATTGATCTATTAAGTCCACTTTTAAAAACAACCACCAATATCCTTTTTTGTGGTTAGGAAAGCAAAAGGGAGATGCACAAAAAGTTGTGAAGCTAAGGGGACGATTGGCAAGAAGATGTGTACAAGTTCCTCTGCACAAGGAAATCAGGAGGGATGCTCACTGCGGTATAACCTCGCTGCCAACCAAGCAGAACGAATGCTCAGTAAAGGGCAGACATGGTATAACCTCTACGTAAGTGTTCTGTAAGCAAATCAGGACAAATGCTCAATAGACAAGTCCTCTCTGGGAGATCTTGGTGGCAGCCTTTGTACATTTTGTCTATAGTGAAGAAGAGAGGAAGGTGGTGCTCGGAGGAAAGCCTTGTAATAGGAATTGAGACAAAAATTTGCCCCAAGGCAAACAAGCTGGCATGATTAAGACCCACCAGCTTCCCGATTTCAGCACAGCTAGACGGATTAAAAGAGAGACATCCGGTGTCAAAGTCTTCCAGAATGCAACAGGATGCCTTTAGGGGGACTGCAGGGAGGCTTTTAACCTGCTTTCTCAGGAGCAGCATATTGGAGACAGCCAGAATAGTTTACCTTTCGTAGGCAGAGTGGTTCTCCTTAATTTCTTCTGATGCAGCTCAATCTGCTCTGGTGTTCCAGAGTACTCCAAAATGCTGAGACCTACAAGTCATAGGAGCACAGGGAAGCCACTTTATTCTGAGTCAGACCACTGATCCATTTGCTCAGCATTGCCTACCCTGTGACTGGTGTTGGCTGTCCAGAACTTTAGACGGGGCTCTTCTATCCGTACCCACCAAACCTCTCCCACCACCACACCTAGACTCCTTACACCCAAAGCTCTTCTATCTGGCTTCACCCCAGCTTATCCAGGAAAGCCCCTAGTTAAGTTCCATTGCTTAGGTTTTGTTCAACTGGAACCTTCCTGTTCAGAAGCAGTATATCACTGAGATACCAGATGGCACCAGCCTTCCAATTAGGCAGATGCTGTAGGACAGCAATGGATGACTGCTGGCCAGTCATAATCCTGGGTAGACAGAGATGTGGGTGCCATAGGGCATGTACTACCCTCCATGAACTAGCCTGCTGCCCCCAGGCAAGCTGCGACCCCACCGCCTGTCAGTTTCACTTCTGTACATGGACTGGGGGTGGCAGACATGGGGTGGGGGACCCTGTCTTCACATGGCCTGATGACGTTTCCTGAATGGCTGTGCTGGGACTCTGGGATCTGATCTGAATTGAGGCAGGGGGCCTGCTCAAACCAGGCCCTACACACCTTAAATTTTGACTGTAGTTATTCAAGCAGCAATGCTCACATTGACAAGGGTCCCTGCAGGGAAAACTCATCTCTTTTCTACTGGAACCAAGGTCCAGAGCTCCATTCTCCGCCTCTTTATGAGCAGAGGCAGATTTAGGGGCGTGCAACCGGTTTGCCCGCACTAGGCGCCCACCTGAGAGGGCACCACAGGGCCGGCCCTACGGCCAGGCTGGGTGGTGCAGGGCGCCAGGGCGCCTGCCCACCAGGGGGGCACTGCGCAGCTTCGCCCGCCCACCGCGCAGCTCCGCCCACCCGCTGCGCTGTGCGCTGCGCCCGCGCAGCTCCACCCGCCCACTGCGCTGGGAAACAGGGCAGGGTGGGGGCGCCAGAGGGATCCATCGCACCATGGCACCTATGCACCAAATATACTTAAGGCGGCCCTGGGGCACCACAACAATGATGAGCAACAGAAAGCAAGAAGTGGCTGCTCCCTGAATTTTGGTGTTACACAGAGAGCTGCTGAAATTTTTAATGCCCATAGTCTGCCACTGTTATGAGAAGTGTGTCAGGACACCTGAGATGTCTATATTCAGGACTCATCCTGTTTGTGTGATTGCGTCTCTCTCTCCCCCCCCCCCCAATTGTAAGATTTTAAAAAGTTGTATTTAATGTTGTATTTTAAAATGTTGTAGCCCATCATTGGACCTTTGCTGTGAAACATGGGTGGTAATAATAATAATAATAATAATAATAATAATAATAATAATAATAATAATAATACATTTGTGGGAAACAGAAAACTAGAAGGATATTAAAGAGCTGGATTTCCAAAACAGAAAATTCCTTCCTGCCTCTTCACTGCTGCTCTGTTCCATTCACCATCAAGTTAATTAGCATGCAACTTTCCACTGCTATAGATCCACAAAGGAGTTTGGTAGGGAGTGAGAAAAAAATGTCACTTATTGGCCATTGCCTGTGCTTTTCAAGCAACTACCTTCCATCCCCAACCATAAAGTGCCGCCGGATCCAGCCAGGGGCCCATCTAGCACAGCATCCTGTCCTCACAGTGCTCAATCAGATCCCATGGGAAGGCTCAAAGTTTACCTGTGATTCCCAGCATACTGCCTCCGACAGTGGAGGTACAGGATAGCCAATGTGCCAGCACAACATTTAAAAAAGCCAACAAAATCTGGACACTTAGGAAGCACAGGCAGGTTGAGCCCAGTGAGAAGGCCCAAGGGATGTTCTAAATGCCAGACAGAAGCTTCTGGAAAGTCCCGGCCGCTGGCACCGTACAGAAGCCTCCCCTGCTTTGGTGATAGAGAGGCTGCCTTGTAGTGGTGGAGTGCTTGAAGGAACCGTATTACAAGATTTCATGGTATGGTGCTGCTTCCATTCCATAAACAGGCAGATATAAGCTTCCAGTAATAAATAGTGACAGTACTATAAATACTTCTGGGTGTGCTTTCCATTTCTTTCCTTATAGGAAAGGAGTTTAGCTTTGAAAATATTTTCGTAATGTGATCAGTGGACAGTAGTGGGAAAGAATTTCTTTCTAACTTGACTTGCAATCAAAATAAGGAAGGGGGATCTGAGGGGACAGAGAATATTTTTGTTAACTAAGATGTGGCAGTTTCCAACATCTGGATGTCAACACTAGGTTTTGGGAGTTTTTAAATTGAACACTTTGAATATCTGTCACTGCAGTTAATCCCCTCCCCCTGAACAGATTGTGTGGCTTCGCTTTTATTTTGGCAACAGTTTTTTCTATCCTCTTGCTTTATTACATTACCTGACCTATGTATTCTCTCTCTCATATAATAACTGTGGGAAAACAGCCCCTCCTGGAAAGAATTTTTCTGACTCTCATCGTCAGCGTGGATCATCTTGAATAGAGGCAACCCTTGTGGGAGATGCTTTGTTTTTGTATGTGAATAAGAATCCAGTTCCTGTACACAGAAAAGAGGAATGATTAAAGAAAATCTACCGGGTGGAATGTCTGGGTTATTAAAAAAAAATCACATAGAAAATTAAAAGGTCAACAAAAGGCAAGCATTGACACATCCCTCTTCAAAACTAACAAGGATGAATCACTTTCCTCAGATCAAAAGCCGCTTTCTCTTGAGAGCAAATAATGATACATTCTGTATATAAAAGCCTGGACTAAAAGCTCACTCCACACGGAGTGGGTAGGGATGGTGAATGGAAGGCGAATAGCCCAGACCCAGCTATAGTTTTCTCTCTTGCTTTGGCTTTACCACTGATGCCCCTCTCTTCCTCATTCCCATATTCAGTCCATTGTAACACTTATCCCTTTTGCGGCATTTTTTTGCCCTGTTCCCTTGGCAAAAACTCTGGTCAATGTCCCTGGTCATGTTTCTTCTAACTACTGCAGTGCGGTAGTCTCTGGTCCATCTGTCGGATAGCCCCTTCTCATCTCTCCAGCAATCTACAGCTCAAACTTCTCACTTCTTTTAGGGCTTTGATCACATGATACTCCCCCCTAAATTCCTACACAAACTCCTTGTGTTTTTCTTCAAAGCCCTTTCTGGCCTCTGCTGCCCATCTACATCCTAATGCAGTGCTGCTTTTACATATAAACAAGCTATAGCTTAGAGCTACACTCTCTTGGGGGCCCCCCCAAAAAAAATTAAAGAAAAAAACAAACCTGGATGTACATTTCCAAAATATAAGATAAAAAACAAATAATTAAAAACCTACATACAGTTAGAGCTTAATAATTATTTCCCTATTAATATACTTCTTTTTAATTGTATTTCCCTATTAATATACTTCTTCTTAATTGTATTTCAGTTCAACAATTACTTTGATAAAATACATATTTTGTTATGCGCAAACAGCTTTAGATACCTATTTGATCCATAAATTACCGTATAGCATATTTGTTGTTGTTGTTTAGTCGTTTAGTCGTATCTGACTCTTCGTGACCCCATGGACCAGAGCACACCAGGCACTCCTGTCTTCCACTGCCTCCCGCAGTTTGGTCAGACTCATGTTGGTAGCTTCGAGAACACTGTCCAACAATATTGTCCTCTGTCGTCTCCTTCTCCTAGTGCCCTCCATCTTTCCCAACATCAGGGTCTTTTCCAGGGAGTCTTCTCTTCTCATGAGGTGGCCAAAGTACTGGAGCCTCAGCTTCACGATCTATCCTTCCAGTGAGCACTCAGGGCTGATTTCCTTCAGAATGGATAGGTTTGATCTTCTTGCAGTCCCTGGGACTCTCAAGAGTCTCCTCCAGCACCATAATTCAAAAGCATCAATTCTTCGGCGATCAGCCTTCTTTATGGTCCAGCTCTCACTTCCGTACATCACTACTGGGAAAACCCCTAGCTTTAACTATACGGACCTTTGTCAGCAAGGTGATGTCTCTGCTTTTTAAGATGCTGTCTAGGTTTGTCATTGCTTTTCTCCCAAGAAGCAGGCGTCTTTTAATTTCATGACTGCTGACACCATCTGCAGTGATCAAGGAGCCCAAGAAAGTAAAATCTCTCACTGCCTCCATTTCTTCCCCTTCTATTTGCCAGGAGGTGATGGGACCAATGGCCATGATCTTAGTTTTTTTTTATGTTGAGCTTCAGACCATATTTTGCACTCTCCTCTTTCACCCTCATTAAAAGGTTCTTTAATTCCTCCTCACTTTCTGCCATCATGGTATAGCATATATTCAACACAAAAAAGAGCGACAATTTGTTGTTGACAAAGGACAGCTGGACATATAAAGGGCCCCATTACCTTCAGTAGCATAGGGCCTCATCAAACCTAAATCCGGCTCTGTCCTAATGCATATAGGCCTCGGCAGTTACAGCTCCACCACCCTCTCCCATCCAAAGATCTACTCCCTCAAAATATATAATATTTTCTCCTTTGCTGTCTCATATGCTGGGAACTGCCTCCTTGTACCTGGTGCAAGGTGCCATCACTCTTATTTCCTTCAAATCTTACTCTAAAGTCCATGTTTACTTATTGACACTACCCCTAGATTCTATGCCCAAGTTTCCATACCCCAGCCCCGGCCCTAACCCTCTAGATCAGGCATCCCCAAACTTTGGCCCTCCAGATGTTTTAGACTACAATTCCCATCTTCCCTGATCACTGGTCTTGTTAGCTAGGGATCATGGGAGTTGTAGACCAAAACATCTGGAGGGCCACAGTTTGGGGATGCCTGCTCTAGATGTTTTGGAGAACAACTATCAGCCTCAAATAGCATTGCCAGTGGTCAGGGATGATAATGGGAGGTCAACACATATAAAAGAATATTTCTCAGTAAAGCCATCTCGACAACCCATAAAGAAACACAGCAAAAACAACAATAACCAGAACCTCAGCAGCAAGAACATTTCATCCAATAGGCCATCAGCTGGGTTGATATCATCCTTCAGATGCCAAGGAGATGATATAATTTTTAACAAGGTGTCCAAAATATGTTAATGGTGGTATCAGGCAGACTTCACTGGGGAGATCATTTCATAGATAGGGAGCCATAACCAAAAAGTTCTTCTCCCTTGTTGCTACTGTCCAATATGTCCTTAAGGGGTCATCCAGAGAAGAGTCTCACTTGAAGACTGTAATGTCAGGTAGGTTCATACAGAAAGAGGCACCCCAAAAGATATGTCAATCCTGGAATTGCTTTGTTTGCCATGAGATCACTTTGTGATGAAGGCTGGGTTAGAAATGCTCTTAATAAAAAAAGAATAAAATATTGTGAGAGGAAGGGGAGGCAAAAGAAAGAAAGGCAAGTACTACAGCCCTAGACTAATAGAATTCATTGGTCCTTATCCAGCAGTGGTTCTGTGCAACTCATCACACAACACAGCCAGTGGCCATAAATGGAGAAGCACATTCCTGAATATGCACATTGGAAGACACGTCCAGGCACATTCAATAGAGGACTATTTTGCCATGGGTGAGGTATTACTCAGAGGCACCTGTGCATCCTCATCACTGGTACATGCCAAAGATTGCCTCTCTGTGTGGCAGTCCTTGCTGGGTTAGAACCATTTTCTATTATCCTGTTCCTGTCAGATTCCTATACCCCCAAATAAGTGTGCTCCTCAAACACATTTCCTTCCTCGCTGCACCCCTCACTTCCATCAACTTTGACACATGTCATAATTACATCCTTTTTATGCCATTCAGCAATTTGGCAGCTCTGGGGGTTTCTTTGGTTTTTTCCCCCCCTCATTAGAATCTCCCCAAGTGGAAAAGAAATGGCCGTGCATCATGAAAGACCTAGCAGAAAGTGTGCAAACTCAAACATGGCAAGATTCAAAAATTTTTTTTTTTAAAAAAAACACATTGACTGCTATTTGTTTTGGGCTTCAAACAGAAAATAAGCCAGATTCCACAGCTCTTACGCACCATGCATACAGTCTTGGCGGCCGGTACATACAGTGTACTTTGGACCAGGTTAAGAAAACTATTCTTGTGTGCAAGGACTGTTCGGCAGGAATAACGCTTGCAAGGGATGGAGGGTTGGGACAATTGCTGCGAGTTACTCTGAAGATTATTCTGTTGCCCATCCCATTCTCTTTCTTCTCCCCCCCCCCAACCCCTTAAGTAACGGAAATCCATGACTATCAAGAGGTTGCTACAAATAAATTCACATGGAAGGCTCATAGAGGAAATTTGTGCAACTGAGAAGAAGATGTATGAAAGCTGTGAATGCAGAGAGTGTGGGATGTAAACCACTAGAGCAGTCAAGTACAACATTACCTGTTTTGCTAGAGTGGCCATGCAGGGGATGTTGGTCCAGCCAGTCAAACTTCCTGTTACACCTGGCTGGAGCATCCTTTCTTGCATGTGACTAGTAGGTGGGTGTGTCCTTTCCAGACCTGGTAAAAGGTCAAGTCACGCAGCCACCTCCCTCTCTTCAATCTTCTTTTTCATCCTGCAAACTTCCTGATTCACCTGGACTGTACTGCTGGCTGCCAGCCAGCAGTCTCCCTAGGTTATCTCCCATCTGGGGTAAACCTGTTTGTACATGTTTGCAACTTTAAGCCTAATGCCTGCCTTCAGGGATCACACTGTGTGCTCTGCCTGATCGTGAGTAAAACTGCTTTTTGTTACTTGTGAATGACTGTTGTGTCTTTATTCTTTTAGGAGGGATCAAAGGGGTTTTACCAGGGATAATAGAACATATCTCAATCTGGGCAAGCCAGATTGAATTGTTTATTGTCTTAAGAGGCTCACACGAGTCTGCAACCAGTTTTCTGCTGTGTAAAGGGGAATGCACTCTGCTAAGTGAAGAAACTTGCTAGTGCAAGTTAGGAAGGATATTAATCAATATATCCTCTCTTGCACCAAAATTCCCACAGAGAGAAAAGCCAATATTTAGCAAAATAAATTGCAGCCATTGAACAAAACACTCATTAAGGCTGCAGTCCTAAACCCACTTACCTGGAAGAAGGTATGGGTGGAGTTGGCCATTTCTCTCTCTCAGTTTCTCATTCTTCCCCCATTCTTAAATTCAGTTCATCCTGTTTGCACTTTCATTTGTGCTTTCTAAAAAGTCATCACAAAAACTAGCCTGCTTTCTTGTGTGCATTTCTCCTGATATATGTATTTTGTATCCAAATTCACCCTTTTTGCAAGCAACCTCCCCTAGTGTGGTGCATATTTGTATGTTATATTCACCAACATATATAGTTTCATGCACACTTCCCCCTCAACATATAAATGTATGGATGCGTTTTTTGGTTGACTGCTCTGCAAAACTGGGAGAAGACTCAGTTTTTGAAGACTCACTCTGTTTTGGTCCCCATATTGGCTTGGGAAGTGTAGATTAGGTAGGTAGGTTTGCAATACAGTGTGAACTGAATGGATTTCTGCCCCAGTCCTACCTGGGGGTAAGCCCACTGACCATTGTGGGACATACTTCTGAGTAGGCTTGTATAGGGTGGTGCTGTAAACTGACATTTCCTTTCTGCATTATTATGGAAGAGAGCAGCAATGAAGAGGCAGGAAGGAATTTTCTGTTTTGGAAATCCAGCTCCTTAATATCCTTCCAGTTTTCTGTTTCCCACAAATTATTATTATTATTATTATTATTATTATTATTATTATTATTATTATTATTATTTCTTAAAGCCCAGCCACTCTGGGTGGGGGGAGAGAGAACCAATCAAGCATTAAAAGCTTCCCCAAACAGGGTTGCTTTCAGAGGTCTATGAAAAGTTAATAATAATAATTTGTTACACATCACACCCTCCAAGTGTCCCTATTTTCCAGGGACACCCCTGATTTAGAGAAGCCATCTCGGTTTCTGGTTTGATCTCAGAATGTCCCACTTTTCCTTAGGATATCCCTATTTTCATTGGAGAAATGTTTGAGTGTATGGTAGGGTGTCCCTATTTTCATTGGAGAAATGTTGGAGGGTATGGAGTTATGTGACCCCCAAACTGTCTGAAGGCAATCCTGTACAGGGAAGAGGGTTTTTTTTAATGTTTAATGTTTTATTATGTTTTTATATGTGTTGGAAGCTGCCCGGAATGGATGGGGCAACCCAGTAAGATGTGTTTGGGTAGGGTATAAACAGTAAAATTATCATTATGGAATGGGACGTCCCTATTTCCATCAGATAAATGTTGGAGGGTATGTATCCATTGTACTTGATAGTGTAACATAGCCTTCATCTATGCCAAAGAATACTGCTGTTGGTAGGTAGCTCAGTGCAGCAGAACTTCCACCTCTGTCCAAGCAGATGCTAAGCCACCATCAACGGTCCTTTCACCACCAGCAGCCAACAGAAAGTACAGGGACAGGTGGGGTGTTTTTTTTTTTTTTGTTCTTATTGGTTAGGGATTCTTTTCCCCACCCCAGAGGACTAGGTGCTCAATTATCTGTTGAGAGACTGAAATTCTCTGTGTTCCTGTGGAAAAAGTACTGGATTTGGGTCTGGCAACAGACAGTCACATTTCTAATTCATCATAGACTCCTCTGGTAGAGGATTTCTATAAAATTCATGCTTATTCCAGAAAAGGGGGCTATTAATGTTTCTTGTGAGGTTGGAAGCAATAGGTTTCTATGGTTGCCCTGGAAAGCAAAGATCACTGTTTGCCTCATGTCAACAGAGAGCATCTTGCTGGCTGGGCCACCTTGAAAGCAGGCCCTTTTTCGTTGGCTGTATTTACATGGGCTATGGGAAGACACCTCATTAATAAAGCTTATTGTATAAATAATTTGTGGCCTACTTTGCTAGAGATACAGAACAGTAAACTTGTCAAGTTGCCGTTTGAACATGCAGGCACTACTTGCTAAAAGCACACAGTCATCTTTAATTTCTTAGAAGGAATAAGGGTCCAATTTTCAGACATTGCAGAACTTCAGAATTGCTTGTGTGATCCAGGAGTACTATTCACTTAATTACTTGGCATTGATGCTAGAGAACAATCTTTCCTTGCTCAATTCCATGATTCCCCTAATTTAAAAAAAATAAAAAATGATCAAAGAAAGTTGCCTTTTTTTAAAAAAAAATTACTTGTCCAGTTTTTAATGGCACAAATAAGTTCAGATGGTGAATACCAAGGAAGTGATGCAAGATGCATCCTGGGTAAATACACAATTCTAATGCGGCATCCCGCATCCACACAGAAAGTGAAATCCTTACTAACCAAGACTCACAGGCAGGGCCAGCCAGCTCATGAGATGGACTGAGGCAGTTGCCCACACCCTCCAACAGTTCTCTGATGAAAATTGTTGTTGTTTAGTCGTTTAGTCGTGTCCGACTCTTCGTGACCCCATGGACCATAGCACGCCAGGCACTCCTGTCTTGCACTGCCTCCCGCAGTTTGGTCAAACTCATGTTCGTAGCTTCGAGAACACTGTCCAACCATCTTGTCCTCTGTCGTCCCCTTCTCCTAGTGCCCTCAATCTTTCCCAACATCAGGGTCTTTTCCAAGGATTCTTCTCTTCTCATGAGGTGGCCAAAGTATTGGAGCCTCAGCTTCAGGATCTGTCCTTCCAGTGAGCACTCAGGGCTGATTTCCTTCAGAATGGATAGGTTTGATCTTCTTGCAGTCCATGGGACTCTCAAGAGTCTCCTCCAGCACCATAATTCAAAAACATCAATTCTTTGGCGATCAGCCTTCTTTATGGTCCAGCTCTCACTTCCATAAATCACTACTGGGAAAACCATAGCTTTAACTATACGGACCTTTGTCGGCAAGGTGATGTCTCTGCTTTTTAAGATGCTGTCTGGGTTTGAAAATAGGGACATCTTATTCAGCAGCAGCAACAACAATTTTATTATTTATACACCACCCATTAAAGAGTAAAAAACTTCCCTATACAGGGCTGCCTTCAGATGTCTTCTAAAGGTTGTCTACTTACTTATCTCCTTGGCTCAGGGGTTGTGTAATTCCACACCCTCCAACATTTCTCTGATGAAAATAGGGACGTCCTAAGGAAAAGTGGGACATTCCAGGATCAAATCAGAAACCAGGAGAGCTGCTGTAAATCTGGGACTGGCCCTGGAAAAGAGGGACATTTGGAGGGACTGGTGGCCTTGGGCAGTGGAATCCCATAGGGCGATGTCCTGCCCACCCCTGCTACTGCCAGAGAAGCAAGAAGAAAGACTGCTGGTGGCGTCTGGTGAGATCTCACAAGAGTTCCATGAAGTCTCCAGTAAGCGAGGATTTGGTGGAGGGCTCCGGCAGCGGGGGGCTGTGGGGGAGCTGCGTCTTCCCTTTTTGCCTCAGGTAGCGAAATGGGACAGGTCATTTCTGCAGGGCACTGAACCCCTGCCTGAAACTGGGAGTATAAATATCTGCCCAGCCCCTCACGAGGTGTAGGTAGCAGAAGCTCTTTGGAGATGGCCCTGGTTGCATTTCTTCTTATGGAATTAAAGCCCAATGAACTACACTGCTTCTGCTTTGGTTCATATGCCCATGTGGAACTCAAACCACTTTAAGTCTCCCACTTGCTGCAGGAACTGAGTTCCAGCACTCTCTGAATAACCCGTCCCAGCTGTGCTCTGAGCTGAAGGGAATCTAGAGAACTGTAAACCAGTTCCCTTGCCAGCTGGCTTCATCAGAACTAGGCGAACTGTGGCTACAGTCTGGGCTTGGCACCACAGGAAGTGCCGTGAAGAGTGTCCAGTTCAACCACCTGTGGCCATGCAGAGTCAAAAATGTTACTTGCCCAGAGACTGATTATTTGGCTAACATTTCCCCACTTTTGTTAAACAGCCCCAGAAAGGCACCTAAGAATGCTTTTCTTTCACTGTTCTCAATGTAAAAGTGTTGGTTGTTAAACCACACTGCGAATTGTAGCTCTGGGAGGGGAATAAGGGTGTCCTAACAAACCTCAACAAACTACAGCTCCCATAATTATCTGGGGGAAGGCATGACTGTATAAAGTGGTATCGTAGTGCTTTATAAGTACAGTCATACGGTACCTCAGTTTGAGTACTTTCAGTTTAAGTACTCCGCGGTCCCGTCTGGAACAGATTAATCCACTTTCCATTATTTTCACTGGGAAAGTTCGCTTCAGGTTAAGTACGCTTCAGTTTAAGTACTCCACGGACCGTCTGGAATGGATTAATCCATTTTCCATTACTTTCAATGGGAAAGTTCGCTTCAGGTTAAGTACAGACTTCCGGAACCAATTGTGTACTTAAACCGAGGTACCACTGTATGCCGTGAATGTGGCCTAGAGTAGGGGTGGGGAACTTGTGGCTTTCCACATGATGTTGGACATCAATTCCCATCCACCCCAGCCAGCCTAACCAATGATCAAGGATGATGGGAATTTTAGTTTTGCAACACCTGGAGGGCTACGGGTTCTCCATCCCTGATAAAGATAACAATAGCCAAATTTAGCCGGATTTAAGGATTTGCAAGGTATTGTACGTGCAATGTTTTCAAGTGTACTATATAGATATTATTGACTTTCCCCTTTAACCACAGGCACCTGACAAACCTATCTGTCACGGTGGCCGGAGAAGGCTACTTCAGAGTAACGACTCTACACAGCTCTGCATTTTGTCTTTTATTGGTGCTGAGTATTTACAGTGCTAATGGCAGTGCTATTTACAAAGACACATCTGTTCAGCTTGAATCAGAACCTCCAAGTGGCTTTTGGCGCGTCTTGCGCCAGCATAACAACTTGGGGAGACCCATCCTCTTCCCCCGACGCTTTCTGCGAAGTTCCGGAGTTGGGGGGACTGGCCTGCCCCCCTTCCTTCCCCCTTCCTGTCCCACCTGGAACGATGGCTCTTCTACCCTGCTAGAGCCTTGGACACCACTTCCTGTTTCCCCACTTGAGCTGGAGCTTTCCCTCTTTTCAGCCTCGCTCGGGGCTGGGATGGAACTCAGGAGGGGAGGGGCTTCGCGATATCCCTTGCCCCTCACACTATCTATAAAATATTGTTCACCACAGTAGCTGAATGGAATCAGCTTACGGAGAGACATTGGCTGTTTTGGTCTCTACCTGTAGATGTTGTTGGGTATCTCATCATCCTGACCATTGCCTATGTTGGTTGGAGCTGATGGGAATATGTGTCCAACAGCAAACCCAAGGTTGGGGTAGGCTGGCTTGGACTACAAGTCCCATCAGCTCCAGCTAGCATTCTAATGGTCAAGGGTGATAGGTATTGTAGTCCAAACATCTAGGGGACATCTGGCTGTGGAAAGCTGGTTTCGACTCATTTCAATCTGGCCTAGTGACTAAACTATGCATCTTGAAGTCTCTGCTTTGAGTCTTATTTCTGCCATGAACTCTTGCCCATCATTCTATCTTACCCCCCCCCCCCAATATTTACTTTATAGGGTTGTTGTAAGGAGGGCAACTACATAATGCATGTCAAGCGCTTTGAACACTTGAAAGCACTATAGCTTCCAAAGGATTTACTTCCAAACTTAAACGGAGCATTCAATTAATAGTTAACTTCCCTCCCGTAATTTCAAATTGATCCAGGCTGAAGTTTTCTAATAGTGTTAAAACGTATTTTAATTCCCTGGAACTTCTTCAAAAAACACCCCCAAACTGTTTTGTTTGGAGGCTTAGAATTAAAAGTTCCTTCCTCGAAAACTGGGCTCCAAAACAGTTTATAAATCGCTAGGAGAGTATCTCTCTCTGTATCTGGCTAGGAAGCAATTAAATATTATTCTTTTATCTTTCCGGATGAGGCATCCCTCCTCTCTTCTAACTTGATATCCTTTAGATAATAAAGCAAAAGGGCTGAGGGGTGGGGGGTGGGGGAGATTTTAAATGTTCTGTTCCAAGGAAGCTCTCCAAAGATAGGTTTCCTCATTTAAGAATGTGGTACAAATGTGCTCCTTGCCTCATCACCCTGCTAGCTGTTGCTTCTTTTGGGGGTATTTGGCATGCAATGAAATGAAAGACGCATCATGATGGTCCTTGAGCACCAGGATTTGAGCAAAACCAGACGGCCGTGTGGTGAGCGCTTCAAGGAGTTCTCCTGTAAGTGTGATGATCTCATGGGCTTATAAATAAATAAATAAATAATCATTGCCATTCATGGATCAAATTTGTAGCCATCTTGAAAAATAAAGACAAAAACCCTTGGATACTCACAAAGTTATGAGAGAAGGCAAAGGCTTCCTACAAGTCATTTACCGGATGCTTCCTTGCTTTGGCAGCCTCCTCCAGGACACAGTTCACTAAGAAAGAATATTCTTATAGTTCTGCCATTTTTTTTTAAGAAAAGATTTCCTGATATAACTTCTCTCTGTTGCTAGTCCAGAAGAAGAAGAAGAAGAAGAAGAAGAAGAAGAAGAAGAAGAGGAGGAGGAGGAAGAAGTCCTGCCTGAGGGGCATTGGTTCTGTCATGAGTCCCACGAAGACGAGGAAGAGGAAGAGGAAGAAGAAGAGGAAGAAGAAGAGGAAGAAGAAGAGGAGTTTGGATTTGATATCCCGCTTTATCACTACACGAAGGAGTCTCAAAGCAGCTAACAATCTCCATTCCCTTCCTCCTCCACAACAAACACTCTGTGAGCTGAGTGAGGCTGAGAGACTTCAGAGAAGTGTGACTAGCCCAAGGTCACCCAGCAGCTGCATGTGGAGGAGCGGGGATGCGAACCCAGTTCACCAGATTACGAGTCCACCGCTCTTAACCACTATACCGCGCTGGCTCATCATGGAGGAGCTGGTTGGACCAGGGAGGGGGTAAGAAGAGTTAAGGACCATGTGGAGGGACAGCCTGTGCCGGGGGGGGGGGAGAGAGAGAGGAGTCCCCTCAGGAGGGAGTTATGGACATGGACTCATATCCCAGCGAAGTGGCCTCCCAGCAACTCTGCTTTGTCTCTGCATATGTCATCCAGGCGCGCTGCATCCACTTCACCCCCAACTCCCATGCCTGCTTCACCCTCTCCAGTGCCTCCAGCACCCACCCTTACCACATCCTCTCAGAAAAAGTTTAATTTTAGCCAATCCAAGTCTTGAAGAACTCAGATATGCTAGCAAGCTGATGCGGAAAATGATGTCCCCAACAATGCAAGATTGCTGGGACCTTTTCTTTTGCTGATCATCTTTTGTGGTCATCAGGAATATAAAGATTTAATCAAATGCATTTGATGGCATACATTGTGTTGTGACGTGGGGTTTGTGATTTCAGCTCTCTTGACAAAACATGCTGGAGACAGTTCTCTAGTAACAGCTCTTTATTAAAGTGAACAAGACTGAAGACTGAGGAGAGGAAAGCTACATTTATAGGGACAGGGGACTAGCTAGGAAGGGATACATTTTGGAGGGAACAATATCAGGCAATCACAGTGCTGCCTTTTGGAGGAAACCAATAAGACAGAGGATCCAAATACAGCAGCTTAAATGAACCAATAGTAGCTGTACCCTCTGGGACCAAAAGGCAGTTACTTTATCCTAATGCAAATACAGACAATAATAATACAGATATAAAATCCTTTGACTCAATACACAACACCCCTCCCCCCCCTAGTGAGCACAGCAGACGTAATCCCTCAGGTACTGTGGGGTCCTACAACTTCTACCTGATCTCCTGACAACAGGTGTTGCAGGCTCTGGGTTGGGTGTTACCTGTGGTGGAGGGGCTGCTATAGGGGTTTCATCAGGAACAGAGGGAGTCCCAGACATCTCAGGGTCCCCGACCTGTACCTCGTCATCATGAGGACTAGCAGACCCTGGTTCATTTGCTGAAGCCCCTGGTGACTGCACCTCTGGGCCATCTTCACTCTGGTCTCGCAGCTGTGCGTCATTAGCCAGGGATGAATTATCTGACTCCTCCCTGCTGAGTGCCCGGCGCCTCAGCTGATCTATATGTCTCTTCCAAACTTGCCCATTTTCCAAGGTCACATAATAGGACACAGGTCCACTAGCCCGGGTGATCACACCAGCCACCCACCGCGGACCTCGTGAATAGTTCCTCACCCAGACCAGATCTTCAGGGGCGAGATACCTTGTTGTGTCAGTCTCAGCCTGGGGGGTTGCTCTTGAATTACGGTTTGGCATTTTATCTGGGTGGACATAATCCAGCACCGTTACCAGTCTTCTACCTAAGAGCAGCTCGGCTGGCGACTTGCCCGTCGCAGTACACGGCGTCGCATGCTGCAAAAATAACATTCGCGCAATGCGAGCCGACCAGTTACCCTCCATTAAGCGCGCAATGGATTCTTTGGCTGTTCTTACCATGCGCTCAGCCTGCCCATTGGAGGATGGGTGAAAGGGCGCGGATGTGACCCCTCTTATGAAGTTATCAGCCAAGAATGCCCTGAATTCTTGGGATACAAAAGCTGCCCCATTATCTGATACAATGGTCTCAGGTAACCCGTGGGTAGCAAACAGCTGCCTCAACACCTTGATTACGGCAGCTGATGCCATGCTAGGGACCATCGCCACTTCTAACCATTTGGAATATGCATCAACGATAACCAAAAAGACCTTCCCTTGGAATGGCCCCGCAAAATCTATGTGCAGCCGGCTCCAGGGAGTCCTGGACTGCTCCCACCAGTGGACTGGTGCTCTGGCCACTTCTGGCCGCACCTCTTGGCATGCCTTGCATGTTCGTACCCATTGTTCTATGTTCTGGTCCATTCCAGGCCACCACACATAACATCGGGCTAGCGACTTCATCCTGACCATTCCCGGGTGTCCCATGTGAAGCGTCTCAAGAACCCTGTTTCTCAGTGGTGCTGGGATGATCACCCTATCTCCCCATAGGAGACAACCCTTATGCATGGACAATTCGTGCTGCCTTGTCGCATAAGGCCTGAATTTTTCTTCATGCGGACCACCTGGCCACCCCCTCCCCACCCAAGTGAGCACACGGGAGAGAACAGCATCTTTCCTCGTTTTCTCAGCTATATCCGTAGCTGTTACAGGAGCCCCCGGAAGTGTTTCTAGCATCATAATGTGCTCCGCCGGAGCAGGATCCTCATTGCTCCCGCCAGGAAGGGGCAAGCGACTCAGCGCATCAGCATGGCACAACTGTTTCCCCGGCACATGGGTCAAGGTGTACTGGAACCCATTCAGGAATATTGACCAACGCAACATTCTGGGGGAGAGAATTTGTGGCGTTTGTTTGTTTGGGTTGAACAACCCTAACAGTGGTTTGTGGTCCGTTTCAATGGAGAATTGGCGACCGTACAAATAATCATAGAACCTTTTGATTCCGGACACAATAGCCAGTGCCTCTTTATCAATTTGAGCATAGTTGCGCTCCGTGGGCGACAACGTACGGGAATAGAAAGAGATGGGCTTTTCCGACCCATCCGGTTCCCTATGACTCAGCACAGCCCCCAGACCGTATTGAGAGGCATCACATGCCAGGACCAGCGGCTTTGACTCATCATAATGAGCAAGGACGCTCCTGCTACTCAGCATTCCTCGCAAGGAGTCAAAAGCCTTCTGCTGCTCCCGCCCCCATCGCCACACATTCTTTTTCTGCAATAGTCTATGTAATGGTTCAGCTACCGAAGCTTTCTGGGGTAAGAACGAATGATAAAAGTTAATAAGTCCCAGGAATGACTGCAACTCCGTCTTGTTCTGTGGTCGTGGTGCCTCGATGATGGCCTTAATCTTAGCATCTGTGGGGTGGATGCCTGATGCATCAATTTTAAACCCCAAGAAATCCACCGTTGGCACCCCAAAACTGCATTTTTCCTTTTTCAGTTGCAACCCCACCTCCTTGAACTTGAGCAACACTGCACGGACACGCGCAACCAGTTCCTGTGGGTCTTTTCCAGCAATCAAAACGTCATCAAAAAATGGCAAGACCCCCGGCAGACCTCTTAACAGGCGTTCCATGAGCCCTTGAAAAATCCCTGGGGCCACACAAACTCCGAACTGTAATCTGTTAACTCTGAACGCCCCTTTATGTGTGACAATAGTCTGTGCTTCCGCTGATTGTGGGGTTACTGGCAGCTGTTGGTAAGCTTGTGCCAGGTCAATTTTGGCGAACACCTTGCCCCCAGCCAGTTTAGCCAACAGATGTGATACAACTGGAATGGGGTATGAGTTTCCCCTGAGTGCCTTATTGATAGTACATTTGTAATCTGCACATATCCTGACTTCCCCATTTGCTTTAAGGGGCGTGACGATTGGAGTCTCCCACTTAGCAGAGTCCACGGGTGAGAGAACTCCCTGCTTGACCAATTTATCCAGCTCTGCCTCGATCTTGGGTTGCAGTGCAAATGGCACTCGCCTTGGTTTGAGTCGGATTGGAGCCACCCCGGGGTCCAACTCGAAGTCAACTGGGGGCCCTTTATAACAACCCAGTTTTCCATTAAAGAGACCAGCAAATTCCTTGCATAATACCTCGCTCATCTCAGGGCAGGTTTGGATCGAATTAAGCCCTGAGATACTCAGTCCCAGGGCAGGGAACCAGTCAGTGCCCAGGAGACTGGGGCGACTGCCCTTCGCAATCACCAGTTTGAGTACAGCCTGTTTGTCCCGGAACTGTACTCTCACGGCACACATTCCCATAACATGGATGCGGCCTGCTGAGTACGACTGCAAGGTTGCCGGAAAGGGCTCCAGAGGGGGTAACTTACCCCTGGGGAAGAATGTCTTCGCGGTCTGGTCTGACACGATGGTGAATGCAGATCCGGAGTCCACCTCCATGTCGCACTGCTGACCCTCAATCTTCACCTTGACGTGTGCCTTGCCTTGCGCTGGAAACTGCACGGCCCTCCCGTTGATCTCCGTTACGTAGTGGCAGTCCTTTAGAAAACGAGTTGCTGTAGGCGGTCTGCGATGCTCCAGTCTAGGTGCTCCTGTCGCTCCCGACGCCGCCGATCTACAGACCCTGGCGATGTGACCCGTCTTTCCGCACGTCCGGCAGATAGCATCCCTGAAACGACAACTCTTCCTTTCATGGTTTCCGCCACAACCTGGGCAACTGCCTCGGCGATCTCTGTGCACTGTGCAGGCCTGACGCACCGACTCAACCCCACGGACTGGGCTCTGGCTTGGAGTAGCCTCTAGTTCGTCCATGGCATGCGCAACTTCTATCTGTGGCTTAGTGGCCTTGCGACTGGCATCAAGCTCCTCTCTTTCATAATTCTCCGTGGCGGTGGCCTCCTTCAAGGCTGAAGCAAGGGTAACCTCTTCTTTAGCCACGATGCGTCTTCTGGCTTTCTTGCTGCTCAGACCACCAATAAACCGATCCAGGAGAGTCTCTTCCAGATTTTGGAAGCCGCAGTGCTGAGCGAGCTTCCGGAGTTCAGCCAGAAATGCGGATACAGACTCCCCAGCATGCTGCTGCCTCTTATGGAACTCCATCCGCCGGGCCATCTTGGTCTCAGTAGGCGCCAAGTGGCTTGTTAGGCAGGCAAGAATATCTTGGAGAGATGTCTCACTCAGCTTCGCTGGAGCAAGTAATGCCTTGGCTAGCTTGAAGGTCTCGGGCCCACAGTAGCTCAGGAATGTGGCCCTTCTTTTGCTGGCATCGGTGATCCCTTGAGCCACTGCGAAGAACTCGAAGCGTTCGACGTAGTCTTCCCAGGTGTGGGGCTCTGATGGCTGGAAGGGCTCCAATACCCTTGGACTCTCCATTGTCCTAGCGGGCAGGGTCGTCTTCTCAGCTGGCCAGTGAGTCTTGTTCTCAGCTGCAATCCGGACTCTGAGGCAGGGTTGTGTTTAACCGCTCCTCAGCATTCCGGATCCCACCTTCGTCGCCAGTTGTTGTGACGTGGGGTTTGTGATTTCAGCTCTCTTGACAAAACATGCTGGAGACAGTTCTCTAGTAACAGCTCTTTATTAAAGTGAACAAGACTGAAGACTGAGGAGAGGAAAGCTACATTTATAGGGACAGGGGACTAGCTAGGAAGGGATACATTTTGGAGGGAACAATATCAGGCAATCACAGTGCTGCCTTTTGGAGGAAACCAATAAGACAGAGGATCCAAATACAGCAGCTTAAATGAACCAATAGTAGCTGTACCCTCTGGGACCAAAAGGCAGTTACTTTATCCTAATGCAAATACAGACAATAATAATACAGATATAAAATCCTTTGACTCAATACACAACACATTGTTGGGGTGGGGGTGGGTGGGGGGTCCATTCATCATGCTACTGAGATTACTTGATGAATTCTCAGTTGGCATGAAAAAAATGGATTCTGCTGTCTGCAATGAAGTCTTGCTTTTGATGGCACTAATGCAGCAAACTGAAGCCCATTTTCTTGGAAGCGATTCTGATTAAAAATCAGTAGGGCTTATTTTCAGGTCACAACATTTTGGACTGCGATATACGAGGCAATTCATTATAACTGGAAAATATAATTGTTTCAGAGCAAAGTTAATCCTTTTGAAAAGCCTTGGCTTGAAGTTTAAGCCCTTTTCAAAATGTGTTGATAAAACTGCCACCATTGAGATACTTCTTTTTTTTCCCCCACATAAAAACTATCCCAGAATCCTATTTTAAAAATCTGCTGATAGCAAAAGGACTGGAAAATCATCATCACCTGTCAGAGATATTTGTTGTTTAGTCATTTAGTTGTGTCTGACTCTTCGTGACCCCATGGACCAGAGCACGCCAGGCAGAGATAGAATTTTATTATTAAAGTTTCTTTTGCACAAGAAGTGAGGCAATGAAAACAGAATTGTTAGTTTTAAAAAAATTCAGTACTGCAGATTTACAGGAAATAGTAAACACCCACATATGTATAAATGTGTGCAGAAATCATCACCATCATCATTTTATTATTTATATTTCACCCATCTGACTGGGTTGCCCCAGCCACTCTGGGTGGCTTCCAGCAAATTAAAACATCAAACATAGTAAAACATCAAACACTAAAAACGTCCTTATATATGTTTATTCCTTCATTCCTTCTGTAAGAAGGCATCATCATCATCATCATGTGAATGATAATGAGCTTATGACTTTCTCCCCATGGTTGATTCACACCTGAACTTCTTGCATGGACACAAAAACATAGGAATCTGCCTTATACTTATACTTATCAACAGTGTGATGCAGCAGCTAAAAAAGCCAATGCAATTATGGGCTGCATTAATAGGAGTATAGCATCTAGATCTAGGGAAGTAATAGTACCACTGTATTCTGCTCTGTTCAGACCTCACCTGGAATACTGTATCCAGTTCTGGGCACCACAGTTCAAGAAGTCTACTGACAAGCTGGAACGTGTCCAGAACATAGCTGCCAAGTTATCCCCCTTTTTAAGGGATTTTCCCTTATGCTGAATAGGCTTCCTCGCGAGAAAAGGGAAAACTTGGCAGCTATGGTGCAGAAGAGGGCAACCAAAATGGTCAAAGGCCTGGAAACGATGCCTTATGAGGAACGGCTTAGGGAGCTGGGTATGTTTAGCCTGGAGAAGAGAAGGTTAAGGGGTGATATGATACCCATGTTCAAATATATAAAAGAATGTCATATAGAAGAGGGTGAAAGGTTGTTTTCTGCTGCTCCAGAGAAGCGGGCACAGAGCAATGGATTCAAACTACAAGAAAGAAGATTCCACCTAAACATTAGGAAGAACTTCCTGACAGTAAGAGCTGTTCGGCAGTGGAATTTGCTACCAAGGAGTGTGGTGGAGTCTCCTTCTTTGGAGGTCTTTAAGCAGAGGCTTGACAGGCATATGTCAAGAATGCTTTGATGGTGTTTCCTGCTTGGCAGAGGGTTGGACTGGATGGCCCTTGTGGTCTCTTCCTACTCTATGATTCTACTTCATAAGACCATCGGTCCATCTATCTCAGTATTGTCTACACTAACTGGCAGCAGATCTCCAGGTTTTCAGGCAAAGAACATTCATAGCCCTACTTGGAGATGCTGGGGATTGATCCTATGACCTTCTGCATGCAAGGCAGATACTACCCCTGAGCCTTTCCCTTATGCACCTCACAGGATAGGAAATTAATGTACAGCCTTTGCATGTTCCAATATGCTTATGACTACTCTACCACAGCAAATGTTTGCTTGAAACCAACTGCCTTGATTCAGTCACGATCCAGCTCGGTATTGTTTACACTGACCACCACCAGCTGCTCTCTAGTACAGGGCCTATTGCAGACTTAGCTGCTGGTGCTGTGGTTTGAACCAGCGGCCTCCTGTGCACAATCAGTGTTCTCTGTTGCTGAGCCATGGCCCCTCTGGCCGTCCATAGCCTTGTTTACACAAAAAAATTCACACAGAAAAAAATGCACGGAGATGGGAATAGCAACACACTCACTGGTTCTTCAGTGTGGAGGTGGGAGAGGAGCTTACGCACAGATGTATGGAATGGAAAACCTTACTCCTGTTGGAGGCTGCGTTCCCTGGAGGAGAATCTGTCAGTGGTGGAAGCTGGCACTGGGTGGAGTTGGAATTCCATTGGCTGGAGCCCATAGCCTCTTCCCTCTTTCTGCCCCCACTTTCCTCTGCTTTTCCCGCCTTGCCACCTGCATGAAATGAAGCCATGGGCTGCAGGTTGTCTACTCCACAGGATGGATGTAGTGAACAGGACCGGTCCTTTCATCTCATCTGGCAGATAGGTTTCAGGTTGCAACCCTCTTAAGCAGCTCTGCACCATGGAAAAGGACCCAGTGCTGGTTTCTCCCATCCTATTCCTCACTGGGTCTCTTCACATCCTCCCCATAGTCATAAACCCCCCGCTGTCGGATGCCGCGTAGCAGTTGCAGAGAATCACAAGCAGAGAGAACATTGTTGCTTGTGGGCTTCCCTTAGGCCCCTGGTTGTCTACTATGAGAGCAGAAGGTCGGATTTAACTAATGGGTCCCTCTAGCAGAAGGTCTGTTTGAACTATGAGCAGCCTGTTTCCTCCCTGCTGGTTATTATAAGAACGTCATAACTAGCATAAGGAATCTGATGCCCGAGTCTTCACTCCCCATCCCCATTTCCTTTCATGCCAGAAAGTCCAAGGTTGTGTTACCTTTATTAAGATGCAAGCAACACTGGGAGCCTTTCTGGCTAAAGAGCAGGACAGAAACGCTTTGATATGACTAAGACGCGCATATCTGAAATGAGAAGTGGGTACTGGGGATCACCTGGGCTCTATTTATTTATTTATTTGACACACTCAGGTAATTCCCAGCAAAATCCCTTTTGTGCTGGGGCAGTGAATGCAGCTCAGATACAGTTTCATACAGAGAAATCAGACAATATAACCTATTCTCCAAATCGATGCATTTCCAGACAGTGATTCATCAGCAGCTGTAACAAAGCCAAATAGGTGAGAAAACCCTTTTCAGCCCCCGCCTGTTTACTTTCAGGCCTTCCAACTTAATTGCTGGAGAACTGTTGCTACCTGTTGATTCATCTGGATCAGGATTTTTTTGTCTCTCCCAGCCTCTCGTTTGTGAGACTAGGACAAAAAGATAAATCAAGTCAGGTGTCAGGAACGGAAGTGGCAGCATCCGTGAGTGCTGCTGATCCCAGACTCTGAGAGTTTTCTACACCTTTGAGACTGAACTGGAGAGAGCAGGATCTTGGTTTTTTAAAAAAATAAAAACACACACATGTTATAAGCACCTGCAAGGGGTCCCAATACAATTTAGGGCCAGGACACTGAGGACAACTGGGTGTTTAACCTCTTTCTCCCACAACACTTCTAGATCAAAGCTTCACAGAGGCTATGTTCACACCATAAACCACATTTAACATTACCACCCTGCAAGAATCCTTGGAACTATAGTTTACACCAAGGCCCTTAACAAACTACAGTTCCCAGGATTTGGGCTGTATATGTGTGCTTTACATGCTTGGAGTGTACACAGCCAGAATCTCCCAGATCTGGTGGCACAGAATGGTGGATCCACCCAACACGGTGGCTCACTTTTTCAAGACGCACCTCAGTCCTCCTTGTGGAACCCTTATAAAGTCATGCATATTGCATGTGCCCACTGATCATTATTTCTCTTCTCCATATGGCTGGAATGGTGACAGCAGTCATGAAATTAAAAGGCGCCTGTTTCTTGGGAGAAAAGCAGTGGCATAGACAGCAGAGACATCACCTTGCCGACAAAGGTCCGTATAGTTAAACTTATGGTTTCCCCCAGTAGTGATGTTTGGAAGTGAGAGCTGGACCATGAAGAAGGCTGATCGCCGAAGAATTGATGCTTTTGAATTATGGTGCTGGAGGGGACTCTTGAGAGTCCCATGGACTGCAAGAAGATCAAACCTATCCATTCTGTAGGAAATCAGCCCCGAGTGCTCACTGGAAGGACAGATCGTGCAGCTGAGGCTCCAATACTTTGGCCACCTCGTGAGAAGAGAAGACTCCCTGGAAAAGACCCTGATGTTGGGAAAGATTGAGGGTACAAGGAGAAGGGGACGACAGAGGACGAGATGGTTGGACAGTGTTCTCAAAGCTACAAACCTGAGTCTGACCAAACTGCGGGAGGCAGTGGAAGACGGGAGTGCCTGGCGTGCTCTGGTCCATAGGGTCACGAAGAGTCGGACACAACTAAATGACTAAACAACAAATATGGCTGGAAATGGACACACTCAGTAGGCCTGCAGGCAATAGAAATCAGAAAACCAAGACCCTTTGGGAATTTAGAAGTGGTGGTGTGGGCTATTTGAAATCAGTTCTCTTCTTTTGCTTCACTTAAAAGTTAGAGGTCAAATAGTTAAATTCCCTGATAAATGTCCCCAAATCGCAAACCCACAGGATAATAAGTGCCCCCCCCCAACATGCTGAGAATGTGGTTGGGAAGATAAGCCATGATGTCCTACTCTAGTTATCTCGTTCCAGTTACAGGAACCAAATGGGAGTGAGTAATGGAAGTGGCTTAAATACCTAAGCAAGGCATCTTTTACAGCTTTCAGATAGCATTATTGCTGAGTTGCTTGGACAGGATAATATCAGACAATTACCAAGGAATGAAAAATAGCTGGTAGGGAATAGCAAATAGCTTTTTAAAGAAGAAGAAGAATAAAAATAAAAGGAGCCCCCACCAAATCCAAGATGATTGGTGCACTGACCTTTCTTTGTATTGCAATGTGGACTGCAAAGTTTTACAGACCTGATGGCACCAGCTCAACCTAAAAAAAAAAAGAAGGGTAAAAAAAAGAGACCACAATGCAAGATAATTTGAAGAATAATGAGGTTACAGCAACTGGGAAGACACAAAGAAGACTAATGTCGGTTATCTCTTCGCTCAGCTCAGTCAGAAAGAATCAAGTGTTTCAGCTTTCACGTTAATAGGTGGCAGATGGATGGTTCCCAGTTGGGCTTATCAAGATTTGCTTGCTTTTTGGATTAGTGAGGGGATTTGGAGGAATAGGATGTCTCTTTGTATGAAGTCCCAGAGCATTTTCTAGGCTTATATTGTCTCTCAAATTGTATTTTCTTATTTGTGCACCAGCGAGGTGGGAAATTCAGGGGAGGCAAGAAATCACCTGTTACCACCCCTTTTAGAACTTGCCATCACATGTTGCAGAGATGTGTGAAAGCTCTCTGGGAAATGTCACTCATCTTACCCATCTTACCTTTTGTCTTTCTTTTTCTTTTTTTCTTTCTTTCTTTCTTTCTTTCTTTCTTTCTTTCTTTCTTTCTTTCTTTCTTTCTTTGCAAATCCAGCAGATGCTCTATCTTTGGAGGAATCTTCTAGTTCATCTCGGGATTTCTCTTAGATCGAGGGGCAGGTGGACACCTGCTACTCCCCAGATGTTCTCAGACTACATATCCCATCATTCCTGAGCACTGGCCATGCTGGGGCTGGTTAGAGTTTAAGCCCAACCACATATGGAGGGCCACAGGCTTCCCATCCCTGACTTAGATGAAATCTGGTCACAAGGGAGGGAAGTCAGATGTCAGCCATGGGAGTGGGGAGGTAGCACTGTGCTTTTTGCGATGGGACTGGGTGAGGCGGCAGCAAGGTTGGGGGAGACACATAAATAATAAGATCTAAAAAAAAGATACAAAAATGAATAATATCGAAAAGAGCAACCCCTCTGCAGTAAAACTTCCTGAACATCACTCCAGCCCAAGATTCTGTTCAGCAGCCTCAGCTTTTTTAGTTGGACTACCACCCGCCCAGGCCAGGTAGAAAGGCCTGCAAAGCAGGGAGCAAGTCTTCTAGCCCTCACAACATGATGGTCAAAGTAGAACAATCTCCCCCATTGTGGTGTTCATTCATTTTGTCATATGCGGAAATAATGCATCAGATTGAAATGAGAGTGATGCGATTTACAGCAAGTGGATGCAACTACATGTGTGGGATAGCTAGTTTGTTCATACCCCCGGTACACTTTTCCTTGGATGAGTATTTGAATCTGAAATGGGCACACGTTGAGAAGAACTCTCTCTGCCAGTTTCGATAAGTGCCTAATGATCTGGAGTCAAAGAGCAGTTCTTCACCTGGCACCAGCGCCAAGCAATCAGCCCCAAATCCGCCAGCCGTAATGAGGATATCTTGTTCTCTCTGGTTTGGCTTTGAGACACGGTGGCTCTGTCATCGCTGCAAGAAAGACTAGCTGGTGTTTGGCACGGGGTTAAGTGAAGAATCCTGAGAGCCACTTTGGCAAATGGCTAGCGCTGCTGGAACTAAACGGAAGACATTCTTTGGACTGGATGTTGATGGATTGCTTGTAGTGTCTGGAAGCTAGCAGAAGGGCATTAAGGAAGATGGAAGTCAGTTGCTTGACAGAAGTAATGTGATCAGCATCCATGCATGCCAACTCAGGATGTAGGTAGACAGATTATATTTATTCAAGAAGAACAAGGGAAGATGTTTCCATTCAGGGCGTGACTGATACCACACGAAGAAGAGGAAGAAGAGGAAGAGGAAGAAGAAGAAGAAGAAGAAGAAGAAGAAGAAGAAGAAGAAGAAGAAGAAGAAGAGGAGGAGGAGGAGGAGGCGGCGGCTTTTAGGGGGGCAGGAAGTGGCAGGGTTTTGGAGGTACAAAATGTATACATAAGACTTGCTAGTTGCATCAGATCAAATGTCCATTTACAGTGCAATCCCCTGCATGTTTATTCAGAAGTAAGTCCCATTGAATTGTTTTTTTTCCATTTTTTAAATTCTTGATTTCGAAACTTTAAAAATACATCAGATCTTCAAAAAGAAAACACAAAAAACAAAACGCAAATAATTATTTCACATCTGGTTAAATTATAATTCAAAACAGAATTAAAATTATATAGATTATATATACATCCAAATACTTTCCAAAGACATGTTCTGAATCCACGGATAATCTATGCTTCCAACCCTTTCCATTATACCTGGTTTTTTCCCTTTATATTCCTCACGGGTTTGCTGTTATTGTGTTTAATTCTTTTACGTTTCTCATTTTTTATCCCTTTGTTCTTTACAAATATTGTTCAAGTTCTGCTAATAGTGAATTACTGTTGTTGTAGGATTTTAAATATTCTCTAAAGATGATCCATTCTTTTGATACTTTTTGGTTACCCGTGCCTCGCACCCAGCCCGTCAGTTTCGCAAGTTGTAAATATTCGATCATTAAGGCTTGCCAATCTGTGATAGTTGGAAGCGTGTAAGTCCCATTGAATTGAATGTTATGTGTGCATAAGATTTCAGCCTGAGTCCAACATTTCAGCTTGTAATACTGATCAGCAGATGCCCCTGAGGAAAGTATAAGGGTGATGGTCTTCTCCTAACTGACTCCACCCCCCAGCCTGGTGCCTTCCAGATGTTTTGGACTACAACTTCCAAGCTCCCGCCAAGTGACAGCAGTTGTAGTCCAATACATCTGGAGAACATCTAAGAACCTTGCTAGATCAATCCAGCATTAGGTCCTCACAGTAGCCAACCAGAGATGCCTGTGGAAAGCCAGGAATCACAGAATCACAGGGTTGGAAGGGACCACAAGGGTCATCTAATTCAACTTCCTCCATCAGTAGAGCATAAGACTCTTAATCTATTGCAGAAATATTTTTGCCCAATGTGGTGCTTAAACCCACAACCATGAGATCAAGAGTCTCTTGCTCTGCTGACTGAGCTATCCTGAATATGCTGCCTTCACACAGAGAAGCTTCATTGAACTATTGTAGCTTGTATAAGGTGGCCATTTACACATCACCACACAAAGAGACTACACATAGGCCCCCAAAGAGGGCAGTACTGGAAACAGGTTTGCACAAAAAGTTGCATATACTAATTTATGTGTGTAGATGTGGATTTAGAAATAAATTCCAATGGGTTGAATAAAAAGACATCTCACCATAGTGGGAAAGACTGTGACCAGGTGACCTGCTCAGTCTGCTGTCCAGGTGTTAACAGTAGGTAACCATTGATGGGCAACTGCACAGCCTTTGACCTCCCTTCTTAGAGTTATTTACCTTTAAACAGGTCTTGGACTGAGATGACCTTCAAGTAGAGGACTGTTGTCTGTAAAGCAGAAGACACATGCTTTGACAGAGGGCTGTAGCTCAGAGTTAGAGTCTCTGCCTTGCATATGCAAAAGGCCCCAGGTTCAATCCCTGGCATCCCCAAGCAGGGCTAGGAGAATTCCCTGCCTGAAACCCTGGAGGGCTGCTGCTAGATAGTGTTGGCCATACTGAGCTAGATGAACCAATGGTCTGATTCAGTACAAGGCAGGTCCCTATGTTTCACACTGCCACCCTAGACTAAGACCCAACAGTAGACTCATCCTCCATTCATTTACGATGGCAGCCAACCCTATGCTGGTTTACTTAGTGTTAGGCCCCACAATGCTCGGTGAGGCTGACTTCCAAGTTTCTATATGATTTGTACAGTAAATTGTCAGCACATCTACTCAGGTATAAATTTCCAAGTTCCACACTATAGTAATATGAGATTTGTGGTGACAAAACTGAGTTAAAATATCCTCTTTAGATCATGCAAACTAAAGAAAAACTATTAGTACTTCCAATCGTATGTCCGTTCTCTCTCACACACCAACCCACCCACCCACAAAGACAGAAGTCAAAATCAAAATATTCCTTTCCCTCCCTCTTAGAACACAATGTCTTGTTTTCAGGCACTTTCATGAAAGCATTATCTCACAGGGACTAAGTATCCATTAGCTAATTTATAGTACTGTATATAAAGGAATTTAAAACAATGTACACAAAGAGCTGTGTCTAAAATCTGCCAGGCATTTGGAAGGAATTGGCATTCAAGAAAAACATTGGGGGTAGGGAGAGCAAAACAATGTGTTTCTGCATGATTCATCCATTTGGTTGAATTATGAAGCAGATGTTAAAATAACTGTCATGGTGATCCTACTTGGATGGAAACCGTTGTTGATTACACTGACATTAGCATCACAGTCACAGCTGATTCCATGTTATGAATTTAGAATATAGAATTTAAACTTAATCTCTCAACCCTAAGATTGGATTGATGTATGGTGAGGTTTATCATCATCATTATCATCATCATCATCTCCTTATATGGCTTCTGTACCAAGGCTGATATCCTAATATTCTGAAGACCAACAAATTCATTACAATTTATGCTGACATCCTGAATAGCAACATTACAACAGGTTTCTTGATGAAATTCACAGTATACCTAAACCTATTTGCTTGTTAGTTTATTATGTTAAGATCCTGGAATTCATTCAGAGAATACAACAGCTTTTCGGAAATAAGTGATAAGTGCTTTGCTCCTTTCATTGGACCGGCTGGTATGTGACACTAAACTATGGCTTGGTGGTATGTGCAATGTCTCAAACATGTATGCTCCCCTTCTCCTCGTTTTCTCCAGTGTGACCACAAGAAAGAAGTCAGAAACATTTGTCTGGGTTTTCAACTAACCTCATGTCTGATACAACTACTATGTCCGAAACAGGAACTACAGTTTGTTTATGGTCTATCTGAACAAGCCAGGAGTGTAAATTATGGTTTGAAGTTGTGGGTGGCTTTAAAATAGGGTGCTGGGAGGGTTGGAATCATGGAAGATAAGCTACCAGTGGCTTCCAGTCAAGATGGCTATGCTCTGACTCCACAATGAAAGGAGTCAGTGCTTCACAACACCATTTGCTGGAAGCCTCAGGAGTGGAGAGTGCTCTTATCCTGCTTGCAGATTTCTGCAGACATCTGGCTGGCCACTGTGAGAAGAGATGCTGGACCAGATGGACAACTGGCTTGAGCCAACAGGTTCTTCTTGTGTTCTTAAGGTGGGGGGAGGCTATTCCTTAATAGCAATCTGCTCATAGCTGCCAAGTTATCCCTTTTTTAAAGGGAAATTCCCTTATGCTGAATAGGCTTCCTCGTGAGAAAAGGGAAAACTTGGCAGCTATGAATCTGCTAAAGCCCTGGGCATATTTAAATAATTTTGACCCCTCCCCTATGCCATTCCAAGAAAATGGTGTATAGATATGCCACCACTCAGATTATAGTTATGAATCCTTATGCAAACATATAATAGATCTTTTAAGACTGCTGATCCACTTTAGACCCGAGGCGTCATAACCGTCGTAAATATAGAAAAAATCCACGAGGAAAACTCTGGAAGGGGTTTTCTAAGAAAGGCAGTTAATCTCCACATTGCAGCTCAAATTCTTTTGCACCCTCCCAAGAAAGTTGAGCATTGGTTCTCTCCCGCCCCTCACCCCCCAGTGGGAACTGGACATATTTTCGTGTGTGTTCCAGGCAAAGAATTTCCAACATTATGTGGAATTTTGGCCGGAGGCAACTTTATGTGACAGATGTTTAAAGAAAGAGGGGTTGAAAGCGGATTAAGGCATTCTTACAATAATACAGGGGAACATTTCAGCTGCTTTGCCCAGCCTGGTTTTGCATATCCATCCGTTCTGTCAACAGAATAAGTAACCCACTTCAGACAAAGAATAAATATTAATGAAACGAGGCTTTAGGACTTTCAAGTGTTAAACTAATACTGTACGCTTGAGAATGAAATTAGTCAACTGGTGCCAAACACATTTGTCTAGTTTTACCCATCTTATTTATTGGATTACATAAAGCATGTTGCTTTAAGTAATGAATGATAATTATATGACAGGGAGTAATCATTTTCTCTCACTGCCCCCTCCCACCCAAGTGGGTGCATTGGAATATGCCATCGGTTGCTTGTGCATTGTATTTGCCTGCAAAGCACACACATGCCAGTCAGCCTCATCTAATTATGGGAAGCAAAGGGGAGCCAAGTGAAGGGAGCTTCTCATGCTCTCCATGCTTTGCGTTCAGCATTGCCTGCCAGCTGGGCCCACATCAAAAACCCTCTTCCTGATCCAAATAGTATCAAGCCTGTTTATTTCAAGGGCTGCCTCCTGAATAAGACCTTCAGGGTTGTTAAGACACCTGACAAAAATCTGCCATGCAGGCTTTTTTTCTGTTCCTCCCTTACCAAACTATGGACGGATGAATCAAACTATTTCTGCGCCCTATACAGGGCCAAACCTACCATTGGGCAGAGTGAGGCACACACCCCAGGCAACAGGTGCCTGGCGGTCGGATGTGGTATTGAGGAGTTGAGAGGACAGAGGGGTGAGCATCCTGCCTTCAGCTGCACTATCTCAGTGTCAGATTTGAAGTAAACCCTGCCTTGAACCGGTTTGCTTCTGTACATGGAATGAAGGTGACAGGTGACAGCTTGTCCATCTTAACCTCGGGAAGCAAAATATCATGGGCCAGTCCTGCCCATATGACCTTTGCTTCCACCCAGTCGGACCTTTGCTTCCACCCACCCAGATTTTAATCCACGATTAAAACACAGATCTAAATAAGTATTAAGCATTCAAGTACGCAGGCTGAGACCCTACCTGCCCGCAGACTGTCTTGTCGGAGTGGTGCATGCTCTAGTTATCTCCCACTTGGACTACTGCAACAAGCTCTATGTGGGGCTACCTTTGAAGGTGACCCGGGAACTGCAACTGATCCAGAATGCGGCAGCTAGACTGGTGACTGGGAGTGGCCACTGAGACCATATAGCGCCAGTCCTGAAAGATCGATATCAGCTCCCAGTACATTTCTGAACACAATTCAAAGTGTTGGTGCTGACCTTTAAAGCCCTAAACAGCCTCAGCCCAGTATACATGAAAGAGTGTCTTCACCCCCATCATTCTGGCCGGACACTGAGGTCCAGCTCCGAGGGCCTTCTGGTGGTTCCCTCACTGCGAGAAGTGAGGTTACAGGGAACCAGGCAGAGAGCCTTCTCAGTGGTGGCACCCTCCCTGTAGAATGCCCTCCCACCACATGTCAAGGAAATAAGCAACAATCTGACTTTTAGAAAACATCTGAAGGCAGTCCTGTTTAGGGAAGTTTTTAATGTTTGATGTTTTATTGTGTTTTTAATATTCAGTTGGGAGCCGCCTAGAGTGGCTGGGGAAACCCAGCCAGATGGGTGAGTGTGAATAATAAATTATTATTATATTATTATTATTATTATTATTCAAGTACCATATGTTTTTCTAAACACATTTCTCTCTCTCAAGGTATGCATTTCTGAATATATTTTCTGTCAATATATATATATTTAAAGTTGGGGGGGGGGGTAATAGAGATGCATTATTTATTTATTTTACCTGAAAACTGTGTTGAATGTGAAGGAACATAGGAAGCTGCCTTATACAGAGCTAGACCATTGTTCCATCTAGCTCAACATCATCTATACTGCTGGCCTTCAACTAGTGGGTCAGGACCCAGCCTGATCTAAGTGGGCTGTGAGAGCTGTACTAACAACATGCTAATACAGGCAGAAGAATAAAGAAATAGGTCCCCAAATGCATGTTTGACTTAGAGGTGGGTTCTGGGCCTGAAAAGATGGGAAACTACTGGTCCATGCTGTCTAGCGATTCTTCTTCAGGGTTCCAGGCAGGAAGGAGTCTTTCCCAGCCCCATGTGGAAAAGCCAGCGATTGAACCTGGAAACTTTTGCGCGGAGAGCAGATGCTTGACCACTGAGCTACGGCCTTTCTGTGAAATATTCTGAAAGTGTGAGATGTGGAAAAGCTGGTGGGTAGCTAAATTCTTGAGAAGAGAAGACTCCCTGGAAAAGACCCTGATGTTGGGAAAGATTGAGGGCACTAGGAGAAGGGGACGACAGAGGACGAGATGGTTGGACAGTGTTCTCGAAGCTACCAACATGAGTTTGACCAAACTGCGGGAGGCAGTGCAAGACAGGAGTGCCTGGCGTGCTGTGGTCCATGGGGGTCACAAAGAGTCGGACACGACTAAATGACTAAACAACAAGCTAAATTCTGATGTGTGTTTTAGCAGAGGAGTAAATGACCCTTGTGATCCCTTCCAGCTCTGTGATTCTGAGATTCTGAGGAGGTGCGAATCATATCACTTTGTATTAGAATTCGAAAAGATCCCATTCCTCAGGCAACCTGACCCCTAAAATTGTCATCTCCCAGCCATGCACAGAGTGTGTTCATCATGTGTAAATCTCATTGAGATGGTGGTTGAGGAGACAATCAATAAATCATTGGTGGTGGTGGTGGTGGTGATACAATACATTCTGCTTTTAGCCATGCTAGCAGGAACCAATGCAACACTGTCTGCAATGGGCAAAATAATATCATAGTAGGGAAAATAAATACCTTCCTCCCCCATCTACATTTTTGAACTCCTTATTTCAAACATTTGTCTTTTATTAATTTCCAAAAATGTTGCAGTTAACAAGGCAAGGCATTTCAACAACCTTCCATGATACTGGAAATTTTCCTGGAATCTCTCAACAAAGAAAAAAGATTTTAAACAGCAGAATCATAGTGAGTAACTTCAGAATGCTAATCCAACTTTCTCCTTCTCCCCCAAACCCCCAGAGTTATACAGTATTTGACTTGTCTTTGATCGCCTGGTCCAAATATCTAGGATTTGGGCGTGGGTTTTTTTTTTTTTTTGTTTCCTCAAGAAAAGTTTGGCATTAATCAGAAATATTAAATAACCATACAATATTAGGCTAGGATTCTTGTTCATTAGGAGTACAAAGCAAGATTTAATTCCCTTCTCTCCCTGATTGCTACAGCAGTAAATATTTAGTAATTGTGTTGATTATTACAGTACGGAATTGTGAACATTTGAAACTGCATAGCTCTGATTTCAAAGCTCTTAAGTCATCATCACAATGCTTATTGTTTTGGTCTGGGGACTGTTCATTTTAATGCTCTGGCACAGAACCGATGTATGACGAGATCAAAACTCATCACCTCCTAAAGATGCGCGGATGAAAACTGGATTAGATCAGAAGGATGTGAGGCATTATCTCATGGCTTATCAGAGCATTCAAGTGATTGACCTCCATGCCAATACAATCAATATGTAATGGTGTCATCCAATCTTTGGTTAACAAGCTGCATCTGCTCAGAAATAAAGGTGGCAATTTCATTGTTAGACTGATCAGCCATGGTAAAAGAAATGGCACTGTGGAAATGACACTCTCTGTACTGTCCTGATCTATAAAAATAGCCCCCTCCTCCATTGAAATATATATATTTTTACAAGCAGGTTCATACCTGTCCTGGTTCCAGGGCCAGCTCATCCATGAGGCAGAGTGAGGCAGTTGCCTCAGGCAGCAAACTCTGAGGTGCAGAGATGGCTAGAAAAGTGTGTCATGTGGTCTGCCCTGCAGCCCTTAGCTTTCTTGCTGCCCTAGGGTGCAGTGGAGGACTCTGTTTTATCATCAGTGCTGACGTAAGATTCAACTACCAGTCTAGTCAGATTTTGCGCACAGAAGAAGGAGTGCACCATCTTGTTCTTTGCCTCAGGCAGCAAAATGACTTGGGCTGCTCCTGCCTGGTTCCCACTTGCTGATTCGGAACTCAAGACTCCCAGCTCGGATATTTTGATTAAAAAGCTTTATTTATTTTTTTAAAAAAAACAGGACAGTGTCCCAATATAACTCAGGTTACAGGTTGCTTAATGCATGGCAGAGCTCTTCAGTACAAGGCTAGGCATAATATGTTGTTCCTGGCACTGTGGGCAGCTCTACAGTACAGGGCACCAAGCTGAGGGGGCAAATAATGATAATGATAATGATGATAATGATACCACCTAAGGGTACATACTGAGAAGATCCACAAAAAGCAACTTTAGCAAAACGAATTATTGTGAAAATAAGGAATACTTAGGGCGTGTGTGCGCCAAATTTTGTCCTCGTTCAGAGAGCCATATTACCAAAGTATGCCCCTGGTTGTTTCAACACTTGACATGCCCTCTAGGCTCCCCTTTAGAAGAGCGAAGGTGGTGGGACAGTTATTCATGGGGTTATTTTCCTGAGTCTGGGGTCTGGGTAAATAAGCAGAAACTCCGATGAGCAAGCAGACAGCACAATTGCCTCCACATCCTTGGAGACAAAGGTGGAGACCATAGTGCCAGCTCATGGTGGGGACATTAGACAGGGCATTTTTGGTCGCAACTATCTCCTTCCAGTGATGGCCAAACTCGGCCCTCCAGCTGTTTTGGGACTACAATTCCCATCATCCCTGACCACTGGTCCTGTTAGCTAGGGATGATGGGAGTTGTAGTCCAAAAACAGCTGGGGGGGGGCAAGTTTGGCCATCACAGCCTTAGACAGACTCTGTTGGCCTCTTTGCATGTACAGTGGAACCTCAGTTTACGAACACCTCGCTTTACGAATTTTCGGTTTATGAACGGCGCGGACCCATCTGGAACGGATTAATTCACTTTCCATTATTTTCAATGGGAAAGTTCACTTCAGTTTATGAACGCTTCAGTTTAAGTACTCTGCGGACCGTCTGGAACAGATTAATCCACTTTCCATTACTTTCAATGGGAAAGTTCGCTTCAGTTTATGAACGCTTCAGTTTATGAACAGACTTCCGGAACCAATTGTGTTCATAAACAGAGGTACCACTGTAGTGTTTAGACAAGCTGTTAAGGCCATTTCATTTTGCTCGTTGTTCAGTCTCAGCTAATTTGCTCCTAGTTGGTAGATAACAATTTATGCTTCTAGCTTTTATTGTATGATTTGTATACGTATTTGGTAATGAGCTGCCCTGGGAACCCCATTTTAAAGCTAAAGGATGAAGTAGAAATAGGTTTTAAAAACTAAACAAACATTTTTCCGCTTTCTTTTTCAGCTTTAAGCATGGAACTGTTTTGCGGAGACTTTGCAATCCTGCAAATGACATGGGCAGCTCCCGACCACTTTGAAATTACTGCTGTGTCCTTTTTAAAACAAGTATTTCACCAAATATTCTCTAAGGGAGCAGGAATTGAAATTCTCCAAGAGGTCAAGAGAAACTCAAACAAAAAATCTTTCAGGAAATGTATCAGAGCATTCTTTGAGGGTTTCCCCCCTCTCAAGCTCTAGTTACATGGACATCATTGGACACATTGCATTGTATCCAACATTGCTGTTCCACTAGGGCAGGCATGTCCAACAGGTAGATCGTGATCTACTGGTAGATCACTGGACGTCTGTGGTAGATCACTGGTAGATCAGTGGCTGAAGCTAAAAATCCTTGGCTCCCCTAAAAAAAGCTCAACATATTTGCCCTGCACCCCTAAAATGACCTGAACCACCAAAAACACAGTTTTCCTTCCTAAAAAAGAGCTCAACGTCGCTTTCCTCTTCCCTAAAGAAGTTCAATAACTTCTACGTGAACCCCCCAAAACAGGGCTTTCCTTCCGAAAAAAAGCTCAACAACTTTGACCTGAACCCCCCAAAGGGGGTAGATCACTGCCAATTTTTAACTCTGTGAGTAGATCGCAGTCTCTTGGAAGTTGGCCACCCCAGCACTAGGGCAACAGACTTTGCTTGTGCAGCAGAATGTCCTTCTCCTCTCGCCTGCATCGCCCCTGGGGGACTTTCCAGATTAATCACATTCGCATTGCCCCTGGGGGACTTTCCAGAATCATCACATTAAAATAACAAGAAACCTAAATTTGCAATACCTGTTGGGACTTCATGTTTCAGTGAATTTTCCCCATGGACTTCCAGTTGAGGATGCACACATAATTTCACTTTGGAAATCTACTATTGCCTGACAATCAGATGAAGTAAGACAAGCAATTTCCCCTCGCACCTGGAAATGATTTCTTTGCTCCATCCGACATTTGTAATACGTCAAATTAAATTGGTGATTACGGTTTTCAGTATTGCCGTGCTGTTTTCGAAGTTTCTTTCTTCTTTTAGAATAGCAGCATGGGCTCGAAAACAATGGCGCACATGCCATTGCTAATCAAGAGTGCGCCTTCTAATTAGTCGTGCCATCATCCAGCTAAAGTGAAGGAATTCGCCGGAGAACCTTTGACACGCCAAACAGGCTGTTTATGCGTTGCACACATATATGGGCACTTGGTTTCAGGAGAAGGAATGCCAGATTTATATTCCTTTCACCCACATTATGAATCACAGCCAGTGAAGCAAACAGGATGGAAGGGAAAGTCCAAACACTTTATTAACTGCAGTGATTTTATTTTAGCAGATTAAATATGCTTGCACTCATTGGCACGGTAATGATTTCCTTCCATCTCTGCAATACACCATAAAGGTGTGCCTGGAATATTGTCTACACTGACTGTCAGAGGCTTTCCAGGGTTCCTGACAAGGGACATTGCCAGCCCTACCTGGAGATGCCAGGGATTGAACCTGCAAAGCAGCTGATTTATCATTGAGCCAGCTATGACCCTTCATTGACTGCACTGATTATAATGAATAACTGCTGTTATTGTTGATTTCTAGTGATGCATAGCTGGAAACAAAGTGCTTCCTGAACTAGTTGTATGGGGGAAAGTTGTTCTGGGGAACGCCATGAAGGCAGCAGCTTTTTTAAAACAACAACAACAACAACAACCTGCAGGTTAGGAACTCTATAGTTCAAGTAAAGTTATTTTGTTGTCTGCTTTAAGTAAAGTTATTCTTTCTTCCGTTGGCATAATTTGAAAAGTTTGCAAATATGATAATTGTGGCCACCAGACTCTGATAGCTGACCCACAGACCCCCTCAGGAGCTCTAAACCAGGCTTCCTCAACCTCGGCCCTCTTATATGTTTTGAGACTACAATTCCCATCATCCCTGACCACTGGTCCTGCTAGCTAGGGATCATGGGAGTTGTAGGCCATAAAAATCTGGAGGGCCGTGGTTGAGGAAGCCTGCTCTAAGCCTTTACCATTATTTTATTTGATGTTTTTATTTTGTAAGCCACTTTGAGATCCAGTAGGGTACAGTACAGTTACTCTCTCTCTCTCTCTCTCTCTCTCTCTCTCTCTCTCTCTCTCTCTCTCTCTCTCTCGATTTCAATTCCCATCCTAAACCATGGGAACAAGGCTATATATACCAAGCTAAATACCAGGGTTTCTCTACTAGTTTCTCTGCTAGTAGCCCCAACCACACATCCTACAGGATTTGCTCTAGGGTGAGAATCAGTAGTCAAAGTAAGCCTACTGAAATTAACGTGCCTGGGTTAATCATGGCTGTTAATTTCGATGGCTCTGCTCTGAATATGACAGACAGCTTCACACCCTTTCACAAAGAATCAAATCAAATTGGGATTGAAGGGTTTTCTCAGGATAGGTGGCACTTCTTCTGATAGGAAATTTTCTGCAGGAATAGGGGGGGATACAAAAAATGGGTGGGGGTGTTGAGGAAGGTCTGTGGGGTGTGTGTGAGAAATGTCTCTATTTTCATCTGAGGAATTTTAGAGGGTATACCACAATTCCCATTATCTGAATAGTATTCCCTTCCTTTGGCAAACAGCAAATTCAGATTTCCACAATGTCAGGATGGTTTGGCCCGAAGACCGGAAGAAAGCTCCCAGCAACTGCCAGACCAGCCATAATGGGAAATCCAGCCTTCTAGAATGTTCTTGCCTTTGCTAAGATCACAGGCACTTAGAGGCTTTGGGTCACAAGGCTGACATCCAGCTGGATTAACTTTAGTTCTGAAGTGAACATCAGATACATCTCCAGCTCTTTTCCCATAAAAAATGAAGTTTCGCGGCGGGGGTGGGTGGAGTGTGTGGGGTGGGGAACGGGACCCACCAGGGAAAAACTCCAGGACAGCAGCTATTTAATTTAACAACAGCAGCAGAACATCCCTTCTTAGCAGTCGGTCTTTGCACTGATAGAAAGCAAAAGACTGCTCTCTGTTTTCACTTGTCAAAGGATACATCCCTCCATTGTCTTAGATACAAAGCAACCCCCAAGAAAAACTCAATTTTCTGCTGCATCTCACCTCAGACTAAGAACCTCAATTGAATCTGACTGACACGTGGACCATCTGGATCAATTATGGCTGCAGTGAGCAAGTAATTAGCCTTTGGCTAATTAAGCAGTCTATGATGTTTTAAACTACGGGGGGTTATTGCTTTTGTTTGTTATTATAGTATGTATTTTTGTGGGGTTTTTTTAAATGTAAATGTCTTCTAGATAGCACATCAACTATCTCAGCCATGAAACAGAAAAAGTCTTACTTTCTTATGGTTCATTTGGCCTACTCTTTTACACCATTTTATTTCCATTCATGAATTGCTTTCTATAAGACATCTTGAAGTGATTTAACAATAACAACTATCACCATTAAAAGCATACATAAAACAGTTAATTATTCTTTAAAAACAACAACAACATATAAACTAATTTCATATATCAAAACAGTTTCAAATCCAATACAGATAGTATAGTATAGAATCTACTAAAATGCTGGATAAGATTGGCCTTTGGTTTGATCCAACAGGGTTTTTACTTCGATTAGAACATACACAGTTCAGGTTTTCTCCCAAATGAAAGGTATTGGAAAGAAAAAGAAAGAAGTCTGGAAAAAGTTGACCAGAGGAATAATTCTACAGTCACATTATTAGCTGTGCATGAACACACTCAAGCCTATTTATGCTTTGATTTGGATTTCAAAATGTACATAAGGTTCTAAATCCAATAATAATAATAATAATAATAATAATAATAATAATAATAATGTCAACAGGACTTAAGCATCCAAGAACTTGCAGTTCACTGGGTTTCATTCCAACGTGTCCAGGGTTTCTAAGCACCCCTTTTGCAATTAGTACAATTCCTCTTGAATTATTGAATTCCTTTGGGGCAGAACCAGAATCATTAGAATGAAAACTCTGGTCTAGCTTTCCATTGTAAGGTAGCCAAGATTTAGACATGACTAACTTTAGCCATGCTTTGCTGTAAGCGAGAAAGAAAGTGTGCTCAAATTCACTGGGATTTTAAAAGTAGCTTTGGATTTAGGATTAGGTATGACATGTTATGGCAGCTGGGGCAGCTAATTAAAGCAACAACTCCATTAATATGATTAATAGATCTCTCATACTTTCATGGGGAGGTTGTGCTCGGGTTGACTAGCCATGCTGAAAGTCACTAGTGTTGGGATGAAACTCGTATTTTAACTGGAGGCCTAAGATTCCAAGTGGCTTAAGACAACAGCTGGTCTCCAGACTGCCAATATGAATTTGTGCACTACATATAATAATAGCAAGGGCATACAATGGAATTAGGACAAAGTGCTCGGCTTCCCTGAACATAGTCCTCTGATTAACTTGAATAACAACTGTACTAGTTCAGTCTTTTCAGAGATTACACTTACTTAGGTGTTATCTTCCTAATTATGGAATGCCTTCTAAAACACAATGGAGGTACACCACACTGGGCTGATAATTCCCCTCCAGGAGATGAAAACTCCTGGCCCGGTGCAGGAAGAGGACCTCTGGTACCAACTAAACTGACAAGAAGAGGAAAAGAAGGGGGAAAATAGTGTGCAAAGAGCAAAAGGTAGGAGTGATATAAAATGAAGCATACCCTCCAACATTTCTCCGCTGTTGATATATTATTATAAATGTTGATATATTATTATGGAATAGGGACATCCTATTCCATAATAATACATCAACAACAACAACAACAACAACAACAACAATGAAAATGACATGCTTATTGTCAATTTCTCCTCATTTTTTTCTCTTTCCCTTCTTGGCACTCCAGCAGTAAAGGTACAGGAGGTTTTAAAGGGAAGGTCTGAGTATGTTAAATTTCCAAAGAAGCAGCAGTTGCCCTGTGATTTAGCCATGTAGTCAGTGACTTTTCCTTTTTTTTTAAGATACCGGTAAGCAGAGGCAGCAGCATACAGTACACTTAAGTTAAAATGGGGGGGGGTGTGGTGGATGAAGTTTCCCTGGCATAGCTATTCCTTCTGAGCAAGACAATTGTCTGCAACGGGCTACATATTCTACAATTATCCCACTATCAAATTCATGTTGGTGGAACACAGGCAAACTGATTACACTTTGTAGTCTTTTGAAAGCATCCTTAGATAATGGCCATATAAACTATTCCAGTGTGCTATATAATACCTGAAGGAGCATCTCCACCCCTGTCATTCAGCCCGGACACAGCTCCAGCTCCAAGGGCCTTCTGGTGGTTCCCTCACTGCGTGAAGTGAGGGTGCAGGGAACCAGGCAGAGGGCCTTCTCAGTGGTGGCACCCTGTGGAATGCCCTCCCATCAGATGACAAGGAGATACATAACTATACAACCTTTAGAAAACATCTGAATGCAGCCCTGTACAGAGATGTTTTTAATGTTTAATGTTTTATATTGCTTTTAATATTCTGATGGAAGGGGCACCCAGTCAGATGGGTGGGATAATAATAATAATAATAATAATAATAATAATAATAATAATAATAATGCCATGATCCAAGGGGGTAATGAACTGTCTAGAGTAGCAATAAGAGGCCACTTGGGACCAGGGGTGCCAACATGAATAAAATATTGGACAGAGGGCCTAAAGTAAGCCCCGCCCTGCATAATCGATGACATGATACGGTGCACACACACTATTTGAATGGCAATGACCATCAACGTGGGGGGAGGTGCCCTCAAAGACCCCTCAGCTCCTAGGAGTTGGTTGCTAGGCTTGGGAATGATGATGAATTTATTTTGGTGTGCACATGAACATTCTTAGTCAAGTTAGGGAGAAGGCAATATGCGTGTGAATACCACTTGCTGGGAATCACAAGTGGGGAGATTTCAGTTGTCCCTGGTGGCTACTCGAGAACTTCCCACAGGCCTGGCCTGACCCACGTGGGCTCTTCTTGGGTTCTTAAATGTAGCTCAATTCTGTCTGATTTTGAATCTACAAATCTGGGTCAAAAAACTGTCAAAGAGGTTCCCATTCAGCACATACACCCCATTAATATGTAGGTAAATGGATTAGAGCTGGGCCATGAAGAAGGCTGATCGCCAAAGAATTGATGCTTTTGAATTATGATGCTGGAGGAGACTCTTGAGAGTCCCATGGACTGCAAAAAGATCAAACCTATCCATTCTGAAGGAAATCAGCCCTGAGTGCTCACTGGAAGGACAGATCCTGAAGCTGAGGCTCCAATACTTTGGCCACCTCATGAGAAGAGAAGACTCCCTGGAAAAGACCCTGGTGTTGGGAAGGATTGAGGGCACTAGGAGAAGGGGACGTCAGAGGACAAGGTGGTTGGACAGTGTTCTCGAAGCTACAAACATGAGTCTGACCAAACTGCGGAAGGCAGTGGAAGACAGGAGTGCCTGGCGTGCTCTGGTCCAGGGGGTAACGAAGAGTCAGACACGGCTAAACGACTAAATAAACAAAACAGATGGATTTCAAAAAAAACGAACTAACTTTTTTTAGCTTTCAGAACTGACGTAACTTCTTGAAAATCATTTTTGGGCAATATTTTAGTAATTCAAGGTAAAACATAGAAATGTCTGACAGCTGAAATGTCAGAGTTACTCATATACAAATCAAACTAAATCATAAAACAGCCACTGGAGCAATTTTTTTCCCAACCTCAAAGACCTACAGCAGGAATAGAGATACAAACTTGTACTTTATTTTTAATGCCTTCGGGACATTTCTGGCTTTGACATTTTTGCCTCTCTATTGCCAGACACAAAAGCCAAAGACATTGCTAAGATGTTAGACACAATTTTGACAATAAAATGTCTTATGAAATGGATCCTGTAAACTCCTCACCACGGCCAAGTTATAAATTAATTATTTTCATGCCTTTTGCTGAACAATGACATATTGTTTGCGAAAGTTTGTCCGATTACCATAAAACCAGGCTTGCCGAAACCACCATTCACAAGTTTTTGATTTTTATACAGGCAATGACATCTGTGACAAGCAGATCCAACTCCATAAATCGCCAAGTTCTTTCTTCAGATCAAAATGACAGCAGTTCTCTAAGAACCTTGTATAGGAAAAAAAACACACAGAGATGGGAACATAGCAAGAAGGCAGCCGCTCCACCCTGGAAACTGTGTGGTTGTGGGTTACTGTCCAAGACTTGACCTGAGCTGGAACTCCTTAATGGGGTTGAAGAAAATAGGTTCAGTGGGGGCTGGAGAAGGGGCATGAAAAAAGGAGGACTATGGAAAAGAAATAGGTTAGCACTGGTCCCTACCATTTGATTTTGATTCCAGTTGACTGGTTTCAAAACTAGTGGCCATCCTTTGGTGAGGAACTCTGTAAATTAATGGTGCACTGAGTGACGAATTGCTTCCTTTTGTGTATAAAGCAATTCTTTAAAAGGAATGTAGTGAATTGCTCTTAAGATGTGGAGCCCTAATGAGCATCACACCAAATCTACAGCTTGGTCTGAGAGCGGCAGCCCTCTGTGCATTTGACTTCGCCAAAGGATCTGCGAAAAAGCCTCATGTTACCAGACCCAGACGGTTCTCCAGTTATTACCTGTCTTCACGGGTGCTATTATTCTAGCACCAAGATGGATTGTGGAATATATTTCACTGACGAAATTTGATCCAGATTAGCCTGTTTCAGACAGTCTCGTGAACTGGTGTGTTTTCCTTCTCCTTTTGACTAAATCCATATACCCCCCCCTCCCTCTTATTTTTGGACCATGACTTCACGTAAATGGAAGATGTGATTCCTCTGGAGCAAGGCCAGCTTACATCAGCAGAGAAAACCCCCACTTTTGTTATATTAGAAAGGTAGACAATATGCTCCCATGTCAAGGATACTAATAAAGTAAACAGTAAGGCTGCAGACTCAATCTAAGCCAGCATTGCTGGGGGAGAGTGGGGAGACTCGGAGGTGCTAAGGAAGGTCTTTCTCAGACTGCTGATAGCTGAGGCACAGTTTTCCTCTGAATGAAAATTGGAGGCACATTTCACACACACACACACACACACACACACACACACACACTTTTTAAAATAGTGAGAATAAAGGTTGCCCGCCCATCCCCATAATTCTGCACGAGCTGCTGACCTGAACCTGCTCTTCTTACACATGGGAAATAGGGTCAACAAATCTCAGGGTCAGGCTACACATACTGTTTGTTTCATAGCTCCATCCTTAAGTCATAGCTGTCAAGTTCTCCCTTTTTTTAAAGGGAAATTCCCCTATGCTGAATAGGCTTCCTCGCGATAAAAGGGAAAACTTGACAGCTATGCCTTAAATGCAAGGTGGGAACTTCACTCTGGTAGGGGCGTAGCTACATTGTCTGATGACGTTCGTTGCTTTGTCACACTGCACCCACCAGTGTGAATGAAATTCGGCCCAACATGCTGATCTCTTGCCCAAAAGGCCACCATTCCATAACACGTCAGGTACATCGGTGGAAAGGAATGTTAGAAAACTGGACAGAAGCACCAGCATTGTAACCAGGGCTGGATCGACACTGACCTGTTTAATGATATTTCCCCCTATTAGAACAATATTAGATATGTCGTTCTAAAACATCACAGGGCATTCTTGTTAATTAAAATGTTTTTTTTTTACTTTGGTTTTTTTTTGTCTGCTGCTGGTTGCTCTGGTCCACCCTCTGGTGTCAATTCTTCCTTTCTCCCCCCCCCCCATGTCCTTTGTTATCTGCACTGAACACTGCCCCTCAAATAAAATTGGAGGGGGGGGAGGTTGAATTTGAAATCAGTAAAAAAAAAAGGTAAGATGCTACCGTATATAGGGACAGATGAGCAGTGTTTCATTGATATAGCAGCATAAAACGATTAAAACTGATGCAATAAAAAAGACAAGGTAATAATGCATTATGAACATAAAAGGTAGGGTGCCATGTGTCTGTCTACGTTATCAAAAACATTCCGTAACCCTTTCTTAATGTTAAAAACCACAAGTGTAGATCCGCCCCAGGAAAATTAGCACAGAATTCCCTGCGTCTGAAAGCACACAGACCCATTGCTGCAATCCAATCTAGATGTAACTGAGACATGTGTTGCATGCAGCACTTTTTTCCTAGAAAAAAGGTGCCGTTACTACATACCGCTGAGTACCACCAAGATGGCTAGATGGAACCTCCACATTCAGCCTATCTCTGAAGACCAGGTGCTTGGAGACCAGGGAGGGCTCTGCTTTAACACAGGCATCTGTTCAGCCAGTACTGGAAACAAAGCACTGCATCAGACAGAATCTTCAGGCACCCTGAGGGGGACTTACTGGTAATACAAAGCTTCTATTCCCCCACTAGGAAAAAAGTAACCTTCCTTTTCCTTTTTGTGGTTTGTTAAAGAAGCAATCTTAATCCGCTGATGCTACCTGGAAAAGCAAATAGGAACTCTCCCAATAGGGTCCCACCCAAGACGTCTCCCCTTGGAAGCTTAAACAGCCACTCTGAGTGGGTGCCAACCGCAGCTGAGCCCAGCGGCTTCGGTGCTAGTGGCACACAGGCTCACACACTGCCCTGGGCAGCTGTGCCAGCAGCAAACCCCTTGCTTGCAGGACTGAGAAGTTGCCTCCTAACTGATTGTGCTACTCGCGTTGGGCTGGCGGCAGAAGCGAGAGGAGAGTGAGTATTTGCTGCGGAGGGAGACGCAGTGGAAGGGCAGGAAAGAGTCCCAGCTTTCTTGTGTGGCTTTATACCCCCCTCTCCCACTTGCTGCTGCCCATGGAGGCTGAAAAAATGTGCCAGTACTATGTACTGGTGCGTACCACCAGAAAAAAAGGCACTGGTTGCATGTCACATCTGATCTCTTCACAGAGCAAGGGACTGAAGACCCAATCAGAAGATGCAGAATTACCTGTTCCCAGCAGAGGCTGTCTTGAAGGAGCAGCAAATAATTCAGAGAAGAAGCAAGAAGACCCTTCGTTGGTTGAATCCAGAGGCTTACAGGAGCTTCTATTGATTTCATTATTTTTTATTTTACATTCCTCACTTTTTTTTGGAGGGGGGCATGCAAAAGTGACATGGACCAGAAAGAGGCTAGTTCACCCATCACTCAATGGTTAAAACAGCAGCAAAAAAAAATTGGAAGAAAAGAAAGAAATAACAAACTCAAGTTTCCCTCTAAAAAGGAAAGGCTTTTATATAGTATTTCTTTAAAAGCACTGTCAAAACTTTCACCAGTCTACTTCGCAAGTCTTTAAAACTCTCTCTCTGTGTATGTGCGCACACATACACAGAGCTTATTAGGAATTTAAAACCTCCCATGTCTACAGAAATATGAATTTCTCTCTCAGCCAAACTGATATCTCAAGATTTCCACTCTGATGTGGAACTTGGGGGTTTATGGCCTGGCCATGCCCTGATACATGACACATCACAACATACCTTGACTGAATCATAGAAATCAGACATGGAAAAGACCTATTAGGTCATCTTTTCCACCTCCCTGCCAATGTAGGATTGTTCTTTGCCAAAGGAGGATTATCCTCAAATATGTTGTCCAGTCTGCCTTTGAATGAGTCAAGCAAAGGGGCTTCCACCATTTCCCTCGAGGGCACCGTTCTGCAGTCTGATAGACTGATTTTCGTCTGCAGCTAGTGCTTGGTTGTGCATAAGTGCTCACTATCTTTTTTAATGGAGTAGTCGTCAGACATGCTGTTCTCCCACCTGCTGTCTGAAGAGGCCCAGTCTTGGAAAAGCTGCATCATAGGATCAGGAAGTATTAACTAGTAGCAAGAGGCCTGGGGATGGTGCAGACAAAAGATCCAAGCTAGAGGAGAGAAGAAGCTCGTGGGATAAGCCCATGATATATTCCTTATGCTCCCTCAAAAAAGAGACCTAAGCAGTCTACAAAAAATAGGGCATTCTCTTATTGGATCTTAACATTTGTCAATGAACACAACAAATGAACCACACACCACTCTGGATTGCATCAAACCAGGGACCAAGGACTGTGTGTGTTTATTGCAGGGAACAGTTACGAAATGTTGCATGTACTTCACACATTACCCTAAAACACACTTGTAAGAGGTGGGACCTATTGCAGGACTTTCATTCGGTTTATTTGTACCACACACAATTTGGAAACCCAAGAGAAGCATCCATTTATTACCAAAAAAATAACAAAGAAATTAATCCATAAATTGGGCAATGTCATTCAGCAGAAACTTAAAATAACCAATAAATACAAGGAAAATAAGGCAGAGGAGTTACAACGCTATGAGAAAATAGAGAAAAGTTGCTAAGTTCTTACCTGTCATGTGTGTGGAAAGGCTCTTGCAGCTTTACTTATGTTGTACACATGTGTAATAGCATGCATGGTAAGGTTAAGTGAAAATATGTGCGTCTGTGTGTGTCTGTGTGTGTCAGTCTCTCTCTCTCTCTCTCTGTGTGTGTATGCATTATGCAAGTCTGTGGTGCAGCTAACTCCAGAGCTTGGGATGAGGCATTTTCATGCTTGAGGTTTTTCTTGAAACTTACCAGCTACGCCCAATGCCGATACTCTGAGTTTTCGGATGGCAGCCACAGAGGGAAACACACCGATGGAAGTTCCACAGCACACAGCCTCGCCGTCTGGTGGGCACTGCTTGCAATAATAACGATGATGAAGTATCATGATGATAATGGGCTGAAAGGGCTAAGAGCTACAGTGGTACCTTGGGTTACGAACTTAATTCGTTCCGGAGGTCCGTTCTTAACCCAAAACCGTTCTTAACATGAGGCGTGCTTCCACTAATGGGGCCTCCCACTGCCGCCCCGCTGCTGGCGCACGATTTCCGCTCACATCCCCCGAGGCAAAGTTCGCAACCAGGAGCACCTAGTCCGGGTTAGCGGAGCTCGTTACCCAAAGCATTTGTAAGGAGGACCTGAGGTTCCACTGTACTCTTTTTGTAAGATTTCAGTCTCACTAGTGTGTAGGGAGAGAAGGAGGGATTTGCTAATGTGAAGGGGAGAATGAAAGGGTTTTTTCTAACATGAGGGTATGTAACTTTCCTGCTTCAACTTTATCATCTTGCCTATGTGTTTCATGTGGGCAACAGCCTACATTTGGGGGGAAACAAGCTTTATCTTACTAATTCCAAGGTGTAAATCAAGCCAAAGTGGGCATCAGTGTTGGTCTGGAGTTAAACTCATCCCTGACAGAAATGATTAACAGGTGTCTTCCCCAGGGCCGGTGCGTCCATTTAGGCGGACTAGGCAATTGCCTAGGGTGCGAAAATGAAGGGGGCACTGGCGAGCCTGCCCTGCAAAACCCCCGTGCCACCGCCGCCCTCCCAAGGCGCGTGCTCGTGCTCCTCCCGCCCATGGAGGTGACGCCATGAGCTCCTCAGTGGCTGCAGCAAGCGAGCGGTGGCGGTGGCAGCGCCCGTAGCTGAAGCCTTCAGCTATGGGCGCTGCCAATGCCAACGCCGCTCGCTCGCTGAGGAGCTCATAGCGTCCGCCCCCATAGGCGGGAGGAGCGCGAGCCAAAAGGAGAGCTCAGCGCCCTCCTGCCCACGGAGGGGACGCTGTGAGCTCCCCAGCGGCTGCAGCGAGCAAGCGGCAGCAGCGCCCGCAGCTGAAGCCTTCAGCTATGGGTGCTGCTGCCGCCAGTGCTTGCTCACTGCAGCCGCCGCCGCTGAGGAGCTCAAAGCGTCTCCTCCACAGGTGGGAGGCCGCCGAGCTCCCCACTTGGCCTGCGCTCCTCCCACCAATGGAGGGGACGCAGGGGCATCAGCGGTGTTGTGCGTGCCAGGGGGGGGGCGCCAGAAGGTGTTTTTGCCTAGGGCGCAAAAAGCCCTAGCACCGGCCCTGGTCTCTCCCCCCCCCCCCCCGGTATCCAAATAGTTTATCAATGTACTCCTCCATGCAATCTCTGGAATTAGGAAGTCTGATGTTGCTTTCTAGGTCACAACCCTGGGAAAGGTGACCGAGGGTCATAGGAGTTTATATACCGGTACTATAACGCAAGCAAGGATGATTGCCCTGATCCATTAAAATGAAGCAGCGAAAAGCCAGGGACAAGCATACTCTGTATCAGAAGCTGCCTTATACTGAGCTAGGCTTTATAGATATCATACATGTGAAGCATATTTAAAGCACATACACACCCCAAGAACCCTGGGAACTGTGGTTTACATCTCATAGAGCTACAGTTCCCAGCACCCTTAACAAACAAAAGTTCCCAGGATTCTTGGGGGCAGAGTGTGCTTTCTTTTTTCTTTTTAAATATTTTTCTAGAGTTTTACATTATTGTTTTTTCCAGTATCACATCATGACAAATAATAACAAATTAAGTCCCCTGCATTCCCCTACCCCCCGTGACTTCCCTCAACTTCCCCTTCTGGTTTATTACATTTAAACTTGTCCTGCTCACCATACTATACTTCAATATTATATCCTTAAATTAAATGTTGTTATAGTCTTATTTTTTTAACTTCCTCTTTACAACTTCTATGTTTATATTATTAATTGTAAGTGTTTACTCAAAGCCTGCTAGTGAGTCCATTTCTTTACATTGATTTTGTAGATATAGCATATATGGTTCTCAATCTTCTTTAAAATCTCTATTGTCCTTGCCTCTGAGTCTTTCAGTTAGCTTCGCCATTTCAGTGAAGGACGCAATCCTTTCCCCAATGCTTTTCAACACCTTTATGCGCCCCCTCACCCAGATTGTTCAGAGCTTTGGGCTGGGTTGTCACCAATATGCTGATGACACTCAGCTCTCTTTGCTGATGGACGGCCACCCCGACTCGGCCCCGGGCACACTGACCAGATGCTTGGAAGCTGTGGCTGGATGGCTTCATGGGAGCCGACTGAAATTAAATCCTTCAAAGACAGAGGTCCTCTGGCTGGGTCGGGATGGCATGGGGTTGGGGGACCAACTCCCTTCTCTTGTGGGGGCCCAATTAGTGCCAGTGCCTTCCATTAAGAGTTTGGGTGTAATCCTTGACGCCTCCCTTTCCATGGAGGTGCAGGTTGCAGCAACAGCCCAGGCAACAATTTTCCATCTTCGCTATATCAAGCAGTTGGTCCCTTACCTTTCTCGTCCTGACCTGGCCACAGTGATCCATGCAACAGTCACCTCCAGGCTTGACTACTGTAACTCGCTCTACATGGGGCTGCCCTTGAAACTGTCCCAGAAACTCCAGCGGGTGCAGAATGTTGCAGCGAGGCTCCTCACAGGGTCCTTGCCATGGAAGCATATTCACCCAGTGCTATACCGCAGCGTTTCTCAACCGCTGTTCCGCGGCACACTAGTGTGCCGCGAGACGCTGGCTGGTGTGCCGCGACGTGCGGCGACGAGAAGGGCGATTTGCATTGTCACGTGCCTGGCAGCCGCCAATAACCAACACTGACCCGCCGGAAAGGAAGCCGTCCGGGTCACGACGCGGAGCGAGCGCAGCTCTCAACAGCCACCACCACGGGAGGGTGGTTTTAGACAAACTTAAAGAAGCTGGCTGGATGAGCTCAACCTGAAACTTGCTGAGCAAAGGATTGTGCTGGCAGAGAAATCAGCGGCTTGTGAAGCCTTATTACAGGAGATTGCAACCAACACAGCAATTGGCAAGTGTTTCTTACAGTCATAATTATATAGTCAATATAGGGCGGCACAGAGTTAAATTTTTTAACTTTTTTAATGGTGGTGTGCCTCGTGATTTTTTTCAGGGAACAAGCGTGCCTTGGCCCAAAAAAGGTTGAGAAACACTGCTCTACCGGCTGCACTGGCTCCCGGTGGAGTATAGGGTCAGGTTTAAGGTGCTGGTTTTGACCTTTAAAGCCCTATGCGGCCCAGGACCCTCGTACTTATGGACCGCCTCTCCCGGTATGTCCCGCAGAGGACCTTAAGGTCCATGAATAATGGTAGCTTAAAGGTCCTGGGCCCTAAGGAAGCCAGGCTATCCTCCAGCAGGGCCAGGGCTTTTTCAGTGACGGCTCCGACCTGGTGGAATGCTCTGTCCCACGAGATTAGGGCCCTGCAGGACTTGATCTCCTTCCGCAGGGCCTGTGAGACAGAGCTATTCCGCCTGGCCTTCAATTTGAATTAGCCTGATCCTCTGTTTCCCTTTCCCCTTTCCTCTTCTATGAAGAAACACTTTCTGGGACCCCACATTTAAATTCTTCCCTGGTCTCCTTGCTGGCCTTAGTAGGACCAACTTGACCAGTTAGCCCTGGTGATAATTTGAAGTCTACTGACTGGGTTCCCCCCCCCCAATGACCCCTGATTTTTTAAATTTTATTGATATTGATGCTGCATTTTATGTTGTATTTTATGCTGTTTTATGCTACTGTATTTTTAAGTCACATTTTAATCAATGTTTTACATTTCCTGTTAGCCGTCCTGAGCCTGGTTTTTAAACAGGGAAGGGCAGGGTATAAATAAAAATTTATATTTATATTATATTTATATTCCATCAGTTTTTCTTGCCATTGTTCTTTGGTTGGTATTTTGTTGCATTTCTATCTTTGGGCTAGTAAAATCCTAGCCGTGGGGGCAGACTGTGCTTTCAAAGTATGGTGTGAACACAGTGTATTCTCTATACTGAGGGCTCGTCCACACTTCTGCTTGTCCCGTGTCTAGAAAGCAAATTAAAATTTTACAAAGATCTATCAAACATAAATAATAAAAAACAAGATTCCAAGGAATCTCCTAGACTTCCATCCTCGCCTTTGTGGGTCCTATTATAAATCATTTCCTCCTGCATCTTTTATGATGATCCAACACTTTTACATCTCCATTGTGTCCAGAATTCACCCTTACACTACAAGTGATATTCCAATCCTACTAATTATTTTAACTGTTTACAGTGATCTTTAAGGTAAGTTATAAATTTTCCCCATTCCTTATTAAAATTTTGGTCTTCCTGATTTCTGATTCTTTCAGTCATTTTAGCCATTTCTGCATAGTCCATCAACTTCATCTGCCATTCTTCTCTGGTAGGAACTTTATCTTCTTTCCATCTCTGGGGAAGAGAGGTTTTCCGCTTGCTCAGAAATTCTAGGAACAGTTCCAAGCAGTTCTGCCTTTGCTCCACCATCTCCCCCAGAAAACTTGCTCTTTAGTGAAAAATCAGACCAAATGGCGATCCGTGGAGAACCTGATTGCTGTTTGTTCTGATTCAGCACCAAAGATCAGGTTTCCCTGGAGGGAAGCGGTGGGCCCAATGGAGATGTGCACAGAGGCTGGCAGTTGCTCTCCAGGATTTCAGATGGCAGCCTTTCCCAGACCCACCTGGAGATGCAAGAGATTTGAACCTGGGACTTTTGGAGGACCAAGCATGTGCTATGAGTTATATCCCTTCCCAGTCAATAATGACATTAAACAACAATAAAAAGCAGAACTGGACAGAAAGGATGGGAAAGAGTCGTCCTTTCTTACAACTCTTCTGTAAAGCTTGCCATATATCTGCAAACGAAACTCGCAAAGCTGTGATCCAGCCGAGGGAGCACTGTTGCGTACATCTGGCCGTTTCCTCTCCATTTCCCACTTTTAGCAATCCTACCCCCCCCACCCCCGCTTGGCCTGTTGGATCACCAAACAGCTTTTTAAATTTTATGTGCGCCTATTAAAAATGGTCTGGCATTTGCAGAGGTGGGGCTGCTAAAGTGGGAATGGAGGGCGTGGGGAGAAACCGTACCATCCTGTGGAGTGGAATTGATGGCTTTAGTGAAATAAAAATAAAAAGCATGCACTTTGTAGGTATCGCGGAAGAGGTCAAGCAGGTTTTTACAACGGACAGACATTCCTGAGCTGTATACTACTAACGACCTGCGGGATTCTGCCTCTCCTCTTCCTTCTTCCTCTGCCAAAATGCATTTAAAAGGGAGCTCTAAAAGTCACCGTTTTAGTAGTTGGTATATTTTTAGAGAGCAGGAATGTCCTATTCATGAATAAGCGGAAAGGTGGATCAACACTGTCAGGAATCGTTTGCGGTAATATATTAAGATACGATCCCTGGTAGACACTGTAAAAGTGTATGGATTCAGAAGCAGGTCTTGGATCTCCACCCAAATGTAATATTTTTACGTTGAAAAATGAACAACATTCTTTCAACTCTCCAGCATTTTTTTCTTTTAAAAAACACACACAGGAAAATAAATTTGCAAATCAAGAGGGGGAAACGCAAAGAGGAATGCTTATAAACAGCTGATTTTGAAATATTCCATTTTTTTAAAATGTTCAAAGAAATCCCATGTTTGATGCCAAAAGCAATTAAGGAAATATGTTCCCATTTGACTAAGGGATATCAAAATCCAGGTATCTCTCAGCCTGGCAAATAGTACTGTGGAAGTCAGGAAGCATGCTTTCCCCCTCTTTTTTGGCTTTACTCTAATTTGGTTCTTTTCTTAGAACTCTCATTGGCTTCTAAGTTTCTGCACCCTGTAAAATACTACATGGGTTCAAGTTTTGTCTACCCCCTGGGCCCACTTGAGGAGTTGGAAATTACCGAAGCCCACTAGTCACAAAATGGCGGTCCGGGGCAGACCCTATCACAAAATGGAGAGAGACGGAGGGCCCACCTACACTTTCGTTTGTTCTCTGATCTCAAGTCATGGGTCTGAGGGGTCTTTAAGTTTCTTTGTCTCGTTGCTTTCCCCAGGGAAACCCTCATTTACTGCTGAATGGGAGGAAAGGTCAGTTGCGTTTTCTGTGAGTCGACATTTGTTATGATCATTTCCGATGGTGGTCTTTCCCAGATCCACCTGGACATGCGAGAGATTGTGTGGGTGGGTCTACAGACACAATCAGCTGGCAGTTACTATAGATACTCTATCTTTGGGAATTGCTAAATGGTTTGCCGCAGCTGCATTTCCTTGTTGTGAAGAGTTCCAGAGGAACTTAAGGAAATAAATTTCCTCTGGAGGTACGAGGGAAAAGCTTCCTCATTTTAAGCAAGGGAACTCTGGGAAGCAGTGACTCTGCAGAACCAGCCTTCCTCACCAGCTACACCTGCCACCTTCCCAAGCAGTCAGACATTGCAAGAGCAGCCAATGCGACTAGGTTTTGTGTCCCTTCGATGAGAGTGGCTGGGAGATGTGTTGTGTTTGTAATATCTCTCTGATGAGCAGGCACCATCAGGCTGCCCACCCCACCCCAGTTTGCAGAAAATTCATTCAATGACTTCTCCATTCTCTGTCTTGTCTTTCTAAATTCATACTGCCAACTGGCTGTTTCTAATCCCAGCCTTTAGAGCACTCACCTCAGATCCCATCCCCTTAGCACAGGTGAACTGCTCATTCAGGAAAACACCCCATAGCTGCCAAGTCTCCCACTGAAAAATGCGGGATCAGCAGCGACGCGGCACCGGAAGTTGCTGGACATGCATAGAAGCAACTTCCGGTGCCCAGGCATGGGCAGAGCGGCACCGGAAGCCACTTCTACGCATGTCTGGACATGCGTAGAAGCGGCTTCCGGTGCCACACTACCCATGTCTGGGCACCGGAAATCGGGTGACGCCAGGACCCAAAATGGAGCCTCCCTGGCAGGTAGGAAATCCGGGGGATTTACGGGATTTTTTCCAATCCGGGCTGCCAGTGGGAAACGGTTTAAAATACGGGGGTTTCTTGTGAAAAACGGGAGACTTGGCAGCTATGAAACACCCACTGGCATTAAGAAACAATTAGTATTCATTGGGTCCCTGGCCATTCGTTCACAGATATTGAGCTGAACAAACTCACAGCACTATAATGTCCAGTTCCAACCAGATGGAAATGGAGAGGGGCTGTCTTAGGCCACATCCACACCACACATTTAAAGCTTCCCACAAAGATTTCTGGGAGCTGTAGTTCGTTAAGGGTGTTGAGAGTTGTTAGCAGACCCCTATTCCCTTCCCAGAGCTACAATTCCCAAAGTGGCTTTAAGAATCAACCCCTCTTCACAGGGAAATCTATGAATTGTGTGGAGGAACAAGGGTCTCCTAGCAACTCTCAGCACCCTTGACGAACTATCCAGAATTCTTTTTGGGGGAAGCCCTGACTGTTTAAAGTGATGTTGTGATGCTTTAAATGTATGGTGTGAATGTGGCAGCTGTGGCCTAAGACCCAGCGATGGGTCCCAGCCCACTGTTTGAGAAACCCTGCAAAAGCAGAAGGCTGGAAAAGTAAAACAAGACACCAAAATCTTGTAACTCTTGATGCTCAGCTATGTGCCCAGAACATCTGCTTTTGCAGTGCTCTTACCTTTCAAGTTAGTCCACTGAGGTCAATAACTCACTAGCACCATCTCCCCGCACAACTGAATGTGTGCGCAGGGTACATTAAACACATGTTTGAGCCTTTAAGCATGTTTCCAGCACCTTTTGGACCATCTGTCTCAGGAAGAAAAGTAGGCCATCTCATAAATGAAAAACTGGGGTAACATTTCCCAAGCCTGTAGGTAGGGACTGTCATATTTTGATTGTACTGAAGCTGCTCTGGAAGCCTTTTTGGCTGAAGAATGGGGTACAAATGTAATAATAATGAGGAGGAGGAGGAGGAGGAGGAGGAGGAGGAGGAGGAGGAGGAGGAGGAGGAGGAGGATTCTTTTATCCCCATAACTGAGCTGAATTTGGATTTGACATTGGAGTAGGGCTTCCCCATGCTATCCATTTCAAATCTGAAAAGCAGAAGGGAGTTCAGAAGCGAATTTGTAAGAACTTGATTTAGTGTGGCAGCATCTACACTTTGGAACTCCCTGCCTATTGAGCTCAAGCAGGCACCTTCACTGTAATCTTTTCAGCGCCTGCTAAAACATTCCTGTTTAAAGAAGTCTACCCAAATGGTTAGAAAGTTAGGTAAAGGTAAAGGGACCCCTGACCATTAGGTCCAGTCGTGACCGACTCTGGGGTTGCGCGCTCATCTCGCATTATTGGCCGAGGGAGCCGGCGTACAGCTTCCAGGTCATGTGGCCAGCATGACAAAGCCACTTCTGGCGAACCAGAGCAGCACATGGAAACGCCGTTTACCTTCCCGCTGTAGCGGTTCCTATTTATCTACTTGCACTTTGACGTGCTTTCGAACTGCTAGGTTGGCAGGAGCTGGGACCGAACAACGGGAGCTCACCCCGTCACAGGGATTCGAACCGCCGACCTTCTGATCAGCAAGCCCTAGGCTCAGTGGTTTAACCCACAGCGCCACCTGGGTCCCTGGTTAGAAAGTTAAGGTAATTTTAATCTGTTTTAGTATTTTAACTTTTGTATGCTGTACAGTATGGTCGTGATTTTTTAAAAATCAACTTTACTGGTTTCTCTCTTTGAAATCCGCTTGGAAGTGGTTTCCCCTCCAATCAGGTAAAGGGTAAAGGGACCCCTGACCATTAGGTCCAGTCGTGACCGACTCTGGGGTTGCGCGCTCATCTCGCATTATTGGCCGAGGGAGCCGGCGTATAGCTTCCAGGTCATGTGGCCAGCATGACAAAGCCGCTTCTGGCAAACCAGAGCAGCACATGGAAACGCCGTTTCCCTTCCCGCTGTAGCGGTTCCTATTTATCTACTTGCATTTTGACGTGCTTTCGAACTGCTAGGTTGGCAGGAGCTGGGACCAAGCAACGGGAGCTCACCCCGTCACAGGGATTCGAACCGCCGACCTTCTGATCAGCAAGCCCTAGGCTCAGTGGTTTAGCCCACAGCGCCACCTGGGTCCCTCTCCCCTCCAATCAAGCGGTGTCTAAATTTTATGGAAAATAAATAAATCAAACAAAATGGGTTCATAAACATCAGTGGCTAATAATACCCCCTTGTTTCTTCACTAATGCACTACAGGAAAATGAGAAGACACCATAATCCTCTATTTATTAAACTTAACTACACAGATGGTATTTTGCAGACAAGTAAATATTGTGAAAATAAAATATCTGGTATGAAAGCTGTTAAAAATTCCTGCCCCGAATAAGCACTGTTAAGGCATTGCTATGCAGCATAGAGGAAAGTGGGAGGAGGAGCAACATGGAAATGACTCTAGTTTTAAGTGTGGGTCACTCATATTACAAATGATACTAGTAACCTGGATTTCTCATTAGAGAACTACTGCCAAACTGAGCCTATTGCCAAGGATGATTTAACCACTTGCAGCATCAAACTGACCTCGCTGCATGTGAAGAGAGACGCTTAATTGCCGTTTTCAGTAGATTGGGAATGAAAAACGTCCATAGGTAGGTAGCATTTCAAGCCACACAGATGGTAAGGTAATTCTTTTCCCCATTAAGTAAATGTTTTACACTGTGTCTGTGCTTTCAAGAAACTTTCAACTGTTCTATTGTCATGCAAGCCAACTCAAGTGCAGCCCAGCCCCTTACTCTGATTCTACACTGAAATTGGTGGAAATCTTCTAACATGCGTAGCCATTGGCTAAAGCATTTCGACCTCACAATGTCGATAGCTCAAAAGAGCCAGTGTGGTGTAGTGGTTAAGAGCGGTAGACTTGTAATCTGATGAACTGGGTTCGCGTTCTTGCTCCTCCACATGCAGCTGCTGGGTGACCTTGGGCTAGTCACACTTCTCTGAAGTCTCTCAACCCCACTCACCTCACAGAGGGTTTATTGTGGGCGAGGAAGGGAAAGGAAAATGTTAGGCACTTTGAGACTCCTTCGGGTAGTGATAAAGCGGGATATCAAATCCAAACTCCTCCTCCTCCTCCTCCTCCTCCTCCTCCTCCTCCTCCTCGGACCAGGTGCTATCCTTCGGTGCATCTAGGTGCTGCAAGCCGTATAGGTTTTGTCTGCTTCCTAATATGCTAGACATGGGACGCAGGTGGTGCTGTGGGTTAAACCACTGAGCCTAGGGCATGCCGATCTTAAGGTCAGCAGTTTGAATCCCCGTGACGGGGTGAGCTCCCGTTGCTCAGTCCCTGCTCCTGCCCACCTAGCAGTTCGAAAGCATGTCAAAGTGCAAGTAGGTAAATAGGGACCACTCCAGCGGGAAGGTAAATGGCGTTTCCGTGTGCTGCTCTGGTTCGCCAGAAGTGGCTTAGTCATGCTGGCCACATGACCTGGAAGCTGTATGCCCGCTCCCTTGGCCAGTAAAGTGAGATGAGTGCCGCAACCCCAGAGTCGTCCGTAACTGGACCTAATGGTCAGGGGTCCCTTTACCCTTTACCTTTAATATGCTAGACAGACGGGCCTGCCTTGAAACAAAAAGTTGTAATAGAGTTCAGACCTGTCTTCTGTGAATTTTTTACTTCCTTCTCCAAATGCTAAATAATGGCCACCACCAGGTTTTGTGGCCAAGAATTCTAAGAATTAATTGTGCACCGTGTGAAAATATCAGTACAAACCATCTCCCCGCTAACCAGTGTCTGTTTCAAAATGCTCACCTGCCCACCACCCTTTCCTGGGTCCATAATTGTATATGAGAACATAGGAACCTCATACTGCTCAACTGATTTAAGTGGGACACCCCCAAATTACAGAAGCCCCCCCCCCCCAGCTTCTGATTTGATCCCGGAATGTCCCGCCTTTTGGTCTGGTGTTCTGCCGCAAGTCAGCTGACTCGTGCCAGAGCACCCAACCCCAATGTGTTTGTTTTTTGGTCACACACTCTGGCAGGATTCAGCTGGCTCGCTCCAGAGTGGCTGACCAAAAAATGAGTGTCCCCTTTTGGATCCCCTGGATGCTGGAGGATATGGAACCTGCCTTATACAAAGTCATAGAATCATAGAATTGTAGAGTTGGGAGGGTCATCTTCTCCGACCCCCTGCATTTTGACCAATGTGGGGCTTGAACCCATAACCCTGGGATTAAGAGTCTCATTCTCTACTGCATACCGATGGTATTTCAAGCAGGAGATATTCCCAGCCTTACCTAGAGATGACAAGGATTGAACCTGGCACTTTCTGGACACATAACATGTCCTTTACCACTGAGCCACTTAAATGGCCATTGGCTCACTATATGTACATACTCAGCTGTCAACTTTTATTTTACAGAGAACAAAAGGAGAAACAGGGAAAGGCTACTTCTAAATTGGGAACAGTAGATTATATCAAGGTAAGGTTTCAGCATTATCAGTATGAATGGAACATCTGAGCGGCTGCTGTTAAACTGTTTCATGAAAAGAACTATAGCCCTGCATGTATTACTGTAACCTCTTGTTAGACCATTTTCCTCCTGTAAGCTGAATGGATATATATGCTGCAATTACTCCTGCAGAACGCTATGGAAACAATTTGATATTTATAGTTTATGATTAATGCTTTATACATCGGTGAAGCCTACTTGGTGCCAAGGCTCCATCAAGGGATTTGAGATTGCTTAATGCCCCAAGTGTTGCTTACATAGAAAGAGAAAACAAGGAGGCAAACAACTGTTTATATTAGTTGTAAAAAGCTGAGCTTGCATTTAGATTGGGCACTCCAGCCCAATTAGCAGCGCTCCATCAACCGGGCTCTTTAGTGATTGCTGGTTAAACTTGCAAGGGAACACAAAGATGTCCTGTTGAAAGACCCATTGTGGCAATGGTCCTTTCACTCATAGATGTGGTTTCAAGATTTCTGACTGTATTTTCCAGCAGTGCTGTTAACTAGTCATTTCTGTGCCTGGAACAGGCTCCCAGTTATGTGTTTCCCCATTCCAGGGGAACTGAAATTTAAGGGCAACCACACTTATGCTGTGATTCCAAGTTCTGACTCCATACACAGATGACACTTTTGGTGATGTATGTCCTTTTTGGCACTGTATAAGTGACTACCCAATGTAGAAGGCCCAGTTTGTACAGGAGGCTGGTAGCATGGGATAAGAGAAGGGTTCATACTATACAAGCTCAATGTACAGACCCATACCCATCAACATAGCTGCCAAGTACCCTGTTTTCCCCGGCAAACCCCCGTATTTTCTTACCATTTCCCGCAGGTGTCCCGAATGGCAAAATACCCCGTATTCTCCCCGGATTACGGAGCTCCTGCCGGCGGCCATGTTCTTCTGGTGCTGCGCTGGCACCGGAAGTCGCTTCTACAGACTTCCGGACATGCGTAGAAGTGACTTCCGATGCCGCTGTACCCATTTCCAAAATGTCCGCAGCGCCAGAAGTCACTTCTACACATTCCAGAAGTGCGTAGAAGCGATTTCCGGTGCCACGGCACTGCTGATCCCGGATCTTTCAATCCGGAACTTGGCACCTATGCCCATCAACTGTCCTAATTTAAATAGGACATCCTGTTTTGGGGGGCGGTGCTCTCACGAGTCACCTGGCTCCAGCGAGATCATGTCCCTGAAACACACACATGTTGGGGTGCTGTGCTATCATGAGTCACACAACTCACACGGGAGTGTGGCCCTCAAAGATGTGTACCACAGTCTTACTCCGGGGCATGTTGGATGGTATGCAAACTTGGGCTGTCTATTGAGTAGATGCAGTGGCAATATCACTAATAGCCAGAGTGAAACAGAATTGCATATAGCTATTTGGGAGCCATCACTAAAGTCTTGAGTTTTGGTAAGAAATACCAGGCCATGGACAAGGTGGATTCCATCTAATAAACTTCTCGGATCCCTTGATAAGCAGGAGTGACGATGCAGCTGTCACACAGAGGAAACTACAGCAATAGTTACCACACAACACATTTGTTCAGTAGTTAGACCTTAGACATGGAACAAGGATTTGCCTGTCATCGTTTCATCATCCTTCCAGTGTCACCTGCTCTGTGAACTTGCCATGGGATACTTCGCTGCTAATTTTAATCTCTAGCTAAGCCCCAGTCTAAGATGTGTTTGCTGCATGTGTTGCAAGTGTAAGTCATTTCATTGGGAGAATTTCTATATTGTATAGGGTGGAAGGAAGAAAACTGTTTCCCTCCCTATAGCTGACTTTGTGAAAATTTTTGACTGATTTTTTTATGTTCACTAATGTGTAACTGGGTGTTGTTTATTCAAATGGTTGTGGTGATTATGACGAGGCACAGAAGCTTACAGTGCAATCCTATAAATGGGAATTTATTGTTTCATATGATATTGTAGTGTGTGTGTGTGTGTGTGTGTGTGTGTACTTATGACAGTACTCAGTGGTACAGAGTGTTAAAGTTATACATTTAATGTAGATAAAATGTCATGTTCGAATGCATTGTATTTAAAATGATGTAAAGGGAAGTTTACTTTTGGCAAGAGGTTGCACTCTAGCAAAAGCGTCAGAGAAAGGTAAAGGTAAAGGGGCCCCTGACCATCAGGTCCAGTCGTGTCCGACTCTGGGGTTGCGGTGCTCATCTCGCTCTATAGGCCGAGGGAGCCGGTGTTTGTCCGCAGACAGAAGGCTGGTATTTTTTCCATTTCAGGGAATTGAGCTGCTTGATGCATAGCTGTCAACCCTCCTGTTTTTTGCGGGAAACTCCATTATTTCAATCCGTTTCCTGCTGCTATCCCAGATTGTTAGGTATCCCGTATTTTCCCGGATTTGAAGCAGCTCCTCTCCCTCCCTGCTGGCCAGGGAGGCTCCACTTGCCCCCCCCCCTGCGAGCAAGCAGCCAGCTGCCGCCTGGTAAAATGCTTCGCTCAGCGGCTGGCTGCTCACTCACTTGCCAAGTGCTGCCAGAAATCACCTCTGCACATGCCCGGGCATGCACAGAACCGATTTCCGGTGCCGCTCTGCCCATATCTGGGCACCGGAAATCGCTTCTGCGCATGTCCAGACATATGCAGAAGCGATTTCTGGTGCCCAGAATGTGGACACGGGCAGCCCGGCACCAGAACTGATTTCCGGTGCCCCGGACATGGGCAGAGCTGGCACCGGAAGTCACTTCCGCGCATGTCTGGACATGCACAGAACCGATTTTCGGTGCCACGCCGCTGGGTGAGGCTGCTGATCCCTTATTTTCCAATCCGGAAGTTGACAGCTATGACTTGATGACTCATCACAGGAAACATGAGCTGCAGAGCTCTCACAGCAGGAAGCTAAAACTTGAGAAGCCGGTGTATGTGCCAGCAGTGGCGGAGAAGCTCCATAGTGATGAACAAGCTTAGGATCTCCCTCTGGGATCAGAGAGAGGAACATTTGCTGAGCTGCATAAAGGACTAAACCCCATTACTTGTTTGCAATGTGTGACTTTGTTATGTTTATCTTATTGTAACTGGTATTTAAGGCAGTTCTGCAATAAAGCTTTGGAACTCATTTTTACACAAGGTCCAGATCAGAGATTCCGCTGAAAAATTCCAACACAGAGTACCAGGCCTTTTTGTTTGTTTGTTTTTTGGTGCCTGTGGCAGCCATTTTGTGCCAGCACCCATGACACTTTTATCATACATCCAGATTCCAATGACCGAGTTAGCATCTGGGGATAATTTCAGAAAATTGTCCAAATGTCTGGGTTTTTTAAATTTCCCCCCACCCAGAAAAGTGCAACAACTTTTTGTGTGTCCGGATTTCTGCTTCTTGAAATATGGCAACCCTATTTTATAAAGATATGAATACTGGCACCTCATCTTTTACCAAAAAAGTGCTGTGGGGGGCAGTATCTTTTTGGAAACTGCTTAGAGACTGTTCCAGTAATAGTATTATTAATAAATTTATTAGTTGCTTTTTTGCCAAAGGGAACTTTCAGTGACTACCTCCACAATTGCATTAAAATAGCATTCAGGATTGTTTACATCATTTAAATACACATTAACAGTACAGGATGAAAATAAATTACAGTGGAACCTCGGTTTATGAACACCTCGGTTTACGAATCTTCAGTTTACGAACGTCGCATACCCATCTGGAACGGATTAATTCACTTTCCATTACTTTCAATGGGAAAGTTCGCTTCAGTTTATGAATGCTTCAGTTTATGAACAGACTTCCGGAACCAATTACACCCATGCCTCGGGTTAAGTATGCTTCAGGTTGAGTACTCCGCGGACCCATCTGGAACGGATTAATCCACTTTCCATTACTTTCAATTGGAAAGTTCGCTTCAGTTTATGAACACTTCAGTTTAAGTACTCCGTGGACTGTCTGGAACAGATTAATCCACTTTCCATTACTTTCAATGGGAAAGTTCGCTTCAGTTTATGAACGCTTCAGTTTATGAACAGACTTCCGGAACCAATTGTGTTCATAAACCGAGGTACCACTGTAAAACCTTTTGGGTTTTTCTTCTTTTTTAATCCTGTTTGTAACCCACGTTCACCTGATAATCATACACAGGACCCTCAGCAGTTGAAACTACCAACTCTACAGTTCTATGATGCTATGATTCTAGTCTTGCTGACATTTAGTTTTTTGTTCTAAGGAATTATGGGAAAACTCAGTCAGGTGAACTCACAGCCTATAGTGGTGGAGCTCAGGTACAGATTTACCACCTCTGAGTGAACTAGGCTTGCTGAAGTTCAGATATCCTCTGTCAAAAGCATTCCCTGCTGTCTGCTAAGCCTTCTACTTTAACAATGAAAGTGTGTGTGTGTGTGTGGGAAGCTTGCCCGCCACTTGTTCTGAAGACACCCGTTGGTGTTAAAACAACATTGTAAACGCGGCAGACATTTCCTCACACAATGGTACATATATGTGTCTAAGGCAGGCTTTTTATGGATGTGTTTGCATTCCGATTCTTTCTACCTCTCCAAGACAATTGGGGAGCCGCAGCAAGCAGAAATGACTGCCGGGCAAAAAATAACAATAACAAGAATATTCACAGAATAGCTTTGTCTCCTGGCCCTGTACTCCATATTTACATTCTTTCTTTTGCATCCAATGCAGAAAGTTTCATTAGTATCTCATTTTCATTTTGTCTTATTTACTTTCCATGGTTTTCGGGAGAGAGTGAGCCACTAGAAGTTCAACAGCTGTGTGGGCACACACTCCAATTTTAACAAAATGCCCTGTGTTTGTACATTCCTTTGATGGCTCCATTATTCCTTGAGCAACACAGCACATTTAGTTTTACATCTGCTATAACACAGCTAACACTTGGAAGTAAGGGAAATGATTGTTTTGTTTCATAGAATTCTGGTAATGTCCTTCTGGCTACAAAACGCAGCAATATATCAAGTGATGTTTCACATAGTTGGTGGGGGCCATCTTTGCTGTTGTCTATTCTGGGTGCCCTGCACTGAGAAGCAGGCAGCTTGTGGCTGCCATTTTGAAATTCCTGCAATGCCCTGGGAATGTATAGTTGATACAGGGTATGGTGGGGAATTTAAACAGTGCACCCAATTATGTTAGATGTGCCAGGGCATTACAAGCATTTTAAACTTGTGGCTGCAAGCTCTGTGCTGCTACCCAGTCAGAGACAGCTACCGTAGTTCTAGTTTTGGCTCCACCCATCTCCCTGTTGGGTTCTGCAAGGGCAACACTGTCACCAGGGCAGAGGAAGCTGATAGGCAGCATCTCCTGGGCTTTTGTTGTTGTTGTTGTTGCTAGGGTTGCCAGACTCAATAGAGGACAGGACTTATGTGCCTTTAATTGCCCTGCTCTCTTTTGAGTCTGGAAACCTTAAAGAGGTTTAATTTCCAAGCAAAGGGTCTGCTGGTTTCTCTTTAAGGTTTCCAGACTCAAAAGAGAGCAGGGCAATTAAAGGCACAGAAGTCCTGTCCACTATTGAGTCTGGCAACCCTAGTTACTGCTGCTGCTGCTGCTGCTGCTGCTGCTGCTGCTGCTGCTGCTGCTGCTGCTGCTGCTGTGTCATAAATATAAATCAATACAGCAATACAGTTTTTACAGCAATAAAACCACAAAACCATATAATATTTTTTTAAAAGTTAAACAGGCATCAATCACAGTGGAAGGATGTACTCTTAATTGGCTGCACATGTCTGACATAATATAAAAGTGTGGTTGTTGTTGTTATGCACTTCAGATAAAATATCACAAGGTGGTATATAATGTAAAAATGCACCTCAGTGCTGCTAATGTAGCAGTTTGACTATACCCCCAGAGGCACACTCCACAGTGTGTGTGTGTGTGTGTTTGTGCGCGTATGTATGTATGTATGTATGTGGGGTGTGTATGTGTGTGTGTGTGTGCGTGTGTGCGTGCGTATACACACACACACACGTTGTTTTGTCATTTAGTCGTGTCCGACTATTCGTGACCCCATGGACCAGAGCATGCCAGGCACTCCAGTCTTCCACTGCCTCCCGCAGTTTGGTCAGACTCATGTTTATATATATATATATATATATATATATATATATATATATATAGGTAAAGGGACCCCTGACCATTAGGTCCAGTCGTGACCGACTCTGGGGTTGCGCGCTCATCTCGCATTATTGGCCGAGGGAGCCGGCGTATAGCTTCCAGGTCATGTGGCCAGCATGATAAAGCCACTTCTGGCAAACCAGAGCAGCACATGGAAACGCCGTTTACCTTCCCGCTGTAGAATAACAATAATAATATATAGAATAACATTGGCTTAAAACATCATGTCACGGTGGCCGGAGTGGACTACTTCAGAGTAACGACGCCACGCAGCTCTGCATTTTATTCTTTTATTGGTGCTGCGTATTTACAGTGCTCAAGTCATTGCTATTTACACGGAGTGATGTGGTCAGTCGGTTTCAGAACCTCCTAATGGCTTTTGGCGCGTCTTTCTCCAACACAAAAGCTTTGGCAGACCCATCCTCTTGCCCCTCCTCTTCCTGCGTAATTCTGGAGTTGGGGGGATGGGTCTTCCCCCCTTGCTTGCCCCTTCCTGTCCCACCTGGGACCCTGGCTCCACTACCTTGCCTGAGCCTCGGACACGACTTCCTGCTTCCCCACTGGAATCGGAACTCTCCCTGCTTTCCCCTTTGCTCGGGGACGGGCTTGAACTCAGGAGGGGAGGGACTTCGCGATATCCCCTGTCCCTCACATCCACCCCCCTCCCAAGCTCTCCTTCACCCCTCCCCAGGCCCCCCCCATGTGTCGGTGACGACTGGAAGCCTAAGAACTCAGTGCTCTCCGAGCCCGTTGGTGTGAATACCGCCCCCCAGTCCTGCGAGCCCCCCCCTTCCGCCTGGGAGGACGGGAATCCCAAAAAGTCCGTGGCGTCAGAGCTGGTGGGGGTAAAAACGTTCTGCCAATCTGCTCCTTCCTCTGACTGGGTGGATCTCGGTGACACCCATACCTCATCCTCTGGTTCCTCAAACTCCGCTTCCCAGCGCCATGGTGAGCTGCTCTCCCGTGCCTCCTCCTCCTCCCTTTCCATGTGCCAGGGCTTGGGTCTGTGGGGAAAGAGGGCGTGAAATTCTTCCACCAAGAATTCCTCCTGTATCTGAGTGGCTGGGACCCATTCATTCTGGGACGGTGGAGCATCCTCCCATGCCATGAGGTACTCCAGTCCCCCCACCCCCCACCTTGAATCCAGGATGGCCGTGGCCTCATTGAGTTGCTCCCTGCCTTCCCTCTCCCCCCCTCCCTCGGGGGTTTGTTCGCTGTCTCGGAGCCTGCTGCTTTCCCTGTACGGCGACAGCAGCGATCTATGAAACACTGGATGCACCCTCATGTCCTCTGGCAGTGCCAGCCTGTATGCCACCGGGTTGACCTGTTGCGTGACCGTGAAGGGGCCCAGCCTTTTGGGTGCCAGCTTTTTGCACCTCCCTCTGGTGGGAAGGCCCTCCGAGGACAACCACACCTTGTCCCCCACCCTGATGACCTCCCCTAGTCGCCTGTGGCGATCTGCCCCCTTTTTGTACGCTTCCTTGGCCCTCTCCAAGTGTTCTCTGAGCTGCTGGTGCACCGTCTCCAGTTCCTCTGCCCAATCCTCAGCCTGTGGGCCCTCCTCCTCCTCCTCCCCCTCCCTCTCTGGGAAAGATCTGAGGTCGCGCCCGTAATTGGCCTTAAAGGGCGACACCCCTGTGGAGACGTGCACTGCATTGTTGTAGGCAAATTCTGCTAGTGGCAGGCGATCCACCCAGTCCGTTTGCCTCTGGCTGACGTAGCATCTCAGGTACTGCTGCAGAATGGCGTTGACCCTCTCCGCTTGTCCGTTGGTCTGCGGGTGTCTAGCCGTCGACAAGCTGACCTCCACCTGCAGGAGGTTCATGAGCCGCCGCCAGAACCTGGAAACAAATTGGCGGCCACGATCCGAAATAACCCTTAAAGGTAATCCATGCAGTCTGAAAACGTGATCAACAAACAGTTTGGCTGTCTCTTCTGCAGAGACTGCCCTGGCACACGGTATAAAGTGGCACATTTTGGACATGAGGTCCACCACCACCAACACTGCGGTCTTACCCCGGGAAGAAGGCAGATCTGTGATGAAGTCCCTGGACACCACTTCCCACGGCCTGTGTGGCGTGGCTAAGGGCTCCAGCAACCCTGGTGGCGCTGCTCTGACCACCTTTGCCCGCTGGCAGGTGTCACAGCCCCGTACATAGTCTCGAACATCTTCCCTCACCCCTGGCCACCAGAAGTGTCTCATGACTAGGTGAGTGGTCTTGTCCCTTCCAAAATGCCCCGCCGTTGGGTTGTCGTGCATCTGTTTGAGGACCGTACGTCTGAGCTTGGTGGTGGGCAGGTACAGTGCACCCTTGTAGAAAAGCAGCCCTCTGCGTTCTGCAAAGTCTTTTGCCTGCTCCCTCCCCCCTCTCAGTTCTCTGAAGATGCGGTTGGCAAATTCATCCGCTGCCGTCAGTGCTGTGAGTTCTGCCTCGCTCACCACTGCTGCTCCGCAGGACCATGCCGACGGGGGGAAAATGTGCCTTGGGGCTGGTGGCTCCTCCTCCTCCATGTACTCTGGCTTGCGGGAGAGGGCATCCGCCCTGACGTTCTGCTCTCCCGGGATGTAGTGTATGGAGAAGTTGAAGTTCGAGAAGAACTCTGCCCACCGTATCTGCCGCTGGTTGAGCACCCTGGCAGTTCTCCAGAACTCCAGGTTCTTGTGGTCTGTGCACACCTGGATGGGGTGGTTGGCGCCCACCAGGAAGTGTCTCCAGTGCTGGAACGCCGCGTGGATCGCCAGAAGTTCCCGATCAAAAACTGTGTAGTTCCGCTCTGGCTGGGTCAACTTCCTGGAGAAGAAGGCACAGGGTCTCCACTCTCTGTTGGCGTCCAGTTGCAACAAAATGGCGCCCACAGCTTTATCAGAGGCATCTGTCTCAATGCGTAGGGGCGCGTCCTGAACCACGTGGAACAGGTTCTGGTCTGAGGCGAACACCCTCTTGAGGCTTTCGAACGCTGCTTGCGCCTCTGGTGTCCACCGGAACTTCTGCTTGCCTCTCAGGCAGTCAGTGATGGGAGCCGTAACTCGAGAGAAGTTCTTGATGAACTTCCTGTAGAAGTTGGCGAAGCCTAGTAGGCGTTGGGCATCTTTGCGCGTCCTGGGGCTGTGCCAGTCCAGGATGGCCTGCACCTTGTCCTTGTCCATCGCTAGCCCCTTGTCTGACAGCTTGTAGCCCAGGAAGTCCACCTCCTTGGTGTGAAACTTGCACTTCTCCAGCTTCACATACAGGTGGTTCTCCTTCAGGCGCTGTAACACCTCCCTGACGTCCTTCACGTGCTGCACTGGGTCGTTGGAATAAATAAGGATGTCATCCAGAAAGACCAAGCATTTCCTGAAGAGGAGGGACCCCAGGACGTGGTGCATGAAGGCCTGGAAGCATGCTGAGCCCCCTTGCAAACCGAAGGGCATCACCAGATATTCAAAAGAGCCCAGAGGCGTGAACATCGTGGTTTTCCATTCATCGCCTTCCCGGATCCTGATCAAGTTGTACGCCCCCCTCAGGTCTAGCTTGGTGAAAATCTTACCCCTGCGTGCCGCTGTCAGGAGATCATCCACTCTGGGCATGGGGAAAGCCACTGGCTCTGTCACCGAATTCAGCCGTCTAAAATCCACCACAAGACGGCGCTGTTGCGTGTCTTTCTTGTCCACCCAGAAGACTGGGCTGCCCCCTGCTGCCTTGCTTTCTCTTATGAACCCCCGCTTGAGGTTCTTGTCGATGAAAGCGCGCAGATCCTCCAGTTCCTGGTCTGACATGGCGTACAGCTTGGCTGGGGGTATAGTTGCCCCTGGCACCAGGTTGATCTGGCAGTCAAAAGGCCTGTGCGGGGGTAGGTGGTCGGACTCCGCTTCGCTGAAGACCTCCTGCAGGTCCCAGTACGGCTTGGGTATCGCCTCACCCCCTTTGACGTGCATGGTGGCCACCGTGGCTATCGGAGGCCCCTCCCCTGGTTGGTGCTGCATGCAATGTTCCAGGCAAAAGTCCGATCCAAAAGTGATGCATCTCTGGTGCCAACTGATGGAGGGGTCGTGGCGCGCCAGCCAGCTCATGCCCAAGACGATGGGGGGGTCTGAGATGGTGGTGACGTTGAATGCCAGTGTCTCTGAGTGCCTCCCCACCGTCATTCTCATGGGGGGGGTTTGATGAGTGATGGCCCCTCCCAGCAGCTCTCTGCCGTCAATGGTTGCCACGTGCAGAGGAAAATCCAGCTGCAGAAGCTGGATCTGGTGCTCTTCTGCAAAGTTTCTCGAGAAGAAGTTCGCTGACGCCCCACTGTCAATTAGGGCGAGGACTGTCAGGGGATAGCCATTTGGAAGCGTGAGCGTCACTTCTAGAACCACTCCTGCTCTGGGAGGGGTGGGCTGGCTCTGCTCCTCTCTGTGCGGGTGGGTGGGCTGGGGCTGTTGTCTGCTGACTGTGCCTGGCTGCCGCCCCTTGTCTCCTGCAGCCAGGCTTTCCCGTTTCCCTGCTGTGGTGCTGCTTCAGTGGGGGAGGGCACAACCGTTCCCGCCTTTCCTTGCCACTCCCTGCGATGTGGGTAGTCTCTGACGAGATGCTGGGGGGAGTTGCAGAGAAAGCAATTCCCACCCCTTCCCTCCTTGCGTCTTGGCGCCGCTGGGGTTTGAAAAGCCCGCGCGCGCGCGCTATCAATCTGCATGGGTTCCTGGTCCTGACTGGCCCCAGGCGTGGCTTGAAAGGGCTGTTGGGGGAGTGGCTTCTCCTGCGACCGTGGGAACCAAGCCCGCTTTGCGCGCGTTGCTTGCTTGTCGCTCCACCGGGATTCCTGTCTCACCCCCACCGCCAGAGCCGCTTTGCTCAGCTGATCCATATTACTGGGCTTTGGACCTCTCGAGAGCTCATCCTTCACCTCCTCATGCAACCCCAAGTAGAACGCCGCTTGCATTGGGGGGGACCCCAGTTCCCACCCCAATCTGTGCACCAGCATGGTGAATTTCGCCCAATACGCGCGAACTGTCATATTTCCTTGGCGTAAATTATGAAGTTCCTCCTTAGTCTGGTCCATATGACTATCGGACGAATACATCGTTTTCAAACCTTCTAGAAATAGTTTGACATTCTTCATGCAAGGATTCCTTGTTGCAATTAACGGTCTTAACCACTCCCTGGCTGCCCCGGTAAGGTGCTCCACAATAAACGCTACTCTGTGCTCATCATCAGGGAACTCATCGTGGTGCAGCTCAAGAGCATACACAATCTCAGTCTCAAAGCCCTGAAATTCCTTCGGGTCTCCATTGAACTTGCTAACTAGGGTCCCAGCTCTCCTTCCTGGCATCACTTGGACTTGGGGTGCCCCTCCCGCCTTGTTTTTCTCTGCATCCAGCTTGTTTTGGAGGTCTACCGCCACCGCCCTTAATTGCTGCTCTTTTTCCTGAAGCTCTCTCACCTGTTCCGCAAGTTGTAGCCGGTCGTCCTGGACCTTCTTAGTCTCCTCTTTAGCTGCCTTCAATTCTCCCTGCGCCTGCAGCGACAGCTGCTGCAGTTCTAGCTGGGCTTGCTCAGCGATCTGCCGCCACTTCTCCGCCTCTGACACGCTCATCCCGGCAACTCCAAAGTAGCCCAAAAATGATTAGGAGGTTGCTGTCACGGTGGCCGGAGTGGACTACTTCAGAGTAACGACGCCACGCAGCTCTGCATTTTATTCTTTTATTGGTGCTGCGTATTTACAGTGCTCAAGTCATTGCTATTTACACGGAGTGATGTGGTCAGTCGGTTTCAGAACCTCCTAATGGCTTTTGGCGCGTCTTTCTCCAACACAAAAGCTTTGGCAGACCCATCCTCTTGCCCCTCCTCTTCCTGCGTAATTCTGGAGTTGGGGGGATGGGTCTTCCCCCCTTGCTTGCCCCTTCCTGTCCCACCTGGGACCCTGGCTCCACTACCTTGCCTGAGCCTCGGACACGACTTCCTGCTTCCCCACTGGAATCGGAACTCTCCCTGCTTTCCCCTTTGCTCGGGGACGGGCTTGAACTCAGGAGGGGAGGGACTTCGCGATATCCCCTGTCCCTCACACATCATTTGAAGCATTATTAACATATCAATAAATACTGATTGATTAAAATATGTATCTTATTCTGAAAATCTTTAGTAGTATTCTCCCTTTTTCAAGCCCACCTACAAGAAAGTAAATTTTAAAGCCCAACATCTCAGAAGTCTTCCCAAATGGTCAGCATCCTTAATACAGCATTACTACAGATAGCTTTATCCTCCATGAATTTGTCTGATTCCCTTTTAAGGTCAACTAAGTTGGTGGCCTGTTGTTGGACATGACTAAACGACAGAAGAAGAAGAAGAAGAAGAAGAAGAAGAAGAAGAAGAAGAAGAAGAAGAAGAAGAAGAAGAAGAAGAAGAAGAGGAGGAGGAGGAGGAGGAGGAGGAGGAGGAGGAGAAGAAGAAGAAGAAGAAGAAGAAGAAGAAGAAGAAGAAGAAGAAGAAGAAGAAGAAGAAGAAGAAGAAGAAGAAGAAGAAGTTGTTGTTAGTGGCCACCCGTACATCTTGTGTGGGTGAATCCCATTGTTTATATGCTGAGTGAAGAGGTCCCTTTGTCTATCCTGAATCTCCCAACATTCAGTTTCATTGTATGACCCCAGATTCTAGTACTGAGAGGTGGGAACCTCTCTGCTCACTTTCCCCACACCATACATCATCTTATGCTCCTCTATTATGTCATCCATTGCTTAAGGTAAAGGTAAAGGGACCCCTGACCATTAGGTCCAGTCGTGACTGACTCTGGGGTTGTGCGCTCATCTCGCATTATTGGCCGAGGGAACCGGCGTATAGCTTCCAGGTCATGAGGCCAGCACGACAAAGCCACTTCTGGCAAACCAGAGCAGCACACGGAAACGCCGTTTACCTTCCCGCTGTAGCGGTTCCTATTTATCTACTTGCATTTTTGACGTGCTTTCGAACTGCTAGGTTGGCAGGAGCTGGGACCGAGCAACGGGAGCTCACCCAGTCACAGGGATTCGAACCGCTGACCTTCTGATCAGCAAGCCCTAGGCTCAGTGGTTTAACCCACAACGCCACCTGGGCCCCTGGTTCATTGTCTGACCCCAGATTCTAGTACTGAGAGGTGGGAACCTCTCTGCTCACTTTCCCCACACCATACATCATCTTATGCTCCTCTATTATGTCCTCCATTGCTTACCTTTATCCTAAACTAGAAAGCCCCAAATCCTGTAACCTTTTCTCATAGAGGTGCTGCTCCAGCCCCTTGATCATTTTGGTTGCCCTTTTCTGATAATCCCCCCTCCCTTTTTTTGGACAGTAAACAGTCAGCCTATGAGAACCTTGTTTCCCAACAGGGAGAGAAACAAAGCAATGTTTCTACAAATCCAACTGTGGTATTGGCCTTTCCCTTCCTACAAAGGAGTTGTAATGAAATTCTCCTTTCCCCAGTGAGTTTAAAATAGTCTCCTTTGCAATATGTCATCCGATTAAGCCGTTAAGGATGATTTTGTTTTGTTTTGTTTGCACTGCATTGGAAGGCTTGTGATGACGCAGCCAGCATGGAATGCAAACCACGCCACCGAATTGCAAATCAAATGGAAATATGCCTTTCATCTTAATTATAGGCTGGACAGCGGAATGCACGATATTCTCTCATATGTATGAGACGAGGGAAACTTTCCCAGGGTATTTTTCTCTTACATATCTGATTCTTATTTGGTTAAAAACTTGTCCATGTGACCCAGTGCTGTCTAACTTCCCATAATAAGATTTTTAAAAATGAAAGAAATGTTTGCCTCATCAATGCCAGAAAAGAGTTGAACACCAAGTGAGAGATAATAAGCAAGGTCATTAAAACAGTATAGCAGTTAAAACAGTTCAGACAACAATCAAAGCAGTAGAATCAAGTCATGAGATCAGGGAAATGCTTGTCTAAAATGTGTGCCTTCAGGAGCCGGTGGAATGCCAATACTGATAGGACCTCCCATATTTTAGCAATGAGGGCATTCCACAATGCTTTTGCTGAAAGTGAAAAAGCCCAACTCTGTGTTACCACAAGCTGATAATCATCAGTCTGTGGCAAAATAAACATCATCATCATCATCATCATCATCATCACTACTACTACTACAATGACACTATGTTATCATCACATGCTGTAGAGGGAAGTGAGAGGCAGATGGGGCTTTTCAACCTGGGGCAGAAGCCCATCTAAGAAAAGGAAAACTTTGATCCTAAACCTCTGCTGCCTTGCGGGGTATCTTTGGGAGAAGAAAAGGCTAAGGAGTGAACCCTACACAAATCCAGAGTGCAGTCCCTAAGATAGGTGGATAGCGCCTTGTACATTTCCTTCCAGCAACTCTTGAAGCTAAGCTGGTGCCAAACATATTGCTCTGCTTTCTGTTGGGTGACATCAGTGAGGCCAAGAGAGGGGTCTTGTTGTCTGGGCAGCCCAGAACCTCCTTGCAACCCAGGGAGGTCATTTTGGCACTGCTAATACAGCAGCTAATACAGACTTCACCCCCGGAGGCGCATCGAGACAGATGCCAACAACAAATATTATCATCTTAATATCCATATTAAAAGTAAGAATCTGGAGCTGTCACCATCTTCATTTTTCCACAATGCCCCTGGCCTCTGATATAAAGTAAGTTCTGGCAGACAGCACTGAGAATAATGAGTGGTTGGAGCTGTGGGAGCTGCTGAAATGCACTTTCACCTAGGGACTTTTCAGATCTAGTGCTGGCCCTAAACATCTCATTCTGGCTGGCCCATACTTCCCATAGGGAACTGGCTGGCCACAGTGAGAACCGGATGCTGAACTAGATGGACTTTGCTCTGATTCAGCAGTGGGTTGCACTGGGTGATCTTGGGCTAGTCACCCTCAGTCATTAACCTATGTTGTAGGTTGGTTATGAGGTAAGATGGAGGTTGTAGTTGCAGAAAGAACCATGTACACCATCTTGAGCTGGGTTTTTTGCAGGGGGAAGGCAAGATAAAAATGGTCAATAAAGATCTTATAAATTGAAGAATCAAAGAAGTCAATTGCATCCCTCTGGTCCTTCCAGTGTGGTATAGTGGTTTAGAGCGGTGGACTCGTAATCTGGTGAACCGGGTTCGCTTCCCCGCTCCCCCGCTTGCAGCTGCTGGGTGACCTTGGGCTAGTCACACTTCTCTGAAGTCTCTCAGCCTCACTCACCTCACAGAATGTTTGTTGTGGGGGAGGAAGGGAAAGGGGATTGTTAGCCGCTTTGAGACACCTTAAGGTAGTGATAAAGAGAGATATCAAATCCAAACTCCTCCTCCTCCTCCTCCTCCTCCTCCTCCTCCTCCTCCTCCTCCTCTAGCATAACCATCTTTGCTGAACACAGATACTTTAAATTTTATTCTAGTTTGATTTCTAAGCTACCAACTATTTCAACATTTGAAACTGAAATCAGGTAAGAAACCAATGGAATATGTCACCCACTAAGATATAAAAATACTGTAAAAAAAAGTGATCAAGTTAAACTTACTCCATGCCATTTTAAACACAGCCACTGAAAGCTTTCCTGGAGAAGGCCATAAAGAGGAGCTTATGGAGGAACCATGTGTGGGAAAGACGGCTGCGGAACGAAGCATAGTTAAAGTCTTGTTTGCCTGTATCATTTTAACATACTCGAAAGCCAGCAAATGGATCATAAGATCCAAGTCACTCATAACTGAAATTCAAGGAAATGGAACAGACCCATTACCGAAAATAAGTCAGTCTGAAATGAAGCAATAATCATAAAGTGCCAGGTTTTTGAAAAAATCGAGCCATAGGAAATGGGAAGGAAATAATTAGAAAGTGTGCTATATCTTGCCTTTTGCTATTATGATTATATTAACAGGTTATTTCTCTCTCTTTCTTTCTCTTTCTCTCTCTCTCTTTCTCCTCTCTCTTTTTATAATAGCACACTCATAAGAGGGAGAATGTTTCAGCCGTGGAACACCAATTCACCCAAGGAGCGCTGTTTCAATGCTCGGCCACAAACAGGAACCTGTGATGCAATCTGCAAATGCAGCTGGAACATAGGTGTGATAATGCACAGCAAATCTGGAGAGTCAACCTATCTGTGGCAAAGGCAGGAAAATGTACTGTTGATTCAGGGATGTGGTTAGTACTTCTGGTAGAGGCTGAACGACGGTGATTTACAATTTCAAATTCCTTTTCACACTTGCTTGAGAAACCAAACCAAACCAAACAAAATACAGACTCTCCGAACGGTGGATAGGCTCACATGGAGCTCTTGCGTGCTGACCATCAGAATGACACTTTAATAAAATGGTGCTTGGATGAGATGATTTCTTGGTGATGGGACAATACCAGGTACTGTGTAATTAATACTCCCACCTATATATGACTAACTGCATCATGGGTAATTGCTACATCTGACATGCTACATCCAGTTGATTAGGATTCACCAGAATTTTGAAACAATTTCTTTTTAAAAACAATCAAATGTAATTTTGTTTTGTATTAAAAATATTTTTTTAAAATTTCAATTTCGGGCCCACTTTTCATAAAATTAATGATCCTGGCATCAGTGCATGGTGGGACTGTGCCACTCCCCTAGAGTTTACATCAGCTGGCTGAGTGGCTGTAACACAGTGGGATGGAAAAGGGGAGGGGCATCACAGCAGCACAGCTGGTGTGGTGCAAACCCAGCAGCAGGAGCACTAGATCAAGGTGCTTGCACGACATCAACTTTGCTGTTGCCACACTCTTCCCCTTCTCTGCCCTCCGAAATGCTACTGCACGTCGAGTCAACTGGAGATCAAGTGAGCACTGCAGCTCCATCATGCTGTCCACGGCTTGACGCCCCAGCTGGGCTACAACAACAACAAATCATGCAACACATTAAAACAGCAACAACAGCAACTGAAAGCCACTGTCAAAAACATTGACACAATCTTAAAATTTATCCTTGTCCAAACGAACTCTTGTCCTGAATGAATGACTGCCTGGGAACCCCAAGTACACCACCTTGGGTTTCATAACAAAAGAGAATTGAGATACAGATGTGCGGATGTTATTGGCCCAGAGATGGAAAGAAGATAAAGTCCCTACCAGAGAAGAATGGCAGATCAAGTTGATGGATCATGCCAAAATGGCCAAAATGACCGGAAGAATCAGAAAACAGGAAGACCAAAAGGAATGGTTGAAATTTCTAACTTATAATTTATAACTTATCTTAAAAACCATTGTAAACAGTTAAAATCAGTAGTACTGGAATATCGCTTGTAGTTTAATGGTGAATTTTGGACACAATGGAGATTTGGATTATCATAAAAGATGCAGGAGGAAATGATTAACAATAGGACCCACAATAGGGGGAGGCGGGAAGCCCAAGAGATTCCTTGGAATCTTGTTTTTATAAGTTGGATATGTGACTGTAAAATTTTAATTTGAAAAACCAAATAAATAAATTTAAATACAGAAAAGAGATACAGATGTAAATAAAGTTTACAAATTTAAATAAAGTTTACAAATTTCATTTCTGAAACACACCAACCCAGAGTGGTGAATAATAGAATAGTAAAAATAACAAGAAATAATAAACACACACACCCCAAAGCATTATAAAGAATCAAGTAGCAGGACCAATTAACAGCTACCAAGTACCTATCGGAGCGGAGGGTAAGAGGGAACTGTGGATTGTGATCCCTTTTGTACATTCCTCTCCCCTGATTCAGCCAGGTCTCCAGAGCTCAAGGAATCTACAAAAGGCATGTTTCCATCCTGTGCTTAGTTCAGTCAGAGAAATCCAGTTGTCTTTAGTAATTGCACTGGAGAAATGCACTTAGAAAATTTATGAGCAAATAACAAATCTCAGAGATCAGATACCCTGGGAACATGCAAACCCCCTCCATAGTTGAACCGATGCCATAGATAACAAAAGAATGGTGTGTGCCACTTCCCTATACATGTTTAATTTGCTTTTTATAGCCTGGTTACCCAAATCTCCATATAGGCCCTGAGTTCTTCAGCCTTGATGTCACTATATGAGCGTTGAGGATGCTGAACTGGTGCATGACTCATTTGTCAAAAAATACTGCTGGCTCTTCCAGTGATTACATCCTGCCACCATGTCATAGGAATGCTCTCTTCTCTTATCTGGCAGTTCCAGGAATGCTGATGTACAGCAATCACTATTCAGCTCTCTAAACCTCTTCCGTTTTCCAAGCATGGTATTCTTTGCAGCTACAGGCAGGAGTCAAGACCAATGAACCTGAGAGATAGGTCAAGCTCAATTCAGTTTTCAACAGTCTGCTGTTCTATTGGGAATGCAGAACAGAGGCTCTGAGGCCTGCACAGAGCTCTGTGAGGCTTCTTCTTTTTCTATGAATGTGCAAATGGACAGCATTTACAAAGAGTGCATGTAAAATGTTTACTTCCCAGAAGAAAAAGGACATCCCTAGAACAGCACGCTTTGTATCATATTTAATCAGCATTATATGTAGGGACAGACCATTCTGCCAGTGACAGAATTTTCCCCTATTGTTGTTGGCCCCATTTCTGCATTGGTTTGTGAATTTTTACAAAAAAGCTGCATGAAAATGTGTACAGTGGTACCTTGGTTTACAACCACAATTGGTTCCGGAAGTCTGTACTTAAACCGAAGTGTACTTAACCTGAAGCGAACTTTCCCATTGAAAGCAATGGAAAGTGGATTAATCTGTTCCAGACGATGAAAAACATCGCCTAAAACAGCAACTTAACATGAATTTTACTGTCTAATGAGGCCATTGATCCATAAAATGAAGGCAATAATCAATGTACTGTACTATAAAATAATTAAGACAGTATTGTAGATAAAAAAATTTTTTAAAAAAATCTTACCTGGGTTGATGATAGTCTTTGTTTGGATGGGGGCTCAGGGTCCTCTTCCACAATCACTTCTCTCCTGCCATTCCACAGCTGCCCGGAGCGGCCACGACTGGGCCGCAGCCGTGGAAGCACTCTGATGGCTCTGTGAAGGCCCGGAGCGAAGGCCCAGCCTCCGGGAGGCATCGGAGCGAAGGCCCAGCCTCCACGAAGGCACCGGAGCATCTGATGCCTTTGCAGAGGCTGGGCCTTCACTCCGAGCCTCCAGGATGCATCGGAGCGAAGGCCCAGCCTCTGCGAAGGCATCAGACACTCTCGCGGAGCCATGGGAGCACTTCCGCGGCCAGCTGCGGAAGCGCTCCCATGGCTCCACGAAGGCCCAGAGCGAAGGCCCGGCCTCCGCAAAGGCATCAGAGCGTCGTAGGCCTCGGAAACCTCGGTTTACTTACTTCTGGGTTACGATTGTTCGTAAACCGAAAATTCGTAAACCGAGGTGTTCGTAAACCGAGGTTCCACTGTATGCGTTTTCATATGCATTTCTTATTTTGCACACACCAATAGATTAATTTTGCAAGCATTTTCTCCTAATATAATACACATTTTGCTATGTTCTTTTCAAAGATATACCCAACTTTTGTGTACTTCCCCCCCAATATACACACTTTTCTACACAGTGTTTCGTTTGGCGAGCTGCATTACAAAATTCAGAGAAGCGGGAATTTCAAAGCAAAGCTGGGGTCCAGTTTGCATAACGGTTCTGGAAGTGTGAGTTAGATCAGTGTTTCTCAACCAGTGTGCCTCCAGATGTTTTGGGACTACAACTCCCATCATTCCTGACCACTGGTCTTGCTAGCTAGGGATGAGGGGAGTTGTAGTCCCAAAACATCTGGAGGCACACTGGTTGAGAAACACTGAGTTAGATAGCTTTGCACAAAAATGTGAATGGAATGAATTTCTCCCCGATTCCTAACTGTAGTCAACTGTCTGAATTCATAAAGTATCCCAAAGGAACAGTATACAGATTCCTTGCTAAATGGACTTCTCAAAAAGTCAACCCTATCATAGAGGAATTTATTAAAAGAGAAAAAATCTGAACACACTGACTCTTTCCTCAACCAACTGAGCCATAGCTGCCAAGTTATCCATTTTTTTAAGGGAAATTCCCTTATGCTGAATAGGCTTCCTCGTGAGAAAATGGAAAACTTGGCAGCTATGAACTGAGCAGTCATGGACCACTTTCCTGGAGATATATCCTATTTCAGCAGATTTCCACACACACGTGTATGTGTGTCATATTGCACCAGACCTTCCATATTTCTCTTGAGGGCGTTGGATTAGATGAATTTTTACAGTAGTCAGCTGCAACTAGAGGAAAATGAAAAAAGGCCACCCGCAGTTGTGATTTAGGGTGTTGTTGTTTTTTAAAAGGCAATAAGAAAGAAGAAGAATTTATCTTTTTAAAAAATAATAATAATTTTTTATTGTTTTGTTAAACACAAAGTTGCAATATACAGACAAGAAAAATAATCCATAATAAAAACAGTACATCTTTTACATTTCTATTACTATTTACTATATACATTCTATTGTTCTGGCGAACGTAACTTCCTCCTTTTTCGGTATCGGTTTTCGCTTTCTTCATTCATATCTCTATCATCTTCTTGATCACATAACTCCAAACCCTCCTACATTTCTCTGGTGAAAATAGGGACATCCTAAGGAAAAGTAGGACCTTCTGGGATCAAATCATAAAGTGGGGTGGCTTCTGTAAATTCGGGGTGTCCCTGGAAAATGGGGACAGTTGGAGGGTCTGTTGATACGAGGTGAGGGTTTTTTTTTCTAAGCTGGCTGGAGAGGACGCTGTCCTACAAGGTGATCTAAAAATAAGTTGGCAGGTTTTCAGAGAAGAACCTTGCATTAGGATGCTAACCAACTCCCATCTTCCCCAGTCAGTCGCCAGAGACAGTAGGAGTTGTAGCCCAACATCTAGAGGGGAACAGGTTCCCTGTCCCTGATAAGACTGGCTTGGTTCCATTCTAGCATTTCAACCTGGCTTTAGCCATCGCTGTTATGCCTTCAAGGGCGTCTTTCAAAATGCGAACCCCCTTATGGGTTGTTTCAATCACTGCATTTCGAGTTGTCTGACTCCCTTCCCGTTTGGCATCCTGCAGGCTGCAGCAGAAACAAGCACATTCACTGATAAGAACGTTCCTCATTTTCCTTTCTCCAATTAAAGGAGTTAAAAGACTCCCTGAACTCGACCTCTGTATTCTCTGTAGTCTTTAGTCCATGGAGAGCCTTTTCCAGTGACGCCCATGCCAGTGGCAGGAGCTTTCAAAGAGAAGAATACATCCTTGTAGTGCCTAACAAAAGAGATGAAAGGAGCTTCTTGTAAATTTATCTTGCACTTCATGCATCTCTTGGAAGGCTCTATATAAATAGAACCAGAACTTTTGTGCTTGATGCCACTTGAGCATGTTATAAGCAGCAACAGGTGGAAGGCATGCTTTAGCAATTGAGCCAGTTATAACAACCACACTTCGTAGGTCTGTTATAACTAATGCAAATGCCAAGTGCATTTTTGGGTTATTTCAAAGACAGTGCGATCAAGGGCTGCAACTAAGGCTAGATCTAATACCAGTCTTTCTCTACTCCCGCCCCCATGGCTTCACTGAATAGTTAGAAAAACACAATCAACTCAGGGCTCATCCAGATTTCCTTTTGTGCTTTGTGTCTAGGCACAGATCCGTGACTGAGTCTTGGTTTTTTTGCCACTTTTCCTGTAAAAACCTACTCTTTATTGCTGAATCGGAGCAAAAGGCAATCTGCAGAAAAGCAGAATTGCCATTTGTTCTGATTCAGTGTTAAAGAGCGGGTTTTCCAGCGGAAAGCAGAGGAGCAAAGCAAACTAACTAACACTTGGACAAGGAGCGTTAAAATGCAGACCCGTGCCTAGAAAACATGGGGCAAAAGGTAAGTGTGGATGTGCCCTTAGGGTGAAATGTTGGCAGGAATAGATTGAAATAGAGATGGACAGAATGCCTTTCCTATGGAAAATCTCATAAAGATTTAAAATGTAGGCTTTGTAAGATAGCACTTACCATTTTAGTTTAGTTTTGGTGCTTTAGCAGTCTTCCTTTGGCACCCCCCCCCCCATGTTTGAAAGGAACAGTATGCAAGAGTGGAGACGTGTTTCTATCCCATATGTTCTGGGCAGCATGAAAGATGCTAGGAAAGGACACTGAGGTGTCTAAAGCAGATTATTCTGGTGGTAAAAGTAATACTGTGCTAAATAAGTCCTTGAGCCTTGTTTACACACCCTCTCAGTGCAGTGCATCTCCCAGGTCTGCTGTGGGGATAAAAGAGGAGGGCCATCTGTATCACCCTCAGCTTCATGAGCATGGGAGTGGGGCCATAGTCAGCCATCTGGGGTGTCGCAGGGGCCAAGAACCAGCCAATAGCCAGGAGTGAAGAGTAAGTCAGGACCACCAAACCAGGAAGGGAGTTCAAGGAGCAAGTTGGAAGTTAAGACCAAAGAGTGAGACAGGACCAAAGAACAACCAGGGGTCACCATCAATGACTAGCCAGAAGTCAGAACCAAAGAATAATAATGGATTATAGGGTCAGCCCTGGGGTTGTGATGATGATGATGTTATGCCACAATACAAAGAGCACTGGGTGCAGGTACACAGGTACACAGAGTACAGGTACACAGGTACACAAGGTACACAGACTTGGCAAAGGCATCTCCTTTGGTGGAACAGGCCTGGTCTGTTCACTGCAATGGTTGCACTGCAATGGTAGAAGAAGAAGAAGAAGAGTTTGGATTTGATATCCTGCTTTATCACTACCCTAAGGAGTCTCAAAGCGGCCAACATTCTCCTTTCCATTCTTCCCCCACAACAAACACTCTGTGAGATGAGTGGGGCTGAGAGAAGAAGTGTGACTATCCGCATCTTACTCAATGGACCTCAGAGGCCCAGAATCTGGAGCCAACACACATTTTGGGCTTCAGTCAAGTGGCTCGCCTATACCAGTGATTCATGCAGAGAGATTGTAAGAGTAAAATATGTTATGTTTTGCTTCATGGGAACCCACCTATGCTTCAAAATATGCCTCTGACTTTAAATGAGGCACTGCCAACCCCACCATATGCCTTAGCCATGGCTTCCGCAGTACCAGAATAGGCTCTCCCTGAGCCCCGTAGCTTACAGATGCTTCTGCAGCTACCTGGAAGTCAATGCAGGGACAGTTTCAACTTCTTGGGAAAGCAATCAAAGGGTGAAATGCAAAATGTATACGAGGCCTTTAAGTGCTGCAATAGGATGTAAAAGGCAAGCAAAAAAATAATAACGGATAGGATTTTGGCACTGGCATGCACACGGAAGACTTGCCAGGGGTACTTTGTATTTTGTAAAGTGAATGAAAATTACAGAAATGCCTAATTCTGGGAACCAGAAAACAAGGCAAAGGAATCTGGAGAACTTGAGGAGAGGGTAGGGAGCAAAGGGGGGCAAAAAAAAAACCCGAGCCAATAACTTCATGTGATCCAGAGCTTGGTAGTATAATGCAGCTCAGCAGGATAAGAATCCCACAGTTCCTATACCACAGTCCTCATTTATGAGTCTGTCTGCAGCAGCATTCTTAGTCAAAGGGAGGAGGGGAGAGAAATAGGCTCATTCATTACAGTTTTGGAAAGAAAAAGAAATGTAAATTTATAGCGTTGTATTCTTTTTGACCAACAAGAATGTATAGCATCTGCCTATTCGATGACTCCGAAGGCCACTCTGCATTGTCTTTCCCTGTAAGAAGGTCATGAAAAGCAGTCATGGGAAACAAGTTTATTGTAAAGATGACCCCACTTGGTCCACTTCTGTTCGAGTTTGTGGGCCAAGATTCTGTCTGGCTGTTGAAAAGAGGCATAATTCCCCTCTCAAAAACAATGCTAATAATTGCCTGTATTCTGATTGCGACCACCCAAAAAGGAAATAACCCTTTGCAAATGTGTTTTCGATTGCACAGAGCTGGATGAATAGTGAAACAGGATTTGAATAGTAATAATAATAATAATAAGAAAAACAGGTTGTGGAAGATGTTCGCATATTTCAAAATTAGTGTAGCTTTCTCCGCACCTCCACAAATGCTTTCAAGAAATGTGGGCATAATCTATTGAGAAGGATCCAGTCCTTTTCAGGCTACACTGCCAGGCTGAGGTGTTGTACAAGAGCACATGTTTTATAATAATTTCTACCGCACTCTTCAGCCATCGGAGTTTGTAGCAACTATTACTGCTGCTATTTAATGTATGACTGGTTTACTGGGGCATGAGCTTCGCTACGTGACAAACTACTTCATTCTCTACAATACATCTTAGTAAAAACCCAGACAGGGGATACTGAGGGCTCATAACTGCAATATCAAGTGATGACTTGCATATGTGGAGATGTGTAAAACGCTCCTCAGAAGATGTTCTTTTGATTTACCAAACGATCTCCACTTCCTTAGGCTGTAGTCACATGGGAGTAAGTCCCATTAAATTCAGTCAGAATTACTCCTGAAAAGACATGCATAGAATTGCACTTTTGAATGTTTTAACCAAGTAAGGTAAAGGTAAAGGGACCCCTGACCAACCTACCAACCAAGCTAGGTTGGCAGGAGCTGGGACTGAGCAACAGGAGCCAGGGGCGTAGCCAGGATCAAAACTAGGGGGGGGGCAAGCCATGGTCGTTAAGGGGCGGGGCCCCGAAGTGGGAACGTGGGCGGGGCTACAGGGCCAGCTGGCCTGATGATATCGTGGCGGCGGCAGCGGCAGCGGCCACCTTGTGCTTCTGGGGCTGGCAGCATCGGCGGCTACCCTGCTTGGCTGGAGAGGACGGGAGGGTTGGGCAGGCGAGAGGGGGTGACAGGGCGGGCGAGGGCGAGGCAAGGCACAGCCGCAGACACGACGGCTCCAAGGCGTTGCTGCATATCAGCATAATATTTCAACCATGTTGTGGGTTCAAGCCCCACCTTAGGAAAAAATTCCTGCATTGCAGGGGGTTGGACTAGATGACCGTTGTGGTCCCTTCCGACTACAATTCTATGATTCTATTGATATATAGCCATAGCATATGCATCATTCTGCTTCCTTGAATTGTCCTACTACTAGGCATAGCAGCCAACTCCTAGAGGCCTAGGTGCATCTCCCCCCCCCCATTACTGGCAAATACAGTGGTACCTCGGGTTACGAACGCGATCCGTTCCGGGTCGCAGTTCGTAACCCGAAAAGTTCGTAACCCGCAAAGGGCCCGAACCGCCGCTTTGCGCATGCGCAAAGCGCTATTTCCGCTATTTTTGCGCTTTGCGCAAAGGCGTGCGGCGCTTCTGCGCACGCGCGCACGGCGAAAATACTTCCGGGTTTGCGAAGTTCGTAACCCGGGTTGTTCGTAACCCGAGGTGTTCGCAACCCGAGGTACGACTGTACTGTATTTTAAAGAGTCACCCCCCCATGTTGATGGGCTTTCTATGTGGGGCTTTTCTGCCCCCCGTATTTTATTAAGGATGGAAGAGGGAAGGAAGGAAGAAATAGAGAGAGGGATAACTCATATTTGTGGGTGCCTCTGGGTGATGCTGTGATGCTGGAACTCTGCAGTAAGAGGACGGGAGGGTCGGGCAGGCGAGAGGGGGTGGCAGGGCGGACGAGGGCAAGGGAAGGCACGGCTTCAGTCACGACAGCTCCGAGGTGTTGCTGCATATCAGCATAATATTTCAACCATGTCGTGGGTTCAAGCCCCACCTTGGGAAAAAGATCCTGCATTGCAGGGGGTTGGACTAGATGACCCTTCTGGTCCCTTCCGACTACAATTCCATGATTCTATTGATATATTACCATAGCATATGCATCAATCTGCTTTCTTCAATTGTCCTAGGCATAGCAGCCAACTCCTAGAGGCCTAGGTGCCGCCCCCCCCAATTACTGGTAAATACTGTATTTTAAAGAGTCACCCCCCCATGTTGATGGGCTTTCTATGTGGGGCTTATCTGCCCCCCCCTGTATTTTATTAAGGACGGAAGAGGGAGGGAAGGAAGGAAGAAATAGAGAGAGGGATAACTCACATTTGTGGGTGCCTCTGGGTGATGCTGTGATGCTGGAACTCTGCAGCAAGAGGAAGATACTGGTACGCCTGTACAGGAGCCCTGCAAGCAGCTTTCTCTCTGCTTGATTTACAGCAGGCACGTCCAACAGGTAGACTGTGATCTACCAGTAGATCACTGGATGTCTGTGGTAGATCACTGCTAGATCACTGGCACCCCTAAAAAAAGCTCACCCAAAATTTTCCTCCTCTCTAAAAAAAGCTGAACTATGACCTGAAGCCCTAAACAAAAATGGGCCTCCCTTCCTCCTAAAAGAAGCTCAACAAGTTTGACCTAAACTCAAAAAAACAGGGCTTCCCTTCCTTAAAAAAAACTCAACAGCTTTGACCTGAACCCCCCAAAAGGGGGTAGATCACTCCCAGTTTTTAACTCTGTGAGTAGATCAGAGTCTATTGGGAGGTGGCCACCCCTGATTTACAGTATACAGATGCAGGAGGAGGGGCAGACTGGAACACCTCTGCTTTTTATAAACATCACTGTGTCTATCAAAAGCTACAGCCCCCCCCTTTTCTTATTCATTTCCTTTTAGCCTTGCAGAGCCACCTTAGTCAATGCACCCTCATTAAATTGCCAATAGAACTCTTAATGCGATCCCTGAATGCTCATTAACAACTACCACTGAAGAACAATAGGGTGAATTGGTCAGCTATCAAACCTTGCCTGAAGGGATTTTCTGCTCCATTGTCTTAACTGCTTAAGTACCGGTAGCCACTTTGCTTTATTTATTTGATGTGTTTTTGTTACAGCTGTGTTCCCGCCCCCCCCCCCAGCAAGTGGAGAGCTGCTCTCGCTAAAGCAAAGCCCTTTCCACTTCAGTTTTTGGAGGGGAAAAGTGCTGGTTATGGTCTGTAAAATACAATAATTTTTTGGTTCTAGGGGGGGCAGCTGCCCCCTCCTGCCCCCCCTGCCTACGCCCATGACAGGAGCTCACCCCGTCGCAGGGATTCGAACCGCCGACCTTCTGATCAGCAAGCCCTAGGCTCTGTGGTTTAACCCACAGCACCACCTGGGTCCCAGTAGGAACACCCAAATTCTCCTCGCATTTCGCTTCAAGCCAAGTACAGTAATACCCCTAAGAGGGTATTACTGGTGGACTCTGTGGATAATATTGAACACTTCTTACTTTCCTCCTCGGCCAACCTCCCATACTGAAAGTGAGCTTGACTGGAGGCAAAAGGCTTAGGAGGCAAAGTTGGTTGACCAAGCTGCCCGAAACCTTGTTTCCCGTTCAACCATAGCATGGCATGTAAGAAAATTCTGAACTATGTAGGGAGTTGATTGAACTTGCTGACCGGATAGTGCATGTATCTGGCAGAATGCAGCACCTCATTTTAAAGCCTTTATAAACTATCATGTTACATAGGACCATGTGTAGGGTTGACAACATTCAGCTGGTTCTAAACTGGCCTAGCTGGGTTTTCTTGCCTACAGAGAGTCCTTTTTTCTTTTCTTTTGGTAGGTTACCTACAGTGAATGTCAGTAAGCCCACGATTCACAGTTGCAATTTAGGGGTGGGGTGGGAGGAGGGAAAGAGATTGGTCCAAAACAAATTAGAATGCCTGTTTGATTTAAAAAAAGAAAAGAAAAACAGCTACATTTCTATCTAGTGAACAGATAAACTGCAGTTACCCATATTATAGTGCCCTATATAAAATTATGACATTTGTTGCAAAAGAAGAAAGGAAAGGAAAGGAAAGGAAAGGAAAGGAAAGGAAAGGAAAGGAAAATAGTCTGTACCAAAATGCAAAGGTGACCTTTAAAAATAAATAAATGAAAAAGACCTAAAATATTTATTTCACCTTAATGGAATCAATAACCACTCTGATACATTTTGTATATGATTTTGTCTGATATACACATTTTTTTCCTAAGCAATTTCCCTATTATAATGCCAGACAGTGGGGTACCGGTGGCAGAGTCACATGACCAAAGACAAAATGAGTTCAATGTGAGAGTTGGGGGTGTAACTCACAACCATTCCTTATACTTGAGCTGTTCTTCAAACAAGCTCCTTTCGCCTTCCTCCCAAATGGTAATAAGGAGGAGTCCACCCAGGTCCACCCTCCAAACCATTGGCTCTGTCCACTACCAAAACACCAGTTGCAACAGTGACAAACAAACTACGTAGCAATCCAACTTTCAGAGGAGGTGAAACGCCGTAAGAACTTTCCATGGCTATAAAGAGGTGAAAGCCCAGATACCACCCGGACAATCAGGGGATATCGGAAAATCCTTTCATGACTCTGTGAACCAGCAAAAGTCCAAAACTAGGTTGAATGACACGCATGGCAAAATACAACCAAAACTCCAGTCAACCAAGGTGACAGCATAGGTGGTCAGGCAAGTCAATAACCAATGGTACCACTTCCTGGAGACCTTTCTATGCGCTTAACTATGTGCAATAGTGAAGCAGAATCTTGCCTGCACTCTTACCCTGTTGTATGCTTGCCCCTGGTTGAGCCAACCCACATCTGATCAGGCAAGGCATGAGACAACACAAGATATAACACAGCTAAGGTAGATCCACATAGGGATCACTGGTGGTTGCATCCATCTTGGCATTGCCAAGAGTCCATCATACGCCCGAGCATGGAAACCTTTGCTTAACAGAGGGGAAATGTGCCGTGGTGCAAAAATAAATAAAAGTGAGTTTGACGGGAGTGCAGAGTCCCTTTCAGTTTATTTATAACTTATTAAAGGCTAAGCATATTGCTTTCACAGTTGAAACCTGTTCCGAAACATTCCTCAGGCATCCCAGCCCACGGTAGCTCCTTCAGAATTATGTTCAGCAGTTGTCTACTAAAGCAACATTCTATTATTAACTAACATGTAATTAGTTCATTAAAAATATCTCGGCTGAACGCTGTGTAACTTAATACAGCTTACTAGCCAAGGAAGGAGATTTTAAGCCCTGTGTAAATGGCAGCAAAATTACAGTGCAAAGAAGTAGAAAAAGGAGATGGGTGCCAGCTGGCAGAGCCCACCGTGTTTCAGGTTACTTTATGTTTATGACTTCTCTCTCTGTGTGTGTTTTCTTCTTCTTCTTTGAATTAATTAGATTATGCTACTCGAGAGTCTTGGAATGTCCTGGATAAGTGCCAGGACGATCTGCACGGCATATCTTAAGATTAATTAAGGTGCTTTAAATTTCGCTTGTATGGGATATTTACTTTTGCTGTATTTTGAAAACTGGCAACTGTGGGGGCTAACCATTAAATGGATGAGAATGAGGTGGTACCAGCTTATTTGTTTAATTGCAGCTACTCAGAACATTTCAGAATGTCAGCTCAGTTTTGAAATCAGTGGTTAAATCAGTTCAGTTCTGAGAACTTCTGTCTGCTATCTTCGTATCAGCTCATAGAGCTTTTTTTTAATAAAAGAATTAGTTTTATTGTTTTCCCAAATATAGAAAAAATAACAAAAATGAAACAAATACATCTATTACAAACTGATGCATCTGTTATTACAATAATACAATCATCCAGTAAATACTATTGTTCTGCCGAAGACGACTTCCTTCCTCACCCTTGGTTTTCAATTCTTTTTTCCAATTTTGTGTGCTTTCCCCATAGAGCTTAATTTTAATCTATTTATATTTGTGTGCTCTCTGTTGCTGTATATGTTTGCATTCTGGCCGGTGACAGAAATAAATCGATTCATTCAGTCACTCTGCTATCTTGATTCAAAATTGTGTCAACTTGTATCCAAAAAGATGAAGACCGGCTCCTTCATTTCAGGAATCAACACTCAAAATTTGGCCATGGTTTCTTAAGAGGTGTGTATCTAAGTCAGGCATCCCCAAACTGCATCCCCTCCAGATGTTTTGGCCTACAACTCCCCTGATCCCTTACTAACAGGATCAGTGGTCGGTGAAGATGGGAATTGTAGTCCAAAACATCTGGAGGGCCGAAGTTTGGGGATGCCTGATCGAAGTGCTTAAGTTTCTAGACTCAGGAGGTCTAGGTGTTGCTGCATTTATTTTATTTGTTCAATAAAATTTATACACCACTTGACTGTAAAATCAAAAACAACACACCAAGTTGTTTACATTTGCTGCCATTGCTGCAGACTGCAAGAAAGAAAGAAAGAAATCCCTGTGTATGTCTTAACCGAACCTATCCCAATGGATAGAAAATACTTCAGGGCAGATTTTGTGCATTAAGAAACATTTACAACTGATGGTCATCCTTTTAAGATGCACCAAACTGCACTGCAAAACTCTCACATTTTCCAAAATATATTCACACAATAAACCAGTCCTGGATCATTTTACAAGAGCTTACGCTTATCAAACCTTCAGAAAAAAAAAATCCCACCTATTCATTAGCACCTTTTCTAGCATTAAATAAAGATGACATCCGTTCTGTCTGTTAGCTTAAGCAGTGAAAGAAGAGAACAATAGGATGAGTTTTCCAAAACTAATAAAACTATTCAATACAAAGGTTTTATTTTCCATCCCACATGAATGAAAGGTCATATGTTCTTTAGTACTGGAATAGGGTGGAGTAATGATCAGGAATTTTAAAAGATGATGCTGTTAAGGTGCTACACCCAATATGCCAGCAAGTTTGGAAAACTCAGCAATGGCCAGAGGATTGGAGAAGATCAGTCTACGTCCCAATTCCAAAGAAGGGCAGTGCCAAAGAATGCTCCAACTACCGCACAATTGCGCTCATTTCACACGCTAGCAAGGTTATGCTTAAAATTCTACAAGGCAGGCTTAGGCAGTATGTGGACCGAGAACTCCCAGAAGTGCAAGCTGGATTTCGAAAGGGCAGAGGAACCAGAGACCAAATAGCAAACATGCGCTGGATTATGGAGAAAGCTAGAGAGTTCCAGAAAAACGTCTACTTCTGCTTCATTGACTATGCAAAAGCCTTTGACTGTGTCGACCACAGCAAACTATGGCAAGTTCTTAAAGAAATGGGAGTGCCTGATCACCTCATCTGTCTCCTGAGAAATCTCTATGTGGGACAAGAAGCTACAGTTAGAACTGGATATGGAACAACTGATTGGTTCAAAATTGGGAAAGGAGTACGACAAGGTTGTATATTGTCTCCCTGCTTATTTAACTTATATGCAGAATTCATCATGCGAAAGGCTGGACTAGATGAATCCCAAGCAGGAATTAAGATTGCCGGAAGAAATATCAACAACCTCAGATATGCAGATGACACAACCTTGATGGCAGAAAGTGAGGAGGAATTAAAGAACCTTTTAATGAGGGTGAAAGAGGAGAGCGCAAAATATGGTCTGAAGCTCAACATCAAAAAAACCAAGATCATGGCCACTGGTCCCATCACCTCCTGGCAAATAGAAGGGGAAGAAATGGAGGCAGTGAGAGATTTTACTTTCTTGGGCTCCTTGATCACTGCAGATGGTGACAGCAGTCACGAAATTAAAAGACGCCTGCTTCTTGGGAGAAAAGCAATGACAAACCTAGACAGCATCTTAAAAAGCAGAGACATCACCTTGCCGACGAAGGTCCGTATAGTTAAAGCTATGGTTTTCCCAGTAGTGATGTATGGAAGTGAGAGCTGGACCATAAAGAAGGCTGATCGCCGAAGAATTGATGCTTTTGAATTATGGTGCTGGAGGAGACTCTTGAGAGTCCCATGGACTGCTAGAAGATCAAACCTATCAATTCTTAAGGAAATCAGCCCTGAGTGCTCCCTGGAAGGACAGATCGTGAAGCTGAGGCTCCAATACTTTGGCCACCTCATGAGAAGAGAAGAATCCTTGGAAAAGACCCTGATGTTGGGAAAGATTGAGGGCACTAGGAGAAGGGGACGACAGAGGACAAGATGGTTGGACAGTGTTCTCGAAGCTACGAACATGAGTTTGACCAAACTACGGGAGGCAGTGCAAGACAGGAGTGCCTGGCGTGCTATGGTCCATGGGGTCACGAAGAGTCGGACACGACTAAACGACTAAACAAACAATGATCAGGAAAATACTCCCATCAGAGTCTGCTGAAAACCATATACATTTTTTAGCAGACGCCTCAGCTTCTGAAGACTCAGACTTTGTGCAGATATGCTGTGGATTTAGCCTCCAATAGGCTTGAGCCCCCAATCTATTTAATTTTAGTAAGAAACGCTGAAAGAAATGAGACTGAAGCCGGCTGCTGCTCCTTTGCTCTTTTACAGGAAACAGCCATAGCTCAGTGACAGAGCATCTGCTTTGCTTGTAGAAGCTGTCAGACTCAATCCCTGGCTGTTCCAGATCGGCCTGGGAGAATCTGAAGCCCTAAGATACCAGCACCAGTTGGTGTTGACAAGACTGAGATGGGTGGATCAGCGGTATAATGTAGCTTTCTCTATTCCTTCTTATGCTCCGTGGATTTCAAGGGCACACGCCCAATTTTCACTGCACCGGGAGCCACTATCACCAGTAAATAAGGTGGAGCATTTATGTGGGATGAATGGTAGACAGAAGTCTGAGGTGTCAGAAGCCAGCGAGAACCAGCTGTGAGACCAACACAGTAGTCAGGACCAAAGAGTAAGAAATAACCCCAGGAGGCAAAGTTAAGGAGACAGAAGTTGGGGGGAAATCAGAAGTGGAAGACAAACATGTCAGAACAGTTTTGGCTGGTGATCCTTGGGATTGGTGGGACAGAAGACAGAGAGGCCAGTAATAGGTAGAGGTGCCACACCAGTATCCCAGAAAAAAACTGGGCCATCCCGTTGTTGTTGTTGTGTTGTTGTTTTTTTGCAAAAGAACAGCAGCTATTTTGGTTGCTGTGACCCTGAGCAATTTCACGGTACAATTTTCCCCTGAAAAAGAGCACTTTGCTTTGGGGAGAGCAGCAATCTTGCTTGCCACCCCAAAATGTGCATTTTTTTGGAGCCGTGCCTGAAAACAAAACACTTTTTTTGGGGGGGGGAGACCATGGCGTGAAATCATGAGAGATCACCCCAACCAAAATGGCCGTCGTGCTCTCACGATAAAAAGGGGGAAGTTGGCACCCCAGATTTGGGCTTTGTTTTGGATGGTATGAATGGAGGCCAATCCAATGGCAGGCAGAGTCAATTCTAGTTTTGCCTCCATCCTCCTTCCTTCCATAATGGCAACACTGAGGCTAAGGAAGAAGAAACTCGCCTCCAGCACCATTCCCTGGACTGAATGTAAGTAAGAAGGCAGGCAGGTGGGGGGTTGGCTGAAGGCAAACTGAGGCTGATGGGGCAGTGCCAACATTTGCCCTGGTGGACCAGCTGCCATTGCAGAACAAGGCAGAAGTGGGAGCCAGGCTGAAGGAGGAAGCCGGAAGTCAGGGCCAAAGAGTGAATTAAAACCACAGGACAAACTTGGAGGCAGGTCTGAGGTGCAAGAAGGAAGTCAGGTTAAAATGATAGCCAAGGATATAGGACCACACCAGAGTTCAGAAAACTTGTGCTGCTCAGACGAGATTCATCGAAAACAGGAAGTCCTGTTATACTGCTTCCTGTCCAGGAGGATCCAGTAGGCAGTTAGGGTGGGCACATGGACTTTAGAATAAAGGAAGAGACCTGCTGGATCAGGCCAAAGGCCAATCTAGCCCATCATCTATTTCCCGCAGAAGTCAGCCAGATACCTCAAGGAACCTTGCAACCAGGACATGAGCACAACAACTCACTTCTGCTGTTGTCCCTCAGCACATGGCATTCAGAGGCAATACTGACTACGATAGTACAACCATCAGGACTTGATAGCCTTATCCTCCAAGAATTTTGTCTATTCTTTTAAGGTTGTCTAAGTTAGTGGCTTGTCACTTCACTGGGAAGTTGCCACCTGCAGTTCAAAGGTTCACCACACAGGGGAGCTGCATCATTGTTTGTTTATTTAATTACCCTATTTTTAGGGTGCCTTTCAGGGCAGAGTCCTCCCAAGGCACCCTACAACAAATCTGAACCATTAAAAAATCACATTTTCAATAATGCAGCCCCATTTCAAACTACGATCTAAATTTTTTAAAAAAATTTTTTAAAAAAATCAAAACAACCGACAGCAACAATAACTGCAGTGAAAACACCAAAGTTGAAGCCAGCATGAGATTAATAATCAAAAAGCCAATAAGACTGGGGTAAACTCAATTAAAAGGTTTTTGAAACAGATTCCTCTTTAGGGCCCTATTAAAAGCCAGAATTGATGGGGCAAACCATACATTCCATGGCAAGCTGTTCTATGGATCCAGAAGCTCCTGGTGCACTAGTTGTTGGCCGTTCACACATGCTTTGAATGCATGCTTTGAATGCATGTGGGCATAAAATGTGCAAGGAGAACGTGTTTATGCGTGTCAGCTCCACCCATATTGTTCCCATCTCCATCCACTCCATGTCTGAGCTCCCACATTAAGCAGGAAGGTCTGAAGCTGATTCTATCTGTCCATATAATAAAGATGAGATGTGGGAGTGTCATCATGCTGCAGTTCATTTGGATGCAGATAGGTGGCACTGAACACTACAGCATGATGAGAGGCGGTAGATGGGTGGACCAGGCAAACCACAGAGAGACAGCCAGAACAGACCACCACGTCTGCCCTCTTTCCCATCCTACTCCTCTAGCCAGGCCAACTTGAATAAAAGGCTTGGTGGTGGTGAGTAGGGGGGGGGGCTGGGGCCGGTAAGTGAAGGATTTAGTGTGGGTAGTGTGGGTTTGGTGAGATCAGGAGGGTGGTAGTTGTTGAGGAGCATAGGGATTTGACAAGCTGCCAGCGGGGATAAAACAGGTACAATACAAATTATTTTCAGATGTTGTTACAGCACTGACAAATTTTACTCATGGTGTTATACTCTCTCACACATGTCTATTTTCATGAACACATATGTTTTGCATATTTATAACCAAGGCCACCATAACGCTTGGAAACACACATTGGAAAGTGACTCTTCTGGTAATATCTATTGAACAAAGAACGGCATATTCCCATGTAAACCAAATTTGTGGGCAAAAAAATTGGCTTGGTTTACTTATTATGTTTACTTATTTGTATAACACCCAATTAAGTATGTCCTCTGTGTGGCTAATAATAAAAAAATATGGTAGTGGCAGTGGCGATTATCACATCCTTCCTCCCAAAGGAGCCCAGGGTGCAAAACAGAAAAATAGCAAAACAATGTAATTATATATATAACAATGCGATCATATATATTTAAAATGATTAAAAACAATTAGGAACATCTAAAAACATTTTAAAACTACAAACCACAATCAACAAGAGCTCTAGAAATAATACTAAGCTCTAAAAATCAGCCACAGAAGAAAACCAAATATGACAATAAAATCAGCAACGGTAAAGCAAACACTGTAGAAGTCAAAACTCTGAGGATCTTTAAATGCCTGTAGTTTAAGGGAACAGTAGGTCTGTGAAGGGAAAACTACAGTTCCCAGGGTGGGAGGCAGAGTCATGTGCTTTAACTGCACTTTCCATGTACTTTCAATGTATGCACCTGCGAATATACGTAGGCTTGTAAATTAAAAGAAAAAGTAAGTGGAAATAAAAACAGGACAAAACAGGCAAAGCCTGTTTCCAGGACCCATAGAAAGTTGTTATTGATTTACTTATTTGTTGTTTATATAGCACCATCAGTGCTTACATACTTTTTCAACTAGTTACTAGCACCTGGTTGATGAAGACCGCGCAGCAGTGACTATTACAGGAAATGAATTTCGCCTTTTTATCTATCAATAAAAATGGAGGTGAAGTGCAAACTTGCCTGAGCTCTCTTTACAGTTCCGTGAAGTTAAATGAGCTTGCAATGAAAAATTTGTAGTCTTTTCAATTATTTCTGCAGAAAGAGAATGCCTGCAGCTGTTGGGGCAGAGCTCAGTTGAATCTGCCAACATTTTTCTGATGCAAGAGCAGATGTAGTTTGAAAGAAATTGACACAGGCGAAGGGTGCAAGGTCAAATCTATTTCCCGCCCCCTTTCTTTCCTGGGCACACTTTCTAAACATCTTTTCTAATTAAGAGGAGGTAAAAGCCTAAACAGAAGAAACAAGGAGAAAACAGAAGGTACCTTGGCAGAGTCAGTGTGGTGTAATGGTCACTGTGTTGGAATACGATCAGGAACACCTGTCTTGCACTGCCTCCCGCAGTTTGGTCAAACTCATGTTCGTAGCTTCGAGAACACTGTCCAACCATCTCGTCCTCTGTCGTCCCCTTCTCCTAGTGCCCTCAATCTTTCCCAACATCAGGGTCTTTTCCAGGGAGTCTTCTCTTCTCATGAGGTGGCCAAAGTATTGGAGCCTCAGCTTCAGGATCTGTCCTTCCAGTGAGCACTCACTTTTAAAGCTGTATATTATTGTATATCACTATGTTTCTCTAGGCCCATGGGGACGTAAGGCTGTCCGAAATGTTGCCTGTGGAGCACTGAAGGGCTCATTTATAATTAGGCTATACTTTTTGCATTTTCATGCTGTAAACCACCCTGAGATCCTGGGATGAAGGGCAGTATATAAATCACCACCACCACCACACATCAGTGGTGGATATTTTTACAAGTTAAAAGCTTCATCTACTTTTTAGTCAATTACATTACTTTGTTCAAAGAAAGCCACACCACAGAGCTCTTGATAATTCTGTAGGCAGCATTCTGCACAGTGTCACTTTGTGAGGGCATTGGGGGACACTGGAAACTAACTCTGGTATGAAGCCGCAAAGTTTTTTTTTAAAAAAAATGTACAACCAAGAATACACACCACTTGACCATCTCTTAATTATTTTAAAGCAAGGAGAGCAGGAAACAAACGTCTGCTCTTTCCCCAGAAAGGATTATGGAGGAAAGTGAATCCCTTTCACTTCCCCCCTAAAAGTATATTGGTTCTATTTCTCTGCAACCTGGCTAGAGGGGCTCTTGTGCCTCTAAATTTAATCCACTTAGGCCAAACGGGGGAAATGTTAGTGATTTTGGTACTCCTCATTATAATGAGTGGGGAAACACAGAGCTTCTCTCTAAACAGACCTGCTCAGGAGCTAAACTGAGAAGGGTTTTTTAGCCAACCACATTTGACTAGAGCTCACCATGGACATTGGAGAGGTAAGAACATCACCCAGACATCTGGTGAATCTGATGATTTTTGGTATTACAATAGCTTTGTAAACAAGCATTTTGGTTTCCCTGCGAATGTCCCCGTCCTCAAACAGTCTGCACTTCATTGTTAAAACCGTGTTTATGGAAGACAATCTTACTTGGCTACGAGTGATCACCAAAGAAGAAGAAGGAGGAGGAGGAGGAGGAGGAGGAGGAGGAGGAGGAGGAGGATTTTTGCTGTCTTTTAGTTGTATGTTTTTGCTGCAGTTTTACTGGGTTCATTTTTTAGGTTATTGAATGACTTTCGTTGTCATGTGTTCTTCTTCTGACTTCATGTTATATTTTATGCTCTTAAAATTTAGCAAATTGCTGGGAGACTCCTTATGCAGCAAGTGGCTAATAAACTGAAATAATAATAATTATGATAATGTAAAGCTGCTACGTGTATTGATTTTTACATGGGGATAACAGCTTTGGAAACAACCCCATCTAAAAATTCGTAAGGGATAACAATTCCTACCTGAAGTATTAAGTGATACAGTTCAGAAAGGAACCAGCAGCACCACACGACCCTCCTGATCGTGTAGGTGAGCTCAGGCTGCCTGAGAAAATCACTATAAACAGAAGGTGACATTTGCAAGCCACTGCTTCATCCGTATCGAAAGAGTTTGTGTTGGCATGCTGAACTCCAGCTTTAATTCATGATGAATGAGTCACATGCCTCATTCTCCATGAGCCTGGAGCCACAAGACGTTATTATGGGCAGAAATAAAATAAAAAAAAGAAGGGGGGAAAGAAGAAAAGGGATCCAAATGTGCACTGGCCTTGAATCTGCCCTGAAAGGTGAGGTTTAGACAAGCATGCAAGCTGAACTTCAAACTCGGGACATTGCCCTCTAGGGAGGCACAGTGACTGTGGAGAGAATTTGCTAACCCTGCCCATGGTTTACCTCTTCCTTAGATAAAGAAAGGAATGTGGTTTCCAAAGCTGTTGAACAACGACCGCACAGTTTTTTGGGGGGTGCTGATAGCTTTATGACTTTTCCCAGCCATTAGAAGCAACACAGGAAGGAGCAGAAAGATGAGATTTCTCTCAGCACTGCAACCCTTCCTCCCTCCGCCTGCAAAACAGGGAGCTGGTATTTGGGAATCCACCAAACGCGGTGGAGGGGGGCACGTGTTCCCAAACGTGGCTCGGCACCGAACTAATTTATGTCTGGAGGATGTCAGTTCATCACCGTGAACAACTTCAGAAATAAAATGCGGCAGCCTAATTTCCTTCTTTTGCTGGAACACGTCACATGCCTGCAGGGGGATGGGGGTGGGGAGGTGAAATGGAGATTGGGGTGGGGGTGGGGGAAGAGATGAAAGGGTAATGAGGAGGGTTGGGATCTGGAAAGACCTCCCTATAGATTCAGTGTACAATGTATCACTAGAGAAAAAGTGGAGTAGACAAACCAGGAAAGAAGATATCAGAAGAGTGGAAACAGACACTGATGAGAGACCATAGGGTGTGTGTGTGTGTGTGTGTGTGTGTGTGTGTGTGTGTGTGTGTGAAGCTGTAACATAAAATGGGACAGGTGAGACAGGCAACCTTCCAGGATTCCAGCTTAGATGGCCCACTAGCTACTAGCTGTTAATGTATCCATTAATACAAACAGTTCACCTTCATTCATTAAGCTGGAAGCACTGATCTGCATTGCCATTTGTTGCTATCATCTGTTGTTATTATTTATTTACAGTGGTACCTCGACTTACGAACGACTCGACAACCGAATTTTCCGACTTACGAATGGGGCAAATGGCCGCGCGCTTACGATTTTTTTGACATCCGAATGGAAACCGCAGCGGTTTTAGGTGGGCTTTTTTCTACTTACGAATTTTTAGATGGGGTTGCTTCGACTTACGAATTTTTCCGTTTCCAATGCATTCCTATGGGAAATCGCGTTTCCAATGGCGCTTTTCGACTTACGGATTTTTCGACCTATGAAGGTGCCTTCGGAACGGATTAAAATTGTAAGTCGAGGCACCACTGTATTAGATTTATGTACCACCCTTCATCAGAAGATCTCGGGGCAGTTCACAAGATAAAGACGTAAGATAAAAGTACAAATAAATAGTTAAAACAGAAACAACAAAACAACAGAACAATTCCACACACACACACACACTGAAAATGTTCATCAGGCAGATAGATGAATGGAACGCTGTGGATGTAGCCTATCTTGATTTCAGCAAGGCCTTTGACAAGGTGCCCCATGATATTCTTGTAAAGAAGCTGGTAAAATGCGGGCTAGACAATGCTACCATTCAGTGGATTTTTAACTGGCTGACTGACCGAACCCAAAGAGTGCTCATCAATGGCTCCTTCTCATCCTGGAGAGTAGTGACTAGTGGGGTGCCACAGGGTTCTGTCTTGGGCCCGATCTTATTCAACATCTTTATCAATGACTTAGATGATGGGCTTGATGGCATCCTGAGCAAGTTTGCAAATGACACCAAATTGGGAGGGGTGGCTAATACCCCAGAGGACAGGATCACACTTCAAAATGACCTTAACAGATTAGACAACTGGGCCAAAGCAAACAAGATGAATTTTAACAAGGAGAAATGTAAAGTACTACACTTGGGCAAAAAAATTGAAAGGCATGAATACAGGATGGGTGACACCTGGCTTGAGAGCAGTACATGTGAAAAGGATCTTAGGAGTCTTGGTAGACCACAAACTTGACATGAGTCAGCAGTATTAGTATAATGCAGCAGCTAAAAAAGCCAATGCAATTCTGGGCTGCATCAATAGGAGTATAGCATATAGATCAAGGGAAGTAATAGTACCACTGTATTCTGCTCTGGTCAGACCTCACCTGGAGTACTGTGTCCAGTTCTGGGCACCACAGTTCAAGAAGGATACTGACAAGCTGGAACGTGTCCAGAAGAGGGCAACCAAAATGGCCAAAGGCCTGGAAAGGATGCCTTATGAGGAACGGCTTAGGGAGCTGGGTATGTTTAGCCTGGAGAAGAGAAGGTTAAGGGGTGATATGATAGCCATGTTCAAATATATAAAAGGATGTCATATAGAGGAGGGAGAATGGTTGTTTTTTGCTGCTCCAGAGAAGCGGACACGGAGCAATGGATTCAAACTACAAGAAAGAAGATTCCACCTCAACATTAGGAAGAACTTCCTGACAGTAAGAGCTGTTCGGCAGTGGAATTTGCTACCAAGGAGTGTGGTGGAGTCTCCTTCTTTGGAGGCCTTTAAGCAGAGGCTTGACAGGCATATGTCAGGAATGCTTTGATGGTGTTTCCTGCTTGGCAGGGGGTTGGACTGGATGGCCCTTGTGGTCTCTTCCAACTCTACGATTCTATGATTCTAGGCCTCATTCAACAAAGAGTATGTTTGATCATGAGCAGATCCATGCATGCAAACAGATCACCTTATAGGGGCAGGAATCAACTGTGTGTGCAAATCATGCATTGAAGCCATGAAATGAAGAGCAAATGCAGTACAGAATTAAGGTCTTTGAAAGCTGAATGAAAGGAGGGAGGGGCAAAGTGGTTCCACTCCAGGGTTGAGGGAGAGAAACACAAACAAGAGATGTAGATATGGAACAATAATTTCCACTGTAAACTGGGCTGTAGTCATCATTCTTGGGCCAGCAGAAAGGCAGTTAGCTAAATTTCCACGCAATTATTTCATTGTCCATTGTGTGGCCCAGAGTGCAACAAACAGCTCCTGTGGGAAAGGGTTGTTTATGTAACTGTAGGAGACATAAGTGGCAGGATCCAGCTACCAGCTTATTATATATATATATATATATATATATATATATATATATATATATATGAACAGTATGTAAGTTTCATAGACTTGCTGGGTGGGTGCCTTTGTACTCAGGAGAGCCTAGTTTTTCCTAGATGTTCTGCCTCAACAGCACATGAAGACAATAGCTCTAGATTTAACAGATTCAGAAACAGGAAGAACGTTACAGATATATAAGATATATATTGTCCTCGAGGACTGTAATCTCTGAGAGGTACAAAGGGGCCTTTTTTAATGCCACAGTCTCTCTGGCGCTTTAAACAATGGTGGCTCCATGGAGTATACAAAGAAACGACCGACAAGGCAAACAGAATGGCTGTGGAGTTCTTGAATGCAGTACTAGTAGCAAAAACAATGATGTTTGTTGTAGGGCCCTGAAGTAAAATGCAATCCATCACCAAGGGGAACAGCAAAGTCCTGACAATGTGCAATATTAGCATGTCATCTGTCACAGTCATTATCTGGGACAGCCCACTCATGAGGTGACAGGGTCCATTGGGGCAGCAGATCCTGATTTTGATCTTTCCTGGTGTAGATCTTCCTTGACCCCTTCTTCCCTTGCAGGGAGGGGAGCACCATTTTGGGCTCCGCCTCAGGTGCCAAAACGTCTTGCACCGGCCCTGGTAATGATCACTTGCCCTCTCCTTTGATATCATTGTTTGGAGGGAAGGACATAAAAAGTTTTGCTTTTCGTATCCATATCTTCATGCTTTTGGAACATGTAACTTTTAACATTCAGCTAATATATAGAGCACACCAGACAGTGAGATAGCTTGCAGTTGTCAGCATAGCCCAGTTCGTTGATCATGACATTTTGAAACATGCAGAGTGAACAGAAGGGGAAGTGCCTGATGTTTAATAATAATAATAATATTTTAAAAAAACTTTTATTTGTATCCTGCCCTCCCTAGCCGAAACCAGGCCCAGGGTGGCTAACATCAAATTAATAATGTTAATAATCAAAATAGCAATTTAAAACATTAAGGACACCTAAAAACATTGTTTACATTACAAAAAGGGGGGGGGGTGTTATTGTAGTTAACCTTAACCCATATGGTATTTATAAAAATGTGCACAATATCTTTTTGTTTGTTTTGTTTTGTTTTCTACATGGGTACTATTTCTTGTTTTTGTGTGTGTGTCTTAACTTACTTTGTGCTCTTGTAATTTTGCACTTTTTTATTTTTCAATAAAGAATGAAAAAGTAGCAATTAAAGGTAGTTGTGTTTGGGAGAAAAGAACATGTAAAACAGTCACAGACCTTCACAACTAATGATTTTAAGGTTGAGGGAAACAGTATTGTTCCTCCACCAAATGCCTAGGCGAACAGGAGTGTTTAAAAATTCATCCTGAAGGTTAATAACGGGAGAGTCATGCACACCTCACTTACGAGAGCAGACCACAAATAGGGAACCACGCAAAGAAGATCCTGTCATGGGTCAGCACCATTGGGCCCCACCCAGCAGCTGCACCCAGCAACATGGCATCCCTGTCAGTTGTATATCCCAAGATGGTTGATATTTGGGGGAGGCGCTTTCCTAGTTGCTTGGGTCCCGAGCCACTTAGGGCTTCATGAGCTAGTGTTAACACATTGAATTGGGTACAGTAGCAAACTGGCAGCCAGCACAGCACTTTCAGAATTGGTTGCACATGGTCCCATTGGAAAGACCCCCCCCCCTCACCAACCTATCCGACGCATTCTGTACTAGCGTCACATCTGGACCATCTTCAAGGGCAGCCCCACTTAGAGCAGGAATCCAGAAAACAGGAAGTAAATATTTTAAGGATTGTTATGTTAAGACTTCTGCAGAAGTCTTAAGACCACTGCAGATGGTGACAGCAGTCACGAAATTAAAAGACGCCTGCTCCTTGGGAGTAAAGCAATGGCAAACCTAGACATCTTAAAAAGCAGAGATATCACCTTGACGACAAAGGTCCGTATAGTTAAAGCTATGGTTTTCCCAGTAGTGATGTATGGAAGTGAGAGCTGGACCATAAAGAAGGCTGATCCCCAAAGAATGGATGCTTTTGAATTATGGTGCTGGAGGAGACTCTTGAGAGTCCCATGGACTGCGAGAAGATCAAACCTATCCATTCTGAGGGAAATCAGCCCTGAGTGCTCACTGGAAGGACAGATCCTGAAGCTGAGGCTCCAATACTTTGGCCACCTCATGAGAAGAGAAGATTCCCTTGAAAAGACCCTGGTGTTGGGAAAGATTGAGGGCAGGGCAGTCTCGAGCAGGTCGGCCGCTCTGGCGCTGAGGGGCGGAGATCGCTCTGGCGCCCCCGCCCTCGCAGGGTGTAGCATGCTTTCCCTATCTACCGGCCCGGCGCCCTGGCGCACCGCACCACCGGAGGTCTACCTAGAGCCGGCCCTGATTGAGGGCACAAGGAGAAGGGGGCGACAGAAGACAAGATGGTTGGACAGTGTTCTCGAAGCTACCAACATGAGTCTGACCAAACTACGGGAGGTAGTGGAAGACAGGAGTGCCTGGCGTGCTCTGGTCCATGGGGTCATGAAGAGTTGGACACGACTGAACGACTAAACAACAGCAACAATGTTAAGACTTCAAGGGTGGCCTTTTTATTGCTGTGATAGTACTTACCAGGCTGATGCTGCTACAAAATATTAGAGAATGTGCATTGGCCCTGACTGAAACCCTGATTAAACATGCAGTCAGAGGGGTGCAGGGTGCATGCCTCCTTCTCTCCCCTCATTGCCACCAACTCTTTTGATGGTGCTGGATTCCTCCTGATGGAGCTGATCAAACCTTGGTTCATCTGTAGCCAGAGGCGGTTTCAGGGTGGTGTGGCCGGTGCAGTCACCCGGGGTGCTGCCTTGCAAAGCAATGCTGTAGAATTTAATGTGAGAGGTGAGGACTGCCAAATTTTAGTGTTGCACAGGGTGCCACTGAAATGTGAGGGCCCAAAGTCTGCCACTGCTGGGGCTGCCTCAGCCTGAACCAGCCAAATCCGGAGTCTACTTGAATCAGGCCAATTTGGCTCAAGATTTGGGATTTAGCCAGCTCCAGCGGACTGCCCTGCAAAATATTATTCATGTATGGTTCTGAATATATTAGCAGACGCTGTGAATCTCTCACAATGGATTTCTAGTTATTGGATGAAAGGTCCTTTTGCATCCCTTGCTGAAACCTGGACTTGGTGTTAGTCACTGAAGGAACTACTAAACAGCGAATACAGATGCTCCAAATGGAAAGTTTATGGTTTTTAGCACACAGCATGCAAGATGGCGCAGGTTATTTTATTTCAACTGTTGACTTAAACACTATAAATCTCCACAAATCTCTGCGTCTCTTTCAAAGGCGCATCTGTTTCTCATGGAAATGCTATGGCGCTAACTGTTTTAGGCACCAGGTGTTTTTTATGATTACACTTAAGACTCGAGCCCACAAAATGCTGATCTGAGCGCATTCATGCTCTTCAAAGTGGTTGCCGTAATGCCATTGTAGGGTTTCTTGTTTATTGTCACCCAGTTGTGTCCATTCTGAGAGGAAGCCCTTTCATATCCACATATTTATTCATCTACAGCCTTTTCAGTCTGTGCCAAATGCTTATACATATTTTAGTGTTTCTTACCACCACCCTGCTCTTGACCAGAAACGGCAAACTTCGTTGAGGAAAAATCCTTTTAGAATGTTAGTGTAACCAAACCCAAATGAAATCAATTCACTTCCAGCCACCCTTGAGGTTGTCACCAAGAATCAAGACAACACAGCTCTGGTTCTTGTTCAGAAGCAGGCCACATCACCCTTAACACATTGCTGTGACTGAACGCTGTGTGGATGCCAAATAACTTTGTCATAGCTGGAGCTTGCGGTGCTCCACAGGAAACAAGACCCAGAGACAGACACTCATTCCCTGCTGGTAACTCCTGCCAGACTTGGAGGTGCCCTTGATGGCACAGCTCAAATAGAACATGGTCAGATGCAGAAGAAACAAGATGGGTGCTTAGGTTAGGAATGTTTTGGGGGGGACTGCTCCCCCACTCACCACCCCTGGCTGCAGACTAGTTATGGGGGTGCAGAAAAAGCATGTGGCACACACAGTTCTGCCCCATAGCATTTGAAATCTGAGATAGTTGGCCTCACTCTGTCGCAAGGCAGGGCCAGCCCTGCCAAGAATGGGCACCCACTTGCTTCTCTGAGGTAGAGCCGAAGTAGTCACCCACAGCATCTGTGAATCAAAAGTGTACTTCTCTGTCTCAGTGGTGCCATCAGGACAGGACTTTGGGACCCATTCAGCAGAAAGAGCAGGAGGGTGCTCAACACAGCAGGGCTGGAAGCAATGTGAAGGAATATAACCATTTAAAGAGCCCCTTCCCTATTACAGTATATCGCAAGCCCAGAGTCTGAAATAGCCTAACTGCAACATGGAGCTAATAGCTCCAGATCGACCTATTTGCTATGAAATCTTCTGCAAAGAATAGAGAAGAGTATATATTTCAGATTACTTCTCTCTTCCTCCTTTTTTTGCTCAGCCGTGTTGATAGGAATAAACCAGACAGGTAAGGCATGCTTGACACCATACAAAGGCATGACTGAATAAATGTCATCAATCATTAGATCTGTTGTATATAGCTAATCAAAACATTAAGACATAAAAATATCCATCCTGTCATAAATCTCTTACCAGCTCCTGGAACACCTAAATCTATCACTAGCTCCCTGCACATTCACAGTGTTATCCCCCCCCCACCTTCTGTTCCTCCACTCCTCTGTGAATTGATTCACAGGGCTGATCAGTTTTTGGCAGGGAGGGCAAACATCAGCGCTGTAGGATCTACTCTGTATTTTACTAGTGGCTCCAAAAGCCACCGAACGGAGCCAGGTGCAAAACACATACTCTTATAATTAAACAACATGGAATTTTGAACACATGTTTTAAGGACCAGAACTGAGCTGAGTTCACAGTCTTTCCACACAAAAATCCATTCCTGGTTGACCCAAGACTTATTCATTTCAGCAATCTATTTGGGGCAGGAGTAGTCATTTTGTTGTTTCTATTGTTTAAAAATTGGGAGTCAGAAATACTTGTTGATCTACTACAAATCACCCCAGAGATCCAACAGCAGATCTAACATCTGCCTACCGCTGGTTTTATCATGCCGCTTCCCCCCCCCCCCCCCGGTGCTTCTTTGGCAATATCTGAAATGAGAGCAGGTATATTATGAGTGCTGGGGTTACAGAGATAGTTTCAAGGGACATGATCTGTATATCATTCTCAAATGCTCACAGTCGGCAAATCAAACCTATGGGATAACTCTTCCCTCCCAGTTGGGGAAAAAGAAGAAGTGAGGGGGCAGTTGTGGGGGGGGGGGAAGTATTGATGGGGGAAAGGTTAACTGTGACTTCGTATGCCCTCTTCTTCCTCTCTACCCAATCACCTACAACCTGCCACTTTCTGAGTCCTGGTGCTGTTTTGCATAGGTAAAACTCTACAGGGGTTTCTATTTATACTATGGGTTGTATCCAGCATTAGTAATACTCACAGCACACCCATTTAAATGAATGGGCATGCCAAACCTAATGTACATTTGCTTCAAGGAGGCTACTCTGATTAGAACATAGCTGTGCACAACCCCAAAGAGGTGAGACGTTGGGTTTCTGCCTTAACTTCCAAATTCAAATTTGTGTATGGAATATAGTCAGAGCTGGACCATAAAGAAGGCTGATCGCCAAAGAATTGATGCTTTTGAATTATGGTGCTGGAGGAGACTCTTGAGAGTCCCATGGACTGCAAGAAGATCAAACCTATCCATTCTTAAAGAAATCAGCCCTGAGTGCTCACTGGAAGGACAGATCCTGAAGCTGAGGCTCCAAGACTTTGGCCACCTCATGAGGAGAGAAGACTCCCTGGAAAAGACCCTAATGTTGGGAAAGATTGAGAGCACAAGGAGAAGGGGACGGCAGAGGACGAAATGGTTGGACAGTGTTCTCAAAGCTATGAACATGAGTCTGACCAAACTGCAGGAGGCAGTGGAAGTGCTTGGCGTGCTCTGGTCCATGGGGTCACAAAGTCAGACGTGACTAAACAACAACAACAACAACATATTGAATATTTTTAGAATGGAGTCGCACAACCCCCACCCCCCAAAAGTAGTTCTGTAGGCCACTAGACAAGAATCCAGAACAGTCTCCTCCAAAAATGGTGCCCTGTAGCTTTTTGGACTACAACTTCCATTAGCCCCAGCCAGCATCCAAAAATCTGGAGGGCACCAATGTTAAAGAAGAATGATTTAGTGCAACTAGATTATCCAAATGGGTTGAAAGCACAGGGAGATAAGATAACTTCCTGCTTGTTCACCCACCCATAGGCTTCTCTATCAGAGCGAGACCAATGCCTTGAAAAACTAAGGTCCGGCTGAGAGGAGCTCTGTGATTGCCTATCATTGTCTTATCTCTTGAGAGAACATCTCTGCTATTCTAACTCAGCTTGTAAAGAAGATGTAGTTGGTTTGGGCACTAATCCAAGAAGAAGGAATTCAGCCTTGCCTTGATTTAGGAATTGCCATAAATTTCTTCACTTTCTGCTCCCAGTGCAAGGCCCGTTTCATATACCCAGGCTTTACTCTTAAAGAGACAAAGCCGTTAATATAGAAAGACAGATACACAGACACACACACACAGGTTGGGTGATAGCCAATGCACTGTTGGAACAGACACAATTTGCAAAGGGGGAGGATCCTCATCCCTCTGACGCAGTCATGTGTGCACCCCAAATATTGTTCCAGAGGGTCAGGGTCCCATTGAAGCAGTTTTGGGAGCACAGAAAGGGGAAACTCCATCACATGAGTGTATTCTGTTTGTGCGACATTAGATATTGACCTTCAAAAAAACCATTTCAGTTGTTTTGTTTGTTTCAGTGTTTTTTATCATTTAAATTTTGTGCTGTGTTTTTAATTTTTTGTGTCATAAATCACCCAGAGAGCCCGCTCATATGTACAGAATACAAATGTGATAAAAATAATTAATGCATACACACAGAAAAGCACACATGTGAGAGTGTCATGGATGTAGCCTTGTTCCTACTGGAAAAGTGAAGATCTTCATAAGTGACAAGATGCAATGACCCTGTCCAAATCTTATGAATCGGACCTATCAAAAAGAATTGGGCTCCAAAAGTAGAAAGATTATCTTCAAATCCAATTGCATCAATGAAGAATGAATTATTTGGCTGCCATCCACAGGGTGTTCTTTAGGGTAACCTCACGTCAGAATATTCAACGAATATTGTGAGGAACTTTTATGAAGACTTTTCTTGCCTTGCTATTCAAGAGTCACTCTTGCATTTTACCAACCATAGTGCCTATGCATTTTCTTTGTTCATAGGCATGCCTATCAACTCTACTGTTCTCCTGGGCTGGCTTTCGGGAAGGGGAAGATGCAGATGAAAAATGGGATTGATCATTACTTCACGCAAAACTGAGATTGGACCAATAAAATTAACCGAAGGCATTTTCTCTATTCTGTATATTGGCCACACAGGCTTGGGTTCAGTGGAGATTTTGGACATGGTTCATTGAGAGAGAATGTAGCTTGATAGCAGCATATCTGCTTTGCATTAAGAAGGTCTCAGATTCAACCCTTGGGATCTCCAGGTGTGTGAGGGCTGGGTAGGACCCCTGCCTTGAACCCTAGGCAGCCACTGCTTATTCTGAGCTACATAGACCAGAAATCTGCCTCCGCTATAAGCCAGGATCCTATGTTCATTCTCTTGCACATATCCCATTTAAATGGATGGAAGTTTTTGTTTGCTCCTGTTATGTGTTTTCATATTTTAATCCTCTTTACTCCTGATGGGATAAGAAGCTAATCCAAGTAAATGCAGGTTAATAATATTTATAGTCTTAACTGTTCCCAGTTGGACTGCATGTAAATGTAAACAAAAATGCCACAATTAGACTTGTCTTCATTTCTATAAAATCTCAAGCAGGGGTGCAGCACCTCACATCCAAGGAGTGAATGAGCCCCTTCTTTCCAACCCTCAATGACTCTGCCTGGACTACTCCCCCTTTGCCCAGGCCCCAGCCCTCACCAGCCTCCAAACCCTCCTCAAGCACTTTTGCCTGGTTGAAATGCATCTTTGGAGGATGAGAGAATGATGCTATGGGTTCATTTCACAGAGTGGAAGGATAATACTATTTCTCCTTTACAAGACAAGCAGTCCTTTGTTCAGAGTCCATTTAGCAGATTCTACCTGGCAGTGGAAATAAAAATGTTGGACACACACACACACACACACACACACACACACACACACACACACTATCTGGCCCCTAATTATGTTAGCAAAAGAATAAGGAAATGAGGGGGGGGAGTAAAATATAGTCTAAGAATAAACTACGGATGCTGTGGTTTTGTTACAATAGTTCCTTGTTAAACTAGGCTCCTCCAGAAAGCTTCTGTTCATTTAGGATTGTGAAATGCCTGTGTTAATGAGAAACAAATATATTGCCGGCTCCCTCAGTGGCCTGTCCTCAGATAAAAATATGGAAAGATGATGCCAATAAAGAGAGGCGGACACATTTCAAGCAACCCTGTTAGACATTTATTATTATTATTATTATTATTATTATTATTATTATTATTATCCCACCTTTCTCCCAAGTTTGGTTTCAAGTCGGCTTCCAACATTTAAAAACATCGTTATAAAATAAAAAGTAATAAAACTTGTTAAAAACAATTGTTGACATCCGCCTGTCTGGAGAGACAATGGAGTGAGCCTCCTAGAGTGAAGTTAATTTTCTGGAGAATCACAGCGCCTGCTGCAGCTGCAGAGACCGATAACTCATAACTGCTGCCTCCTGCATTGTTTTTGCTGCATTACTGTGTGGGGTGTATGAGGGACACAATGCGCTCCTTCTGGGGCAGTTTGTTCACCTTTGGTCCCCACCCTGAACTCAACTCTCACCTGTGGTTCCTAGAAGCTGCCAGTATGTGCCAGAGGCCACACCCCAGGAAGTTGGTTAGAATATCATCAGAGCACAAATAGAACCCGCAATTGAAATACAGTTTTGCCCTGACAGCAGCCCAGCCACCAGCATTGTCCACACCATTGTTCTCAAAGGTGAGCAGAACTCATAGCTGCACCACGTGCCAAATCTAAGCTGATAGGAAGGCAGGGGCAGGGAGGTAGACGCCACCTTCTGTGCTTGCAGCCCACTATGGGCTTTTGTTACATGTGGAAACCCAGGTTGTTCCAAGAACCTGTCCTATTGTTACTGTAACAGCAGTCAGGCTTGGTGCCAGCACTTGGCTTCCTTGGGAAGCTCTGCAGCATCGTAGGATGCCATGGAAGGATCATGAGGAGGCCAAGCTCAGCGGGTGGAGAAGAGGAGACCAGCCATGGGGAGATCAGTAAAGAGATGAAGCCAGGTTAGGGAGAAAAGAGATTGGCTGGGAGACAAAACAGAATTAGGGAATGCATGAAGTTACATAGCCCTAGATCACATTTAGAAATGAGAAAAGTGCACGTTTTTGCTGTGATCTGTATCTAAAAATATTAACCATGCAACAGGGATTAAGATGTAATCAAAGCGTTTGTGCAAACGAGATGGATTTTGACATTTGAGGGTTTACGCTGGCACCAACCGGATTAAAACTCTTGATGAGACAATACTTTGACGTTGCCAATTTATGAAGTCAGATTTTGTAAAACAGGATATGCAAATCAGAACTGACTCATACTCACACCCGTGTGTGTGTGTGTGTGTGTGTGTGTGTGTGTGTGTGTGTGTGTGTGTGTGGTATAAGCTGAACACACACATTTCATGCAACAGTTATAGGTGCCAATGTTTGAGAAACAGAAACTGTAGCTTTTCTGACCAGCGACCACAACACTGGAATAGTGTGCAGGATTTCAAGTGGCTCGGCCATTAATGTTTCCGGAGTTACAAGCAAAAGCCAACATGTTCCGTAATCCTTCTCGTCTTTGTACCAGTGGTACCAAAAGGATAAAGATGTCTGCATGGGATTGCCACAGCTTCCTCCTCCCATACCCATCCTGAAATCACTGGAGGGGAAGGGGGAAAAAAGGAGCTACAGATCTCATGAAATATTTTTGCAGTGAAATGGATCTCTCCCATCTCTTGCCAGATGTAAGTAAAATCTGTCAAAACCAATCCAAGGGCACTTTCTATTTCTCCACCTCCTGGTCTCCACATCTCACTGATGCCAGATTATTATTTTATTGCTCTTTGAAAGTGATTTCTAATGCTCAGCATCAAACAGGGATGCAGCAATCTAGCAGTTTTATGAGGGAACCCTCCCCAAGATGTTGTTGTCCAAAATTCCACAGGTACTTTCAGTATCTTGGCCCATCTCCTATGGATCTAGCCTAAGGAAATTGAACCATTCTTACAGTAATAATAACTGGGCTCCAGGCATTCTGTGAGCATGTTGAACTATATATTTTTTTTTATCATGTAATTTTCTTTCAGCTGGCGATAGCAGCATGCTAAGTGTTTTTTGTTTCCCGTGACACTTCTCAGCATATTTTCAATGGCCAGCTATTATGGCTCCACCATTTGCTCTTCTTTGAACACTGTTACATTGGCAAAACGTTTTCAAGTTTCTGCTATGAACAGGATATGCCGTTTTTGAGCCAACATGGATTTCTGCACATTACACAGGAACACTGACCATATTAATGGGCTACAAAGCCCTCGGGATTTGCATATTCTCCAATACAGAACTATTTATTTTGGAGCTTTCTTGCACTGTTTGCATGGATTGAAAATACCCCCTTCTTTGCTTGCTTTCAGCATCCAACTCAGCAAGTGCTAAAGGTTCCCCAGGCACCTTTCCCCCCAAGAATAACAAGCCCCAATTTGTTGGTATCATAATCCAACTCAGCACACACAAGCCACATTGTTCCTATTTGTTTTGAGTTCCAGCACAAATGCATCTGCAGCCTGAATACTCTTCCCCCTCAGCTTGTCACTGATTCTCATTTGGCACATGCCAAGCTGATCCCTAAACTAAAGGAGTATAGCCAAAAACCAATTCAGATGGCCACACACAAACAAAAACCCAGCCTTCCAATTCCCTTATAATGGCTATTGGTGTGATAAAATAGAAGAAACCCAACAGCTTCCTCTGGAGGAGGCTCACAGCAATGTTAGGCTACTCCAATGTAAAGAGTACAAAAGTCTGCAGCCAAAATGTATATTTACAACAGACAGGCAGCGTGTTCCTTGCCATACAATGAAATTAATTTGACACAGATTAATTGGATCGTGATTTCTGCTGTCGTTTGAAATGAAATGCTCGCTTTGCAAATCCCCTAGCCCAGTTTAGAAATGTATTCTTAGGTCTCGGCATTGTAACTGAAGCCTTGTTTCTCAAATTTGGCTGTCCCAAGACTGATCTGCCCCCATGTTTGGCTTGCCTTATGTCCATCAGCAAACATTCTGTTTCAGAAAAGCAATAGTGTATCCGGGACCCTTAGAAATGAATACAGATGCAGAGTGCACAGACACATACATACAAACAAACAAACACACACAGGCTATTATACATGGATAGCTCTCTGTTTACTGCCTTCCTGAACACCTCGGTCTTTCTTTGCTCTTAGCCATCAACAGCAATGGACCTTATTCATCTCGGGTAAAAATCCACAAGGGAACTTGGCCTGATCAAAATTGGGCTTTGATTAGCAGAGTGCACAGTCCTGCCAGGCCGAAACCTAAGTCACTTGGGACATGCGTCCAGAGGCCTAGCTGAGGCAACACAAAGGAGCTATCCATAGCCGGTTTAGGTTGGGGAGCACACAAATGAGGCTGCAAACTGATTGCATCAAAGCAAATGGCTGGGCCTGGGTGATTAACTTCCTCAGCATTATGTATCCAGACTGAGGGGGTGACCTTTGTGCAGCGGACAACAGAGTCCATTCCCTGCACTGTCCAAAGCAATCTTGAGATATCTGGCCAAAGTAATAATAATGCAGTACTAAAACTCCATAGGAAGGAATCGATTCAGCAGACTGCAAACAATTACATTCCTGCAGATGACTGTATCCCCCCTTTTAAATCATATTTATTAATTTTTCACAAAAAAGAAAAAATTACAAATTTTAACATAAACAGTAATTTACTTTATCTATTGACTTCCCGTCCCCCCCTTTCATGATTTCCGTAATTACCCTTAAATGCTGCATATTTTGCCTATACTATTCAATACGTCCAATTTACCCTATTTATCTTAATACTCACACTGTTGCTCATATTTCAAGTCCTTCTCATGCCTTCATCTCACAATAGCAGTTATTTAAATACTGAATAAAAAGTGTCCAGTCCTCAAGGTTGTTTTGATCTCTAATCTTTGCTGTTTATCTTGTCAGTTCCACATTATCAAAAGCCAATCTTCTGTTGTTCGAACCTCTCTTTTCCATCTTTGGGCAGATGATTATATTGCTATATAGATCTTGGTGCATTACTTATCTTGTTTGATACCTGCATTTTAAGGGGTTGGACTAGATGATCCTTGGATCCCTTCCAACTCTACAATTCTATGAAATGATAGCAATGATTACAGGAATAAACAACTTATGGTCAGACATTAAAATATGTTAATACAGTTTATTTATCCTTTGGGGAAAGGAGGCTGAGATGATCGGGTTGCCGAACACCAATCAGTATTTTGCCAACCAGGAAAACTGTGTCTTGTTTGATTACCTGTGTAGTAATTGAAAGGCCAGAACATTCCAGATTATTCTTCTAGGCTCCATACATAGCCCACAAATTCTGTCCTAGTGCCAACTGTGCCTCATCCGATTTATATTGGCTCTCCTTCTTACAGGCTGATCTGGAGGGAATTGGGCTTTAGGAAACCCACAGTTGATCACCCTATGGGAGAGGCTCTGAAATGGCACCCTACAAATACCAGAAACAACTTGGGCAAAGAAAAAGAGAACTAAGCTATTGAAGGCTGCTGAACAATGTCTACAGTCAGCAACGACAAACTGAATCTCAGATGAAGGTTTTAATGATTAGACGTGTAGGAGCTTGGAACAATCGCCTCCAAACAATTCATGGGAGCAACAAATCTCCCTGGATTCAAATCAAGAAAGCATTGGATACATGTAGGAGAATTGTCTTGCAGCTTCTATCCCATTGAATCAGGTACAAAAGAGAAGATAAGTTTTAATTTCATTACAACTTCCTTATAGTTGTAGACATAATTCATTCCACATGACTGTTGAGCAACACTATCCAACAAATACCCATGGCATTGTGGGAGGGGGCTTAGTAGCTTTGTTGGCCCCCAGGACCATCATGCTCAGCATGACTAGTCTAAGAAGGAGGTTCAGGGCTCCAATAGTGCTATTATTTTTGGAAGTAGCTTTGGGTTTCTGCAGTTTTGGCTTTGACTGAGTCTGGAGTCATGGTCTTCATCTTCAGCTGCCAAACTAAACTTTTCCCTGGGTGTGAAAGCACATGTTTACCCATGTGCAAATGAAACTACAATGCCTTGCTGTAATTGCATTGGTCAAAAGCTCTTCCTAAAATATTAGCTCTCTGCTTCCATTAATGACAAAAACGGTAACGTGTTAAGGATTGTGTGAGGGACAGGGGATATCGCGAAGTCCCTCCCCTCCTGAGTTCAAGCCCGTCCCCGAGCAAAGGGGAAAGCAGGGAGAGTTCCGATTCCAGTGGGGAAGCAGGAAGTCGTGTCCGAGGCTCAGGCAAGGTAGAGGAGCCAGGGTCCCAGGTGGGACAGGAAGGGGCAAGTAAGGGGGGAAGACCCATCCCCCCAACTCCAGAATTACGCAGGAAGAGGAGGGGCAAGAGGATGGGTCTGCCAAAGCTTTTGTGTTGGAGAAAGACGCGCCAAAAGCCATTAGGAGGTTCTGAAACCGACTGACAACATCGCTCCGTGTAAATAGCAATGACTTGAGCACTGTAAATACGCAGCACCAATAAAAGAATAAAATGCAGAGCTGCGTAGCGTCGTTACTCTGAAGTAGTCCACTCCGGCCACTGTGACAGCAACCTCCTAATCCTTTTTGGGCTACTTTGGAGTTGCCGGGATGAGCGTGTCAGAGGCGGAGAAGTGGCGGCAGATCGCTGAGCAAGCCCAGCTAGAACTGCAACAGCTGTCGCTGCAGGCGCAGGGAGAATTGAAGGCAGCTAAAGAGGAGACTAAGAAGGTCCAGGACGACCGGCTACAACTTGCGGAACAGGTGAGAGAGCTCCAGGAAAAAGAGCAGCATTTAAGGGCGGTGGCGGTAGACCTCCAAAACAAGCTGGATGCAGAGAAAAACAAGGCGGGAGGGGCACCCCAAGTCCAAGTGCTGCCAGGAAGGAGAGCCGGGACCCTAGTAAGCAAGTTCAATGGAGACCCGAAGGAGTTTCAGGGCTTTGAGACTGAGATTGTGTATGCTCTTGAGCTGCACCACGATGAGTTCCCTGATGATGAGCACAGAGTAGCGTTTATTGTGGAGCACCTTACAGGGGCGGCCAGGGAGTGGCTAAGACCGTTAATTGCAACAAGGAATCCTTGCATGAAGAATGTCAAACTATTTCTAGAAGGTTTGAAAACGATGTATTCGTCCGATAGTCATATGGACCAGACTAAGGAGGAACTTCATAATTTACGCCAAGGAAATATGACAGTTCGCGCGTATTGGGCGAAATTCACCATGCTGGTGCACAGATTGGGGTGGGATCTGGAGTCTGCCCCAATGCAAGCGGCGTTTTACTTGGGGTTGCATGAGGAGGTGAAGGATGAGCTCTCGAGAGGTCCAAAGCCCAGTAATATGGATCAACTGAGCAAAGCGGCTCTGGCGGTGGGGGTGAGGCAGGAATCCAGATGGAGCGACAAGCAAGCAACGCGCGCAAAGCGGGCTTGGTTCCCACGGTCGCAGGAGAAGCCACTCCCTCAACAACCCTTTCAAGCCACGCCTGGGGCCAGTCAGGACCAGGAACCCATGCAGATTGATAGCGCGCGCGCGCGGGCTTTTCAAACCCCAGCGGCGCCAAGACGCAAGGAGGGAAGGGGTGGGAATTGCTTTCTCTGCAACTCCCCCCAGCATCTCGTCAGAGACTGCCCACATCGCAGGGAGTGGCAAGGAAAGGCGGGAACGGTTGTGCCCTCCCCCACTGACGCAGCACCACAGCAGGGAAACGGGAAAGCCTGGCTGCAGGAGACAAGGGGCGGCAGCCAGGCACAGTCAGCAGACAACAGCCCCAGCCCACCCACCCGCACAGAGAGGAGCAGAGCCAGCCCACCCCTCCCAGAGCAGGAGTGGTTCTAGAAGTGACGCTCACGCTCCCAAATGGCTATCCATTGACGGTCCTCGCCCTAATTGACAGTGGTGCCTCAGCCAACTTCTTCTCGAGAAACTTTGCAGAAGAGCACCAGATCCAGCTTCTGCAGCTGGATTTTCCTCTGCACGTGGCAACCATTGACGGCAGAGAGCTGCTGGGAGGGGCCATCACTCATCAAACCCCCCCCATGAGAATGACGGTTGGAAGGCACTCAGAGACACTGGCATTCAACGTCACCACCATCTCAGACCCCCCAATCGTTTTGGGCATGAGCTGGCTGGCGCGCCACGACCCCTCCATAAGTTGGCATCAGAGCTGCATCACTTTTGGATCGGACTTTTGCCTGGAACATTGCATGCAGCACCAACCAGGGGAGGGGCCTCCGATAGCCACGGTGGCCACCATGCACGTCAAAGGGGGTGAGGCGATACCCAAACCATACTGGGACCTGCAGGAGGTCTTCAGTGAAGCGGAGTCCGACCACCTGCCCCCACACAGGCCTTTTGACTGCCAGATCAACCTGGTGCCTGGGGCAACTATACCCCCAGCCAAGCTGTACGCCATGTCAGACCAGGAACTGGAGGATCTGCGCGCTTTTATCGACAAGAACCTCAAGCGGGGGTTCATCAGAGAAAGCAAGGCAGCAGGGGGCAGCCCGGTCTTCTGGGTGGACAAGAAAGACACGCAACAGCGCCGTCTTGTGGTGGATTTTAGACGGCTGAATTCGGTGACAGAGCCAGTGGCTTTCCCCATGCCCAGAGTGGATGATCTCCTGACAGCGGCACGCAGAGGCAAGATTTTCACCAAGCTAGACCTGAGGGGGGCGTACAACTTGATCAGGATCCGGGAAGGCGATGAGTGGAAAACCACGATGTTCACGCCTCTGGGCTCTTTTGAATATCTGGTGATGCCCTTCGGGTTGCAAGGGGGCTCAGCATGCTTCCAGGCCTTCATGCACCACGTCCTGGGGTCCCTACTCTTCAGGAAATGCTTGGTCTTTCTGGATGACATCCTTATTTACTCCAACGACCCAGTGCAGCACGTGAAGGACGTCAGGGAGGTGTTACAGCGCCTGAAGGAGAACCACCTGTATGTGAAGCTGGAGAAGTGCAAGTTTCACACCAAGGAGGTGGACTTCCTGGGCTACAAGCTGTCAGACAAGGGGCTGGCAATGGACAAGGACAAGGTGCAGACCATCCTGGACTGGCACAGCCCCAGGACGCGCAAAGATGCCCAACGCCTACTAGGCTTTGCCAACTTTTACAGGAAGTTCATCAAGAACTTCTCTCGAGTTACGGCTCCCATCACTGACTGCCTGAGAGGCAAGCAGAAGTTCAGGTGGACACCAGAGGCGCAAGCAGCGTTCGAAAGCCTCAAGAGGGTGTTCGCCTCAGACCAGAACCTGTTCCACGTGGTTCAGGACGCGCCCCTACGCATTGAAACAGATGCTTCTGATAAGGCTGTGGGCGCCATTTTGTTGCAACTGGACGCCAACAGAGAGTGGAGACCCTGTGCCTTCTTCTCCAGGAAGTTGACCCAGCCCGAGCGAAACTACACAGTTTTTGATCGGGAACTTCTTGCGATCCACGCGGCGTTCCAGCACTGGAGACACTTCCTGGTGGGCGCCAAGCACCCCATCCAGGTGTGCACAGACCACAAGAACCTGGAGTTCTGGAGAACTGCCAGGGTGCTCAACCAGCGGCAGATACGGTGGGCGGAGTTCTTCTCGAACTTCAACTTCTCCATACACTACATCCCAGGAGAGCAGAATGTCAGGGCGGATGCCCTCTCCCGCAAGCCAGAGTACATGGAGGAGGAGGCGCCACCAGCCCCAAGGCACATTTTCCCCCCGTCGGCATGGTCCTGCGGAGCAGCAGTGGTGAGCGGGGCAGAACTCACAGCACTGACGGCAGCGGATGAATTTGCCAACCGCATCTTCAGAGAACTGAGAGGGGGGAGGGAGCAGGCAAAAGACTTTGCAGAACGCAGAGGGCTGCTTTTCTACAAGGGTGCGCTGTACCTACCCACCACCCAGCTTCGACGTACGGTCCTCAAGCAGATGCACGACAACCCTACAGCGGGGCATTTTGGAAGGGACAAGACCACTCACCTAGTCATGAGACACTTCTGGTGGCCAGGGGTGAGGGAAGATGTTCGAGACTATGTAAGGGGCTGTACCACCTGCCAGCGGGCGAAGGTGGTCAGAGCAGCGCCACCAGGGTTGCTGGAGCCCTTAGCCACACCACACAGGCCGTGGGAAGTGGTGTCCATGGACTTCATCACAGATCTGCCTTCGTCCAGGGGTAAGACTGCAGTGTTGGTGGTGGTGGACCTCATGTCCAAAATGTGTCACTTTATACCGTGTGCCAGGGCAGTCTCGGCAGAAGAGACAGCCAAACTGTTTGTTGATCACATTTTCAGACTGCATGGATTACCTTTAAGGGTTATTTCGGATCGTGGCCGCCAATTTGTTTCCAGGTTCTGGCGGCGGCTCATGAACCTCCTGCAGGTGGAGGTCAGCTTGTCGACGGCTAGACACCCGCAGACCAACGGACAAGCGGAGAGGGTCAACGCCATTCTGCAGCAGTACCTGAGATGCTACGTCAGCCAGCGGCAAACGGACTGGGTGGATCGCTTGCCACTAGCAGAATTTGCCTACAACAATGCAGTGCACGTCTCCACAGGGGTGTCGCCCTTTAAGGCCAATTACGGGCGCGACCTCAGATCTTTCCCAGAGAGGGAGAGGGAGGAGGAGGAGGAGGGCCCACAGGCTGAGGATTGGGCAGAGGAACTGGAGACGGTGCACCAGCAGCTCAGAGAACACTTGGAGAGGGCCAAGGAAGCGTACAAAAAGGGGGCAGATCGCCACAGGCGACAAGGGGAGGTCATCAGGGTGGGGGACAAGGTGTGGTTGTCCTCGGAGGGCCTTCCCACCAGAGGGAGGTGCAAAAAGCTGGCACCCAAATGGCTGGGCCCCTTCACGGTCACGCAACAGGTCAACCCGGTGGCATACAGGCTGGCACTGCCAGAGGACATGAGGGTGCATCCAGTGTTTCATAGATCGCTGCTGTCGCCGTACAGGGAAAGCAGCAGGCTCAGAGACAGCGAACAAACCCCCGAGGGAGGGGGGGAGAGGGAAAGCAGGGAGCAACTCAATGAGGCCACGGCCATCCTGGATTCAAGGTGGGGGGTGGGGGGCCTGGAGTACCTCATGGCATGGGAGGATGCTCCACCGTCCCAGAATGAATGGGTTCCCGCCACTCAGATACAGGAGGAATTCTTGGTGGAAGAATTTCACGCCCTCTTTCCCCACAGACCCAAGCCCTGGCACATGGAAAGGGAGGGGGAGGAGGAGGAGGCACGGGAGAACAGCTCACCATGGCGCTGGGAAGCGGAGTTTGAGGAACCAGAGGATGAGGTATGGGTGTCGCCAAGATCCACCCAGTCAGAGGAAGGAGCAGATTGGCAAAACATTTTTACCCCCACCAGCTCTGACGCCACGGACTTTTTGGGATTCCCGTCCTCCCAGGCGGAAGGGGGGGGCTCGCAGGACTGGGGGGAGGTGTTCACACCAACGGGCTCGGAGAGCACCGAGTTTTTAGGCTTCCAGTCGTCACCGACACATGGGGGGGGCCTGGGGAGGGGTGAAGGAGAGCTTGGGAGGGGGGTGGATGTGAGGGACAGGGGATATCGCGAAGTCCCTCCCCTCCTGAGTTCAAGCCCGTCCCCGAGCAAAGGGGAAAGCAGGGAGAGTTCCGATTCCAGTGGGGAAGCAGGAAGTCGTGTCCGAGGCTCAGGCAAGGTAGAGGAGCCAGGGTCCCAGGTGGGACAGGAAGGGGCAAGTAAGGGGGGAAGACCCATCCCCCCAACTCCAGAATTACGCAGGAAGAGGAGGGGCAAGAGGATGGGTCTGCCAAAGCTTTTGTGTTGGAGAAAGACGCGCCAAAAGCCATTAGGAGGTTCTGAAACCGACTGACAACATCGCTCCGTGTAAATAGCAATGACTTGAGCACTGTAAATACGCAGCACCAATAAAAGAATAAAATGCAGAGCTGCGTAGCGTCGTTACTCTGAAGTAGTCCACTCCGGCCACTGTGACAGATTGGTCCAGGACAAGAATGTTAGGATGGAGAACGGAACAAATGTTCCAAATGTTTTTCCTTTTGGTACTTTACTCCTGTTCAGATATGTGCTTCTCTTTCCCATGTCTTGCAAGGGCATTAATTTAAGTCATTGATTATTAGACTCACACTGAATATTTGCAGGTAAATATTTCCTGGGGGAAAGAGGAAATACTCTCTCAAATGACCACGACTTTTAAAAAACTGTTCATAGCCCATTCACTGCCCAATAGTCAGATACTTCAGTGCCTCCTCCTTCATACTGGATACATATTCCTAGCGAATCATTCCCATGATAACATTATACCATTAAAAACCCATATCTGACTGACTATGCAACCAGCAGCGCCGCTAGCCTTCTGGCTGCCAGGGGCAGCAAACCCGAAGGCACCCCGCCGGGGGGCGGGGTGTCCGCCGCGCGCATGCGCTGCGTGCCACAATGCACATGTCACGATGCATGCGTCGCACTACGGAGCGGGTTGCCGGGGGGTGGTGCTCCAGCGCCTGGATCCGAGGATCCCAATGCTAGAGCAGCACTGCCGGCAACCCACTACATAGCTCGCTGACGCCCCTCGCCGCTCCGCCTGAGCAGGAAGAAGCACAAAGCATGCGGCAAGCCGATCCATAGCGCACTTGGTGCTTCTTCCTACTCAGGCGGAGGCAGAGCGGTGAGGGGCCTCAGCAGCCACCACTGATGCTACTCTCTGGCCTGCCCCTTGCCTCTGCCCCACCAGGAAGAAGCGAGGGGCGAGGCCAGAAACATCAGGGCCTCCGCAATGGCATTTGTGCCGCCGCCACGGTAGCGGCAGCTGTTGGTGGAGGGGGCATGGGGGCGCCCCGCAGAGTGGAGCCTGTGGAACTCCACCCCCGCCCTCTATTGCGATGCCCCTGTATGCAACATCATTGCTGTCAGGAGTATGGGCAGGAGTCAGGCTCTGGGGCCTGTAGTGCTTTGCAGGACTGGGGCCTGCCTCAGCTTGTGCTGGAGAAGCAAGGCGTGGCCACACAGGTGAAGACCTCAGCTTGTGCTGGAGAGGCAAGGAGTGGTCACTCAGGTGAGGCCACTTGATACCTCACTGCACCTGGTGGCAGGAGCTGGGAGGGATAAAAGCTCAGCATTTCCCTTCAGCTCTTGGCCACAGCAACGCTATCCTTGCCTGGTTGCATCTGGCCTCTTGATCCTTGCTCCTTGGACCCTTGCCTTGCCGACGTCTTGATCCTTGCTCCGTGGATCCTTGCCTTGCCGACGCCTTGATCCTCGACCCTTGGACCTTCGCCTTGCTTCTTGTTCCTTGGACCTTCACTTTGCTTCTTGTTCCTTGAACCTTCGCCTTGCTTCTTGTTCCTTGAACCTTCGCCTTGCTTCTTGTTCCTTGGACCTTCGCCTTGCTTCTTGTTCCTTGGACCTTCGCCTTGCTTCTTGTTCCTTGAGCCTTCGCCTTGCTTCTTGCCCCGTGGACCTTCGTCTCTGCCTTGCTCCTTGACCCTGCAACTGCCTGCTGCTGGACCCTCAGCCCTGCAACTGTTCCTGCTTCTTCACCACCATCTTGCCTCTGGTCCTGACGCCCACCGACCGCACCGTGACAATTGCAAAGCCAATTCACAGCCAATTCTATTCTCACTTTGAATGGACTTCATGACAACTGTATGACAATGGCATATAGCTAATCATCAGGTGACATCATGACGGCACTCAGTGGGAGAACAAAATACATTATCCTCACTCAGAATGCAAGAGCACTGTTCCCTGTTTGCAATCCCTCCTGAAAATTAATAAAAAGAGAGGCTCCTTCACACAGCGCTGTCTTTAGCATATGCGCCACCGGGGTGCAAAGATCTGCCCAGTGCCCCCAAATTTAGTTTAGCCCCCAATTTAACTTTTATTATGCTTATGTCAGACACCACGCTTATGCCTTATGTCTTATTTACGAAAGAAGGGAGGGAAAAGAAACAAACTTTTTTATTTGCTCATTTATTTACAATACACTTATACTTAAGTATACAACACCACCACACTTAAACTTTTAAGTATTGTTTAGGCAACTACTTAGGAGAAACATCAGTCGTGTCAAAGGGGTCGCTGACCCCGCTGCCGCATAGCAGCTCAATACAATACGTAACATAATATTTTGATGTAAGAGTTAATTTCGCATGCACAGCGCCGTTGTGAATGACAAGCTCCGTCATTGAATCTGACAAGTGCCATCGTTGTGAATGACAAGCGCCGCCGCTAGTGCGGTGTGTCTTTGGTAAATGAGCACACAAAGTCGAAAGTCCTTTAGTGAAACAGTAGGTATACATTTTGGTAATACCTAGGTATATATGTATTTTGTTTTTCTAGCTTGATCAAAATTATTTATTATTTCCTAACAGGTAAATAGTTAAGAGCTTAGGCGGCTTCAGCGGTGGACGGCGGGTACCCCCCAAAATTCGCCATCTGGGTGCCCTGCACCCCTTGCACCCCGAGTAAAGACGGCCCTGCTCTCATAGCTTGTGAAAGCTTTCTTTAAAACCACAATTGCCCCCCCCCCTTTCTGGTTTCAGCTTAATCCTATTAGCCAGGCCACAAGCCTTTCACACACTTCATACGCAAAAAAACTGTGGAAATCCTTCTGAACAGGAAAATGCTCTAACTATGAGAAAGGTAATTAGAACAGACCTTTAAGTAATGATATGAACGATGAACAAGAGCACATGTCATCAGGTTTGAAAGTCCCTTGTCTGACCCAATGTAACCAGGAAGTAACAACACACAATTCCTTCTTGCTAGAAGATGTTTGAGGGTCTATTTGAATCCAAATCATGCAAATTTACTTTCTTCTTAACCAATTTTATCATAAGCTTGCATTCTCTACTGTCAGGGGGCTAGCTAGATTGAGGGTGCCATTGCCACATCAGGATGAAAGCTGAGGGTGACCACCCAGGAAATGGGCACAACCAACAGGCAGGGAGAAGTAGGGCATAACAGAACAAAGGGGGTAAAAAAAAACCCCTCCGCAATCAAGTTTGAGGTACAGCAAAGGAGTCTGAAGGAATTCTTGCCTTGTCAGCCCATCTACCAGCCTCTTCCTGCTTCCTTTTATTAGGGATGCTGGGTGGGTGGGGCTAGTGAAACCTGAAACTGAAGTAGCATCAAGTGACTTTGAATTCCACGACACATTGAAGCCACTGCTGACATTTTGAGACTCGGGGCCAGTCCTACCATTAAGCAGAGTGAGGCAGTAGCCTCAGGCAGCTAGCTGGTTCTGAGTGTCATGAAAGGGCAGAAAAATGATGCACACTGGGGAACAAAGGTTTTGTTGCATCGACACCTGCAGTTGTTCTAACCTAATTTCAATGTGCTGATTTCATATATGAAGTCGGTTTTGTTCTGTAAGCTCTAGGGGTTTTTTTTGCAATTCATGTTTTTCACTTTTCACCTGAATATTCATTTTTCTCAATGCAAGAATTAAATATTTTATTAAACACATAGCCAAAGTAGTACAATATGATTATAAATGTAAGTGACTTATATAGCATTGAACATGACATGTATAGCATTGAAAATGACATGTATATCTATGTACAGTTGAAGGTATACATTTTTTTTTTGCATTGAAAGAACATATAATAACAGTTGAAAAATCTTATGCAACACAAAATGAAAAAAAATTGTTCCCCAGTGATTGCCTTGTGAGTATGGTTAGTGATGTAGAAGGGAGGGTGCGATGGGTGCGGGTGTCATCACTGAGGGGGGGTGACAAAATGGCAAAACTATGTGTTTTTAAAATAAAATAAAATTAAAAAGGGCTCACAGCACTTTTATTGAAAAAATAATATTCAAAATGAGTTTAATAATTTCATCTGACAAAGTGTGTTCTCCTTCATGGAGAGCGTGTGTTGTGGTGGGGGCAAACAAGAAATCCCTCTGTTGCTGGGCGGGTTAGTTTGGATGGCCACAAATCTTATTGGGCACCTCTTGGTCGTTGGGGAGAATTTCATGATTGACGGCCAAGGGGCCTGCTGCAGATCGGATGTGCTGTTAAAAACCATTAGAATTCAGTCTGCTGCAATGTCTGTTATAGTAAAGTTTTATTTTTCAGAGACCCTTGTGAAAAGTTTGTCATGTGCAGGGCCTTGGAAGGTTGGAATAGGCTCCAACCTCACAGGACAGCGGGCAGGAAGCCGGTCAATTTTGACCTTCTATGCAGTATCCACAACAAGTTAAGACTTGTCTGCTGGTTAAAGATCAAGGCGAGACTCCTTTCAGTATTCCATTGATATTTTTGATGCACTGAGGGTTGGGGAAATTGTGTTGGAGCCAGCACAGGGCTGAGAGCAAGGGCGTACCCACCATGCGGCAAGTTAGGGCAGCTGCCCTACTCTAGAAGCAGGGCTGGTGGGCAGAGGTGGAGCACAGCCCGGCGGAGCGCGAGTTCGCCATTCCCGCCGCACCGCGCCGCACCCTCCCTCCAGCTCCCCGGCGCGCCCTCAGGCAAGGCCAAGCGCGGCGGGGAACCAGGGAGCGCGGCGCGGTGGGCGGGGACGCCGAACTCGCGCTCCGCTGGGCTGGGCTCCGCCTCCGCCCACCAGCCCTGCTGCTAGGGAGGGGCACAGCCCGGCGGAGCGCGAGTTCGCCGTTCCCGCCCGCCGCGCTGCGCCCTCCCTCCAGCTCCCCGTCGCGCCCTCTGGCAAGGCCAAGCGCGGCGGGGAACCAGAGAACGCGGCGCGGCGGGCGAGAACGCTGAACTCGCGCTCCGCTGGGCTGGGCTCCGCCTCCGCCTACCAGCCCTGCTGCTAGGGAGGGGCACAGCCCGGCGGAGCGCGAGTTCGCCGTTCCCGCCCGCCGCGCTGCGCCCTCCCTCCAGCTCCCCGTCGCGCCCTCTGGCAAGGCCAAGCGCGACGGGGAACCAGAGAGCGCGGCGCGGCGGGCGGGAACGCTGAACTCGCGCTCCGCTGGGCTGGGCTCCGCCTCCGCCTACCAGCCCTGCTGCTAGGGAGGGGCACAGCCCGGCGGAGCGCGAGTTCGCCGTTCCCGCCCACTTTGTGGCCCCTCCCCTTCCGTGCCTTGGCCCCTCCCCTTGCCCCCCCCTAGTTTTGATCCTGGGTACGCCCATGGCTGAGAGTCTAGAGGCTTATTGCTTCAGGACTTTTCCTTATCTGCTTTGGAGCTTGTCGTTACAAGTCAGGAGCTCTAAGACAGACCTAGTGGGCAGGGGTGCCACCATCAGGCTTCCGGTCACAGGTGAGGCGGGCCCTTGCCCAGTTATGGATACCAGAAATATTTGGCTCTTCATGCCCCTGGGGGCTGGACCGCTCCTAGTGCACGAAAATGGGTTCCCGTTAGCCAAGCATCAATTTGCTCGCGTCGTGCGCCAGTTATTGCTCCCTGCGACTTGTCTACTGCTGAACATGCCTCATTCCTTCCGAATAGGTGCTGCTGCAAAGGCTGCGCACTGGGGCCTGTCAGTGGACAGGATTATGAATACGGCTCATTGGAAGTCTGACAATGGTTATGTCAGTAAGCGTTGCCAATGATGCCTGTGCTGATACCTGTCTGTTATTTCCTTTTTCATAGGAGCAGCTGTGCGCATTTGGATTGTTGGCCACAGCATCGTGCACTGGGCTGGCAAGCGCCCCTAAAAGCAGAAAAATCCCACAAGCACATCTCACAACAACAATAATACATACATTAAATAATTTGCAGTTCTTTCATGACATTTGAAGTCAGCAATCTGAGGTGATTGCCTTGGTTTGCCAAACAATAGGGCTAGTCCAAGATGACTATAACATTTTCCCCCCTTGCAATCCTAAGCTTCCCTTATAATTATGTATTATTGTTTTATTGATTTTAAAGCTTTATTTATTTTCATTTTAAAATATAATTTTAAATGTATATATACATATACATATGGCCTGCTTTTTTCATTGCGTTCTGAAGGGTTCCTTTTTAACATGCACCTGTTTAACAGCAAGTTCAATTTCCAATAGATCTGGTTTAACTGATCTGGTTTTTAACTGAATACGTGCATTTTAACCCTCTGTGGACCTCGGCAGCTGTTTGAAATAGTTGTAAATCGCTTTCTTTCAGCAAACTTGAGCCACTTCAAACGGCATGCCAACAATGATGAGGGCAGTTGTTGTGTTTTATTTCAATTTTGAACAACAACAACAACAACAACAACAACAACAACAACAGATTGAACTTTTAAGACAGGCAGAGGTCCACTTTACCCCTATTGAACTGAGTGGGAAAGTGAAACTATTAAATAGCTTTCTCACTGGAGTCCATCGTCTCTCTCTTCAACTCCTCAAAAAGGTTTAGAGCAGATAATCAGTATCATAAATCTATTTTTTTAAATAAGTCTACATAATTAAAAGAACAATAATCAAAACAACAGAAAGCAACCCAGGAGAAAATAAAACTGTTGTTGTTATTGTTTTCCTGAGCCCAGTGTCAGAGAATTTCGAGATAACAAAAATCCAACTGGAAAATGCCATACCACAAACCTGATGATTTATTTTTTTAGTGTTTATAGCTATAAACGATTTAATGTTCTTCCATTAAAAGGGGGCTCGGAAAAGGCCCAATAATATACAATTTTCTTTGGCAAAAAGGCATAATTTAAACAGAGCAAAAAAAAGGTTTAAAAAGGGTGACAAAGGCACTGTTTTTTGCTATCCTTGGACCTTTCTCAATTTTTGTGTCCAAAGTAAATGAAGCTAGATGGAAGTAGTTAAAACAGTGAAGCAAAGCAGTTCAGCTCTTTTAAAGATATTATTGCTAGCCGTATCCTCCTCCAGTCAAAATCTGCACTGGGAGACAGGGACCCACTTCAAGTCAATGAGTCACTTTTGCTTCCTCGCCAGAACAATTAAACTTCTTGTATAATAAAACATGACCTGAAGGCTGACCTTCACCACATCATCCCTCCTCAAAACTCCCAGAGGTCAGTCCTGACATTTAACAGCTCACAAATTCAGTTTCTTAAGCTTCAGAGGCCAACATCAAGCTTTTAAAACTCAAATTAGGATATTAAGGTTCTTTTTTTGTTTAGTTTAGTTTAGTTTTTTTAAAACAAATCTGTGGATATACGATATTGTCAATTTAGCATCCAGACCGTCCACGGTTATGCACAATCTTTTATCATTCTGGAGAGAGCACATCTTTCCCCCAGAATTGCAAAAACAGGCCTTGCTGTATCGAGCGTGCCCAAGCATCAAAGCGAAGTTTTACGTTTGCCTTTTCTGGAGGAAAAAAAGAAAGTGCTCGAAGAGAACAATGCACAGAAATGGTTAATGCCTTTTGCAACTTGGTGCTTCTTTATTGCTAGCAGCTGAGCAGTTTTGGGTGGTTCGCCCTCCCTCCTTTGTTACTGATCTCTTGCCATATTGTGCATGCAATCCCCTAACAACATTAGCTCATTCCTACTCCAGTCTTAAAGATTAGCTCATCTGGGTTATGTACTTTGGTGTGTAGGTGTTGAGTGCTAAAATATAACTCAACTTTCCTTTTGAAATGGCATTCTAAACAACAAGAAATTAAGTTTGATCTTTTGGGTGTGCTTCGCTTGCGTTCCATAATACTGAACAAAATAAAAACAACTTCTTCCCTCCATGCAGCGCTCAATGGGTGTGATAAGCTTTTGGGTCTGTAACAATGCTGATGCCGCCCTGTGCTCCACCTCAATTAAGTTCTTCATTTTTCTGGAATGTTGCTTTTATAGGAAAAACAATTAACTGCATTTTCAAAAAAAAAAAAAAGGCCACAGTCTTAATTTCTGTATGAGTGAAATGGTAAAAGGTAAAGGACCATGTGGCCAGCATGACTAAACCGCTTCTGGCACAACGGGACACCGTGATGGAAACCAGAGCGCACAGAAATGCCGTTTACCTTCCCGCCACAGTGGTACCTATTTATCTACTTGCACTAGTGTGCTTTCGATCTGCTAGGTTGGCAGGAGCTGGGACAGAGCACTGGGAGCTCACCCCTTCATGCGGATTCAAACCACCGACCTTCTCATCCGCAAGCCCAAGCTTTGCAGTTAGTTTGCATATAGCACAACAACCAGAGAACGAAAGGCTCCTGAGGAATAGTTGCATGTAGCCTGAAGCTCACCTAAGGACACTCCAGAGTCAATTCACATGAAATAAATTCCTATACAGGGCCTCTGCTGTATTTTTAAAAAGCATTTGATTGTATCTTAACTATTGCATTTCATAAAAGTATGTAAATATATTCAAAAGGCCTTTTTGCATCAGGTGCTGGTGGTGCTGGCAATGATTGTGAATAATAATGGAATAATATGGAATATTGGAATACTATATTCCATTGGGATATAGTAGTCTCAGGAAGCTTTCTCATGGCAACCACATTGCGAACTTAAGTCCTAACTTAAATGCTGGATCTAGGCCTATACAGTTCAAAATGCCAAGATGTATCAAAGTCTTTATCACTGGCTAAAGGTGAAATCCAGTGCCCTACATTACATAGAACAGACCTCTGTTTGATGGTGTCCTCTGTTAAGAAGGGAGGAGAGCTGGAGCCTTGAAGCTAGCTATCTACAGTTGGCTTTTGGCACACAGATCACCTGATCATAGCCCTTCCCACTAGGGTAAGATGTACTGGGTGATATTCAACTAAGTTCTACACAGCTTTGAAATGATCTCAATGTATTTCATGGGAAATTATTGTTACAGCCATATACACTGGAAAGCAATGGATTGTCCTTCAGCTTTATGATGCTTCTGGCCACAGGAACCTGGCCTGGATACTGCTAGGTTCTCATCATGTCATCCACACTCCTTTTCCTAGGAGAGTGGAAAATAGGGAGATTTGTTATTAGAACAAAATGAATATTTAGCAGGCATTCAAGCACTGGGCAGCTTCAGGTGTGCTTCACTCTGCTGGAAGGCAGCATATCCCAAACATGGTATCATATGTTCAGATTGAACTTGAAATTATATGCTTTTAAGCTAAATTTAAACCAGGAACGAGGAACCACAGACTAAATGTGGCCCTCCAGGCATCTCCATATGGCCCATGGGATTCACACAGAGCCAGTGTGGTGTAGTGTAAGAGCGGTAGACTTCTCTCAGCCCCACACACCTCACAGAGTGTTTGTTGTGGGGGTGGAAGGGAAAGGAGAATGTTAGCTGCTTTGAGACTCCTTAGGGTAGTGATAAAGCGGGATATCAAATCCAAACTCTTCTTCTTCTTCTCTTCTTCTTCACAAGGCCACCTCTCCTCCCTACCAACACTTACTCTCCCCAGGTGTTTAGCACTGCTGAAAGGCAACCTTGAGCACCGGTCATGTTCCTTAGGTAGCCTGTGTGGAGGACAGAAAAGGTGTGTAGAAACTTATCCACTGTCCCGAGGTAAAATTCACATTCATTTCTCTCTACACTTTTGCCTCTGCTTCTGCCAACCCCTGGCATGTGGCCCCTGGAAGATTTCCCAGAGGAGACTGTGGCTCTCCAGCTGAAATAAAGGTTCCCTATTCCCAATTTGTACTGCGAAACTCTTGCTTCCACGCTGCTAGTCGAGATAAGAAAATACCCAGGGTGTGTTTGCAGTGCTTGGGGGGGGGGGCTCCTAGCCACAGTGTGGGAAAGGAGTGGGGCCAAAACATTTTGTGCTGCCTTCGCCAGTTACAAAATCCTTGGGGAAGGCAGCCATTGTTGGAAGGGGCTTGGTATCTTTGACAAGGCAATGCGGCAAAGCTCCCCGCACGTTTTCTAAAGAGAATTTGCTGCAGCTGTTTTTTTGGGGGGAGGTAGCTTGTACGGATCAAGGCACAGGCGCATGCACACACACATATATACAGAGAGAAAGAGAGGAACACAGTGAGTCTTCAGATGATCAGGAGCAAGCTGAATGCTGATGTGAGTGGATGAGGCAAGCGGTGGAACAAAACCAGATTCAGTGTTGGCTTCCCTCCTTGAACTTTTAATGCTACAGCCAACAGTTGAGTACAGTGGAGGTCAATAGAAAATCCAGGTGGCGAAGAGGAACTCGGCCAAATTAACCCAAACTTGTTCAGTTCAGAATAGAAATTCTTTCTCTACTATTCCAATTAATACAGAATTAAATGCTCATGATGATAACAAAAGTCTATTGCATATTTAGGGTTTTTTGGGGGGAATGTTTACAAATTAATAACAGGGAAAAGGAGGGAAGAGTGGCTGAGGCAACCCTGTGAAATTGGGCAGGGTACAAATATTATTATTATCATTATTATTATTATTATTATTATTATTATTATTATTATGCTTTTCAAAGTCCTTGCATTGCAGTTATGTTTTTGTTGTTGTTGTTGTTTTTTAAAAAACAACCTCAAGGATTAATTTGTTTCATGTGTACCTATGGTACAAATTTTGTTCTTCTAGTCTTAAAAAATCAAAATCAAAATTGAACTGAACGTTTTATCAAAGGCCAGGCAGGTCCTAAGACTTGGTTCCACTTTTGGGCTATGTTGAAATAATTGCTGGATTTCTCTTTCTAAGGCCACTCATTTTGTTCCAATTTATTTTCTAGTACAGAGCAAAATTATTTAAATTAAAATGAGAAAAATTGAATTATGTGCTAATCAAAATTGTATTAACCTAATTGTTGCCGTTCCTTGGGCTACTGTTTGCATGCCCTGTGGATCAGTTAGCAATTTTCGCTTAGGGCAAGGATTTTGTTCAGTACGTTTCTCTTTTTTACACAGTATTCTTTAATTACTATTGATGTAAGTATTGGCACAACATGACTTCTTAGGCAAGGGTACGTAGGAAGCTACCTTGTAGAAAGTCAGACCATCTAACACTCATTTCGAGAGTAACTGGTCAGAAATAATCCCAGCCTAAAGCCCCATTATGCTCTGAAGCCAAGTTTTTACTCCTGTATATCAGACTTCCCGGCACTGGCCGGGAACTATGGGACCAGCCAGGAGTAAGTCAGGGCAAGAGGTAAAGTCAAGGAACAAGCCAAAAGTCAGAATTGAAGAACAAGTCAAGACAGAAGAACAAGTCAGGAGGTAGGATCAAAAGGTCCAGGAACATGCTAGAACTCAGGAAGAGCTTGTTGTCCAAGCAGGGTTCAACTGCAACAGGAAGTCTTTTTACACTCCTTCCTCCTCAGGTGGATCCAATGGTTTATTGGGGGGCGGGGGCAAAGTCAGTCCAGGACCTAAAATTACTTGACTTCACTGAGAAGATTCCCCCTCTTACAGTTCAGTGGTTCACCACACACCCGTTCACTTAAAATGAAGAGGCAGCTCTCTGTGTGTAGCTTTTGCACAGTGACGTGAATGGGAGAGCCCATGTAGGTAAGGAATCTCTGTATTAGTATCAGAGCACCCGTGTTTGCAAAGGACTGGTGGAGTGAGGGGTGAAAAGAGACAAGCTAGTAATATGTTCCCCCCACATAATGACTCTATAAACATCTCACAAATAAACATAGTTTAGCCCCAGTTTCTAGCTACTGATATTGGCTAGAACAGAGCACAGACTCAGGAAATTCATCAGAATGTACCAAGGAATATCATTTGGCACATTTTGCTGAGATGAGCCAGTAATTTGTCTTCAACAGAAGTGCCACATTCCACAAATGCACAGCTACCCATTTATACTGGATGTTTGGGCAAAAACTCATTTGTTCTTACTAAGCATGTATGCCATGGCTGGGGTAGAGACCCTATTTTTAGCCATCAAAACAAAAGGTTCAGAAAGAGGAATGCACCAGGCAGATCATTATCCTACATTTTCTTCCTAGGAGTACATATAGCTGGGATCTTGTTTGAAACTATTTGGATGGGAATCAAGGATTTTGTTTCTTTGGATTTTAAGACGTTTTCACCACTCCCCCCCCCCATTTTGTCCCGAAAACACAACCTTAACTACTTTACCAGGGCAAGTTCCAGAATCAAATCAAATCAAATCAAAGCCTTCACTCCATGCTAGCTCCAGCAATTGATATCAGCATCTATGCTGTTCTGTGTCGATTCTCTCAACAGGGTACCACTGTACCTGCAAAGCAAAATGTGGCGTGGAAGTCTGTGTTACTTGAAACTCATTTTCCAATGGAATGTTATTTGGAAGCACAGCAGTACTGAAAGTGAACTCAAAAGCACTCTGTGTCTTTGGGCTCGACATGCTCCTGAAATTCCCCTCACCAGAACTCCTCCCAAAATTCTGGAGTCCCACAAATCTCATTTGCAAAGTTGACACCCTCCACTGTTCCATCTTTTATTTCTGAGCTTTGAGCAGATCCTGTGGTCTGAAGCAGTCATTTATTCCACTCCTTTTCATCTTTCTCCCGCTCCGTGGGTAATAAAACTTACTAACAAAAGCCGACCTTTCTGTGGTGTTTGCCGATTAGGGCATATCTAACCTAAAACCAAATAAAAGTACATTTACATGCAAACCAAATTAGTGTGGTGCTGGGATGAAGTATTTGGATTGGCATTTTGTGGGAGTGAAAATGTCCCTCAAGGTTTGATTCAATCTGGGTGGGGTTTTTAGAATTACATTATAAGACCTCTCCTGTGAGAGCATCTTTTTTTTACAGAAATACAAGCAGCCAAGCTCTTTTCTTCTTTTCTAACAACTTATTTTACTTCCAGTCCTACTTAGTGGTCAATTCCAAAAAAGTGATATTGGGAGGCTCCTCTATTCAGCACCTTGGTCATTGGCCTATGCCGCAGGCATGCCCAACCTTTGGCCCTCCAGATGTTTTGGACTACAATTCCCATCATCCCTGACCACTGGTCCTGTTAGCTAGGGATCATGGGAGTTGTAGGCCAAAACATCTGGAGGGCCGCAGGTTGGGCATGCCTGGCCTATGGTGTCTTGCAGAGACCAGCCTTGCTCTCCGTGTTCTTTAACGTCTATAAAGAAGAGATTGACTGCTCATTTGGCATGGGCTGTGGATGATGCGCAACACCACTCCTTTTAATCTGATATCAAGATAGCTGTTGATATTCTGAACCAGGCATCCCCAAACTGCGGCCCTCCAGATGTTTTGGCCTACAACTCCCATGATCCCTAGCTAACTGGACCAGTAGTCAGGGATGATGGGAATTGTAGTCCAAAACATCTGGAGGGCCGAAGTTTGGGATGCCTGTTCTAAACCACTGGATGAGGGCTAACAAATGGAGACTTAATCCAGGTGTGAAGGAAGAGTCTGCTAGGGACAGATTGATAAATATTACTATTGTCCCTGATATTCTACCCCTTCAACTCTTACACTAGTTACAGTACTTATTTGTGCAGCTCTTCTCTTACCCGACCCCACCTCCACTGCCACAGTGTGTTTAAATTATCAGTTAGTAGAAAGCCTCACTTCACCTAGGCAAGAGGAGGGGATAGTTATAATTAAATAAGATTGTGACACAAAAGAAAAGGATGAAGCCTAATGAATTAACACTGCTAGCTTACAGGGAGTTGGCACAAAGTATTTGCAGGAAGGAGCAAAGCTTTCAGGAGAAAAGGCCTTTGAAACTGGGAGACTGTTCAGTGCTGTTGTTCACAAACATTGCATCACTGTGGAGGAATGCTGAAAATAGCCTGCTTCTGTTTATGCAATGCATGCCAGCCATGTCAAAAGAGATAACCTTCTGCTCTGAAGAATCAGTACATTTAGGGTTAATACTTGATTTTTGTATAAAAAAAATGTCAGCTTTTCTGTCCCTTTGTACAAGAATTTGTCTGGCATGTGTCAAGCAGAAAGGACTGCAGAGCAGCTGCTGTACATGGAGGTTGCTGGTTCAATCCCCAACATCTCCAGGTATAGCTGAAAAAGCCCACTGAAGGGCCTGCTGCCAACCAGTGTAGGCAATATTGAGCTTAGATGGATCCTGGGTTTGACTTGTTATAAGGAAGTTTCCTATGTCTCTAAGCTGGGATGTGCAAATCTGCCAGCTTCAGTTTCTCTCATTTTACCAATCTAAAGTTCAGTTCTCCACATTGAAACATCAGCTTGCAATTAAAAAGAAAGAACCCCCCCACATGAAAATTCATTAGCATTTTAATAAAAAAATTCTATACAGTTTTCTATAGAGCCCTCAGAGCCCTTCACCAAGTGAAGTCTGCCCCCTCCTATCATTGGCATTAAGGGGGGGGGTGGCAATCAGTCATAGGCCTCGTTAAAGAGGAGCATTTTTGCCTGGCGCCTAAAGGTGTATAATGAAGGTGCTAGCTGAACCTCCCTGGGGAAACCATTCTACAAACGGGGAGTCACTGCAGAAAAGGCCCGTTCTCTAGATGACCCTCAGGGTTCCTTCCAGCTCTACAATTCTATGATTCTATTGTTTCTGCCACACATACTGCCACTTGCAAAATGTGGGGTGAGTATTTATGCTGACGTGATCATATAGGATGGGAAACCAATGTATACTGTGGTTTTCAGACTTATGTACTTGCGCAAAAATACACAAGTGCCATAAGAGAGGGTGCGCACAAACATCATGTTCGTCCTTTCTTTTTAAGGCCACTTTTCTGGACAAATACCCCTGAAAGGCAATTGGGGGGAATAGTATTTGGGGCCTTCTGAAATGCCTGTAATGTAGGAATTCAATGCAGGTCCAGTGGAAGGGAATTCTGCACCTGCCTGGTCACCATAGATAAGTACCTCTACCTTGTGCCCCCCCCGTCCCCCGCGGCCTTACCTCCACGAAAGGGCACTTGAAGGAAGAAGAAGAAGAGTTTGGATTTGATATCCCACTTTATCACTACCCGAAGGAGTCTCAAAGCGGCTAACATTCTCCTTTCCCTTCCTCCCCCACAACAAACACTCTGTGAGGTGAGTGGGGCTGAGAGACTTCGAAGAAGTGTGACTAGCCCAAGGTCACCCAGCAGCTGCATGTGGAGGAGCAGAGACACGAACCCGGTTCCCCAGATTACGAGTCTACTGCTCTTAACCACTACACCACACTGGAATAATAAGAGAGTGGTGTTGCACTCAGGTTCTGCTTACAAGCTTTCCATAGACATTGGGTTGGCCACTGGGAGAACAGAATGTTTAACTGGATAGGCCACTGGCCTGATGGCCTACTGCAGCTTCTTCTTATCTTCTTTTTAAAAGTCTTCTGAATATGTGAATGTGCAAAAACTAGCCTACTGTACAAAGATAAAATTCACATTCACTGCTCCAACCACTTTTGCCTCTGGACCAGGCATTCCCAAACTTCGGCCCTCCAGATGTTTTGGACTACAATTCCCATCTTCCCTGACCACTGGTCCTGTTAGCTAGGGATCATGGGAGTTGTAGGCCAAAACATCTGGAGGGCCGCAGTTTGGGGATGCCTGCTCTGGACCCTCCACACAACTGTCATGTGGCCTCCAGAACGTTGCCACGAGGGGAATGTGGCTTTTGGTATGATAAATATTTGCTGCCCCTGCTAGGGAGCATCATGGAGGTGTTGATTGTGTCTGTCACCTCTAGCTGAGTGCAGGGAGGAAAATGCATCACTTGGTAGTCTTTGAATACCCACATGGCAAAGACTACCCCTTTCAAGCCCTGTTTTTGCAAATCAGCTAAGCATGTTAGAGAGGAATGTTAGGCATAATCAAAGGTATATTAGAGGAGAAAGACAAAGGAAACTGTGGGTTTGTTTCTCTTTCAGGACAAAAAGGCTATTCACCCAAGTCCACAAAGGCGACAGAAATCCTCAATGCCTACTTTGTCTCAGGCTTCACAATACAAGGCAAATGATGACTAGATATTAACCAACAAGGCAACTGGGTCAGTGGGTAAGAGGAATGTGGTAGAGATAATAATGTTTGGCTTCTCCAAAGTAATTGAAAAGCTTTCTCACAACAGTCCCAATAGAAGTGCTGTGGCATATTACATAGTTTCCTATATGTGAATTATTATTCCACAAAAGCGAAGCGGTTTTGATGACCCGCCTTACATGTTCTTCCTCACCTAGGCAAGGGATCAGCTATCCATTTTGCCACAAGTTTCGGGGTCCTACTTTCACATCTTATAAACAGTTTACTGTTTTAAGTCAACAGCTTTTAATAAAAAAATAAGCTCCCCTCACCCTCATTGAGGCCAGAAAGTGAATCTTGGATGCAGCAATGGGCACAGAATTGAGTTGGAATGCAACATGGTGGGCCATGAATAAAGCTGGAGTGGAATCTAAGAATTCTGAGTCCAGCTACTGTTCTATCTAGCTCAGCATTGTCTATGCTGACTTGTGGCTCCCCAGAATTTCATACAGCAGTTCCTCTCCCATGTCCAGGGCAGCTGTCTACCAGCTCCATCTGGTATGCCGGCTTAGACCCTACTGTTGGGGAAATGCCCTGGGGCTGCCTGCAAGACCCCGGGAATCTCCGAGCGTCCTCCAATGTGCACAGCACTGGAAAAGCCATCTCCCTTCTTCTCCAGGGCGCTCCAGCGACATATATCAGTTTGATATATGCACACTAATCTTCTAGCATAACACAGCAAGAAGAGTGAAACATTGTAGATCTAATCTAATCTACTATTTATTTACACATGGGTGGCGCTGGGGTCTAAACCACTGAGCCTAGGGCTTGCCGATCAGAAGGTTGGCAGTTCGAATCCCCGCGATGGGGTGAGCCCTAAATGGCCTCAGCCCAGTATACCTGAAGGAGTGACTCCACCCCCATCGTTCAGCCCGGAAACTGAGATCTAGCTGTGAGGGTCTTCTGGCGGTTCCCTCACTGTGAGAAATGAAGTTACAGGGAACCAGGCAGAGGGCCTTCTTGGGAATGGCGCCCTCCCTTTTGAATGCCCTCCCATGCCAAGGAGATAAAGAACTACACAACTTTTAGAAGACATCCGAAGGCAGCCCTGTATCGGGAAGTTTTTAATGCTTGGCCTTTTATTGTGTTTTTATATTTTGGTGGGAGCTGCCCAGAGTGGCTGGGGAAACCTAGTCAAAGCAATCTGCTCTCTATGGGAAATGCAGTCCTTGGCCTAGTTTGCAGAGAACTAATTAACTCTCTTCTTTCCTGATGGCCATCCCTACCCACCATTTGACAACAGGAATACTTCTTTCTATCAAGTGGACCAAAAATTCATGGTATGAACTTGAGCAAACCCAATTACCATTAAACCTTTCAGTAGGCACTCTAGGAATGGTGACAGAAGCATTACTGACATTTCCACGTACACACACACACACACACACACACACACACACACACACACCAGGCAGAGAATGGTCCGTATGGGCAACAAGATATTGTTGTCATGTCTGTGAAAACAGGTAGGCATGGCATACAAACTCTGCTAGGGTGTATTAGGTTCAGTAGCCACCAGCAGCAGCCTGTTCTGAAATAAAAGGAAAGAAGCAAAGTGGGAGTCTTTCCAGACCTCCAAGAGGCAATTCCTCCTTTTCACAAACAGTGTGGTGGAGAGCAAATGACAACAAATCAATGCTAAGTTCTCCAATTCTTTGCAATCTGATTAATGCTGAGTGTCTTAAGATAATACTGCTTAATTTAAATTCCCTCTGATGATGATTTGAAGTGTCCATCACTTCATTTTGCTTACATGATGCAAGAAATGTCACCTTTCATCAAATGACTATTTGCAGATCACTTAAATCCATAGCAAACACATGAAACTAGTCTCAAAATGCCTTGGCTTCCCCCCTCTCTCTTTATCTTGTTTTCATATTTCCGTGAATTCTTTCTTTGCGAAACTTGAACTAAGAAGCCCTTTTTAATTTGTCTGGTGTAAACAGATTGCTCTGAAGACCAGAAATATTCCTCCTCTCTCTGTGTGGGTGGCATTGCCATTGGGTAAGGTGCCATGTATTCTTTTTCCCCCTTCCACCACTGATATGGAAGTTCATTTAACCCAGAGATGGGGAACCTTTGGCCCTCCAGATGTTGTTAGACTCCAATTCCCATCAGCCGCAGCCAGCATGGCCCACGGTCAGGGATGATAAAAGTCATAGCACATCAACATCTGGAGAGGCACATGTTCTCCATTACTGCTTTTAGGTGGGGACCACTGAGCAAATTGTTGGCTTAATGCTAGTTTAATATTCAGGCTTAATGGTAGCCTTGCAGGCCACTAGAAAGCTAGGCGATATTCTGTATGTCTTCTTCGTAGCTGCTAGGGAATAACTTTCTCCAAAAGGGCAGTGTTGGGAATGCATGTTATATATGAACTAGTCTCATTCAGCCCGTTAAGAAAACGGGTGCTAGAGGTGCGACGGGGCCGCAGCCTTCCCTCCCTTTCTGCGCTCGGCCACAGGGCGCGCTGGGAACGCAATTAAACAAAGTGCTCTCCCGTCATGTCCTGCGGCCGAGCGCATAGAGGGAGGGAAGGCCGCGACCCCACCGTTCCTCCCACAGGCCACGTAGGGTTGTCAGGAGGCGGCGGACCAAGATGGCGGCATCGGGTTCCGGGGCTGCGGCCCGCGGCGGCGGCAGGAGCCGGACCGGGTTCCCGCGGCCCCGGAGCCCCATGCCGCCATCTTGGTCCGCTGCTGCAGGGGGACGGAAGGCAGAGGGTTGAGGGGGGGAGAGAATGTGCGCATGTGTACATCCCGCCTCTTCGTCCAGTCCCTGTGTCCATGGGGCACATGTGCATTAGCGTGGACAAAGGGACACAGGGAATCTGGACGCAGAGACACAGGGACTTTATTATATAGGATGTATTGCCTACTGGGCTTTTCCACTTCAGGTACAGATAGGGTATTGTTTGAACACCCACCTACCCCAATATAAAATCTTCATGCACACAGAAAATGAATATTTTAAGGGAAAGTCTACGACTTTCGTTCCAGCCCTGCTAGTTTTATATGCACAGGAAGGTTTCTTTTTTTCCTTTTAATGTGTAGGAGAACTCAGACATTTGATCCACCACCTGCAGTCTAAAGTGGTACAGCAACAGAGACCTCAACTGGGGCTGCTGATGGTAAGCTGGGTGAGCCGACGTTCAGGCTCGGTTTCGCTTTTTGAACTACTGCAAAGCTGAATCCATCTGACGTCCTGCCCTCCCTGAACAAAGTGTTAATGACACCAGTCAGCCTAGGACCAGATCTCTCCAGAGAATCTTTCATCAGCCAGTATGGGCAGGCTTCCAGCTCACAAATAGTATCCCCCAGCGCAGCCAAGGCACACCCTCCATATCAGCAGGTGGGCTGCTTTAAAAACCAAGCCAAATAAATGGGACAAGGCTGAGCTTCTGAGACTCCAAACTCCAACTCTGCACTTAAATTAGCAGTCCTATATAAGGAGGAGATGTTTCAGCAGAAGTAAGTACACCGTACTTTTATGGGCTCCTCTTTTATCTGAGAAAAGAGGTCATGCCCAAAGAGTAGGCAGGATCTCAGAGCCATCATCAGCTCTCTTGAAAATTTGATCTTCATTTAAAAGTGTGGGGGGAAGCGAGGGTTGATCAGAATCACCGAATCACCCATTCTTCAGTGCCATTTTAAAAAACAACTATTGTGTGCTTTCCCCACTGAGGCAAATTGATTGGGTGGAAGAAGAAGGGTGATTTTGACTGAAAACTGGCACCGAAGGGGAAATGTCATACACCCTCTTCTCCAGTATGCTGTTGCAATCAAAATTAGAGGAGGTTTAAAACTGGTTTTAAATGCAAAGTCGAAACCTTTGGATATATCCCATGTATCATGTGATTTGGCTTTTTTAAAGGAAGGTTGAAATAGTAAGTGTGCTCATCGCAGATCTCCCACATGTTATTGTTATTCATTACTGATTGCATTCATGCCTCACATTTCCTTCATGGAGTCTAAGGTGGCATAAGTGGTTCTTCTCTCCTCCCTATTTTTATCCTCACAACAAATCTGTGAGGCAGGTTACGCTGAGAGGTAGCACTCAGTGAGTTTCATGCCTACGTGGGGATTTGGACCAGAGTCTGCTTAGTCTTAGTCTAACATTCTAACGTCACTACAGAACACACACTCACTGCAATGTGCAGAATAGAAACCAGCCAGAACAAGTGACCCACTTTGTGGATAGCTGCACTGAGGTCCCTGACAGTCATTTTCCAGTTAGGGTGGCCAACTACGCATTCTACCCCCAAAGAGGAAGTGCATCAGCAAGAGGGCAAAAGAGGGCACAAATTGGCACAAAGTTTGAATATGCCTATTACTAGCCATGAGTTCAAATGTAGACATTATTAAAGGTAAAGGGACCCCTGACCGTTAGGTCTAGTTGCGGGCGACTCTGGGGTTGCGGGACTCATCTCGCTTTACTGGCCAAGGGTGCTGGCGTACAGCTTCCGGGTCATGTGGCCAGCATGACTAAGCCGCTTCTGGCGAACCAGAGCAGTGCACGGAAATGCCGTTTACCTTCCCGCTGGAGTGGTACCTATTTATCTACTTGCATATGACATGCTTTCGAACTGCTAGGTTGGCGGGAGCAGGGATAGAACAACAGGAGCTCACCCTGTCGTGGGGATTCAAACTGCCAACCTTCTGATCGGCAAGCCCTAGGCTCTGTGGTTTAGACCACAGCGCGACCTGCATCCCTGTAGACATTATTACAACCATTTAAATATAAATACAATACATCTTACCACGGTGAAGGCTGTGACTAGGAGACCTGAGTGCCTGTTCAGGTGTTGCCTGTTGATGGGGAACTTTATGGCTCCTTCTGCTTTCCCTTCTGATGCTTTCTGTCTTTAAACTGGCCTTGGACGGGACAGCCCTTCAAAGAGAAGAACCAAGGAGTGTATGGCCATGGCACCCAACTTCCAGTAACTCTTCTAAGATTTTACAAACCAAGCCAGACACGATTTGCAACCTGAACCTATGGAGTTATGATTACATTATAATTTTAAAGCACAGTCATATCACTTTAAACAGACATGGCTTCCTCCAAAAAAAATATTGAGGGCTGTAGTTCATCAAGGGTGCTGAGAGTTGCCTGTTCCCCTTCCCAGAGCTGCAATTCCAAAAGTTTATGGGACATGGCATTGATTATCAAACCACTCTGAAAACTGTAGCTGTGTGACGGTAACAGTGGTCTCCTAAGAGCTCTCAACACCCTTAACAAACTACAGCTCCCAGAATTCTTTGGGGGAAGACGCGGCATAAAGGAGATGCACTGTACATTTAAGGTGGTATCATGGTGCTTGAAATATATAGCGCAGCTGGGGCCTCGGATGCAGCAAAGGCCATGGAAATCAGAAGATTTCAGTGTTCCTCATGCTGAACAGGTTCAGACTGCTTGTCTCAAAAAGCAGGTAGTAAATTCACATTCTCTGCAAGGGGCAGAGAGACTGACCAAGCCATTAACCTCCTGGAACAGTTTCCATGGCACATCACTCTGCAAATCACAAGGGGGGGGGAGACAGAAACCATTCTTTGGGGCTGCTGTCCCTTCAGTGACATAGTCCCCCCCCCAAGACAACTTGGATACAAAGGATTATTTATTTGTAATTAAAGTCCCTAATAGGGAATTACTGGACTCCAGGAATGCTGGGATGCTCGTGAATCAAACGTTCGAGAGACATAAAATGTAGCAGTAAAAAAAACAAAAAACAATAACCAGCTTTTCCTTCTTCAAAGCTGGAAAAAGCCACTCTTCTTTACAGACAACAGTGAAGTCAACAGAGAACTCTTTGTCTGAACCTCCAGCATGGGACCCCAGAAACATCATTTCTGAATCATCTCTGGAATACATAAAAGCCAAAAGGTTGATAAAACGATGAGTCACTCCGGCTTCCTCAGGAGCTTAGAGAGACTTTTGCTGACCTTTTCTCAAGCTGAGGTTTTCACCTCCTTGGGGAGTCTTGTTGAAAGGAGAGACCTTTGCAGGCCCAACTGAAATAGGATTGTGTGTGTGTGTGTGTTATTTTAATCTGGCATCTTTTTTATTTAAAGCCAATAGAATGTAAGAAGATTTACGGGAACCCTCTAAAGAAAGACATTTAAAAAAACCCCTCATCGGGTGAATGGGAAGCTTTAGCTCCTCACTGAGGTGAACAGTAGCGTAATTGAGTTTTCTTAATCATCCCAAGTACAGTTATTTTGGCTTAGAGAAGTTTTGAAGTGACACATTCGTTCTTTTTTTCCATACTTAATCTTCTAATTACATTAGCTGAGAGCCAACGCTGAGCTGTGGCACAGCTGCACAGCTGGCAGTGTGAAGGGTCAGATCTCCCTAGGATGCAGTCAGATGACCAGGTGGGAATGAATGTGAGAGTGTAGCTGAAGGGTACTTAAAGGTAAAGGGACCCCTGACCAGTAGGTCCAGTCGTGACCGACTCTGGGGTTGCGGCACTCATCTCGGGTTCTTTCACTTATTACACATTTCCCAATGACAGTCATGGCGAGAGCCTCATGGAAGCAGCCTCTGTTAGGCTCTGGATGAGCTTTCCCTAACCAGATGCTCTCCAAATGTTCCTCAACTTCCACTCTCATCATCCCTCCTCATTGGCCATATTGGCATGGGCTGATGAGATTCGGGAGTCCAAAACATCTGGAAGGCACAGGTTGTGAAGGGCTGCCCTAGATGGAACCACAAAGCAGCATTTTCCAGGGCTACCAAGAACCATAAGAAATACAGTTCCCAGAACTACCATTCTGGTGGCCCTGGAAGGTGTCCTATATGATTGTGACACCATCCCGAGTGTAAGAGGGCTAACTCGTCACAAGCCATTCCTGTTACCACAAGGAAAAAGGGAAGAGGGTAGTGGGGGAAAGGTTTGGGAGCTGGCCCTGTTTTGCTACTGATGAACTGTGATGGGGCCTCAATTTCATAACAGGTTAGGGGCAGTGGGGGGACCCATTAATTTTACCTGAGCTCATTTTGAATCAAGTCGGCAGAGGAGGCTATGGATCCACATGCTAATTGGTTTAGCAACCGACTGAAACATGTATAAACTACTGGTAAGGGTGTGGCACTTTTCCTGGCATGGAGTAAGCGTCCAGAAAAGATTCACCAACTGCGTTTCTGTGTGTCAAAGTGCCGGTAAAAGCACAGAACCAAAGCCAGAGAAATGGCTGTCAACTATACGTTGCTTTCAAGTGGACTATGATGGCCAAGGTTCAGCTATTTCGTAGCACCTCATTAATAGCCTGGGATTTCATTGAATGCTTAATCCTTGCTGAAAGATGAGAGGCCACATCAGTGTTGGCATTCCGCCGGCTGCTGAAGACACACCTGTTTAGGCGAGCATTCCCCTGAACTGAACGTTTGATTTTATTGTTTTAACTGTTTCTTATTGTTTTAAATTGTTGTGTTTTTTAATTGTTTATTATATTGTAGATTTTAACTAAGGATGCTTTTCTGCCCCATTGATTCTTTTATATTGTGCATTCTAACTATGTAACACGTAAACCACTTACAGACAATTTTGACATACAACCAGTATATAAATTAATAGATAATAATGAATGAATGAAGATATTTTGGCTTCAACGGATTGCGGGTCTCAGCTAATGCTAATACTTCCAGCAGCAGAAGTTTGAACTTTCATTACTCTGTACAGATCTGGCCTCAAATGTCATTGTAACATTGTTGGTTACACCGGGACACACATAAATATATTTGCTTATAGTTTCCAATAAAAAACATCAGAAATGTAGAAACCTTTCCACACAGTCCTTGCCGAGTAACTTCAAACTTTCTTCCCAAAGCCTCCTTTGGTTAGGGACCACCCATCAGAAAATCTAGAAAGAAAGAAGCTCTTTTTTTCACATTAAATGAAGGATGCGGGGAAGGAATCAAAATTGGGGCTATGATGGGAACTTTTACAACCCTCACTGTAGGGTAGCTACAGGCACGCTATAATAAACAACATGAAAGACCTCTGCAGTTCTTTCAGTGTTATTAAAGCCTAGTCACTGGCACCGAATGTTTGTCATTTGCTACTGCCTTGTAAGCCTTGGTACACAGATGCCTTCTGAATCTTGCTGGACACATTAGAATGGGCTGCTGTATATTGCTGCATTTTAATAATATTCAAGAACTGGTAGCTGGGGCTAAGGAATACAGTCCCCCATTTAGTCAGCATAAAAGGTGCTATCTTCAGTAAGAGATTTCAGAGATCGGCCAATTCATAAAAAAAGCAAACTCATGCATGCAAACAAACTTGCTTATCTTACCCTGTTAACACAGCACTGGTTCTTATGCCTCCCAATATAAATATTGCTCTGAAAAAAAAATGTGCCGGTTTTCAATTTACTTACAAAAGCCGTTGGGAAAGGAATCTACAAAACCAAGGTCAAGTGGGGAGAAAGTCGTCTTCTTTTTCAGTTATGGCTTCTTCTAGACAAGGAAAGGCTAAGTAAGATCTGTAACAAGGGCAAAACTGAGACCAAGGAGGGGAGAACTACAGCCAGTGCCACCCACTGGGCTAGATGCAAATAATAAGAAATCAGGCAATTGAGAGCTGGCAGAGGACAGAGTTGAGGTTAGTGGGGCAGTGCCACAATTACCATAATGGACAAGACTCTACTGTTCTATTATGGACCAGTCTAGGCTAAATCCCTTGTTGTTGTTGTTGTTGTTGTTGTTGTTGTTGGGATCCCCCGTGTTGAGAGACAATGGAGTGTGCCTCCAGGGGTGAAGCCAGACAACAAGACCCCCCTCTTGGCCTCATTGATGTGGTCCAAAGGAAAGCAGAGCAATACATTTGGCACCAGCTTGGCTGCAGGAGTTGCCAGAAGGAGGTTACAAGGCACCATTCAATCATCTTAGGGACTCCATGCTGGATTTGTGTAGGGTTTACTCCTTAGCCTTTTCTTCTCCTGAAGATACCCCGTAAGGCAGCAGAGGTTTAGGATCAGAGTTTTGCTTCTCCTAGATGGGGTACCTTCTGCCCCATCTGCCTTTCACTTTCCTCTACAGCACACGCAGAAACCACATTCTTGACTCTGGACTCAGTATCAGTCTCGTCTACTCAATCTGCCAGAGCTTGCCTTCACAAGTATCTAACTCACAGAGGGTTTGACACCTATCAGCTACCCTCACTTGGTTTAGCTGGCCAGTTGAAGCTGTTCCCTGGAGTGTGGCCACTGTTGCCTGCTCACAGCTTCTAGGGGAAGAAGAAGAAGAAGAAGAAGAAGAAGAAGAAGAAGAAGAAGAAGAAGAAGAAGAAGAAGAAGAAGAAGAAGAAGAAGAAGAAGAAGAAGAAGATGAAAAGTTTGGATTTGATATCGTGCTTTATCACTACGCTAAGGAGTCTCAAAGCGGCTAACATTCTCCTTTCCCTTCCTCCCCCACAACAAACACTCTGTGAGGTGAGTGGGGCTGACAGACTTCAGAGAAGTGTGACTAGCCTAAGGTCACCCAGCAGCTGCATGTGGAGGAGTGGGGAATCGAACCTGGTTCACCAGATTACAAGTCCACTGCTCTTAACCACTACACCACACTGGAGCCACAGGAGAGAGCTGAGTGCAGGATGAGGACCAAAGGTGGACAAACTACCTCATGATATGTGGGAGCATGATATGTCTCTCACCCGAGGTACAACCCCTTCCCTAACACCCCATACACCCCTCAAGTTGGTGACAAGTTGGTGACAATTATGTTAGCAACAGTAAATTCCATAGTTTTGACTACATGTTGTGCCAATAACCACTTTCTTTTGCTTGTACTTCACAAATGTTTGTGACTCTCTCTCTCTCTCTCTCTCTCTCTCTCTCTCTCTCTCTCTCTCTCTCTCTCATTTTAATAAAGGTATCATTCCCCTCTCTCTGTCAGGATGCCGTCTACTGGAACCAACACAGCACTCTGAATTTATTTGTTTTTTTGGGTTTTTTTTGTATCTGAAGTGCAAAAGTGATGGTTGGAGAGACCGACTCCACATACCCATAAATGGTGCACAGTCAGAATTTCTCTAGTTCATTAACAGAACCTAATGACCAGCATAGCATCCTGCTTTTTTTCTCTTTTTCTTTTCTATCTTTGAAGTACCAAAATGATGGGTGGAGAGTCTGGCTCTGTATAATACCCCGTAAGTGGTGAAGTCATAATTTTTGTAGCCCATGAACAGACCCATTCTCTGTTGTTTGCACTGTCGGAGGTAGAGGGAAGTTGTCTCACTTGGCTTTTCTTAATTGGTTAACACTACCTCCCAGTGACTGAGCTTTGAATGCATGAAAACATAACTAATAGCATTTCTCAGTGACTGCTGAGAGGGAAGAACGTTTTTAGAAAGGAGTATACAATAAAACATTCTGAATTCCATTTAAGAATTCTCCAGAGGGAAGCAGAAAGAACCGAAAACGAATAACTACTAGTGACTTTCTCATTAATTAAAATCTGACAAGCAGTTGGCAGCTGAAAGGGGGAGCTGTAGGTGGGGGAATCCTGTGGTTCACCACTGCATTCCTTAAATTCATAAAAGCTACAGAATATTTCACTGTAGCTCAGCCAGAAATGTAGATGGGAGAAATGTGAATTAAAAGAAGGAGCTGTTTGGAGGTGACCAGAGGTACCGTGAGGTGGCCAAGAGAATTCACACGCTGAAAAGATGTAAAAAGTTGGTGGGTCAATAGTGTGTAGAATCCAGTTTCTGTAACCAAAAAGGTGTTTCTTTTCAGAAGCAGCTAATATGGGCCAAGAGTTTACTTGCATGATAAACAGTAACACCCATGTCCCTTTTTAAAAAATCTTTTATTAATTTATATACCGCTTACGTGCCAAAACAGCACATCTTCAAAGCAATTTACACCTATTAAAACCAATTATAAAATCCATACATAATTAAAATACACAGTAACAATTTCATTGGGGGCATTCAAACATCATTTGCATTTATAAATAAAACAAACCAGTAAAAAGAATGGCAATAAAAAAACAGTTGAAAAAGAGTTAAAACAATAAGATCAGTTCAGAGGAATTCTACTCTAAACAAGTATGGCTTCAGGATGCCAACAGGAACAGGGCCTCTGCGTAACACTGGTGCCATCAGTGAAAAAGCTCACCTCTGTGTTTGTGAAAAAGCTCACCTCCGTGTTTCCACACGCCAATAATCATCAGGCTGATGATATCAGAGATAGAAGGGATTCTTCCTTCCAGACCTCTCCAACTCTGCTGATTTGGGGCCCAACATTTCTCAGGATAAGTTTTTCTAGGAAAATTTCTGAGATTTCTCTTTTTGGAACCCCTCTAAAAAGAAGGCCACTTTGCAGAATTTCCTCTGAATAGTCTGCATTGCCTTTTTGTGGCAGCTGCCATGAGAACATAAGAACCGCCATGTCAAGGATGGCCAATGGCCCACCCAGCAGCCTATTCTCACTGTGCCTGACTAGATACTTGTGAGAACTCCAAAAACAGGACCTGAGTGCATTATCCCTCTCTCCACATGTGATCCTAGCAACTAGCAGTCAGTGGCCAATTCCCCCCAGCCCCAGAACCATGAATGATGTGACCAGAATCTGAAGGAGTCAGAACAGGGCTGTGTATCTGATCTACCGGTAGCATCCTCAGATACCTTATTGAATATTTTAAGTAGGCTGTCTACAGGCTGGATTTATGATGTGTAACCTTAATACCCTGGAAGTTATTGATAGCAGAGAACTTCACATTCATCTTCTAAGCTAGTTTATTTCCTCACACCAGAATTCCATTGGAGGAGATCCATTGTAGATCAAGGAGGAGCTAGCTCCAATATGAAAATAATGCCTGCCAGTTTGCACCATAGAAATGAGTATGACCCCGATAAGTTGTTCAATAGGCCCACTTGCCTCTGCTCATCATGACATGCTTTCTAAATCAAACTTGTTATTATGCACTTATCGTTTACCCACATATCTTTATTGCCCACATTCTTTCTGCGGCTATTTCTTACGCTGCTACGTGTGTGGCATGGTTGTAGCAGGTCAGCAGAAAGTATTACAAAACAGAGCATTTCAGTGATAAGACACGGTTTCTGCTGAATTTGAAGATCAGCCAAGGCGTGAGACTAACCCATAGATATTATCATCCATTCCTTTTTGGCTGGGTTTGTTCCCTGAAAAAAGTGGCAGGTTTACTCCCCTGTTCTTGACAACATTGGGATAATAATAAATTACAGGGGATCATATTTCAGGGATATTAATTCAGGCTTGGCTCTAGGTTTTGGAAGGTTATCGACAAGCTTCCCTCAGGGGTCCCTTGTCCACTGAGGGAAGCTTGTCAATGGCCCAGCACCAGATATCTGCCACATTTATTTTATTCATTTGTTTTATTAAATTTATTAAATTTGTATACCACCCTATACCCGTAGTCAATATTACTGTATTGGGGGGGTTGGACTAGATGACCCTTGGGTCCCTTCCGGCTCTAAGATTCTATGATTCTGTGATCTCAGGGCGGCTCACCACAAAAATTCACAATATAAAAACCAGAAAATACAACCCCTTCCACAACACAGAAGATGACTGCAGGGTCCAGATAGGTTCATATTGAGAGAGGTGCCCCAACAGTGGTCCCTACACCAAATATGTCCTGTTCAAGTACCCTGTCACAGTGGGCACAATTTCACTAACTGAAATAAATAGTGTGACAAGATTTTCAACCCAGTCTGAGATCACACTGCAGGTGCCAACCAAAAGGGTCTAAGGTAGAGCACACAATGCAACCCAAGCTTTTAGTAAGGAGTTAGAATCATGGAACTTGGAAGGGACCCAAGGGTCATCTAGTCCAACCCCCTGCAATGCAGGAGTCTCAGCTAAAGCACCCATGACAGATGGCTATCCAGCCACTGCTTAAAAACCTCCAAGGAATGAGAGTCTACCACCTCTCGTGGGAGTCTGATCCACTGCCAAACATCTCTGACTGTCAGTAAGTATTTCCAAACATTTAGTGTAGTTGGAATCTCCTTTCTTGTAACTTGAAGCCATTGCTTCGAGCCCTACCCTCAAGAGCAGGAGAAAACAAGCTGGCTCTATCCTCCATGTGACAGCCCTTAAAATATCTGAAGATGGCTATCATATCTCCTCTCAGTCTCCTCTCCTCCAGGCTAAACATACCCAGTTCCTTCAAGTGCTCCTCATAAGGCTTAGTTTCCAGATCCTTGATCATCTTTGTTGCCTTCCTTTGCACACATCCCACAACATCCTTCTTAAATTGTGGTGCCCAGAATTGGACACAGTATACCAGGTATGTCTGACCAAGGCAGAAAAGAGTGGTACTGTTACTTCCCTTGATCTGGACACTATACTTCTGTTGATGCAGCCTAGAATAGCATGAGCTTTTGTACTTTGCACTTTGTTAGCCTTTAGTTCTTTGGACCATCATGAATTCAGAAGCTCTGTTGGGTGCCTAGTCACTCAAATGTTGAAGTTTAGCAATCTGAGCCTGTGAAGGGATTTTCATGGAAGTGCTTCGCCAGGAGAAGTTTCCTGAAGAGGAATCTCAGTTGAGTTTTATGCAAGAGCAGTTTGATTGGTTGAAGCTAGTTCTCAACAGATCCCAACAATCTGAGATCTGTGCCAGCCTGTCAAAGACTACCCATAATTATCTGCCATTTTCTATTGTTTCTTCCAAAATCTGTGATGGATCAGACCAAAGGTCCATCTAGTTCAAGATCATTATTGTATTTTAATATTTTGCTGGAAGCAGCCCAGAGTGGCTGGGGAAACCCAGCCAGATGGGCAGGGTATAAATAATAATTATAATTATATTATTATTATTATTATTATTATTATTATTATTATTATTATTATTATTATGGTCAGTCAGATGACTTCTTTTCCTTTTCCTTTCTTTACTTACCTAATGTAGAGGGAACTGAATGCAGTCCATTTCAGCTCTTGATGTTGAACTATCAGGGGAATATGAAAAAGAAAGGAATGGCAAGAATGTTGGCAGCAACTTTTTAAATTAATTCTGTATAGACAAGGGTATATGTGTATATCTCTCACGAAGCTGGACTTTTTAATCTTCCCAATTTTAAACACCCATGCAAAAATGCATTTCTATTACCCTCCGGTTTTATCGCCAAATGAAGAAATATCTTCACACGCCATAATGAGACAAGACTTTATGGGTGGCCTTGAACTTGGAACACTCCTCCCATTTGGCCGCAGGGTGAGAAACTCAGTTGGAAGTCCTTGTGGCGAAAAGGAATCTACAGCTATAAGACCAGAACATTACTGTAATGTTTGCCTTTGCAAGGCAATTGTCAGTTGCAGCCAGTGATGCGGTGTACTAGGACTTGCGGCAGCTAGACTGGTGACTGTGAGTGGTCAACGAGACCATATAACAGCGGTCCTAAAAGACCTACGTTGGCTCCCATTATGTTTCCTTCGGTATACCTGAAGGAACGTCTCCACCCCCAGCATTCAGCCTCACTGAGGTCCAGCTCCGAGGGCCTTCTGGCATTTCCCTCACTGCGAGAAGTGAGGTTACAGGGAACCAGGCAGAGGGCCCCGTGTAACGCCTTCCCATCAGATGTCAAGGAAATACAGTGGTACCTCTACTTACAAATAACTCTACTTATGAATGTTTCTACTTACGAACGGAGCTCCGTCCACCATATTGGATGCGGTTTAGATAGGATTTTTTCGACTTACGAATTTTTAGATAGGGTTGCTTCGACTTACGAATTTTTTCTCCCAATGCATTCCTATGGGATTCGACTTACAATTTTTTTCGACTTACGAATGTGCGTTCGGAACGCATTAAATTTGTAAGTAGAGGTACCACTGTAAACAACTACCTGACTTTTAGAAGGCAGCCCTCTTAAGGGAAGCTTTTAATGTTTGATCTTTTATTGTGCTTTTAATTCTGTTGGTAGCCGCCCAGAGTGGCTGGGGAAACCCAGCCAGATGGGCGGGGTATAAATAGGAGGAGGAGGAGGAGGAGGAGGAGGAGGAGGAGGAGGAGGAACATGGGAGGTTGCCTTATACCAATTCAACCATTGGTCTATCTACCTTAGCACTGCCTACACTGACTGGCAGCAGCTTTCTTGTGCTTCAGACAGGGAACATTCCCAGCCCTGCCTGGAGAAACCAAGCATTGAACCTGATACCTGCATGCAAAGCAGATACTCTGCCACTGAAAGGGATTGGGACTCCAAAACATGCCCCCACTTCAAATGTTCTTTGTATGGTAAAAAGATAAAAGTAAAGGACCCTGGGTGGTTAAGTCCAGTCAAAGGCGACTAAGGGGTGCAGTGCTCATCTCAGCTTTCAGGCCGAGGAAGCCAGCATTTGTCCAGACAGCTTTCCGGGTCATGTGGCCAGCAGGACTTAACAGCTTCTGGTGCAATGGGACAACGTGACGGAAACCAGAGTGCACAGAAATGTTGTTTACCTTCCCGCCGCAGTGGCACATATTTATCTACCTGCACTGGCATGCTTTCAAACTGCTTTCTTTCATTCTTTGTCTAGTGTACATTCCACCTTGCCAAAAACGGGATGGGTTCATCATTTTAATATTATCTTTATGATTAATCAATATATAAATTTGCAGAAATAAATAAAACTACAAACCCAGTGACACCCCCATGCATTCTTTCAACATATAACATATGTTATATGTAACATATACAAGTAACATATATAGGTGTGCTGCACAGTTAACTTGACACCCCCCTGTGCACATCCCTTGCCGTGCAAATTCATATTTTCATGAGAAATTTTCTTTCCTGGCTGTGATATTTATAATACCTAAAAACTACCACATTTCATTCCTGGTCCAAATTTTCCCATAATAGGAGCTTAAAGTGTCAAGGCCCCTATAAAGGTAAAGGTAAAGGGACCCCTGACCATTAGGTCCAGTTGTGACTGACTCTGGGGTTGCAGCGCTCATCTCGCGTTATTGGCCGAGGGAGCCGGCGTACAGCTTCCAGGTCATGTGGCCAGCATGACAAACAGGGCCGTCTTAAGCATGGCGGGTGCCCTGGCGTCGTGGTGCGGAGATCGCTCCGGCGCCCCCACCCCGCTCCTTGACGCGGCTGGTGGGCAGGCGCAGCACACAGCGCGACACCCCCCTGGCAGCCCGGCGCCGTGGCGCCCCATGCCATCCAGCCTTCCCCTAGAGCCGGCCCTGATGACAAAGCCACTTCTGGTGAACCAGAGCGGCACACGGACACACCGTTTACCTTCCCGCTGTAGCGGTACCTATTTATCTACTTGCACTTTGAGGTGCTTTCGAACTGCTAGGTGGGCAGGAGCTGGGACTGAGCAACGGGAGCTCACCCCGTCGCAGGGATTCGAACCGTCAACCTTCTGATCAGCAAGCCCTAGGCTCTGTGGTTTAACCCACAGCGCCACCTGCGTCCCTTTACCCACCCCAAATAAAATATTTGGAAACCCACCCACCCCCCAGTTGATGGGCACTGTCAATCAAATAGTGTGCATATGCCGTGTCTTGTGCACGGCAGGGCTTTCCTGTGCCCTCCCCGCCCCCGCAATGTTTTATTCAAGTTGGCACCCCCGTTGACCATGCAAAATCAAGTCTTCATTTCTAGAGCACTGAGCAATTGTTGTTGTGACTTTTTTGCCCCATAAATTCTGAATGATTTTTCATTTGAAAGCACTAATATCCCTGAGAGGAACCTTGTGACAGGGTAGCCTCGAACGACTCATATCTTTCTTTTGATACAATTCCTGACTTTTTGCCCTGTAACAAATGTGTGATCAGGCAGGCCAAGCCTATATATATATATCCTTTTAATCCTCTTTATGGTAAAAGAAACGTTTGTGAGTGATCTTTGAAAATTCTGTACAGTGTAGAACACCTGCAGCTTAATGTTTCATGTTAACAAACACCCCCATAGCTGCCAAGTTTTCCCTTTTCTCGTGAGGAAGCCTATTCAGCATAAGGGAAAATCCCTTTAAAAAAGGGATAACTTGGCAGCTATGAACACCCCCCATGTGAGTCTAATGCCATCTGGCATGTAAGAATGTTGTTGCAGAAGATGGTTGTAATAATGAGGCACTACCTTCACCTTTGACCTCTTGCCTCCAGATCTAAACCTGTTCATCCAAATGATACAGCATCGCCTTAACTCCCAAACAGCTCAATGCATCATGTTAAGTGTCAGCACAAATGATTTACTATCCCGCTGGCAGGATAGAAGGATAAATATATTCTTTAATGCAACCGTGGTTCTTTCCTCTAGTCAGCAAAAAAATAATAATCTTGCCTTCCCTTTCAGTATTTCCTGATGACACAGCTTGGGTAATTTGAACTGAAAGTCCATGTTTAAAGTCCTTGCTGCTTCCACCTGTGCTCATAAAAACCCGGCACAGAATACAATCAGAAAGCTTGAACACCTGGGGCTTTAATGTTCACTACGGAGGACATAAATATGTTTGCAATCATATGTGAGCTGGTGGTAGTAAAAAGGTTCCTGTTAACTTTTAACATCTTTGGAGCCTTTTTCTGAGCTACATTTTCTGAAATATCAAATAGGTCCCCACGTTCTTTCTTTTTTTCGCTGCTCACTCTCACTCTTAATTGTTATGTCTGTGGGTGATATCCAAGTTATACTCAGAGATGACCCATTGAAAACAGTGGACAAATGGCTCCACCACATCAGTTTCAATTGGTCTGCTCTGAGTATGGCATTCAATGTCAAATTGTAGAGCTGGAAGGATCCACAAGGCTCATCTACTTCAATCTCTGCAATGCAGGAATCTTTCACCCAATGTGGGGTTCAATATGGGTCAGCTTGTACTGGAATTTGCCAACATGGAATTTCCTCAGGCATTTCTACCTGGGAAAGTACGACAGAACTCAAACGACTTACTTCTGAGTAGACATGAACCCACTCTTGCAATGCTCACACACTTACCTAGGGAAATTTGGCAACTGCAAATTGACTGAAATAGCAAATTATTTCTGACATTGTGGAAAGCCTTCTTCTAAGGTTTTTGTGAATGTTTCTCCCATATCCACCTCCCAGTGAGATCATGCAGTGGACTCGTTTGGGAAGAAGGGGGAATAAAAATTGAATAACAACAGCACTAGCAGCTTGGGAGAATTTTGTATATCATCATCATCATTGTCGTTGTCATCATCATCATTTCACTCAGTTCACACAAGGGAAAGATAAATTCGCTTTCATTGTTGTCCCACAGAGAGAAGCAAAACTGTTCTTACTGATGCAACACACACACCACAGAACAGTAGAAAGAACCAAATAAGGAAAATGTTTGAAATACATATATCAGTTACCTCTGAAACTTGTCAAAAAGAAACAGCTGTAAAATGCTAGCTTTATTTGTCCTGACAGGCCAAAGTCATGAATATTAATACTGAATAATTTTCATCAGTAAGTGCCCTTGAATGCCTCTGGCCAAGATGTTTCAATTATTCCTTCAGACTCAAAATCCATTCTCAACTAAAAGAAGTGGGTGGGGGTGGGGGTGGGAAGGATACCATTTATAGCAAAGGCCAAATAATTTAGGAATTGTAGGGGAGAACAAATCTTATGTTTCAGAAAAACATGGGCACTAAGTCCCTGGTCTTGGTTCTCCACTATTATATAAAAGAGAGAAATTGTTACATTTTCATCTTTCCTCCAAGAATCTCAAAGCAATATACATGGTTCTGCCCCATCCCAATTTATCTGCCCAGCAACCATCTGCAGGAATTTAACCTGACTGGCCAAATACCACTCAGTGAACACCATGGTCGAGGGAGTATTTTAAACTGGGACTTCTTTGTGAAAGATTCAGAAAGATCCCTAAGTTGTGTGACATTTGCATTTGTGCAGAAAACTGTTTGACCACTTCTGGAAGATGGAAGTATGTGGGATTTTTATATGGAAAAGTCAACCTTCAGCATTTGCTGAGGTGGGGGGAATTTTAGTTTTACTGGTTGCTTTCTTTTGTGAGGCGAAAGGTTCCTGTTTCCTCTCTAGTAGGAAGTTTTTCTTGACCTGGAGCCAAGACTCTCCCTCGCTCTTGAAAGAAAAGAAGTGGCAAAGATATCTGGAACTCTTCAGGACCTAGAGGCCAGTTTACACAAACAATGGAGTCGATAATTCTCAAGAGACAAACCCTTGATAAGCCTGCCCCCATTAACGGGTGCTAAGTTCCAGGACAGAAGATATAGTAACTGATACATGCTGTTATAGGGACGCAGGTGGTGCTGTGGGTTAAACCACAGAGCCTAGGGCTTGCTGATCAGAAGGTCGGTGGTTCGAATCCCTGCGATGGGGTAAGCTCCCGTTGCTCGGTCCCAGCTCCTGCCAACCTAACAGTTCGAAAGCACGTCAAAGTGCAAGTAGATAAATAGGTACCGCTACAGCGGGAAGGTAAACGGCGTTCCCGTACGCTGCTCTGGTTTGCCAAAAGCGGCTTTGTCATGCTGACCACATAACCTGGAAGCTGTACGCTGGCTCTCTCGGCCAATAATGCGAGATGAGTGCTGCAACCCCAGAGTCGGTCACGACTGGACCTAATGGTCTAGGGTCCCTTTACCTTTTTACATGCTATTATATTGTGCATACTAATGTAATTCAGCCCGTTCAATAAACGGGTGCTAGAACATCCTGGGGTTTGGAGAAGCACTTGCACAGCGCTTCTCTGACCCCCAGGACCTGTCCTTGCTGTCGGCGGCAGGGGGACAGGAATGAAGGAGGAGAAAGCAGCCCTTTCCCAGCTGCCGACAGGAAGGAGACATCCCAGGGTTTGGAGAAGTGCTTGTGCAGCGCTTCTCCAAACCCCGGGACCTGTCCATGCTGTCGGCGGCAGGGGGACAGGAATGAAGGAGGAGAAAGGGCTGCTTTCTCCTCCTTCCTTCCTCTCCCCCAGCTGCCAACAGGAAGGAGACATCCCGGGGTTCGGAGAAGCGCTTGTGCAGCGTTTCTCCGAACCCCGGGACCTACGCCGGGGAGGAGAGGCTCCTTCCCCGCCCTGGCCTGGCCTGGCCTGGCTGGAGGCAGCACCGGGGCCGGCCGCGAGCCCTGCGTTGGCAAGGCGGGAAGCCCCGTTTCTCCGTGGGACACAAACGCTTACCTCGCCGCTGCTGCTTCGCGGCCTCCCGCCACCGGAGGAGCCGGACCGGGCTCCTCAAAGGCGCCCTTCCTCCCCCCCCCATTCACCTCCGCCGGCCTCCACCCTCGCTTCCCCGACGTGCCCTGCATTGAGGCAGTGTCTGGCCGGGAGCAGCGGTTGGAGGAGGCAGGGGGGGGGGAGTGTGTGTGTGTGCAGTCTCTTCGTCCAGTCCCTGTGTCCGTGGGGCACATGCGCAGTAGCGCGGACACAGGGACACAGGGAATGGACGCAGAGACACTTGCACTTTATTATATAGGATACATGGAATAATGTAGTTGTGAAGGAGATAGGGTGATGGATCTCTCTGGTGCTGATCTCCCTGACACCCCTCTTGCAAACAGAGATAGGCCAGAAGTGGAGCGACATTGAGTCACATGTAATGCTCTTCATGAAAGCAGCTGTCAAGATCATCAGAGGCTGCGTTCACACCATACATTTAAAATACTGTGATACCCCTTCAAACACCCATGGTTTCTTCCAAAGAATTCTGGGAGCTGTAGTTTGCTAAGGGTACTGAGAGTTGTTAGGAGATGCCTTTCCCCCTCACAGAGTTCTCCGGGAAGATGAATTGATTGTCAAAGCACTTTGAGAATTGTAGCTCTGTGAGGGGAGTAGGGGTAAAAATGGCAGCCACCGCTTAAAGAAAAACTGAAGTGGCCACTGACCACCGTCCATCTCTCTCCCCCCCCCCCATATAATGTTGAAACATCAAAAATATAGTAGACAACGGAGAAAAGAAGCAAGCCAGCATTTACTGCTACCACCAGAAAATGCAAGTTTCCGTTGACCATGAAGAAGCATAAACGAGAGTACCAAATAGTATTCATGTCCACTTGTTTCCCCCACTCACCCACTATTTGTAGTGGAGCCAATGAAAACTGAGACAAAGTGAACCTATTTGGTTTGGCTTACTATGGGCCCAAGTCAACGGTGTGTCAACAGGGCTAGGGCTCGTCCACCAAATTGTTTTGGAAACAGGCTGTAAGTTGCTGGGGGGGGGGAGACCTTTTTGTTTACCAAGGCCTTTTAAACAACTGAAGCTCTATAGTCTGGTCCCTTTACTTTGAAAGGTTGTGTTGTCATTGTGTGTTTTTAGTTTTAAGTGTTTTATATTGCATTTTAATTGACACACTTGCTCTGTGAGCTACCTGGAGAACTTTAGTTATGGGGCAGCTATATAAATTCAGTTAATGAATAAAATAACATGAATGAATGAAATGTAACTGCTATGCAGGGTATACACAACAGTGTCAAACCACATGTGAAATTAAATGCATCTTTGCATCCAGTGTGCAGGTTGCATATCTTAATAGTTCACAGGGTCAGAGCAGACATGGGGGAAGGAATTTTAACCCTTCCCTCCTCTACTGTGGTTCAGAGGAAATCCTTATGGGGGGGAGATTTCCACCCAAAACAAACACCAGCTTCAGGAAACGGATTTTCCTCAAAACTGTGGGATTGGTGGAAAAGGTTAAATTCCCTATTTAAGCCTGTTGTGAGCCTAATAATCATTAGTCCCTTCAGCAGATGCAATAAACAAAAACAAAAACCCCTTCACCCTACTTGCATTATTACTTGCAAAGATGCATTTAATGTTGTGTGTATTATGCTCCTGAGAACAGAACCTTACTCTAACCTTTATTCCATATATTAGCAGTAGGTTTTCCTTTCTGTCCCAGAATGGAAGATGAGCACCTCCAGCAAAGAGAACAGTCTTGAGTTATTCCAACTATTACCCATTTCAGAGCACATTTCATGCTGTTTCGAATGCTGTGTGTTGTTGTTTTACAGATGGCGGGTTCTCTGGCGGGTGGCCTGCCACAAGCCACAGAAATTCTTCACAACAAATCTTGTTGTGTGAGCAAGTGCTGGGATGTCCCATGGATAACACCACAACGCACCACCATGATTATAAACTGTAGGTCCAACTGCAGTTCATTTCTCATATTCCCAAATCTTTTCCATACTTTTGGCAGGGTTGTGCCTCAGTCCCCAAGCTTTTGCTCCACCTTTCTTGTTTCCCTAATCTATTTAATGCTAGCCAGCTGTTTGCAGTCAGCCTTAAAAACTATAACTAAATTAGCATTCCTGCTGAAGCGTAGTCCCTGAGTGGATATTCTCTACATTACTGACATAGCCCATTAATGTTTCTAGAGGATCAGATGGGGCTTTGCTTTCATTTGCTACAAAACAGCATTTCATACCAACAAATAAACAACAATGGACATTGTTTAGATCAGGCTGGCTGGCTCGAGAGACTATGCCCTCCCACAAGTCCACAAAAAACAACAACAACCCAATCCTTTGCTCCCAGTACGTTTCCGAGCACAATTCAAAGTGTTGGTACTGACCTTTAAAGCCCTAAACGGCCTCGGTCCTGTATACCTGAAGGAGCGTCTCCATCCCCACCATTCAGCCCAGACACTTAGATCCAGCACTCAGGGCCTTCTGGCGGTTCCCTCATTGCGAGAAGTGAGGTTACAGGGAACCAGACAGAGGGCCTTCTCGGTAGTGGCACCCGCCCTGTGGAACGCCCTCCCATCAGATGTCAAGGCAATAAGCAACTATTTTACATTTAGAAGACCACTGAAGGCGGGCCTGTTTAGGGAAGTTTTTAATGTTTGATGCTGTACTGTTTTTAATATTCGGTTGGAAGCCGCCCAAGCCAGATGGGTGGGGTATAAATAATAAATTATTATTATTATTTGCATGTCTGAATATATTAGATCCAGATTATAAATAGTTGCTCACATCTGAAACCCTCTTGGTCTGGGGTGGGGCTTTTTGAAAAGAATGAGAGAGAGATGGAAATTAGACACATGGAAATGACAACCTCCACCCAAGAATCTGTTGCCCCAAACGCCTGTTTTATTTTGCTTTGTGGTAGATTCAGATCCTGTTTAGTATCTACGTTTTTTGCTGCTGAAGGTGGTATTTTCTACTTCCATTGACACCTATTCATGAGACATGTCTAGGAGCAAAAGAAGCTTCCTTATAATGAGTCATGCCATTGGACCATCCAGTTTAGTATTATCAGCACCGAGTGGCTCTCCAGGGCTTCCGACAGGAGTATTTCCCAGCTCTGTACTAGGAGATGCCATGGATTCAACTTCAGACCTTTGTGCGTACTTACGCTAGGGCAGGCATCCCCAAACTTCGGCCCTCCAGATGTTTTGCACTACAATTCCCATAATCCCTGACCACTGGTCCTGTTAGCTAGGGATCATGGGAGTTGTAGGCCAAAACATCTGGAGGGCCACAGTTTGGGGATGCCTGCGCTAGGGCTACATTCAAACCAAACACAATATCACTTTAAACAGTCACAGCCCCCCCCCCAAGAATTATGGGAACTGTAGTCTGTTGAGAGTGCTGATTAGGAGACCTCTCTTCCCCTAACAATTCTTACAGCTCCCTGTGAAGAGGGGTTGATTCTTAAAGCCACTTTGGGGATTGTAGCTCTAGGAATGGAATAGGGGTCTGATAAAGAACTCTCAACACCTTAATGAACTACAGCTCCCGGAATTCTTTGGGGGGAAGCCATGACTTTAAAGTGGTACCATAGTGCTTTAAATGTATGGTCTGGATGTGGCCCAAGACAGCCCCTCTCCATTTCCATCTGGTTGGAACTGGATATTATCGTGTTGTGAGTTTGTTAACAGCTCGATCTCTGTGAACAAGTGGCCAGGGACCTGATGAATACTAATGTATTGTTTCTTAATTACAGGTAGGTAGCCGTGTTGGTCTGACGTAGTCTAATCAAAATTTAAAAAATCCTTCCAGCAGCACCTTAAAGACCAACTAAGTTTTTATTTTTGGAAAGCTCATACCAAAATAAAAACTTAATTGGTCTTTAAGGTGCTGCTGGAAGGAATTTTTGTTTTGTTTCTTAATGTCATGGTTTCCTGAATGAGCAGTTCACCTGTGCTAAGAGCTGGGATCTGAGATGAGTGCTCTGAAGGCTGGTGTTAGAAATAGCCAATTTGCAGTTTGAACTTAGATAAGACAGAGAACTGAGAGTTCCTTATTCAAATTATATGCAAACAGGGGGGCACCCTGATGTGGGGTGTGTGTGTGTGTGTGTGTGTGTGTGCACAAGCTGCCTGCAGGAAATCCAATGCACATAGTGGTGTTTGCTCATTGGAGTGTATTTGCCTTCATTATGCTCTCTTTGTATATCTGATGTGCCTGCATAGCACTGACCTTCCCACCTTCTTGTCCCTCCCCTGACCCTTCCAGTAAGTGGCAGGAACTCTGCTGCTAGGAAGCCAGGTGTGCAAACTGACCGCTCCTGGAAAGTGAGGAGCATGTAAAAATACACATATAGCTGTAACCAAAAACAGTAGTTGCACAAATAAAAAAATTCCTTCAGTAGCACCTTAAAGACCAACTAAGTTTTTATTTTGGTATGAGCTTTCGTGTGCATGCACACTTCTTCAGATACAGTGAAATGGAAATTTCCAGGCACTTATGTAGAGAAGGGGTGGGGAGGGGTGGGGATGGGGAGGGGGGATCACAGTTGCACAGATATTTCTCCATGCCTTCTGCATAATATTCAGTGCCAACTACTAGTGTCCTCCTGACCACACCATTGGCATAAAGGATTGGTGGGGGCTGGGGCTGGGGCTGGGGCTGGGGCTGGTGGAAACCAATGTTTATTGTGGCTAGTTGAGGAATTGAATAGGTTTGTAGGAAGAGGATGGAGTGAAATTGACCATAAAGTCGCAGGGAGTGTGAAACGACTTGCACAATGTTTACCTACAGATGAGAGAGTCCATAGTTCCAGATTTTAAAGTCGTGGAAACTGTGAGTAATTGCCAGCTTGTGAGCTCTTTGCATAAATTCTACAATGCAGTAAGGTGTTATTTCTTCCTCCGTTTCTTTCTAGCTTTGGGTTACATGGTTCTGCTGTAAGAGAGCATATTGCTAGCTGGATGTTTCCACTGCCAATTCTGCTGTGAGCTATGAACTCCCTCATGGGGATAGATAATGGATAGTTTGTGGCTTTGTGGGATCCTTTGGGTTGTTTGGTTACCCTTCGTTATGATGATTTTGCTGTCTTTGTTAGGCAGTGCTTGAAAAGAAAGATGCTTTGCAATGCCTTTCAGGGCCAGGTGTTTTGGTCGAAACTGGTTTCCCTATTGACAAGCCATGCCATTTCAGATGTTGGTGTGCTCTTAAGGTTATGGGCCTGACACACCCATAGGAATTGTTCCATTGTGTTTCTGCCTTCACATTAAGAACCCAGCAATGGGTCATATTTCCATTTGTGGACATTGTCTAAGATTGCATGGGGCTTTGCATTCATTGACCTCAGACTCTTATTTCATGTCAGTGGCAGTTTAATGTTTCCAGAACTCTGAGGATTCCTTTAAAAACAAGAGTTTGTTTGTAAAGACTGCACACTTTCCACACCCCTGAGCTTGAAATGCATGCAATAGCCTGCATCGTTGTCTTTTTCTCTTTGTGTATTGTTCGTTTCAGCAGTTTAATGCCTTGTTTCTAGTGGTATATAGCTCCGACATTAGTACTAATATCCCTATAGAACAGGGGTGGTTAATGTTTATTTTTTGACTTGAGGATGATATTGATCATTGGCCAACTCTCCAAGGGCCTTATGTCAGCAGTGGGTGTGGCCAAAGTAGGTGTAGCCACAGCACCTGCCCTCTCATGCACACACTGAGAGCTGGCAAGAGCCCCATGAAAACAGGAAGGAAAGTTCTGCTGTGCTCGAATGTTTCAGCAGTACTTACTCAACACTACTACTGAAAAAGCAAATAGTCAGGGACCTGGAAGGCCACTAAAAATCGATGGATGTCTAGGTCGTAGGCTCACCACCTCTGCTGTAGATTGTTGGAGAGATGATTCAGTGCTGTCTTTAAGAAGTTTCTCCTACTCCCCTCTTAAACGCAATAGAGTTAGTCTTGCCTTTCAGAGCAGCAAAGAAGAAGCCCTCTTCCCTGTGATGGCCCTTCATCATATTTTAAGAGAGTTGTCATGCACCCCTTTCGGTTTTCTGTTCTCTAGGCTAAACATGCCCAGTGCTCCTACAATTTGTCCTCGTAAGACTTATCCTCCAAACCACTGATCATCTTCACTGCCAACAATGGCTTGATTTCCAACTAAGTCATACTCAAGGTGGTTGTTGTTTAGTCGTTTAGTCACGTCTGACTCTTCGTGACCCCATGGACCAGAGCACGCCAAGCACGCCTGTCTTCCACTGCCTCCCGCAGTTTGGTCAGACTCATGTTGGTGGCTTCGAGAACACTCAAGGTAGACTCACTGAAATCAATGGATATGGTTTTTTTTAAAAATGAAATATATTTTTATTGAACCAATTTAACAAAACAAATTATCAATCAATATAGCCAATTACATTCCCCCTTTTTATACCCTCCCATCCTTCCCTCTCCCACCCTCCAGAGACTTCCCTCAGCTCCCCCTCTGATTTGTTTACACATATTATTCTCTGCATGTTATAAAGTTGTACATATCATTGCCTTATCTATCCTATGCTCTACTAATAAACGGTGGATGTTTATTCAAAACCTGCCAAAGGAGTCCAAGCCCTTTTGTTGTCTTTTTAAATAGTTTGTAAAAAGTTCCCATTCTTGCTTAAAGTCACGGTTGTCCCCTCGTAGTTTATATGTTAGCTTTGCCAGTTCCGCATAGCTCATCAGTCTTTCTTGTCATTGTTCTTTCGTTGGGACTTCCTCATTCTTCCATCCTTGTACTAACAAGACTCTTGCCGCTGTTGTAGCATACATGAATAAGTTCTTTGTTTTCCTTGGCAGGTCTTGTCCTAAGATCCCTAACAAAAATGCTTCTGTTTTTTTGTTTTTTTTACAAATGTCATTTAAAACATTTTTTTCAATTCATTATATATCATCTCCCAAAATCTTTTGACTTCTCTGCATTCCCACTACATATGATAGAAAGTACCTTCTTTTTCCTTACATTTTCAACATGTATTTGACATGTATAGAACAGTCTGTAAATTTCAAATCTGCTTTCCACAGTTTTTCCCAGTCCTCAAATTGTATATTATGTCCTATATGTTGCACCCATTTAATCAGATGAGGAGGTTAAATAACCGATTTAACCTCCTCATCTTTCATTTCCCATTCTAGCAGAATACTATATGCTTTCTTCAGTAGCTTCGTGTCTACTTCTATAACCTCATTTTGGAATCTAGAGATAGTGTAGCTAAACCCTTTTTTGTTATCTTCCTTATACATCTCATTTGTCTGTAATGCAACCAACTCTGAACATAGTCTTTAATTTCATTGTAATCTTTTAATTTCCATTTTCCTTCTTGATCTCTCAATAAATCTCTGTATGTGGCAACTTTCCCTTTTTGCCAAGTGGATGGAGTAATGATGCTTCAGTTGGTGATAGCCACCAAGGTGTTTTTTGTTCTATTAGATCAGGCATCCCCAAACTTCGGCCTTCCAGATGTTTTGGACTACAATTCCCATCTTCCCCGACCACTGGTCCTGTTAGCTAGGGATCATGGGAGTTGTAGGCCAAAAAATCTGGAGGACCGCAGTTTGGGGATGCCTATATTAGATCTTTGTACCTCTCCCATACTCTCATTAATGATCTCCTAATTAAATGATTATAGCATCCTTTATGTACTTTCCCTTTCCCATACCATAAGTATGCATGCCATCCATATGTGTTATCATGGCCTTCTAAATCTAATGCTTCTTCCTTTTCCAGTTTTATCCAGTCCCTAATCCAAACCAAACATGCAGCCTCATAGTACAGTTTAAAGTCTGGAAGGGTGAAGCCTCCTCTTTCTTTTGTATATACTTTATACTGTACACATTTATGTTCTTTGTTGTTAACCATATCCCTAGATATTTTACTTTTTTATGAATTTCTATCTCTATACTTTGCACCACATCTTTCTTCTATTCTTCTTTTAGATTTTTAACTAATAATTTAATTTCTATTTAATTTAAATCCTGCCACTTCCCCAAATTCTTGAATTTTTTCTATTACCCTAGGGAGAGAATTTTTTGGGTCTTCAGCCGTAATTACTAAATTATCAGCAAAGGCTTTTAATTTAAATTCATTTTTTCCAGTTTTTATTCCTGTAATCTCTTTATCTGCTCTTGTATTTCTTGCAAGTACTTCCAGGACCAAGATGAACAACAATGGTGATAACGGACATCCTTGCCTAGTTCCTTTTTGTATTTTACATTCATTCGTTATCACCTGATTTACAATTAACTTTGCATTTTTTTCTGAATATATTGCTTGTATTCCTTTTAAAAAATTTATATCCACAATTAATTTCTTCAAGCAATTTTTTCATGAAATCCCAGGAAATGTTGTAAAAAGCTTTTTCAGCATCTATAAACATCATTCTCTTTCATTTGTCTACCTGGAAGAAATCCTGCCTGATCTTGATGTATATATTCACCTAGGGTTTCTTTCATTCTATTAGCTAAAATATTTGCAAATAATTTGTAATCATTATTTAATAATGAGATAGGCCTATAATTTTTTATTTGCATTAAATCTGAATCTTGTTTTGGAATCACTGTTTTATAAGCTTCCTTCCATGTTCCTAGAATTTCACCTGTCTTTAGAATCTCATTCATCACATCTAATGGATGTGGTTAATTTAAGCCTGCTGATTTCACTTGGTCTACTGCTTTAATTGAACTGGATTCAACCCCCTCTAAATCAGTGGTGTTCTCTCTGTGATGGTCCACTCGCAATGCAATTACTCACTTAGCAGAGCAGCTATTGAGCGATTACTGTGATTTGCAAACCAGGCTGTAGCCTACAAAGGGGAGCAAGATAATAATAAGCAAAATCCATAGTGCCCCTTAAAAGAATTGCAAGAGGCCAGACTGAGGAGGAGTCCTGATTTTATCCATAACCCCAGTAATACATATGCTTAACCTGTTATTTTAAGCTTGTTCTTTTCTCATTCATAATTGTGTGTATGGAACCCAATCAAGACAACTTCCCATCTAACAAATATTCTTTCAGTGAAATTGAACATTATTGCTTATGGTTTGAGAAGCCTTCCAGTTGACTAGCTAATTCTGTGAGATACTATAGGATATAGGATATAGCACTCACTAATAGGAAATAATAAAATTGCCAGGGCTATGCAAAACTGCTTCCTGAACTGCTAATTTCACAGGGCTAACCGTGTCCACCTAAAGGAAATGGACTATTCAAACAACCTGTTTCTGTACTAATTGAGAACAGGATTGACTAATGTCACTTAGCAGGAACAGGAAACGTGTTGGGAAACCATCTCCCAAGAGAAGGTGACAAAGGTTGTGGAGGATACTTCAAGGCTGAGACCCCACCCTGTGAGCTCAGGGAACGAATTAACAGGATTTCCTAGGCAACTCAGCAGATGCTTATCTAGACTGGAGGAACTCTTCAGATGTACTAATTGGGTCAAAGAACGAAAAATGCAGATTAAAACAAAAATAGCCAGGAAGGATTATAGTAAATGGTAACTGCGAGGAGAAAATATTTAGACTAGAGCTCCGGGCAAAAGGCCTCTTGAAATTCTCCACCCTATTTGTGGATGGAGAAACTGGAGACACCATTTCAAAGAACCGTAGAAATGCAGAATTGGAAGGAGGCTAAATGATCATCTAGTCCAACCCCCTGCAATGCAAGAATCACAGCTGAACTCACGAGTAGGTTGTCCGTCTCATTCCAAGGAAGACTGGCATGGCTATAAGCTTTCAACAGGTCCTTTTACTTAGTCACGTCAGCCATTTCTTATAGCAGAAACGAGAAGGAAAGGTGAAAAACAAACTAAACTTACAACTCAGGAAGGCCACTTCGCTTCCTGAGCCCTTACTACCTTTTTCCTTTCAGTAAAGGTAAAGGGACCCCTGACCATTAGGTCCAGTCATGACCGATTCTGGGGTTGCACGCTCATCTCGCATTATTGGCCAAGGGAGCCGGCGTACAGCTTGCAGGTCATGTGGCCAGCATGACAAAGCCGCTTCTGGCGAACCAGAGCAGCACACGGAAGCACCGTTTACCTTCCCGCTGTAGCGGTCCCTATTTATCTACTTGCACTTTGACGTGCTTTCGAACTGCTAGGTTGGCAGGAGCTGGGACCGAGCAACGGGAGCTCACCCTGTCGCAGGGATTCGAACCGCTGACCTTCTGATCAGCAAGCCCTAGGCTCTGTGGTTTAACCCAGAGCGCCACCTGCGTCCCTTTCAGTAGTGTGTATTAATTAACAACAGGGCACACTGGTAGCAGTAGGTTGTTTTGGTTTTGCTGCCTGGCCACCATTTTGCCTCTTCTGTAAAGCTGGATTTATTGCCACTTCCGGATATTGGGGGCAGGGGACGACTCAGCTCTAATTGAGACAGTTGCAAAATAATCAATGGAGATCATGCAAAAGAAGGCTGTTGCTTTTTAAAGGTCCTAACCTTAGGGAGAGTTGCTGCCACTTTAAAGGATAAGCCTCCATGCCCTTAGCTCAAGGAGTGTGACCAGATGTACCCTGAATAAAACCTTGATCTTGCATGGCCCTATTCCAGTGCATAGCACTGTGGTTCATTGCAATAAGTTTGTTCAACCAACCTTACGAGGTGGAACATCCTGACCCATCTAATCCTTCATAATCTGTCAACATAAATAATACCTCTTAGGAGGAGAGGGAGTCACATACGCAACTCAAGATAGGGTCAAGTAGTGAACTGGTCTCCTGCCAATGGAAAACGCAGATAAAGAACACTGTTTGGTTGTGCTTGGGGGGCCGAGGGAGACCATGATCGTGAAGAGCTTTTTTTAATTGCCTGTAAAGTTGTGAGGGGTTTTTTTATAACAGTGAGCCTGAACATCCCTTGAATAAAACATTGAACATACTGTATATGGGCCCATAGGAACAGTGTGCGTGGCTGACAACCGCTTCCAATCATTGTTAATGATGCTGAGCTAGATGGACCAATGATCTGATTCGATATAAGGCAGCTTCCTATGTTCCCGGGCTTGCAGCAATCTGTGCACACCTTAGTTCTGCTTGCTGAATGCAAGCTGGGGCCCTTGACTGTATCCCTGCTTCAAATATTTGCCACTCTCTTATTTGAGATGGTGATGTAGAATACTTGAGCACAAATGGCAGAGGGCTGGCACAGAGTTTGACCAAGCATGCCAGAGAATGTCTTTATGAGCATATGAAACGACAAGAGCAAAGAGCATGCAGAAACATGGAAAATTTGTTCAAAGCCACAAATATGGGCCGGCTTGCAGGCAAAATAGGAAAAAAATAGGGATGAACCATATCACTCATAATTTCCATAGGTTCAAAATGTTTTAGAAACCTTGTTTTGATCATCGGATTTACAGTTTTGGCTTTTAGAATTACAGCAGCTGGTTTGAAATTATGATCCTAAGGTAAACTAGGAGTGGATGGCTTGTATACAGCTGCATACAAACAAGTCTAACTCCTGGAAATTAAGCATTAAATTAATAAACTTTCATTCTTATCAGAATCACTCACCTTCAGCCATATGCAGCAAAATTGGTTTGACCAAATCATGATGGACTTTCCCCCCCTTTTTTAAAAAAAAGACTATTTATGTGTTGTTTTGGATTGTGCACAGAAGAAAGTATTTAATGCTCTGGTTGCCTTGCCCAATCTACTTGCACCATAAAACTGTTTTGCTGAGGCATCTCGATACATATTTCATTGCAGGCTTACATCGTCTTCTTCTTGCCTACAATACCGCCCAATCTTTTGGAACAGAAAGACAGAGAGAGAGCTCATTTGACACTTTTATAGAGACATGCAACATTTTGCTTCCAATGATATAAAAAAGCCCAGCATCAGAGCACGAGTTTCAAAAAAAAACAAAATGCCATGTTTAAAACATTTTTATCTCATCAGGATTCAGGAATTTTGAAACTTGCTGGGTGGTGGACGCATTAAAAAGACCCTTAAATATACGGCTCACATCTTGGATTTTGTACAAGAGCTATCTTCCATTCCAAGAACAGAAAATAGTTGACTGTGCACCCAATTCTGAAACTTTTATCAGTAGCTATTTCAGTATTGGACAACAAATATTTAATGCTTGATCCAGTTAAAATAATATGCTGTAAAGATGGTCTATATTTCTTCCAGAATGTGTTCACTGAAGTCAGGCTTTGCACTGCGTGTATGATAGAAATTAAATTTTCCATTATATTCCTTCAACCAGGAACATGTGTTGGGAGTTCATGCAAATTTAGAACAGATAATAAACCAGTTCATATAAAATGAGAACTATATCTCAAGGGGTCAGAGTTCAAACAGAATCCTACCTATAGCTTTTGCAGATGATAGAAGCCCTGTCTCCAGTCCAGCAAGGGAGATTCTCATACGCAGATGATGAAATGTGTACGAGCATCTATAATGCAGTGCATATCAGAGATCTCACTGATGAATTGCTGATATGGATGGGATACAGATCTTGAGTCACCGGCTTCATGTAGGATGTGTAACTGGAGCTGGGTCTATTCATATATGCCGAGAGCGCACAGAGAGCAATGTTATGTTGAAGAGAAAAAGATTTTCTGCCACCTTGAGACAGTTTTATACAGCGTCAGGAAACACAGCACCAGGTCTGGCTCACCTCGTGGGACGGAACCACAGTGCTAGCTTCCAGCAGTGGCGCCACTACTGCTTACTAGAAAGGGAGGGGACAAGGTGATGGGGAGGTCAGGCCTCTGCAGGTGCAGAACCAATCTAAAGCTCTCACTGGTGCCTTTGTACAGCCCCAATTTCCCTTCCATGCCATCCCTCTCCCTCCCAGCAAGCTGCATTGCAGCTCCATTGCAGCAGGTGAGCCTCCTTGGCACAGCACTATAGCTTTTTCTGGCTGTTAACCAGAAAAGGGAGGGCCAGCTTGAGGAATGTGGCATTGTGCATTCCAGTATACACATAGGTTCCAATGTGCATGCTTATACATATTGAAATCTGCGAGTGTATTATTTTATTGACTTTGGAGGGTGTCCGTGGTTTAAATGGTTGTCAGAATGCTCTGCCGTGCGCTCCGCTTCTTCTGTCCTGTGCCACTGCAAAAACTTCCAAAGACATCTACCAAGGCAACTGCTTTGGCATGCACATATTCAGATGTGCTCGGAGGGAAAATAATCCCCCCCAAATGTGCTCATGTAAATCGGCTCTCCGTTAGGAAGAGAGGGGATTTGAATAGCTAAAGAGCTGGTCCTTTGGAGCCTACTGATACAGGCACCACCCTTTCTCAGTGGGACCCTATAAGAAGCGAGCAATTTTGGAATAATGTCCTTAGATTCTTGCTTTTTCCCATAGGCAGAAGAACAGCATCTCATAGCCAACTATATGGAATTCTTCAGAGACAATGCGAATGGAATAGTTCCCCTCCACCCAAGAACAGCAGGAGATTGTCCATCAGCACCACTAATGTTGTTTTCTGTCCCAAATTCTGGCGCAAATCCATATTGTTCTGGGTTTAGAATATTGGCGTCATCTGCAGAAGTATGCAAGTGGCCTTTGGCTAACTTCTCTCAAATGTGTGCTGTTCTGTGCTGTAGTCAGTCAGTATCTATGGGCTTTCCTCTCTTTGTTTATGTGGCCCTTTGATCAACATATACTCTGTGAAAAACGCGGGTAGACAGCTTCTGGGTCTCTTGCCTTGTGGTGGGTTTGACAGAAGCCTTGCTTCAATTGTGCAGGAGCCTAACTGTTTCATTTCAGACTCATTCAGACCCCCCACCCCCACCCCAGCCATGTGCCAATATTCCTGTTTCACCACTAAGAATAGGACTTAGCCATGTCTTTTTAAATCCTAGAAAACAAATTTAGTTAACTTGTCTTTGAAACTACTACTGAGCTAGTCAGCCACTCTCAGTGACTGCACGGAAGGGCAAGATATTGCCGAAATGAATCTTAAAACTTATTTGTTATTTTACCAGGTTCCCCACCACCATTGATGAAAGGAAAGGAAAAAATGTATAAAATTGGACAAGAACATGTCCTGCAATACTTTGTAAAATCATTTGTACAGTCTTATTCATTTGGGAACTTTAGAAGGTGATCAAAAGCGTTTGTCTGGATGGATTAACATCTACAGGGAAGACACAAAACTTCAAGACTCTCATATGGCATTTTTCATTCACAGGAATACTCCCATAACCTCCTCATGTTTAAAAATGTTGTCACGGGAATGGGTGTTTAATAACCGTTCCAAATAAAGACCCGTGTCTGCCAAGATTTTCAACAAACCCTCATCTCTCTCAAAAGTACAAACCTATATAATCCCTTCCTGCGCAATGGGTTGAAATGTAGGGGTAGCGATGGATCTATTTCAGTTTCTCATATTCGGTTCCTCCCATTTCAGTTGTTGATCTTTTTGGCCAAAGTGGTTGAAATTCAGGATGTATGGCAACCCTAACTTATGTCTTTACTTACCCAAGTCTAAGTAAAGTTTAAAACATACTTATGCCTGAAGGTGAGGAATTGTGCTTGTGCGCATTTTCCCTGTGGAGTATGTCTGTGAGGGACATTTCTTGTTATAGTACCATGGTTTTATCTTTAAACCCAGTTACCTAGCCAGTTCAGTAAAAAGTTTTGGTGCATAGAATGTTTATTTGCTTGGGTTCTATTCAATGTCCCTCCTTCCATTCATGGGAGGTTCTTTGATCTGGTGGAGGCTTCCATGAATGGAAGAAGGAAATTGGTTTTCATGATTTTTCCCTTTCTTCTTCAACCCCTCTCCCATGCTGTTGCAAAGCTCTGGGGCATTGGTAGCTGGAGAGGGAATAGCAAATACTGTAAGCAGAAATTACCTCCCTCCACCTTCCATTCATGACATCCTTTGGTGAATCAAAGCCTCCTGTTCATATATGGTGGCCATAACAGTTTAACTGAATCTACTAGGCAATAAAGCCCTTTATTTTCATTTAGAATTTTTGTATCAACTTTCTAAGAAGGTGTGCAAGAGAACTTGCAAAAATAAAAAGCATTAAACATAAAAAAGATAAAACTCACAAACAATAAAAGAATTATAACCTGTAAAACATCACCAGTAAAAAAAACACCGACCAGTAAATCTCAAAACACAAACACCTAAGATACTCAGACTTTTAATTGGAGATAGGAAATATGTGTTTATTTTCATAGTCTCCATGTGGATGAGAATAAACAATCCTAGAATCTAAGTTACATATTTAAAACAGTGTAAGTCATATTTTGATGGGTGGGGGGAACACAGAAGATTCTTCAGAACGCATTCATAAGTCTCTTTGAAAACAGTTGGTTTAAATTTCCAAATAGCACTGATTTCAAAGGGACAGTATCAAAACACATGCAAAAAATAAAAACCTAAATAAAGCACAATAAATTATTTCACTGCTTAGGTATTGGATTTCAAAGGGATAAGAGAGAACACACAAGGATATTAGAGTGGCCTATATTGGATCTTTGGGAATTGCTGTCAAATATTGATGAAAACAGAGAGACTGTAGGAGATCAGATAAAAGGAAGAAATGATTACATTTGGAAGAACAATGTGAAAACTGTAGCCAACGGAGACTTCAAATGTAAGTGAATAGCAATCCACCAAAGAACAAAGTTGGAGGATATCCCAATCATCCCACTCCATTTACAGTCAAGCAGCATATGTAAAGATTTTATATCACATTTCCCCCACTATTTGAAACTTACAAAACATTGTCTTTGAAGGCTTTGGCTGCACGCGACTGTTACTGTTTGTCAATAAGCTTGTGACTGGAATGCATGAAAACCAAAGACAATGCCAGTTTCAATGCTAGTCCTATAACCTTCTGATTAAATGACTACAGTAACTTGCCTAGCAAGTTTAGTCCTTGATGCACAGTTATAGTAGATATACCGTTTTGTGGCTGCTGCTTCACAAGCAATGCATTGTAGCCTTAGAGCCATGAACAGGGTTGGCTCAAGATTTGAGTTAGGAGTGAGGTTATAGTAGCCCTCAATTTTTGGCATTCCCCACTCATGGCAGTAGGTAGCCCCTCTCTTCATCTATTTCCATCCAGACATGGGTGGGCAGATTAACCTTCCAAAGTGGTATGATAGCCACCTTCAAATATCTAAAGGGCGAGAAGGTGGAAAAAGCTGGTTTTCTCCTGCTCGATAGGATGGATTTCCTTGGAAGGTGGTGGACTCACCTTCATTGGAAGTTGTTAAGCAGAGGTTAGATGGCCATCTGTCTTGGGTGCTTTAGTTGAGATACTTGCAATGCAGGGGGTTGGATTTGATGACCCTTGAGGTACCTTCCAACTCAAGATTCTCTTGAAACTTGTATAAATAGCTTTGGTTCAGATCAGGACCAAAAAATAACCAAGGATACAATAATATGCCAGAGAGCTTCAGAAGATTCAGTTATTGCTTAAGCAAGGACAAACTGGAACAGGAAGCCCTGTTATACTTCATCTGGCCCAGAAAGATCCAACACTCAGCCTGGGGGAGTACAGTCATTCCAGGGCGGAAAGGCAATTCATTGCAAAGCCTCGGCCCACGGTCCAGTGCTTCACCCCCATGGGGCAGCTGCACACAGGTCCAGCAGTTCCTGACATGAGAATCTGTGTTCCATTTATAAGTCACATGTAAACGTAAGACCTCTTAATAGTTAATCTTACAGAAATCTTACAGAAACTTAATGGAAAACTATTAAGTTTCCATTTCTCCCAGCTTCTCATTTTTCCAGCAATACACTTGCACCACTTCCTCCTCAGTTTGCACATTTTGTTTAAAGTCTGCGCACAAAAAAAATGGTAAACATTTTTGTTCATAGTCCTCCTGATATACACATTCTTTTACTCAATTTTGTCGAATATGATTCATTGCAAGTAGGCCCTCCTAATATAATACATTTTTTTTGTTTATATATAGATAGAGATTTATTGTGTGCATTTTCTCAATGTATACTTATTCTTTACTGCATGTTCAGATAGAGATCTGTGCCACACAAATACTGGGGAAGTGTGACTTTCAAAGCATAGCTGTGTTTCATTTTGCGTATTGGTCCTGCAAGTGGACCCATTTCTCCCCTGTCCTTATAGCATAGCTGTCAAGTTTTCCCTTTTCTCGCGAGGAAGCGTATTCAGCATAAGGGAATTTCCCTTTTAAAAAAGGGAGAACTTGACAGCTATGTTATAGCCAGGGCCTAGCTGACTTGTGTGAGGTGATCTTGAGTATACAGCCTGGATTAGGAACATCAGAGGTACATGGTTGAATTGGAATGAAATATGTTTTGGGGATTATGGTGCTGGAGGAGACTCTTGAGAGTCCCATGGACTGCAAGAAGATCAAACCTATCCATTCTTAAGGAAATCAGCCCTGAGTGCTCATTGGAAGGACAGATCGTGAAGCTGAGGCTCCAATACTTTGGCCACCTCATGAGAAGAGAAGAATCCTTGGAAAAGACCCTGATGTTGGGAAAGATTGAGGGCACTAGGAGAAGGGGACGACAGAGGACAAGATGGTTGGACAGTGTTCTCGAAGCTACGAACATGTTTGACCAAACTGCGGGAGACAGTGGAAGACAGGAGTGCCTGGCGTGCTATGGTCCATGGGGTCACGAAGAGTCGGACACGACTAAACGACTAAACAACAACAACAATGTTTTGGGGAACTCTGATGTTCCGCGAAACAGAGCTTGAACATTTTTGGTGAAACTGAACAATAGATCAGTGTCCTATGGTGAACCAAAACATTAAAGTCAAATCTATGAAACAAAAGACTTTGTTAGCATCCTGCTTTCCCTGTCTTTATGTTACTTCCCAGACAAAAGATATTTGAAAGAGAGACTTTCAAAACCACAAATTTCCACTCAGATAAGTTTCATGAACAATAGGGGACTTAAGAATGTTCACTGGCAAACACTCCCTGTACTAAGACAAAGAACTGAGTGAAATCTCTCTCTTTTTTTCCCCAGGCTTTAATTTATAATGCTTAATAAGTGGAAATGCCCTTAATTAGTGGCAAAATATGAAGACTATGTTGTTTCCGTAAAGTAGTGTGAAGCTTCTCAAGTTCCTTGGAAATGAAATAGTAGTGAGCGTCATTCAGTCAGTATAGCCTTGCAATTGTTTAATTTTTTTAAACAGCTCGTGTATTTTGAAAAAGATTCTCTTGAAACTTGTATAAATAGCTTTGGTTCAGATCTTCAAAAGATGATGGTGATTTATTCAAGTTCTTACCCGCCCTTTACCATCAGGTCTCAGGAAGGGTTACAACAACTGAAAATTTGATATTAAAAATGGTTAAAACAAATTTCAATTACAGGAACAGCGTAGGTCCTGAAGAAACATATTTCAGGTACCAAAGTCCAGGGTAAAGAGGTGTGTCTTCAGCATTTGACAGAAAATATATGATGAAGGTACCAGATACACCTCTGTGGAGAAGGAATTCCACAACCTACCGTATTTTTCCGTGTATAACATGCCCCCATGTATAAGACGACCCCTATTTTTGGGGACTCCAAATTAAGAAAATGGGGGAAGATTGCCCAGTGTTGTTGAGCTTTCTTTGGTATTAAAATCAAACAAACATTTTAACATTTATTTATGCCATTTTAACAGCTTTTATACACACATCGTACAATATCCATCACTGATCTCTTTTCCTTAAGACTTCCCAATCCATCTCTCTGTGGCATTCTAGCGAAATCTTGATCGGCTGCATATCCTGATATATTCAGATACATCCATTATCATTACAAGTCTTCCTCTTTTGATGTTATCCGCTGCTCATATGTTAACTCCTACTTGTAGGTTAAATTGTATACTGTACCCTCTAAGATAATCTCCAGAACACCACCATCCTTCTCTTATCTTTAACTCATCCTTATTCCTTTGTTGTGCAATCATGGTTGCTAATTCTATGTATTCTATCAATTAGTTCTGCCAAATTTCCTCCATGGGTATCTCTTCTTCTTTCCATTTTTCTGCATATACCAGTGATGTCCAACAGGTTGATGGACATCCATGGTAGATCCCCGTGAGGTTTTGATAGACTGTGGTTGATCTCTGGCTCCCTTTTCTTAGCGTCGCTAAAACTGACTCCTGCCCTGCCCCCTCGCCCTGCCCTCCATTGTTGTTTGATCTACGGAAGGGAAAACGGAGCTTTCTCTGTGCTGCTGTTTTCATCCATAGCTATCTTTTTGAGTGTGACTTTACCCCTTTGCCCCTTGCCTTTAACCCCCCCAAAATGAAAGTTTTTCCCCAGAAAAGCTTTTTTAAACCCCTCCCCCCCAAAAAATGGAGGGTTTGTAAATCACATGTCAACATAAGACTAACTTTTAATTCTGAAAGTAGATTGCAGTCTCTTGAGAGTTGGCCACCCCTGGCATATACTGTTCTAAATGCAGGGGTTGTGTACAGAAAAATATTGAGTGCCTTTTCCTTTGAAGAAGCAATTTAAGGGGAGTAGAGGTCCTATGTGGGTAGGGACTTGTTTCAGATTAGGCCAGCCTCAGTTATGTCTGATGAAAAGGGTGTGATAGCACCCCACATCACCGGAGTACCCCACTTCCAGCACTGAACTTAAAGCTAGGCAAATGCCATTCAGCTCGCATAGAAGACTTCTGCTTGCACGGCAGGTCTTCCCCTTCCTCCTCTGGTGTGCCTCATGCACCAGAAACTGCTCCAGAGTGTTGGGGGACTCTTTAGAGCAGATTTTGGGGAGAGGAGAAGAGAGGGCAGTACTGTTGCATGACTGTAACTCTGCTCGCACAGCATTGGATTCCAGCCAATGGGATGGACTGGTGATCTCTTCATCCCTAGCCATATCCCTTTGGGGAAACTATGGAAGATCATAATTCTCCCTAGTGGAAATCTGAAGGCTTTCCTTTCCAGTGAAATAGATTAACATTGGGGAAATGTGTTGGAAGACTGGCACTCTTTCCACAGCTTTGAATTTCTGCATTTTTCTTTGTTAGCATCATGGCCTCGGTGTTATTTAAGTTTGCTTTTCAGAGAGAGAAAATCAATTTCCTGTTTTGTTTATATAAAGGAGAGGAAATATCTGCCATAGAAGTTTACGAAATGCCTGCTTTGCTCCTTCAAGGATGAATTAGGGTATGTGCCAAATTTTATCTAAATTACTTTTAAGCAAAGGTTGCAACAGTGCTTCAATCAGTGTATATTAATATACATTTTTTTAAAAAATGTATACATTGGGCCAAAATCTGTTTTCAGTATTATATGTATGAGCATTTCTGCTGACTTCAGTATGTAGCGGCATATACACAGAATGGAGAGAACTATTGGGCTGTGTTCTTTCCACTGAGTATATGCAAACATACAAGAGTGTTATCCATTGTCACACAGCTGGAAGCGAGACTAGGCTTTTCCCACAAGTACTAGAAGGACTACAATTAGGAAATCCATGATGTTATGCCTTTGGTTCAGAATCCCCTGGGCTGAAATTTTATATCCACAGACTCAGCCCAGAACATGTTTGTACAATTGAGTTACGTACATAAGCCTACAAATGTTGATGTGAAACTATCTGTGTGATGCCAATGGTAGCTGCGCACTGAGATGCCGCTGTGAAAAAATATTCTAAAATATTTTGAGGTGGGGAACCTCAAACCTAATAACTGAAGGTGCCCCCTCCCCCGGCCTCTCTTTCTGGCCCCCAGAACATTCCCCAGGCCATGTTCTCCTCATCACCCCTTAGCTCTTTGACCTCAAGTGCTTTTGCCTGGTTGGGATGTGTCCTTGAACTCTTGCATGCTGGGAGGGAGGATAGAGAGATGTGGGGGCCTCACTCTTGTGGGAGCCAAAATGGGACATCTTGGGAGCCCATCAGAAGCCAGGATGACTTCTGTAATTCCAGGATGTCCCACTCAAAGCAGGACAGTTGACGGGTACACCATGCAGAGAGAAATGTCTGGATTCGCTTGCCTGGAATACGTCCAATGACCAAAAAGCAGAATACCATTCCTCTGCCAACTTGAAGCCTCTGCCCCAGGCATAGCTGCCAGGTTTTCCCTTTTCTCACGAGGAAGCCTATTCAGCATAAGGGAATTTCCCTTAAAAAAAGGGATAACTTGGCAGCTATGGCCCCAGGCCATCACAACATGCCATCCCTGGAAGGTTGCCCATAGGTGAAGAAGAGGAGGAGGAGGAGGTTTGGATTTGATATCCCGCTTTGTCATTACCTGAAGGAGTCTCAAAGCAGCTAACATTCTCCTTTCCCTTCCTCCCCCACAACATACACTCTAGTTTGACTAGCCCAAGGTCACCCAGCAGCTGCATGTGGAGGAGGGGAGACGCGAACCCAGTTCCCCAGATTATGAGTCTACCGCTCTTAACCACTACATCACACTGGCTCTCAAGGTGGTCCTTGAGTTGAGAAAGGTCCACCAATCCTTGTTCTAAATGAAGAAAGTGACCTCTGTGGTTCTAAATGGGGGCCTGAGCTACAGCATAAGGACAATAACCACCTAATCTCCAGCATGTCTATACTGCAAGTGTGAGCTATAGAAGAACATAAGATGAGCCTGCATGGTCAGGTCAATGGCCCACAGAATCCAGCACCCTGTTTTCACAGGGGCCAACCAGATGTGTCTGGGAAGCTGACAAGCAGGCCGTGAGTGCGACAGCTCTCTGCTCACTTGTGCAACTAGTTTTCGGACGCATAATGTAGCAAAGTGAGTAACTAAAAATGACAAGGGTCCTTTGGCAGAGGAGTCCAAACCTCATTTGCACCAGGCGTGTCAAGGTTGCAAGTGCACACTCTGTTGGGGAAGGTGGGCCTGCTCCTATCTGTGAAGGCGGCACCTGGTTATAGGCTCTGCTCCACCCTCCTGTTTAGACTTCTCAGTCACTGCTGGCTCCTGTTCAGCCTCCCAACTCGAAGCCCTTCCCAGCCTCTGAGGCTCTCCACTCCACACAAAGGTTGGCATCCTTGCTCTGCCTTCCAAACTGGGAGCAGAAAGGGAAGATCCCCTGGCCTCTCCTATCCAGTTTCCCACCATCCAGCCCCTTCCCTGCCCCCCCCGCCTCATTTATTCCTCCTGCTACTGCTGATGTGTCAGAGCCCGCCAATCCAAGCCCAAGCCTGACAGCACTGCAGGGCTCACAACAGGATCTCAGGATCGAAGCCAGTCAAAGGCAAAAAAAAGCTTACTTCATCATATGCATCAGGCTTCCAGTTAACCCCGTTGAAGAAGGTCAGCAGCTTGAGTAGGAAATGCTTCTGCCTCGTACTTTCCTAATTGAGAAAACAGATAGCAACTAGTGTCAGGAGCAACTTTTATCAGACACACCTGGAATCATTGCTGTGTCATCACAACAAACAAAGAGCTCTGCTGGGATCAGACCAATAATCCATCCAGTCTGGCCAATCAGATCCCCCCAGGAAGCCCCTGAATAGAAGACATGAAGGCAACAGCTCTCCCCAGCTGTTGCCGTTTACAGCAGCATGTTTCCTCTGCACATGTGAATAATGCAACATAGGTATTAAATTAAACTAAATTAAATTTGCTCCCACAAGAGCAAGTGATGACCATCAGCTTGGATGGCTTTGAAAGGGGATCAGACAAATTCGTGGAGGATAAGGCTATCAATGGATGCTAACCCTGAGAGATATGTTCTACCTCGTCTGGCGGAGGCAATACACTTATGAATACCTGTTGTTGGAAATCACAGGAAGAGAAGGTGCTGTTAAACTCAGGCCTTGGTTGTGGGATTCCCACAGACATCTGGATGGCCACAGTGAAAGCAGCTTGCTGGATACTGTGAGCCACTGCTGTGATCCAGCAGGCTCTTCTTATGAATGAACACCCTGTGGATGTTTTTAAGCAGTGGTTGGATGGCCATCTGCCATGGATGCTTTACCTGAGATTCCTGCATTGCAGGGGGTTGAGCTGGATGACCCTTAGGGTCCCTTCCAATTCTAGGATTCTATGGCGAATGATCATACCATAAGATGGATTGACCTTGACATTTTGGAAAGAAAAGGCAGACAGTGACCTGCATGTAGGCAATTTCTCTGGATCCTCAATCCAATCCTAAACCATTAGGAACTTGCTTTCCCCCCTTCCAAATGAACCATTTTCAACCAGTGCTTCGACTACTTCTCAGCCCAAATGAAATGCAGGGACATTCTGGGAAATGAATTACTGACAATTGATGAAAAACAGCCTTTTCACTTGCAAATCATTGTGCAACTGAGTTATGTAAGGCGGAAACACCAGGGAGGTAAACTCTTGGATTGGCAGTCAGATAGCTTTGCCTTTCAAACACCATGCATAACCTTTCACATTCTTTGGGGAGGAAACAACAGCAACAGAATTTGGGTTAACACGTCCTGATTGTATAAAAGGGGAGAACCCTCTAGGGTGGTCTTTCATAAATTAATGACTTGTCAGAGGACTGAGAATAGGCAGAGGGCCAAAAAACATATTAAGCCTTGGTGATGCACTGTGTGTCGGATACTTCTATTGGAGTGCTTGCAGTTTGCCTGCACTGCTTTGTATTCTGTTGCACAAGTTTATGTGCATTCCTGACATGGACAAATCTCCCAGGAACATCTTTTTTCAACCCGGGGCTTGGTCTGTTTCAATCACGAGAGACGCTGAGGTCACTGCACCAGGTGACAGGTCTGAAGCATTGTTAAAGGATGGCAAATTGACAGCCATTTTTATTATATAATATTTTTATCATGGGGGTAATTTGGATTTTCTGTGTGATGAGCCAATATGTCATTTGAGTAGCTTGAAAACAAAGGAACCTCTTCCTAATTGGCACAAATACAGGCTTAGATACTAACTTTCCATGAATGGAAAGGTTCATTACATTCATGAACAGGGCTGAGTTCCAGAGGAAACCTGCTGATTCCCCCATCTCCATGTAACTTCCTTCATTACCTCTTATGCTACTGTACAAGGGTCCCCCAACTTGGATAGACACAATGGCCTGAAGGGGAAAGGGACACTTTCCCATATCCGCTAGCAGAACCATCATACGGGACGAACTCTGCCATCAGAAGCCTGGAGTGGTGTCTACCAACTGGAATTGATGGACCCGTGTCTTTTAATTTCAATGGATCTGCTCTGCAAAAGACTAAAGTGGGCTGAAATCCATAACTAGGATTCTAAGCCCATGTTTCCTAGAGGTCTGGGATGTGTGGGAACTGAAAACAATGAGGACAGAGCCCCAAGATGAGAGGAGAAAGAAGTGCAAACACCAGAAAAGACAAAAACAAACACATATTTCTTCTCCTGGTTGGGTCCTTCCTTCCTTCCTTCCTTCCTTCCTTCCTTCCTTCCTTCCTTCCTTCCTTCCTCTTTCTTTCTTTCTTTCTTTCTTTCTTTCTTTCTTTCTTTCTTTCTTTCTTTCTTTCTTTCTTTCTTTCTTTCTTTCTACTCCTGCCTCCCATCTCAGATGCTGTGCTTTCTACTCAAGCGCTGGTCTCTACCTGAAACACCAGAGAGTTGAAAGAGGAAGTGGGACGAAGTGATTCTTCTCCCACTTCCTCTCCCATCTCTCTGTAGTGTCTTAGGCTGAGATTGCTCCCTTCTCACTTCCACGTAGTGTAAATGTAACTCCTTATGAAAGAGGTAGTGAGAGGGAGGGAGGGAGGAGGCAGGGTCTTCATGGGAGCTGGAGGAGGCCTTCCATGGGAACCGCACTGGAGACACCAGCTCTATTTGGGAGTCTTCTATGTGAAGACCTGTCTACTACTAGCCTTAAAAAGGTAAAGGACCCCCGACAGTTAAGTCCAGTCACAAACGTCTCTGGGGTTGTGGTTTTTATTGACTGAGGGAGCTGATGTTTGTCTGCAGACAGTTTTTCTGGGTCATGTGGCCAGCATGACTAAGCCACTTCTGGCGAAACCAGAGCAGAGGAAGAATACAATTTAAAAGTTCAGGAGGGGAAGACTGTAAGACAGGAGAGGGCCTTGTAGTTGTCCATCAACTGTTGGCACCTAGACAGGTCAGCTGGTCACAGCACTAGGCAACATGGACCAATGGTCTCACTCAATGTAAGGCATCTTCCTATACAGTATTCCTATGAGGTACATTTATATTTAAAGCAGTGATATCCAAATTTGCATCTCTACATATAAATTGTGTGCCAAGGCGAACGAGAAAGCACACGGACACAATTATTTTGTTTTATGGGTTCAAATAGGCCACAACTTTATTAGTTATAGATGTGAGTGGTTTGGCTTAGGCACTGGGGTGAAGCCAAGCTATATCTTGACTTCTGTCCATATGCAGGGAGTCCGCTTAAGGGTAAACCACAGATAGGGGCACCCCGAGGGGTCCCCGTAGGGGCTGTGACATGGCCCTAGCCCACATCCAGGCTTCGGACAGGATTCACACCCCTTTAACAGGATACCCTTACTAAGGAGGGGCAGGCAAAGGCCACAACCTCCCCTCCATCCAAATGGGGCGAAATAGAGGGTGCCGGCTGACTGTGCCGCGGTTAAATTGCCCACAGCCACATCCACACAGAGTTCTGCTTGGCTGGGCTAACCAACAAGAGCAGATCCCCAGCAATAACAACGCGGCTGGCATGACACGGGGAGGAGGCGGCAACCCTCCACCCCCTAAGCCAGCATACTGTTGTGACCCGGCTGCCCAGCCGCAATTCTGCCCCCCATGAAAGGTGAGCAAGACTTCGCAGATGCAATTTGTATGCATATCAGCAACCTCTTTTGTCTCTTTTTTGGTGATGTGCCAAGAGGCCAATCTGCATCCAGTTGGAATTACCCTTTTGTTAAAGAGTAAACTGAATATAAGTATTTTGGACTTAACCATGTTGGAGGAGTAGGTTGGGAAAAGATCCATCAGGATTCAAAATCCCCCTTAACTCAGAAAGCTGGACATTGGTGCCAGTGCCTGACACTTCGCTGAAGCAGTCTCTATTGCTAGAGCAATAAATCCCAACTGTAAAGTAGACTGCATTAGAGCAAAATAATTTAAGTGATTACACTAACCAAAAGCACTTCTTTTGCTCGGAAGTTTACATGTTACTGGCTCTGAGCACAAACTTTGTTTTTGTTAGAAAAGAGGGAAGCTTAATCTTGCCTTCCATAACATTTGAAGAGGGTTTTCTCCCCTCCAAAAAGCCACATTAAATAGACACTGGTGTCAAACGATTGTTCCATTAAAACACAGACACTAAAACCTTCAGCACAAATTAAATCATCCTTATGTTTTGGTGGAGTTGGAAAGCAGGCTGGGTCATAAAATTGGTGATTCATTAGTGCTAATTAGCCATTTTTCTGTGCCAATTGCAAACTTAAGAGAGCCTGTTTTTCGACATTAATCATTCTAAAGTTACAGTAATGGCAAGATTTATACGTCAGCCTCTTGTGAGTTCAGCTGAATGCATTTCAAAGCATGCTTATAAACCAGATTGAGGATGTTGATGTCTAAAAACAATCACATAAAAGCCATGGCAAGCTTGGTGTCCATTCATATAGCAAAAAGAAGATGGATCATGTTGGCACAGTACTCGCACTTGATTAAACTGAGCCTAGATTAAAGCAGCATGGTCTAGGGATAAGCAGAAATAAAGGTCACTTGTTCCATCTAAAGCTTTTGTAGGCAATATCAACAGTAAAAATTCTGCACTGAAGAGTGAAACCATGGGCATGATGCCATTTGTGTGGCTCCATGGAATATTTTTTTCACTTCAGTGCTTTGCTCCAATAATCCATGCACAGAACTGTGTGTTCCATCAATAGCTTGAAAAGTGTAAATTCTGCAAAAGAAATGTTACCGTTTCCTTTTGCTCAGCTGCCCACTTGAGCATTTTGGCTGGAGGCTTTTTGCTGCAGTCAGGAATTTAATTTTAATGCCATTTTTTCTGTGCTTGTGATCTTTCCCTTCTTTTTTCTCTTAAACCAAAAAATGTTTTCATTATTCCAAAAATCGACTAAAATGGATAAAATAGTGCTTCTGAAACTGTGGACATATTCCCTGATGCTGTAGGAAACACCCTAAAGGAAGGAACAGGGAAAAATTTGCATACCTTTGTCAGGCCTTATAAATATTCACGATTCAGGGGCATGACCCACTGAGATTTGGGGGAAGGAGGAGAACTGTAACCCAGTGCAGATGTTTCCCTCCACATGTTTCAAGACTTGCTGGAGAGGTGGACCCTGCATACTGATCCTCAGGTATCTCTGCTCCTGCTAGCTCATTCCCAGTATTCCCAGTCTGTATTGAATTCAGCGGTAGATTAAGGGAGAATCTACATGCTTTCAGCAGAATGTACGCAGGCTCTTCCACTCCACATGATCATGCTATGGTCATGTATGGAAGAGTCTAGGCATGAGCAAATTAAGGTGCTGAGGCCTCACCAGCATTCTGCAGTTTGCAGTATTCCCAGCACTGATACAGGAATGCCAGTCAAGATCACTACAACTTCTGTGATTTTGTAGTAAGGGAGAAATTGTCCCCTTAGGAAGTTGGCCAGGTCATCTGGACCAATGTCAGATAAACATCCAAGCTTCTGGGTGGTTTCCCCCATCAAAACCAAGCTCTGGGCCTTTGGCATAAGATAATGAAGAATAGGAAATATTTGAAGCACTGCATCAGCAGAAATGGAGACTGGTATAGCAAGAGTTTATACAGCTCTTTGCTTCAGTTGAGTTTTGTTGATACTCTGAATTCTTAGAATACATACTCAGGGCACATACCTGCACACTGAAATACAGGTTGCATTGCTTTTTCGACTTTGAGAAATGCATGACTTTGAAATACATGGCAATGTTTGGCACAGAATGCCCCCTGTATCTCACCTCACCACTTATTACTGGTGTACCTCAACTATGTCCCGGGTTTCTTCCCAACTATAATGAAGCAAGGACTATTAATGGATCATTTCATGAAGTTCAGGTGAAACCATGAGGGGGGGGGGTCAGCAGCACTCACGCCCGGAAAGGGTGGTGGAATGGTGATATGTGTAATGACGTTCATTGTTGTGTCACACCAGACCCACTAGCACAAATGAAATTTAGTGTGACATGGTGGTATATTGAACAAAAAGCCACCATTCTGTAATGCAGCAGGTACTACAGTGTAGAAGGAACATTAAAAATCAGGATGGAGGCATTTTCATTATAACCAGTAAAAGGTAAAAGACAAAGGACCCCTGGACGGTTAAGTCCAGTCAAAGACAACTATGGTGTGCGGCACTCATCTCGCTTTCAGGCCGAGGGAGCCGGCGTTTGTCCACAGACAGCTTTCTGGGTCATGTGGCCAGCATAACTAAACTGCTTCTGGTGCAACGGAACACTGTGATGGAAGCCAGAGCGCACGGAACGCCATTTACCTTCCCGCCATAGTGGTACCTATTTTTCTACTTGCACTGGTATGACAAATCCCACATATGAATGCAACTTTACTCTCCCTCTGGGCTCAATGTCCAGAAGAAAGGGACACCTCTCATTGCTTAGGAGCGCTCTGCCTCTGGACCAGAGGAACAGAGTGTGACCACATTCACACCTTACATTTAAAGCACTATGATATTTCTTTAAACACCTGTGGCTTCCCCCCAAAGAATTATGGCAGCTGTAGTTTGTTAAAGGTGCCGAGAGTTGTTAGGAGACCACCTTACTGCTATCTTAGAAGTACGAATTTGGCAGAGTAGTTTAACAGTCCATCCTCTTTACTGGGAACTCTGAGAATTGTAGTTGTGTGGGGGGAATAGAGGTTTCCTCACAACCCTTGGCACCCTTAAGAAATTACAGCTCCCAGGATTCTCTGAGGGAAGCCGTAAGTGGTATCATACTGCTTTAAATGTTTGGTGTGACTGTGGCCTGCATTAGCTTAGTGGCAAAGCTGCCACACAAACTGGCTTACATTTCAGTCCTCGGGCTTGATTGATATTTGGCTCGGATTCTTGTAAGCCCTTTCCGCTTTCTTTAAGAAGCAACATTTCAATCCCAGTTGTTTCATTTATGTGTCAAAACTTTTTATATATATAATGGGGTATTTATCAAGATAAGATTATTTCTATAAAGTCTTTCTATTTAAAGAACAACTTTACTTTTGAAAAATGGAGTGCCTTCAGTTTTGGGTCTCTGCCCAACATTTCTTTTGACAAAACAGCACATTTATTACTATGAATGCTTTTTATCCATGTTTTTCCTCGGTGTGGCCTGTCTATACTGAAGATCACTCAGAAGATAAGTAGATAGTGGACCCTGTGTAGAGAAAGTCCATCTGTAATGCTGTGCAGTTTGAAAATAGGAGAGATTATAGGGGATCTGAATGGTTTTGGTTGTGCTGGCTTCAAAGTATTTAACTTAGGGCTTAACTGAATAGATGAAACTATGTTTTCCCAAAATGTGATTGACTCAATAGCCCACATACATTTACACAGAGAGAGGGGGGGGAGGGAAGCATCAATAAATCCCACTGGAAAAATGCAACTTGAAAAACTCAAACAAGCCTTGCAAAAAAAAAGTACAGTTTCTTTAAGGACCCTTCCAGCATTTGTGTACAATCATTCTCCCCAACAGCAGACTCAGATGCTAAGTGCCAGTGATGATGTAAGTACTGAGAATTAAGAGGAATGCACACCAATTCCAGAAGCCGTTTGCCAGGTGTAGACGACCCACTATGGTAGCTTCTTGGCAGGTGAGTCACTGTTGCTTGCTAGGAGGGAAAGGGAGGCACAAGATGAGGGGAGCTCAGTGTAGTGAAAACTCAGTGGCAGAGCCAATCCAGCACTCCTGCTGGTGTGTTTGCACTGCACTGACCTCCCTGCTAACTTGTCCCTCTCCCTCCAGGTAAGCCAAAGCAACCCACTTGCCAGGAAACTAACAGAGTGACTCCACCCCACTCAGGAAGTTGCTTCTGGAGTTGGTGCAGAACCATGTGTTCAAAGAGTTGTCTGGGAGTCTACTTGAAGGTGTCCTATACTTGAAGGACTTCCCAAGCCTAGCTGAAAGATAAAGAACCATAATATGGGAGAGCAGGAGAAACCTTGAAGTTGGCTGTCAGCTGTTACAGCATCTGGTCAGCAGGGCCAGGTGTCTTGTGACAGACCTATTCCTCACTATGGTGTGATGGGCTGCATTTCTACATAAATGAGTGATAACTCATCAAATAAAGTATGTAAGTCAATCAAGATTTGTGTCCCATTCTTTACATATTAATAGTTCAGTTCTGTATCACTGATTGCTACATGGTTGATAGATGTGGTTCACTGCTCTGGGCTCTGTATGAAGAAGGGTGGTAGATAAGGCATAAAATTGCCATCATTATTATCACGAGCCCCCAAAAAATGTATACTCAGAAGCAGAAGCACCAGGTTGCCCTCAAGATTGGGGAGGGCCGGCATGTGGCCTGCATCTTGCTTGTGTCATGAGGTGTGCACTATGGAGGAGGCCAAGTGCTCTGGAGGAGCTGGCCACTGAACCTGTGATGTGTGCAGGGTTGCCTCAAAATTGTGGCGGCTGGCCCCCTTAAAACAAAAATTGAGGGTGCTATGGTGTGCCTGCTCAGATGTAAGCATCCTAAATTGCCACATTGCAGATTTTATGCCAATCTGTATCCTCTTTTGTTTTTATTTTTGGTGATGCATTTCCAACTTTTTGGCCATATGTAACTGGCAACTGTATGTGTCTTACAAACTGTATGTGTCCCTTTTAATCGGTGAAGTGCTGGAGGGTGCTGCTTAAAAAAAGGAAATATTCAGCTCACCCTTCTGTCTTACAGATGTAAAAGACAACTACGGTCCTAACAAACATCAAAATTACAATAAAGCAAAACAGAGTATCAAAAATATAGATCATTTCACGTAAAAAGAAACCATAAAAGAGCAACAGAGCCCTAAATCAATAACTACCAGCCATAGCAACACAGATCTGGACATTTTCTGGGCTGCCTGAGAGACAATAGACTTAGGATAGCACCTGAAGGTCAGTGAGCAACACACAAGTCAAACATTCTCAATTGCACAAGAGTTAGTTTTCAAGGACCTAATTTATTGGGGAATTAGCATAACTCCAGAAATCAATTTCTAGTTCTAAGGCTCTGCTTGAGAACAGGTTAAGCAATAAGATAGCATCTTTGAGAATGTGCTGAGTACCGCAACCTTGCCACTGTATAATCACAACCAGATCCCACACGCTTGGGTTTACTGGAAAGGTCAGAGGGTGATTTCCAGATGGCACTTTTTGGATAAGCACTGGTTGAGCCTTAAAGACACATCCAGGAAAGAATTTGATACTCAGAAACATAACCTCTATCACCAAAGTTCCTTTATGAAAACCACTTGCAGCTATATTCCAAAAGCACGGAGACACACAAAAAGACACAACCCAGTACAAACAGTTACCGGAAGGCATTAGTTTCATGTAAAATAAAATATCTATTTACAGCTATGTATAAATATATTCAGACATGCAGGAAGAATGGCATAAATAAATGTGTTTAACTTCACAATGGAAGTGGAACAAGGCTAAATTGAATACATAAAATCTTTATTGGATCTCTGGAGGAAGCAAACTGTAATGTTTTCTTAGAAAAGATGATTGCTTTGTGCCGTTAACACTAGACCAACCAATGCTGAACAGCCTTCATAATTATGCTCTGGAGAGAAATATAGTGTTATAGAAAGGATTTGGAAAGTTGTATCCTTGCTTCCAGAGTAACATTCTGACAATTTACCAATAACTGTTGTCTAGAATTGTTGAGGTATCATGCATATTTGACCTCATTATTTACATTGACTAATTGCAACCAGTTCTGTCCTCTCCATTCATCATTGACATCATCGCCTAGATCCCAACTTTCTGTTTTAGGGAAAAGTTAGGCGTTAAGACAAAAATTAGAACTGTGATTTAATTAAAGAAATAATAGTTGATGAATTGAAGTATCAACCAATTAAATGATTAATCAGTTAAATCTGCTTGTGAATAAAACACTGTTTTTCGAAGTAAAAAAAACATGCTTCTTTGGTTTTAGATGATGCCATTGCCTTCCTCATTCTTCCTTAATGAGCAAGATGGTGCTTGCCACCTGCATCTTTTATTAGTATATCTATTAAAAATAGTAAAAAATAAAAATCTGTTAATCAGGGATACATTTTATTTGAATTATATTATTATTATTATTATTATTATTATTATTATTATTATTGCTGGTTGTTAAATTAACTGACTAAAAATCACATTGGAGGAAGGAAGGAGAAATTCATTTGAATCTTGCTATTCTGCCAGAATTTTCATTAAAGGATATTTTCTCCATTGTGCAGCAACCTTGTGGAAACTTGATCTGGATGTGATCAGAGCCAACCCGAGACATTTGGGCATCTGAGGTGAACTATAAAATGGTGCCCCCCTCCAGCCAGGGAAGGAGGGGTGAGTGAAGATCTACATTAGGAACAAGGGGAGGAATCAAATCAACCTTACCTGACAGTTGAAATGGGAATCAAAGTTTGTCATGGGGTGGGAGGGAAATGGGCCCACTCTGAATCATACCTGGTAGGTGCAGAACCGAAGAGACTCCAGAGGGCAGCTTCTGCCATTTCGTTCTGTGGCTGGGGGTGAGGGAGAAAGAGACCAGCAGTGCCTCTTATTTGCCAAGAGGCCACTGTAGAGGAGACATTGGGCAGTTGCAGGAGGTGGTAGCTCCAGCCTTCAAGAAGAAGAAGAGTTTGGATGTGATATCCCGCTTTATCACTACCCGAAGGAGTGTCAAAGCAGCTAACAATCTCCTTTCCCCTCCTCCCCCACAACAGACACCCTGTGAGGTGGGTGGGGCTGAGAGACTTCAGAGAAGTGTGACTAGCCCAAGGTCACCCAGCAGCTGCATGTGGAGGAGCGGAGACGCGAACCCGGTTCCCCAGATTACGAGTCTACCACTCTTAACCACTACACCACACTGGCTCTCTCTCAAGGGTTGCACCGTAGTCATGGCTTCCACCGCAGAAGCAGAAGCAGGTGATGGAGACTGGATCTGATTCCCCTGTGGATCCTGCTGCCTGAGGCGGTTGCCTCACCTTGCCTCATGGGTGGTTCAGTCATGAGGGTGAGGGGCCAGCCTGAGGGCCCCATGTACACTGCCTTTTATTCCATCATGGAAGAAAAATAGGATACAAATGTAATATAGGAAAATCTGCAACTGATAGGTGTAAACCAGAGAGTGTAAAAGTATGCTGCCCACCATACTTTTGTTAAAAAGGGAGGAGATATGCTTTACTTACTTAATTACTTACTTACTTACTCACTTACTGTCATACCTCGGTTTAAGTACACCTCAGTTTGAGTATTTTCAGTTTAAGTACTCCGCGGACCAGTCTGGAACGGATTAATCCACTTTCCATTACTTTCAATGGGAAAGTTCGCTTCAGGTTAAGTACGCTTCAGGTTAAGTACAGACTTCTGGAACCAATTGTGTTTGTAAACCGAGGTACCACTGTACTTATATTTCTGAACTACCTTTTGTCAATTATCATTCCAACCCAATTTTACGACCGTAAACTCAATACATTCAAACAATAAAATTCAACTGACAGTTAAAAACCATAATTAAAATAAGAATGCATTACGATATAGAGGACAATAATCCAACTGACTTTGTTGGATCAACTTCCTCCAAGGTTCTGGGTGAAGAGATATGTCTTTATTTTGTGCCAAAAGTTAATTAATGATAATGGCAGCCATATATCTCTATGGTGCCACCATAGAGAAGGCCCTATCTTGTCTCACCGCACTACGGGCTTCACCCAGTGGTGGAACATAAAAAAGAATCTCCTTTGCAACTCTTATGGAGCAGCATATACAGGGAGAGGCACTCCTTCAAGTATTTGATGTTTAGGGCTTTGTAAGTTAGCATGAAAGGGAGATACCCATGAAATAGTGAAATAGGTATGCGATGGAGGTAATTATGTGTGGAATTATTTACTTTTTAGAAAAGGCTAAATGAGTCGCCCTGTACTGGAGTGGAATATGAGCAGCATGCACCCACAGTCTTCCAAAATATAACCAGTTCATTAAAAAAAGAAATAAATCTGCTTTACAAAATGGGATGGTGGAGGAAGGCAGGGTGTCGGCTTTCACCAGAGACCAAATCCTAGAAGCTACCCCATTTACAGATATTAGAAGTCCATTAGGCCTTTGTATTGTTCAAAGCCATTGGGTTGGGAGCTGAAGGCTCGTGGCAGCCTTTACCTCTCCTCCTTCAAACCCACACTCAAGCCAGGAATAATCTGCCCTCAGAAACCAATGTGTAAGACGACTATATAAATATTGTCAATGTAAAAATTGGCTTACCGACAGGAAACAGAAGGCGTTAGCAAAAGTGAAGAGTTGGGAGTAGGAAGAGGTAATGACTGGTGTGCATGGAAAGGTCAATACTGAGATCCGGTTTTGGTTTACCATGTTTATGAATGGCCTTGAAGAGTGCGAAAGTGCAACTTCAAACGCAGCACTTGCTGATGACACACCATTCAGCGAGGGTGGGAACTTAAGCAACAAAGAAACAGGAAAACCTCAAAGTGAGGAGGAGAAGGCAAAGCTGGAAGGAGCATTGAGACAAATTTGAGATGAATACAAAAGGAGGCATTTGTTATGCTATGTCAATTATTCCAATAGGTCAATATCTTCGGTCTATTCAGCCTACACAGCTGCAACTGAGTTACTTTCACTGAGCTATAGCGGGTGTAATGGGCAGGGAAGGTAAAAACCTGGAGCAGATCTCCACTTTTTTTTTTTTTTTGCTCTAAAGGTTTCATCAGAAGGAATGTGCTAGATGTGTCTGGGGTTGGGGGTATGGGAGATATCTGATCCATTTTTTTCCCTTTAAAAGTGAACCTACCCTATTCACAGTTTCTGAAGCACTATGAGAACCAAAACACATCCTTTTAAAAATTTTTACACTTCTCTGAATTGTGCAATGCAGTTTTCCAGCCAGAAAATGTGTACAAAAAGCATAAACTAGGGCATATCTTCATGCCAAGACAAAAGTATGGCAGGTCCTTATACAAGAGGTGTTGTTTACAGATGATACAACCTTGATTGCACACTCTGAGGAAGCTCTACAGAGACTCATCAACCATTTGGCCTAATAAAGACCAACATCTTGGTCAGGATGTTACTAACTCTCCACACATTAGCATTGGTGACTACACACTTGAGGTGGTAGATGATTTTATCTACCTGGGTTCCACCATAACCAGCAACTTCTCCATCAACACTGAACTGGACAAGCATATTGGCAAGGGAGCTACGGCAATGGCTCACCTCTCCAAAAGGGTATGGGTGATGCCAATGACCAATGTGATGCCAACAACCAACACCAAGATGAAGGTCCACCAGGCTTGTGTGTTGAACACGCTGCTTTATGGAAGTAAGCTGTGGGCAACTTGCAACCATCAGGAGCGACTCCTCAATGTCTTCCACATGCGCTTTGTCAGGAAGATATTGGGCATCACATGGGCAAGACAAAGTCTCAAAGATGTGTTCTCCCATACCCCCATTCTCAGCATGTACGTACTCTTGTCTCAGCGATGTCCATGCTGGCTTATCCACAGAATGGAAGATGGCAATATCCCCAAGGATCTCCTCTACAAGGAGCTGGCTTTAGGCACCAGGCCTGTTGGCAGACAAACTCTGTGTTACAAAGATGTCTGCAAATGTAACATTAAGGCTGGCAACATCAACCCCGCCGTATACCGCAGTGGCTCGAGACAGACAGGTCGTGAATCCACAGCAGTGCGGAGAGGACAAATGATCCCTGGGAGCAGTGCAGGGAGAAGAAATGCTATGGTGCGGCAGCAGCAGCTCAACTGAACGCCTTTATCTGCCCCAGCTGCAACAGAACATGTCTCTTCTGTGTTACAGCAGGTGCTGTAACTCTCCAAGGGATTCACTCTTGAAAGCACACTTCTTCATTCTTTCCCGAAACAGATGGATGTCAACAATGTTCAGCCAAAACATGGCTGTTCCCCCAGAGCTGTTAATTGCAGGGCAAACTGAAGCAGTCAACAACATTTCTATAGTTAGATGAGAAGAGTTTGGGAAAAGTTGTAACTTGTCTCCTGGTTGATCTTTTTATTACTTTATAGCAGTAGATCTATTTAAAACCATTTTCATGCAGCCACTCGTTATATTCCATAATAAAGCAGGCTGCACTTATAGCTAAAAGGTAGAGGTGCAGTTATATGGTCATGCATTTAACATAGCACATTTTACATTCAAGGTAAAAAAAAAACTTTAAAAGTGTAATGTATTTGTGAATTATTCTTTTTTTTTTTTTGGATAGATATTTATTGATTTTCACAATAGAAAAGGGATTTACAAAGGTTTAGAAGGGATGGGGGAGATACAAAAAAGAAAAATACAAAAATCAGGAAAAACAGAAAAAACCAGAAAATAAAAAAGATGATTGAATTATTCTTTAAAACGTACAATTTTACACTGGTCTCTTAGCAAGCAGTTTTATTGCGTGGTAAAAGGTACTGAAACACCTTACGCCTCACCAGAGACATCTTTATACTGTTCTCTCCTGACTGATCAAGAATAATGCCATAAAACACATTGGGAATTTCCAGTAATGTGTTTTATATATATATATATATATATATATATATATATATATATATATATATATATATATATATATATATGTGTGTGTGTGTGTGTGTGTGTGTGTGTGTGTGTGTGTGTGTGTGTGTGTTCTACTGGCACACAAAAACTATCCAGAGAAGCAGTTATCTGTAATGTACTAGGGTCTAGTTTGTTGTATTCTTCATCCAATTATGAAACTTTATTTCAAGAAGCATGAAGTTCACTTAGGGAAAGTGCAGAAATTTGTTTGGTTCACATTTTATTTATTTACTTATTACCTTCCACACACGTGGCTCAAGGTTATGTATAAAATTCAATAAAAGCAGCTTTAAAAAGTTTAAAACACACAACAAATTATGCCATATAAATTTTAAAACAGTTTGAAGGAGATGCCCTTGGCAAGGACCTATTGCCTCAGGTAGGAAGATTGTTGGAACAGAAATGTCTTCAGACGTTTCCGGAAAGTGCAGGGGATGGATGCCTGTCATATCTCAACAAGGATTCTGTTCCACAGAATAGGAGCAGCCTCGCTAAAACCCCTGCTCTGAGTTACTGCAGAGAAGGCTTCTGAGATCCTTGGAACTTGCAGCAGAAGCTCTCCCACAGACCACAGTAACCCACAGAGTATATAAGGGTCTATAATTTTAATACCCAACTCACTTACCCAACTCACACTTCTCATACGAGTACACAAACTGAAGTACAGCTATCCTTTGAATGTGAATTTGTTTGAATTGTTTGATGCAGTTTTACCTTTAAAAAAGGCACTTTGGAGAAAAGTGTGCCCCAAATGTGTATATGAGTGAAACCAGCTTACAAAATTGGATGAAATGTGCATGAAAATGTGTAAAAATGTTTGTGCAGACTTCAATAAGGGGGGGGGGGAGGAAACCAATGCAGAAATGGAGCAACAGATTCATGCATCCCTAGTTTAATTTCAGGTTTGGATTCTTCACTAGCAAAACCTATTCAAATTTTGTAGGTCTGTCAAGTGGTTTAAGAATGGCTTTAATCCGTTGAATTGGTAAATCAGTCACAACTAAGGGGATGATCCAGTATCTTTCCAGATCCCACCCCCTATCAACCCATCTCCCATGTGTCCACATCTGCACACTTGTTTTGCCACAAGCTGTGGAAGGACTGCCTTGTTATCTTCTGGGGGAAAATAGCACCTTGTTGTAGATTTTGAAGGAAACCATCACCTAATCACATGTGGGAAACACATTCCACAACGGGGGAACCCCACTTTTTATGGGTTGCTAGTTCTTCTTCAAAATAAAAGTGACCCCTTTAAACACAATTTCTAGAAAGAAAGAAAAAGTGTGCTTGTCATAACAGTGAGGGTGAAAATTAAGCTTATTCCCGTTTGTTTTTCTAAGTGTGTTTTACTTTTGCAGAAATGTGACAGATTTGAAGACCTGCAGTTATATGGAACTTTTCTAGTCAGTGTAGGCCCAGTGAAATTAATGGAATGAGGTTAGGCACACCTATTAATTTCAGTGTGTCTACTGTAAATAGGACGAACATTAGATACGACCCACGGTTTCTGTGTACAGGATCTTGCAGAACTGGATATTTCTTTAATGATCCATAGTTGTGGTGATGAATTCTGAAAGGTTGGCATGTGGCAACTCTGCTTGGTACAGGGGAGTGCCATGTGCCAGCCTTTCATGGAGCAAAGACCGGAGGGCACTTGTCCAAAGATTGAGTAGTCAGAAGGCAAGGCAAAGGGATCTCAAAATGGCCGCTTGTCTCACAGAAGAAGGATCTCTTCACCTGAGTGGGGCCTCCTCCACCACTCCATAGCCATGAAGCTCAGTAATTGACCTTAGAACAGCAGTTATCTTTCAACCTAAAGGGTTGAATCCAAGGAGGTGACTGCCCAAGCACAGTGGAGCTTTTCTTCTCTCCTCCTCCTACAGGGTACCCTTCTCCACCATCCCAAATCTGCCTTAGAGGGTTGCGGGGAGACACCATAGTAGATTTGGAGTGGAGAGGCAGTGTGAGGGTTCAGGAAGAGAGGAAGGAAAAGGTTCATTGTGTGCATAAGTTGTTCAAGTTGTTCTACTCATGCAGGGATGGAGTTGGACACAAACTACTTCACAGGGTTGTTGTGAAGATAAAATGTGTGAGATGCTTGTAGAAGGAAGGACCATGAATTTAGCAGTGAGGCACTCGCAGGAAGAGCAGGGTTTAATTCACGCATCCCCAAACTGTAGCCCTCCAGATGTTTTGGCCTACAACTCCCATGATCCCTAGCTAACAGGACCAGTGGTCAGGGATGATGGGAATTGTAGTCCAAAACATCTGGAGGGCCGAAGTTTGGGGGGATGCCTGGTTTAAATGCTGTAAAGCTTAGAAATGTTACCAGTTACAAAGAATATTAAATAAATGAACTGGAATTCTGAGAATATTTGTAGTGTTCTTACAGAATCTTGGACTGCAAGACGGTGACTCGATGGAGCAGTAGTATGACCTGGTTAAGGCTGTGCTTACAGCTTTGCAGCTAAGGGAAATAAAACGAAATAAAAATAAAAATCTACATACATTACACATCACTCAGAAAACAGAACACTGATTATTATTTTCAGGATACTTTTCACCAATATACTTTACATGAGCGTGTATTCCAAAACATCTGGAGGGCACCAGGTTGGGAAAACTAGCTTTACTCGCACATTGCACATACAAACACTTGATTCTTTAAGCACAAACTGAGCCCTTAAGCTGACACGAAGAGAAATATCTGAAGGGGAAAATTGTTGAGTTCATAACCCGAAAATGATGGAGTCATAGAACTTTTTAAAAAGACTCAAACTTTCCACTATGATAAAACCAGAAGCTAGTATAAATATAAGCTGGTTTTGACATCCATTGTTCAGTGTTCATATTTTTCTATATGAGAGAACAGTGGTTAATTCAGAGCTTGTGGGATTTTAAAGGGGGGGATGACATAAATCAATCCCCCCTATATCAATCAGTGGTTTGTGAAAATCTAAGAGGATAAATAAACCATGCAAACTGTGCAAGTCGAATGAACGGCAGTTAAAACAACACCGTAGTCATAAACAGTAAACAAAACATAGTAACCGATTGAAACACAAGAGATTGTTGTATCACAGGAGTGTAAATTATTAGCTTAATAATCATTTCAATGGCAGGGATTGCAAAGGCAAAATTAGGCCAACAGTTCCCCCTGTGGCAACTGGGTAGTACTGTACTTCAAAACAGAGAAGCAACTGACCCAAAGGAAGCCAAAAGAGAGATGCGCTGAAATCTCTGTGAGAGAATACTTCATAGAGAAGCATCCAGTTAGCTAACATGCCGTTTCCTCAGTAGGATAGGTTTTTTTTTCTTTTACAGTGGTACCTCGGGTTACAAACACCTTGGGTTACAAGCACTTCGGGTTACAGACTCCGCGAACCCAGAAATAGTACCTTGGGTTAAGAACTTCACCTCAGGGTGAGAACAGAAATCGCGAGGCGGTGGCGCGGCAGCAGCAGGAGGCCCCATTAGCTAGAGTGGTACCTCAGGTTAAGAACAGTTTCAGGTTAAGAACGGACCTCCGGAACGAATTAAGTTTGTAACCAGAGGTACCACTGTAATGGCATACATAATATGCACTGGACCGGCACCAAATATTCACCCATTTGTTTGTTTTTTGAAGCAAAAGCTAACAATTGTGGGCAGGGTCTCCCCCAAGACAGATCCAGTGTTTGCCCCCTTTTAATGTTGTTTTTCTCTAGCTTCTTCTTCTTCCTGGGTTAATGTTATAATTGAGCCTATCCAACAAAAAATCAAGGAAAGAGTGAATGATGGTGTCACAGCACACTGCAGTCAGTTGGCTCTGATTGCGTCAAGCTACATTTTCAAGCTACATAGTCTTCTGATGCCATTTCATTCAGTATGTGATCCTCGATTGGGTATTGGTGCATATTGAGCCGTGTCCGAGTACCACTTATTGCCTGGGACAAAAGAAGAAGTTGAAAGTGTAAGGCAATAGGATAACATCCACCCTCTTGGTGTAGACAATGTCTTTGTCTTTGCCCATCAGTATTTTTAACTGGTGGACAACTGATGGGCAGGAATGCATGGATTCTGAATGAAAGCAAGTAGAATAAGCGGAAATAATTCATCCCCCTTTATGTTGAAGCTAGGACTACTGGCAAAACATTATGGAAGTTCCGGGAAATCGTCACCTGATTTTACCACTGTAAAGCCACAGACCGCTTAGGTCATTTGAGACTTCGCTGATGCCCCACTCGAGACAAGTCCCATCAAGCAAAGCCGCCCTTACGACTGCAACTATCCATATGCCAAATTCAGCAGCGAGGGCACATCAAAAGGCACTTTCCCTACCCAGGCTGATTCAGCAGAATTCAGCCCTAAACATGCCTGTTTGGGCTGGCTTTGAGGTTTAATGGCCAGGTTTAAGCAGGTGTGGGGCAATTTTAATTAGTTTTTGTATATATTATTTTCTGTTTTAATGGGTACCTCTTTGCTGATTTTATTCCATTGTTCCATGAAATGTTGCGACTTGCCCTTGGCCCGCATGATGGGGCGAGTTAGATGCTTTTAAGCATTTGTTCTGGGTTCATGTATGCAGGAGCTGAATGGCGCCGTTTGAGTTCTCCAGCTTTGTCACGGTGACTCTACTGAAGCCAAAAATCAACGGAAAGAGTCTTACAAAGGCCTGTGGTTGCCACTTCCTTGTTCCCTATATTGTAAGAATATAGGAACCATATAGCATGATTTCCTGGGGAGAGCCAAGGTAACACAAGTACATCCTCCATCCTCTAGTGCTGGCATAGCTCTTCCTAGGTAATCCCACCATTCCATAGCTTTTCAGTCACAGATTGTGTGGTGTTTTTTATTTCCCTAGAAGTTAATGCATACACGGTTCCCCCCTCCAGCTTATCCTCACAACTCTGTGAGGCAGGTTAGGTGAAAAGAGAGTGACTGGCCCAATGTCATCCAATGAGCTTCAAAGCTTATGAGGATTTGAACCCAAGTCAGCCCAAACTTACCACGCTGGCTTTCCCGCAGCTTCTGGTGCACTTATACAATGCATTCCAAGGCAAGCCATGGCTGAGTGGTGATTTCTTGCATGTATACACCCAACATTATATTCAATGCACATTGAGATCTTGCTTTTTCTACCTAGTCCCCACACACTCTGGACCCATTGCATATCTATGCCCCTGAAAAGAGCCATTTCACAAACAAGTGGCATTCTGAAAATGAAATCTCAATGCAGATTGATTCTCCGTTACCTCCCATTGCGTCCATATGAAAATAGATGGAGGTGTTCCCAGCAATAGGGAGTGTATCCACATCTGCCCAGTGATGCTACGACTGGGCATACTGTATACCAAGATCACAATCACCAATTTTTTCTTCATTTACCTGTGTGGGGAAGAAAAGTTGTGGACAATCTGGTTAGAGTTTTCAAATGCATATCAAGTAATCACACCCACCCTTGTTGTTGGCAGGATGCAGAACCAATCGGGATTGATAGCAACATGTTATGGAAGAGTGGGCTCAAATCCATATTGAAGAAAGTGGCTTCTCTGTGCTACAAATGGGTAAGTGTGCACCCGCCGTCTTTTGTTCGCTGTTGCTTTTTGGATTCATGGGTGGTGGAGACCATCTGCCCAGAGGAAGTCACACCAGAAAGAGAAACAAATAATCTTCTTATTGCATAAGAATGCTTTCACCAATCTCAGAGATAATGTCTCCTCAGCTGTGCTCGTAAATGAAGTGCAAATGCTGCCCTACTTTGCAAAGCATTTCAGACCCTCCCTTTTTTGTTTACACAGAAAGGGAGGTGCCTTGACAATATTTTGAGGAATTAATCCCTTGTTTACTGGATCACTCTTCCATGAGTTATCCATCCCATGTAATTATGCATCTAAGAGTCATTTGAGTCTGCTTTGGTGTTAATAAGCATTAAAGTCTCCCCAAGGGTCCCCAATTGGTTTTAATTTCTTATATGCTGCACAGCTGCCTTCTCAAAACAGTATTGTGATCCATTGTGTTTCTAGCTACTGCCATTGGTTTTCTTTTTCCTACTTTAATATGAATGCTGGGCTATTTCATGGATCAATTCTTTACTTCAAATGGACTAAAAGGATTCTGAGTTATACTGGATTCATATATATTTTCACCTCAAGGTCGACCTGAATCCTACTATCATCCTCATGGGCCCTAATTTACCTGTATCTTAAGTACATTGTTTGCTATCGTGTTTTATATGTTCAGAAGCTCTTAGATGTGAATATGTTTAGCAAGGCATGCAAACTACTGGCAAAAATGTGGAGAGCACACATTTAACCTGCTCCCGGTCGATGAAGATATGGAACTCTATACAAATAAATAAGAGCACACACCTCAAAAAGGATATGGAGTTGGGAAAGGTTCAGAAAAGGGCAACCAAAAAGATCAAGCGGTTAAAGCCACACCCCTGTGAGAAAAAGTCGCAGCGTTTGTGACAATTTTTGTTTAGAGAACAGGCGACTAAGTGGTGACATGATAGACATTTCTAAAATTAAGCATGGCATTGAGAAATTGGATAGAGCAGAGCAGGAGAAAACAAACTTGTTCCCTCTTCTGCGTAACAACCCTTGAGATATTTGAAGATGGCTATCATATCTCTTCTCAGTCTCCTCTGTTCCAGGCTAAATAAACGCAGTTCCTTCAACCACTCCTCATAAGGCTTGGCTTCCAGACTTTTAATCATCTTGGTTGCTCTCCTCCGCACATGCTCCAGCTTGTCAACATCCTTCTTAAATGGTGGTGCCCAGAATTAAACACAGTATTCCACATATGGTCTGACCAATTTTTATTTTATATATATATATATATATATATATATATTATGCTATCATTTAGTCAGGTCCTTTACAGATAGGGTGATTTAAGCCTCGCCCAACTCAGTCCTACACGATTCATTGTTCATTATTGAATGCAACAGGCTTTACCTTTTTGTAAGCATGCTTAGGATTGCAGCTCTAATAAATCAGCAATATTACAGAGTCATAACTCAAAGCGTACAATAAAGCAACACATGAGCAAGAAACCGGAAAAAAATCAGGGTTAACTACTTAGGGATTATGGGCCATGTACTGGAAATTTGACTTGGAAGAAGAAATGTGTTTGAAAAATGTGAACAAAAAGATAATCTTATCCACCAATTTTCGAGTGGTGGGGGCGGGGAGGGCAGGAGAGAGAATCAGTTCACATGATTAACTGTCATAAGCACAGTACATACCATTAGACGTGCCAAAGACCAACTTGAAAGGTTTCTAAATGTTTCAAGCTGTGCAAGCATGCGTTTCGTCAAAAAGGCAGAACTGCTTACCGTGATCACAGGCGAAAACCTTAGCTAAACTGAGGGCAGGCAATTTTTGTAAATCGTTATGCTGTGATTATTAGCTATTGAAATAAATGGTTTTGAATGTTTATTAGCTTTAGAATTATTCTTCCCTTCTCATCTCTCTCCGGCGGGTGACTAGCAAGGATGATCTGTGTAGCTGCGGGGATTTTGCTTCCCTCCAGTCATTGCACAGCTGTGATCCAAGCAGCAAGAGGGACAAATAAATGGTTCCTGCTAATCTAATCATGATTTTTAAAGAGTTGATAAAGCCTTTTAAAGTTTTGCATTGCTATATTATAATATATTGTTAATATGTTACGGATCACTGTTTTACTACTCGCACCTACATCCCTCTCTTTGCAAAATATGCATGCAAACCGTTCAAAACCAATTATGTCCACCCACCTACACAACAGAAACCTGCTTATGCAGTGTTGCTTCTGAATAATAGAATCAGAGAATTGTAGAGGTGGAAGGGACCCCAAGCACCATCTAGTCTCACCCTGGCAATGCAGGAATTGGCTAAAGAATCCCTAACAGATGGTCATCCATCCTCTGTTTAAAAACTTCCCATGAGCAAGAGCACACCCATTTTTGAGGTGATTTCTGGTTTCTCTTCTTCTTCTACTTGAATCAAAATCTGCTCCAGAGTATCCCTGAGTCTCCAGATACTTGCTCCTGATGCGCTGGATCTCACCCATAGTACATAATTTAAATAACAACAACCTCAGATATGCAGATGAAACAACCTTGATGGCAGAAAGTGAGGATGAATTAAAGAACCTTTTAATGAGGGTGAAAGAGGAGAGCGCAAAGCATGGTCTGAAGCTCAACATCAAAAAACTAAGATCATGGCCACTGGTCCCATCATCTCCTGGCAAATAGAAGGGGAAGAAATGGAGGCAGTGAGAGATTTTACTTTCTTGGGCTCCTTGATCACTGCAGATGGTGACAGCAGTCATGAAATTAAAAGACGCCTGCTTCTTGGGAGAAAAGCAATGACAAACCTAGACAGCATCTTAAAAAGCAGAGACATCACCTTGCCTACAAAGGTCCGTATAGTTAAAGCTATGGTTTTCCCAGTAATGATGTATGGAAGTGAGAGCTGGACCATAAAGAAGGCTGAACACCAAAGAATTGATGCTTTTGAATTATGGTGCTGGAGGAGACTCTTGAGAGTCCCATGGACTGCAAGAAGATCAAACCTATCCATTCTTAAGGAAATCAGCCCTGAGTGCTCACTGGAAGGACAGATCGTGAAGCTGGGGCTCCAATACTTTGGCCACCTCATGAGAAAATAAGAATCCTTGGAAAAGACCCTGATGTTGGGAAAGATGGAGGGCACTAGGAGAAGGGGATGACAGAGGACGAGATGGTTGGACAGTGTTCTCGAAGCTATGAACATGAGTTTGACCAAACTGCGGGAGGCAGTGCAAGACAGGAGTGCCTGGCGTGCTATGGTCCATGGGGTCACGAAGAGTCGGACACGACTAAACGACTAAACAACAACAACAACAAATAAATCAAAACGAAGACACCATAATTGCTGCTGTTGCTTTGAAGTGTAACGAGAAGCAATGGAGAAGATTGCCATTCTGGAGCGGGACTACCGATTTCACCTTCCTCAGACGACCAAATGGGACTAAAACTTTGGACAACGACATTTTCAACCAATTTAAAAAATATTATTCCAGTTGATATTCTCCAGCCATGCTGCATTTCACTCAGATTACTGCCTACCTAAACAAAGCAGGGGTGAAACAAGTATCAGAAGATCATAGAGTTAACTTAAATAGTGCTTTCTCTATGGAAGAGTTATAGAAAGCAATTGAGAAATGAAAACAAGGAAAATCTTGCTATATGGGAGCCTTCTATGAAAAAATGTAAAGAAGACACAACCCCTTTGTTTCACAATTTATTCAACGCAGTAATGTCAGCAGGACGCAACCCCTCCTTTTGAAAGGAATACTGGTATTGAGGGGAGGGAATGGACAAAGTTGGTGGACAAATAGGATCATAATGACCAATTTCACTCAAAAACATAGATGCAAAATTATTGTCAAAGAAATTGGCCATTGGACCCACGGTCAGTCTTGTCTGCTCAATCCACCAGTCTGTCTTCACATGCAGGGGAAATACCTAATTCAATGAGGGTTTGAGACCCATTGGCTACCCTCCCCTGGTTTAGCCAGCCAGCTGAAGCAATAACTGCAATAATGTCAATACTTGATCAATCCATTACTAAGCTAATGCCTAATTTTTGAAGAATACAAATCACTTGCAGGTCTCCAAATTACTTCGAATGCATCAGAGGTTCTCTGACTAAACATGGTGCCAACAACACAACAGATCATTCAGAAGGACTGTGATCTAAAGATCTTTCATAGAGCACTGAAATGCAATAGAATGGTCAATTCTCAATTCCCTTAATCACACACCATTACTAAAGGATTTATTTTTTAATAATACTTTCTCCTGAAGAAAATTAAACATGTGATGTCTGTGGAGCCATAAAGATGATGGCACTACCCAAACACTCTTTTTTATTTCAGATCATCCTAATTCAAATCCCAGACACTAGATTTTAAAAGTAGCAAGAAATTGTACAGGGAGAAGTGGGGGAAGGCCAAGACTAAGGAATAATATATGGATCAGAGCTTTAAGCAGTTTGGAAAATTGGGCTTCCTGTGTCAGCAGGACTTGGTTGGGCTTGCTGACCTTTGAGGTAACTACTGCACTGCATTTTCCAATTCAAGCCCCTGCTTCACACAATCACATGTGCAGCAAACTTTCAGGGACAAGGACTAGGGATGCTTAGTCCTTGGTTGATATGGCAGATGACAGAAAATGCAGCTGTTTCCTACCTAGGCTCACTCATTATATTGTCTCTTCCTGTACACCTGGCTTTTGTCCGTTTTCATTTTTTTTAAATAATAAAAAAATCAGAAGCCTGAAATGTTTATTGCAACAGGACCAAAATTGTGGGCAATGTCCATGTAAGAGAGGCTTGCTCTCTGGTTAAATTGCCGAATGAACGAATAAACACTGTCAGCGTGCTTGTAACTGAAAGCAAATCAATTAAAGCCAAATGTCGACCAAATCACAGCAAATCACAGCCCAATAAGGGGCAAAGAAAATGAAATGAAATTCACAACCTGTATGTGTGTCTATAGATATAGTGATATATAGAGAGATATGTACAAAGGCAGGGTACTGTTTATATATTATTTTAATAAGGGCAATGTTTTTTCTTCACACACACACACACACCGCCCAATAAAATTGGGCGATTCATCCGGCGTGTAAAGCACAACAAAGGCAAAGAGCGGTCAAGGTTCAATGCACATACCAGGTTCCGATTATGTAAACCTTTCACATGCCATTATTGTGCTTGACTAGCGATGGGCTACCCTCCCTTTGACCTTCTATTTCCTGGCTGTCCTAAGCGGGCAGGAGAGCTTGCCTTACCCTTCACACGCACAGCCCAAGATGCCTTTCTGTTATCTGATTGTTTCTTTCACCATAAATTGTAGCTGCTCCTTTTTTCTGACTGCTCCCTTCTCCTCTCTCCCCGCCTCTATCATCACGACGACGTTTTGACTTTGGATGTGGGCGTGAGCACAAAAGGAATAATCGAGGTCATGCCCCTGGCGTTCAAAAGTGTTGCCTCTCCCTCACCGACTGCCAACCCCGGTGCGTCCTCCATCTCCTCCTCCTGCTGATAATATTCCTCCCATGGCTACATGCTTCCCAGATGTTTTCTTATCATGCTACCGAATCATACTGTTACGAGTCGCTTTTCTGAGCAGATGTTCTCAGGCATACTATTTTGGGGGGGGGTGTTTTTCCGCAAAAGCCACGCGGCTTTTTAGCATTGGTTCTCTCCAACGAGAGATTCCCAGTTGAAAAGAACAAATCTTCTTGAAATATACTCGGAGTCGAGAGTGAATTTCATGCTCTTTATTCAGCAAAAGGAGAAGAGAAGAATGGCTCTTTCCCCCCAAAGTCTGCTTATATACATTATGTACACAATGGGCCGTACGTGATTGGCTACTTCAGGGCTACACCTGTAGGCCAATCAAGTTGCGGATTCACTTCTGCCAGCAGCCTGATTGGCTGCTCCTGCAGGCCAATCAGGTTGCTGATTCACTTCCACCTGGAGCTGGATTGGGTGGCTCCTGTGGACCAATCAGACAGCTGCATTCTGGGTTCTATTGTTCTAGGATTCAGCTCAGTAAATAACACTTCTTTCAGTGTTTCAATCCAGAGGAAGAGCAGGAAGGGATGAAGCAACTAGGAAGTGCTTACCTACAAGAGGATTGGGAATCCAATCCACGCAGCCAATCAAAAGGCAGGACAACCTGCCTGAAAGACAAGCTGTGCTGCTTGATTGGCTAATACCAAGGGGGCATTATGAATAGGGAAGGGAAAATCCATCAATTCCAGTTCTCCGGATTCTTCATTTTTCTAATCTTAATTTAAGTCTTAAATCTTAAATTTTTGTATGCGTTTTTGACTACTATATACATTTTTTTGCCAGCAATTCTCCCTAATATAATGCATTTTAACATATTATGTTTCCTAATAAAAGCAGTTATATCTTTGTATACATGATCTGGCTGGAGGACTGCATTGCACAACTCAGAATAGTGCTCCTTTTGCTTTCAGTATTGTTTCAAAAAGTGAGAATATGGTTAAGTTTATCTTTAAATGCAAACTAAATTGAATTTCTTTCCTGTCCCTAATTGTCAGACCCCCCTCAGGAAAACGTGTAGGAAATGAACCTTCAGGCAGCATGAAGAGGCAGGGCCCAACACTCTATGGAGTTTTTACTGGGAAACTATGGCTTCTTCAACTTCTGAGCCTCAGTGGCATGGTTTCATGTCACTCTTATTCTTCACCCTCCAATAACGAACCTGCAGAGTCTTGATTTCCTGGGATACATAATAATCCAATCCAGGCACAACTATAGATGCAGAATCAGGTGACTCATGTGGCACATATTTGAATCAGGTGACTTAGGTCTGTTGCAGCTGTCAGGGATGCAGGGTTCACCAGTGCTGACTGCCCTTCTTAAATGAATACAGTGGTGCCTCGCTTAACGAATGCCCTGCTTAACGAAATTTCCGCTTAACGAAAGGATTTTTCGAGCGGAGGTTGCCTCGCTAGATGAATTCGTTTTATGAAAAATTCGTCTAGCGAATCGCGGTTTCTCATAGGAATGCATTGAAATTCAATTAATGTGTTCCTATGGGCAAAAAAAAAATTCAAAAAAAATTCAATGCATTCCTATGGGATTTGCTAGACGAATTTTTCGTTATAAGAAAAGACCCGTGGAACGAATTAAATTTGTCTAGCGAGGCACCACTGTAATTGAAAGAATTACCGTAGATGAGAATGTTCAAGTCCTGGGGAATGCTTATCTGAGCAGGGATTTCTTATAAGAGCCAGGGACATGCCAATACTGATGGGGCCTCTCATATTTCAGAAGGGGGGGCATTCTGATGTCATTGATGCAACCAGTTTAAAAGCCCACTTCTTGGTCACCACAAACAGATAATCCTCAGGGTCTACACTCACTGTTGCAAAACTAACTGGGTTCCATTGGCTGATCTTAATGCCCTTACTGGGCTGGAGCAGAGTTTTTCAGGCAACCACAGAGAAGTATATCCGTAACTCCAACATCAGAGAAAGAACCAGATTGAAACAAGGATGCCTGAAAGATCACCTAACTCTGAAGTAAGGACATTCTTCAGATACCACCTTAGGAACTGGACCTTTAGTGTGGTGGCACCAACCCTTAGAAATCCCTCCCTGGTAAATATTGGACAGGTGCCGTCTCTGTTGGATTTTTGGGAGCCTATTGAAGACCCTCCTCTTCCAACAAGCTTTTCAAGTAAAGATCTTTCCCTGTCTGCCTGTTTTGTAATTTTTAGATGTTTTACTGCTTGTGTATTAGCCAGTCTGGGCTCCTTTAAGAGGAAAGGCAGGGTCTACACCAGGCATCCCCAAACTTCGGCCCTCCAGATGTTTTGGACTACAATTCCCATCTTCCCCGACCACTGGTCCTGTTAGCTAGGGATCATGGGAGTTGTAGGCCAAAACATCTGGAGGGCTACAGTTTGGGGATGCCTGGTCTACACTCACTTAGCAACAACATGGAATGTGACAGCAGTGGATGGTGGAAGCATAGGTCACAAAATTAACTGAAAATGCCTGGCCAGCTTCCAAGCTTAGTGCAGAATATCCCGTGAGGGAGTAAGTGGAATAATGTAGTTGACTCAGAATTGATGTGGAGACTACTTCCTGTTAACTGTGGGAAAGGTTCAAAAAAGGGGGACATACTGAAGAAACTCTTCCGAGAGCATCTCACAGTTGAAATCCTTCTCAGCTCAGTCTAAACAGGGAAAGGAGCAACATGCGCCATTGTGGTTCAGTAAGGAATGAGATGCAAAGGGTTTTCAACAAGCTTAATACAATTTTAAAATGTGTGTCTATTTGTACACCAGACAGCACCCGGTTGGGGAAGGCCAGTGGAGGAGAAACCTTCAGAAATCATTTCTTCCTGCTGGTGGAGCAAAACCATCCACTCAAGAGATTCTGTGTAAAAATAAGCAGACATTAAGTGAAAGGATCAAATGAAAGGAACAAACAGGATTACCAAATGCTGAGCTGCAAAACTATTTCGGGGCAACAATGAGCACTCTGTAAGAGGCCTGCACGTTGAGCAGAAGGCAAAATAGAATAGTGGCCTCCTGTAAACATGAGAAAATAAGAAACAGAGGAAGAGGGAAATAAAGAACCTTCATGTACCTCTTAATCCTTCCCATATGCTACATACACAAAATGACAACGCTTGTACTTTGCTTGAATTAATCTGGAATGAAAACTATGCCTGAGACCAGACACGTTAGCTCAGGCTAGAAGCCCCAGCTCACCCATATGTGCATTCACGGACAGTGACTTAGTCTTTAACCACATAGCTCCTAAAGTGTGTTGCGAGTTGGAGGGGTAGGGGTAGGCTGTATGCCCAAGTCCCTTTTAATGGCTGGATCCAGCAAGGGTTCAATTGCTGGAATAGCCAGGCTGCCTTCCTAATAATGGTCCAAGTATGGGTCATTATGGTAACAACAAGTAGCTCTGTGCCAGAGGACAAAGGGGTGGGACTCCCCTCCCTTAACTGGCTGGTAGTTAGAACAAAAGCCCAAGTTGAGTTGTTTGTATGTGAGCTAGAAGTTAGAAGCCAGCTGCAGGCTAAAGCTTGTGAGAGAGAAACAGGCTTGCTTTCTGCTGCAATCCAAGACTGTGGCTATGAGAGAAGCAAAACCGCCATTGTTTTTTAATTTTTATTTATTTATTTATTTTATTTATTAATAAATTATTGATTGATTGATTAAATTTGTATAGCGCCCTTCATCCAAAGATCTCAGGGCGGTTCACAGCATAAAAATACAAGATAAAACCTCAAATTCCATAATAAAAACAAGAACAAAACAAATCTATAAACCCGTGCCCCTCCAAATACACACTTAACAAGGATATAAGATGTTAATCAGCCACAGGCCTGGTTGAAGAGGAACATTTTCGCCTGGCACCTAAAGGTGTATAATGAAGGTGCCAAGTGAGCCTTCCTAGGGAGAGCACTCCACAAATAGGGAGCCACTGCAGAAAAGGCCCATTCTCATGTTGGCATCCTCTCGGGGTGGGGCACACAAAGAAGGGCACCTGATGGTGTTTGCAGTGTCTGGGTAGGTTCATATGGGGAGAGGCAGTCCTTAAGGTATTGTGGTCCTGAACCGCTTAAGGCTTTACAGGTCAAAACCAGCACTGTGCTGAAAGGATAATAGACAGTCGGGCATTCCTTGGTGCCACCACAAAGAAGGCCCTTGACCACAACACCACTAGAGGTATCTCCCCCTGGTAAACTGATACCAGGAGAGGCATTCCTTTAAGTTTTTAAATCCCAATCTGTTTATGTAAAGAGCCCCTCCAGCCTGGTTTTGCAACATGTCATTGATGCAATAGTGCTGGATTCGTATGGACCTATCCCCACACCATTCTACTTTATTACGATAGTTGTTCTGTGTTGCTTTTCCAATCTTATCACATTGTTGCTGCCTGGAAGGGCACTCTGTAGCACAACAGAAGGCAAAACAAATCAAACAAACCAAACCGGAACATTTCTGGTATGAAAAGATGCCAGATTTCAGCAGGACGTTATGGGACGTTTACCAGTTGGAAAACAAGCAGTAATGTCTGCCCCTAAACTCGTTGCAAGCCCAAATGATATTGAAAGCAGGAAGGCTTATAACTGCACTGATACCACCAGGAGCACAGTCATGAATGCACATTAAAAAGGATGTCTGGAGGGGCCCTAAATTTATGGAAGATGAGAAAGCAGCAGCACTCAGTTCCACAGGTAACAGAGCTGGTATAGCATGGGGTCAAACAAGTGGGAAGAAAACAGGGACAGGGGCTGGTTTACACCACAGGCAATGGAACTTGTTTGTTGGTTTGAGAATCCCTCCAATGCCCCATTCCTACCATTTTCCTTCTTTAAAAAACAGAAATCATATCACTCGAATTATTGCAGAAGTGGGAGAAATATTCTAATATGGGGAAATGACTTGTTAATAGACATTCTGGTGTCTAATCCTCAGACTGCCCGTTTCAAAGGATCTCAAAGTAAAAGTCAATGGACCTTATTCCAAAATAACCACATTAAAACATGGCCTTTGAGACTCCAGTTCGATTTATGAAAGTTACAAAAGGTTCCCCCCCCTTCTAACTAGAGTTACTATATCAGCATTAATTTATTTATTTAAAAATAAGACTTCTTGAGGAGTTTCCCTAGGTCCAAATAGGTTAACAAAAGCGTGAGAAAAGCGTTTCAAAGACAAGTGTTGTTGTTTTTCCCTATGGCCGCTTGTTGGTGAATGGATGCTGCCTTAGTTTCTGGAACAAAAGGATGGAATGTGAGAAGTCTCCAGACAAGCCATTGAAAACGTATTGTATGATTTCTCTTGAGTTATGGAGCTTTGTTTATATTCCCTTTCCCATATACTATGACTCACAGGAAATCACACACACACACACACACACACACACACACACACCCCTCCACAGTGGCTCCAACCCAGTTCTGTGGGCAGCTAGTTGCACATTATAGCTCCTGGCCCTAGCTCTCCTTCAGATTGACCTGTCACCATCTTATAGGACTGAAAAGGGAAGGTGGAATTGACTTAGCAGGACTTTCTTTACTTGAGCCCAATTTCCCCTTTGGGGCTGCTGCCGGGTCTTGTGTGAAAGACCTTCAGACTGCAACTCCCCACTCATGCAGTTCTGTGCATATTTACATGGAATCCTACAAACACCAGCATTTAAGTCTCATTGGATGTGACGGAAATTTGAATCCAGTCAATAACATGTGAACGGGGATAGGCTTTTCATCCCTGCTTTGGATGAAGAGCACATTTTTAATGAGGCTTTCTAGGCACACCACGTTAGTCAAGTGTGAGTAAGGTGGCAATAACCCCATATTGGCAGTAATGCTTCTGAATACTAGTTGCTGTTAACCTCAGGAGAGGGTTCTTGTCATAACTGCCAAGTCTCCCGTTTTTCACGGAAAACCCCCAGATTTTAATCCGTTTCCCGCTGTTATCCCGAATAGAAAAAAAAATCCCTATTTCCTACCTGCCAGGGAGGCTCCTTCTGTCAACTCCTGGCTTTGGGCAAACCACCATCTTTCAGCCTGCAGTACCTGACAGGTAACCTTATGTATGGTGCACTGCATGTCTTGAGAGGTGTATATAAAAGTGATTTGGTGCACATAACTCAGTTGCGTTTCACCACTGAAAAGGGCATGTGGAGTATTCCTTGGCAGAAGGAACGTCATTCCTCATGCGCAGCTAATGTATCTTCTCTCCCCCTTTCGACAATCCTTTTGTTCCTGTAATGAGCAAGTTGCCGCACACGTCCTTTTTTACCTTCTCAAAACGCCACCTTTTCAGTGTTCCTCGCACGGTGCGGACAGATGCTGCCACACAAAAATAAGTGTCTTGCAATGGAAATGTGAACAAGATACTGCTTTGCCCATATGAAATGCCGTAAATTTGGGCCAAAGTAAACTTGTCAGAATTACGCCTCTGTAGTTCACACCAGGGAGTGGTGCTACACAGCTGGGGAGCTGAGCTAATAAGTGATGAAAAACAAAACAGGGGGGGGAGGTTATTATGGCAGCACATAAACTGGGGGAGGGGAATACATCCCCACCCCACTTTAGACAAATAAATGGCGAAATGTGGAAGCCATAAACATGAGCTCCCAGAAGTATAAAAATGGGAGCAGGGAGGGGCTGGACAAGTGCTTACCTCACATGTGTTTTCTGAACTAATCCACATATGAAGGCGATTAAAATGCCTTCAACAAATTGCAGTGATTCTTAAAGTGAGCACCGGGCCTCCCTAAGGACGTATGGTTAGTTGCCAAGGAAGGTGTGAGCAAAATGTAGAGAATACAGGCAGAAAGCAGGAGGGAGAAATGTGGACAGGATCAGGCTGCATGACATGCAAAAACACCCGCGGAGCAAGATTGCAAGCCCATGAGCATTTGAGTCCTAGTGAGTTTGATGCAGTGCTGGTGAAGTCAAAATGCCCTCTGGGCCTCTCCTTGCCCCACCATTGTGGGTCTCTTCAAAAGCTTACTAGAGAACAGCTGTGGGGAGAGAGTGACTGTGGGGACCGGGGGTGAGCGGCCCAGCACCGAGAAGACCAACAGTGGGCAAAATGGCTGTAGCAGCAGCTGCCACCATCTTCAGAAAGGAACGTATATTTCGGCTGAACAGTAGGTGACATACCTGATGTTAAGAGAAGCCTAGCAAGATAACAAATTTCTTAGTATGTTAATGGACTCTCCATCACTTCAAACCAGGTCTTCAAACTGAGCCTAGACAGCTGTTTGATGGGTTCCCTGCTGTGAGAAGGGAACGCAGGAAGCTGTCTTAATCTGAATCTGACCATCTAGCTCAGTACTGTCTACACTGACTGGCAGCAGCAGGTTTTCAGGCAGAGGTCTCTTGCAGGTCTACCTGCAGACATCAAGGATTGTATCTGGGATTGTCTGCATGCTAAGCAGTTGCCCTATCACTGAGCTATGACCCTTCCCTTCTAGAGGGTTAGAAGACTACTAGCCCATTGGTATTCAGCTACTGGGCCATGGCCTGATCTAAGGTGGGTTGCAGCAGCAGCAGCAGCAGCAGCAGCAGCACAACAGAAATAGATGGTAACGAATTAATGAATTCCCAAATGTCAGGCAGGTTCCAGGTTGGAAAAGGTTAGAGACTACCGGACTGGACTGTTTCCTGCTCGGCAGGGGGAAGGACTGGATGGCCCTTGTGGTCTCTTCCAACTCTATGATTCTATGGTCCTACAAGGCAGCTTCCAATACTGTGCCCCTTATGATTAAGTGAAATTCAACCAAATACTTTCTTACTGCCTATTATCTTACTGCATATTATCAACCCACATTACAACTGCCTTTTTGCTAATGAAAGCAAACATCTCCAGAAGGTTGCAATCCTATGTCGAGTCCCTTGGGATACGCCCCGTTGATGTCAATGGGAAATATTGATGTTAAGTATGAGACTGCACTGTTAAAAAGAAGAAGGAAAAAGCAACTCTCCCCTGCAGTTCCCCTCGTCTTCTTCTAACGTTGCAATACCACGCGGAGTTAGGCGCATTTCAATCCACGGCTTGCAATATAGCTTCCAGCACCTCTAACCCAGCGCTGGACGGAGCTGCGCAGCCTACCCGCATTCGCTTTTCTTCCCAGCCGCCTCCCCCAGAGCGGCAGCCGCGCCTGCGCTTTTTCGCAAAGGGCTTCCTCCTCCAATAGAAGCGCGCGGACTTTCCCTGCGACGCGCCGGCGCTGTGCGCCTTGGCCGCCCCTTTTCTCCGGAGGGTTGGGACAGCCATGGCGGCTCCGGCGGCGCTGCAGAGGAGCGTGGTGGCCCCCGCGGGGAGACACACGGCTTCTGTCGTCTTCCTCCACGGCTCAGGTGGATGAGTCCGACCGCAGAGCGGTCTGCAGGGGGCGCCACCGCGGAAGCCTCTCCAAGCTTCGTCAATAAGGGGGTGGGCTGGTTGCGGTGCCATTTCACAGCAAAGGCGCACGGAAAGGGTTGATAGGGAGAAGAGAGTTGGGTGTTTTATATATACTGGCTTTTGTTCCTTCTTTGTGCAAGATATCATGAAGTTGTAGAGTTTGAAGGGTCCCCCGAGGGTCATCTAGTCCAACCCTCTGCAGTGCAGGAATCTCAAAAAGCATCTATGACAGATGGTCATCCAACCTTTGCTTTAAAAAAAAAACCTCCCACCAGCTCCCAAGAGAGTGTCCACTGCTCTTCTTGAAAAGAAAGGTTTCAGAAGTTCAAGCCAGCCTGAAAGGTGGTCTCAATCCTGGATGAATTGGCAGAGATGGGGATGCCCTCGGGTGGCACATTGCTGGATGAAAGTTGTGCCTAGCCCTATGGTCAACGTTGCAGCATGAATTCAAAGCACATCCGGTGCACATTTAAAGCACGTGACTTCCCCCAGGGGATCCTGGGGATGGCCGTTTCCCCCTCACAGCTAAAATTCCCAGCACCCTAAGCAAGCTATGGTTCCCAGGGTTCTTTGGGGGGGGGGAATCACATGCTTTAAATGAGCACTGGATGTGCTTCAAGTGCATGGTGTAGACCATTACCTGTCATTTTACATCTGGGTGGTGATCTTTTAAACTAGGGCTTGGGAAATTGACCATTCTGGTGTTATTGGAATCAGTCACCCATCAGTCCCAGCCAGCATAGCCAATAGCTAGGAGTGACAGGAGCAGTAGTCCCAGCAATATCTGCAGAGCACCCATTCTTTGTGTATTGGCTGTTTTGGATGAGTGTGAAAGGAGAATTTTATCAGTGGAAGGTTTATTCAGCTATATAGAAGAAGCTGCAGTGATATTTTTTGCATATTCTATACACAGAGCAGATTCACCCATACGTGTCATGTTCAGTTTTACTTCTGGCTTTGCTCTTACAAGCCACTGCAGGCATGGGAATGGTTATGGCTGCACTTGCATAAACAGCTTTAATTCACATTAAATATCCCCCATACGCGCACATGATGATATACCAAATTATATGGAAATAGGAACTGCTTTTGTGAACATGCCCCCGAACAGCAGTGTTTCAGACCTTGGGGATATGTTTGAATTTCTACAGCTGGCATTCCTTTTCCCATTGTAGCTGCTGTGTTGAACCTGGCAGCATAAGCCCCTATTGGACAGTGACTGTGACTTTGCTAGTGGCAACTTGTGCAGTACCGCCTCTGGTAGATATGGGGAACTGTGTTGCAGTTTGATTTTACATTGTATATTTAGTTTGTCAGAAGCTAGAAAGTGTTTGGGCAGCCTTTTCTTTAAAAAGGAAAATGTCAGCAAAGGAGCTCCTTACTCCTGCAGTGTGCCTTGTCACCTGTGAATCTTTGCAATCATACAGCCACTTATCTGGGTGTAAGACCTGTTAAACTCGGTGGGACTTACAGTGGTACCTCGACTTACGAATGACTCGACAACTGAATTTTTCGACTTACGAATGGAGCAAATGGCCGCACACGGAAACCGCGGCGGTTTTATATAGGGTTTTTCCGACTTACGAATTTTTAGATGGGGTTGCTTTGACTTACAAATTTTTCCATTTCCAATGCATTCCTATGGGAAACCGCGTTTCCAGTGGCGTTTTTCGACTTACGAATTTTTTGACCTACGAAGGTGCCTTCGGAACGGATTAAATTAGTGAGTCGAGGCACCACTGTACTTTTATGATTTCTACTGTCTGTCTTTTGGAGTGACAAAGGTTTTCCTTCAAGCAAGTTGCCCTTTTGACACCTGTTTAGAGGAAAGACTGCAGTTTTGTGATAGAGCGCATGCCTTGCAAGTAAAAAGCCCTGGGTTCAGTTCCTCCCAACTCTAGGTAGGGTTGGGGCAGACCCTTCTGTGAAACTGTGAACAGCCGCTGCCAGTCAATATACACTGTTCTAGACAGAAAATTGGTTGGATCTGGTATATGGGTGTGCATTGCAGTTCAGTTTAGTACTTCTGGAAGTTAGCATCTAAGGGCACTGCCAGACTACCTGTTTATTGAGCATCCTGATTTGTTTGCAGGGAGATTAGATGACGTTGACTTTCAAATGATCATTCGAACTTGTTTGTTTACGAAGAGATTGCACAACATTGTATTAAAATGTTATCCCACACTTTCCGCCGCATTTTCCTGCGACTTCCTTATTGCAAACCTAAAGCTACAGTAAAAACAATAGTTCTGTTGGGGAAGCAGGTTTGTTGCGCAAGAGCTACAAATGGCCTTAAATTGCACAACCAGAATTTGACAGTATATAATTGAATCCTACTCAAAATTAGTGATGATCTGGAAGCGCATTTAGGGGGACAGGTCAAATTGACATTCTTCCTGTGGCCTGGCATCTCGCTCCATGTTGATATCCACTTCCTAGCTGCAACAGTGCCAAAAGCAGTTGCACCTTAGAAGTGCCTGCATTCAGCGTTTCCATTGCCTTTCAGCGTGCACTGATTTCTAAGTTGCTTTTGGGGACAGACGGTATGTGTGGACAGCACGTGCTCCGCCTCAGAGTACTTTAGCGCCTGCGAAACTTTCATCACCCTAGGGCTACCTTGTTTACCTGACCACAGGCATGCTGAGATTGTTATTCCTCGGCAGGTGCTATCCTCTTCCAGCCCTTTCATTTGTAGTGTTTGCATAGGTGAACTAGATCAAAGGCTTTTAGATGTGGTTTTAAATAAACTTTTATTTTATTTTTTTACAAAAAAAAGTGTGAAAGGGGTTATAGCACTCTAAAGTTGTTTAAAATGTTTTTACTACCTGAGTGTAAACTTGTGTTTATAAGGGATCGTTTTTCATGGAAATCGGGGGGGGGGGCTGTAGTTGCGAGTACGAGGCCCAGAGACAACATCTGTTGCTCAAGTGAAAATTTATACAGAGTATGAACTCTGAGCCCCTTGTCTCATACCCCCTTGCTGTGTAGATTTCAGGATATTGCAACTGAGGGGGAAAGAGGACCAAAGGATGGGATGGCACAGTATCAGGCCATGAGTCACTGCCAGAAGCATTATACCTCTGAATGCCAATTTCTGGGTATCCCAAGTGAGGAATCAGAACCATTGAGGACAGTGAAGTCCTGTGTGAGTGCCTGGAGGTGGTTGGAGAATAGAAGGTGGCTAACAGATTGAGGTTGAATCCTGACAAGACAGAAATACTGTTCTTGGTCCTCAATGGGGTAACTGTGCCCCTGAAGGACCAGGTGCACAGCCTGGGAGTCATTTTGGACTCACAGCTGTCCATGGAAGCGCAGGTAAATTCTGTATCCAGGGCAGCTGTTTATCAGCTCCATCTGGTACGCAGGCTGAGACCCTACCTGCCTGCGGACTGTCTCGCCAGAGTGGTGCATGCTCTAGTTATCTCTCGCTTGGACTACTGCAATGCGCTCTATGTGGGGCTACCTTTGAAGGTGACCCGGAAACTACAATTAATCCAGAATGCGGCAACTAGACTGGTGACTGGGAGTAGCCGCCGAGACCACATAACACCGGTCTTGAAAGACCTGCATTGGCTCCCAGTACGTTTCCGAGCACAATTCAAAGTGTTGGTGCTGTCCTTTAAAGCCCTAAACGGCCTCGATCCAGTATTCCTGAAGGAGCGTCTCCACCTCCATCGCTCTGCCCGGACACTGAGGTCCAGTGCCAAGGGCCTTCTGGCGGTTCCCTTGCTGCGAGAAGCCAAGTTACAGGGAACCAGGCAGAGGGCCTTCTCGGTTGTGGCACCCGCCCTGTCCATGGAAGCGCAGGTAAATTCTGTGTCCAGGACAGCTGTCTACCAGCTCCATTTGGTACACAGGCTGAGACCCTACCTGCCTGTGGACTGTCTCGCCAGAGTGGTGTATGCTCTAGTTATCTCCTGCTTGGACTACTGCAGGGGTTACCTTTGAAGGTGCTACCTTTGAAGGTGACTCGGAAACTGCAATTTCATACCATATAACACTGGTCCTGAAACAGCTAGGTACAATGGCTCCCAGTATGTTTCCAAGCACAATTCAAAGTGTTGGTGCTGACCTTTAAAGCCCTCCACAGCTTTGGCCCCGTATATGTGAAGAAGCGTCTCCACCCCCATCATTCAGCCCGGACACTGAGGTCCAGCTCCGAGGGCCTTCTGGATGTTCCCTCACTGCAAGAAGTGAGGTTACAGGGAACCAGGCAGAGGGCCTTCTCGGTAGTGGCACCTGCCCTGTGGAACACCCTCCCATCAGGTCAATAAGCAACTATCTTACTTTTAGAAGACCTCTGAAGGCAGCCCTGTTTAGGGAATGTGTAATATAGCATTATATATTAATGTGTAATGCTATATTGTGTTTTTAATATTTGGTTGGGAGCCGCCCAGAGTGGCTGGGGAAACCCAGCCAGATGGGTGGGGTATAACTAAATTATTATTATTATTATTATTATTATTATTATTATTATTATTATTAGGCATCAGAAGAAGATTGGACAGATTCATGGAGGTAGGAAAGAGCTGACAGTGGGTACTAGCCATGATGGCTGTGCTCTGCTTCCATAGACAGAAGCAGTCATGCTGATTACCGTTTGCTGGACTCTTGGAGGGGAGACTGCTCTTGTGCCTGGGTCCTGCTTGCCAATTTCTCACAAGCATCTAATAAAAAAATATCATTATCTGGTTTGCCCCTGTGAGAGCAGGATGCAATGGGAGTAGATGGTCCATTGGCCTAGACTCCTCTTGTTATGAAAAGTTCCTACAAGAAGTTCAAATACACAAACTTGTTAAGCTTTCTGACTTGCCTTCCTTTCCCTTAACAATATTTTCCTCCAATATACTCATATGTAATTGATAATTGTTATTCATAAAAGAGGAGCTTTGGTTTCACCAGTTTGCAAAATTGGGAGACAAAAGCCATCCAACTATCACAAAACCAGATGTGCTCACCTGGGAATCTGTTTGGGGTAATCTTTGGATAATGTGATCCTGGCTTATTTTCATGGTTTGTTAACTGATGTTAAGGCAGTGTTCCCTGCTTTAGTTATCTGGCTTAATACAAGCCAGGCTCTTTGCACAAAAACTGATCTATAACAAAAGAATTGGGAAGGGCACTGGGGGAGGAGTCTCAGCTCCATAGCGTATGGAGCCGGGAATGATCACCTGAACTTGGTCACTGAGTGGTTAGTTATCCTGAAATCCAATAAGGCTGAGCACATTTGTCCAGATGACGTTCTGTTTTTCTCTTGGATAATGCAATTCTATATCTGTGTATTACGAAGAACAGGCCTGGCCTTTGGCATTGTGTAGATATCTAAAGTAGCCTTTATCTTTCTGTATTTCTTAGGTGATACCGGCCAAGGATTAAGAGACTGGATCAAAGGGGTTTTGAGTCACGATTTGTCTTTCCAGCATATAAAAGTCATTTATCCAACAGCTCCTGCCAGGTATTTCTTTAATGCATTTTCATACTAGCCTTCCTTTATTCCCTTCTTTAAAAACTGTTTGTTGTTAAGGTTGTAACTATATGACATAAAAGTTTGCAGATATGTCCTAAGTTGAATTTGCAAAACTACTTTTCTCCAGATATGTTGTGACATTCACATTTACCCCCAGTGTGATGGCAAGTTGTAAGATGTATACTAACGGATTGAGGTTGATGACAAGACAGAAGTACTGTTTTGGGGGGACAGGTGGCGGGCAGGTGTGGAGGACTCCCTGGTCCTGAATGGGGTAACTGTGCCCCTGAAGGACCAGGTGCGCAGCCTGGGAGTCATTTTGGACTCACAGCTGTCCATGGAGGTGCAGGTCAATTCTGTGTCCAGGGCAGCGGTTTGCCAGCTCCATCTGGTACGCAGGCTGAGACCCTACCTGCCCGCGGACTGTCTCGCCAGAGTGGTGCATTCTCTAGTTATCTCCCACTTGGACTACTGCAATGCGCTGTATGTGGGGCTACCTTTGAAGGTGACCCAGAAACTGCAATTAATCCAGAATGTGGCAGCTAGACTGGTGACTGGGGAGTGGCCGCTGGGACCACATAACACCGGTCCTGAAAGATCTACACTGGCTCCCAGTACGTTTCCGAGCACAATTCAAAGTGTTGGTACTGACCTTTAAAGCCCTAAACGGCCTTGATCCTGTATACCTGAAGGAGCGTCTCCACCCCCACTGAGGTCCAGCACCAAGGGCCTTCTGGTGGTTCCCTCATTGCGAGAAGTGAGGTTACAGGGAACCAGACAGAGGGCCTTCTCGGTAGTGGCACCCACCCTGTGGAACACCCTCCCAGCAGATGTCAAGGCAAGCAACTATTTTACTTTTAGAAGACAACTGAAGGCGGCCCTGTTTAGGGAAGTTTTTAATGTTTGATGCTGTACTGTTTTTAATAATTCGGTTGGAAGCCACCCAGAGTGGCTGGGGAAACCCAGCCAGATGGGCGGGGTATAAATAATATATTATTATTATTATTATTATTATTATTATTATTATTATTATTATTATTATTATTTGATGACAGAGGTAGGCTTTGACTTCTGATAATTAACCACTTAAAGGAGGAGGGCAGAACACTCTACCTCTGCTCTTCATTATGTACTGGGGTTCTCCATGAATTATCCCTCGGTATGAATAGCAATACAGGTTCCCTAGTTAATTGATAAATCCAGCATCCTCCATCTGAAAACAATCTTAGTGTCAAAGCCTCCAGAGAGCATTTATGCAAGTGCTTTTTGAAGTGGAACAATAAAGCTTTTTATTCTTAAAAACAAACAAACATTAGAGCAATTATTTCACGATTTTGCAGTACATGTAATTGTGACGCCCGCCCCCCCCCACATGTGCACATGTGTATACTACCCCCTAGAAAAAAATAAAAATTAATACTCAATTTCTATATTTGTTTTTTTAATAAATGGCTCTTGTTAGGATCTTTGGCTTCAGCGCTCTCACAATTTCAACCCCATTCACATTTCCTGAGTTACCTGCAGTGAGCCTGACACCACTGTTTCCCAGAGATAAGAGGAAGCCTTTCTAAAGCCGCTGTCCGTCCTTCCTTCCTTCCTTCCTTCCTTCCTTCCTTCCTTCTCTCTCTCTCTCTCTCTTTGGGCTTTAATGTACTGCTGTTATTGAGACCTTTATTAATGATGCTGAGGAAGGCAAGTCCAATCAGGGTGAATGGCAGAAATAGCTAATGTAGCATAACACTCTGTGCAGTGTTGGCTCTCGAAAGCTGTTTTTTTTTTTTTGATCCACTAATTAATTAATCTGAATTACTGGAATTAACCTGATTCAGTCTCCCTGGTGCCAGCTGTGCAGCCCTAAGATTTGCTGTGCCACTAAGTCAATGATTAGCATACAGAGCATGCCAATTGCAGCACAGGCATCAATTTGTGGGTGGGAATATTTTAGGTTTTGTGATGCCATGTTGCCAGGTCTGTGTGAAAAGTAGGCAGAGCCTTCTTTTTTCCTTCTTTTTTAAGCAGTGCAACCACAGCTCCCTTTCAGCGACAAGGCCAGCATGGCAGAGTTTGCCTGGAAAACTCATCAACCGATATGATAAACATCTGGGGGGAATACTTTTAAGTATAGGCTGTCTTCCCACAGTCAGAATTCGGTGTAAATCTGTGATTCCCAAACTGTGCTATGACAGGCAGACTTTTGGGCTGCAACAGGAACTGTAAGGTCCCTTGAAACATTAACAGAGAGTCTTGTGGCCCCAAAGGACTAACAGATTGAAAATGGCATACACCAGGCATCCCCAAACTTCGGCCCTCCAGATGTTTTGGACTACAATTCCCATCATCCCTGACCACTGGTCCTGTTAGCTAGGGATCATGGGAGTTGTAGGCCAAAACATCTGGAGGGCCGCAGTTTGGGGATGCCTGGCATACACTTTTACGGACTAACTACTTCAGGCTTCCCCAAACTAAGGCCCGGGGGGCCCAGATCCGGCCCACAAGGCTCTTTTATGCGGCCCCTGGCGACCCCTGCCGCCGCCCACTCTTAACTGCGCGGCACGGCACAGCTACCTACTTCCGGGTCTCCAGAGCATCAGAAATAGCTTGTGCGCATGCGGAAGCATTGTTTCCGACGCACTTCTGGGCCGGAGGAGGCCCAAGCACATGCGCACAAGCTACTTCTGGTGTCCCGGTGACCTGGAAGTGCACCGGAAATCGCGTGGGCGCACACATATGGGCACGTGCTCCCACATGCTCTGGCCCGCAGCGCAATCGATGCTGGCAGCACCGGCCCTCAACAGCGGAAGTTGGGGAAACACTGGACTACTTCATCAGATGCATGAGGTCTTACCGTGTGGGTGGGTGGGTGGGTGTGTTTTGTGTGTTATACACACTTAAGAGCCTGCTGAACCAGGCCAGCATCCCATCTAGTTCTCACAATGGCCAATCAGATCCCACAGAGACCACCAAGAGGCCAACCACATACACACACACACACACACCATAGTATAAATAGTGGCATCAGAAGGAAAGCAAGAGAAGTACAGCTGTTAACATTCACAAAAAGCCGGCACTTGGTAACACAGGGATTCTAGCATGGGTAAGCCAGTTAAAACATGTGTTGGGTCCATTGAGCTGATTCAGGCCACAAGGGATAGCATTGAAGGAGCCGCAAGACTCATGGGGTCTTTTCCATTCCTTCCTTCCATGCAAGCAAGCAATCCAGCTGGAACAACTTCCCCCTGCCCATGTACTGTTCTCAGGGATCTCCTGTCGCTGGGTCCAAGGACATAGTGCGTTAGCCAGTGCTTACATCTGACATGAGGAAGTGTGCCCCCTCCCCCAATTGCCCGTGACCCACCCCTGGGATTGCTGGCTGCGGCTGATGGGAATTGATAGTCGATAACAACTTAAAGGGGAGCCTCCCTCCCTCTGGTTTGCATGCAGGAGGTAAATTTAAGGGATGTGTTTTTCGAAAGCAGAGTTCTAGAAGGTTCATAGTTGTGGCCAAACGATACTTTTGCAAACGCTGGCAAACTTACCGGCTGGGAATTACGGTTTGCATTTGCATGAGTCATCGAATTAAGGGAGATGTAGAAATAACAACTGCATCAACTTTCAGTGGTTAAATATAACTTCTAGCGTAATCAAAGACATGCTTACTCAGAAGCAAGTCCCACTATGTTTAGTGAGGCTTTTTTTCAGGTAAAGCTGCACAAGATTGCAATCTTAATCTTTTTTTTTGTCTTTTCGATCATTGTGAGTAAATGTGCTGTAACTGAAGTCAGGGCTTTAAAAAAATACCATGCGCTGCCACGTCTGTCCAAGTGGTTTTTAAAAGCAAACGGGGCAGACATAGATGCAAATTTATGTTTCAGCTGCTGGAAGTGTGACTTTAGCGTTTTGTTTTCTTTTAAATGTCTAAATTTGAGCAGAAGAGCGCTCCTTTTGTTGTTGTTGCCTTTCTGTTAAATAGAAAGCGATAGTTTAAATTGGCATTGTAGCAGCTAACGTGGTCAAGTTAAAATTATGTCGTCTCGACTTTTTTTGAAATAACTATGCCATACCTTTTTCTGTTTCCCCATCGGCAAATCTAGGTCAAAGAATCTTTGCGTTATGTAGCACTTCTTTCTTGGAATTCTTCCTGCTGCAAATCCAGAGTTAACCTATCAGTAAGCAGAGACATGTGCTCTTTTCAATAACCAACAGATAACTTATGTGTTTTTTGGGATACATTTTGCAAAGAATTTTGATCTCTTTTCATTTGAGTAAATATTTGTGGAGCCCTGGAAAATGGCATTGCAGAGAAGTGTGAGCTGGCCCTGCCTGAGCTTACAGAGCAATGCAGACCCCCACTTACCCCACCTCGAGCTTCTCATAGAAGGTCCCTTGCTCCTTCTCTGGCCAGGGTACAGAATCACTAATAATAATAATAATAATAATAATAATAATAATAATAATAATATTTATACCCCACCCATCTGGCTGGGTTTCCCCAGCCACTCTGGGCGGCTCCCAACAGAACACTAAAAACAAAATAAAACTTGAAACATTAAAAGCTTCCCTAAACAGGGCTGCCTTCAGATGTCTTCTAAAAGTCAGATAGTTGTTTATTTCTTTGACATCTGATGGGAGGGCATTCCACAGGGCGGGTGCCACCACCAAGAAGGCCCTCTGCCTGGTTCCCTGTAACCTCACTTCTCACAGTGAGGGAACCACCAAAAGGCCCTCAGAGCTGGACCTCAGGCTGAACGATGGGGGTGGAGACGCTCCTTCAGGTCTACTGGGCCAAGGCCATTTAGAGCTTTAAAGGTCAGCACCAACACTAGTCAGTTTGGGCCTGTTTCAGGTATATTGGCAGCTACTTGATCCACAGTAGCTTTTTAAAAATCATAACTGGGCTGGATCAGTAAAATTGTGCCGGCAAGATTCCAGTGCATAGTACCCACCCAGATTCTCAAGCAAATATTTCATTAATTCCCATCTCTGTTCACCAACCTCAACCAACACAGTCTTGTCTGGATTGAGATCTTTATAGATGTCTACAAGGGAGTCAGGGGTTCCTGTACTTTGGTTCTGTTTTGTGGTGCATCAGTGAATCACAAGAGAAGTTCAAGTCTCTGCATTTCTTTTCTTCTGGATCTCTTTGCTTTTGGCAAATGGATGGTTTTAGGCAGGCAGCGTTAGAGAGTTCCCTTATAAGAGTTGTAGTCAAACATTTGGAGGGCTATGGGTTCTCAGCTAATTCAGGCAAAACCTAAGCCTGTTGGGCCCAGTTGTGCAAATTTCACTAGAGATTTTAGAACTCTATATTCTGGGCACCTTACAATTTGTCTCCCTATCCAGAAATGTGTTATTTCTCGTCACAACATCCAGGTAACCCCAAAAGGCAAAAACTTATGTTTTGGAGGCTCCATTCATTTATGATTTTATTCAGTACTTTTATAACTGCAAGATCAAGTGATGATTTACATGTGTGAATGGACCATGCAAAGAGAAAAACCCAACAGCCGATCAGCCAAGTATACGGAAATCAAGTAGAGAGAAGAAAGAGGTGTGTTTACACCGATGTGTAAGTCAGTTCTTCCAGGAGGAAGCTAGTAAAACTAGCACCAGGTGTACTTGAATTCTTTCTCTTAGACGTTGTAGTTTTTGCTTCTGGAGGGTATGCAGTAAAGAGATTAAAATGATCGTAGTTGCCCCAGGATTCCCCAAGGGCAAGTACTGAGTTCTTCCTCCTCTCCTGGAGTCTTTTAGTTGCCCTTGGTTCAGGCATTCACAGTGTAATATTCGGTGGGTTTCTAGCTTTTAATATTATATATATGCTTATTGAAAGTTTGGGTGCCTAGATAGTCCCTGAGGAATTTTATATTGCCAGCTTTATCCCTGCATATATATAAACCTGAAATGCATTCTAGCTTATACTTAAAAACCAATCCATTAATTCTTGCATCCTAAATTTTCTGAAAGTTTGGAGCCAAAGAAGTGATACAGGGGCAGGTTTAAAGTATATTGCTGTTTCTAGTAGAGGAAGGCTTCTTTTTTGTGTTAGAAATTATTTTAATCCTTTTTAATGATGTTTTGAGGTTTTGAAGTCGGCTTGGCTTTACAGCATATGGACATGGAAACTGGAAAACCTTACTGCAAAGCCTTAGGCGGAGATTCAGGAAAGTAATTAAGCATACGCATCCATCTTTGATGGGTGAAGAACTAAAATGGATGAGATCTCAGGCCAAGTGGTTAAATCAACTCACGTTGAAATCAGGGACACTTTAAACATTGTGTAACTTTGGTTGGGTCCTGCCCAGGGCTGATGGAAGCAGAAGAAATTTCAGCAGACGGCATTTATTACAATGAAGAAGCAGAGCTGACATTTTTAGATTGTTATTTTTGCAGGCGCACATACATTAATCTGCTCTTCAGAGTGGTGGTTGAAAACGTTGGCATCGGTGCTGATGGCGAACGCTTCTTTTGCCAATGGGATGAGAGCCAAGAGACGTCAGGAGCTAGTACCAGCGGATTAATCCACACAAAGAGGGACGTCAAGAAAAGAAAAGAAACCTCTTTGTTCTGTCGTTGAAGGAATGGCATCTTTACTATAGCCACGTCTACCCAGATTTAGCACACACAGTTTGCAAGAAAAGGCTCTGCTGGCTGCTTCTTTAAAAATAATAATAATAAAAGTGCAGTGTTTGCTTCTCTGCACAGCCTAATTGCCCATTAAAATTAGGCTTCAGATCCACACTGTATTGTCCCTTACCTGACAAATGTTTTATTTTGCTGCTAAACTGGATTGATAGTCCTGGAACTAGGCTGAGTTCCAGAGCTTCTTGGAAGGAGTGAGCTACAAATTCTTTTTTCTGTTACACTTAAAAAAAGAAAGATGAGAAGGGGACACCACCCACTGTTTAAGCACATGCATTTTGAACTAAACCTTCTCTTGCATTCTGATTTAGAAGAGCAGGTGATGTGCAAAAGGGTCAGGCAGGGTACCATTAGCGTTAATGGAGGCAAAGGATACAGACTTTCGGAGGAATGGCTGCACATTTTGAAAAGAACAGGGGAGCTCTGTATGAAAAGGGGAGTTCCATATGTGCATTGTGGTAACTATGATCCAATTGCATTGGGTTAATGAAGATCAAATTACACACAGTGGTGACATCTCTTGGGTTAAAGTATTTACCTTTGAGGGACTCCACCTTTGAGGGACCCAGGTGACGCTGTGGTTAAACCACTGAGCCTAGGGCTTGCTGATCAGAAGGTCAGCGGTTCGAATCCCTGTGATGGGGTGAGCTCCCGTTGCTTGGTCCCAGCTCCTGCCAACCTAGCAGTTCGAAAGCACGTCAAAATGCAAGTAGATAAATAGGAACCGCTATAGCGGGAAGGTAAACGGCGTTTCCATGTGCTGCTCTGGTTTGCCAGAAGCGGCTTTGTCATGCTGGCCACATGACCTGGAAGCTATACGCCGGCTCCCTCGGCCAATAATGCGAGATGAGCGGGCAACCCCAGAGTCGGTCACGACTGGACCTAATGGTCAGGGGTCCCTTTACCTTCCCTTTACCTAAGCCACCTTTAACACAGCTTCCATACATTTAACATGGAATAGTTTTAGTCGCATAGAAATATGGGCATGGAAGGTTTGTAAACTGTCTCCTTTAGTGGGAAATTGCACTGCAATTTCAAACCAAAGCCGTACCCACAAGCTGTTATAAACCCCATAGTCAACGAGTATAAATTCTGGTACACCTGCAGTTCCTAAATCAGTTGTCATTAAGGAGGAACCACATTTACAGATGCTGTTCAAGTCATCTATCGAAAATGATAATCCAAAGGGATGCAGTCTCATATAGGAATGGGCCAATATGCACCACGTAGGGAGCAACCAAGGAAATCATGAACAGGCACTGAAAAGTTGTATTTATTATTCATTATAATCTTTTATATGCCACCTTTAAAGCAGATGTTGCCAAGGGAGCATACAACAGAGTAATTTGAGGGGGGTTTTCTTTTTCCGTAAGATTTTGTTAAAGCTTTTTATGAAATAATAAGATAAAATAAACTTATCTAAATAAATTTAGTTACAGGTAGGTAGCCGTGTTGGTCTGAGTCAAAGCAAAATAAAAAAATTCCTTCAGTAGCACCTTAAAGACCAACTAAGTTTTTATTTTGGTATGAGCTTTCGTGTGCATGCACACTTCTTCAGATACGCTGAAACAGAAGAGTCTGCACACTTCTTCAGATACGCTGAAACAGAAGTCAGCGTATCTGAAGAAGTGTGCATGCACACGAAAGCTCATACCAAAATAAAAACTTAGTTGGTCTTTAAGGTGCTACTGAAGGAATTTTTTTATTTATCTAAATAAAAACAGAGAAAGAGAAAAGAAAACACAGAGTCCTCTCTCAAAGGGATCTCTTGACTCATCTCACACAGAAAGTGGTAGACCCTACCAGCTCTCTCACCTGGGAGCTTTCCTTTCTTCTCCCAGTCTCTCAACCTGGGAGGTCTTCCCTTCCCTGTCTCTCACTCAGGATCCTTGCATCCATTCACCACCTTCATGTGTTGGTGTAATCCTTGGACCCCCAAGGATACAACATGGCAATTTGATATAATATGTGAAAACACATTAAAGTTTTGCTACAAGCAGAGAGACATGGTACACTTGGGGCTCTTTTTAATCTCCTAGTTCTTCTAAACCGAGAGAATCGCAGGTACCTAGCCTCCAAAGCAAGTCAACAATTCAATATGGTGGTGCTGTTGCTTGGTTGATTTTATACACTGGTCTTAATGGTATCACACACAAACATACGCAGCTCCACTTACTGTGTATCTTAATACCAGGGCTGTCTGTGGTCTAGATTACTGGAAGGGCTTAAAAAGCCAAATAAAGAATTTCTGCCGTATGTTTTACATTCAAAGTAAATATGGTCTTGTTCACCTTGTGGAAATCTCCATTAGGAACGTGATACAAACAGCAAACTAAATCCACCTGCTGTATTCATAGCTGTAAAGAGAACCTGAGGCCAAGTCTGGTCTGTGGCTCCATCCATTGGCCCAAGACCTTGATGTTAAGTAAAACTTACTATTCTACCCTAAATCTCTGGCTTTCCCATTGACTGCCTTTTTCACTCTGTAAGATCTGATGAGTTGTAACAACGAACCCATCTAGGTACAATTGCTTGGGGCAATGGACTTCTTCCCTAACACAGCCATCCCTTCTTGACATATATTCCCTCTAAATTACTAAGACAGCCACCCGTAATTTGAGCCTTACCTGGGTGGCTGAGTGACAGCCATCCATCACCACCCCCGCCCTGGCGCACATGGAGAGGCCCTAGGACGTAGCATGGCTTCCTGATTTCCATGGCTATATATTACAGTTTTCTTCTTGCATGTTTTTCATCGACTTTTCTTCCAGACCATATACACCGATGAGAGGGTCCTTATCCAACGTGTGGCATGACAGATATAAGATCTCTAATGATTGCCCGGAACATATTGAAACCATTGACTCAATGTGTCAAGCACTTACGAGTTTGATTGATGATGAAGTTAAAAGCGGCATTGGAAAGAACAGGATACTCTTGGGTAAGATTTAGAAAGAAGAAAATATTTGACATTTGTAAGAGAGCTCATCCTGTGAGTGGAGCCAAACCGGGGAATGTGGTGAGTGGTTATAGAGGCTTTGAGCAGCCAAGGAATCCCTGAATGCTTAGGTAGGGGTTGTGCTAATGGCTTTTTGGTGCTATCTTCAGCTGTCCCCTCTTTTGGGTGGTCTGGAACCCCAGCAAGGTGAAAGTGTGGGGTTCTGCCTATCTGAGGTTGACCAAAGGGTAACGGCAGGGGTAGCCGAGTTTTTTGTAGCAGTCCTCCAAGGAGCAGGTTAACAGGGAAAACAACAGATTCTACAGTCTATGTAGCCAACTGCTGCCTTTTTATATATAGAATCATAGAATCATAGAGTTGGAAGAGACCACAAGGGCCATCCAGTCCAACCCCCTGACAAGCAGGAAACACCATCAAAGCATTCTTGACATATGGCTGTCACGCCTCTGCTTAAAGACCTCCAAAGAAGGAGACTCCACCACACTCCTTGGTAGCAAATTCCACTGCCGAACAGCTCTTACTGTCAGGAAGTTCTTCCTAATGTTGAGGTGGAATCTTCTTTCTTGTAGTTTGAATCCATTGCTCCGTGTCCGCTTCTCTCGAGCAGCAGAAACCAACCTTTCTCCCTCCTCTATATGACATCCTTTTATTTATTTGCACATGGCTATCATATCACCCTTAACCTTCTCTTCTCCAGACTAAACATACCCAGTTCCCTAAGCCATTGCTCATAAGGCATCGTTTCCAGGCCTTTGGCCATTTTGGTTGCCCTCTTCTGGACACGTTCCAGCTTGTCAGTATCCTTCTTGAACTGTGGTGCCCAGAACTGGACACAGTACTCCAGGTGAGGTCTGACCAGAGCAGAATACAGTGGTACTATTACTTCCCTTGATCTAGATGCTATTCTCCTATTGATATATTTCAAGGCTCTTATATGTGATTTTCTCTTTTATGGTTTTATTTGTAAAATGCCTAATAAAGGTTTGATAAGTAAGTAAGTAAGCTATCTTCTGACATTATAGTTGGAAGCAAGTTCTGTTTCACCAGAATTCGTAACACGGAGGTTCTGTTGCAAAGAGGAGACCCATCATCTGCTTCATTTGAGATTGGTCTTTTGAAGGCATGTGCTCTCAACACCACCTAACATAGGTTTTCTTTGCATCCCAGTTGGGATAAGAAGTGGAGCAGCAGTTGGAACAGATGCCATCTTATTATCTGAAAACGGGAAGTTCGGCTGTGCAGAACTCTGTTGAAAGAGCTAGCAACTGCACAAGAATAATGCTAATTTATTTGGAAAGCGCTCCAGGTTTTCCAGGCACAGTACATAAGTTAAGATTAAGAAAACAGTGCCGTCCCTGACTGCAGGCTTAACCTTCTAATAGGCATACTTTAATTAAAGGGAAAAAAAGGGGATAGGGAGGAATGAGATTCAGCTGGATGGCCCAATTGCAAGAAGCAAGCTGGTGTCCATGTGTTGGGTTTTCCTTGCTGCATGCAACACCACACTTCTTGGAGGAATGAGATGGTGTTCCTGGGAGGCGGTAGAAGCACTGCTTCTGTTTCAGAGGAATTGTGGCAATACAAGCCAGAAATACGTGAAAAGCCCTAAGTAAACACACTGACTTTTCATGGCTACCTAAAATGTTTAGATAGGGTTTAATTAAATAATGTTTAGCTAAGGTTTAATTAAAGACCGAGAGTAGGAGGTTCAATCCTAGGGGTTACGCTTTGAGAGGAAGCTGCTTGTGAAGTATTCATTTAGACCAGGGTTTCCCAAACTTGGGTCTCCAGCTGTTTTGGACTACAATTCCCATCATCCCTGACCACTGGTCCTGCTAGCTAGGGATGATGGGAATTGCAGTCCAAAAACAGCTGGAGACCCAAGTTTGGGAAACTCCGATTTCGACCCTGCAGCCTAAACCAGGCTTCAATTCACTATTGTAGGGATTTTTTTTTTTAAGATGATAACTTTTTTCTTTATTTCATTTATGAATCGTTTCTTATGAAGCATAGTGAAGCAATGTCACAATACAATAACAAAAATGCAAATATAAAAACTATTTTGAACCCCCTAAGCTAGTGACTGTGGGGGTGGGGAGTCACAAAAACTAAGTGCAAAGCTGATTTGACAGGAGTAAATCAATCGTTTAATTTTTTGCCGCCTTTCCAAAGTTCAAACCATGTGCAAGGCAGCTTACAACATATAAAAAAATTACAAACATAACTAGTCATAAACAGTAAACAAAACGTCAAAAAATACAAACTGGAAAATTTCCACATAAATCATAAGATCCAAAATAAAGATGTAAAAAATTAACATCAACAATGTTATAAATGTGAGAATATGTGGTATAGAGGCAGAAGGAAGTTAATGTCCAGCTTTAGGAGGAAAGATGGGGAAAGTCCCACTTCTCAAGCGTAAATCTTGGCACTGATGGGACCTGTGGATAGAATACAGCCCATAGGTTGACAACATACTATGCCCTCTCTTCATGTGTGACTGGGGATCTTCCTGTGCTCATATGAGGAAAAAGTTCTCTTCACATTTAAGTGAAATTGGTGTTGAGAGCACACCAATGAATAATCCAATATTGAGAAAATTTGCTTTTAATGTGGGAATGTCTAAAATCCCATCCAGATGCCACCAAGATCCTGAACGATAGAGCCAAAATACTCCTTGCCTGTTTTCTTTCTGGATCTGGCCACTCCCTGCTCTTTGAAGGTCCCTGTTTGCCTTGCCTTGGTGGCTCATTGCCCTGGCTTGTGGGAAATGGTCCACAGAGTCTGTTTGATCTGGTTTTGCCATTTTACCTGCTGACACTGAAGCATATGAAGAGGAGCAGGTGTCTCCCATAGGACCGGCTGGGAGGGCAGCTACACACAGCCCATTGCACCGAGGCCCAGAAAAACAAGGTCTTGGAGGGGGCTCTTCAGGAGAGACATTTTCTGTCTGGAAATTCACTTTTTGGAGAATATGTTTTTGCGTGGAACTGCTCTGCTTCACAGAGATGGCTGAGCTGACTGGTGGCTGCCCAAGGAAAACTTCCTTTTGAGCTATTTAAAAAGAGCAGGTGAATTACCGCACCATTTTTAAAAATAAGAATAAAGTAATGCAGTGAGTACATATTGTATCTTAAGATCTCATCTTCTTTTCTTACATAAGTGAAAAAATAATAACTCTGTAATTCAACTGGTAAGCATCATTTCAATAACTCGACTAGTTCGAGCCAAGCTTTCTCTTGGTTTAATAATTGTCACTTTTTCCATTTTTAACAACCTGCCAGTTTTTAAGCATCATTTCTTTTTTCGTCTATTTAAATACGTTATGCTAATGCACATTAAGTTCATTCTCTGTTCAGACCATAGCTCAACGCAGAGCACATGCTTTGAGTGCAGAAAGTCTCAGGTTGAACCCCTGAGATCCAAGGTTTGTTTGCATTTTCAAAGGATCACAAAGTAGTTGTCACAAAAGACCTCTGAGACCCCAGAGATCTGCTCCTAGTCAGAGAAGAATATAAAAATACACTGGACAATAGATGAGCAGATAGTCTCATCTTTGTGCATACCAAGTCATAGGTTTAAAGGCCCCTTTCCAAATTAATTCATGGGCAACTAGTCACTCTTAATAACTGATGGCCCTGGATATGACTATTGGTTGGTTAATCGGTTAGAATGTTCCCTAGTGTTTCTTGGTTTGTTTTCTTTTTGTTTACCTAGGTATTTGGAGATTTTAAGTTTGGCCTCACTGTAGTTTTGCTTGTTTCAATTATGTAAGAATGGTTAAATGTGTTGTTTCTTAGATCTGTTGCTATGATTTTGTTATTTTTGTATATTGCATTTTCTCAGTTCATCTTTATTACTTTGTTCCCCATTCTGGGAAAATACAGTGGTGCCTCGGAAGACGAATTTAATTCGTTCCACGAGTCAATTTGTTTTGCAAAAAAATCATCTTGCGAATCGCGGTTTCCCATAGGAATGCATTGAATTTTTATTTTTTATTTTTTTGCCCATGGGAACACATTAATTAAATTTCAATGCATTCCTATGGGAAACCGGGATTCACTAGACGAATTTTTCGCAAAACAAATTCATCTTGTGAGTCACCATCAGATCGCAAAACACATTCATCTTGCGAAAAATTCGTCTTGCAGGGCGATCGTCTCAATTGTGGCTCACCAGATGTTACTGAACTCCCATCATCCCTGACCATTGGCCATGCTAGAAGGGGCTGATGGGAGTTGGAGTCCAACAACATTTGAAAGGCCACAAATTCCCTATCTCCATTTGCCTCACATATATTGCAGGATCAGGTGCAAGCTGCCATTTTTACCTGTGCTGTACTAGCAGTGGAGTAAAACCGTATATGATTTTTAGCTTTCTCTCTCAAAGTCTTTGCTTCCTCTCTTGTAGTTTTCTCAGGACCGTCCCCCCCTTTTTTTCTTCCTTCTACGAGTTTGGTATGCCGCAGAAATGCTGATCCGAGCCAATGGGTTCCTGCCACCTGTAGTCACTTTCATAAGCAGCCAATGAAAATAAACCTTCTGCGACAGAGTCGTAGACTCGACAGAACGCCAAGGAATACATGCATGGTCTTTGACCCCTTGTTTCATTACAATAACACAGGACACACAACCACAGTACTTTCTTGATTGCTAGGCTTCTTCCGTAGCTACTGAGCCGTGGGAGAAGGAATATGAAAGTTGCCGTGTTTCCTATAAAGATTGGCATATTCATTGTCTTCTGGGTCTGGACAGGATGAAGAAGAAGAATGAGAAATGGTACTGTCTGTTACTGAATAACACCCTCCACTGAACCCACTGAAATAACTTGACTGGGGCAACTGCTCTGCTTCGCTGTTTTGTGCCAAATGCCCCCCATATGTTTTGTGTGACCAATTTTAGACTTAAATGGCAACCACTGTATTTCTGCTGAAAGTGTATATGCACAGTAAACTTGCTCACTTCAGTAAGATTTAAGCAGCATCACTGTGCCAGGATTGTAGTCACAGCCAAGTTTCGAGGCACTATGTTCTGTTGTTTTTTTGCCGCAGGCAACTTACCACATATAACTGAGATGATTAAACAGACCTTGTATGTCTCAGTCTGTATGGTATTACAGTGATGTCATTGGACAGGCATATTTTGTCCATCCAGTCAAGTGTTGTTGTTAGAGAGGGAAGAGGATTTTGTTTGGTCCACAAGGCATTTTTGTAAAAGAAGGCTTCTCCTGACGTGTAATGCAATCATATAAGGAATATCAATTTTATTTATGATGAAATTGTTTTGCTGGTTTTGGAACTTGTAGGGATGGTTTTTCTTGTGTTTCAGGATGTGTTGAATTGATTTTATTGTTTTCAGAGCTTGTGTTTTTCTGTTTTATTATGTTTTTTGCTTGTACATGGCATTGATGGCTTTATGCTGTAAAGTGGGCTGTAAATTTGTTTAATAAGAAGAAGCAAAATGATCTAATATGCAGTTCCTGGACTAATATATACACTGATCAGAATGTAATTATCCTTGATATACCACATAATGAACAGAAGCCACTTGGGCATTAAGGAAAAACCTCTTAGCAAAATACGTAACAAATGTGAGTTTGTTGGGAAAACATTTAGCAATGAGTGCATTGAGATAACATGTGATAACATATGTATTTAAAAGCAACTTTAAGAATTACTGGTACTTTTAAAAAACCCTATAGATTTCTGCAAACAGTATGAAATGGACTTAAAAATGAAACATACAAAATTGACACTGACAAGTCCATTTCATACATCCCTAGTTATTGCAATATACATTTTATTTTTAGATTTCACTTTAAACATTGGAAATTGGCCCCAAAGTTCCCTTGTTATGACTGTGCCATCCATATTATGATCAATACGAGCTTATGCAGGACTAGTGTAGGTTTTCATGGTAAGAATGGTGCTTTGAAATCTCAGCTTTTTACCTTCAATGAAACCCACTGTTTCCAGACCAGGGGCCTGCAAAGCTTTCCCTCTCCTTACTTCTCCTGGAGACCACGTTTTTCTGAGTAATAAACTGCAGGCTCCCCCCCCCCCTACAAAACCTAATTTCAACAAACCAACTTCTGGCATTCAGTTTTTTCCTGAATAGCAGGGACCACATGAAAGCCGTAAGCTTTTCTGTCCTCACAGAAGGTGATTGCATTATCAGGTGCCAGTGAGTAATTGCAGGTTGCTTTGTGAGCTCCAATGAAGTGAATTTTGAAAAGAAATGGAGAGAGAAAAGTTGCAATCCTGCATACCCCTAGCTTAGAGCCAGGCCAATTGATATCAGGGGGACTTAATTTTGAATACACATGCAAAGGATTCTGCAAATTCAGAGCGAGGTTTCCGTGTGCTCCACGTTGCCTCTGTATTCTGAAATGCACCAGCGTCTGACCATAAATATACATCTATTAATACAGAGCGAAACTTGTCCACTGTATTTTTACAAGTGTTGCGGTGATGGCATCATTCGCTGGAGGGCATAAGGAAATAAGTAGAGGAGAAGTAGAGCAGTTATTTCTTTTTTTGAGCAAAGTGCGTGTGAGGGACAGGGGATATCGCGAAGTCCCTCCCCTCCTAAGTTCAAGCCAATCCCCGAGCACAGGGGGAAGCAGAGAGAGTTCCGATTCCAGTGGGGAAGCAGGAAGTCGTGTCCGAGGCTCAGGCAAGGTAGAGGAGCCAGGGTCCCAGGTGGGACAGGAAGGGGCGAATAAGGGCGGGAGACCCATCCCCCCAACTCCGGAATTACGCAGAAAGAGGAGGGGAAAGAGGATGGGTCTGCCAAAGCTTTTGTGTTGGAGAAAGACGCGCCAAAAGCCATTAGGAGGTTCTGAAACCGACTGACAACATCACTCCGTGTAAATAGCAATGACTTGAGCACTGTAAATACGCAGCACCAATAAAAGAATAAAATGCAGAGCTGCGTAGCGTCGTTACTCTGAAGTAGTCCACTCCGGCCACTGTGACAGCAACCTCCTAATCCTTTTTGGGCTACTTTGGAGTTGCCGGGATGAGCGTGTCAGAGGCGGAGAAATGGCGGCAGATCGCGGAGCAAGCCCAGCAAGAACTGCAACAGCTGTCGCTGCAGGCGCAGGGGGAATTGAAGGCAGCTAAAGAGGAGACTAAGAAGGTCCAGGACGACCGGCTACAACTTGCGGAACAGGTGAGAGCGCTTCAGGAAAAAGAGCAGCAATTAAGGGCGGTGGCGGTAGACCTCCAAAACAAGCTGGATGCAGAGAAAAACAAGGCGGGAGGGGCACCCCAAGTCCAAGTGCTGCCAGGAAGGAGAGCCGGGACCCTAGTAAGCAAGTTCAATGGAGACCCGAGGGAATTTCAGGGCTTTGAGACTGAGATTGTGTATGCTCTTGAGCTGCACCACGATGAGTTCCCTGATGATGAGCACAGGGTAGCGTTTATTGTGGAGCACCTTACCGGGGCAGCCAGGGAGTGGCTAAGACCGTTAATTGCAACAAGGAATCCTTGCATGAAGAATGTCAAACTATTTCTAGAAGGTTTGAAAACGATGTATTCGTCCGATAGTCATATGGACCAGACTAAGGAGGAACTTCATAATTTACGCCAAGGAAATATGACAGTTCGCGCGTATTGGGCGAAATTCACCATGCTGGTGCACAGATTGGGGTGGGAACTAGAGTCCCCCCCAATGCAAGCGGCGTTCTACTTGGGGTTGCATGAGGAGGTGAAGGATGAGCTCTCGAGAGGTCCAAAGCCCAGTAATATGGATCAGCTGAGCAAAGCGGCTCTGGCGGTGGGGGTGAGACAGGAATCCCGGTGGAGCGACAAGCAAGCAACGCGCGCAAAGCGGGCTTGGTTCCCACGGTCGCAGGAGAAGCCACTCCCCCAACAACCCTTTCAAGCCACGCCTGGGGCCAGTCAGGACCAGGAACCCATGCAGATTGATAGCGCGCGCGCGCGGGCTTTTCAAACCCCAGCGGCGCCAAGACGCAAGGAGGGAAGGGGTGGGAATTGCTTTCTCTGCAACTCCCCCCAGCATCTCGTCAGAGACTGCCCACATCGCAGGGAGTGGCAAGGAAAGGCGGGAACGGTTGTGCCCTCCCCCACTGACGCAGCACCACAGCAGGGAAACGGGAAAGCCTGGCTGCAGGAGACAAGGGGCGGCAGCCAGGCACAGTCAGCAGACAACAGCCCCAGCCCACCCACCCGCACAGAGAGGAGCAGAGCCAGCCCACCCCTCCCAGAGCAGGAGTGGTTCTAGAAGTGACGCTCACGCTTCCAAATGGCTATCCCCTGACAGTCCTCGCCCTAATTGACAGTGGGGCGTCAGCGAACTTCTTCTCGAGAAACTTTGCAGAAGAGCACCAGATCCAGCTTCTGCAGCTGGATTTTCCTCTGCACGTGGCAACCATTGACGGCAGAGAGCTGCTGGGAGGGGCCATCACGCATCAAACCCCCCCCATGAGAATGACGGTTGGAAGGCACTCAGAGACACTGGCATTCAACGTCACCACCATCTCAGACCCCCCCATCGTTTTGGGCATGAGCTGGCTGGCGCACCATGACCCCTCCATAAGTTGGCACCAGAGATGCATCACTTTCGGATCGGACTTTTGCCTGGAACATTGCATGCAGCACCAACCAGGGGAGGGGCCTCCGATAGCCACGGTGGCCACCATGCACGTCAAAGGGGGTGAAGCGATACCCAAGCCGTACTGGGACCTGCAGGAGGTCTTCAGCGAAGCGGAGTCCGACCACCTACCCCCACACAGGCCTTTTGACTGCCAGATCAACCTGGTGCCAGGGGCAACTATACCCCCAGCCAAGCTGTACGCCATGTCAGACCAGGAACTGGAAGATCTGCGCGCTTTCATCGACAAGAACCTCAAGCGGGGGTTCATCAGAGAAAGCAAGGCAGCAGGGGGCAGCCCGGTCTTCTGGGTGGACAAGAAAGACACGCAACAGCGCCGTCTTGTGGTGGATTTTAGACGCCTGAATTCAGTGACAGAGCCAGTGGCTTTCCCCATGCCCAGAGTGGATGATCTCCTGACAGCGGCACGCAGGGGCAAGATTTTCACCAAGCTAGACCTGAGGGGGGCGTACAACTTGATCAGGATCCGGGAAGGCGATGAATGGAAAACCACGATGTTCACGCCTCTGGGCTCTTTTGAATATCTGGTGATGCCCTTCGGGTTGCAAGGGGGCTCAGCATGCTTCCAGGCCTTCATGCACCACGTCCTGGGGTCCCTCCTCTTCAGGAAATGCTTGGTCTTCCTGGATGACATCCTTATTTACTCCAACGACCCAGTGCAGCACGTGAAAGATGTCAGGGAGGTGTTGCAGCGCCTGAAGGAGAACCACCTGTATGTGAAGCTGGAGAAGTGCAAGTTTCACACCAAGGAGGTGGACTTCCTGGGCTACAAGCTGTCAGACAAGGGGCTGGCGATGGACAAGGACAAGGTGCAGGCCATCCTGGACTGGCACAGCCCCAGGACTCGCAAAGATGCCCAACGCCTACTAGGCTTCGCCAACTTCTACAGGAAGTTCATCAAGAACTTCTCTCGCGTTACGGCTCCCATCACTGACTGCCTGAGAGGCAAGCAGAAGTTCAGGTGGACACCAGAGGCGCAAGCAGCGTTCGAAAGCCTCAAGAGGGTGTTCGCCTCAGACCAGAACCTGTTCCACGTGGTTCAGGACGCGCCCCTACGCGTGGAGACAGATGCTTCTGATAAAGCTGTGGGCGCCATTTTGTTGCAACTGGACGCCAACCGAGAGTGGAGACCCTGTGCCTTCTTCTCCAGGAAATTGACTCAGCCAGAGCGAAACTACACAGTGTTTGATCGGGAACTTCTGGCGATCCACGCTGCGTTCCAGCACTGGAGACACTTCCTGGTGGGCGCCAAGCACCCCATCCAGGTGTGCACAGACCACAAGAACCTGGAGTTCTGGAGAACTGCCAGGGTGCTCAACCAGCGGCAGATACGGTGGGCAGAGTTCTTCTCGAACTTCAACTTCTCCATACACTACATCCCGGAAGAGCAGAATGTCAGGGCGGATGCCCTCTCCCGCAAGCCAGAGTACATGGAGGAGGAGGCGCCACCGGCACCCAGGCACATTTTCCCCCCGTCAGCATGGTCCTGCGGAGCAGCAGTGGTGAGCGAGGCAGAACTCACAGCACTGACGGCAGCGGATGAATTTGCCAACCGCATCTGCAGAGAACTGAGAAGGGGGGGGGAGCAGGCAAAAGACTTTGCAGAACGCAGGGGGCTGCTTTTCTACAAGGGTGCACTGTACCTGCCCACCACCCAGCTTAGACGTACGGTCCTCAAGCAGATGCACGACAACCCAACGGCGGGTCATTTTGGGAGGGACAAAACCACTCACCTAGTCATGAGACACTTCTGGTGGCCAGGGGTGCGGGAAGATGTTCGAGACTATGTACGGGGCTGTGACACCTGCCAGCGGGCAAAGGTGGTCAGAGCAGCGCCACCGGGATTGCTGGAGCCCTTAGCCACGCCACACAGGCCGTGGGAAGTGGTGTCCATGGACTTCATCACAGATCTGCCTTCTTCCAGGGGCAAGACCGCAGTGTTGGTGGTGGTGGACCTCATGTCCAAAATGTGCCACTTTATACCGTGTGCCAGGGCGGTCTCGGCAGAAGAGACAGCCAAACTGTTTGTGGATCACGTATTCAGACTGCATGGATTACCCTTAAGGGTTATTTCGGATCGTGGCCGCCAATTTGTTTCCAGGTTCTGGCGGCGGCTCATGAACCTCCTGCAGGTGGAGGTCAGCTTGTCGACGGCTAGACACCCGCAGACCAATGGACAGGCGGAGAGGGTCAACGCCATTCTGCAGCAGTACCTGAGATGCTACGTCAGCCAGAGGCAAACGGACTGGGTGGATCGCCTGCCACTGGCAGAATTTGCCTACAACAATGCGGTGCACGTCTCCACAGGGGTGTCGCCCTTTAAGGCCAATTACGGGCGTGACCTCAGATCTTTCCCTGAGAGGGAGGGGGAGGAGGAGGAGGAGGGCCCACAGGCTGAGGATTGGGCAGAGGAACTGGAGACGGTGCACCAGCAGCTCAGAGAACACTTGGAGAGAGCCAAGGAAGCGTACAAGAGGGGGGCAGATCGCCACAGGCGACCGGGGGAGGTCATTAGGGTGGGGGACAAAGTTTGGTTGTCCTCGGAGGGCCTTCCCATCAGAGGGCGATGCAAAAAGCTGGCGCCCAGAAGGTTGGGCCCCTTCACGGTCACGCAACAGGTCAACCCGGTGGCATACAGGCTGGCACTGCCAGAGGACATGAGGGTGCACCCAGTGTTTCATAGATCGCTGCTGTCGCCGTACAGGGAAAGCAGCAGGCTCCGAGACAGCGAACAAACCCCTGAGGGAGGGGGGGAGAGGGAAGGCAGGGAGCAACTCAATGAGGCCACAGCCATCCTGGATTCAAGGTGGGGGGTGGGGGGCCTGGAGTACCTCATGGCATGGGAGGATGCTCCACCGTCCCAGAATGAATGGGTCCCAGCCACTCAGATACAGGAGGAATTCCTGGTAGAAGAATTTCACGCCCTTTTTCCCCATAGACCCAAGCCCTGGCACATGGAAAGGGAGGGGGAGGGGGAGGAAGCACGGGAGAGCAGTTCACCATGGCGCTGGGAAGCGGAGTTTGAGGAACCAGAGGATGAGGTATGGGTGTCACCGAGATCCACCCAGTCAGAGGAAGGAGCAGATTGGCAGAACATTTTTACCCCCACCAGCTCTGACGCCACAGACTTTTTGGGATTCCCGTCCTCCCAGGCGGAAGGGGGGGGCTTGCAGGACTGGGGGGAGGTGTTCACACCAACGGGCTCGGAAAGCACTGAGTTCTTAGGCTTCCAGTCGTCACCGACACCTGGGGGGGACCTGGGGAGGGGTGAAGGAGAGCTTGGGAGGGGGGTGGATGTGAGGGACAGGGGATATCGCGAAGTCCCTCCCCTCCTAAGTTCAAGCCAATCCCCGAGCACAGGGGGAAGCAGAGAGAGTTCCGATTCCAGTGGGGAAGCAGGAAGTCGTGTCCGAGGCTCAGGCAAGGTAGAGGAGCCAGGGTCCCAGGTGGGACAGGAAGGGGCGAATAAGGGCGGGAGACCCATCCCCCCAACTCCGGAATTACGCAGAAAGAGGAGGGGAAAGAGGATGGGTCTGCCAAAGCTTTTGTGTTGGAGAAAGACGCGCCAAAAGCCATTAGGAGGTTCTGAAACCGACTGACAACATCACTCCGTGTAAATAGCAATGACTTGAGCACTGTAAATACGCAGCACCAATAAAAGAATAAAATGCAGAGCTGCGTAGCGTCGTTACTCTGAAGTAGTCCACTCCGGCCACTGTGACAGTGCGTAATAGTCGTTCATACCTACATTTTCATAGCAGACCTGTTGTTTCAGAATATACCTGGAGATTTTCCACTACAGCCTTGATGAGACAAATGGGAAGCCGTTTTTGTTTTGTTTTTGTTGCAATCCTTGTACATTTCCCTGAGAGTAAGTCCTGTTGAACTCCGTGGGATTTATTTCCACGTTTAAGTGCACAAGATTGCACTTTTATTCTGCAAAACTTTGTATATTTGCTTCTTTGGGTTCCACTTCTCCCATGATTTCAAGTCACGGGTTTGACAGGGTTGGTTTTTTCGTCCTGCTGCTTTTCCCCGGGAAAACCTGCTGTTTACCTCTTTAGGTTTTCTGCAGATTGACGTTCGTTCTGATCCAGCAGTAAACCCCTGGCTTTCCCAGGGAAAGTAGCGGGGCAAACGAAGAACCTCTCAGACTTGTGCCTAGAACCCATGCGACAAGCAGTATAAAACATTGACCACACAGAAGGGTGGATGAACCCTCAGTAAGCCTGCATAGAATCGCACTGCTAGATTCCAGTTTGGTCTTCATAATTCACCATGGCATGGAAGGGAATTTGTGGCCATCCAGATGTGGACTCAAGCTCCCATCATCCCTGACCATTGACCATGCTGGCTGGGGCTGATGGGAATTGGAGTCCAGCGACATCTGAAAGACCACATTTCCCCCTTCTCATGCTTGTGAGGAGCCACGAAAAAAGAGGGGGCACCAAGTAAACCAGAAGTCTAATTGAGTTGTCTAAAAGTATGAATAGTGCCTTGGAATCCCCGCGCAACTGGAACTATACAGTCCTTATGTACAGCGAAATATATTGTGGGGCAGAGATTGATCAAAAATCAAGAGTGTTCATCGCAGTCAATATGGACTGGGCTGCACAGACATTTGGCAGGCCTTTTTTCCTTGTGAACAAAGGTGCAGTCTGTACAACTTGATTAAGTTTTAGCTTGCTCAAACGTGTTTCCTACAGGGTATTGGAAAGCAGAAAGTCATCACTGAAATCATTTCCGAGAGCTCTGAATGTTTGCTTTAACATTGTTTTCCCCCTTAAAAATCCATAGGTGGTTTTTCAATGGGAGGAGGCATGGCAATGCACTTAGCCTATAGGTACCACCAAGATGTAGCTGGAGCGTTTGCTCTTTCGAGCTTCCTCAGTAAGACCTCTGCTGTTTACCAGGTGCGTGCTAACTGTTTGTCCCATTGTGAGCATTTAAAATCTCAGAAGGTTGTGCCCAGAGTATAAGTGACAGGGACCCCTGTACACTCCCTTTTCAATATCTTTTAGTTGAGCAAAGGTCATGATTAATCTGTGGTCTCAGCTTTAAAGCTACTGTAAGATCTCTGGTACAGTAAACAATGATGGGCTTAGATGGACCAATGGTCTGAAAGTAGAAAGCAGTGGACAATTGCTTATTGGTCTTTCTGCAGTTCCTTACACTTGCTGGCTATTCCATGCACTCACTAATCTAGGTGTATCACTGAGTATCCATGGTAAAATATCGCCCTTTGTTTCTCTATTGTGGTAACAGCTCAGATATCTCCTTTGCTAACAGGCACTGAAGAAAATTGAAAGGGAGCCACCAGAGTTATTTCAATGCCATGGAACTGCTGATGAACTGGTTCTGTATTCGTGGGGTGAAGAAACCAACAAGGTGTTAAAATCCCTGGGAATAGCGACTACATTTCTGAGCTTGCCAAACCTTTATCATGAACTAAACAAAAGTGAGCTGGACAAACTGCAAGCTTGGATTTTGAAGAAATTGCCAGAGCAACCATGAACAATAAATGAAAGTATATATGGAAAAGAAATGCCACTTCTCATGGAGTTGTCTGTGCTTTGTGGCTTTCAACCATGTAATATGATTACTTCCTATTAATAGAAGTACTTCCTTTTTTCACAGATATTCAAATGAAAATATTAAAAACACTCAGAAAAGTAAGTTGCCATAAATTTCTGGAGTTTTATCTATTTAATTTTCCAGGTCTTGGTTGTGCCTATCACTTGCCTACAATTTGGGTATCTATTAAACAGGATGAAATGGAATTATCAAGCACTAGCAGGATCCCATCTCAATATGATGGGAAGGGTGTGTGTATGTTCACATATTGGGACAGCCTGCAAAGTCCGTAAACTTGACTTGGTGGCTCTGTGGTCTAAACCACTGAGCCTCTTGGGCTTGCTGATCAGAAGGTCAGTGGTTCGAATCCTAATGACGGGGTGAGCTCCTGTTGCTCTGTCCCAGCTCCTGCCAATCTAGCAGTTCAAAAGCACACTAGTGCAAGTAGATAAATAGGTACCACTGCGGCAGGCTGGTAAACGGCGTTTCCGTGCACTCTGGTTTCCATCACGGTGTTCTGTTGTGCCAGAAGAGGGTTATGATGACCACATTACCCAGAAAACTGTCTGTGGACAAATGCCAGCTCTCTCAGCCTGAAAGCGAGTTGAGCACTGCATCGTATAGTCACCTATAACTGGACTTAACTGTCCAGGGGTCCTTTACCTTACCTTACCTTACTGTATATATGAATTGATTTTATTACTAATGGTAGCAGGCTGGTTTGGACGATTACGTCTCAGGTAAATAATTATTTAACAGAACACACAAACACAATGCAAACAGATCTTCAAGTTCACTTTAAAAGCAGATAGGTAGCCGTGTTGGTCTGCTGTAATCGAAACAAAATAAAAAAAATCCTTCCAGTAACACCTTAGAGACCAACTAAGCTTGTCATTGGTATGAGCTTTCATGTGCATGTATCTGAAGAAGTGTGCATGCACACGAAAGCTGATACCAATGACAAACTTAGTTGGTCTCTTAAGGTGCTACTGGAATGATTTTTTAAAATTTTGTTTCGACTTTAAAAGAAGAAGAGAAGAGTTTGGATTTGATATCCCGCTTTATCACTACCCGAAGGAGTCTCAAAGCGGCTAACATTCTCCTTTCCCTTCCTCCCCCACAACAGACACCCTGTGAGGTGGGTGGGGCTGAGAGACTTCAAAGAAGTGTGACTAGCCCAAGGTCACCCAGCAACTGCATGTGGAGGAGCGGAGACACGAACCCGGTTCCCCAGATTACGAGTCTACCACTCTTAACCACTACACCACACTGGCTCTCAAGCAGTTTAGCATGGGACAGGTATTGAAGAAGCTTGTTGGGAGTATTGGAATAGCTTTGATCCTGACCTAAATCTCCCAGGTTGCAATCCTGTGCAAAGCAGTTGGGCTTTGTTCTGTGCATAGATTTGCACAGGATTGCATTCTGCCCAAGTGGACTTATGAAATCCATTGATCCTGAAGCTTGCTGAAATAGTTTTCTAAATATGTTGTATGCTTTTTCTCCATGAACTGAAGCTGAAAGAGAGGGAGCCACTTTCATACAGCTTTTCAGTGATCAGAATCCGGCAAAAGTTCATGCAGAAGCACAATAAATAATTAGTCAATGTCCTTTACTGTTTAAATGTAACTTTTTTTTCTTCTAGGGGCCTTTTTAAAACCAATATATCATGTAGCCTCTCATTTCGGTCTTTAAGAGTTGAAGGCCGTTTGGCAAATCTAAATGAAACAAATGAGTGGGCTTAAGCCGTCCGTTTCATGATACCTTCTGGAGCTGCCACTTATGTTGGCAAGGTACATAATTCAGCAAGCAAATGAAAACAGCTTCAAATTAGGCTTGAATTCTCCTGGGTTCTGTAAAGGTTTTCTGTTCTGCTTGGAAACAAAGTTTGGTGGTAGTTGGTGTTTTTTTCTTTTTCTTAAAAAAAAAATCTTCCACCATTATAGATTGTTTTTAAAAGAGGGCTGCAATTCATGAATAGATTAGTGCTTTGAACAGCAATGTTTCCTAACTAATTGACTTGTGGCTGCAGACAGCTGGAGCCAGAGAACAATTACAGGCAAGACTGAAACCAGCTGATCAAGCCTAAAATTATTGGTAACAAAACTGGAATGCCCAAGAGGTTGTGGAGTTAAATTAGTCTCCCCTATTAAACTATCTGACAGTCAAGTGGTTTTAAAAGAAAGAACGGAAATAAACCTTGGATCCTTTAATAACTTCATTCAGGAAAGGAAAGGGATGGGGGGGGGAAGAGCTGGATTTGTGGATGGAAGCGAGAGATGTATGAAAAAGACTGGATGTGCTTCAGCTAATTAATTTGTTAAAGGGGGGGGCATTTCCTATCAGTCTGAACAACCCTGCAAGAGATGCAGTTAAAACAAACAACATCAAGTCAGTCTATTTATTTATTTACTAGATTTCTAACTTGTCCTTTATGGTGAAGATCACAGGCTGGGCTATGATGCAAATTACAACTGCAAAGGTGTTTAGACATTGCAATAAATCAGCCATGAACCGATTTACAAAAAGAACAGATCAAAATAAGAGTATGAACTTTAACATTACAAAATTCATGAAGACCCGATGAACTGCCTATGTGGGTGACTTACTCCCTCCTATTTATTAATTTTCCTCGTATTTATTGATTTACCAAGCACCAGCTAAGGAGGCCAGCCTCTGGTAAGCCAACAGGCTGGGCACGAAGACAACAGCCCACTCCTCTATCCTTGTCAGCAAACTACTGTAGTGTTAGCATGCAGTATGGAAATCCGCAGGTCCCATAAAGCCTAGCCGCCATGACTGTTAGTCATTATCTTCCATGAATTTCTCTAATCCCCTTTTAAGCTAATGGTCACCATCATATCTTGTAGCAGTGAATTCTGTGCATTAATATCTTATGTAGAGGAAGAGATGTGAGGAAAAGGAAGGCAGAGGAGGGGACGGGTTGTTTCTGAGTTTCTGTCCTTCTGTAACCAAAATGGCACTATCCATGGACAATAGGCATAGCTGCCAAGTTATCCCTTTTTTACAGGGATTTTCCCTTATGCTGAATAGGCTTCCTCGTGAGAAAAGGGAAAACTTGGCAGCTATGACAATGTTGTTGTTGTTTAGTCGTTTAGTCGTGTCCGACTCTTCGTGACCCCATGGACCAGAGCACGCCAGGCACTCCTGTCTTGCACTGCCTCCCGCAGTTTGGTCAAACTCATGTTCGTAGCTTCGAGAACACTGTCCAACCATCTTGTCCTCTGTCGTCCCCTTCTCCTAGTGCCCTCAATCTTTCCCAACATCAGGGTCTTTTCCAAGGATTCTTCTCTTCTCATGAGGTGGCCAAAGTATTGGAGCCTCAGCTTCACGATCTGTCCTTCCAGGGAGCACTCAGGGCTGATTTCCTTAAGAATGGATAGGTTTGATCTTCTTGCAGTCCATGGGACTCTCAAGAGTCTCCTCCAGCACCATAATTCAAAAGCATCAATTCTTCGGCGATCAGCCTTCTTTATGGTCCAACTCTCACTTCCATACATCACTACTGGGAAAACCATAGCTTTAACTATACGGACCTTTGTCGGCAAGGTGATGTCTCTGCTTTTTAAGATGCTGTCTAGGTTTGTCATTGCTTTTCTCCCAAGAAGCAGGCGTCTTTTAATTTCGTGACTGCTGTCACCATCTGCAGTGATCAAGGAGCCCAAGAAAGTAAAATCTCTCACTGCCTCCATTTCTTCCCCTTCTATTTGCCAGGAGGTGATGGGACCAGTGGCCATGATCTTGGTTTTTTTGATGTTGAGCTTCAGACCATATTTTGCGCTCTCCTCTTTCACCCTCATTAAAAGGTTCTTTAATTCCTCCTCGCTTTCTGCCATCAAGGTTGTGTCATCTGCATATCTGAGGTTGTTGATATTTCTTCCAGCAATCTTAATTCCGGCTTGGGATTCATCTAGTCCAGCCTTTCGCATGATGAATTCTGCATATAAGTTAAATAAGCAGGGAGACAATATACAGCCTTGTCGTACTCCTTTCCCAATTTTGAACCAATCAGTTGTTCCATATCCAGTTCTAACTGTAGCTTCTTGTCCCACATAGAGATTTCTCAGGAGACAGATGAGGTGATCAGGCACTCCCATTTCTTTAAGAACTTGCCATAGTTTGCTGTGGTCGACACAGTCAAAGGCTTTTGCATAGTCAATGAAGCAGAAGTAGACGTTTTTCTGGAACTCTCTAGCTTTCTCCATAATCCAGCACATGTTTGCTATTTGGTCTCTGGTTCCTCTGCCCTTTCGAAATCCAGCTTGCACTTCTGGGAGTTCTCGGTCCACATACTGCCTAAGCCTGCCTTGTAGAATTTTAAGCATAACCTTGCTAGCGTGTGAAATGAGGGCAATTGTGCGGTAGTTGGAGCATTCTTTGGCACTGCCCTTCTTTGGAATTGGGATGTAGACTGATCTTCTCCAATCCTCTGGCCATTGCTGAGTTTTCCAAACTTGCTGGCATATTGGGTGTAGCACCTTAACAGCATCATCTTTTAAAATTTTAAACAGTTCAGCTGAAAATCTGGACATATAGCAGCTACCTATTCCACGTTGGAATAGGTAAAAATAAAAAATAAAATAGCTCAAAAACTCATTTTATTTTATTGAGATTTTGCCAGAAAAGCTCAACAATTTTGCAATAATAATAATAATAACCAAAACAAAAAAACACTCAACAACTATCTGGATTTTTCACTTTTTGAGATATGGCAACCCTATTGTCATATTCCAGCTATGACAATAGGGTTGCCATATCTCAAAAAGTGAAAATCCAGATAGTTGTTGAGTGTTTTTTTGTTTTGGTTATTATTATTATTATTGCAAAATTGTTGAGCTTTTCTGGCAAAATCTCAATAAAATAAAATGAGTTTTTGAGCTATTTTATTTTTTATTTTTACCTATTCCAACGTGGAATAGGTAGCTGCTATATGTCCAGATTTTCCCGGACGTTTCTGTAATTTCCACCCAGAAATGTCCATGAAAATCCTTACGTATGGCAACCCTAAATTGAATTGGCAGGCTAAGCTCCAGGACTTGCAGGACAAAACATCTGGGGCTTTTGGGGGGACCTATGGAGTTAAAACCAGGACTTTTTTTCAGCTGGAACTCACCAGAATTCAGTTCTGGCACCTCTCAGGTGGGCACCATTGCCATTCTAAGAGAACAAGGAAGGTGTTCATAGTAAGTTTCTAGGTACACTGGTTAAAACCCTCCCAACTAGCTCAGTGGGCATGGAACACTCATTGACTGAAGGAAAGTAGAGGACATGGCATGCACAGTTCTCCTGCTACTCCATTTCATCCTCATAATAACTTGGGGAGGTTGGTAAGGCTGAGAGGCAATGACTGGCCCAAGGTCACCCAGGGAGCTTCATGGCCAAGTGGGGATTTCACCCCTGTTCTCCCAGGTCTTAGTCCAGCATCCCAACATCACACTATCTCTCCTAACTCACCCTTCACCCCTACATCCCACTGGGATTGGGGTTGGAATGGAGTATCCTGGAACAGGGCATGGCTGGCAGCTCAAAACACTGAGCAGGCCCCTCTTGGGGCACCATTAGCTAGCCAAATGTTGTTTGTCTTGGTCTAGCTATTGAACTTACAGTGGTACCTCGACTTACGAAGACGATCCGTTCCGCGGCGCTCTTCGTAACTCGAGGTTTTCGGATGTCGAAGCGCCTGTTCTGTGCATGCGCGAAGCGCGATTTTGCGCTTCTGTGCAGGCGCAGGCCGCGCAGGCGGTGAAAAGACTTCCGGGGTTGTCGAAACCTTCGGAAGTCGAAGCATTTGTAAGTCTCAAAGCAGGATAGTGTGATGTAGGGATTTTTTTTTTTGTAACAAGGTACACACTCTGTTTGTGTTACATAACTGAGTGTTGACTTCCCTCCAGAAGTCGGAGCAGTGTTGATGATACAATGATGATATCAGAATTATTCCAAAGGCCAAAACACATTTATGCTGAGAAAAAGTGAAAAAGAAAAGATGATAGGCAAACCTTCTGTAAATGCCTCATGAAATCATCCTTGGCTCTTTCTCGGTTCATTTTTTAAGAAAGAAGAAAGAGGATGCTTCTGTAAGCAAAATATGAAAGCTTCTAAAGGGCTGGCTGGGCTGCCTTGGGAATGGCAAGCTTTTCCTTGCTGTGAAAACAAATGTTCTGAAAGTGTCTTTGATTAATGCCAGATTATTGCCACCTCTAATCTTCTTCATATGGTAGGGAAGAACTCGTGATCTTGTCGTCAGGGCTACATTACCGCATTTGTTATGATCGCTGTAGGTAATTCATAAATGGCTCTTGCTTTTCATATTGAAAACTCATTTTTCAGGTTGTTCGTTCAAATTATGAAGTAATAAGTCAACCGAATCAAACCATTACACAGGAAGATGGAGGGCAGAAGACAGCAGAATCTGCCCAGCTGGCTTAACTGAAATTGCATCTTTCACCGCTGACTTCAGGCATATTTTCCATTGCCTGTCCACTCTGGAAACCAGAGAGCATCTCAGAACCTCTGGCATCACTTTATGGATTTTGCAAAAATGCACATTTCCCAATCTCCTTTCACAGTTTGCGCGTGCAGGATAAGTAGATGCAAACGGGCACATCCATGCATGCGCACAGTCTCTCAACCATTCCATCACAAAAATGGGGGTAAATTGTTGCATTCTATGTTCTACACCTATCTAATAGCAATATTTCTCACCCCCAGCAGAACAGATACAAGGGAGGAACTTCTTCTTGGCCAGCGCCACAATGGGAAGAATATTAAAGCACCTCTTTCACTCATGATAGTGTTGTATTTTAAAACTGAAGTATACCGAGTTCGATTTCAAATGGGAACCAGTGTTTCAGAGAAGCCCTTCATGGCCTGCTTGTTCTGCTCTGATTACAGAAAATCAGAAAGAAAGAAAATCTACAAAAAGACTCTGTTGCTGCTGCTGCAGAAACTTGCTGCTGATCTGCCATCTCATAATAAAAATGGACTGAGCAAGTGTACCACAGTGGCTGATGTAGTACATAAAAGTAGGCACTTCCCAGCTATAATAAAAAAGGGTCTGTTCATCCACTAGCCTCTCCCAGCAATGAGCACATTCAATCCGTAGGAGAGCGAGATTCTAGGATTCTATCCCTGCTTGGACAATTAAGGTATCGTAGGGGCACCCTAGGAAAGTTCAACCCGAAAGCAGTGGTTTAAAATGTTGGCTAAGAACTGGGAAGACTTAAGTTTCAAATCTCTACTCATTCATGAAATTTCCTGGGAAACCTGCATTGGTATGCTGAGAGGATAAAATGGGAGTGAGAAACACAACCATATATTCTATCCAGACTAAAGATGGATGAATCTGTTGTTTTTGGTTTTTCTCAATTTCTCAATTTTCCATCTTAAGATTGGTTCTCCCCACTTCTGCAGTATATTTGCAACTGTGTATGTGTGCTTCTCCCGATATACCCATTTCTGCATGCAATTTTGGTTCAAATATGGATTTTTGCAAACAATTTTCCACTAAATGAATATGTTTCAGTACACGTTATTGAGTACACATTTTATTATTATACAGTGTATTGGTTTAAATTTGGTATGCTTGCATTAAAGTGAAAGTTGAATGAATTTCTTCCCTATCCCTTATCCTCCGTAATTTTTTCCTCCACTCCTATTTCATTTTCAAAGGTCTACTGTCTCAGACCTGACGATAAGGCCTGCTATATTTTGTTTTAGGTAGGACTCTTGAAATTTCACACACACACACTCACACACATACACAACCTTGTGCTTCAAAAGCAAATTTTCAGTGTGAGGGCTATTCAGAGGACAGAAAGCAGTAGACCAATCGGACGGCATCTGATCCTAATTTATTTTGTCTCTTTTTATTACCCTTAATTCAACTTTTCCTCACTACCCTCCTTTCCGAATAGGAAGAATAAGAAAATCAAGATGGAACAAATACGACGTGGAGACAGTATTATTTCATATTTGATCCCAAAACAATTTTTTTACAACTAGGTTATAAGCTCCTGAAAGTTGCTGTTCATAATGGAAACCTTGGCAGATCATGAATGGCGCTGCTGTATGTTATGAAGCTTTAAGTTTTCCCCCACTTCTGAACCTAAAATAAAACTTAGTCGCAATACTTTCCTTACAGGCTCCTATGTGGCCCGCCAGTAGACGTTGCTGGATCTGTCTGGAGTTTCCTCAAGTGCTAGAATATTTTTCTTCCTCTTGAGATGACAATTCGATTCAATCAGCAGGTTTCCACAGGGCTCTGGGTGAATTCAGATGGGAGTTTACCAAGTGGTGTGGTTATTTAACCACATCGCCTACACATGGTGGTGGTTCTGAAGGCATTCTAGCTCCTCAGTGTCTCCACACTAATGGCTTCCTGTGCGCTTGTATGCCCAGCATGGCAAATTATCACTTGGTAAATGGTTGCTCACTGGAAGGACAGATCATGAAGCTGAGGCTCCAATACTTTGGCCACCTCATGAGAAGAGAAGACTCCCTGGAAAAGACCCTGATGTTGGGAAAGATGGAGGGCACTAGGAGAAGGGGACGGCAGAGGACGAGATGGCTGGACAGTGTTCCTGAAGCTACGAACATGAGTTTGACCAAACTGCGGGAGGCAGTGCAAGACAGGAGGGCCTGGCGTGCTCTGGTCCATGGGTTCACGAAGAGTCGGACACAACTAAACAACAACAACAAAATGGTTGTAACCATGATCTCACTGAGGCAATCCACAGTAAGAACACCTATACAGAACTTTAGAAATCTGAAAATAAATACTTAAAAATTCAATAAAGTAATTATCTTAATAGTTTTACTTAGCTTGCCCTCAAAATAACATACACAAGCTTTGTGTAGTTGAGCCATGGCTGTATTCAACTATGCAGGTTTTCTTAGGAGCAAATCCCGCTCAGTTCAGTGGGTTTCATTCTACCCAAATTGAAATATTTACTGGAGAGTTATCCATATTGATCATGGTGGGACTTATTGTTAGAGAGATACAGAAAAGCAAACATGGCAAGCATTTTGCTTTTCTCGGAACCATGGTAAAATCCCCTTTCAATGTCCGTATGCCTGAGAATGTAACGTAAATGTACGGTGTTGTGCTCATGGAAGAGCAAAAATGCCTCTTGAGCCTTCCTTAATAAGGTATCTCAAGTTTCAAAACAAAAAAATTCTTTCCAGTAGCACCTTAGAGACCAACGAAGTTTGTCATTGGTATGAGCTTCCATGTGCATCCACACTTCTTCAGACCAGCAAGGCTACCTACCTGTATCAAGTTTCAAAGTTAGAGTGCAACTTTCCAAATTCAGGTGGGCATTACTTCATGTTCCTCAAATTTCCAATCATGCAGAGCATGAAACATTTTTGCAGACAATGCTAAGCTACCCTGAATTACATGGACTGCAAGAAGATCAAACCTATCCATTTTGAAGGAAATCAGCCCTGAGTGCTCACTGGAAGGACAGATCCTGAAGCTGAGGCTCCAATACTTTGACCACCTCATGAGAAGAGAAGACTCCCTGGAAAAGACCCTGATGTTGGGAAAAATGGAGGGCACTAGGAGAAGGGGACGACAGAGGATGAGATGGTTGGACAGTGTTCTCGAAGGTACGAACATGAGTTTGACCAAACTGTGGGAAGACAGGAGTGCCTGGCATGCTATGGTCCATGGGGTCACGAAGAGTCGGACACAACTAAACGACTAAACAACAACTCATCTCTACCTCATCTCTGGAATCTCATGTATTTGTTGCAAATCTAAAGGAAAAGCAACTTATATACTAGTGGCTTCAGGTAAAACAAATGTTCATTAGAAGCTTCTAGCTATGGTCTAGTACAGTGGCTCCCAAACCTTTCCCCAGCAGACCTCTTGAAAATTGCTGAGGGTCTTGGCAGACCTTTTTGGTTCTGGGCAGCCACATGAAGCAGCCACTTTGCTGAAGCCAAACAGGTCTAGGTGGGGTCAGTGCCAGGACAGGACCCCCCTCTGGAACCTGCACATGCAACCTTGAGCTTTGTGAACGAAGAAAGGCAGGGTATAGATGCTCTGTGTTATTTACACTGACTGGCAGCAGCTCTCCAGGATTTCAGGTAGGAGGTTCTCCCAATCCTACCTGGAGATGCTCGGGATTGAACCTGGGACCTTCTGCTTGCAAGGCAGACTCTCTGCCACTGAGCTATGGCCCTTGACCTGCGACTGTGAACTCAGCTCATCCCTGTTGCTCCATCCCCATCTTTAATTTTAATAACCATCTTTAATTCTTAACATATGTTTCTTGGGGCCTGTTAGTGAATCTTGGGGTTCTAGTGCAACACAAGATATATCCTTCAAGCCTGAAGTCTGCTCACCCCTGGAGAAGATCATAGTGATGTAGATGGTCTGACTAGGTATAAGGCTGCTTCCTTTGTTCCTAAGAGACACACAGTACAGAAATGCTTACAGTCAGTACTCTAACCGAGGCGTCAGTTTTAAAACTCCGCAGACCCGTCTGGAACGGATTAATCCACTTTCCATTACTTTCAATGGGAAAGTTCGCTTCAGGTTAAGTATGCTTCAGGTTAAGTGTACGGACTTCCAGAACCAATTACACTCATACTTCGGGTTAAGTATGCTTCAGGTTGAGTACTTCGCGGACCCGTCTGGAACGGATCAATCCACTTTCCATTACTTTCAATGGGAAAGTTTGCTTCAGGTTAAGTACGCTTCAGCTTAAGTACTCCGTGGACTGTCTGGAATGGATTAATCCACTTTCCATTACGTTCAAGGGGAAAGTTCGCTTCAGGTTAAGTACGCTTCAGGTTAAGTACAGACTTCCGGAACCAATTGTGTACTTAAACTGAGGTACCACTGTATTATTAATATTTCACATCACTCCCAAAAGGTCACGTCTTTCAGTAATGTCTTATTTTGAATTGGCGTTTTTGTAACCAACGTGCCAATCAGCTTAATGCATGTTCACTACTTATATATGAGGTCATTTTTCTTACATGAAGTCATGAAGTAATTGCCTGGAAAAAGGTAAACATTTTTTTAACATCCATGAGGCAAACCTTAAAAGTTGCCTGATACCTCACACAAATGAAACTAAATAGTGGTTGTATCAACAAGAAATCTGTCTTGTATCTTTGCAGTGATGTCATGGGGAACCACCAGCCCAAGCGTTTTCACATGCGGCTGTTTCAATGCTCTTCATTCATGTGCAGGAACCTCATCATGATATCACTTTTTCCTCTTTATAGCAAAGGGAAGTATATAATAGGGTGGTGGTGCCTGTTTGATTTATGTGTGTTTTCTAGTAGGTTTAGGTTGAAGAGTTAAAATGCTGTTGGGCACAACTTGACGATAAGTATGGCTTCGTTGTAAATTCTTCTGAAGAGGATTCGGCTTGCCTGTTTACTGGTTGCTTTAGAGCCATTTACCCGGCACTGTTAAAAATACGTTATTTGGTAAAATTGATTCAGAATAATAACTAAAACCATGCAGAGTGGATGGAATTAGATGTTCAACATCAGATCTGGGCCTGGGAACCCCAGGTTGCTGCCACCAAATAGCAGCAAAGTTTAGCTGGATGGTGTGAGTTGCAGACACAAGCTGGAATGAGGAGGAAGTTCTTATACCACTTTAGCAGTTGTGGAGAATCCTTCAGATCTGTAGTTTGTTGAGGACAATGGGAGCTGTAGTTCTGTGAGGTTAGCAGCCTTAACGCACTAGTTTCCATTATTCTTTGCGGAAGCCATGCCTGTTAAACTGATATGAGTGCTTTAAATGTGACCTTCAACTGATATAATCAGTATGCAATTATTATTCTTATTGTTACTCTTTTATTTATTTACATTTTTGCCTTCAACATGGCCTCACATGGGATTTTTTTGTTCCTGTTTCACACGACAAGGGTACTGAGCAAGGGCATGAGGGTGTAAGACACAAACTGACACAGAAACTTTGCATGACTAGAAAACAAAAAGAAGGTAGAGGAGAGAGAAGGAGAGAAACCTCCATGGTGGACTCGTGGCCGTTTTTCAGCACACAAAGATTCTACAGGAGAAACAGTGCACTCCATAATTCACATATATCGCTGTCTTCCTCCATATTGAAATCAGCAACTATCAGAAATTTACTTTTTTCATTTAGATATGAACTATGCCTTCACGTTGGGTGGGGGAGTGTTAAGCTTGTCTTTTCTCTCCTTTCAATATGCAATGAAATGCAACAAAAATAAATATTTTTTTAAAAATAAAAAGGTTTAAAGGTAAGCATCATGTTACTAAAATGATTGGCACCTGTGCCTAAATCAGCAAATAACTTGGCCCCCCATCAGCATCACTAAATTCTTCTTGGAAATAATATATAGTCATTTTTCTTCCATGCCAGGAAATCAGGAAGTTTGTTACCCTGTCAGCTTCTCTGACAGAACACTGCTACCCTCAAGCTTGGCTGCGTTTGCGCTTGGCAAGCTGGCTGGCCGTGCGACAAACCTGTTCCTCGCACACACACATGTGCTGAAGCAGTTGTGACAAAAAGTTGAGGCAGGGAGGGAGGACTCTTTTCATGCGGCTGTGACAGGTTTGGCAGCAACTTAATTCCAAAATCCTCCTGTTGATGGGCTGTACTTAAATGTTCCACTAAAAAAAAACCACCAATCCACTTAAATGTTGCATACTGTAAAGCATCCAAATGCTCAAACAAGATGTGAAAACAGAAAAGGGTTGAAAATTGTGGTAATAAAACAAATTTCTCTCTCCGGCTCCCTTTTAGAGTTGCCACTCTCTCTGTTTCCCTTGGCACCTACCTTTCCTTTCCTGGAGATATGTTTCCTGAGGGTATGAAGTGACCAAGACAAACTACTCATATTGCCCGTTTTTATTCTTAGGAAAAGCTACTCGGAGAGAGTAGGATTCATGAAACATCAGCCCCTAAATAAATACGTGGACAAATTCCTACTTGCATGAGTGGAGTTTTATGGAGAGTTGGAGTTCCGTGGCCATGGATGAATAAATGACAAGAGGGTCATTTCTATTTGGGGTGTGTGTGTGTGTGTGTGTGTGTGTGTGTGTGTATGTATGTATATATACATATATATATGTATATGTGTGTGTGTATGTATATATACATATATATATACATATATATATAGGTTCTAGTAAAGCACATATGAAAGAAGCTTCAAAAGAATGCTGTTTGCCAACATCTCTCTCTCTCTCCTCTTTGTCAGCTTTTGTTCACATCCACATGACATGTTAGTTATTTCCCAATTGCCAGTATGGTTTGAAAGAGGGAAAAGTTATATATTGAGTCATTGGCCCAGAGCTGTCTTCATTTAAAACTTTCCCATTTGCCAGAAGATGCAGTAAAAACAGAATTAACTCGTGTTTGAACTGTGCACTGTTTGTTCCTTAAAAAGCAGCCTTGCAAACGAGTTTACACAAATTATTAAACTCACCCACGGACTCCTAAACACATGTTTTAATAAACTGTCTACCTTCATAGATAGACCTATGTCAAGGATGAAGACTCTGTGGTCTTCCAAAGGTTGTTGAACACCAACTCCCATCATCCTTAACCATTAGAGTCCAGCAAAACCTGGAGATTCACATATTCCCGATCCAATCTTTTGTCCCCAAAGGAGAAGAAAAAACCAGATATGGTGGATAATATTTGGAGAAATGATGCAAATGGAGGTGAAGAAAAGAGAAAGAAAATATCGGAAAAGCTCTCAGAAAAACGGTTCTTGAATAATTTGAGCTTTGAGTTATTCTTGCTTCTTCAGAGGTTTGGCACTCACCATGGCCTCAATTTCAAAAGAGACAGCATGGTGCGAGTTGTCAGCATGTTATAGTAGGATTGGTGAGACCCCTTGTTGAAAGCTCCACTGGTGAATTTCTCTCTCTTACCTGAACCTACTTCCCAGGGTTGTGCCTAAGGATAAGACGGGAAAGACCATGTATGCCACCCTATGTTTCAAAGAAAAAAAATGGGGTAGAAATGCAATAGATAAATGCATTTAAAAGAAAGCCCTATCCATCGTTCAGCAAGTCTAGATTTGTCCCCTTGAACTAAACAGTGACAGGGATATCACTGGGCAGGTCTGTCACCAATACTGGTGTAAAGGAAACCGAGCAAAATTCAATAAAGATGATGATAAAGGTAAAGGTACCCTTGACCATTAAGTCCAGTCACGGACGACCCAGGGGTTGTGCCGAGGGAGATGCCGTTTGTCCACAGACAGCTTCCGGGTCATGTGGCCAGCATGACAGCCGCTTCTGGCAAACCAGAGCAGCGCACAGAAACACTGTTTACCTTCCCGCCGGAGCGGTACCTATTTATCTACTTGCACTTGACGTGCTTTCGAACTGCTAGGTTGGCAGGAGCGGGGTCCGAACAATGGGAGCTCACTCCATCGCAGGGAATCGAACCGCCAACCTTCTGATCGGCAAGCCCTAGGCTCAGTTGTTTAGACCACAGTGCCACCCACGTCCCAAAGACGATGGTAGAAAGCAGCAAAAATACATTTGACTGGGGAGGGGGAGCATATAATTACTCTGTTTTCTTTCACTTAATTGTTTAAAGAGAGGCCTAGGGGCAGGGAATGTGTGCATAGTTCATCCATTAGTTAATAACCATGTCACAGAATCCTAAATTACAACCAAATTAAAGATATTGGCATCAGGAAAGCCTTATCTGGCCCACTCGAGTTAACAACTTTGCTAGAATGGATTGTTCGTAGCAGTTGTTTTCTTTCCCAGATAGCTACAGGATGTGAACGTATAGAGGGAGCTGGCGTGAGTCTCCTTCTTATGGATAATCACCATGAAACGGGTGTGCCATCTAAATGCACCCTCTGAGAAGACTCACCAGGAGAAATTTGCAAATTGCTGACCTGAGCAGGCAAGGCTTCCTTCATCCAAAGTGGGGAACCCCATAAAAAGGGGGGGATATGTTTGAGTTGTTTATTTTGGAGCCTGCTCCTCTCTGCTCTCAGTGGTGACCTAGGAATGAGCTCACATTTGGAAGCAAATCTGTCTTCTGTTTTCACTCCTAAAGAATTACCTACTCTCTAAGCTCCTAGTATTAGAAGTAGACTTGTATCAAAAATACAATATGGAATCCTGGCAGGAGTGAGGGAGAGGGCAGATATATCACAAATTCCAGCAACCAGGCATGTGGGAGAGACAGTAACAGATAGAAGGGAGCTCAATTGTCTCTCCAGCCTGTGTTTTTACTGGTGATGGATAGATTTGTTTCTGATCCCTGTCAGGTTTTGCATGACATTCATTTATTAGTTTGTTCATTTATAAGTCTGTCCCTTCCCATTTCTGCATTAATTATCCTATGGTGGTTTTTTTTAAAAAAAAATTTTTTAAAAAAAACAGTACAAGGAGTTGTATTTTAATGATGCATACAAAATTTTAAATATATATTTTTAACAATACACATTTATTAAATATATCCCAAAACATATACATTTTTATATATTCATTTTTACAGTTTTTTAGGAGAGCCGAGAACTGTATCACAAAAATTCATTGTGACATTTGGAGGGTAGCAGTGTTCTCCGGACAGAAAATAGACTTCCAAGAGGGGCCCAGTTCATATCAGGGTTCAAAAATAATGAATTCTTCAAACACCCCAGTTTTCACCCAGTGCGTGGGAAAGATATGGGTACTGCTGAAATCCACTGCTTACTCTGGCCACCAATTACCTACCTTGCTACGTTCAGGGTGCTAGTGCTGAAGACTTTCCACAGATACCATCACATCAGGAATTCCATTCAGTATCGTGCAGGAATTTGGTCTTTAGTGTGGCGGCACCTGCCCTTGGGAACTCCTCATCACATGTCAGAAATATACCATCTCTGTTGTCTTTTGGAATGTATGAAATACCTTTCTTGTCCCACAAGTCTTTATGTGGGTATTTGTTTCCCTGCAGTAACAGCATTCATCTGCATCAGCCTAGCAGGTGTGTGTGTATGAATTTTATTGTTGATGTTTTTATTGTTAAATTGCTTTTGGATGTTCCATGGGAGAAGCAATTCATTTATGAAATAAATGCACAAATGCAACTCTACCAGGGGAAGGATTTTGACTGGGAAAATAGCTAGAAGCTGCTGCTTTCCCCCACCCCACCTCTAAAGTGCTTTTCCGGGGTTTTTTTTTAAAAAAAATGCACAACTTGCTTGTAGTTTGGTTCTCAGGCATCTGGAATATAATTGTCTTCTAGTCCAAGTAAGCAGTGACTTGAATTCCATAATATGTTGCATTTCAAACAAGAGGTATTTCCACAGAGTCCATCTTTGTATCATTTTCATTCATTAAACTAATTTATATCCTCATCCTATGACCAAATTGGCCCGCAGAGCAGTTCACAATTAGACACACACAGTGTTTTTCTTCTAGAAAAAAGTACTGAACCACACACACGATGCATGACTTTCAGGTGTCAGAACAGCACAGTTACAGTGGACGCTCGGGTTGCAAACGTGATCCGTGCGGGAGGCACGCTTGCAACCCGCAGCGTTCTCAACTTGCATCTGCTCACGCGCGGGTCGCAATTCGGCACTTCTGTGCATGCGCAAAGCATGATTTGGTCTTCTGCGCATATGCGCGTGCCAAAACCTGGAAGTAACCCATTCCGGTACTTCCAGGTTCGGTGCGGAGTGCAACCCGAAAAGACACAACCTGAAGCGGCTGTAACCCGAGGTATGACTGTATATGCATACATCAGTTGATGTACGAACCAGCCCCATGTGAAAAAGCAAATTATACGTGGTCTGAGCTGTGGGAAATTTTAAAACATAGGTAGCAAGACAAACACACTTTCCGCACCCAGGCAGACTCATATAATCACTGTTCTCCACGGCCCTAAATTTGTTGATGAGTCTTATTTTACAGTATATTGCAGCACTGAGATGCTCATTCTCTCACACCCACATTTCTTACCATTCCCTTTTCTCTATCTGATGTGTTCATTACTCAAGCATTTCAAAATGATTTTTTTAAACAATGCTACAGATGTAGCAAAGACTCCCCTTAAGTCATTCCTTTCTATATATTTTTTCACTGATGTATTCTCTCATGAGTGATAATAATCTTTTCTTTCTTTTCTTTCCCTTTCTTTCTTTTTTAAATGCAGGTCTAAGACGGAAGGAATTTTTATCTGGAAGAGTAGTATAAATTAGCTTTGACTGCCAGTTTCCACTGATTATTTCTTTCCAGGCGGAATTCCTACAAATTCTTGAGGCATGACCTCGGATGAAAAAATAATCCCCCTTTTAAACTTGTTGAGAAATTCCAGATAACTTCACAAGAGATTTAATTTTAGAGCATTAACACAATCTTGGTTTTTGAAAGATAAAACTACGGGGCTGTTATTTGGTAGGAGCCATTACTGAATGGTGAAGTCATTGGAGCTGATTTTACTGTGTTATCTTTTCCTCTCTTTCTTCTCTCCCCCCGCCCCCCCCTCAATTTTATTATACATTACACAATGCACTCTGGATTCACCCTCATAAAAGGATAAGTATTTCAACAGATAACCTGCCTTCAGACAGCTTAAGAGCATAATCCCTATGAGGGTTGAGTTATTACATACACCAAAAAGGCAAAGCATGGGGCAACGGGCATCATCTACATATCGTCATCGCCAGCTAATTAGCTTGTAAATCTTGGACCCGACAGACTTATGGAAAAGGTGAAAGCTGCCACAGATAGAAGAGATCTGCACTGCATTACACATTAGCGCCAAACAATTACTAATGGCCAATGGTATCTTTTGATTCAGACTTCAGTTACCCTGAAGCCGATACATGTTAAAAATGAAGAGTTTGGTTGATGCAACCTTAAGCTCTGCCAATGTCCACCTCTCTAGAAGGAAAGAGTGGCTTTCTTGTGTTTTTTACATTCCCTGCTTCTGGATCCTCCTTGTTGTCTGCATGAAAATCCCAACTGGCTCATGCGTGGTCCAGACTACCCTGGGAATCCCAGTGATGCAGGTGGAAGGATTTGGCCAATTACAGAGAGGTTGCACTGGAATTGTTCCCAGAGCTAAAGCCAGAAGAGGTATTATTTGTTCATCCCCCCCCCCGCGAGTGCTGTGGGTTCAACCAGGTGCCCATAGGAAGAAGCCCTCAAGGAGTGCCGTCTCAACACTTGTGGTTCCCAGGAAGGCATATACTTCCTCCATTCCTATTGGAGCCAAGCGAAATCTTCACATTCCTTGTCAAATGTGGCATCTTTCCACATGTGTCATTGCAGCCAGACACTTTACCTCAAGCAGGGCCGTCTTTAGCATATGCACCACTGGGGTCCAAAGATCCACCCAGCGCCCTCAAATTTAGTTTAGCCGCCCCCAAATTAACTTTTATTGAGCTTTTTTTGGGAGGGGGGAAGCCAAAGTTGACCTTTTTTTAGGGGGGGGCAAGGACGAACTGCTTTTGTTTCCTGACTCGTCAGGAATATTTGGCACTATGGAGTAACAGAGCAATGGAGGAAAAGGACGGGGACTTTCACTCCATTGCTTTTCACTGCGGCCAATTGAGAGGGACACTGCAGCCAATTGAGAGGTATACATTTGCCCCCCCCCCAAAAAAAAAATTCAGCGCCCGGGTGTCCCACGCCTCTTGCACCTCCAGGTAAAGACGGCCCTGACCTCAAGCAGGACTCCTTCAATGCTTCGCCCACTCATCCCTGAGCCGATGAGCAGAGACTGCTTGAGGAAGGAGGATGATTCGGAATGTACCCAGGTGCTCAAAGGCAAGCAGCTGGCAGATGAGAGAATTAGACAAACAATCTGAGCTGGTATAAAGCAACTTCCTGTGAGTGCACAGGTGTGGCTGCAGTATAGTGGACTTTCACCCCATTCATTCTTTCCGCATCTTCGTATCCTTTTCCATTCATGGTTCTAAAACCGTCTCAAAATATATATATATATATATATTTAAAAAACATAGCCCAGCTAGACCAGGTACAGTCTGTGGTATCACACCGCCAATTTTCAGAAGCTTCATTTCCATCTGTTTTGTCCTATCCCAATACATATCAGGACATTGCCACCTGTCTAAGCAATGAGACATTCTAGGGGTGCAAAGATAAGCCTAGAATGGTTTCCTTGAGAAGTAGGCCACTGGATGATGTGGCTGCAAGCCTGTACGCAGTTTCATGGAGGAAGGTAAAGGAAAAGGACCCCTGGATGGTTAAGTCCAGTGAAAGGCAACCATGGGCTTGTGGCGCTCATCTCACTTTAAGTCCAAGGGAGTCCACAGACAGCTTTCTGGGTCATGTGGCCAGCCATGACTAAACCACTTCTGGTGCAACGGAACACCGTGATGGAAACCAGAGCGCACGGAAACAGCGTTTACCTTCCCGCCGCAGCGGTACCTATTTATCTACTTGCACTAACATGCTTTTGAACTGCTATGTTGGCAGGAGCTGGGACAAAGCAACGGGAGCTCACCCCGTCATGGGGATTTGAACCTCCAACCTTCTGATCAGCAAGCCCAAGAGACCCAGTGGTTTAGACCCGCATCCCATATTCATGGAGTAAGTCCCAGTGAAATCAATGTGATATTTTTTTAACCAGACTAGACATGTATAGGATTGTGCAGTTGTTGGCATTTTGTAGTCCTTGCATTTATTTACTAATGTATAGGTTAAGCATGGCCAGAGGAACCTCTTAAACTCTCTGACCAACAGCCATATTTCCTGCCCCTCCCTCAGTCCTTAGAGATACAGCCAGCAACATGCGAGATCAGAGCCAGCCCACTCATGAGGTGGAGTGAAGCAGCTGCATCAGGTAGCAGAAGTGCAAGAGGCAGGGCCCTGCCCACCCCACCTCTACTGGTGGTACCAGAATGCCCCCTTTCGCTGAGTTTCAGGCCTCTGGGGCAAAAAAGACAAGCGGCAAGGTTTTCTGGAACACCCTCCTCTCACCCATTTTTTTTTGTGAGACGAGGGTATTCCAGTGGCAGAAGTGGGGGGGGGGCACATTCCCTTTTTGCCTCGGGTGGCAATACATAAAAGGCTTTCCCTGCCTTAGACTCCAAACTCAGTTCTAAATCAGAAGGTTGGACTAGGACCTGGGAGACCAGGGTTCAAATCCCCACTTGGTCATGAAGCTCACTGCATGACCTTGGGCCAGTCGCCACCTCTCAGCCTAACCTACCTCACAGGGGTGTTGTGGGAATTAACTGAGGAGCGGAAGAACCATGTACGCCACCTGGAACACCGTGGAGAAAAAATGGGATATCAATGCAATAAATAAATCCTCTGTTTATCCAACTGCAGCTTGTTCTCCCCCCCCCCCCTTCCCAGTCACCTAGATTATATAACAATGCTGTCGAAACATTTTTTGGGTGGGAGGAGAGAAAGGTACCTCCCTTAAACTACTCCTGAGCCATGGCGGGTCATTTACCTGTAATTTCCCCAACCAATGACATACAGTACTTTGTTACCAGTATACCTGGATCCATTAACCCTCTGCCATCCCAACCTTCAATTTTGCAACAGCAGTATTACTACACAGATAAAACATTATTATAAACAAAAAAAACTCAAAAATTTTAGTAGCATTCTCCCTCTCAACCCCGTCAACAAGAAAAGTAATTTTAAAAGCCCAACATCCCAGAAGTCTTCCCAAATAGTCAGCACCCTTAATATTTATGTAGCATTCCTGCAGATATAGTAAGGTGCTCTCTGCTTTCTTTTATAGGGAACATTGAGTTTAATGAGCTGTACTTTAGTGAAACGCTGTCATCGTTAAATATAAGACTCTTCCCCCCCCCCCCCGAGTCAAAAATAAACAGGTCTTTTGCTGAAATCCCCACTCCCCATCCCCTCTACCACCCCTTATATTAAAGATGACTGCAAATGTATTTCTAGGGAGCAAGGATTTTCTTTTACAGGAGCCAAGACTTAACAATGCTGTAGGGGGAACGAAAGAATCTATATGACAAATCTTGTAGTACAAGTTTTTGTGGTTAACCAGGAAACGTGCTATGAGTCAATCTTTTGGAAAGAGTTTAGTAATTAAAGACAAATGCTATGACATAATCATTTACACGCAGCAGAAAGATTTTTAGATTACATCTGCCCTGACCCCATTGCTCAGCAAGTGTTATCTGGGATTCTGGAGAGTCACCCGTTTATTTACATTCTAATTTGGCCCACATGTTTTATTATAAACAAGAGCTTGCATTTGCTCAAACGAACCTGCTCCGGAGTCCAGACCAATTCTTGTTAATGAGCTCAGCTGACCTAGATCTGTTCCAGTGGAGAAACCCATAAAACAACAGCTCCAGCATTAGGTTCTTTCCAATAACTCTCTCTCTCGTTCTCTCGTTCTCAAAGGTGAGGTCAGTCTGCATGCATCATTCCAGATAAACAAAGCAGGAAATTGAGCTCTTCTGTTTAATACAGCCAATTGCATCACCACCAGCCTCTTCTATTTCCAGTGGCCTCTGAGCAGCAACCTTATAACGGATGAGTATTTGCTCTGGGAAAAGCCCCCTGCCACAAACCACAGGTCTGAAAAACAAAGTCTGCCCTTCTCAGGTTGGTCTGGGAACTGAGCATGACTTGGACCATTCACAAGTCTGCAGTGCACGTGCATAATCTGACATAAACTGAAAGGAACAAGTCCCTGAAAGTCAAATATGCTGATCGCGAATGTACAGGGATTCCCTGAACTGAATGAAAGAGTAGAAAGCATTTTATTCCCCTATGGGTTCCTGAATGAGTTCCCTATGCGCCTGAATCCACAAAGATCGCCATGGAGCAAAATACCATATGGGAAAAGAAGATCATGCACAGCCACCATCTACTCAAATAGTTGTGAGGGAAGGTCCTAAGGCATTATATACACCAGTTAGCAGAAGAACAAAGAGAGGTGATTCCTGAAGAAGCACCAGCAAACATGGATGCTGTATACAGGGCTGGCAGGAACTGACAGGACTCTGAAGGATGTGTGGCAGAGGCAGGAAGGCCCGAGGCTGATCCAATGGAAGGTTTTAGGGATTTATGGGGTTTTGTGCCTCCTATGAGGCAGGATCCCTGGCTGGAGGAAGGGGAAGAGGCAGAGGAGGTGCAGGATGCCCGATACACTATTTTTCTGCCTGAGCCTGGTGAAGGCCAAGATGGCACCCACTCCCTGGTTGGCAGTTAATCTTACTTCAATGGGACTGTGAACCTGAGGGCAGCAGGCTTGCTGTGTTGGACACAGGTCAGGCCTTCAGTACTTCACTGCTGCTTCCTTCCCCCAGCATCTGTTCCTTGAGAAAAATCACATCTCTCTGCCTGATGCTAGGGCCACCTTTATTTCTCAGAACCTAGTAGAACATCACTATCTGGTTCTGGGTTCACAGCACTGGGCATTTCTTGAAGAGCAAGCTAGTCAACACTAACCACTTCCCTGCCTGTTAAGCATTCATCCCTCTCATTAGAAAGATTTCCCTACCTTTTCTTTGGACCCTTCAAACATTTCATTCAACACTGGGGTGGAGGAGCAGGGCTTCAGGCCCTTTTCACTTACAAAAAAATGGAAAAACTATTTCGATCCTGATAACAGTGGCTCAGCACCGCTGAGACTTGTCAAAAGACAGTGGCTGGTGATGGCGGCAAGGAGGTGGACCTGCTCAGGGAAGGTGGCCCACAGAGGACCTCTTCTTGAAGCTGCTGGCACCCCTCCCCCCCAAAAAAAAGTGTTGGAGCTGACACTGTTATGATAACACTACCCACAGCTCAGGGTGGGCTGGGGACAATCTGTCTCCATCTTAAAACTAGCACTAAGTTTTAGTAACACACACACACACACTTTCTAGAAGCTTGTTTCATGAAAAAATCAGTGGAGTAGATATGACCTTAGTTGCTACATGTGTTTAAAAAATGCAACTCTCATTTTGTGTGTGTGTGTGTGTGTGTTGTGCGGTCATTGGACTAGGGGGACTAGGCCAGTCCCCTAAACGTTTTCTTCCTGCCACCTTCCCAAAGCCTGCCTAGCTTTAGGAAAGAGGCAGGATGCTCGCGGGCATGACATCACACACACCCCAAATCGCCCTTGCAAGCTGATGCCTCTGGCCCTAAATGTTCCCCTGCGAAAAATTTCACCGCATACCACTGGTGTGCATCATGTACATGAGTACAGAATAATCTGTGCTCAATTGATGATGTAATTTACATCAATTAATTGGGCACAGAACAACGCAGCATGTTTAGAGGAAAGCTTGTGTCTCTTATTCAATGTTTGTTGAATGTTTGTTATGTCACTGTTTATTCTCCTGAGTTTATATTGTACTTAGCACATTCTTGAAGAGGCCACTGTGTTGCATGAAGTCACATTTTGGATTCAGCTTGGATCAGAAGTGCTAACAGAAAAGCAAGGAGCTTTTGGTGAATAGTCCCTTTGCTTCTTCTCTGAGAAGCTATTTTACCCATCCAGTGACATTTATCTCAGTGTCAAAGCTTTCTGGCAATGCAATCTTATGCATGTGTATTCAGAACTAAGTATTACTATGTTTAGTGCATAGGATTCCACCTTTGAAATTATAATTTATGTTCAGAAGCAAGCCCTACTGAGATAAATGGTGCTTACACCCAGCTAAGTGGGCATAGAACTACAGCCTTAAGCCCCTGAAAATATATAAGAAAGGATCACAAACATGGATCCTGCTTTACATAGTGATGACCTTTGTTTGAAAGGCTGCCCAGCCCAAGTCTGGTTTAAAGAATTGGGGTTTGGGGTGGGGGGGGGTGGGGTGGGGTGACGACTTATAGATTCTAGCAAAATTGACATACAGTGGAATCTCGGTTTATGAACACCTTGGTTTACGAACGCCACGGACCCATCTGGAACGGATTAATTCACTTTCCATTACTTTCAATGGGAAAGTTCGCTTCAGTTTATGAACAGACTTCCGGAACCATTTACACCCATGCTTCGGGTTAAGTACGCTTCAGGTTGAGTACTCCGCGGACCCGTCTGGAACGGATTAATCCACTTTCCATTACTTTCAATGGGAAAGTTCGCTTCAGTTTATGAACAGACTTCCGAAACCAATTGTGTTCATAAACCGAGGTACCACTGTATCACTATTTGTGTAGTCTAGGTCTTGATGTTTGCTCATTTTATTGAGCTTGACATAAAATATCCACAACTGCACTTCTTGCCAGCTTTTGTTTTCCCTTTTGTACAAAATTAAGGACACAAAAAATCTGCCAGTAGATTTTGTGATCAGCAAAGTATTTGCACATCTTCGGTTTATTTTCTAAACAAAGGAGGTGTGGCTAATGGGATCCAAAGAACCCATTACATCCTCTGAACTTCTGCTCCTCTGCCTACTCAATGAAGTCATCTCAATTGTTTTTCCTTTACCCAAAGTCCCTCAGCACTAAAAGACACACATCCATTAACTGTACACAGAGAACACGTTCCCTGAATTCATGCTTTTACCAAGGATTCATTGTCTCTCACAGATGCAAATAAATAACCATATGATCACTTAGGAATTGTTTCCTAGGATATGGATGAAGTAGAAGCATGAAGTGTGTCCTTTTGGCAAGGACAAACCGTACGCTTTCTCTCACAGTTGAACAACATTGTGCTTATAATATTGGGGCACAAACAAATCTCAGGGGAAACGTTCTATATTTTGGAGCGAATATGAATAGTGAAATACATCAGAGAGTTTAGAGATTAGAATCACAAAATTAAAATAGTGGAGTATAAAAGCATGAAATAGGCCAAAGAACAGGTCAAATATAAGGCCAAATGAGCTATCATAGGATCGAAGTCAGCAGCTGTGGTGACAGAACAGAAAAGAACATAAATGTAACAAAGGATCCCAGCAGAGAAAATACAGAAGGGGGGGGGAATAGTTAGCTTGTTGGGTGGCGAGTTAGATCACCAAGGAGCTCTACAAGCTCAGAGGCAGAACATCGGCATGGTAGGCAAAAGATCCTAAATTCAATCCCTGGCATCTCCAGGTAGGGCTGGGAAGGATTCCCTGCCTGAAATTCTGGGGATCCGCTACTAGTCAGTGTAGAAAATACTGAGCTACTACTCACATTACCTGGACTACAACTTCCATCATTGTTGACCTTTGGCTAGTAGGCTGATGTCACCTGATCTCCCTCTGGCTGAGTCACTCCTACGTACTGAGGTGGAGATCGGAGATGTAAGGCAGTAATGAGGTCGGTGTGGTGCAAACCTGCTGGTGGAACAAGCCTGCCACTTCTGCTGGCACATTTCCATATGTTGACCTCACCATGGCCTTCCCCCACTGGACCTCAGTGTCTCGGCAGAATGATGGGGGTGGAGACGCTCCTTCAGGTATACTGGTCCGAGGCCATTTAGGGCTTTAAAGGTCAGCACCAACACTTTGAACTGTGCTCGGAAACGTACTGGGAGCCAATGTAGATCTTTCAAGACCAGTGTTATGTGGTCTCGGCAGCTGCTCCCAGTCTAGCTACCACATTCTGGATTAATTGTAGTTTCTGGGTCACCTTCAAAGGTAGCCCCACATAGAGCACATTGCAATAGTCCAAGTGGGAGATAACTAGAGCATGCACCACCCTGGCGAGGCAGTCTGCAGGCAGGTAGGGTCTCGGCCTGCATACCAGATGGAGCGGGTGGACAGCTGCCCTGGACACAGAATTGGCCTGCACCTCCATGGACAGCTGTGAGTCCAAAATGACTCCCAGGCTGCGCACCTGCTCCTTCCGGGGCACACCTGTCCGCCTCCTGTCCCCCACAAAACAAACAGTACTTCTGTCTTGTCAGGATTCAACCTCAATCTGTTGGCTGCCATCCATCCTGCAACCGCCTCTAGGCACTCACACAGGACCTTCACCGCCTTCACTGGTTCTGATTTGAAGGAGAGGTAGAGCTGGGTATCATCCGCATACTGATGAACACCCAGCCCAAACCCTCTGATGATCTCTCCCAGCGGCTGCATGTAGATGTTAAAAAGCATGGGGGAGAGGACAGAACCCTGAGGCACCCCACAAGTGAGAGCCCAGGGGTCTGAACATTCATCCCCCACCACCACTTTCTGAACACGGCCCAGGAGGAAGGAGCAGAACCACTGTATGAGAGTGCCCCCAGCTCCCAACCCCTCTAGACGGTCCAGAAGGATGTTACGGTTGATGGTGTCAAAAGCCGCTGAGAGATCCAGCAGAACTAGGAAACAGCTCTCACCTTTGTCCCTAGCCCGCCGGAGATCATCAACCAGTGCGACCAAGGCAGTTTCAGTCCCATGATGAGGCCTGAATCCCGACTGGAAGGGATCCAAATGGTCTGCTTCTTCCAGGTGTGCCTGTGGTCCATCTAGTTCTCACAATGGCCCACCAGATACCTGAGGGAAACCTGCAAGCACAGACCCTTCAAGTGTCCCTATTTTCCAGGGACATTCCTGATTCAGAGAAGCCATCCCAGTTTCTGATTTGATCCCGGAATATCCTGCTTTTCCTTAGGATGTCCCTATTTTCATTGGAGGGTAAGGAGTCATCCGACCCCCAAGTTGTCTGAAGGCAATCCTGTATGGCGAAACTTTTTTAATGTTTCATTTTTATTATGTTTTTATATACATTGGAAGCCGCCCAGAGTGCTGGGGCAACCCAAAAAGATGTGTGGGGTGTAAACAGTAAAGTTATCATTATGGAATGGGATGTCCCTATTATCAATGGGGGAAATGTTGGAGGGTATGCAAGCAGGACCCAAGCACGAGCTCTCTCCCTTCCAGCAACTGGTATTCAGAGGAAGTCCTGATTCAGACTGTGGAGACAAAGCATAGCCATTTATAATCTTTTCCTCTATGAATTTATCTAATAGTGCTTCAAGCCCTAAAACACCCCCCCCCAATGGAAATAAGGACAAAGTGACACAGAATTAAATTTAAAGGTTATTGGGCAAATTTTGGCCACAACTTTGTATTGAAAAATACACAAGTGTGACTGGTATTGGCTTAGGCATTGGTATCAAACTATATCTGGCTCCTGGCACAGCAGGAAGCCTGGAAGAGTAAACAGCCACCAGAGGGAGCTCCATCATTGCATATTGACTGGGCTCACCCTGGAGTCCCGGGGTTCTGGTACGGCCCTTACCCCTCTTGGGCTTCGGACAAGACCCCAGACCCCCGGATTCCTTTAACGGAATACCCTTTAATTGGAGGGGCAGGCAATGGCCCGACCTCCCCTCCTCCACATTCCCTTAAACCAATGCCTAACCGCCTAACCTTACAAAGTTGTGACAATTGCTATGGAGTAGGCAAAAACCAAGTGGCTACAGCCAATCTGCCACAATGGAAAAAATTGAAGTCCATAGCAAGGCCATAGATCAGTGCTCCCCAACCTTTTTATCGCCGCGGACCAGTCAACGTTTGATCATTTTACTGTGGCCCGCTGAGGGGGGGGACGGACGTTGATTGCTTATATTTTATTTAGATTGTTTTGATTTAATAATTTTAATTTAATTGTATTTAATGTTCCTTGGGTGGCCCGGTACCAATTGATCCATGGACCGGTACCGGTCCGTGGCCCGGGGGGTTGAGGACCACTGCCACAGATGACCTAATTAATGGGTGGGTGGGTGGGTGTTCGGCAGCGTGAAGCAAGATGACTCCCCACGTCACACTGTCGTGAATATAAACCCCCAACCCCAAATTTGCCAAGCAGCCTATTGGCTAATGCCATTGGCATACGATGTCTCCACTAGCTGTGGGAGGGGCCAGCCCCGTCCCCAGGCCGGTAGGGGAATAATGTTCCAGGGCCGAGCACAACATGGCCCCTCTGTTAAGAGGATCCACCTTGGCCATCACTGCCTCCTCTGGGAGCAAGCTTCATAGTTTAACTATGCACTGCATGAAGAGTCTTTCATCTGCTCTGAACCCCAGTTTCATTGGATTTCCATGATTTCTAGTGTCATGAGAGAGGGAGAAAAACTTTACTCCATTCTCTTTCTCCATGCCATGCATAATTCTATAAACTTATATATCCCGTTGACTCTTGCTCACCTTTCCTCTAAACTAAAAGGTCCCAAATGCCACAGCCTTTCCCCATGTGAGAGATCAGGTGGGCGGGGCAGCTCCATTGTGCCATCCGCTCCCAATAAAATAAAATAAAAAACCCGGATAATAAAAACAGAGCTACATCACGAAAACCAGTAAAACAAAGATAAAACAGATTTTCATCACTAATAAACGTTTTGGGAACTTCCCTTAAGAAACTGAACGGCTTCATAAAGCAACACAAGCTGCTTATAACGGAAGCAAGGGACATGGAAGCAAAATTACATTACTTGCATGAAACACGGACCAGGTGTCTTGTTTTGTGTTTTTTTCAGAAAAGGTGACTGTGTTCTTTAAAAAAACGTTTGCCAGATTTAAAACATTTGAAGGTCATGAGCAGAATAATTCATGACGTAGTGTTAACGGCTGTTTCCTTTTAAATAAATATAAGTGTGGGTAAGCAATTGTATAGCGTGCTCTTGTGAGATGTAAAAATCAGCCGCGGGCACATATTAAAAAAAAAAAAATTAAAGGGCTTTCAGAATGGAGGATAAAAAGAAAGGATTCAAAATGTAGACTGATGTAAAAGGCCTATAAATAAAGCCTTCATTGCAAAGCACAATTATCCTTCTCTACGTGTGGAGGGCAAGGCGGCAAAGCAGAGAAACTCTGATTTTATGACAGCCAGTGAACTGGACTGGCATCTATGTGGTTAAGTCTGTTGAGGACAAGCACCCTTACATGCCCTTCGGCAGTAGAGGACAGGGTTGAGACGAACAGATAGTCTGGGAAAATACATCTTGTGGTTTCCCACTAAACATCTAAGCTTCACCCCTTTATTCTGTTCTCTCTCTCGCTGCCACCGCCTCCTGCACAAGGAAGCCATGAAACCTCCTCTCACCATGTAGACTTAGAACCCAAAGCCATACTTCTGAATGTGAAGTAACTGTAAGTAAAGAACCTTTTTTTCTTTACCAAAGGTATTTTATCTTACGTTTTTAAGCCCTGACAGTGACGTGTGAATATATATATATATTGACTCTGCTAAATATATGTAACCCATAAGCCAACCAATTTTTATTTTTAAAACCTATCCAAATCTATAGAGGCAGAGGTGCTTGGTGACAGATATTGAGAGGGTTAGAAGGAACAGGGCTGAGGCTGCTGGTTTGTGGGATAGAGGCCCTGCTTGCTGGTTTCCCACAAGGCATCTGGCTGGCCACTGTGAGAACAGGATGTTGGACTAAGCTGGGCTATTGGCCTGATCCAGAAGGCTGCTGCCATGTTCTTATGTCATTAAGTGCAGCAAAAGACAAGAAAACAGGAAACACCACACAACCCATCCAAAGTGAAATTGAGGGCATTGGCTGGGATCATAGAATCATAGAATCATAGAGTTGGAAGAGACCACAAGGGCCATCCAGTCCAACCCCCTGCCAAGCAGGAAACACCATCAAAGCATTCTTGACATATGCCTGTCAAGCCTCTGCTTAAAGACCTCCAAAGAAGGAGACTCCACCACACTCCTTGGCAGCAAATTCCACTGTCAAACAGCTCTTACTGTCAGGAAGTTCTTCCTAATGTTGAGGTGGAATCTTCTTTCTTGTAGTTTGAATCCATTGCTCTGTGTCCACTTCTCTGGAGCAGCAGAAAACAACCTTTCTCCCTCCTCTATATGACATCCTTTAATATATTTGAACATGGCTATCATATCACCCCTTAACCTTCTCTTTTCCAGGCTAAACATGCCCAGCTCCCTAAGCCATTCTTCATAAGGCATCGTTTCCAGGCCTTTGACCATTTTGGTTGCCCTCTTCTGGACACGTTCCAGCTTGTCAGTATCCTTCTTGAACTGTGTGCCCAGAACTGGACACAGTACTCCAGGTGAGGTCTGACCAGAGCAGAATACAATGGTACTATATTCTGTGGGATGTCTCTTATATTCCTTAATCAGATGAAAACAGAACAAAAGCTTGCAAAAAACAAAGTCATACATGTTTTGTTGTTGTTTAGTCTAAACCCAGCCATGTTGTTGTTGTTGTTGTTGTTGTTGTTGTTGTTGTTGTTGTTGTTGTTATCAGGGTGGATTACAGCATTAAAATAATATTAAAAACAATTTAATATACTGTGCCTGTAACCAAATACAGTGGAACCTCGGTTTATGAAAACCTCGGTTTACGAATTTTCGGTTTACGAACGCCGCAGACCCATCTGGAATGGATTAATTCACTTTCCATTACTTTCAATGCGAAGGTTCGCTTCAGTTTATGAACGCTTCAGTTTATTAACAGACTTCCGGAACCAATTACACCCATGCTTCGGGTTAAGTACGCTTCAGGTTGAGTACTCTGAGGACCGTCTGGAACAGATTAATCCACTTTCCATTACTTTCAATGGGAAAGTTCGCTTCAGTTTATGAACGCTTCAGTTTAACTACTCCGTGGACCGTCTGGAACAGATTAATCCACTTTCCATTACTTTCAATGGGAAAGTTCGCTTCAGTTTACGAACGCTTCAGTTTATGAACAGACTTCCGGAACCAATTGTGTTCATAAACCGAGGTACCACTGTCCTCCAATGGGGGGGAATGTGACTAAAAATAAAAGAGAGGGTTGTATAAATTACCATAAATATGCATTGGTGCATTCCTAGTCAAAACTGCACCACTCCGTTGAAGTTTGATACACTTAAATTATACTCGGTGCTCCCATCATACAGAAGTTACTGAAACCACACACATAAAAGAACTCCGCATGATGCTGTTACACCTTATCTCTTCACATATACTTTAACGTGTTAAAATGAAAATATTGGGAGGCTGACAATCGCAAATAATGGTTTGAATGTTGACTTGTCTTCCTGAGATATTTTCGCACACTTCTTCTCTTTTCCCCCTTCCTTTCTCTCTCCCCCATTCACTCAAAATCAGAGCCATTTGACTCTTGATGCTGCTGCCTGCAAGGTACCTGCCAATATGCTGTTGGAAATCGGAATACGTATAAAGGACCTGCCATGCCAGAATGGGCTGCAGCTGGCCACCTTCACGTTTGTGATACTTCCACATATACATACAAATGTGAACAATTATAAATAGTGCATGAAAGGCCACTTAGCCTTCACTACCTTTGTGCCACTAGGCTAGATCTTTGAAGGTGACGCCTTTCTCATATGGAAATATGGAATCAACAGCACAGTGTCCCAGTTACTTGAAACCTTTGGTATTGTTCATCTTTCTGTTTGTTTGTCTGCTTAAAAATGCAAGCCTTTTATTAGTCCTTTTATCTATGTTTACAGGCCCTGAGCTGTTACATAAGGACCTGATAATATTCTTGCTGGTGGTTGCCAGGATAGTCATTTCCAAGGGCTGGAAAACACCCTCAGAATTCTTGCTAGTACCTCTGTTTGTGGACAACAGCTTCATCTGAAAAGTCAAGGCATAGCATTAACTCAACAAAGGGTTTATTCAAAAGCTGAGCCTTTGAGATAGTATGGTTCCCCTTTATCTCATCTGCAAACTTGAATTTAGAGGGTATTAGACCACCCAGCTCACATGCTTCCATTTGGAAAGACTCTTTGATCCAGTCAAACGTCATTTATTTTCTTAGTAATCTTTGGTTGAAATAACGCTGTTGCACTTACCTGACCTCAGCTGTAGGCATCACCTTTATGTCTTGTACATGCTGAGAAACAAATCTGCAGTTTTTTTATGTTTATTGTTGTTTGTTTCTGTTTAAGGTTAAAATAAAATAAAAATTTAAGTACGAGAATGAAGAAGATCTGTCCAGAGAAACACACCCTGCCTGTTAAAATACGTTTCATTTTATTAGTTCATTTGCTGTTTTTAAATAATAATAATAATAATAATATAATGATTTATTATTTATACCCCACCCATCTGGCTGAGTTTCCCCAGCCACTCTGGGCAGCTCCCATTTTAAAATGAGGCTGCATTTTAAAACAATTTTTAAATCTAAATTGTATTTTAATCTGCATTTTAATCAATTGTTTTTCTTTCTTTTACATTGTATTGTAATTTTATTGATGTCAGCCGCCCTGAGCCTGGCTCTCCCTGGGGAGGGTGGGGTATAAATAAAAATTTATTATTATTATTATTATTATTATTATTATTATTATTAGTGTTAAAGCAATACAGGATTAAATATTAAAAACTTTGCTAAACAGGGCTGCCATCAGATCTTTTAAAAATAGGATAGCTGCTTATTATCTTTTAAAAATAGGATAGCTGACATCTGATGGGAGGGCGTTCCACAGGGCAGGCGCCACTACCGAGAAGGCACAATTGTTTTTAATTGTTGTGAATTCACTGCCTTGAACATCTCAGTGATAGCATGTAAAAGGCAGTATGGAAACACTTGAGAATAAAAGGGAACAAGAAATAAATACAGTGGTACCTCGGTTTACAAACACAATTGGTTAGGGTTGCCAGACTCAATAGTGGACAGGACTTCTGTGCCTTTAATTGCCCTGGTCTCTTTGGAGTCTGGAAACCTTAAAGAGAAACCAGCAGACCCTTTGCTTGGAAATTAAACAAAGGGTCTGCTGGTTTCTCTTTAAGGTTTCCAGACTCCAAAGAGACCAGGGCAATTAAAGGCACAGAAGTCCTGTCCTCTATTGAGTCTGGCAACCCTACAATTGGTTCCAGAAGTCTGTACTTAACCTGAAGCGTAATTAACCTGAAGCTAACTTTCCCATTGAAAGTAATGGAAAGTGGATTAATCTGTTCCAGACAGGTCCGCGGAGTACTTAAACTGAAAATACTCAAACTGAGGCATACTTAAACCGAGGTATGACTGTATTCTTTAGTGCAATCTTATACATGCCCATTTGCAAATAAGGCTCCCTGAGGTCAGTGGAACTCATCCCTCATTAAGTCTGTATATTGTATGTTGTTACATGTCAATCCCAGTCTCCACAGCAGTGTGAGATTCCAGAGAGTTCCAGGCACTTATCCAGGTTCTGTGTTTCTTTTTGGGAAAATGAGGCACAGCAGAGACTGGTGTTTTTATGACATACGGATTATTTGCACATATATACAACCTAAGCCTACAATGGAGGAGTACACAGCATTCACATCCCAAGAGGTTGTGGCAGCAACATCGTTGCTCTCTTACTCTCTCTCTCTCTCTCTCTCTCTCTCTCTCTCTCTCTCTCTCTCTCTCTCTCTCTCTCTCTCTCTCTCTCCCACTGCTTCCTAACTCCATTACATAACTCCCATAACCCCTTACAACTCCCTCCTAAAATTGTCTTTTAAACTAAACTCTCAGTTGAAGGGGGTAGGAAACCCACTCATTTCAAATGAGATTCACCTTTGATCCTTGGCGTTTCCTAAATAGCTCGTCCCCAGGCTGACGCCTCAAAAGGAAATTAATTAGTTTCTAACACATGTTGATTCCAAGGTATAAACGAGGTGTCTAGTACACATGTTAGGAAGCTTGCCTAGCTTAACCAGCCTTTCACTCATCCCACTTCTAGAGGAAGAAAACCATCTAACACACATCTTAGCGCACATGGGTCTTGACTGCATTCTAACACGTGGGGGGGGGGTCTGATACACAGCTCTAACACTGAAGCCATAATTAAATTCTAGCACCTACAAACCTATAACAACCTTATTTAATTACTTATTTGCCACCTAATGTCAAAACAGGCTTCATTATTTCATAGTGTGACTTAATCATGGATGCTTATATTGTAATGCTTGTGTAATCAGTTTTTATGTTTCGTGTGCATGCACACTTCTTCAGATACACTGAAACAGAAGTAACCAGACTTCTGTTTCAGTGTATCTGAAGAAGTGTGCATGCACACAAAAGCTCATACCAAAATAAAAACTTAGTTGGTCTTTAAGGTGCTACTGAAAGAATTTTTATTTTGTTTCGACTCAGACCAACACGGCTACCTACCTGTAACTAGTTTTTATGTTTGTAAGATACACAATGAAACAATCCCATTAAAACAACATAGTAATTAGAACAGGACACCCATGTCAAGAGACCACAGGAATGCTGGGATAAACAGGTGTGTGCTCAAAAGCCAGTGTGAAGGACTTGCAGGACGCTGAGTCTGAGTGGTTAGAGTCTGACTCATGAGAGTGGGCCAGTGATTTGTGGGGAACTGTACCAGCCAGGAGGCAAGAGTGAGAGGCAGGGGAGGCTTGCAACCCACCATGTGCTCCATCCTCCAGCTCTTTGAAAAGGGCTGAGCAGAGCAGATTTCCACACAGGCGTAGTCTTTGGCTGCATGTGCACAGCCTGTTGGGGGAAGGTGCACAGACTTGTGGATGGGGTGTGATCCCCTGTGGCTGCAACTGCTCTATAGAGCACAGAGCTGGGAGTAGCTGCCTAGATGCTAGATTGGCATGTGCAGGTCTCCAGAGCTGTGGAAATGACTGTAAAGAGTTAACTATCTGCCATGTGCATTCCTTTGGCTGGGCAATTGCCTTGACACAAAGCAATTCCATGGTAGCTGTTATGTACTGAGCTGAATCCTAGAACAATAGGATTCAGAATCAGCGGGAGCTACCCAATCCAACTCCAGGTGGAAGTGAATCCGCAACCTGATTGGCCTGCTGGAGCAGCCAATCAGGCGGCTGGCAGAAGTGAATCTGCTACCTGATTGGCCTGTAGGAGCAGCCAATCAGGCTGCAGGCAGAAGTCAATCCACAATATAATTGGCCCACAGGTGTAGCCCTGAAGTAGCCAATCACGCAAGGCCCATTGTGTAAATAATGTATATAAGCAGATGGTTTGGGGAAAAGAGCCATTCGTCTTCTCTTCTCCTCCTTGATGATTATGAGCTGAATAAAGAGCATGAAATTCACTCTTGACTCCGAGTATATTTCACTGGCGACGAAGGTGGGATCCTGCTGAGCTGACCGCCACCACGCACTGCACCGCAGCACCGCCACCTGCTGCACCGCTGCATCGCACCGTGCATCCAGGCTTCAGCTCCAGGACCCAAGGAACCCAGAATGGCAACCGACAGCAGCTTCTCGCCATTCAAACCAGCATCAGGAGACTGGGAAGGGTACGCCGCCCGTTTCAACTTCCTCCTGCAAGCGAAAGAAGTCACCAACGATGCCATGAAGAGGGCGACATTCTTCAGCGTCTGTGGAGAGGAGACGTTTGAAATCGCCCGGGCTCTCCTTGCACCTAGAGATGTCGCTACCGTCTCTTACAAAACAATAATGGAACGGCTGAAGGAGCACTTCTCACCACAGCCCTCGGTGGTAGCTTGCCGAAATGCCTTCTACGCAAAGCGGCAAGCCCCGGGGGAAACCATAACTGGGTTTGTGACCTCCCTCCGCCAAGCCGCCCGGTTATGCAACTTCTCAGAATTGGAGAACATGCTTCGTGACCGCCTCGTCGGTGGCCTGAGGGACGAGATGTTGCAACGACGCCTCTACGCCAAAAAAGACCTCACGTTCCAGATTGCTCTGGAGGAAGCCCTGGCAACCGGAGCCGCCGAGAGGTCAACGCAAGAGGCACGACCGGCCCCGCCATCCCAACCGAGGGTCTACCACGAAGACCTCACCGACGAATCCGAATCTGACAGGGAGGAAGTACACCGAGTACAGCGGCGCACTCAAGCAGCACACACACCACAGCAGCCTCGACGAGAAGGAGGGAACTGTGCAAGCTGCGGGGAGAACCACGAGAGGAGGACCTGTCGTTTCCGCAACGCAGAGTGCAGGCAGTGCAGAAAATTGGGACACATCGCCCGGGTGTGTCGGGCTCGACTCACCCGTCGACAAGCATCAGATGACCGACCCAGGAGCCCCAGGTCACACGGCACCATGCACCAAGGCAACTCGACGGAGATCACGGACTACCAGGTATTCCAGTTGCCCCATCCCAGCACAGAGAAAATTTATATAGAGGTACAGATAGAGGGAGCCCCATGCCGCATGGAGCTGGACACGGGTTCAACTCTATCCATAATCTCGGCCCGAACATTAAGGGAACTGTGCCCTAATGGGGGTCCCAAACTAAGGCCGGCCCCATTCACCCTCCGGGACTTCCAGAAACGTAAGGTCCCTACTATGGGGGTGGGGACCTTCAGGGTGCAATATCGAGGGCGAAAGCAACAATTGGACTTGCTGGTAGTTAAGGGCCCCTACGTTAGCTTACTGGGACTGGCATGGTTTGGACCTCTGGGGCTAGCCGTTACCGGGGTGAACCGCACTAGCTTACAAGTGGACGTGGACGCCATATGCAAAGAGTTTCCAGGGGTTTTCGATGGGGCATTGGGACGATATACAGGACCCCCCATTGCCCTACAGCTGGACCCCGCTGTACGACCCATCAGGCACAAGGCCCGCCGGGTCCCGTTCGCCCTGAAACCCCGCATAGACGAGGAATTGGACCGGCTCGTGGAGCAAGGAGTGCTGGAGCCGGTGCCCAACGCCCCCTGGGAAACTCCAATTGTCACACCCGTCAAGCCTAACGGTTCGGTCCGCATCTGTGCAGACTACAAATGCACCATAAACAAGGCTCTCACGGCCCATGCATACCCAGTGCCAGTGGTCAGCCATGTCCTCGCCACCCTGGCTGGGTCAAAAATCTTTGGCAAACTGGACTTGGCCCAAGCGTATCAACAGTTGCCTGTGGACGAAGCCGCAGCAGAGGCTCAGACGATTGTGACGCACAGAGGGGCATTCAGAGTTAAGCGGCTGCAATTTGGCGTTAGCGTGGCACCAGGCATATTCCAGAATCTAATGGACTCTCTCCTTAAAGGGATTCCTGGCGTCACCCCCTTCTTCGATGATGTACTGATCGCCGGGCCCACACCAGAGGAATTTGAGGACCGCCTCCGCTCCGTCCTGCACCGTTTCCAGACGGCGGGCCTCAAGGTGAAGCGGGAAAAGTGTTTACTGGGAGTGCCGCAGGTGGACTTTCTGGGATTTAAGGTGGACGCAGAAGGGGTCCATCCAACCGGTGACAAGTATATTTCAGTAGCCTTTACTGTCTGTCCCCTGCTGGCAGGAGATGGTGGGGGGAATTTTTCTCTGCCCTTTCACGATTTTTTCATATTTGCCTCCCTTCCACACCAATGGGGGTGGGGTGGGGAGAAAGATGGTAAATTGCCCTAGAATCAAATTTGATGAATAAATAAACCCAAGCTCCTTTAAGTTCCCAAGGATGAAATGATTCAGTGGTGAGTGGCGAATCTTGCTTGACTTTGGATAAATCTGTTCCAGCTAATCATTTGCTTCCTTTTCAGAATGTCCCCTTGTAATTTACATCACTGTAACCATATAGAATGAGTGTTCTCAACTCGGAAAAATGTTAGAGGTACAATTCTGATTGAGCCTTTGGCAATCATTTAATTACGCTGATGTTCTGCAGATGTTTGCAACCCACATGGCAAGCAGATTGATCTGGCCGTATCGTATTTGAACTGAAGGAGTCGTGTGTAATATTTAAAGGAAGCAAACCTTATACACCTCTCGCACACATTCACACACAAACTAGGGTCAGCCAGGAACCACTGTAGAAGAAAAAAAATGGAGGGCTTTAGCCTGGGGGACAAGGTCTCCATCTAAAGCATTCACCTTCAACTGGTGGGACAGGATCCAGACCTGTTTGTCAGAACAAAAGTCCCTCCCTCCTCTCTACGTCTTCTGCTCTCAAATTCTGGGTGTATTCCCAGTCAGTTCATTTTTGTTTCTTTGGAGAATGGGCAAAAGCTATTCATTATTTTATTTTGGGGGGACAGCTGAGGCCACAGACCCACTCAGCAGCTTAGAAACATGAGAATCCTCCACAAATCACCTCGATTCGTCCCTTTTGCCGGGGATGATCTCTCTTTTCTCCCTTGCAACCCCCACTTCTAGCCTCTCCTCACTTCCATAATGACTAGGAACAACTGAGTCCTATCCAACCTCACACAGATACAGCTTCATGAAGGCTGTGAATTAGCAACAATGGAACCATCTTCCCTCTCTGTTTTCAGGCTGGTGCTTGCCTGAGCATGAAGGCACTAGACATTTTCCTCAATGAGAGACCATGTGGACACCCTTCCACGCAGCCTCAAGCCAACCATCAGTAGCACATTCCACACATGAGTCACAGAGAAGACAGAAACATAACTCTACTATGTTCCCTTTGCTATAAGCTGCTGTGTACAATATATCTTATATCACAGTGTACAATATACTGCGGTGATTCTGGGACAACCCAAGTGCTGGGCTGCGTATACACTTCACCTTTAAATAACATTTAAAGCGCATATTCCCCCCCCCCAAAGAATGCTGGGCACTGTAGTTTGTTTTGGGTTGCTGGGAAGTGTAATTCTATGGAGGGCCAACTAGATCACCCATAATTCTTTGAGGGAAAGAATGTGCTTCGGGTGTGCTTTCAGGTGTGCATACAATCTTTGTCTCAGCTACCTATAATCTTTCTTTCTAAGATTAAAAGAAGCAGTAGCGAAGAAACTTATGCTTTTTGAGCAGGGGAGAGCATCATTTATGTGTCTTTTTAATCCACCCTTCAGCTGAAGTTCCCCAGGGTGGAGAATACAGGCACATACACAATGAGGGGTGAAGAACCTGTGGCCCTCCAGGTGTTGCTGAACTACAACTCCCATCAGTCCCAGCCACTGTGGCCAATGGCCAGGGCTGAAGGAAGCTGTAGTTTAACAACATCTGGAGGGTCAAAGTTTCCCCAACCCTGTGCTAAAACCACAAATTAACAATAGAAAACTAAACAGAAGACACACACACACACAATGTTTTCTAAAAATCGCCACAACAGCTGAACCAAAAGGCAGTGGCAACAAGGCAAAAGCTTCTCCATCTCCACTGTATGTTTCCCTCCCTCACAGAGATGCACCTTCCATTGTTGAGGAAAAGAGAACAATATGGCGGCATAGCACACCTCAGAGGGAAGCTAATTCCATGGACACAAAACAACAGCAGAGATGTTTACGTGTCACTCAAACAACATGTTTCTGTTTTTAAAGGGGGGGGGAATCACCATCTGAATTGCATTTGGTGGGACTTTTCCTGAGCTTGCCGCATTGGACTGTAATTTCCCTATAAAATACGGTTTGGCTTTTCCAAGAGCTTTGGTGTGTTTTTTAGTGACATGTGTAAAATAATAATAATCTGGTGACCAAGTGAACCAGCAGTCACAATAACCTAATGTATCCTGTGAATTAGTTCCCAATAGAACGCTGGTTTGTGAATCGCTCTTTTCTGGCAAAAACACTGGAGGGGGGGGAATTGTGGGCTTTTTGTCCCCTCCCTGTTTTTGCCCCCTTTCTGAATTCTACCAAGGACAGTGCCTCTGATTAACCTGTGCTCACCTGTCCCAGAAATTTTTGAAAGACACATATTTAAAATCTTAAGTAATTCAGAGGATTATGCATTAAATATATTACTTTTGACTAACAATGGATCATGGATCTGTCAGGACTAAGCAGCACATTAAATGGAGTGCCCTTAAAGAAATATAATATCTCTTTCCTGTCTCAGAATATCTGCTCTCAGATCCACATATGTTTTATATTTCTTAGGCATCTGGTCACCACCTGATATATAACTGCAATTGCCAATTCTATCCAATTTGTATTTAATGTTATGATGCAAAAGTTTCCAAAATCATCTGGGCAAATTAAAGTCTATTTTCCCACCTCACCTCAAATGTTTTTGGATTTCTCGTTGGTAGTGCAATCTTATCTGAGTAACTAACAAAAACATTTTCCTGGAAATCACACTCAGTGTTCAAGTAATATTGCCTGTCCCCTAGCGGCAGCAGGGATTAATTGCTTCACTGATCTGTGGCATTTTTTTGCCATTATACCTACAAATCTGAAAATAATGATTAGTGCAGAAGATTAGTTCAATTTATGTGCTTGGGGTTGCAGTCATGTCCGTATGAGTAAGATCCACTGAACTTAATGGGACTTACTTTTGAGTAGGATTGCACTGTGAGTCTTTCCCACTGAAACTATGGAGTTAAAATTGCTTAGCTTTGCCTGGATGGTGTCCAGTATTAATTCCTAGGGTTTGGTGACTGATAAAAGATTCCAGAGAAGCGGGCTATCTATAGACAATGACTTCCAAATTGAAATTCTAAAGCTATTACCAAAAGCACTAGGTTTGATCTGAATTCCTATGTAGGCGCATATGGCAGCTTCAAATAGAGAAAGTCTTGGAGCTTAAACACAGCTCTGTGAATTATTCCTAGAAACCAAAGTTGGTTCTTTTTCTAATCTTTATTTTTGCATTTTCGAAAATATTACAGAAGAACAAGTATATAAAATGTGCAATGCAACTTCCATTCTCCCTCCCAAAGTGTTCCATGTGTACATGTATAGTTCAAAGTTTGAAGGTAACTTTACATTAGTTTCCAATTATGGGCATTTGTTGATTAGACACATAATTCAGAAGTCAAAATAGACTTGAAATGAGTTCTGTACAGAAGATCTTTTTCAATAGTTGAGTGAGCATCACCTGAAGTCTTCAGTAAATAGAATGTAACACAGTAGCCCTACCTGGGCAGTTACAAAGACAAGGATAACTGATTCAGGGTCTACATCCCTGAATCCCATTGTTTTTATTATGTATTTTATGTTCTCACTAGTGTAATTCAGCCCGTTCAATAAACAGGCACTAGAACATCCCGGGGTTCGGAGAAGCGCTTGCGCAGCGTTTCTCCGAACCCCGGGACCTGTCCTTGCTGTCGGCGGCAGGGGGACAGGGACGAAGGAGGAGAAAGGGCTGGCCTGGCTTGGCTTGTCTGGAGGCGGCACCTCTCACGGGCCAGGGAGGGTTGTGAGGAGGACCAAGATGGCGGCATCGGGCTCCGGGGCCGCGGCGACGACTGCGGGAGCCGGACCGGGCTCCTCAAAGGCACCCTTCCTCCCCCCCATTCACCTCCGCCAGCCTCCACCCTCGCTTCCCCGACGTGCCCTGCAGTGAGGCGGTGTCCGGCCGGGAGCGGCGGTTGGAGGAGGCGGGGGAAGAGCGTGCATGCGTGCAGTCTCTTCGTCTAGTCCCTGTGTCCGTGGGGTACATGCGCAGTAGCGCGGACCTAGATATTTTGACTTAATTTCCCCCCAAAGAGCTGCAATTGTGCCAATATTCTCTTTCCCACAATAATTTCAACCAGTCCCGACCCATCAGGTTCTTCCTATGGTCTTCTGCTCTGTAGGTTCATATGCCTGAACAATCACTGATGCTGAAGGAACTTAAGGGTACTCACTGGTATCCTAATGGATGAACCCGCGCTACTGGACTGGAAAATCAAAAGAACGTTTATTTATTTCGGCCCATGTTTTTCTTTTGAATTGTGAAATGGACACTCTCTTTTTCTGGTAATGGTGTCACAGTTCCATAATGTAAACAAAATGTCTTCCTGCGTTTCTTTGATCAGTATACGTACTTAATGAAGTTGAGACAAGGCTAAAAGCATGAGATCATTCACTGCCCTTAAAGAAAAGCTTGCTTTTCAAAGGAAAACTGTGCTGAAACACCAGAGACATGTACTATAAAAGCTAACATAGCCTGGGTCATCTTTGCCTCATCTAGAGCCAAAAAAAATAAAAGGAAATGAGAGCCTGTGCTTTATTTCTATGTGTACATTATATGCTGGTGTGATTTTGTGGTTGCTGCTTTTATCTGTAGGGCTTTTTATTGTTTTGGGTACATTTTACTTTCATTTTTAATACAAAAAATGAAAGTTTATTTAGTTATAGTTTATTGCATCTATGTGATGCTCCCCCTCCCCCCACCAAGGAAGACTTACAAAAGATAAAATGCAAAACACAACATATAACAGACATATCCATTTAAAACAATGTGATCTGCAAAAGGTCCACAATAACTACTTTAAAACAAATATATCCTCCCCTGACTCAAAACAAGAATGAAGACTAAAAATTGTCACTAAAAGCTGGCCTATTATTGCTGTCCAAATGGGGAAATGAGTACATTTTCAACTGGTGCAGGAAATATGGCAATGTTAGTATCTGGTGAGTCTCCAAAGGGTAGCTCGTGGTACGGCATGTGACTTGCATGCAGGAGATCCCAGGTTCAATCCTGGCATCTCCAGGTAAGGAGATATGCCTGAAGAGACACTGCCAGCCAGTGTGGACAATGAGCTAGGTTGACCAACATGCCAGACTCAGTATAAAGCAGGTTCCTATATTCCTGTAGGGTTGCCAGACTCAATAGAGGACAGGACTTCTGTGCCTTTAATTGCCCTGCTCTCTTTTGAGTCTGGAAACCTTAAAGAGAAACCAGCAGACCCTTTGTTTAATTTCCAAGCAAAGGGTCTGCTGGTTTCTCTTTAAGGTTTCCAGACTCAAAAGAGAGCAGGGCAATTAAAGGCACAGAAGTTCTGTCCTCTATTGAGTCTGGCAACCCTATATTCCTGAGGGAGTGTTCCATAAGTGTGGAACAAGAGAAATGGCGGGTTCTTTCCTGTCACCCTCTGGCACACATCTTGTGCCACACAGAGAAGAACCTTAGCATCTGGGTATGGGGGAAAGTGGTCTTAGAGGTATTGGGACCCTGAGTCAATTGTGAGTCTGTTGTATAGAGGATTTCGTACTTAGCAGAACTGTTATACAACATTAGATAAACAGTCCAGTTTCCATTATGTTAGGGGGACCCCCCCCCCAATTATTAACCTTTTTTGGCACTTTCTGGTGATTTACTTCAACCACATAGTCAGGAATGGTTGAGCAAATATTTTATTGGCTGTGCTTCAAAGCTCACTTCCTCATGCTTAGTTAATATGAATTGTAGCAGCAGTTATGATACCTATATAACAGTGTTGCAGTGTCTAAAGAACAGACATGCTTACGTGTGCCACGCCTCAGGGAGGGGGGAGATGCCAGAAAACTACAAGATTTAAAAGTGTTAGGGGCTGTTGGGTCTGTGTGAGTTCTGGGAGAAGTACCTTCAGGCCTCGAACTGACTCCATCTAACCAGTCTGGCAAATGGATCTTCCTGAACAGGAAATAATATAATAGGGCTTTCTGTTCTGGTCAAGCATTGCTTGAGCAGCATGGTCTTTCTGAGCTCTGGTGCATTCTTGGTGCATTTTCTACTATTCTTTGGTCCTAATTTCTGGTTTGCACAATGGCAACCTATTGACTGGTGTGTTGTTGCTGTTGCTTTAATGCATCTATAAGAAACAATGGCTCTGTAGCAAGCAAACATCAGCTCAGGCCCGGCTCTAGGTGCAGTCCCGGTGGCGCGGGGCGCCGGACAGGCAGGGGGGGCGCTGCACGCCGAAGCCGCATGGAAGCCGTGCTGTGCGCTGCGAGGGCGGGGGCGCCGGAGCAATCTCCACGCCTCAGCGCCAGGGCGCCCGACCTGCTCGAGATGGCCCTGCATCAGCTCCTTAATCTCTCCCAACATTGTTCTTCAGTGAAAGACCTCTCTGTCCTTTTCTGTTCTTAGGAAAGATCTTTGTGCTGTGATTTAGAAAAAGAGAGAGGGAAATGATTGTGGAATGAAGGGTAATTTCATGGGTGATTTAGGAGAGATGGAGGATAAGAAGGAAAAGACACACCAGGTTTTCTTTCATTGCTTTGCCACCAAAGAAAACATGAAGCACTTTATTACCTATTAATTTTTAGATTAAGTCTAATGCATAAATGATCTAACCTTTCCTTTTCTGTTTACGATCCACCTGAGCAAGCAGAAATTTTCTGCAAGGTCTGCATTCTACACTAGCTGCAGCCTCTGGGTCATCTTCCAAGGCCTTCCCTCCCCACATACAGTGCATTAGAGTAGACAACTCACCAGAGCAGGGTCCAGAAGGGTCCAGAAGTCTTTTCACTTGGTGCTAAATGAGACCACAACATGAACCACATGTGAACGATAAGACTTTTCCACTGGGTCAGCGGTGGGCAGCCTCCAGCCCATGAGCCAAATGTGGCACTCCAGCCCTCTCTATCTCTTCCAAGGCCACAGTCACTCTCTCAGGCCTTGGCCCTTACTGGCCATGTTTTGTACCCTCCTCAAGTGCTCTTGCCTGTTGGGATTGTGTCCTTAAACTGGGATAATGCTTCATTCTGCTTGCCAGGATGGAAAGATGTGTATGCACATAGAAACTTCAGGCCTACCTATCGTCCTGCCCACATTTTCCTCCAAACCTGCCCATGCATCCTCCAGGAGGTTGTCTGGGAAGGAGTTGTTGTTGTTTCAATTTATGCCCCACCCTTCCTCTCGAAGGAAGGCCATGCAGCAAGCACATTGTCATGAAAACAATTCATAAAAAAACATTCTAAAAACAGTTAAGAACATTCTAAAAACAGCTAAAGACATCTCAACCCATGCTCTGCGCAGTGGCGTCGCAAACCCCCCTGGTACCCGGGGCAGCACCCCGCCCCTTGGCATGCAGCGTCCCTCCGTAGTGACGTGCTGAGTAGTGATGTAGTGACGTAGGGATGCATCCATACCTCACTACGGAGTGACGCTATGGAGCAGATTTGGTGCTGGTGGCAGCGGTGCTGGAGCTCCACCGCCATCAAACTGCAAGCAAGCCACGGCACGGAGCGAGTTTTACAGGGCCGCCCTGTAAAACTTGCTCCGTGCCGCAGCTTGCTCGGCTTGTGCTTTGATTCTTTTTGCTCAGACGAGGCGAGGGGTGGGCCAGAGAGGGCATCAGTGGCCCGCCCCTCGCCTCACCCAAGCAGAAAGAATCAAAGCATGAGCTGAGCAAGCCGCCCTGTAAAACTCGCTCCACGCCGCGGCTTGCTCGGCTCGTGCTTTGATTCTTTCTGCTCAGGCAAAGCAAGGGGCAGGCCAGAGAGGGCATCAGCAGCCCACCCCTCCCCTCGCCTCGCCCGAGCAGAAAGAATCAAAGCACGACCTGAGCAAGCTGCCCTGTCTGCTCCAGCGAGGTGAGGGAAGGGCGCATGTGGCGGCCGTCGGTGGAGAGGGGCGTGGCGCAGCCCCCCGCAGAGTGGAGCCCGGGGCGCCCTGTCCCCCCGCCCCCTATTGCGGCGCCCCTGGCTCTGAGGGTTGCCAGGAACAGTGTCCTTTAGCCATCAGCCTGGATGAACAGGATTTTTAAAAAATTCCTCCTGAAAGTCAATAATGAGGGAGACAGATGCAGCTCATGAAGGAGGGCATTACACACAGGAATCACCCCTGAAAAGCCCCTATCATGGGTCAGTGCCAGTCTTAGAGTCAAAGATGAATCATATTGGGGAAGACACACTTTTAGGTCCTTGGGCCCAAGTCATTTAGGGTTTTATATGCCAGTACTAGCACCTTGAATTGGGCCCAGTAGGTCACAAGAGGGCAGTTCAATGTTTTCTGGACTGCTGACACATGGTCCTATCAGGCTGCACCGGCCAGCCTCACAGCCATATCCAATGCTAGCTGCAGCCTCTGGCCATCTTCACATACAGCACATTGCAATAATCCAGGCAGGAGGTCCCCAGAGCATGGGCTACTGAGGCCAAGCTATTCTGGTCCAGAAATAGCTATAGCTGGAGAATCAGCCTGAGCTAGGCAGAAGCACTCCTAGCCACAGAAGCCAATTTAGACTGTAGTGACAAGGTGGAATTGAGGAATGTGGCCCCCTAGACTAGGAAAGGTAAAACCAGCAGTGAATTTGTCTATCTTTTTACCTTCAGATCCTTATATACAGTGTTGCCTTTCAGTTCAGTAACAGAATAATTCCCGGAGGAGCCTTCTCTGAAACATTAACATTCTCCAAGAAGTTCCCGGAACACCGTATTACTATAACTTGACACCGAGTTAGGAGCTGCCCAATAAATGTTTGCAAGGCTGCAATAAACTCTGTTCCTAATAGTGTGTTTCATGCTGGGCTAGCAAAGTGCTGAGGAAATAACCAAGCGGAAACTCTATATTCAGTACTTAAATGTGGCACCAGCAAAACTTCCAGCTACAGGCCTTCTTTGTGAATTCAGACCAGCTACTTATTCTTCCTGACTCTGGATGTGGTGTTCGGAGTCTGTCTGACTGCCAGCGCTCAGACTCACAGTGAGCTTTGAACTAGAGACTGGAAGGTTATTTCCACCATCCAGGCCTGGTCAAAGGAGGGGACCCTGTGGCAGACGAGCCAAAGAAGCGTCTTCACACCAATAGACCACAACAGCTCAGATGAACCTTACAGAAGCTGGGCCAGGTTTACTTTCTGGTTTCAGCAACTCTGTGAACCCGATACAGAGGACCTTCTGCCTTCATAGGAGCTAAGTCTAATGAAAGATGGAAGGCTGGTTTACTCTAGTTTGGGTGTTTCAGCAGAGCAGGCCTCGAGATATTAAAATCTTTAAGGAACTCAACCAACCTTTCTGTGGTCATTCAGCCCATTCTAGTGGCTCATGGCTAAGATATCACCACTGCATTTCGCTGGGGTGAGACATTCTAGATGCAGAACTTGGCCTTTGCTTGGAGAAGCTGGTAAAGGCTGCTAGCCATTATGTCTATGTTCTGCCGCCTCAGTTGGAGGCAATAATGCTTCTTTCCGAATGCTCGCTGTTTAGAAGTGTATTCACACCTATGCCTCCAAGGCACAAAAAAAACTGATTTCTGAAATACAACTTCAGAATAAATGCTAGAAGCTAGAAACAATGAACAACACAGATAATTGTCAAATTAAACCACTGTGGTGGCAATTATCTGCCAAATCTAAAATAGCTTTTGCTCAGATCCTTTGGTTGCTAGAGCAAAGGAGACTCTATGCACCACATAAGAGCCTGTGCCAGACAGTAGAGAGTTTATCTTTTCTGAAACCAGTTCTTATTTCTTCCTTCCTTCCTTCTTTCATTCTTAATATTCCCTATTGCTTTTTTTGGGGGGGGGGAGTCTGCTCTGCCATGGTATATGAGACTGGCTGGCTGGCTGGCTGGCTGGCATCTCTTCCTTTAAATAGAAGGCAGTAAATCCAGATGACTTCACGCTGACTGCACAAACAAATGCCCACATGTCCATTTCTCTTTATATCCCCTTGTTCAACTATTTGTGAGAGTTTGCTCCTGGGAAAATGTTACCAATGCCCCCGAAAGACAAAAGGATTGTGGACAGAGTTAAGCAGCCTAAAACTTGAATCAGTCTGGAAGAAGAAGAAAAGCCAAATACCACTTTTGAGTCATTCATGTGAGCTTAATAAGTTGCTCCCTATGCATGGTTTCCTAACAGCTATGACACCTCACGCCCTTAGTCAGGCATTCTTCTGTATAAACCCTACACATCACCACACCAGCATCCTCCTGTGTGAAGTAGGGAGCGTTCTTTCTCTCTGGGCGTTCACAGTTAAAACACAGTTCTCAGAGTGTTTTAACCTCTCTTCCAGTGGGCTTCTGGGAATTGCAGCTCGGTGAGGGGAGTAGGGGGTCTCCTGACAACTCTTAGCACCCTTAGCAAACAACAACTCTTATAATTCTTTGGGGGAAGCCAGGGCTGTGTAAAGGGGCACCATAGTGCTTTATATGTATGGTGTGAATGTGGCTACAGTCGGCCTTCATAAGTTGGTGGTGATATGGAGGGTGGAGCGTTGGACACTTGTTATCCTTGCTCTCACACAGGGCAGGTATTTTTGAGTCATTCATGCGAGTTTAAGAAGTTGCTCCCTATGCATGGTTTCCTAACAGCTATGACACCCCACGCCCCTAGTCAGGCATTCTGCTTCTGTGTAAACCAGGCATCCCCAAACTGCGGCCCTTCAGATGTTTTGGCCTACAACTCCCATGATCCCTAGCTAACAGGACCAGTGGTCGGGGAAGATGGGAATTGTACAGGGCCGTCTTAAGCGCCCCTGGCGCCGTGGAGCGACGGATCCCTACGGCGCGCCCCCCCGCCCCGTTTCCCAGTGCGGTGGCGAACTGGCGGATCGGCCGGCCAGCGGGCGCATCTCGCAGCGCCCTCCTGGTGGGCCGGCGCCGTGGTGCCGTGCCACTGGGGGTCTACCTAGAGCCGGCCCTGGAATTGTAGTCCAAAACATCTGGAGGGCCGAAGTTTGGGGATGCCTGGTGTAAACCCTCCACATGAGCAGGCCAAGTGGAGATGATCAGAATGTCCAGATAGGGCGATGGCCTTTGACCTACTGCAGTAGTTGGAGGGTGTTTGTGCCCAAATCAAATCCAGACAGCTGCTTACAACAAGTTCACCAGCAAAAGCAACATATGTCTGCCCCCTCCTGCTTCCCTGCTCTAGGTTAGCTCCATAGCATGGATCCAGCTGCGAAGTTATAGCAACAGCAGTTGCATAGCCAGAAACATGCAGTGCGGGCAAAAACTTCAGGGTACTTGAAATCTGTGTTACAGGGTTTATACTAGGTTCAGTGTGTAGTTCTAAGAGGAACAGAGGCAGTGTCCTTGGTCAGATCTCCTCACTATGTAACCATTGTCACTGTTCTAGTTTGGTTCTAGTTTGGCCTACTATGCTAAGCAGTTGCTGACCACTGATCTGCTGGAATAGACTGACTGACCTTTTTGGTACAGCAAGATTGGAGAACCTTTGACCGTCTAGTTGTTGCTGAATTACAACTCCCACCAGCCCTGGCCATTGGCTGTGCTTGCTGATGTTGTAGTTCAGAAACATCTGGAGGGCCAAAGTTCCCCCACCCCTGTGGCAGAGGATAATTTTGACTGGAATTTTAATGTCTTAATAATTCAAGCAAGTAATAAGTAAGAGTTACATCTGCAAACCGAACAAGGCTATTAAAAAAGACAATGATTATTACTAACTGCTGTCTGTGCTTACTTTAGTCATTTTCCCTAACCCCAAATAAACAGCAGATTGGATGCTTTGCAAGAGTTATGGACCATAAGTGGAATAATCTGAATGAATCCCATCTTACAATTGGAACCAAGGCTAAGCCATCACTGACTAGAATTACTCCCCAGGTTTGACCTTCTTTGTTATTTTAATATCTGGCAAAAGTGTTTTTTTTACAAAGTTGTGGCCATCAGATGGTTTTGTGAATCATTCTGCACTAAGGGCGGGGGGGGGGGGGAATAACTGTGATAATAATATTCTTGGGAAACTACCAGAATGTCTGGGAAAAACTAGCCCATGCTGTGACCAATTTGCTCTAGCATTCGGAGGGATGAAATAGGAGTCCTGTGCACCTGTAGTCAGGCAGGTATATTGCAATGTAGTTTAGTGTCATCTCCAACACATCCTCTCTCTCTCTCTCTCTCTCTCTCTCTCTCTCTCTCTCTCTCTCTCTCTCTCACACACACACACACACACACACACACACACACACACAAGCTTAAGAGAGCTAGGGTGGGGAATTGAGGGGTCCTGACATGACATCCCAATGTTGTGTGTATGATGTCACACAACGTCCTGACACCACACACACAATGTCAGGTGTTATGTACTGAGCTGAATCCTAGAACAATAGGATTCAGAATCAGCAGTCTGATTGGTCCGCAGGAGCTACCCAATCCAACTCCAGGTGGAAGTGAATCCGCAACCTGTAGGAGCAGCCAATCAGGCTGCAGGTAGAAGTCAATCCACAACCTGATTGGCCCACAGGTGTAGCCCTGAAGTAGCCAATCACGCAAGGCCCATTGTGTAAATAATGTATATAAGCAGATGGTTTGGGGAAAGAGCCATTCTTCTCCTTGATGACTATGAGTTGAATAAAGAGCATGAAATTCACTCTCGACTCCGAGTATATTTCATCAGGACATCACAAGATTGGGGGCCCACAGTGCCTCAGCCCACAGGAGCCAACACCCTTGGTTCCCCTCCTCCCTTCAAAGCTGCTTTTCCCAAGGATGAGCTGAGCAGATGGCCAACTACTGCTGCACAACACAGTTGAGCCGTCCATGTTCCCAAGACTAGCTGTTTTGACAAAACGACTTTGAGCACATTAAAGCCCCTTGACCATCTCTTCCTAATCCCTCTTCTGGTCTTAAAGCCAGGAAGCAGGAAAGGGCTGTGGGCGTTGCATCTTTCACCCTGTCCCTGTTATCACATAGTACATACAGACTATCGCAGAGGATGTCATGGGGCTGCGCCAGCTACATGACCTCCCTCTGTCACCCCAGGATAAACAGGGGGAAAGGTGTGGTGATGGTGCCAAGGTTGACATGGCGCAAAAACACTAGCAGAAGCATTGGATTGGCTCAGCTGGTGCATTTGCACTGACCTCACCGCCCCCTTGCCCCTCCCCTTTCCATCCCGCTATGCCACATTGACTTGGCCAGAGGGAGGTCAGGTAGACAGAGAAGCCACACCACACTGTCTGGTACTGGGCTCAAGGCAGCTTCTAGTGTAACCGCAGCAAGAGTGAAGGCTTTCCTACTCACTGAAGCTCCCCATGGCTCTTAATCCTGTGTGGCACCTCAACAAATGGAAAAGGTTCCTTGTCTACAAAAGCTACAGCCAAGCATGAATCTGGAACAAGCTGGATTCAAGACTCCAAATAAACATTAGGAAGAACTTTGTGACACAGACTCCCTTGAAAGGTGGTGGACTTTCCTTCACTGGTGGTTTTTAAACAGAGTTTGGATGGCCATCTGTCAGGGATTCCTTAGGTGTGGTTACTGAATCACAGTGGGTTGAGTTAGATGCGCCTTGGGAAGAGTCGGATTCAGGGCAGCGAGGGTGGTTCCCCCAAACAGGGTGCTGAGCTGAGGGACACAAAAATGAGAAGATTCATTTGGGAGTGCCAAATTTTGGACTCGCACATGGCGCCACGTTATGAAAGATTGCCTTGGGGTCCCTTCCAGCTCTACAATTTTATGATTCTAAGCTGTGTGATGACAGGGCAGGCCTGAAAGGCTGACCTGGTCCCAAAGCCCTTTTCCACTCTCACAGCTGTAACAGCCTGAGGAGGAATTCCTATTGTGCGGGGGGGAAAACCTAGAATCCACATGCTTTCACATCAACATCTATCAGAATAATCAATCGCATCATGCCACACTTTACATATAACACATTTCACGTTGTCTCTTTCAAAGCTGTCTGCTAATGCTCATTGTTAAATTCTTGTTATACTTTAGTTTTAATTGCCAATGAAATGTTTTTAAATGCCTGTTGGTTTTAACAGCAAACTGCTGCTTCCAAATAAACTGTTACAATCACTAACGGCTGTTGAAACATTTGGTTGCAATGGGTTCTCTCTACGATCAGTCAGGAAAGGCAAACCCCACAGACTTGTACTTAAGGACTTGTACTGTACTCCGATCTGATGGCTGATAAGATAGCTGGCACAGTGCGCATTTCAAACCAGAGGGCTCTGGTAAATGGACTGTGACATTTTCAAACAAATACAATATCAAATAGCAGGTATAAAGAATCACTGACTTCTGCAAGAGCAACAAATCTTTTCAAGGTTACCTTTCGGCAAACTGGAGATAAGACTAAATGGTCAGTGACACCAAAAGTCTCTCTCTCTCTCTCTCTCTCTCTCTCTCTCTCTCTCTCGGATCCTCTTAATTTCAGACCTTTAATCGGTTTATTAGTCAATCCTTCTTATGCAATCCTGGAATTGTATTAGAGATGGGTGGATTTCTCAGCGTTTCTCATTTTTCCATTCTTAAATTCAGTTTCCCACATTTCCACATTGGTTTCCCAGAGGCATCTGGTTGGCCACTGTGAGAATAGGAGGCTGGATTAGACAGGCCATTCATTGGCCTGATCCTGCAGGTTCTTCTTACAATCTTATGTTTTTAATGGTTCTTGAAATGACCCTGACTCCTGCTGCTTCTTGGCTTTACAGCAAGCAGTGAGTACAGTCATACCTTGGTGCTCAAATACCTTGTGACTCGAATGATTTGGCTCCCAAACGCCACTAACCCAGAAGTGAGTGTTCTGGTTTGCGAACATTCTTTGGAACCCGAACATCTGACGCGGCTTCCGATTGAGTGCAGGAAGCTCCTGCAGCCAGTCGGAAGCCACGCCTTGGTTTTTGAACATTTTCGGAAGTCGAACGGACTTCCAGAAGGGATTCCATTTGAGAACCAAGGTTCGACTGTACTGTCCTCCATGCTCACAGAACGAGAGAAGGAGACACCACCAATATTTAGGGGGAAGGGGAGACCTGGGGATGGGGAGAGCAAGCCAAAACAACCCAGTGATGACTGAGCTTGTTCAGTGACCACAGAATGCTGGGAAAGAAAAAGGGACGGCAGAGGGATAGAATGGAACATCTTGCAGGGGGTGTGGCTTACTGAGCACTCCACCGCACTGCAACATTTCCCTGCAGGCCCCCACTTGTATGAAAGCAAAATTCTTAAAAGCAAGAGTATACTATTATGGTAGGGAGATGCTACCAGGACTGTAGCAAGCATGGCTCATAATGCAGAAGGCATATACAGATTAGAGAGGAAAGTTCAGTGGGGGGGGGGGAGGGAATGATGCTGAAGCAGTAGAAGCAAACAGGAACATCTGAGTCAAGGTACATGATATACTAGGAGAAGTAGGGGCTTTGATCATGTTCCTTTCCCATGCTGAATCATCTTTGACTTGGAGACGGTTTCTCAAATTGAAATTACACGGCTGTGGAGTAAACTGTGTAACTGAGCAGCTATTTGATCAGCTCACCACTATCCTTCATTTTTTAAAAAAAATCAGCAGACAAAAAGGTATGGGAAATGGGATGTGGTAAAGGAATATGAAAACTAGTAGAACCCAGATTGTTGGTGTGAAGTGATTCCAGCACATGTCAGCCTTTGACTCACTTGACCTCCTTCCCAATGTTATTTTAAGGTCCCCCCCCTTTCTTTTTTGCTGCTGAATATGCATTGCTGTTACACAACGCTTACTAAGACAGTTATGTAAAATGCGAGAGATAAAAACCTCAATTCAGAGGCCCATCTCTAAAGGTTTTTGAACTTCCTGAAGGTTCTGGGAGCACATCCAAGGTTTTTTATTGTTCCCAGAAGGTATGTGGGGTTTTATTTGTCATTTGGAGAATGAGAGTGTGTTGGGGAAGAGAGGCAAGGGGAGAAGAAGGTAGGATTCAAGGGAGACTCAAAACAGATGTAGGGAAGAAAACCCAAAAGGAAGGGAGGGGAAATGTTGGAGAAATGCTACCTCTGTTAATAGCTCAATCAAACCTATGCATGCCTATACTTGACCCAACTCCCTGCATTGTGTGATGGTAACTGCATTTGAGGAGAACACCCTAAAAGGCAATGGAAGCTGGTCCATTAGGTCAAATGGGGGCACTGCTCCACCATCCTCAGTCTGCCCTCACCCAGCTCCCATCCATCTGCCTCCTTACTTACATCAGTGTCAGGATGCTGTCAGGGGCTCCCGGCTGGCTGCCCAGGAAAGTGTAAAGACAAGGAAAAGTTTCTTACAGTCCTTTTTTATTTTAGACTTTACAGAGAGAGGCTATAGAACCCAGCCTCTTGGATAATGGCATTGTCCCAAGTGAATCTCCATCCCACCCCACCACCACCTTTCTCTCCTACTTCCTCATTTGTCATCATCTCCTCTATGGATTGCCTCTAAGTGCTGTCTGTCTTCAAGCTCTTTGCTCTCCTACTTTAAAGGCTCGCTGGGTTCTGGGAGATGGTGAGTCAGGAATGCTTTCTAATGACGTGTCAGCCAGCTGCTCCTCTGGCTCTCCCATTATTTCCCAACTTTCCCCCTCATCTGCCTCTGAGCTGTGACCTCCCACAAACCCCTGTTGTAAATCAATACTGTCTCTCTCTTCCTCCTTGCTGGAAGGGTCAGGATGGGGAGGTGGTCTCCACCATTCCTCCTCTGCCCAGTTCCTGACAGGTGGTGGCACACCTGCCAGCTTCCCCCTCCTTAGTCCTGGTACTGCCCTTATAGAACTCAGCAGGGGGAGAAATGGGGATAAGGATAGAATCAGTGACTCTGTCTTTCTAGCTTGGGCTCTGTCTACTTTTTTGGGCTCCCTGCATTCCACCTCACCAGTTTCAATAGGCACCAGCTGATAGGACACGATAACTGTACAGTGGTACCTCAGGTTAAGAACTTAATTTGTTCTGGAGGTCCGTTCTTAACCTGAAACTGTTCTTAACCTGAGGTACCACTTTAGCTAATGGGGCCTCTCTTTGTTGCCACGCTGCCGCCAGGCAATTTCTCATCCTGAAGCAAAGTTCTTAACCCAAGGTACTATTTCTGAGTTAGCAGAGTCTGTAACCTAAAGCGTCTGTAACCTGAGGTACCACTGTAATTCAAAACATAGCTCTATAGCTGCAGGGTGCAAAGTGGCAGGCTGCTGTGTGATGTACCCTGCTTTGGTGCTCCTGTGGAAGCTGTTTTAGGCCAGACTGTAGCTTCTACCATGAGAATTGTATCCTGATTAATAATAATAATTTATTATTTATACCCCACCCATCTGGCTGGGTTTCCCCAGCCACTCTGGGCGGCTTCCAACAGAAATATTAAAATACACTAATTTCTTAAAGATTAAAAGCTTCCCTAAACAGGGCTGCCTTCAGATGCCCTCTAAAAGTCTGGTAGTTATTTTTCTTTTTGACATCTGGTGGGAGGGCGTTCCACAGGGTGGGTGCTACTACCGAGAAGGCCCTCTGCCTGGTTCCCTGTAACTTGGCTTCTCACAGTGAGGGAACCGCCAGAAGGCCCTCAGTGCTGGACCTCAGTGTCCGGGCAGAGCGATGGAGGTGGAGACGCTCCTTCAGGTATACTGGACCGAGGCCGTTTAGGGCTTTAAAGGTCAGCACCAACATGTCTTCCCACCAAAAAAAAAAAAAATGGCAGTAGCTGTTCACTGGGCCTGAACCTCACTCAATCAACCCCTTAGGACAGGAATGGGTAACCTGTGATCTTTTGGATGTTGTTGGACTCCAGTTCCCATCAGCTCCTGCCAGCATAGCAAATGGTCAGGAATGATGGGGGGTTGTAGTCCAGCAGCCCATAGCTTGGGTCTTATGTGTCTTCAAAAGGCCAGGTTACAATTCACCAATCTGTTGCTGACAAACTCCTCAGTTTGAGCCACATTCAGTCTCCTGGGTCAGTGTTTCAAATGTCAAGTGAAAAGCTCATTTAGTCTGAAAGAGGAAACAGTGAGAGAAATACTGTGAGGTAATAAGTCATAAATTTCCATTTCAGGATGTTTGAAGTAACAATGCATCATGTCTGGCTCTGTTCAAAGTTCCACGGTTGCGCATTAGAACAGATGTGAACAGAACCTATATACCTTCAATTTATGACTTATTTTAGGTAGGTAGGCGGAAAAATAATTCTTCCTTTTTTAAAACTTGGGGTTGGGGTGGGGAGCTAGGCTAGGTTCCTGTTCCCATCCTGCTAATAATATTGAATATATGTCCTAGCCAAACTAAAAGTAAGGCATATAGCAAAAAGAAATGGACCCTCATTCCCCCGCTGAGTAATATCCACAGAGAAACCAGCAGCTTATAATAAAGCAAGCAAAAGAGAAGGTTATAGACCCTCTCAAAAGGGTTATTTTGGGAAAGCTACAATCCTGCTCAGTAAATTAGCCACAGCTATGGATTATGATTCCCAAACTGCAGTTTGATGTTTCTTTTATTCATTTAATTTATAGTCTACGTGTTCCCACGGGTCCAGGGCATGGGTTGTAGGGCAGGGATGCTACACACCCATCACTCTTCTGCCATTGTAATGGTGCCTCAAGCGGTCCAGTTGTTTCCATGGAAACAAGGGGCAGAACTTTGGCAAGGTTGGAAGCAGCTTTGTGGAAGGGGAAGCTGGGAACACTTCAGGGAGGACATTTGCTGCATGACTTAAAGCAGGCACCCCCAAACTTCGGCCCTCCAGATGTTTTGGACTACAATTCCCATCATCCCTGACCACTGGTCCTGTTAGCTAGGGATCATGGGAGTTGTAGGCCAAAACATCTGGAAGACCGCAGTTTGGGGATGCTTGACTTAAAGGAAGTGATGTAACCTGTGAAGTTCCACTATAAAGTGGAAGAGGCCCAGAATATCAGGAGCAGCTAGAGCAGAGCAAGCAAAGAAGAGACTCCAGGCAGGCTGAGAGACACTTCATTGGCCTTTAGTGCTTGTGGTCCAGCTACAAGAATAAAAGAAGCTGCTGGTTGTTGTACATCTTTCTTACTCTGTGCCCCAAGCCAGGGGTAGTCAACAATGTGATGCTAACCAGATGTTGCTAGACTCCAACTCTCCCCAGAAATCATGTCTCATACTGAGAAAGCCTGAATGAAAATGTCACATACACTCCTTCCTTATCGATTAACCTATATTCTGTCAAACAATAGGAAAATAACTCAGAGAAAGCTCGTGTATACTGTATTAACTGACCCATTCAGCCGAGAGATGTAACTACATGCAAAGACTAAATAAAGTTCAAGTGAAGCAATGACCCAGGTCTAGCTTTGCAATATATAAATGCTCTTTCCATATCCTAAACACTAAAGAACACCTGTGGGAAACTACAACAAAGAGAACTAGTCTTAAGACCTTTGGGTGTTATTGTATGTAGCTGTGAAATCCATTGAACCTCTGGGAACTACCCGCCATGTGTTCAGAGGGCTCCAGATTACAGTAGCAACATCTTTCCAAACCAATGTTGTGGAGTGCCCCGTGGCATGTGCTCACTTCTTTGCCCTTGCCAATATTTATATTGTAACAGCAAAGAGGAATGTGGAAATTACCTAGAAGAGAAGTTGCAGCTCTAAAGAGGCCAGGTGCAGGCGGGAGGACTCCTGATGGGCGTCGAGGCCATAATATGTCCGAACACCAGCTGCTGAAAACCACAGAAGGGGAGAGTGTTCTTGTGCATGGGTCCTGCCTGCAGGTTTCCCAAAGGCATCTGGTTGGCCACTGTGAGAACAGGGTGCTGAACTAGATGGGCCACTGGCCTGATCCAGCGGGCTCTTCCTGAAATATGAGGGAGTGATATTACTATCTGTTCTGCTGCTACAGTCAACCAGAGAACTCTGATCCATTTGCATAGCTGCCAAGTCTCCCGTTTTCCCCGGGAAATCCCCGTTTTTCCAGCTGTTCCTAGCTGCAAAAACGGATTTTTTTGTTTTTTCCTGGTTTATTCTGGCGCGGCGGCCATTTTGGAACTGGGCGGAGCATGCTCAGAAGTGACTTTTGATGCTGCTCTGCCCAGTTCCAAAATGGCTGCAACATGACTTCTGGTGCGGTGGCCATTTTGGAACAGGGCAGAGCAGCATCAAAAGTAGCTTCTGAGCATGCTCCGCCCAGTTCCAAAATGGCGGCAGCGCTACTTCCAGTCTTCTACTTCCGGTCCAGTCCCTTATTTCTCAGGCCGGAACTTGGCAGCTATGGTCAACCAGAGAACTCTGATCCATTTGGCAGCTGGTTCATAGGCTGGTACAATATAAGTTTACTCAAATTCTACACTATCGTTTTAAATATAACTTTGTGAAGAAAACAGAAACTGGAATGGATAAATAATAAAATAAATTACGGTGCATATGCAAGGAATAAAGTAGCAGTGGAAGCAGAATTGCTAACAGTGGCTATAATTGATTTATGCTCCCGGTCATGCAGATATAATGAAATGTCTACATATTACAGTAATGTCACTCCCTTTAATAGTGAACTCGGCTGGTGAGTGCCGACAGGATTGCAGCCAAAATGGGGCCACTGAGAATCAAGAGGGAGTCATCAACATGCTTGAGGGAGCCTTGAGGTTTGCAGATACCAAAAAATATCTTTAGGAAAATATAACTAAGGGGTCAGCCTTCCCCCCAAACTGAGAACTAAGCCGTCTCAGTAAATACCAAATGTTGACTGTTGGTTAGAAAAGGAAGATGGAAAATGGGGATATGTGGGGAGTGAAATGATTTGCTTGCGCTCCTGACAGCTTGTGGTATCCCAGAGGAAGGCACAGTTGGCTCGAAGGAGCATTCCCTCATGAAGGCGAGGATACACTGCAACACTTTGCTGCAGGTCCCACTTGTACTTGTTTAACTTTAAGAAATATGAGAATTCCTAATGGAATTAATGCATTTTTATTTATGCTTAGTCTAATTCTGCACACATGTCTGCATGTAATCCTAGCTCACAGGGGGTTTTGAAAAGAGAAAAGTATGCACATCTTTTTTACAAATTTAGCCCAGCAAATAGCTGCTAACAGGCAGATCACAGAACGTTGCTTTACAACATTTAGCTATTATGAAATTACTTGAGAATGGAGAGGAACAATGAAGGTTTTTGATTGGTCACTGGCTATGTCATGCACGCGTCAACATTTCCTCATAAAAAACACAGGTATGACCTTTTTACCTTGAAGTTTCCATGTCATAATAGCTATGAGGCACTCCTGGTTAATAGATTTCTGAGGGATTATTGCACACTTTCTGAGGAGCTGAAGTCGCTTGGCTTTTGGCTCCTGCCTCGTGCTGCACCTGAGATGTGTGATAATCTCTCAGAAATGTGCTGCTTGTCAAGTCTTATGGCTTAATTATAAACATTAGCGAAAGTCAGCTACAGCTTCAGAGGCTTGCCCATCTGTTTCTGCACTTGATGGATGGTTGTGGTAAGTCAAGAAAGCCTATCTGGACACAAGGTTTAGTTACCTAGAATTGTTTTCACAAGTCCTATTGGTTTTTATCTTTGCTATTTATTTATTTATTTAAAAGCGTTTCTATAAACCATAACGTCACATACATGGCTCCTTGGGGAGTGTGGCTCCTTGTGGCGCCAGGCAGCTGCAGAAGGGGGCTTGCTTGCTCTGTTTTAGAAGCGGCTTGAAATGGAGTGAGCGACTTTGGAGGCACACTCCCAGTGCCAATCAGCTGACCAGCAAAAGGGGCTTGCTCCATTTATTTATTTATTTATTTATTTATTTATGCCCCGCCCACCTGGCTGGGTTTCCCCAGCCACTCTGGCCGCTTCCAACAAAATATTAAAATACAGTAGTCCATCAAACATTAAAAGATTCCCTACACACAGGGTTGCCTTCAGATGTCTTCTAAAAGTCTGGTAGTTATTGTTCCCTTTGACATCTGGTATGAGGGACGCGGATGGCGCTGTGGGTTAAATCAGAAGGTCGGCGGTTCGAATCCCCACGACGGAGTGAGCTCCCATTGTTCGGTCTCTGCTCCTGCCAACCTAGAAGTTCGAAAGCATGCCAAAGTGCAAGTAGATAAATAGGTACCGCTCCGGCACGAAGGTAAACGGCGTTTCTGTGTGCTGCTCTGGTTCGCCAGAAGTGGCTTAGTCATGCTGGCCACATGACCCGGAAGCTGTAAGCCGGCTCCCTCAGCCAATAAAGCGAGATGAGCGCCGCAACCCCAAAGTCGTCGGCGACTGGACCTAAGGGTCAGGGGTCCCTTTGCCTTTACCTTGACATCTGGTGGGAGGGCGTTCCGCAGGGCGGGTGCCACTACCGAGAAGGCCCTCTGCCTGGTTCCCTGTAACTTGGCTTCTCACAGTGAGGGAATCACCAGAAGGCCCTCGGCACTGGACCTCAGTGTCCAGGTAGAACGATGGGGGTGAAGATGCTCCTTCAGGTATACTGGACCGAGGCCGTTTAGGGCTTTAAAGGTCAGCACCAACACTTTGAATTGTGCTCAGAAACATACTGGAAGGCAATGTAGGTCTTTCAAGACCGGTGTTATGTGGTCTCGGCGGCTGCTCCCAGTCACCAGTCATGAATCAGTTTGCATTCAAAGCTCCATTTTCAGAAGTGGTTCATGCAAACGAAGCAAGCCTCTTCAAAGGGGTGCTCTGAGTGTGCCTTCAAAGTGGCCTGCTCTGTTTTAGAACGTTTCTTAAAATGGAGCTCTGTTTTAGGAAGTGGTTTGAAACAGCCTTGAAAGCACACTCCTAGTGCGATCAGCTGATTTGCATTGGGAACACACCTTCAGAGGAGGTCACTGTAACAACCCACCAGCTGTTCGGCAGTCAAAGCATCCCCAGGTGTCTATTACCTGGTGTCGGGGGAATGGCACATGGCTCGTCTCGCTTACCTATCAAGTCGGACTGTGAAGGATGGGGTAAGTAATGATGCAGCTCATTGGCCAGACCCAGTTCTGCATCCATGCACAGAAGGAAAAGGGGTTGAGAAGCAGAAAGGAATCTCAGACATCATATCTTATTTTCCCTACATGTTGTGATGTATCCTCACTGGAGCTGAACAAAACCGGTCTCCAAAAATTTCCCACACCATTTGTGGATGGTCAAATGCACACGCCAAGTGGGGGCAGGGGGAGAGAATTTGTCAAATATGGGAGGGAGATGAAGTTCTCCAACAGTTTTTTTTCTCAGAAGATTCTCTTCTGAGATATTTCATGTCACTTAATTTGCGATCAAACTCATACCTTTAGCTCATATTGGTGGGTGAAGGAAGCCATGGGCTAAGAGAGCATTGGAAGGAGTAGGGGCTAAGCCTATGGCTTTCTTCAACGATACTGAAATCCTATTATACCATATCAAAACTCGATTTACAGTTGAGTACAAAATTCATAGATAGCAAAATTAGGGGGGGGGGGTTCTCTGAATATTCTCATGGAGAAGACTGAAATTCCCGCAACAGTTCAAGAGGATCTTAAAAGGCAAAGGGACCCCTGACCCTTAGGTCCAGTCGCCGACGACTCTGGGGTTGCGGCGCTCATCTCGCTTTATTGGCTGAGGGAGCCGGCTTACAGCTTCCGGGTCATGTGGCCAATATGACTAAGCCGCTTCTGGCAAACCAGAGCAGCACACGGAAATGCCGTATACCTTCCCACCAGAGTGGTACCTATTTATCTACTTGCACTGCGTGCTTTCAAACTGCTAGGTTGGCAGGAGCAGGGACCGAGCAACGGGAGCTCACCCCTTCACGGGGATTCGAACTGCCGACCTTCTGATCGACAAGCCCTAGGCTCAGTGGTTTAACCCACAGTGCCACCCGCATCCCAATCAGGAGGATCTTGAAAAAATATAAAATCTTAAAAAATAATACTAAAATGTTTTCTGAGGTATTTCGACTGAACACATAATTCCTCAGCCCTAGCCCACCTTCAACCAAACTGCAGTAGGGACTATATTGTGCAATCTGGGGAGTCACGGGGCAATTTGGGGTATATGCATTCAGAACAGTGAAAAACAGTTTCCTACCCTCCAGAAAATTTCTTCTCTTTGCTATAAAGATCTGAGATTGAGTCCAAAATCTGAGGATATATGGTGCTATATATATATATATATATATATATATATATATATATATATATAGAATATTAACAGTTTCAGAACATGTTAAACTGTGAGTGCAGATGTTGACGGACTCCAACTCCCATCATCCCCCTGCCTATAAGCCATGATGGCTATGCCTATGGGTGATGGGAGTAGGAGTCCAACAGCATGTAGAAGACTACTGGCCTTGAGCAAGTCACTTCCCTCCCTCATTGAACCTACTCATAGCCCTGATGAACTAGTGCTCAACTACCCTCAACATTGGCTGCGGGGGCTTCTGAGCACGCTCAGTTCTCAGGGGGCTTAAGAAAAAAAAGAGTCAATGGAATAAAACAAAAGACATATCAAGCAACCTGTCTTCCCCACAATGGCCAGCCAGATGTGTTTTGGAAGCCCACAAACAGGACATGAGGGCAAAGGCCCTGTGCTATTTACTAATTACTCTTCTAGCTTGCCCTATGAAGCACTTAATCCAAAGAAAACCAGTGTAAGCAAGCAACATGCATCCAAGTGTGTGTCTGGGCTGGATTGTAAACAAGGATAAAGCTGAATCTGCAAGCTTTTGTGCTCCTGCAAAAGAGGAATGTGGCTTATGAATGTTTGCAGGAGGAAATGAAGAGTGAACTTCATTTTAAATTATGAGAAAGGATCCCACTTGGGCGGACAAGGGGGACACATGTGCACTTGTTTTGTTCAGAGTGCAACAAAGCTGATTCTGTGTAAGACCAAAGTGAGCATCAGTGGGCAGGAAAGTAGCTGAAGAATAGGGATATCCAGGGTTTTATCTGTGTCACGTAGCAGATTTCATATTGCCAAAATAGAGAGGTATTCATTATTAAAGGAATGGTGTCATTCCTATAATCAAAATATGGGCCTCTCTTTTTCACTGCCTTCTTTTACGGGGTTTGCTGTGGGTATCTGACCTCATGGGCACACAAAGAATATTCCCCTTCTTTGATCTTTATCTTTGAACTTGAGCTATGAGTCATACTTGGAGCGACTGGTATACTACAGATTAAATGCCACAGCCCATTCCTCTCCACCATTTAAAAGTATCAGGTTGGGTGCTGGATTTTATGTACTATGAATTATGTTTCTAAATTTTCTAATCAGATTTCCCCCCCCCCCTTGCAGTAAAAAAGAAAAAGCATGTGTATTTTACTGAATTCTCCTTGTTGATTATAACTTTAAATGTTGAGTGTTGTTATACCATTTAAAAGTATCAGGTTGGGTGCTGGATATTATGTACTATGAATTATGTTTCTAAATTTTCTAATCATATTCCCCCCTCCCTTGCAGTAAAAAAGAAAAAGCATATGTATTTTACTGAATTCTCCTTGTTGATTATAACTTTAAATGTTGAGTGTTGTTATACTTGAAAATGTACAGCAGGGTCTCTAGCAATCTCCATCTGAGGATTATCGACTGCTAACATGAATGGAAGGAAGTCTTGTGTGAGGGGATTTCTGATGTCTTCCTTCCCCAATTCTGGGGGTCAAAATATTGACTGAACAAGTACCGTATTGGCGCAAATATAAGCCGCACTCAAATATAAGCTGCACCTTTAAAATTGGAGGGGAGAAAAGAAAAAAATTATACCCAAATATAAGCCGCTCCATTCCTCGCTGTTCCTGGCTGCATACTGGGCGGGGGGGCACACTGTGTTGCCAGCGGCCATTCCCCTTGCTCGCTTTCTCCCTTCCCGGCCTTGGGGGGAGAGGACGGGGGACTGCGCATGGGATGGGTGCCGCTTTGCCGCGCTCCTGGCGCTGTTTGCCCCGCACTCCTGGCTGCATACTGTAAGGTCGCAAATATAAGCCTCACTTTAACTTTTCACGGTTGGAATTTGGGGGGAAAGTGATTGTGGTGTTTCACCTCTAGGGGTCTAGAAAGAGTTAAGTTGCCAGGGAGGTAAATGGCCAATGGGAGCTCTCCAGGCAGAAGCAGGGGTATATAAGGGGAAGCAGGCAGACAGGAGGGGGAGATAAAAGGAGTTGAGTTGAGGTGGATTGGATGAGAGAGGTAGAGAGGATTTTGAAATAGAGGGTTAGAGAAGCTAGAGGTGAGCTGTGGGGCAGAATCTATAAGAGTTAAGAAGAGAATTTCAGTCAGGGAGAACAGGGGGAGAACTAAGACTAACGGTTAAGCTTAAAATAAACATAACTGAGAAACCAATAAGAATTGATATGCTTGTAAGATCTGCACAATAAATAAACAAACTTAATTGTTTTGTTCACTGTTCAACTGACTGAGTTCAAATCAATTGTGTACCAGTACACAGATATACTGGTTGGTGGCAGCAAAGGGAAGAAATAGGTGAGGGAGGTATTGGGTCAATAGACCATCAAACGTCCGGGGACCCTTTACCAGTGTAACTCGCCACAGTGATGCTTATATTCAGGCCACTGCGGTATTCCTCAAACAGTGGCCCATGACTCACCAGTAGGCCTCAGTGCCCTGCCCCCTACCTGTGCCATAACCTTTTGGTTGGGCCAATGCTGACACCAGCACCTCCATGCATGCTGACTAAAACTGCCCAGGAGACAGAGATTTTGTGGGAGCAGATGAGGAAAGATCACAGGAGGTACTAAATGTAATTAGAAAGTGAGATAAGAAGCTAATATTTATTTATGTCAATAATTAATAATGCATAAATAAATAACTGGGAATAGAAATTGCAAGGATAAGAGGGGGAATATGTCATAGGAGTAAGAAGCGAATTTCAAAAGAACCAGCGATGAGGGACTGTAGGGTCTGGTGGGAAGGTGGAATTAGCTGCAAGCTGAGCATGAAAGGAAAATGGAATAAAAATATAGAGCTGTGCAAAAATTATTTGAGAGACATGGAGAAGGGAAAAATATAAAAGATAATGTCTTCACCACTAAAAGCTGAACCACGATATCTCCAGAGCAAACGTCTTGATTTAGCTTGTGGGGTGATGAGTTATGGAGTTCCTTGGCATGGGGAAAACACTGTGAGGAAGAATTTAGCAATTCCTGAAAATGGATTAGACATCAGCAGAAGGTGACATCAGTAATTGCCAGCTGATTATACCAAACTTTGCCTCCATCCGCCACCTTTTCCATAACTGGTGCTGCCCCTGCACTGCCATTTTTTGTGACTGGTGAGCCTCCACACAATTTTCAGTCATCTCAAGTGAGTCCTGGGGGTAGAAAGCCTGAGAGCCCCTGAGCTGAAGAATGAGATGGTACCCAGAGGTTGCTGCTGGAGAAAACACAAACACTTTCCGAGCAATACTTTGCCCTGTAGAATTCATGTGAGAATTAAGTCAGTTTCTATCTGCATAACCCTTTCCTTTCTTTTCTTTAGCAAGTGACGGACTGTTGGAAGAGTGGGATGGAATGTAGGAAATCCAATGGATACCAGTAACTTCCCCTCTTCATTTTTATCCCAGATTCCACTCCAGGAACTATGAGACTATGTCTCATTTTCTCTACATGTAGTTTATCAGGGCCGTCTCGAGCAGGTCAGGCGCCTTGGCGCTGAGGCGCAGAGATCGCTCCAGCGCCCCCGCCCTCACAGCGCACAGCACGGCTTCTGCGTGACTTTGTCGTGCAGCGCCCCCCTGCCGGCCCCGCGCCCTGGCGCCCCGCGCAACTGGGAGTGCACCTAGAGCCGGGCCTGCAGTTTATAAGAATTAGTAGCCACAGAAGGACAATTTTTATTCATTACCTCATGGTAAGATTTCCATGCAAAACAAAAACCCAAACAAATATGCAAACTTGCTGTAATATGTCATCCTTAGTAAGCACATATGATGTAAGAGGAATTCGTTACTATGGTTGTTCAGCTGCCTGAAAAAATATCGCACTCTTTCCAGAGATTTGGATAAATGCTCAATAGCCATTTGACGTTACCACATGTAGTTGTGTTATTGTGGCAGTTGTGTGTGTTTAGCACAGGCTTATCCGGTCATGAAAAAGAAATCACACACACACACACACACACACACACACTGTGAATCATTAAAAATTGCATTCTTCTAAGATAGTCCTCTATTTTGAAATCCAGTTTTTGGCACCTCTTTGTTTTTATACCAGCTGTGGTGTTTCATCTCCAGAGGCACATGGATGACATCTGAACATCGAGCACTATTGTGCTTAGAGACTCGACAAACAACCCCACCAAATCCTGTATGATAAATTTCCCCCTGATTAGTTAAACAGATACTGAAATGCGCCAACAGAAGGAGGCGTTGTTGACACAGCATCTCCTGAGACTCTGGCTATGTTTTCTTTGAGTTCTTCAGCATTCAGCCCTTGGAGCAGGGAGAAGACTGGGTTGGGGGGGGGGGGGAGAGAATCAGTTCACATTATTCATTCCCAGTGATTTCTTTCTTTCTTGATTTCTTCCTTTCTTTTGGTTTTCATTATAGTGCCAGATAAAATCCTGTCATGTGGAACTGAGGCCGAGAGCAGGCCTTTGAAGAGCAGAATATGAAAATATTGTTTGATCCAATCACAATATGCTTTTTAAGAGTCTAATCCATAAAGTCAGTTCTCTGTATTAAGGATGAAAGAAACAAACAGTGGTATGCAGTGTTTTGTGAGTGTGCGTTTTGAAAGGTATTTTTAGCTCTTGGTTTCTCCATCACCACCTCACCAAGGATACGGAAGAGTACCTAATTGTATCTAGTACCTAGTCATTGTGTAGAAGAGGAATGCTAAGATGGACAGGAAAAGAGGGAAAGGAGGAGGGCTGAAAGAGAAAAAAATGGGTGGCCCTGCTCGCTGCTAGCATGCAGCCTTTGAAAGGTCACCCCAACAGGGAACACAGCCCTCAAAAGAAAAGAGGCTTCACAGCCCTGTAGAGTTCCAGGCTGAGGTCCTTCCAAGGGCTGCTTAATTGCTGGACGCAAGGGAGAAACGTGCTAAGAGGAAGGCACGCTTGGCAAATCCACACCGTGATCAACTCCCGCCTGGAAACCAATGTCCCCACTGTGGAAGGACGTGTAGATCCAGAATTGGCCTCCACAGTCACTTACAGACCCATTGTTAAAATCATGTTTATGGAAGACAATCTTACTCAGCTACGAGTGATCGGAGAAGAAGAAGAAGAAGAAGAAGAAGAAGAAGAAGAAGAAGAAGAAGAAGAAGAAGAAGAAGAAGAAGAAGAAGAAGAAGAAGAAGAAGAAGAAGAAGAAGAAGAAGAAGAAGAAGAAGAAGAAGAAGAAGAAGAAGAAGAAGAAGAAGAAGAAGAAGAAGAAGAATTATTGCTGGACATTCAGCCTATCTCCGAGGGACACTATCTCCGAATCCCTTACACTCAGTCATTTGAATTACTCAAAAATAAGTCCCACTGAGTCCAATGAGGCTTGCTCATCGAGTCTCAGCTAAGTATTATAAGACTACAGCCTGAGTCCTTAGAAGGAAACGCTTGAAGGCTGCAGCCGAAGTTAAATTTCTGATTTACTCTGGAGCATGACTACATGGTGATTTATTTGAAGGTACTAGTTAGGTCTTTGCACAGATTGGTAGATTGCGGTCACTTTAGTTTTCTTGTTGTTGTATAAGCTACTAGATACTATGACAACATACATGGGAACATCCTGGTTCTCGGTCAAGGCTGTTGGATCAGCTTTCCCAGCGTAAAGGGATAATTGTGCCTCTCTCCTTCCTCTCTGTCCACACTGTATCTCCACAATACACATGGCACACCCATTCCGACGGTGGTTTGATGAGCGGTTTCCAAAAGGAAACAAATGAAGCATGGGTGTAGTTAATCACTGTGGCTTTCCCATCTATGCCTATACAATACAGACCTTTTGGATCCATTTCCAGCAGAGAATGGACATATGGCCGATTGATGGCAATTTACAAAGGGGTGTCAATGAATGACATACTAAATTACCTTGTAGGGTAATGTTTTTCCATGCTGTGTAGGAACTCTTTTTTTGTTTGTTTTGTTTGTTTCCTAGCTAGCTAACCGACCGACCGACCAGAACTAAACAGCTCAAAAGACATAGACCCCCTGCCATGTCATTTAATGTTTCGATTACCATGCAATAATAAATAAGAAACGCAGATTGTTTTATCCCTCCGATTATTTGAATTAAAGAACGCAACAGCCCTACTGCTACAAAGGCACTGTAGTTTGGCATTCTGTCCTCACATTGGCTCACTAGATGCCCATGGGAAGCTCACAAGCAAAATATGAGCACAATAGCAAATAAGTCCAATAGCCTCTGATACTGGTGGGCATATATAAGCCATCATTGCTAGGGGCCATTAATATGCTTATCCTCTGTGAATGGGCCAATAACCCCTTTAAAGTCATTCAGGTTGGAGGCACTGCATACATCCCTATGCCTCAACCATCACTACACCTTGTGGCAGAGAATTCCACAGCTGTGTTTTGTGCAACATCGGTGCCATTCATTAAAGTGAAATCTTTCTGGGTGGGAGAGCACACAGCAACCAAAAAGGAACACCAGATCAGTGCATTAGTTACATGTTTGTTTGTTTTTAAAAAATCATTTAGGCCCATATTGGATATTTTAAAAGTATGCCCTTGACTGTAAAGTTTGTATGTGACAAACAGGTATTTGAAAACACATACTTCACACAAGCACGCTTCTCGGGGAGCCTGTTGAATGAGCATTTGCTGGCAAACGGAGGTTTTTAATTTAATTTAATTTAATTTTAAAACGTGCTGCCTTTCAGAGCCAAAAAACCTTCCTAAGACAGCTAACATAATATACAAAGCTATAAAACACAATTTCAATAAAATGCCATATATTGAAAACAATGGTTAACAATCACAAGCAATTCCTAAAATAAATTAAACCAGGGAGTGGGAGACTTTCTTCAGTGTGTTAAGGGCTGGATTCTCCACCTGTCAGTGGGCCAGAGGCAAAAGCAACTGAGGTAATGCTTACCTTTGCTACAGAAGCCTACATTTTAGATACACAAAAATATCTGTATGAGAATCCATATTTAAATCAATACTTAAATACATATTTAAATCACAAAATACTTCTATAGATATGTATATTGCCACCATGTATGGGTTGATAAAGGTATTTCATCCTGAAATATATGCACCTGTTTACACATTTTTGTACATTTTTTTATTCAGAGAACTGTATCGCAAATTTCAGATAAGTGTGAAATCTAAAGGATAATTATGTTCTGATCTGTGTAGAAGTCCAATAAGTATGATTTAGGTGAGTTCTCTTAAAACTGTGGATCAAACTAAATCATCCTCCATCATAACACATAGCTGTTGCAATTGCCACGTTCGGTGGACCTTCATTGACCTAGCAACTTGTTAGGAAATGGGCTGGTTTTTTTTATTTAAAAAATCCTCACAATTCAACTTAGAGTATGCTCTCGTTCTAAAGGAATGTTGCCTAGTTTGCCTTCTTTGCCATCAAACAGATGGTTCTTGTAGGAATCTGTACTTATCGCCTACTTTGTCATTGGCAAGATGGACTTCTTGTTCCAGCAGACGTTTTTTCATCCATGCATCTATGGATGCAGTTATGGGCCCTGAAAAGCAGTTTGTTTTCTGGGAGGGCTGCTACCTACTAAGCACCCCAACAACTGTTTCTAAGATGGGCAGTTTCGGAAATACCACAACTTTCTCAAGTTGTCTACATGGCCATATCTTTTGTCGTGTGTCTTCCAGCATCGGCTCATAAACTGGTATAACAATTGTCAGTTACCTGTTTTCTTTAGTCAAAGACTATGAAATCTCAAGCTGGATAAAAGGCTAATGTGAGGCACAGACTGGGCCCTTTGTATACCTTGGTAGCGTATCCGAAGTATAACATTTTGTTAAGATCTGACTGATTCCTGGTATTGAATAATAAGTCAATTTTTCTCACTCCGATAGAAATCATTGGAAACTGAGTAGAAGTTATATAGGAGAATTGTGAAATGTGTAAGACTAAGAATGCTGGCAATATTGGGGTATGCATGTTAGGGGCAATGTGAATTGTATGGTTAATGTGCATAACAAGCACTCACCATATATCATAACCATTGTGTACATCATCTCCCCAGGAGATGGGGAGCCCACATTCTCTGGAAAGTATACCCATTCTCTAGCTTGGGAAATGTGCATATCTCAACTACAATTTTGTTTATTCTCTGGACAATATGCACATTCTGTGGTAAATGTGTCTACTCTCCTAAGAATCATGTCCTTAATCTAGTTTAGAAGCAGCCAACCCGAGGTGGTGAGTGTGCATCAACAGCCACATTAATGGCTTAACTCACTTTATTCTTACACATATTTGTTGTTGTTTAGTTGTCTCTGACTCTTTGTGACCCCATGGACCAGAGCACGCCAGGCACTCCTGTCTTCCACTGCCTCCCGCAGTTTGGTCAGACTCATGTTGGTAGCTTCGAGAACACTGTCCAACCATCTCGTCCTCTGTCATCCCCTTCTCCTAGTGCCCTCCATCTTTCCCAACATCAGGGTCTTTTCCAGGGAGTCTTCTCTTCTCATGAGGTGGTCAAAGTATTGGAGCCTCAGCTTCAGGATCTGTCCTTCCAGTGAGCACTCAGGGCTGATTTCCTTAATAATGGATAGGTTTGATCTTCTTGCAGTCCATGGGACTCTCAAGAGTCTCCTCCAGCTCCTACACATATATACTGATCAATTACACAATTTTTCATCAGTGCATATCTAGGTTTGAACATGCCTATTTACATGAAGGCAAACTTTTTTTCACCTCTAACGGTACCTTCCTCGTTAAAACAAACAAACCCATTATTTTGGTCAAACTATTCACCTTACCAGGGCCATCCCAGGACATTGTGCCACTCTGTACAGGCAAAACTGAAAATGCTTTCCCCTTTGCTGCTACCTCTGTTTCTGCACACGCCTGCTGCTGAGGCTGCCTTGTCTGCACCAATTTGTCCTCTTTGTTGCCGCTTCTTCCTTGCCCAGATCTGCTGCCTGAGGCGACTTCCTCATGCTGCCTCATGGGTGGGCCGGCCTTGCATCTTGCTGATGTTTATTTCACTTTCTGGTGGGCATGGCCTTTTTGCAGAGTAATTTTGCAATAGTTTGAAAAGATCTTCACCAAATTATTCCTTTAAGAATTGTTTTTATAGAAAAATGTGTTATTTAGGTTGTCCAAGTTTATTTCTTTGTGGAAGATAAATGTAATACATAGACATCTTTGATTCAGTCCTATCTGGCTCAGGAACCTCATGTTTATTTGCTTTATTTAGATGAGAAGATTACTCCGCTTCTTTTGTCACAGGGTGTGATGATGTTCACGGAACTGTAATCTTTTTTGCTGCGTTCTGAAAAATCAAACAAGAGGAAAACAATTACAGAATTTCCTGTGTTTATTTGTGATTCGCCCTCATTTTCAAAGCGATTATAAGATAAAAAAAGCCCTGCTAAACCCTTTAAGGATTTTGAGAATGTTTTGGTTATGGTATGCATTGAACTTTCTGTGGGAAGTAAAGATATCTGTGAAGCCAAATGCATAGGCCAGAGGAAATATTTCTGTTTATTTGGATTAATCAGCTGATCATTTTTCAGTTACCCATTATAATGGAACCGATATGTATATATTTGCCAAGAAAGAGAATTTGCTCTTGAAAAAGCAAATGTTGGAATATATTCTATAAACAATCTGTATGTTCTAAGCTAAAGTTACATTTTATAGGACATTTTACTGCTCTTAAGTTGATCTGCCAAGAATCTCAGGTGCTTACGTCTGTGGAAAAATAAGCTACTGTCTGTTGAAGTTTCAATAAAACAGTCCAGAAATTGGATGTTAAAGAAAAACTGACATATAAAATCAATATTATGGTAAAGGACTCAAAGAAGTCCCCCCGCCGCCCGCATCCACTTATTACTTTTATATTTTGTACATTAGAAATCTATACAAGTTTCTTTCTTTTCAAATATATATAGCCTAATTTTAAGAGCTGCTATTCCTCCATATAAGTGTGCAGGACTGAGTTCATGTTCTACCATGACTTTTAGAACTGCCCAGGAACACTCTTTTATATGAACTATCGATATACTAAATCAGCTCCACAAATCAGGTTCCCTAAACTCTGGAGACCCACCAAAGCCTGAGCCTGCCCATATTCCAATAGTGACGTAAGACAGCTTTATTCAAACGGTATTTGGCTGTCCAGGGAAAAGTAGGAATACAACAGTATAACCACCAGCATATTGTTATTACCCCTTGAGGCCATAAGTCCAATTGGTTAGGGATGAATCTATGGGCTAGCATAAATATGCACAATGTGTTGTGTTGTACTATCATAATAAGTGACACTACTTTGCCCCTAACAGTCCATGTGGCTGTAGAAGTGTGTCAGAAATCCTTCAATTTTCTCTCTAGATTTTGCTGTTCTGAATTACATCGCTTTATTTTCACTGAAATCAATAAAGAATATAAGTGGTTAAAGTTCACAAATAATGAATGAATTGTTGGAAGTTACTTGCGAAGACAGGCATAATTGTGGAATAGGTATCCTTTAGATGTGATTTTTAGCACCACTTTTCTGCTTCTGTGGCTAACAAGAAGCACATGGATACAGTCGTCGTTGTCGCTTAAAATAATTGTAATAATAATAATAATAATAATAATGTGCTCTCAGATGCACCAGTAAGGACAGATGTCAGGCTTCTTCAATGTTGTTTTATTTAACCATTTAACAATCAGAGAATAGTTTTAATAATTCCTTTAACGTGCTTGTGTTCTGTGCTAGCTGCCTCAAACACAATTTGCTCCCTCCTGGCTGAACCCTACTGCATAAATCTCCCAGAGGGTTCCCATGCATAAAAAAACAAGAGAAATTAAAGTACGTAGTAGCAGCAGCAGCAACAACAACAATTTAATTCATATACCATTTAATGTCAAAATAGGCTTCTAAGCCGTTTCATAACGAATCACACAAACCCAAATGTATAAATATCCATAATTAAAAGATGAAAAAAAACAATCCCACTCAAACATTAAAATTATAAACACTCCTGAAATATGCAATAGAACAATCCCATTAAAACAATACAGCAGTTAAAACTGGAGACTCAGGTCGAGAGATCAATGCCTGTTCAAGGAAGTGTGCCTTAACAAGCCATCAGAATGCCACTACAGAAGGGGCCTCTTGGATTTCAGCAGGAAGCACGTTCCATAACATCAGGTCATGGCATTGCTCATTGGGCTCTGTTTGTTGATTGTAATGCCCTTACCAATATGTGTGTGTGTGTGTGTGTGTGTACACACACACAAACTAACCATACAATATTTGAGATTTTAATAATGACCCCGCCACACATCAATGGGGGGGCGACTTTTGCGTGGACGCGCGCAGCCCCCTGATCCCAGAGGCGTCTCCCTGGTAGTTCGGGGCTGGCATCGCCTTCCCAGGTAGGATGCCAGGGGTCTCCGCCTACCCAAGCCCAGCGTCCAATCCTGCCTAGGGAGGTGTTGCCAGGGGATGGCCAGGAAAGGGCTTACACAATAGAATTGGAATCTTATTTCAAAGCACCAGTTGGTTCCAGAGCTTCTCCCACCCTCCACACCCTCATTCATGTTCTTTTGCAGGTTAAACTTTTCTCTACAGGTTCACAGGTGCTGCTTTGTCAAGGCCACTGTTGAAGGGTCAGAAAGGAATTTTCCTGCATTGGCAGGTTTCGCCGTTCCCATAGCAATACGTCACAACTTTGGCGGTGTCAGGCCTTGGGAGGAATTCTTTGGCGATTTTCCTAGAGGGAGGGGCGTGAGGCGGAGACTTCACCTCCTTGCGGAAACGAGAGCGGGGTATTGGGGGAAGCCTTGACCATGCCAATAGGCGTCATCACTTCCCCCTTCCAGCGGCGGTGAACAGGGGGCGGGCTCTCTCTGCTTGAACATATGTTCTCCAGAGCCAGCCCCAACCCCCATACATGTGGATAACCCCGAAGCCTCCCAGAACCCCGGCTGGGGACTGGGAAGGATAAACGCCCAATGCCTGAGCCAAGGTCTCCCTACATCTGAATCTTAATAAAGTTGTGGCCAATTTGAATCCCATAGCACGTTGTTATGCATCTTTATTCCACTCAGCGTGTCGCCTGGGGGTTTGGGGGACTCCACCTGTCCACGCAATACAGAGCGTGCGCACACACAGTGCCTTATCCACACTACTGTGGTTCAGCACTGGGAAATTCAGTGAACATTTGTTGGCCGAGTTTGAATTCAAATTCACGTCATCTCAAGTGCAGAACCCGGAGATCGCACTCAAAAGTTCAATCCTCAACGTCCCATGCCTTCAGTAGGATTTACACCCAAGTTCATGCAGGAAGGATTGTAGTCCATAGCTGCAATTCTAGGAATATTTATATGGAAGTAATCTCCATTGGACTCAGGCACAGATACTGGAGAGTGGGGAAGGATCACAAGGTGTTGGAGGACAAAGGCGTGTGGGGCAACTGGCCTAATGCTCTCAGGAGAACACTTTTGTCACCAGGTTAATATTCAACTGTGGTCAATCAGCTTTCATACATGGAATTGGGGTGTGTGGGCAGTACCAGATACTTCTTCGCATCAGGCTACCAAATATCTGGGCCAATCCTGAGATTTATTTCTGCGATATGCAGATCATAGAGTAGGCATGGTGCAATATTGAACCACTGTCATTTCCTAGGTGGGCCTTCAGAGCTTATGCAGGAACTGGCTTGCAGACCTCCAGGACTCTAACTGCTTAATTTGGGGGGTTGGACTGTTGCCATTAATCCAAATAACTTATCCATAGCTGCCAAGTTATCCCTTTTTTACAGGGATTTTCCCTTATGCTGAATAGGCTTCCTCGCGAGAAAAGCGAAAACTTGGCAGCTATGAACTTATCTTAACTGGACTGTGGATCAGGCTGGAATAGGGTAACCAGAGAACAAATTCTAAATGTTTGCTTTGAGGTTTCCTAGAATGAATGATAACTTCTCGGCATCGACATCTGATCACGGAGCTTACCTACTCAAATAAACTAACAATAAGGCAGTCTGTTTTTCTTTAATTATAGTTCTGCCTTGGAAAGAGCAACCCTAGCAATGGTTCTCTCATGAACAATTTCATCCTTTCCACATGGAAGAATCAAATATCCCTCAAAGCATTTGGGTGTGTGTTTTTTATTTATTTTTTAAAAAGAACTCTGAACAAAATGCAGATACCATTTCTGCAGTTACAGAGTTACACAAAGTGTTGTTTCAGTATGAAGCCTGCTCTTAGATATCAAGGCCAATATACTAATCTGAATTTAAGTTCGTTCTCCCACAAGGGTGGCTAACCCATTGTTCTCCATATACAGCCGGACTGCAGTTCTCATCCTCCCCCTGCCAGAGACTCTCCAGTCACAGGCAAGGTGGTCCTCAGATATCATATCAGGGAGGCAAGTATCCTCCTTCCACAGCACAGGAAAGCCAGCTCCAAAAAAAATTGCTCCTTGATAGTACTTGCCTCTTCCAGCGTAACCCATGCAACTGCTCTCAAAGCTGAGGCAATTGGTAGAAGTTGCTCTAGTTGGCAAGAAAGAAGATGACTGAGCTGCCCAGCATGCATGGCATTTGCAGCAACTTGCTATGCATGGAAGCAGCTTCACGACCCCAAAGTGTTTCAGAGTTCCTGGACACCATGCTCCAGGTTGTCTCACCCACTGGCAGAGGAAGAGCCAGACCGGTTAGATCCATTTTACAGACTGAGCTCTGAAACCTAACAAATGTGAACTCCTCACTCAGTAAATCTACAGCCAAGCCAGGAGTCGAACCTAGATCATCCTCTCTCATTTATTTTGTGCAATCCCATGGAGATGCATAAGCTATTGCTCCATAGTGCTGCCTTTTTACCACTGCATCAGCCACGCACATTAATAACTAAGTGTTAAGTACATTCACAACATTGTACACATGTTGAATTATAGAGAGAGGGCCTCACAGACCACAGTTGCTCATTAAATTATCTTGCATACAACACTTTAATAAAACAGAGGGGGACATGATTGGATTATTACCGAAGGAATGGCTTAGAAAGCAATGATTTAGAGCCAAGTGGAGAAAGATAATTCCGATATTTCCCATGCTGATGTTATACATCTGTTCCAAAGAAGCTGAAATTGCATTGTTCTCCTCTCCTAAACGTCCCGATTAGCAGAGCCTGGATTCGAAAGCATCGCAAATATTACTTCTCGGGGATTTTGCCCCTGAAGCGTAGAATAGTTTAAGCATTAGGTACTCTTAATTCACTATTAACTGGCTACGTTGGCAATGGCTAAAGAGGCTGGGACTGTACCATGGTCTAATAAAAAACCCCAATAAAAGTTTTAAACTAATTCACACACATCTGCAATCTGATTACATAATATGTGTCATAGCTGCCAAGGCCTTGCCACACTGCTCGTTCGTGTGGGGGGGGGGGTGTCAGGATGATGTCTTCCTTGGCAGCGTTATCGTCTTCTCAGGCTAATACCACCATCTCTAGGCAAACCTAGGAACAGATGAAAGGGCTAGAACACTGTCAAGCTGGTCCTACCATTAGGCAGAATAGGGTGGCAGTGGAGGAACCCCCCCTACCTTCCTTACTGAGCCCCCACCCGCTATTCCCCTCTTCTCAGGAAGAGAGCAATGTGTGTCCCCTAAGCTAGCCTGCTTCTCTGAAATGCAGTAAGGATGCTGTTCTACCACCAGGGCCGGCTCTAAGGCAAGACAGACAGACAGCTGCGTTGGAAAACGGGGGGGGGGGGCGCGCCGGAGGGATCTTCGCACCAGGGCACCAGATATGCTTAAGACAGCCCAGTCTACCACGAATGCTTGTGACCACATCCAAACCATACATTTAAAGCATTCATAACATTTCAACATTCATGGCTCCTTTACACACACACACACACACACGAAACCTGGGAACTGTATTGCAGATCTGGCCAGCCAGACTTTGAAGTAAGATTTGACTGCCATTCTGATCTGCTTTTGCAGTGACTAGGAGCGGCCGCCAGGAGTCAGACTACATAACACGAGTCCTAAAAGACCTACATTGGCTCCCAGTACATTTCCAAGCACAATTCAAAGTGTTGGTGCTGACCTTTAAAGCCCTCCACAGCTTTGGCCCCATATATGTGAAGAAGCGTCTCCACCCCCATCATTCAGCCTGGACACTGAGGGTCCAGCTCCGAGGGCCTTCTGGCAGTTCCCTCTCTGCAAGAAGTGAAATTACAGGGAACCAGGCGGAGGGCCTTCTCGGTAGTGGCACCCGCCCTGTGGAACGCCCTCCCATCAGATGTCAAGAAGATAAACAACTATAGGACTTCATGAAGACACCTGAAGGCAGTCCTGTATCAGGAAGTTTTTAATGTTTGATGTTTCATTACGTTTTTATATTCAGTTGGAAGCCACCCAGAGTGGCTCGAGGCATCCAGAAACAACAACAACAACAACAACAACAACAGACTGGCAGGGGCAGGGGTACAGTATCTTTTTTCTTCACCTCAGGCAGCAAAAGCTTTTCATAGAATCATACAGTTGGAAGGGACCACGAGGATCATCTAGTCCAACCCCCTGCAATGCAGGAATCTTTTGCCCAACATGGGGCTCAAACCCACAACCCTGAGATTAAGAGTCTCATGCTCTACCAACTGAGCCATCAGGGGTTGCTGTGCCTTGGGCCAGTCCTATTCTTTGAAATGACTGTTGGGCTAGCTGACCCATCTGTCCACAAATTCCTTTAACAGGCAGATTTAAAAAAAGCATAATACTTTACTCTAAACAAAAAATAATCACTCTGGACATGTAGGTCTTTGGGATGTTTTAACAAGGATATCAGGATCTTTGAGAATTATGCTTCCACAACTCCACAATGTACTCTGAGTAAGTAACCAAAATAAACTAGTGTTCAGTCCCCTGCTTTGGAAATTAAAAGAGAGAGAATGAAAGTCACCAATATAAAAGATTGTGGGGGCATTCTTATCATAGTGATTTAGATGTTTTCAAAATAAATAAATAAGAGAAAACAAGCTAAATCATGGTCGTTTTAGAACTATCTAGCAATTGCTTCCATTCCTCCACATTGATAGAACATTATGGACCTAGTGCTCAGTCCCAGCTCCTGCCCACCTATCAGTTCGAAAGCACATCAAAGTGCAAGTAGATAAATAGGAACCGCTACAGCGGGAAGGTAAACGGCGTTTCCGTGCGCTGCTCTGGTTCGCCAGAAGCAGCTTTGTCATGCTGGCCACATGACCCGAAAGCTGTCTGCGGACAAACGCCGGCTCCGTCGACCTATAGAGCGAGATGAGTGCCACAACCCCAGAGTCGGACACGACTGAACCTGATGGTCAGGGGCCCCTTTACCTTTACCTTTACCATACCTTTATTCTGCCTCTCCCAATTTGTGTTAAAGCTGAGTCTTGTTGGCACCTTCCATTTCTTTTCTTTTCTTTCTTTCTTTTTTGTTTTCGGTTAGAAAGAAAGGTATTAATTAATTAAACCTATTGGAAAAATTGCAGAAGTTGTGTGTGGATCTTGTAAATTTTCAGACATGGCTGACAATTGCAAGCATACCCAGAATATGCCTTGGAATATGCCTCTGCAACATCTTAGAAGATTCTGGAATACATTTTCATTTGCAGTTTCCAGAGGGGAATAGTCAACAGACACTGGGTTTTGTTTTTTTGCCCAGCACCGCTAAGAGGACTGTGTTGTAATCCGTTACTGCTGATGTGAACCATCACTGCATTTACTTTACCTATATTCAGTGCTTTTTTTCTTTAAAAAAATGTTTAGGGGTACTCTCATTTTCCTACTCATATTGAAATACTGCCCCTCAATGAGGCCAAACTTAGATTCACAAAATGTTTAAGGGTATGCTTACCCCTGCGTACCCCCAGAAAAAAAGCACTGCCTGCATTGAAACTCACCAATTCTGGGTGAGATCTCGCCCAAAATAGATGTGATCCTGCCTAAAATCAGTGCCCATGTCAGTGCCATTTCTCCACTGCTAGAAGAGGCATCGGGGCAACCCATGGAGATACTGCCTCAGGTGCTTCTGCTGTCTGAATCAGTGGCTTCACCCTTCCTAATGGGTGGACCAGCCCTGGGAAAACATAATGGGTCTTTGAATTTTGCAGTTCTCCGAATGCTATGATGCAAGTCAGCTCAAACAATCATAAAAATGTATTTAAGATAAAATGTGTTTTGCATACATTGTGGTAAAATGTGTGTGTGTGTGTGTGTGTGTGTGTGTGTTAAAATTGTACCATATTGGCCCGAATATAAGCTCCACCCGCAAATAAGCCGCACCTTCAAAATTCAAGGCTTATTTGCGGGTCCGGCCTGCCTAACAGCAATACCGCCCTGAACAGGGGCAGGTGGCAGGCGGCGTTCAGCGCCCTGCTCCCCAAGCTTGTGCCGGCCCTCAGTTCCGAGCACACTGTGCACCCACCTCCCAGCACTGCTGCCTGTGATGGGAGGTGGGCCCGCAGCACTCTGTTCCGAATAAAGCCACACTTTAACTTTTCACTGTCGGAATTTGGGGGGTGGCTTATATTTGGGGCAATTTTGTTGTTGTTTAGTCGTTCAGTCGTGTCCAACTCTTCGTGACCCCATGGACCAGAGCATGCCAGGCACTCCTGTCTTCCACTGCCACCCACAGTTTGGTCAGACTCATGTTCGTAGCTTCGAGAACACTGTCCAACCATCTCATCCTCTGTTGTCCCATTCTCCTTGTGCCCTCAATCTTTCCCAACATCAGGGTCTTTTCCAGGGAGTCTTCTCTTCTCATGAGGTGGCCAAAATATTGGAGCCTCAGCTTCAGGATCTGTCCTTCCAGTGAGCACTCAGGGCTGATTTCCTACAGAATGGATAGGTTTGATCTTCTTGCAGTTCATGGGACTCTCAAGAGTCTCTCCAGCACCATAATTCAAAAGCAATACGGTAGTTAAATATATATTTAAATACATTCTTTCTGCAGATCTTTTTTTAAAAATAATAATAATAATAAACCAGATTACTGGTAATCTGGAAACAGGAAGGAAAGGACTTCTACAGGAACACAGGTAGCTTACACAAAGCCAGACCATTGGTCCTTCAAACTCAATATTGTCTGTGCTGCTTAAAGTAGCTCTCTGGGGTTTCAGAATGGAGACATTCTAAGCCCTTCCCAGACAAGGATTGAACCTGGGACCCTCTGCTTTTGAAGAAGATGGTCTACAAGTAAGCTATAACCCTTACTGAGTAGAACTGTGGATTTTAAAACTGGCACAGACCAAATCTTTCCTTCCCTAATCCAGATTCCAGAGTAGATCTATGCATTCCTGCTTCTGTATCTAAACATGTTTCCGGCAATGACCACTGGCTCTCATATGAATCTCTTTCATGGAGTCCTTGGAATTGCACCCAATGAACCACCAATTGAACTAATAAAGAAGGGGCAGATTCTTTCCGATTCTAACAGTGCACACGACCAGGCTAGACCTGTGGTATTGGAATTGTGTCCCAAGTGACTTTGGTGCAGAGAAGAGGGGACTTTGCAAAGAATAAGTCCATCCCTCTCACCCCCGCACTGTAATCCATCCAGATCTGTAGGTTTATCTTTGTGTTGTGATAAAAGAAACTGGCTGGTACCCATAGCTAAGCTTTCAGTGATTTTCATGTGTCTAACAGTTTTCCTTTCTGATTACCGCTAGCTCATCTCTGCCAGAAATAGGCCAGGGGCTCGTAAAAATACTTCTGAAGATCAAAGATCTGCCTTTTGGAATGACTTCTGCTTCAACATATCCCTCCAGAAGGATGCCCTAAAACCTCCTACAATCTACAAAGCCTTCCACTCCCATTGCCTTAACCATTCCTCTTATAAAAATGGTGTAGTTGCCACAAGAAACTACCTTGGTCTGCTGATTTGTCAGAGTGATGAAAAAGCTTCTCCCCTGCCTGCAAAATAAGAGTTTGAAATAGTCACAAATGGCAAGGCCCTGTTTAGGGGGGCTGTACACTGGATTCGGCCCAAATCCCAAGCCAAATCGGGAATGTGGTCTCGGGTGAGTCAGATCCGAACTCCTGTGAGTCAGGGTGCATGGCGCCAGACAGAGGGATCCTTTGGCCGTTGGGGGGGCAGGGTATCAGGCAGGAAAGAAAGACAGACAGGGTGTGGAAACTGCAAGGCAAGAACTGAGGCATACATGAGCAGCAGAGGCATTGCTCCCGGGAGAAGGAAGGCTCAACACAGTAGCTCTCCTTCCTGCCCGATGCCCCAACCCATGGAATCGATGGGCAGGGTAAGGAAAAAGCATTAGCTTATGCATTCCTGGTGAATCAAATGAGCCACTTCACGGAGTGGATTTGCCAAAGGGTCAAGGTTACAGAGAACCTGAGAAGTTAACATTAGTGGAATAAAACCAACATGGCAATTGACCTTGTTTTGTTAATGGTGTGGTAAAATCTGCCAATCTTTTTAAACAACAACAACAGAATTGGCAAGTGCAGCTGGTGTTAATAATAATAATAATAATAACATCTGGCTGGGTTTACCCAGCCACTCTGGGCTGCTTCCAACAGAAAAATAAAATAAAATAACCAATTAAACATTAAAAGCCTCCCTAAACAGGGCTGCCTTCAGATGTCTCCTAAAAATCTGGTAGCTGTTTTTCTCTTTGACATCTGATGGGAAGGTGTTCCACAGGGCGGGCGCCACCACCGAGAAGGCCCTCTGCCTGGTTCCCTGCAACTTGCTTCTCACAACGAGGGAACCGCCAGAAGGCCCCCAGAATGATGGGGGTGGAGGTATAATGGACCGAGGTCATTTAGGGCTTCAAAGGTCAGCACCAACACTTTGAATTGTGTTTGCACGAAAGCCATCTGGTCCTCATCACCAAGGCGAGCCAGTCACTGTCCCTCAGTCTAACCTACACTGTCATAAAATGAGGAGTCAGAGAGCCATGTGCCCCACCTTGAGTTCCTTGGAGGGAAAGGTGGTATATAAATGTAATAAATAAATGTGCAAGTTGCAGCAGAACCTGTGCCTGTGCTGGACTGGAGCTGATTTCCTCTCCTGTCCCTGAAGTCCCCTTAACATCGTTGTTTGCATAAGAATCTTCTTACTTATTGGGCTAGCACAAAGACAAAGCAAAATGCCAAAAGAAAATTGGAAATTTCTATCATTGCTGGTGGACATGCCCAAAGGTTGCTGATTTCTGGAACAAGATATATGACAAAATGAAAAGGATGATGAAATGTACATTTGAAAAAAGCCCCGAAATTTTTATTTTAAGTATGATCCCAACTAATATACCCAAAAATAGAGTAAATATTTTGCTTTATGCGTGTGCGGCAGCCAGGATCCTAATTGCATCAAAATGGAAAGGAGATACTTTACCAACGGTTCAAGAGTGGCAGGAAGAACTGGTAGAATACGGTATTTGAGGATGGCGAAACTAACGGCTTTAATTAGAAACGTACCTAGGCAAAAAATTATGGATGAATGGAAATATGTACGAGACTACTTAGAGAGAGAAAATCTAGAAAATAATCTAGTGATGTGCTTAGAATAAAAAGATAAGAGGAGAGGATTTAATAATAGACACTGGAGAGACTTACAAGTAGGTAAAGTAGGAGTTATAGCAATGGAAAATGAATATATAAAGGGAAGCGTGTTGTAAATAATAGGAAGTGAATCTTTTTTCTTGTTTCTTTTTTATGTAAATCAATTTTCTTTCCCCCCCTTTTTTCTGTATCTACTTTTGCATTATATAATTTGTACTAAGGGAGCGATTGCTGATACCTATATCTTTATTTTTTATTTTTACTTCTTCTTTTTTACCTTTTGACCTTAATTTCCTGTGTGCTTTTGTCTTTTCTTTATATGTGAAAGTGTTTTTTGATGTTCTTTGGCTTTTTTGTTGAGCTTTTTTTGATTTCTGTAATTTTTTAAAACTTGAATAAAGATTTTATTTTTTAAAAAAAATCTTCTTACTTATTGGGGGGGTGGCTAGCACAAAGACAAAGCAAAATGCTGCTGTAATACACAACATGCAGTGTTTGTGCTGCCATGCCTTGCCCTTGTTTCTTTCTGGTTTATAAGGAAAGGGCTGTTATCTAAAGGATAAAATGAGCTCCTATCCTCTTGCCCAGAACTCTATTGTTCCCATGTGCTGGGCCTGTTTAAGCACATGACAGATGGATGAGTTGCTAGCTTAGTTTTGCTTTATTCCGGGGCCAAAGAAGCAGGGAACTAATTCAAAAAGAGTCACTCTAGCTGAGAAGATTACCTTTAACAAACTGACATGATTAATGCCAAGGAGAACTGTGTGCATCAGACTCATTTCAATGCTCAAGCTCAAGTGGCTGCTGTGCTCTATCAGCTTCGGTTAGCATGAACCACTTTGTCTGCATAGCAAATTGCTCTTCCTGTAAATAACCGTATATGTATATGCATATGTATATATGCTGCCATTCTGACCCCCAAAAAATCTTTCAAGCAAGTAACAGTCAGGACTGAAAGCAATCTATTCTATACAAACTAAAATGGCAAGTAAAAACCCAAACACAATTTATAAAACTCCAGGACATGGTCAGTCAGATTCAATTCAGTTTGCATATAATTGTAAATCTGCCTATTTTAGAGCAATATGCAAACCAAAATACAGCTGTCCTTTGAAATGTGTACTTCTTATAACCAGTCAAGTTATGAGCACAAAAATGTACAGTGTGATGTGCAAAAAAAAACCTAAAAAACTGCATATATTACTGAAAATAACAAACAAAAATGCATTACTTTAGAGTAGATGGCTTTGCAAAAATGTTTATATTAAACATAGCTGCATTAAAATTGGGCATAATAAAAGAAACTCAAATCCAGAGAACTGAGCTTAAGACTCAATGAGAGAATCAAAATTGACAGATTTGTCCATCTGCATTTCCCCATTCATTCTGCTGCCTGGGTGCTGCCACTGAGAAGACCCTGTCCCACACCCTCACCTGTTGTGCTTCAGATGGCAAAGCATTCCCTAGTGAGCCAAGCATGCAAGCAGATTCATATGGAAGGATGAATTCCTTGGTTCCAAATGGGGAAATGTTTAAAGGTCAAATTCTACACATTGAAAAGAGCCCAGAAACAGGCCAGGAACAAATAAAGTTGGTAGAATATTGTTGGTGTTGTAGGACCAGAAAGCAAGGCTCCCACCTGCAGCCTAGATTCCAGGCATTTTTCAAAGACAAGTGATATATACCACCCAGTTTCCAAAGTGTCGCTATATTTTTTTGCAAATGTTTCAGTCATATTCCAGTAAATTTAGGTTGAGCTCTTCTACAACAAACCCAAGAAAATCCATTGGAATGTATGGGGTAACCAGGACATCAAACAGCATCATATAATCTCTGCACCAATATAACAAATCAGAATGAATGCTCGATAAAACAATGGCATCATATAATCCCCGTGCAAATTTTGTGTGGGATGAAGGCTCAATAAGCAGGTTACCTGTCTAGCACCTAACCTGGATATAACTGAAACATGCATTGCACCAACCACAGTTTTGATCAACCACTCTCAGGCGTGGTACTGGAGCATTCCTAAATTATGAATCTGCCCTTTCTTGCCTCTTTGCCCTCCTCTTCATCGTGGAGACGGTGGAAATAAGAAAAGGAGATATGATTCTTTGTTTTCCTCTGTCTTGTTGCCGAGCTCCATAGTGCAAGACCCAAGGGCCTATGGGAGATCGGCTCCTGGGCTAATCATTTGCCCAACTGGGATGGCTGAATATGAGGGGGACCGCTTATTAAGCATCCGATTGACTCGGAAAATATTCCAATCTGTTTCAGATCAAGAGCTTGAATAATTTTTCAAGTACAGGGCACACTAAAGGGCCCTGTGAAAATGGCCTCAAACTTTGTTCCAGTGAACTCTATAATTCAGGAGGGAGGCGGGGGACTGGTGGAGTTTTCCTAAGGTTAACGAAGAAGAAGGAAAGAGGGACAACGTTGCTGGAAGGCAGATCAAAAGAAAAGACTAAGAAGAGGAACATGCATTACAGCTCTGTAACAAAACCCATGCACACACATTCACATCACACGTCAAACAATATTGAGTTTAAAGTGTGACATGAGTATTTTTTCCACTCCAAGTACACATGTCTGGAAGCCAGTGCAGAACAAGAGCCAAATGGGAGACAATCTTTATTCAGAAAAAAAAATGTAATGTTTAAAACAGCCCTGAATTTGCTCTCAAAAATAGCTTCCCCCACATGAAAACTGTTTGAAGCATATATATAATGCTTTATTTAGCTGCAAATTAATTTGAATCAGTAATCAGATGTGCACCATGGTTCCATAAATATATGAAGTGTTAATGTGAAAATTGATTCCAGACTGTGATTTAAATTGACTTTTCTTTTCTTTTCTTTTTTGCTTGTTGATTTAAATTGCCTTGATTTCAATCACTCCACTTACAGTCAGATCAATAGGGCTTATTCCCAGGTAAATACACAGCCTCAAAGGGGAAGCTGTACATTTGAATTCCAGTTTGGTGTGCTTCATCTTAATTGAGTTTACCTATAAGCTCTAAGTGGAAAACCAATTAAGTATGCTTAAGATTTGTCAGCTAAGCAACACACACACACACACACACACACACACACACACACACACACGTTCTCTGATTAGGGTGTGATTGTCTTTTCCTTACATAAACTTCTCTTTTTTGCTTTATTTTTATTGTAGCCGAAGTGACTACACAGGGAGTTTACAGGGCAGGCGCAACATCCCTTCCTGGGAGGAAAAGGCCTCCACGGTGTTATTTTAACCTATACTGGGAGAGATAACAACACTGAGTACTTGCTGAGCTACTTGAAGGAAGAGGGAAGGGGAGAAGCCATGTCAGTCACTCCAAAGACCTTTGCTGACTCTCCGTTTTTTACTTCACAGGACTGCAGATTTTATACTGATGAAATTTGCAGTCTTGGGTGTGGGTGCCCTAGCAAAAAAAAGTGATGTTTTGGCAATGTCAATCAACTGATATCCCATATGCAGAGTTTGCTGCCCTCCCACAAGAAGATAGCAAGAGCCCTGCTGGATCAGATAAAAGCTCCATCTATTTAAGGGTCCCCAAACTAAGGGCCAGGGGCCGGATGCGGCCCAATAGCCTTCTAAATCCAGCCCACGGATGGTCTGGGAATCAACATGTTTTTACATGAGTACCGTAGAATGTGTTCTTTTTATTTAAAATGCATCTCTGGGTTATTTGTGGGGCATAGGAATTCATTCATATTTTTTTTCAAAATATAGTCCGGCCCCCCACAAGGTCTGAGGGACAGTGGACTGGCCCCTGCTGAAAAAGTTTGCTGACCCCTGATCTAGTTCAACCATGCAATAACAGCCAACCACATTTTTCCGGGAAGCTGCCCAAAAGAGTTGGAGGCCAGAACCTGTCCCCAATTTTTTTGCTACAAGCACAAGCACACACAGAGCTGGTTTTCAAGAGCAGGACCACAAAGAGGCAACCTGGCGTCCAGGTGAGACATAATCTTGGGATACTCCTTAGGATACCCCTTTAATGTGAGCAGTAGAAAGAAACAGCATCTTTAAGTAGAGGGATAGGGTCTTTAAAGGCACGCAGACTGTGCTGCCCCCATAACCTACCCAAGGTTTCTTGGAAGAAACTTGTACAAGTGCGACAAATTGATGTAAAGGCTTCCAATATATTTATTCGAGGATACTTCATATTTTAAATTACCATGTCATAATCATACATTAGGATGGTTAGAAGAGATGTTACAGGGCGGTGATGGGGAATCTACAGCACGTGGGACCCTCAAGGCCATTTTGGGCCAAACCATACACCCGTCGGTCCTTTGAAGTTCAGTGGGGTCTAGGTGTGAAATAGGAATGCAAAGCGAATGGAGGGAAATGGCATGGGGGTGGAATTCTAACTCAAAAAGGAGGAGAGCCCTGTCTCCACAGTGGGAGAGCATCCACTTTGCTTGCAGATAGTCCCAGAATCAATCTGCAGCATCTCCAAATAGGGCTGAAATGTGTCTACCTCTGAACTATGACCCTTATCCAAATGGAAAGGGGGAAAAAACATGGCAGCATGGAGACTGGCAAGTTCTGGGTTTATCTTAGAAGGTCATGGGTAAGCGGCAGAAATTGGGATTTATGGGCTTTTCGGTAATTCTAGTTATCTCACTGAACCCAAACCATTATGGGATTTTCTCTTTTAAAAAAAACAGAACTGCACAGTAGTGTTACAAACAAAAATCTGCCCTTATTCCCTTATGGGGTACACAAGAGCCCTTATTGGGTTCTTCATCGGTCGGAGAATATAACAGAGGCCAACCAGAGAAGTTTGAGAAGCAAAGCCTTTATTTTTGCTGTTGCAACAGGGTCCTTCCCCTCACGCAGGAGAACAAGGAAGGAACCCAGAACAAAAGAGAACCTCCACTTTTATCAGTTTTCCCATCACCAAGAAACACCCCCAATACATCATTCCTACATCACAGCTATGTAATCAATACCTCACAAAAAAGGAGGGTTCAAGGTAGAAATCTGAGCATTTTTGACACCTCTCCTAGTCTTCCTCTCACCTCTTCCAGGTGTGAATTCCTAAACACAAAGAGAAATTAACATTTTCGTAAGAGTTGATCACTGTCTTTTGCATAGCTGCCAAGTTTTCCCTTTTCTCGCGAGGAAGCCTATTCAGCATAAGGGAAAATCCCTTTAAAAAAGGGATAACTTGGCAGCTATGGTCTTTTGTTCGGAGGAGTCTTCCATTGTGAATGAGATGGCTAGCAGTCTGGCACCATTGATGGGGAAATGTCCAGTTGGCAGAGCCTACAGGACTATGGCTCCCAAGTTGCTAGTCATGTGGAAATGTGTGTGTGTGTGATTCAGTGGGGTGGGGGAAATTCCTACAACAAGATGGATATCACTTTAATTCTGGTCAGTTTGGGAGAGTCAAAATGGTTTTCAGGCCTGTCTTCCTGTACTGTTTGCTTGGTACATTTATGAACATTTATTATATATGTGTGACGTCAAAATTCTTATAACAGTAGACAGACACCAGCATTGACTAGTGCATTGCTAAAGCTTCTTTGCCTCCCTAAAATATATGGATGCTCATATTCTGCTGGCATTGCCTTGAAGGAGCAGAATGCTTTTAATGTTTTGCAAGTGACCTCCATCAGGCTTTTGAGGGGAGTTAATAAATCAACAGAAGCCACTTAACGGCAGCATTTTCACGAGTCCTGTGGAATTCTAAGTAAATAACGGGATTGGAAGAATGAAAATGCTGTTTATATTGAAATGTAGTCTGACGTTCAAAGGAGCACAGAAGATGCTTAAGTGTTAAGATTTTCTGCCGCTACCGCTCTCAGCGTAACGGTATCCCATTAAACAGAACGTTAAGCCAAAGCTGTTAGTATTGGCACGGGGCCAAGTAGACACCAAATCTTCGTAGATGGGATTTAATTGGTACAAGAAGAGGTAATTTATTAAGGAACACTGAAACCTTGTATACACTGAAACATCAGACCAAAGGGCATGAAGCCTTGTGCGAATATTGCGTTTGATAATCGGGGGGTTTCCCTTCAGAAGGCCTAATACAGTCCATGTACTGAGAAACCACGACAATTTCTCTACAGAGCTCCCATGCCTGGTGCCCTTCAGTCTGCCCCATTTTCCACGCCCTCCTCCCCAGGAAAGTTTGTGGCTCATTAAAATTCATTAGAGCGGCATTGTAGCCACTCCCACCAATCCCTGGGATATGAGGGAAGGGTATACTTTACTGGAGAGCCAGACAGTACCAGTACCATGGTGGTGGAAGCATGGAAAGCCATGCTTGAGGGTAGTTTAAGAGGCAGGGAAAGTTGTGGTTCCCTACATGGCACAAGCTCAAGAACTACTAGTATCAGGGTTTATGGGGTGGAAGCAGGAGGAAGCAACAGCTGGTAGAAGGGACAAAGCAAGGGCATTGATCCCAACGACAGAGGTTGCAGGTTCGTAGGCAGGGCTAGATTATCCGTTAAGCTAGGCATGTCCAAAGTCCATTTGGGGGGCCTAATCCTGGCCGCCGGTTGATTTAATCCGGCTCCTGTGGCAGTATATGTCCTTGGCTAAAATCCTTTTAAAAATCTCAACAACTCTGGGGTTAAGTAATAAAAAAAGGCTCAACAACTTTGGGGTAAACTTCAATCCTAAAAAACGCTCAACAACATCAATCTTAAAAAAGCCCAAGAACTCTGGGGTTAAATCCTTAAAAAAGCTCAACAACTTTGGTCGGCCCTCACGCATGTTCACTTCATCAAATCTATCCAGTGAGCACTGACCCACCAGCATGATCCCCACTAGTATGGATATTTCATTGATAATTATTCGCTGATGAAGACTTTATTCCAAAACAGTTGAACTATTTCGGATATACTCTCCTTTTGAGACTTCTGAGAGATGTCTTCCTTTGAGACCTTCCTTTGAATCATAGAATCATAGAGTTGGAAGAGACCACAAGGGCCATCCAGTCCAAACCCCTGCCAAGCAGGAAACACCATCAAAGCATTCTTGACATATGCCTGCCAAGCCTCTGCTTAAAGACCTCCAAAGAAGGAGACTCCACCACACTCCTTGGTAGCAAATTCCACTGCCGAACAGCTCTTCCTGTCAGGAAGTTCTTCCTAATGTTTAGGTGGAATCTTCTTTCTTGAAGTTTGAATCCATTGCTCCGTGTCCGCTTCTCTGGAGCAGCAGAAAACAACCTTTCTCCCTCCTCTATATGACATCCTTTTATATATTTGAACATGGCTATCATATCACCCCTTAACCTTCTCTTCTCCAGGCTAAACATACCCAGCTCCCTAAGCCGTTCCTCATAAGGCATTGTTTCCAGGCCTTTGACCATTTTGGTTGCCCTCTTCTGGACACGTGAGACTTTGTGAGACGTCTTCCTTTGAGAGACACTTGATTTGTTTGATTCTTTGTTTGACTCTGATATATATAACAACTTGTAGTTACAGTGGTACCTCTACTTACGAATTTAATGCGTTCCGAACGCACATTCATAAGTCGAAAAAAATTGTAAGTCGAATCCCATAGGAATGCATTGGGAGAAAAAATTCGTAAGTCGAAGCAACCCTATCTAAGAATTCATAAGTAGAAAAAATCCTATCTAAACCGCATCCAAGATGGCGGATGGAGCTCCATTCGTAAGTAGAAACATTCGAAAGTAGAGTTATTCGTAAGTAGAGGTACCACTGTACTTGTATATTTTGTGAGATGTGTTGTATGGTATATACATCATTTTGAAGTGACTTATTCGTATATTTAGAATGACATCATAACCAATTATATATGCACTAACAGTTATTAGCCAGCCTGTTATGCATTTGCATTTTTGTAGATTTTTAACATTGTCACAAATTTCTCAGTAGGGTTGGGTGTCACCAGCTTTTCAACACTGTGATGTATCACCAGCCAAACATCACAATATAGTGATATGTTGCGATGCTGCAAAATGGAGGGAGAAACAAGTTGCATCAGACCTGGCCCCACAAAGCGCCAGGGTGAAACCATCGCAGCTTCCTCTGCGGGAACAGCGATGGTTTCATCCTGGTGCCTTGCGGGGACGGGGCTGATGCAGCTCATTCCTCCATACACCGGGCGCTGGCAGTGGAGGGAATCTCTCCATCGCCAGCGCCCAGCGCGCCAAGAGAGGAACAAGCTGCATATTTTGAATTAGATATATATGGTGGCACCAAACTCCTTTAAGGGCCTCTAAAGGGCCTCTTAATCTGGCCCTCTTCATAGACCCAAAATATATGGCGAGCAAATGTCTACTGCCATTCTGGCTAGGAATACAATTGAGGCACCCTGAAAGATAAGGCGGTTACCCAAAGGGAACAAAAATGTTGAGCCATGTTACCTGTTAATTATAGCACATACTCAAAGCAACATTAATTTTACATTCTGATCAGTCCTAAAATATGTGACACCAGGGGAAATGGAAGGAACTTCTAAATACCTACGTCACAAGACATTTACCGTAGTACTGCCCTTGTGAGATACTGCATCCTTGAAAATATATATTTAAAAGCACATTTGGAAAAAGAGTACAAAATTACCCCCACTTACCTGATTAAACGAGGCTTACAAAACAAAATGTAATTTTCAGTGACGTGCATTGATCTGCATATTATTTAGCACACACTTCCAGCGGCCATGGAAGAAGCAGAAAGACATTTCAGCAAACCAACACACATCTGAAATGGCAGCCATTCTGCTATGGAGCAAGAATGGTTGAGCCACTGAGCTATTTTGTCCATTGAAATAAACTTGCCTGAGAAATTGACTTTGGGGAGATGATTCATGATTTTGTAATGAAAAAGGCCAGGAAAATGAAGCTTTCAAGTAAAATATTTTCAGCCCCATTGTCCCATTGGAATATTTTTAAAAAATAAAACCACTGACAGGATAATAGTTTTATTAAGTAATAGGTATTTATTAGCTTTGTGAGACTCTCCTCTGGGATTGATGTTATGCTAAACAAAAATAGGGAGGAATGAAGAGAGAGCATGGTAGGAAATCTGCCTTGTGGGGCAAGGTGTACTTTCAGAAAATGTAGTATCAGAATTAAACCATGATATTATATAGGTTGGGGTCATGACAGATTGAGGTTGAATCCTGACAAGACAGAAGGGGGGACAGGAGGCAGGCAGGTGTGGAGGACTCCCTGGTCCTGAATGGGGTAACTGTGCCCCTGAAGGACCAGGTGCGCAGCCTGGGAGTCATTTTGGACTCACAGCTGTCCATGGAGGCGCAGGTCAATTTTGTGTCCAGGGCAGCTATTTATCAGCTCCATCTGGTACGCAGGCTGAGACCCTACCTGCCCTTGGACTGTCTCGCCAGAGTGGTGCATGCTCTAGTTATCTCTCACTCAATGTGGGGCTACCTTTGAAGGTGACCCGGAAACTACAACTAATCCAGAATGCAGCAGCTAGACTGGTGACTGGGAGCGGCCGCCGAGACCACATAACACTGGTCTTGAAAGACCTACATTGGCTCCCAGTACATTTCCGAGCACAATTCAAAGTGTTGGTGCTGACCTTTAAAGCCCTAAACGGCCTCGGTCCAGTATACCTGAAGGAGCGTCTCCACCCCCATCGTTCTGCCCGGACACTGAGGTCCAGTGCCAAGGGCCTTCTGGCGGTTCCCTCGCTGTGAGAAGCCAAGTTACAGGGAAGTAGGCAGAGGGACTTCTTGGTAGTGGCACCTGCCCTGTGGAACGCCCTCCCAACAGATGTCAAAGAGGAAAACAACTACCAGACTTTTAGAAGACATGTGAAGGCAGCCCTGTTTAGGGAAGCTTTTAATGTTTAATAGATTATTGTATTTTAATATTCTGTTGGAAGCCGCCCAGAGTGGCTGGGGAAACCCAGCCAGATGGGCAGGAAATAAATAATAAATTATTATTAGCATCATAGAATCATAGAGTTGGAAGAGACCACAAGGGCCATCCAGTCCAACCCCCTGCCAAGCAGGAAACACCACCAAAGCATTCCTGACATATGCCTGTCAAGCCTCTGCTTAAAGACCTCCAAAGAAGGAGACTCCACCACACTCCTTGGCAGCAAATTCCACCGTCGAACAGTCGGGAAGTTCTTCCTAATATTTAGGTGGAATCTTCTTTCTTGTAGTTTGAATCCATTGCTCCATGTCTGCTTCTCTGGAGCAGCAGAAATCAACCTTTCTCTCTCCTCTGTATGACATCCTTTTATATATTTGAACATGGCTATCATATCACCCCTTAACCTTCTCTTCTCCAGGCTAAACATACCCAACTCCAGGCCTTATTATAGCAGAACTGCTCACAAAGTAGCCAAGACTGTTGCAGGCATCAGGAAGAACAAACAAATCATTTACAGGCGCACACACAAAATCCCACAAAAGGTAAAAGAGACTTAGCACTAAAAAAAAATCTGAAGTACAACAAAGGACAACTGCAAACAAAACCTTTCAAGTGTATTACAAAATGCAATATACAAATGTGACACTAGATAGCGAAGGTGAGCTGTGGCAAATTCAATATTTATTTTTCATAACTTTTTTTTAAAAAGCATTTTCACAGCATTTTCTATATGTGTGTAGATTCCACCAAAGTGCTAAAGAGGTAGGGATGTGGGTAAACTCCCCCAGAGTTGAGATGGACTTGGCCAAGGTCGCCCAGGACCTTCATGGCTGAGTGGTAAGTTGAGCCCTGGTCTCCCAACTCCTAGTCTAGCACTCTAATCACTACACTGGGGGCTGTGCAGAGAGAGCATATATCTCTCTTTCTCCCTCTCTCATTCTTGCTCCTCTTCCTCCTCCTCCTGTGTAGCATTTTGAAATATGTCTTGAGAACAGGACTGTACTGTCTGCGTCCAAAGACCTGCTAAAGGTAAAGGTAAAGGGACCCCTGACCATTAGGTCCAGTCACAGATGACTCTGGGGTTGCAACACTCATCTCGCTTTACTGGCCGAGGGAGCCGGCATACAGCTTCCGGATCATGTGGCCAGCATGACAAAGCCGCTTCTGGAGAACCAGAGCAGCGCACAGAAACACCATTTACCTTCCCACCAGAACGGTACCTATTTATCTACTTGCACTTTGAGGTGCTTTCGAACTGCTAGGTGGGCAGGAGCTGGGACCAAAGAACGGGAGCTCACCCCGTCACGGGGATTCAAACCGCCGACCTTCTGATCGGCAAGCCCTAGGCTCTGTGGTTTAACCCACAGTGCCACCCGCATCCCACAAAGACCTGCTACCACAGAGCAAATAACCCGTCAGATTATAGTAACACTTTTTAAAAGAAATCAACAATTACTGAAACATAAGTGTTTTAAATTCATCGTTTGTTCATTGAACACAATTTGCATACTGCTTGATTGTAAGAGAACCTCTAAGTGGTTTCAGAATCAAACCCGCTTGTCAAAAACCCTGTTCAGCAGAGAATGAAAATGCACCACACTGGTTATTTGAGTATGACAGGCCCATGGGGGAATGGATGATAGGGAAACTGTGCGGTTAGGACGGTTTTTTGCCACTTATTTGGAACAACCTACACAACTGTCTCGCGGCTTTGCCGCTAGTGAGTAATGCAGTTATCTTAGAGCCATGCCAGTAAAACCCTTATTTCAGACCACATTATTCTGCATATGCCACATACAGGAAAAGCTGCAGAATAAAACTATTTTCCAAGTGGTTTTTTGAGTACTTTTATTGGGCCTATTTTTATGCGTCCCATGGTTGTTGTTTTTATTTTATTTTTTTAAAAAGCCACTCATCTTATTTGCCATATGTTGGGCTCAGAAAGAAAGTCTCAAAACTCACTTCAAATAAGATTTCCTATGGTTAAAAAGTTAAAAACCGTCATAAGTCTGAAATTCCATTTCAGTGGGCTTTCCAAGCATAGGAGGAAGTGGTGCATGTAACAGCAGAAACTTGGGAAACCTCTTTTCTTGAACAAAGTAAATCTCCTACGTCTTGAGCCACTAGGTGCAAGAGACCGACATAGGTTTTAAATCAATGTAGACTCTCAAGGCTAGTCACATTTATTTTGGCATGGCTGGATTAAACGGGCATGAGCAAAGACCAATATTTCTGCAAAAATTCCCCTTGCCACTTCCTGGGGTTTTTATGGAACCAAACAACTCAGGTGCTTCGGAACTCGCCTTCTGTTGCTACGGGGCTGTGGGTCTTCACTATTTGACCCCCCCCCCCGGGTCGGGATTATTAAAGTAGTTCTCTAGGTTCTCTGGGTCACCCTCCAAAATTAGAAAATCCAAATAACAAAACACACACACACACACACACACACACACACACCCCAAAACACACAACGCCCAAATCATACAATACCCACCAAAATAAATGACAACCCCCAAAATAAAACTAAACAATAATAACTTCTGCTTCTCATGTTCTTATTTCAAAAAAATTGTAATCTAAATATATAAAAATGTTCACGATGCGTGCGCAGGGGCCAATGTATGGTGATACAGGGGGGAGGGGACAACACTCCCCGGGGAAAACAGAGGGAAGAGTGTCCTGCCGAAACACAGGGATGAGCCAGGGGGTTGGAGGGAGGAGAGGTGGGATACGTCATGGATTGGGACAGGGTGGGGGAAATCACAGGGATGACCCACAGCAACATGTGGCCGGGCCAGCTAGTTTGATATAAATACAGTGCTTTTAAAATAACTGCACTAATGCACTAAGGGCAGTGTAGCAACTCTTTCAGACCTGTTACAGAACTTTGGTCCCATTATTATAATTCATAGCTGCCAAGTTCTCCCTTTTTAAAAAGGAAATTCCCTTATGCTGAATAGACTTCCTCGCGAGAAAAGGGAAAACTTGGCAGCTATGCTATAATTATAATTAAGATTATGATTATTAATTGAATTTATATGCCGCCCTATACCCGGAGGTTTTGAGGCAGTTCACATAAAAAGATCACAGTATATAAAATAAAAATAAAAGCAATAATCCAATAATACCCCCCTCGCCTCAAAAGAGCCACATTTTAAAAGGGTATGTCATGCCTGTGTGGACAACTAATCACATCAAGTAACAAGGCAGACCCTCACTTCTGCATCATCCATCCAATCCAGTATTTAACCTCCAACCCTTCTATATGATTATGTTCCCGGTCTCTGGCCTTCGTGGTTCTCGTTCTCCTGGACACCCACCTTGACTGCTGCCTGTTCACAATCATACCTCTTGCCTACAAGCCTTCCTTTGTACCTGCGTCAGAACTGGACCCCACGGCAGCCTTGCCTCAATCACTAAGCTATGGATGTCAGTTTTGACTGTCTCAAGCAGGTGTGGATAACCTCAGATTCCTCCAGACATTTTTCTCCCACTCCCGCCAGCCCCAGTAAAAGATGGTCCGGGATGATGGGATCTGTAGTCCAGCAACTTCTAAGGTCTAAACTCCCCACCCGCATCTTATGCAATGGTTCTGAAAAATTATGTGTCTTTTTATTTATTATGAGAGAAATATATGGAGTGGGGGGGGAGAGGTCCATGAAGAGCCTCTGTACAATCTAACCTGATCTGCAAGGTCAATGGAAATGTGTTTAAAACATAAGCAATTTTTTTTCAATTAAAAAACTCAAAACATAGAGGCTAAAAATAAATTGCTTTTGAAAAAAAGGGTTCCTGTAATTTTAAGTTTAAAATATGAGCCTGAGTAATCAAGGAAAGTATTTTTACTGCCCAGTCAATATTTTTCCTGGAAGCTTCAATAAATAGACTTTCTTTAGATCTTGAGTGTGTGTGTGCCTAATGGTCTTAGGTGTCTTATACCACAGAAAATTTTATCCTCAAGATATAGAGTAAACAGGAACTCTGTGGTTACGTAGTTCCTGGAGAGGGGGAGCGGGGAGGCAAAAAGAGAAGGCCTGGTTCCCTTGCTCTACAGAAAATGTATTCCGATTTTATGAGCTATTCGCCCTCCTAGCCCAAGCCTGTTATGACATCCTTTGTTTCTATTTCTTTTGCTATTTATTTCGCTTTTCAGACCTTATGTTACTTTTCTCCTATCACGAGTATTGTGTCTTTCACCTCACTTTCATGTGTTTTCTGGAAAAGCACAAGGAGAGCTTATTTCACTACCTTTCTGTTTATTTATTTTCTTTTCTGAATCAGCAACTTGTAGAGGCCATGAACCATCTAAGATTGAGCTATCTAAGACTGAAGGGAGGTGAGTGGCTGAGGGGAAGATTTTTTGTGTGCTTAGATATAGAGGCTTCCTCAAGCTTCAGTGTGACAATTGCTCAGTCAGTAGAGACTCTTAAACTCAGGGTCATGGGTTCAAACCCCACGTTGGGCAAAAATATTCCTGCATTGCATGGGGTTGGACTAGATGACCCTCACAGACCCTTCCAACTCTACAATTCTATGAAACCATTAAAGATAGGTGCCAACTCCTAGGGGTTGAGGCAATTTTGTCCGCCCGCCCCCACCCCACGATGCATTTTTTTAGGCCACTTTTGGGTTCATGGCTTCAAACACGCATGAATGAGGAGTTGCCTATAACAATAATAATAGCAGGAAGGAATATTGCTTGCAAAATGGATATATTAAGAAAAAAATACTTAGAACAAACATGCACAAGAAATGTGCAAAAAAATACTGATTGATTTTCATGGTGAACTGAAGACTGAAAAAAATGAGAAAGTTAAGTGAAACAAAAATAAAAATAAAAATGAAGAGAATCGTTCATCCTAGTCTCAAACTATCAACATTGCCTTCTTGCCAATATCTCTAGAAATTCCAGAAACAACTCCAGACAAGCTATCAACTTTCCACACCATTGATATGTACTAAGGTGATTCTCTTGATGAGAAAATAATATATATACACTATAGCATGTCTATAGTCTCAAATCCCTTTCTTGTACCCCTGACATCTTATTAATTTTTTTTGTACAAGAAAAGCAGATGTTTCCTTGTGGTTCTACTTCTCCATACGTGTCTGTTAAAATGTCATTGGCTGTTGAGAGACACAACTAGTTCCTGGAGAGCAGAAATGGCTGTGGGAAGAGAAGTACTTGGCACTGGAAGATGAATTTTGAGGATCCGTAGTCCATCGGCAGCTCAAAGTTCACAGTGGATGTCTTCAGAAGTGTCCCAGGGTGACTTGGGCCTAGAGTAGAAAGTGCATGAATTCTAAGGAAACTGAACTTTCGAATAAATGTTCTGGGTATTATTAGATTCTCAAGGCTATAGTGGCCAAGACATATAAATTCTCAGAATGCTCTCTCCAATTTCTAGATTTATTCTTTTTGGAGAGGAGTCATAATTGTGTGGGGAACTCATGTGGGAGGCCAGTGTAAAGAATGCATGGGTGGGAGGGAATTCTTTTTCAGACAAAAAAAGAAAGAAAGAGAGGAAATGTGTGACACTGGAGTACTACGAGATTCTCATCCACACTGTTCATGTAAAAGAGGGTGTTGAATGTTAACTAAGGCTGTGTTTCCCCACCAATGTTTTCCACCTTTCATTCTACCTTTGTGCTAGAATCTAGGAAAGACTAAGAAAGCAAGGGACATTTTTAACGATACAAGAATCTTTATTTTAAAAGGGAACTTCCTCGGGTTCCCCCTTCCAGCGGCTCATTGCGAATCATTTTCGGCAAATTCTATATCTTAATTTCCTTAACCTAATTACATCTTATATTTCTTAATTTATAGCCTATTATACCATACTACACCTTGTCCAAAATAAACTTCAACTTATTTTTCAAACCTGCAACTTCACAATTACTTATAATTCTCTTCCTACATCAATTCTACAATATTTTTTAAAATAAATTCTAAACTTCTTCCATTCCTCTTCCACCGTCTCTTCTCCCTGGTCACGTAGTCTCCCGGTCAGTTCAGCAAGTTCCATATAGTCCAACATTTTCATTTGCCATTCTTCCACCGTTGGCATCTTCTGTGTTTTCCAGTTCTTTGCTATCAATATTCTAGCTGCGGTTGTGGCATATAAAAACAAATTCACATCTTTCTTAGGTATTTCTTTTCCTATTATACCCAATAGGAAGGATTCTGGTTTCTTAATAAAAGTGTTTTTCAACACTTTTTTCAGCTCATTATAAATCTTTTCCCAGAATTCCTTAACTAGAGGGCAGGTCCACCACATATGATAAAATGTTCCTTCCACCTTCTTACATTTCCAACATTTATTATCTTGGTTATGGTAAATCTTAGCAAGATTTACTGGTGTCAGGTACCATCTATACATCATTTTCATAATATTTTCTCTTAGAATAGTACACGCTGAAAATTTCATATTCTTTTTCCATAACCCATACAGAACAACAAAATTGAACATCTACATAAAACTTACACAACCATCAGCATAATTACCACCTTAAAAAAAACTCTAATACCCCTCCTGATTTACCCCCTAAAACTCTGATGACCCATGACTGAATACAGACCCTCCCTCACAGACTGCCTTTCACTGCATTCAAAACCGAAATGGCTCTTGGATAGAAGCTATTTCTCAGGCAGCTAGTCCTGGTCTTTATGACCCTGTACCTTCTTCCAGAAGACTCAACTGAGAGACCACTTTCCATTCAAGCTGGTTGTTACAAGCAGTAGCGCTCAGCAGGGCTGCACTTGCGGGGCTGCATTGCTCTACCATCTGCCCAATGCCATGTGTCACTGCCGCTTACTGATGGCATTAAGGTAGCAGGACCTCACTGCAGAGTCAGGAGTCTGGGATTGGCTCTGTCACTGCATCCGCACCACGCTGAGCTTCTGCCGGTAAGCGGCAGTGATGCAAGGTATTGGGAACACAGAGCAATACAGCCCCACCTATGCAGCCCCACCAACCACCATGGGTTCAAGACGTACTACATAACTTTTTTTTTTTTTTTTGCTTGGGTTTCCTTATTTCCTTCTTCCCTCCCCATGCCCTTTCTTCATGCAATTTATATCATGACTTTAATATGGTGGGCCTGACTTCTGTATTGTAAGTCTGGCTTGTTTTTAATCTCTGCACATAGTTTAGTACAGTTAAGGCACATCATATATTTAACTTATATGCAGAATTCATCATCTGAAAGGCTGGACTGGATGAATCCCAAGCCGGAATTAAGATCGCCGGAAGAAATATCAACAACCTCAGATATGCTGATGACACAACCTTGATGGCAGAAAGTGAGGAGGAATTAAAGAACATTTTAATGAGGGTGAGAGAGGAGAGCGCAAAATATGGTCTGAAGCTCAACATCAAAAAAAACTAAGATCATGGCCACTGGTCCCATCACGTCCTGGCAAATAGAAGGGGAAGAAATGGAGGCAGTGAGAGATTTTACTTCCTTGGGCTCCATGATCACTGCAGATGGTGACAGCAGTCACGAAATTAAAAGACACCTGCTTCTTGGGAGAAAAGCAATGACAAACCTAGACAGCATCTTAAAAAGCAGAGACATCACCTTGTTGACAAAAGTCTGTATATTTAAAGCTATGGTTTTCCCAGTAGTGATGTATGGAAGTGAGAGCTGGACCATAAAGAAGGCTGAACACCAAAGAATTGATGCCTTTGAATTTTGGTGCTGGAGTAGACTCTTGAGAGTCCCATGGACTGCAAGAAGATCAAACCTATCCATTCTGAAGGAAATCAGCCTTGAGTGCTCACTGGAAGGACAGATCCTGAAGCTGAGGCTCCAATACTTTGGCCACCTCGTGAGAAGAGAAGACTCGCTGGAAAAGACCCTGATGTTGGGAAAGGTTGAGGGCACTAGGAGAAGGGGACGACAGAGGACAAGATGGTTGGACAGTGTTCTCGAAGCTACCAACATGAGTCTGACCAAACTGCGGGAGGCAGTGGAAGACAGGAGTGCCTGGCGTGCTCTGGTCCATGGGGTCATGAAGAGTTGGACACGACTAAATGACTAAACAACAACAACAACAAGAACAACAAGGCACATCATAAGTGATAAACAACCAATGGGAGCTGCAACAAAAATGCAAAGTGCTCCTACTGAGGACCCCAGCAGCAGCCAGCCATTTTCAAGGATACTCTATTCACTTTCCCCTACTCTCCTCTGACAATCTTTTTCCCCCTCCTTTTTTTAAAAAAAGTTCTGCAAACCCTGAGGCTCTCCCGAGCCTACCAATATCTTTCTCATGTGCATGATTGGTGCTATTTTGGCTCCACAAGGATCTTCACTTGGAGAATGAGTTGGCTGTTGATACAGAGAAAGAGGGGGAATGATAGTTACATGGACACGTACGAGGCGTCTCTACACATGCACAAGTGTTTGCGTTAAAAAAAAGTGTACATGTTGGCTTGTACAGCTCAGCTATTTGTGCACCCAGACTGTCCGCTGAATGCAAGAAGTCATGTGAATGGTCCTTCTTATACTGGGTATAAACAGTGGGGATTGACAGTCACCTTAAAAGCCTTCTTCTGGCGCAGTAATATTGGAAACAGGATGCAAGTTGGACCTTTGGTCCAGTTCAGGAAGACAGTCCTCACATAGGCTCTTGCACTGCCGTTCAGAATGACCTGGTTTGCTAGAATTCAAGGGCTGTTGACATTGAGCATCTCTAAGCAACCGTAGTTGTAGCTGTTTATAAAATGGGCTTCATGTTCCAAGTGAGAAGAAATTGTGCCACACCAAACAGCCAAACATTTTGACGAGGTATTAATTGCTGCAGCCCCCTGTTTATCCAAGCATATTTAAAAATGAAATTGCATCCCTTGTGCCAGAGGTAGGGAATTATTATTATTATTATTATTATTATTATTATTATTATTATTATTATTATTATCTTCTTGTATTCCATTTAGATTTTTGTTAGCAGCAGAGGGCAGCACCCCATCCTAGAATCAGGGCGTCATCTTGACCCACTGCCACTACTTTTAAGCAAAGGCACCATATCTACCTTTGGCAAAGACTCTGGATTGTATCCCGTGTTGGTCATACTCAGAGCAGACCTATTGAAAGTTATCAACATGCCTAACTTTGTTCTCTTGATTTCGGTGGGTCTGCTCTGAGGAAAACTTATTTGGAGGAAACCCTCTCCCTTGCACTCCTCCTCACAATTTTCATTTCTGGACAGATTGAGTTAAGAAAATAGGTTATAATCAGCCAAACCCGTTTGCTTACTTGGGACATTAAGTACTTTGCTACTCAACTGCCAGCTATAATTCGGTGTGTTTTTAAAATAGTAATGCTTTTTCAGAGTGCACTCAAATTTTCAACATGGAGTATCAAAGTATTTCAGTGGCACTGAAAGCGGTGGGCAAAGTCCAAGAGTTTCAGAATTAATTTGCATTTAACTCAGATAAGTACCTCAAGATTTAAATGCTTATTTGGAGCTTATCTAAACAAGTTGGATCTCGTCAGTCAGCACATATGATTGGATTTCTCACAACATGAAAGCTGCCTTGTGGGGCATCCAGTACTTCTCATTACTGTTTTGTTACTGTCTCGGTATTTTGGCCTTTCTCTATTCATGTCTCAGTATTTTGGCGGCTTTTGTTCCTGTCTAGGTATTTTGGCCTCTTTTGACTTCTAACCCAGCTGGAAACGAAAATGTAGAGAGAGGCATATGGAAATGCTGAAAAATAATAATTAAAAAAATTATATTGGAGGGACTCTTTAAGGGCTCATGTAAAAGCACCAAGGTAACAATCTTAAAATCGGTGGTGCAACTAAGGTATTGTTGTTGTGCTGCAATCCTAAAGGGGGGGAAGGACCCATCACCTCATCCTACACCCTGCCAGACTGTGCCGGTAGCATGAGAGTGAGAGTGCAGGAATCTCCTGTATTCCTCTGTCCATTTCTGGGCTTCACATCCTTCCCTCCCCCTTCCATTTTCCCTCTAAATGTTTCCAATTGAGCTTGCAATAGGAAGAAGAGGTTTAGGTTTAGACTTGCTCAAAAGGGTATCTAAATTGCCCCCTGTTCTGGGGAACATGACAGGAGACCAGGAGGAAGGCTGAGGAACATTCTCAGAATGGCCCCTTATTGGCCCTGCTGTGTGGTATGAATGTGGTCTCTCTCGCTCTCTTAAACATTGGAATTCTGTGTCTGACGTCGGATAGAGGGGCCCAATCCATTCTAACGTATCGCCGCTGAGATGACTTCCCAGAGACCACAAGATTGCATCCTTAGACTCTGGACATAATGGTCTTTAGATGGTAATGTGTATTACTTCGTTTACTTTTAAATGTTTTTAGCGAACCATGCTGCCTTTGGGGATCCTGCTGTTTATTTTGCTGAGTAGGGCTCAGGACATCTGCCCTGAAGGCACCACTGCTTAAAATGAGCAAATACATAATTACGTTTCATTATTCTGATTTTAGTCACTGCAAGGCGCTACTCAGTTCCACTTGCAGGCATCAGGTGGATCTTGACAACAGATGAGAGTGATTTGACTTGTATTACCAGTTGCTTTCCAAGTGATTGCTACGGGACAGTAAAATATATTTAAAAACAGGGGGGGGGTCAAGAGTTCCTCCGTGATTTGTTTTGTTTTGTTCCTTGGGTCTAATTACTGGGTTAGAGTTTCCTTGCCACAAATGTTATTTCTTTTTTCTTGCTGGCCCAAAGCAGCCGTGATTTCACATCCAGCATGTCTGAGGAGATTCTAATGAAATCTAAACAATGTCTGCCCTGGTTCTTTGTGAAGAGGAATTACTTGTGTGCTGAACCCCTGAGCTAACAGGCACGAACTCTTCCTTACAGACTTGCAAATGATACCCAAACAAAACTTTCCCGAGCCCTGTCGGCCTGGGTCCGCAATCCCACTCACCGCAGTTGGGCCAAAGTGTCCATTGTCCAGTGAATGATAGCACCACAACTCTGAAATGGCATGGGGACAGACAACCATTTTAAGCATCCTTCCCCAGTCCTATGCCCTACAGATAATTATGGACCACAACAACCATCAGCACTAGCCAGCATCCCTCCAGATGTTTTACTCCCTGTAGCTGATATGAGCTGTCACCCAAAACATCTGGAGGGCAACAGATCAGGGAAGAATGCATGATAGTAACCGAGAGCTAGAATGCTATACATGATATGAACATATGAAATGGACTAAATTTAGCCACGGTCTTGGTGAACCTTCTGTGGGATTTTGTGGGTTTTTGTTTAACACACACAAAATTCAGCCACTGAAATGTAATATCAGTGTAGGTGTTATCTTAACTCTTTCTGCTTGTTTCCACTGAAAATTGCTTCTCCTCAGCTGCTTTTACTCCCACTGGCAGTACCAGATCTTGCTTTTAGGGAACTAAAGTATAAAACACAGATCAAGGCAAACAGGAAAATACTAAGTATGGAGGACAATTAACCAACTTAATTAGCACCTCTCAAATGGATACGCAGGTTGGAATTGGAATTGTCCTTCAGGTTTCATACTTCTCAGAATTTTGCAATGCAGTTAGCATCTCAAAATAAGAACAACCCAAAATGCATTGAATCGTGGTGCGGGAAGAAGCAACTCCAAAAATTGGGTGGCATTCAACTAAGTTGTGTGCATGAAACAAGGTCTGCCCACACAGCATGACTTAGCCTTCACCTCCTCCTTCCTTGTACCCCCCCCCCACTCAGGAGAGTTTGGGGAACCCCCATAACAAGTTTAGGGACCTCATAGGGGGTGGGAGGAGGCCACACTGTGCAAGCAGACCTCATTTCATGTGGGCATACTCTACTTAGCACTACGTTGAATTCCATCCATTATATTCTGTATTTCAGTTTGAGAGAGAGAGAGAGAGAGAGAGAGAGAGAGAGAGAGAGAGAGAGAGAGAGAGAGAGAGAGAGAACGCAGAGGAGCAGGGCCAGAAAATAAAGAGAGGGGGAGGGAGGGAGGGAGGGAGGGAGGGAGGGAGGGAGGGAGGGAGGAAGGAAGGAAGGAAGGAAGGAAGGAAGGAAGGAAGGAAGGAAGGAAGGAAGGAAGGAAGGAAGGAAGGAAGGAAGGAAGGCAAATGCAGAAGGAAAGAATTGAGGCACAGCATAATCATTTGTGAATTATTAGACCTTTATTTATTACTTTATTTTCTTATATTTACCCAAGGTACTATGCATGTCATTCCACAAGGGAAATGTAACTTCCAACCATTCCCTGCAGCAATGGGATCTAGCATGCAGCTTAGGTATGAAAGGAAGACCGGGGTAATTGGGAAAGTGAGGATCGACGTCACTTCTTTGAAAAAAGAAGCAGCGTTGGGTCACAATTCTCCATCTATGTATCTGGGCCAGGGAGACTCTTATCTGGCAAGAGAGTGGCTGCAGTGAAAATGGGAATGGTGGTGGAGATATTTTGCGTGGGATTTAGCAAGGTCTAGGGTTACGTCTTGAAAATGCAACACTCTCCTAAGTTGCAGATGTGAAAATGGGTCTGTTGAGGAACAGAACTATTTTTCATTTGGACAGATTTCTACTATGCAATACATGTAGTTATATTCCCAACCTATGTCGCAGTACATAAAAAACAAAAACAAAATCCTGACTGTTCCCATGAGGCTTGTCTGGTTTTATGACACATCATATTGAGTAGTATTTATTGCTCTTTCTGTCTGACTCTTTCCGCAATGCTCACCCATCTTTGAATCACCAAAATGCAGAAGGAAGGAGCTGTGATTCAAGTGAAAATCTGAGCAAGCAAACTGGTTTGGCTTTCGCACAATGGAAAGTTCATCCTGCAGCCAGAGGTGATTACTCCACTCTGATCATAATTTTACTTGGATCATGACAAACAGATAATCTGGGTTGGTTTTAGGCCATTTTAATTTAGGCACTTTGCAACAAGTAAGGTGGTTTAAACCTCTTTCTCCTCCTCGCTGCCGTTTGCTGCAAGCGGTGATTTATCACGATTAATGATAGAGAAAAGTATCTGTCTGGAGAACATTTCATGCGAGCAGGCGCCAAGCATAACACCAGACTAATACCGAATTAATTGCCTGGATTTCCTAAACTAATTATGGGCAAAATATCTACAGATTTTCATATGCTCCTTCTGTTAACTCCGCTATGAATGGATTATTTATTTACCGACTTATTTACGCAGTCAAGTCAGTGGGTCAAGAAGCAAGCTACGTTATCCTAACAGCTTGGGGCTCATCACAGCCTGGAACCTTTGTCCAAGGTGTCTGTTTGGAAGCTATGTGGAAGAGGAACCCCATTTAAACGTGACACCAAGTGCATAGGTGGGGGCAGAGAACGTACATGTGTGGCTTTCCACCTGCCTGGCTGGCGTTTAAACCAGTCCTCTCTGCAGCAGTCACATGCCAGGGATATGTGGTCCAGGCAGGTGTTGCGTTGGCATGCTAATACTGCATGCTTTGTGGCTAAGAGCCCAGTTCTGACATGAGGCTGCGTGCATGGAACGCATAGTTCATTGCTCAATGCAGTGAACTGGAAAGGCTGCCTGGCTATCTTCTTATTATGAAAGCTCTCAGGTGAGAACTGGGGAGGGTCTGTCATTTTCTGTGAGGGCTGGGAATGAGAGCTACTTTTGGATAGAGAGAAGATTCTGCATTTGTCTACTGTTTTTGTATTTCCAATACCTTGCGGTTGATTTTCTCCTATTTTATGTTGTTGCCGTTATGAGAAGCTGTATTTAATTTTGTATTTCTTATTATCACAACTGTATTTTTAGGACTGTTAAAAAATTATATTGTATGGTATTATGTTATGTATCGGTATTTGTGTTCTTTGTTGTAAACCACTTCTACCGTGTTTCTCACATTTTAAGACAACGTCTTATAACTTTTTTCTCTCAAAAAAAACACTGGGTGGCTCATTTTCAGGGAATGTCTTATTTTTATTACGTCAGGAGCAGTGCCCCTCTTGCTCCCTGGCTCCCTGCGGGGCAGGACTCTTGACTGAAAGAAAAGGACGGGCAACAGCCACCACCGAGCCCCACCTGGGAGGAGAGAGAGAGCAGCCCTTCGGAGGAGCTCCCTCCCTCCCTCGCGAACATCCCAGGGCCGGGGAGAGAGGGCTGGGCCAGGGACGCACACACCTCCCTTCCCTCAGACTCCCTCTCACGGAGCTTGGTGGTGGCTGTTGCCCGTCCTTTTCTTTCAGTCAAGAGTCCTGCCCCACAGGGAGCCAGGGAGCAAGAGGGGCACTGCTCCTGACGTAATAAAAATAAGACATTCCCTGAAAATAAGCCACCCAGTGTTTTTTTTTGAGAAAAAAAAAGTTATAAGACGGTGTCTTAAAATGTGAGGAACACGGTAGTTGTGTTAGCTGCTCAGAAGAAATCCCCTTTCATCTTCTGTTCACGTAAACCAGTTTTAGGGGTTTCTCCAACCCTGTGGAGCAGATCTGGGGAGTGCAGAAGGGCATGTGAAGAGAGGAGAAGGAAAGGAATTTATGTTGTGCAAAAAGAAATCCTTGCACTAATGGAACTACTTTGATGGATACAGTCGTAAATATTTAAGTAGAATGCTATGAATTTCCACCTCAAGGAGACATATGCATAGCAACAACCTTTTTGATCTTTTAGGCACCCATTATTTTAAGTACATATTAAATTTCTGGAACATTTTAGACGTTCTGACTTTTAATTATTATTTTCTTTCTTTCTTTCTGGAGGGGAAATTCTTATGACCATCTTGCTGCTTCTTTATAATTTTTGTACACTACCTTGAAATCCTCACATTAAAAAGTGCTCTATGAATGCTCCAAATGAATAAACAAAATCATACTGGCGGCCAGGGACTTGTGTCTCCCAGGCCAATCATTAGAGTACCCTGTTACTCAAGAGATTGCCAACGTGGCGGCCACCAAGCAGCAGCCTTGCCCAAAAGTTAAGTTGGGCACACAATCCACGTGCGACGAGCAAAAGTGTTTTTCTTTCATCTCATGGAAGCTTGAGAATTCTGCTGTGGTCATCCCTGGCAAACCAGTTGCTCGTCCCAAATTTTCCCTCTTTCGTAACTGGAATTTGAATCCACTTGTATCCCGCCTAGAGATCCTATTTTTACATTCCTTTAGCGACGTGAGTTATTTCTTTAGGTAATGAGCCATGTACTGTGAGCAAGAGAGAGAGAGAGACAGAAAGAGATGGAGACAGAAAAGTGAGTGTGGCGAAGACCAGGCCAGCGGCTGGCATGGGAAGGGGGGGTTGCCCCCAACCCCTTGGTATTTCAGGGCTGCTCAGAAATGTTGTGTGCGTGACCTGCTCATTCAGCCGAGGCCTCTCCAGAAGCTTTTCAAATGGATGACCCTTTCTGAACCTAATTAGGAGGTGGATGGAGGAGAGTGTACACTGGAGAATTTTAATAAAAGGAATTGAATTGCTTCTTCATCTTTGCAACCTGGGATTTAAGAGGGAATTTCACTGGCTTTGTAGCCATGTAAAATAAATAGATATTAGATGATGACAGGGAAAACAGAATTGCTGCCAAGGCTAAAAGGAGCTTGGCAAAAGAACAAAGGACGGCAACACAGTCGATCATTATTTACTATACGAACTTTTTCATAAAGCACAGGAGAGAGAGAGAGAGAGAGAGAGAGAGAGATAGGAATAATGGACCCTCACTAAAAGATGAAAAGGGTTTGCCCTAGCTTACATTTTCTGCTGACGAGAGCTAGGACGTGCCCCAGTTGTTAGAGAATCTTATTGTTCTGCTTAACTCCTCAGTAAAATTGATTACGGTGGCTAGGAAGTATTCTGTAGCATGAACTCTGTAATTTTTGAAAGAAATAACTCAAAGGATATGCAGAAAAGAGAACAAATGCCTTCATGGGCATGCATACATTACAACTCTCACCTCAAATATTTCCTTTCTAATTGAACCAGTGTGTATATCTGCAGATTGTTCCTGGCAATGTCCTGATCTAATAATTTGATGAACGTTTTTGTTTTTTTAAGAGCTTCAGTCCCCAATATCACTATTAATATAAATTATGAGCTGATAGCCAAATAATCTTGAACGTTACATCTTATATGTCTCCAGTTTGTTGCTGCTTATACAGACACACAAGCACGTTAAGCCAGTGTTATTATTCCGTGTCATGTGGGCATTTGGAATTGGGCTTGAAAGATATATTGAGTTGCCAACTTTTGAAGTGGCCCTTGTTTCTATACCCCTAAAGGCAGAAAAGTAGGCCAGGCACAGGGGCTTTTTTTGAAATATAAGTTAGCAAAACTCTCTGTAGGAGCTATCAGACGTTTTCTATCCACACGGTCTAAAAGTTGCCCCACTGAGAAAAAATGGTTTATCTTACGTACTACTTGACTGAAGGTTTGGCCCAACTTTGGGAGACATTCACTGTGAAAGAGAGGGCACCACCATCTTCCATCTTTCATATTTGGGAGCAAGTGGGGAGCAACACGAAACTGCACTCCTGTAATCTCTTTGCAGACACCTCTTTGCAAAAAGTGTGTCCTCCTCGACTGATGTCCCTTGGGAGTGGTTGATATGTGCTTAGTCACTCCAAGGCTTTTGTCATCAGAAGACTCGCGTACCTTCACAACTGTGTTCTGTAAAACCAAAAAAGAAAAGAAAAAACAGTTTTTGAGCCACGGACACACTGTCTCAGTTTTAAGGCTAAGAAAGAGAAAGAAACTCTATCCAGACTTTTGAGGAGACTCTCATGCAGGCTCTCTTAAAAGTGATATGCCCGTTACCAAACCTTTCCCCCCAGGGACCAATTGAAACTTTCTGAGGGTCTTGGCAGACCACTTAATGGTTTTGGGTTTTTTGCATATTGCAGCAATCATACTGTGTTATAGATGCTGTACAATATTTTAATGGGGGGGGGGGTTGCTTCTGTTATCGCCATCATCATTTCTTGTGCCTACACCTCTCCCCTCCTTTAAAGTCTCTTCCTCTGCCCATCACTTTGTTACAACCCCCTCACCTTCCAGACAGACACACAGACACACACACAAACACACACCGGTTATTAGGGTGATGGAGCAATCACTACACTTGCCATTCGCAGCCACTGATCCCACCGTTTTTCACAGAAATGCCATGGAGCAAAGTTTGTGGACCACTGGTGGTCCATGAAGCACAATTTGGGAAGCCTTGCAATATGCATTTCCCACTTGCAGCCACCATTACAGTGAGAAAACACACAGCATGTTGGAAAGGGTTAGGTAGATACCACCATGGCTTGCCTAAGGCCAGTGTGAGTTTATGAATGAGGCCAAAGATGTCCCATCTCCACTGCACCAACTTTTAAATAGTAGTATTACAGTACTTGCAAGGATGGTTTCTCTGTTGGAAGCCATATGCCAGGATTCGTAACTTGGAAACCTGGGTGCTCTTGTTTCGTGCCAACGCAGGACATTGGATCCTGTCTGTGATCTAAGCCTGTGGCCCTTGCAACTTAAGAGTGGAATTTGCTACCAAGGAGTGTGGTGGAGTCTCCTTCTTTGGAGGTCTTTAAGCAGAGGCTTGACAGGCATATGTCAAGAGTGCTTTGATGGTGTTTCCTGCTTGGCAGGGGGTTGGACTGGATGGCCCTTGTGGTCTCTTCCAACTCTATGATTCTATGATGAAGCTTGTGGCTTATGATTCAAGGGGCGGGGTGGCCATTACAAATTTCCTATCTGTTTCTTTTCCAGAAGCTTAGGAACATAGGAAGCTGGCTTCTATTGAGTCAGGCCAGTAGTCTACCTAGCTCAGTAATGTCTACATGGACTGGCAGCAGTCCTCTCTCAGCTCTATCTGGAGCTGCCAGGGATTGAACTTGGGGTGCATGCAAGCAAATGCTCTGCTGTTGAGCTGTTTCCTGCTGTGGAACTCCCAAACCACTTTGCAAACTCAGAAGCCACTCTATTTTCCTGAAAATTCTCCATTATTGGTTGGAAGTGAATTCAAGGCGCCTTCGAAAACCATACAGTATTGTGTATATGAAAGTGACTTTGCTCAAATTTCTAGAAGTAAAATGTTTTACTGCAGTTCTGGCTTCTTCCTGCACACACATCAAATCCTCTCCTCTCACATTATAGCCGCAGAGTTATGGGGCATCATTTTGAAAACAAGGATTAATGTTCCCAGGCAACTCCCCCAACCGCTGTTCATATAAACGGGCTATTAAGAGGGATCTCTTCGTATTACATTGCAAGCTGTGATTTTCAGCAGCACTAGCGATATCTCTTGATGTAATGGGCCCTGCAAGGCAGGAGGGCTTAAGTAGTGTTTGGAGACAGGAAGGTATTGACCTGACCTAAACACAGTAGTTGAATTGTTCAGAGAACATTGATTCATAGTTTTACAAAGGCTTGACTATTCCTATTCTCCAGGGTGATTATACACCTGACAAATGGCAAGAGCAACATGGCTGTACCTCAGAGAGTTCTTTTATTTTAGCACACACCAGCATTAACTCTGATAGCCCCTCTCTTTGCTATTTGGATAGCTGTCTGGTAGTTAAGTGAGAGCACTGTGTTTCCTGATAGCTCACATGCAGGTGGCCCAAGACTCAATCTCAACAAGTTGAGGGGAAATAAATCTCTTGGGAGGAGAGATAATATTTCATGCCTAGCGAGAAAACGTCACTTTATTACAACTAAGAAAATCTTGCTTATGACAATCAAAAGGTTTCATGGGGGTAAATGACTGGTCTGGGTTGCGGGTCATATCTGGTATTAGACTTCCTCATCTGACTTAAATTGCTGGTATCTTATTTTGCATCAATGAGACTCTTATTAAGGCTGGGGGGAGAGTTTCGATTCAGATTCCATTAAAAAAACCTACCCAATTCACAGTTTCTGAAAAAATACACAAACTGAAACACAGCTATTCTTCAAAATTCTTACTTCTCATAATTTTTCAATGCAGTTCTACAGCCAAGTATTATGTACTAGGGTAAAATATGCATTAAAATGCATATGTGAGTGAGAATATGGGTGCTGGAGGAGACTCTTGAGAGTCCCATGGACTGCAAGAAGATCAAACCTATCCATTCTTAAGGAAATCAGCCCTGAGTGCTCCCTGGAAGGACGGATCGTGAAGCTGAGGCTCCAATACTTTGGCCACCTCATGAGAAGAGAAGAATCCTTGGAAAAGACCCTGATGTTGGGAAAGATTGAGGGCACTAGGAGAAGGGGACGACAGAGGACAAGATGGTTGGACAGTGTTCTCGAAGCTACGAACATGAGTTTGACCAAACTGCGGGAGGCAGTGCAAGACAGGAGTGCCTGGCGTGCTATGGTCCATGGGGTCACGAAGAGTCGGACACGACTAAACGACTAAACAACAACAACAACAATGAGTGAGAATGAATATTATACCTACAAAAGAAGATTGGATATGCAAACTAAATGAATTCGTATAATTGGCAACGTTAACAGCAGCCATAAGACATCAGACAAATAAAAAACTAAAATCAGAATGGCAATGTTTTAATATTATATGAAAAAACACTTTTCTAAAGAGAGTATGTCCTGCCAACCTAGCAGTTCGAAAGCACGTCAAAGTGCAAGTAGATAAATAGGTACTGCTCTTTCAGGAAGGTAAACGGCATTTCCGTGTGCTGCTCTGGTTCGCCAGAAGCGGCTTAGTCATGCTGACCACAAACACCAGCTCCCTCGGCCTATTGAGCAAGATGAGCGCCGCAACCCCAGAGTCGTCTGTGACTGGACCTAACGGTCAGGGGTACCTTTACCTTTACCTTTTTAAAGAGAATATGTTGATATGCATGGACTAGGTATGTAAAATATGAATGAAAATAATAAATAGTAAGGTGTCATAGGTGTCGCGTTGCAGCTACTCTAGAGTAACGACTCTCCAGAATGTTGCCTTTTCATGCTTTTATTGTGCAAACTATTTACAGTGCTGAAGCTGTACAAGATACATGTTCTCAGTCTGGGTCAGAACCCTGGAATGGCGATTCCCGCGTTTTTTTCCAACAAAGAAGTCTGGGAATCCCAAATCTCCTCCCCCGTTTCTTTTTGCGCAATTCCGGAACTGGAGGGAAAGGTCTTCTTGCCGTGTTTTCCTTCCTCCCCCTTTCCCTCTCCCTTCCTTCCTCTCCCAAGCAGAGCAGGGGCTCTGCTACCCTGCCAGAGCCATGCCCTCTACTTCCTGCTTCCCCGCTGGACTCTTCCCCCTCCCCGCTCCCGCTGGTACTCGGGGAAGAACTGGTTCTCAAGATGGGAGGGGGTTGTCTGTAGCCCCTGTCCCTCACATAAGGAATATATGAGAAGTAATATATAAAAGATGCAATGATAGATGAATTTCTAGGACTTAAGGATGCCGAGTTGCGGTGCAGGGAAGTCACAGGGGTGTTACGGGTGGTGGTAGTTAGGGTATGTATGAATTGTGTGTTCTTTCTTTGCCTGTTTTCTGAATTTTCATTAGACCTTTTTTTAAAAAGTCACCAACTGATATGGAAAGGTGGAGAACTGAACTTAAGATTGGAAAAATGAGAAACTGAAATTGACAGATCCTCATATCCCTTGCCTGTTTCAGAGGTCAAATAGAAGAAAATCTTGCCAGAATTTCTAATTCTGGTGTAATATATGAAGTGCAGATTCACACATCTCACCCATGAGAAAATCTGTGAAGTTTAAATTACCTCTGAAGTTTACAGACTTCACTTTGAGTGTGGTCAGTGATAGTTCACAATTGATATTCATCAGAAGAAGGGACCCCAAAGTGCAATTATCGCTTCTGTCCTCAAATCTGAATCAGTTTATAGACCGGTTATAATTCAAATCCCAGGCTTCTGTGGATGAGCTTTAGCTAAGTCACTGTAGTTTATAACTAAGTGACATTCCCTTATTTGTGACACTAGCCAACCCCTCCTTAGAGTTTGGCAATTTGTTGATGTGCTCAGGAATTTTTTCTATGATAGCATTCTACCAGTTCTTGAAATTCAAAACCTGAAAGTTGAAAGCGCTTGGTTTTTTTATGGTGGATTTCTGTAAAGTGACAATTTGACCTAGATTAATGAAGAGTGTGTACTCCATTTCTGGTCAGAAGGACTTCATACTATTCAGTTATTGTATATGAAAACATTTTGGTACATCTAAACATTTGATTAGCAACCACTATTGATAACAGATGTGCAAGTTCAGTCCATTGATTGGTCCACACATGTGCTGTCTTCAAGGTTAGACTGATAGTGTATGATATATGTCATTTTGCTGTTTTTACACTTGCACTGGTAAGCTCCACATCCTTTCTTGTGCCCCCAGAACATAATTTATTTGCAGCAAGTTGTCATCAAGACAGATTTCAGTTCTCCATTTTCAAGTGTCCATCCCATGTCTTCAGGATTTAGAATGACAGGAGTCTATGCGTAAGATCGCTTCTGCACCATGCTCTGATACTGAATTCTTTTCAGATGGTGACTCGGTGCATTCTGTGTTGGAAGAAATTGATTGTGACATCAAATATCTATTGAATGTGACAGACACTGTATTGCCATGATCACACGGGTGACAGACATATTTTTCAGCATCAGTTAGTTTTTCTGGAGTCAGGTGACCCGTACCTGAACCCTTCTGCAAACAGTGATAGTTAATAAACATGTTTCATGCCCAACAAGGTAAGAATGCTGGCTTGCAACCAAGCAGAAATATTGGTGGAATTATTGTACATCAGTGTACTGTTACAGGCCAATCTCCACTGAGCAGTGCACAAATTTCCACCTTCTATTTTATGAAAGGACACACTTTTCCTGTGTGGCACCATGCCTCCCCATCACCTTGACAACCTCCTCCCCTCACCAGCAGAGCCTCTTGCTTGCTTGATGATTTCCATTGGTGGATTAATGACTTGTTTCCAGCACCTTTTGCCATTCTTAACAACTTCTATCCCAGGTGTCCTGGGAAAGAAGCTTAGCCTGTATTTTTCCCTGGTCTGCTATCTTCCCTTCAATACCATACTCCAAATTTTATCAAAATTCTGCCATTTATAAGTTTCTCACATTCACTAACTCTAGCAGTTATGGGTACCCTTGCACCCCAGACTGTTACCTCAGATCTATAACAGTATTTTCTTTTTTCCTGCACTCCTGATTTCATCCAAAGTTCTCTGGAAGTTAGAGTAGGAGGATGGGCCACCTCAAATACCATAAGATTGGACCATGTTTTATGTGCTGGAACCCTCTGATTCTCTGTTTATTTTATATGTTTTCCTGTGTATTTATATTGCTTTATTGGTATTAGGTCATATTTTCATTTTAATAGATATTGTTTTGATGTTGTATAAGGTGGAGAGATATTTTTTAATTAAAAAAAGTTAAGCAGTTTAGAAATGCTTTCAGATATACAGTATATACAAACAGCAACTCAATTCTCCAATTCTTTTTAAGTAGTCAATATGATATCATCCGTGTGCAAGTGAGGGGTAGATTGTGGAGTCTGTCATCTTTATTTCTGGCTTCAAAAGCTAGCATAGCAATCTAGGTGAAGTAATGAGAGCCAGGCCACAATCACATGGCAGTTTATTCCATTTCCATGACATTTCCCTTGAGCTTTCACATGTAAAAGCCACTTCCAGAAATAGAGCAGAATGCAGGGCAAGTTTAGTGCTATTTTCTGTGTTACCTGCAAACTGATATATATTTTTTTTCCCTGGAAGCAAATCACACGGAAATGAGTACTAAGCTTGTGCTGTATTCTGCTTCCATGAACACGGTCATGGAAGACAATCTTACTCAGCTACGAGGGATCGCCAAAGAAGAAGAAGAAGAATATTCTGCTATATTTCTGCTATATTTGTGAAAACTCAAATATAATGTGGAAATTAACAGTTGGGGAAACATCGGGAGAAGAGAGTGACTTGCCATGTGTGAATGCAGCCTGAATGAAAACAAAGGCTGCTTTCATTGCGTCTCTCCCTTTCAGTGGTGCTATCCAAAGCCCCACTCAGCAGAATGAGCAGCAGGACTCCCAATTGCCACAGGGATAGCTGACCATGTGTTTCAAAAAAGAAAACCTGACCATGACCATCTGCAGGGGGCGACCCTGATACCACTTGAAGTAACTGTTCAGGGAGGCTTTTAATGTTTAATAGATGGTTGTGTTTTATTCTTCTGTTGGAAGCCGCCCAGAGTGGCTGGGGAGACCCAGCCAGATGGGTGGGGTATAAATAATGAATTATTATTATTATTAAGTTGTTCCTGAGCCCAATTCGAAGGGCTTGTATTAGTGTTTATGTGCTTTGATGACTTAGGCCCCAAATATCAGAAAGACCGTCTACATCACTGTAATGTATGCATTGTTGGGTAGAAGCAACCTTGCAGGCCTCCAGCCTGTAGAGAGGGCAGCATAGAGACTAATGGATAGGGGGAAAACACTTTGTGGATTCCCACTAAACAACTAAGATCCATCTATTCCTCCTGTGTGCGCGCTCTCTCTCTCCTCCTTCTTGCATGAGGATGCCATGGAACTACGTCTCACAATGTAGGCTTAGAACCCAAAGCTATCCCCTGTGATTATGAAGTAACTGTAAGCAGAGGATCTTTTTTTCTTTACCATTGTGTGTTTTGCTTTACCTTTTTTTAAAACTAGTGATGTGCAATGAGACAGGCAATGGGGGACAGGAGTAGGTCCGGATAGTGCCAGCTTCCAAGGGGTGAGACAGTCCTTCAAGTCAACTTGTACCAAGCTGCTGAGGGCTTTATATACCAATCACAGCACCTTGAATTGGGGCCAATAACAAATTGAGTACATTTGAGCAAGAGTGGTACATGCTGACAGGGTCTCACATTCTGCACAAACTGTATCTTTTGGACAAAGGATGCCCCACATAGAGTCCATTAAATTAAACTGAAACCTTGTTCTCCTCAAATGAGTGCTAAGAGAACAGAACGTGCTACAAGTCTCTTGCAGATGTATCCTGAGTCCCTATGCAAAAGACACATCGCCCAACAGCCTACCCTTGCAGCCAGCACTGAGGTAAAAATAAAAGCAATATTATTAAGCCTTATTAAGCAAATGTTTAATATTTGTCTTCTGCTGCAAACCAAGATGCAAGATTGCAACCACACTGGGTTCTCTCTGAGAGATGAACAGTGGATCAGTACTGCCACCTCTTGGCGCCAGGTTGCAATGATGAGGGCATCAGGCTTTTTGTTTGTTTGCTCTGTAATTCAAATCAGAAATAATGGCGCGAGTTGTGTAGCGATGGTTTTGAATGGAATGACCTTGTGACAGAAGCCCAGTTTTCTTTCTTCATGTTTAGACTACTTGAGCATGTGAACATTTGTGAATGATTAGCGGTTTGCTCATTTTGGTCCACGTTTGAAGGCAGAAGAATCAGCAGAATGTCAGCAGCAAAAGAAGAAAGATTTTTTTTTTCTCCCCTGTTTTGAGAGCACTGGCACAGAATTTGTAATGATAAGGAAAGCAAGGTAGGGCTTAATCAGGGGTGGATATTATTATTATTATTATTATTATTATTATTATTATTATTATGGGAGCACTTTATATGAAGACGGATATGCCGATTGTGTTATATTGCTAGTTTGCTCGATTGGAGCTGAGTTTTCTTCAAGCAAGATAGGAAACATCAGTGCTGAGCTGACAGTAAGGAGTAAAAGATCATCTCAGGGAAGGACCCACCATCATCTTGCAAACATCTGTCTCCCCATAGAGACAGAATGGCTCTGGAACAGAATGGACTACAGGGGGTCTATAGATAAATGACATGATTGATGCTAAGGCTAGGTTATCACTGCCTTTATAGCCATGGATAAGAGTCTACAACATGATGGCAAACTCCTAGCAAAGGAGCAGCTGGGTTCCAGATGGGTTAAGAAGCAACCATATTGAAGGCGGGGGGGTGTTCAGGTAATACAGTACAAACGTGGAGAACTAAATTTAAGATTGGGGAAAATTAGAAACAGAGATAAATTCTCAAATTTGCGCATTCCTAAAAGGTAAAGGGACCCCTGACCATTAGGTCCAGTCGCGGACGACTCTGGGGTTGCGGTGCTCATCTCGCATTATTGGCCAAGGGAGCTGGCGTACAGCTCTAGGTCATGTGGCTAGCATGACAAAGCCGCATCTGGCGAACCAGAGCAGCACACGGAAACGGCATTTACCTTCCCGCTGGAACAGTACCTATTTATCTACTTGCACTTTCGAACTGCTGGGTTGGCAGGAGCTGGGACCGAGCAACAAGTCCTCATGAAAATCCACCAGTATTGTAGCGCAGACTTCTTATATACACATCTTTGTATGCAACTTTGCCTAATATCCATGTTTTTACAATTCCCCCTAAAATCATGCATTTTGTGTTGTTTTCACGAATATAGGCATTATTATGCACATTACTTGGAGGGAGAACAGCACTGCAAAATGGGGGGAAGTGCACATTTAGGAGGAAGGCCGCATCTCAGCTCACATCCTGTTTTGGGAAGAGCAAATTAGGCGAATTCACCTATGAATGCAATCGGAACCTAATTTCTCCACCATTCCTTAAGTTGAGTACTGTACTGTGCTAACAGAGAGTGTGGAGGAGAGGTCTGGGAGAGGTCTGGGTTAGAGTCAGTGGAAAATCTAGTTCCAGAACGGGAATACCCAGTGACAATTCCATTATTGCAATGCTGCCCTTTATATGATTGCCAACGTCTTTCGGCAACTGGGATTTGCTCATCAAGTGTCCTCAAGAGTCTTTCCATTCTGTGTATCTTTACTGCCACTAAAGAAGCTACAGCGGTGAAGGGGCACAAAGATCGCCACCTAGATTAGTGACACATGTCTGTTGACTTATCGACGAATATAGCAGATACTCTATGTAAGCCTTCCTCAATCTAATGCACAGAAAACATTGACGTACTCCACTTCCCTTCCCATAATTCATCCCCATTAGTCATGCTTGCTGAGGCTGATAGGAGTGCACTTCAAAATATCCAGAGGGCACCAGGTTGGGAAAGGTTTCTCCTCCTGGTAGATGATGTATATCCATATATTACATGTGTTCTCATGTCTATTGCACAAACTTTGTGTCAACCATGCCTCATATCATGTTGTCAGCTCTGTAATTAAAATAAGAATTGTGCCAAATTTTAAGGGAACAAAATTGAAATTATTTATCAAAATAATTTCAAGAATTGTCAATGCCTGAAACGGTTTGACTTGTCTGTCAGGAGTAGGGTGGCCATATTTTAAAAAGTGAAAATCCGGACAACAAAGTTGTTGCACTTTTGAGACTTGGGGGCGGGGGATGACGACATTGTAACACTGTTTGAAAATCCCCTTCCCCGGCTGCACACTGGTGACTGGCTCACCTCCTGCAGCCCCTGTTGACTCAACAACCGGAGTGGGAGCAACCGCCACCAAGAGCTGGACATATAGCAGCCCTAGTTAGGACTGACTTCCCAAAACCTACATTTCAAGAGTAGAACAAATAAGTATTGCACACTGATACATCCTTAGATAGAGTGGTACCTGGAGCAGATTCATTTCAATGTGCATTTAGAGGGCTTTATTGTGCTGCTGCACTGGGTATGATTATTTTTTTTAATGGCTGCAAATAGACTTGAAAAAAGAGCATCTGAGATGTTTGGGCATGAAAGAGTAAGTGCCTGCATCTTTTTGGTTTGCATGAAGGCTGTTCTCCTTTCTCTAATAAGCTATTTTAAATCCAGAGAGAACAACCCCAAAGTAAGTCATCTTTAAATCACCCCCTGAGCTGTATATTTAAGGATTTTCTTCCAGCGTCTTAAGTGACAAGCACTGAAACCACAGCACTTAGAAAATGCACTTCCTTGTGTCAAAATGTTGGGCATTAATTCCACTGAAAGATATTTTCTTTCAGTCTAAGCAACAAAGACTTACATTAGCCAGGGAAACATAAATCCAATTAATTCTCCTATTGAGTTTAGCTTTAGTTTGGAAGATGATACATTATCTGATATTGTGCCTGAGGGGAAGGGCAAAAAGGGAGCATGTGTTGGCCAAATAACCTGGCCATCTCAATACCAGCATTCATTGAAATTAAAGTATTGATTGTAACTAGATGCTAAGGGTCATACTCTGCATTAGTATTCAGCTACAGTGAAGGCCGAGGAGAAGCCCAGTCACTGAAAATGAGTTTGGCACATTTCAGATGTGATCTGAGCTTCCAGATCAGTACCCACCAGTTTTCTCAAGGATATATTTCAGCTACCCCAAGTTCCACCATTACTATTCATTCTAACGCCTGCTTCAAGGCTCAATTCAAAGGGTTGATTTCAACCTTTAAGGCCCTAAACAGCTTCCAGCCAGATTATCCAAAGGATCCCATTTGCCCATATTGAGATCCTCTCTGAGACCCTTCTTCCTGCCCCCAGGATGCTGGATATGAGGTAGTAAGAGTGGGAGAGAAATTTGATTCATTTTGCATTTCTAGATGAACCAATTTAATTAGTGCTTTCCAAAACAATATAGGAACTGAAACACAGTCATCCTTCAAAGTTCATGGTTCTCTGAATGTTGTAGTACAGTTCTCCAACCAAGCAATGTGTACAAGAACATGTTCACTAGGCTAAAGTATCCATAAGCATGCATATACTGTATTAGTGAAAATAGCATACAAAATATATTTGGGCAAAATATCAAGCAAAATCACATACCACCACATGTGTATTACAATACTTTTGTACTACAGGCCTGCTGAATTTTCATGAGGATATTTTTTTTCAAAAATCCACAAACTTCCTAGTATAGAGTATAGAGAAGTAAACTTAAGAGTGGAGTAATGAGAAAATGAGAGAAACAAAAACTGACTCATTTGCCCATCCCTGCTAGACAGAGAGCCTTCTCGAAGTTTAACGCTTATGGACCACCCTCCCCACAAGCTATGGTCCTTTAGGTACCAGGTGACAACATTCTCCTTGCACCAAATTATCCCCCCAAAAGTTTGCCTGCTGATTCCTAGCTACTGCACTCTTTTAATTCTGCTGCTTGTATTTTTACAACAGTTTTTTATTGTTTACATTCTGCTCTTTTCGTGTACTTTCACAGAACAATCCTGCTGATAGAAATCTGGTGCAAATCAACCCCATTTCAAACTCTGTTCGGGAGGACTTTGGAGGACTTTGACTTACACAGCCCGTTTTGCTGGCTAAGTTCTGCTGGGTTGCTAAGTCACAAGACTGAGCTGAAAGGGATTTTACATCGGTGTAAGTGTCTCCTTGTCACACACCCCCACCACGCCCCTGAAGTGCCTCTTTTTGACAACTTATGCCAATGTAAGTTACACTAGCTTACGTTCCACTGGTTGAGCCCTGACTGAGCTGGGTGGGGTGAGGGGATGTATTGTGTCCCATTCAATCTCTCCCCATCTCTCCCCAGAGATGGGGAACCTGTGGCTCTACAGCTGTCATTGCACTACAACTCCCATCAGCCCTGACCATTGGCCATTATACATGGGGCTAATGGAAGCTGGAAGTCCGGCAACATGGGATCTCTACCATTGCCAATAATGTTTGAAACAAGGAAGCTACAGTCATACCTCAACATCCGAACGCTTCGACTTCTGAAGGTTTTGACTTCCGGTTGACAACCCTGGAAGTCTTTTCGCCCCGTGCGCCCGGCGCGCACATTCTGCACCTGCACAGAGTGGCGCACACGGTCGGCACATGCGCAGAAGCACGAAATCGCGCTTTGCACATATGCTGACCACGCGCTTAGACATCCAAAAACCTCAACTTTTGAAGATGGCCGCGGAACGGATCGTCTTCGTCTTCGAGGTACCACTGTATATAAGAGGGGCAGATAACTTGCCCCTCGTCTTCGAGGTACCACTGTATATAAGAGGGGCAGATAACTTGCCTGTGCCCCATGCCAGTAGTTTCAGCTTCTAGATGCTGAAATGGGGAGTAACTGCATCGTTTCATAGTCCTAATATGAATCCTCATTAGACAGGAACAGGATGGAACCAGCATTTGTCTCCTTTCTTAAATGCCTTGCACTGCTGCTGTGCCGAGGAAATGATTGCCTGGAAGTGTAAAATGCCTGATGTACTCAAAAGTCAGAATATAACTTATAAACAAAATCATGGGTAATGTTGAATCCAACAATTTTGCTTAAGTTAACAAAATGGTTCATGTGAAGAAGTGACCCATATTCCAGGCATTGTGTACTTGGAGGGGGGTGGAAACATCATTCAAATCATTACTTTATGCTTATCTATAGTCTTGATTTGTTGACTTTGGCGCCAGGTAGGAGGCTGGAGTACATGAACTCTGATCCCATCTCAACTCCTCTAAAATGTTACGGTCCAAGTGCAACCTTTCCCGGAAATCTGCAGAGCCGGGAAGAAATGTGCATAATTATATTTGTGCACATATTTGAGAGCAAGATCGTTTTAATCGTGATTTCTAAATTTCCCCCATTAAACGAAGCCAAAGATTTTACATTTTTAGCTAATTTCCCCGCACGAACGTAACATTTTTAAAGCTACAAAAGCTGCCACTTGAAATTAGCTGAATAGTAGCCGGGTAGCTGATCGGTGGAAGCACGAACAAATGGAATGCAGCAGCCCTGACTTGCTTCAAGACTTAATGGATCGTTTTAAGAGCCTGGGAATGATTAGGCTTGAGTGCTGCTGTACGAAGTCTTTAATTGATTGATTTGAGTTTGTGGTCAGAAAATGATTGTCAACTACATCTTATCTATAATTATCAGTAATCAAAGCCAGACTTCTTTCTTCCTAATCGTGCAACGTTCCATCAGTGCTCATGACACATGTGTGACTCAGCCACTTGTATGCAGTTGTCTAATAGCTGAGGTTTAAAGAACAAGAGACCACCATTCTAGACACGCCATCCAGAATGTGAGAACACCCTTCTGTTCCTTATGAAGTAAATGGAAAAATAAAAGAGACTGATTTATTACGAGGCCGAATATTGCAAATTGTGCTGAATGTACCTTCTTTTTCCTTACATTTCCAGCATTTATTATCAGTTGCATTGTGCATTTTTGCAAGTTTAACAGGTGTTAAATACCATCTGTACATCATTTTCAACATATTCTCTTTCAGTACATTACATGCAGTAAATTTCATACCTTTTTTCCACAATCTCTCCCAGTCGCTTGACATAATATTGTGCCCCACAACTAGATTGCAAATCCTCTTCGCTGCAGCCACATGTGCAAAAGAGGTGACTGTTTTATCTGTTTTTATTCATTAATTCAATTTACAAGTTGCCAAATAAAAAATATTATCCAGGCAACGTACACAGTAAAAAATAGGCAAAACTAAAGCAGAAAGCCAAAAAACCATAAGTCAATATATCAGACCTCAGAAACTAGTCCAGTTGGCATAACAGGAAAGCTCAGCACAGCTTCAAAAGGTGAAAGAGACCAAATTGTCGTCATTCTACAGAGACTAAAATAAAAATAAAAATGAGTGCTTGCCTGCTTGCTTTAATATTTGTATTCCGCTTTTCCAACCACAAACGTTGAGCTCAAAATGGTTCACAATCATCACAAAATGGGGGAACATTGGTAAACACTGTATTACCAAATAAAGTGACATATAAATAAAGCAAACAACAACAATAAATTCATCACAACAATGAATACAATTCAGTAAAATTATAGTAATTCAAAATATCAGAAAGAGCTGCTGAGCACCATCCCTGGGCTGGATGACATCCTCTCTCTGGGAAAGGGCTTCTTTGTTCGGTGCAGGCAGGCAGCCCACTCCCAAGCTATAAGGTCTTTGATAGTTGTTAAACTGGACTTTTTCACCTTCCAACCTCTCCTGCTTGATCCGGGTGCAGATATGAAGTACATTAAGATATGAGAAATGTTAAAAGATGTTGGAAGGCCTGAGAGTACAAAAATTGTCCACACCAGGCACCTGACATTAAAAGCAGGCACCTCTCTAGCTGAAGCATTCCATAGATAACTAGATGATAGATAGATAGATAGATGATAGATAGATAGATAGATAGATAGATAGATAGATAGATAGATAGATATCATTCAATCAGGGTTATCCAGGCGTTGCATTAAATTTTACAACTTCCAGCTTCAAACATGCCATTCTCCCTTCTTTTCACTAGCTAGTCACCCCTACTCAGAGAGTAAGACTGTCCATGAGTAACACATGACCTACTCTAGTCTCATGACACACCTTCAGCCACCCAGTGCTGTGTTTTCAAAATCAGTCCACAGATAGATAGGATATCTAGTCCCTCCAATAGCTTCAATGAATCTCTAATTGACTGGTATATTAAATTTATGAATATTATTAAACCTAATCTAGCAGCAGGGGCTGTGTGCATGTAGCCTCGGGGGGTGTTTAAAAGTCTTTTAAAAATACTTTCTCCTGGGCTAGTTTACTTGGAAGTAGGTCCCCCTGTTGTTCAAAGGGGATTGTTGCCTTTTAAATGTGTTTACAATTGCAGCTTTACATGCTGAATGTCGAAATTCTGCTTTAATTGCAGAATTCTTAAATGAAAAGTGTGCCCGTCCCTTTCATCAGGCTCCTGGCTTTATCTATGCACTAGATATGCCAAGACCACATAACACCGGTCTTGAAAGACCTACATTGGCGCCCAATTCAAAGTGTTGGAGCTGACCTTTTAAGCCCTAAATGGCCTTGGTCCAGTATACCTGAAGGAGCATCTCCACCCCCATTGTTCTGCCCGGACACTGAGGTCCAGCACCGAAGGCCTTCTGGCGGTTCCCTCGCTGCGAGAAGCCAAGTTACAAGGAACCAGGCAGAGGGCCTTCTCGGTAGTGGCGCCCGCCCTGTGGAACACCTTCCCATCAAATGTCAAAGAAAAAAACAACTACCAGATTTTAGAAGACATCTGAAGGCAGCCCTGTTTAGGGAGGCTTTTAATGTTCAGTAGATTATTGTATTTTCTTTTTCTGTTGAAAGCCACCCAGAGTGGCTGGGGAAACCCAGCCAGATGGGTAGAGTATAAATAATAACAATATTATTATTATTATTATTATTATTATTATTATTATTATTATTAAACAAATCACTTCTTGTGTGAGACCTTATTATGTTAATAAATAATGGAAACTGGGACTAGAATTCATTCAGTATCCCCCAGCTTTGGATTCATTCAGCTATTTATAGAGCAGATATTTAAAGCAGCTCCAATACAGCCCATTTTAGAATTAATGAAAATTTGGCCAACGTCAACTCCCCTGTCCCAATGCTATAGCTGTCAATATTTCTGGTAATTGACCTGGTAACATTATGATTACTATTCTTAGGCAAGAAAGTCACCATTATTTCCTATGACATTTAACTTGCGGGGGGGGGGGGCGGGTAGGATCACACATAATATTCCAAAGGTTGGGTATTTGGCTCCTGCAAGTTTCCAAAATATCATAACCTAAAGGGTTTCTGGCTGGAGGGCAGTAGAGTTAACTTGAGGCATATGAAGCTGGTGGGAGTGAACAGGCAACTTGCATGAAACTTCTTCTTGGGGAGAATTCATGCATGGAATTTTTGAGACAAACAACATGGTTAATTTTTTGAGTGGAAAATCTGAATATCTCTCCTTTCATCCTTTCATTTTCAAAACTTTATTATGAAGTTAACATAACAGTCCAGTAAGAAATGTAAAATTAAAAAAGAAAAGAAAAGTGGGGGGAATCCTCTACGAAACAAAAAAACAGGGTTCACAGCCATTGCCACAGAAAATCAATTTTCAAGAGATTGTACTATAAATGTCAGGGCTGGTTTAGATGCAGGCCAGCATGGAAGACTTGGAGATAAGCAGAAAATTTAACTCTTTATTCAATAAAAACAGCATACAATCAGAGAAACTTCAGGGCAAGACCTGCCCCAGTAATGCAGTTGCCCAGACTGATGATCTGCGCCTCCTACTTCCCCCTAAGTCTCCCCCCCCCCAGCCAGATAACTCCCAAGCAGCCTTAAACTATGTCGGGGGGCACCGGTGCTCTTTGGAGATGAGGAGGGGAGGGAAGCTTACTACAGTAGGAAAGGCAAGCTCTGTGGCTGCTTCTGCAACCTCTGACCCCTCCCTATCTGCTTCATGTCCTTTGTCTGAATTGCTTTCTGCATTAGGCTCTTCTCTCTCGCTCAAGCCTGTTGCTTCTTCAGCATCCAACCATTCTGCCCCTGCTGCCCCTTTCATCCTCTGACCTCTCCTCAGGGTCTCACCAACATTCCCCTGGCTCTGAGCTTTCCTCCTATTGGGCTTCCCTAGGGGGTTCTCTGGCTGGAGCCACCCACCATGCCTTGCCACCCAGCCAATCCCCGACAATAAATTAGATAAAATCAACCTGCTGCCAAGAAAATACAAAACAAATGTTGGGAATACAAAATGAAGCCAAATTTCACTGAGACTTGCCATCCCCTTGATTGGCCTGTCATATAAGTAACGAATGACCACAGAGTGGAGGCAAAAGCCATAGGTTTGGTTGCACCCTGGGATACCCTTAATTTTTAAGCAAGTTTCTCAAAAATAGCTTTTTATAACCAAATATTTAAAGAAAAGCCTGAGAACAGGGCGCTGGACTAGCTGGGCCATTGCAGGATTCAGCAGGCTCCTCATATGTTCTATATAAATTGTAGTGGGAAAAATACAAAATAAAATCTGAAGTGGACTGTAGTTTATGGAAGCTTATGCCATATTAAACTTCGTCCTCCTAGAGGTGCTGCATGTCTCTGTCATTGACCACCATTTGGAGGAATGAAGGGATACAGATTTAAGAAATAATAAATACATACAAGTTTGCTGCTACTTCTCTGGAAGTTGTTTCATTGTGGTACAGTAAGTCATAGGTTTAAAATGCATCACATAATGTATTCCTTTTGGATTCAACTTCATTTAAATATAATACAAGAGAATCGCAAGCAGAAGATGGAGATGATTATGGCTGATGGTTCCAATTCTTGTTGAATATCTGCCGTCTAACAGCTAAACGTCCATATGGTTGTTCTGTTGTTACAGATTAGTCTCAGCATAGAATTAGCCTCAAGGCCACTTCATATTGAAATATTGGCCTCTCCTCAGCCATATCTCACTCCCTTTAGTTCTATTTATGTGACAAGTGGGATGAGAAACTGGGTGGATTTAAATAGTTCCCTTTATACTACACACTGCTATTTTTTTAAGCACACACATACACACTAGGACATTATTATGATTGCTTTATGTACATTTTGATGTATGAAAAACTCACACACAATTTTGGCATGCAATTGCTCCCCACAACTTTATCTCATTACTAACACAGTTGATCGTATTCCATAGATTCCATGGAAGAGCCAACATTTTTTCTTTTCAAAAAAGCAACAACAACCCTCACCATAAGTAACAATGTCCTAATGAAGCTAGAATTGTGCCTTGCAGACCTTTCTCCACCTAACCTGGGAGGGCGGAGCCTGGACTGACTTCAGCTCCTCTGGAGCAGTAGAAAACAAGCTTGCTCCATCTTCCGTGGGACAGCCCTTCAGATATTTGCAGACGACCTCAGGGAACCATTAGACAGGTTCATATCACACACACACACACACACCTCCAATTTGCTGAAAGAATTGTGGAGGAAGTTGGAAGGGCATGTTATCATCAACATGCAATGAGGCCACACACCCAACTGCCGGCACCTGTAGCAGAAACATTGCCCATAAACGTACACGTAAGCAGGGAACCTGGCAAAACTGGGAGAAGTGTTTTCTGAGGGCATCAGTGGTGGGGGTGAAGCCTCAGTGCTTGGAAAAAACCTCTTTCAACATAGGAGGTTGTATGAACATTCATACATTCATATTTAGATGCCAAGCAAAAGCATTTATTTTCCACCAAGACTTCAGCCTTTAATTTGGAGGGCTTTGATATTCATGGCCTCCTTCAGTGCCCTTTTATAAATAAATGTGGGTTTTAAACTTTGGCTCTGTTTTACATTGGCTTTAGTTTATATAATACGTATCTGTAAGATGCTTTGAGTTGCTTTTCTTAAAAATGGGACTAATATGTGCAATTTCTATTATTATTATTATTATTATTATTATTATTATTATTATGTGGCCCTATCCCAGGTTCTGTTTCTTGGCCCTACTAGTGTGACCCTACTAGTAATAGCGACAACTGGTATGAATAGATAGCTATAGATATTGGCATATATCTGTAAGAACAAGAAAATAAATCCAGATTTTCCTGCCACCCCCACCCCTTCCCTCTTTCCCCTTTACACACTCCCTCCGGTGTGTGTTATATAAAGAAGTAACTGTACACAGATTCATGTATTTTACTTAGAAACACTCAATTCTACACTCATTCTGAGGAAAATTCAGCCAAAGTTGAAGCAAATGGGGCAGAACGGTTTCCCAACTGGACCCCAGAGAGTCACAAGTAAGAAAAATGAAAGCTAAAAACCTTGCATGTAATGAAGGCTCAAAAGTGCATTTTATTTTATTTTATTGAAAAAATTCTTCCAGACTGGTTATTTTATCCCTTGAGTGGTGTTAAATGCATCAGGCTGAGAGCGCCCAAGGTTGTGCCACTGATTCAAATGGGGCAGTGCCATTAAAACAGCCTGGAAGCACGAAGATGAAATGTTAAAAGAGAGAGGACAACACAAAAGATTGCACATATGAAAGGGTAGGCATTTGGGAGAATCAATAGGCCTAAATAAAATGTATTTGGGGAAAGATGAGGGCATTACAGAAGATTGTAAACAGCCTCGGCTCGATATACGTGAAGGAGCATCTCCACCCCCCGTCCTTCAGCCCGAACACTGAAGTCCAGCTCCAAGGGCCTTCTGGTGGGAACCAGGCAGAGGGCCTTCTCAGTAGTGATGCCCGCCCTGTGGAACGCCCTCCCATCAGATGTCAAGGAAATAAATCACTATCTGACTTTTAGAAGACATCTGAAGGCAACCCTGTACAGTGGTACCTCGGGCTACAGACGCTTCAGGATACAGGCGCTTCAGGTTACAGACTCCGCTAACCCAGAAATAGTACCTCAAGTTAAGAACTTTGCTTCAGGATGAGAACAGAAATCGTGCTCCGGTGGCACGGCGGCAGCGGGAGGCCCCATTAGCTAAAGTGGTACCTCAGGTTAAGAACAGTTTCAGGTTAAGAACGGACCTCCAGAACGAATTAAGTTCTTAACCTGAGGTACCACTGTATAGGGAAGTTTTTAGTGCATGATGTGTTTTTATGACGTTGGAAGGCGCTTAGAGTGGCTGGGGCAACCGGGTCAAACGGGCAGCGTGTAAGTAATAAATTGTTGTTTATACATATGGGGAGACATTCATATGGGGAAGGGATGGAGATAGTCTGGCCAAATGAATTTGCTGTGTGAGGTGGTGCAGCAAATAACATACAAACATCCTCCCCATGCCAAGATTCATACTGGCCAAGGCTGGTTCTCTGTGAAGAGGGATAGATTGTTATGCTACCCCAGGATCTGTAGCTCTGTGAGGGGAATAGGGTTCTCCTAACAGCTCTTGGAAAAACTACAGCTCCCAGAATTCCTTGGGGGAAGCCATGACTGTTTAAAGTAGTATTAGTTTAAGTTGTTGTTGTTGTTGTTGTTGTTGTTGTTGTTGTTGTTGTTGTATTACCTCACACAAAGCTGAGAATCGTCCTGCCTCTGAATGTCACAAAAAAACCCCCCCACAATCCTACACACACACACTTCACAAAGGGTGAGAGGTTCCACAAAAGGGGAAAGTATGTTTATTTCATTTCTTACCTTTATATCCTACCTTTCTTCCATCAGGGAGCCCAAGGTGATGTGCATGGAGTTCCCAGGTAGTCACTCATCTAGGCACTGACCAAAGGCAGACCTACTTAGCTTCACCGTCCCACCTTCCTTATGAACCATTGGGCTTTTATAGATGCCGTTGGTTTTTAAGATGTGTGGTCCAGCCCTCTGTGTCATGTACTTTGTACACCTAGGATCAATACACTCATCATAGAGATTTCTGCTGTGCTTGTTCTTCCTCCACACACATGCCATCCATCAGGGATTTTGTTGCATTCTTCATTTTTGGACAGGAAGTTTGGGATTCGTATAATTTGGCAAATAATTGCTCTGAAACAGAAAGCAGGGGGTGGGTGGGGATGAAAATCCAGTGTGGACTTTTGGGAAGTGAGCCCCATTGAATACATACATATATTTCCTATGTGAATCCCTTTCCACCAGTATGGAAAGGCCGAGGGTGTGGTGTGGACAACATATTATCCTAGACAACAAAGAACAGTTTCATATACTGCCTTAAAAAAAAAACACCCTGCACATGTGTAAAAGGAATATACGTTGCTCTGGAGAACTTTTTGATTAGGTATTAAAATATTTCAGATTAATTTTTACCATTTCTTGGCTTCATTAAGCTAAAAGCATTCCAGACACTGTAAGTTCTGTATTCCTGGAAGTGCTAAAACATTTGGTTTTCAGCACCACCTGGGGAGCAGGTGAATCCCAACCTAATTTGAGGAAATATATGACTGAATGTTACTTACTTTTTAAAAGTTTCTTTTTAAAAAACAGTGGTGCTATTTCGGTTATATTACATTTAGCCGAGACATCTTAATCCGCATTCAAAGAAGAATAGCTGTATCATATCTGTAGACTGAAGAGCAAGATGTTACAGTCTTATAAATAAATAAATGTCGTTGCTTGGTCGTACAGTAAGCAAGTGAAGAACATGCATGTGTGAACTGTAGTGCTAAAAGTTTGGATAGAGCTTAACCTCTGCTAGACATGGTGGGTTCAAGGCAGGGCTGAGACATTTTGCTGCCAGAAATAAAGTAGCAAATAATGCTCCTTCACGTCTGCAAATCAAAGTATCCAAAGCTAGCTAGTTTGGCACCTGAGGCAGAAAATACCACTAGCTTTCACCCCACCCCTTGACAGCTTTGTTTTTGTTCGCCATTGCATTTACCCCCTACATTTCCCTTCCATCACAGAACCTAAGGCAAAGTATTCTTCTTCTTTTCTTCTTTGGCGATCACTTGTAGCCGAGTAAGATTGTCTTCCATAAACACGGTTTTAACAATGGGTCCATAAGTGACTGTGGAGGCCACGTGTCCTTCCACAGTGGGGACATTGGTTTGCAGGCGGGAGCTGATCACGGTGTGGATTTGCCAAGCGTGCCTTCCTCTTAGCACGTTTCTCCCTTGCGTCCTGAGATCGAGTTTCTTCAAAGCCCATGACACCTTTGGTAAAGGCTGTTCTCCAACTGGAGCGCTCGCAGGCCAGTGTTTCCCAGTTGTCAGTGTTTATACTACATTTTTAAAGATTTGCCTTGAGACAGTCTTTAAACCTCTTTTGTTGACCACCAGCATTACGCTTTCCATTTTTAAGTTCGGAATAGAGTAGTTGCTTTGGAAGACAATAATCAGGCATCCGCACAACATGACCAGTCCAACAAAGTTGATGTTGAAGAATCATTGCTTCAACACTGGTGATCTTTGCTTCATGAGCAATCTGCTGCCTGAGGCATCCACCTCACTCTGCCAAATGGAAGGGCCGGCCTTTTGCATTCCTCCCCTAGAAGCAACAGCCAACCAGGTGGAGCAGGGAAACATAACGCCATGACATCACAACAGAAGCTAAGTGTTACTACACATTATGAAGGGGAAGAACTCGGCATGACAAAGCTGTTTTCAGTACGCGTTTCTTCTTGTTCAGGACTGCTGTCAGCTGATAACTTAAACAGACTATCGGGGATTTGGAGTACTCTCCGAAAACAACGAGGTAGCAGGCAAAATGGCAAAACCATTGGTTTAACTAAGCAAAGTTATTTTTAATATTAGGATTTGTGGTTAAGTGAAAAATAGCTCTATTGAAACTCCAAATGCAACTGTGGGCAGGGAGGGAGTTACATTTAGATAGATAGAGATATGCAAAAAGTAATTTAAGTTGGGATGTTGTAACCTTAGGAGCAAACCAACGAGGTTTTCTGACTTTAGCCAATATGTATTTGTTCTACCCAGCACTTAAAATCTTTGTCCCTTATGGACATGGAATATATTTTCCATATGTCCATGTGTTAGGAGTATCACAAAAATGCTGAGCACATTATTTTTCAAGATAGTTCTGACAAAGTATAAAACAAGCCTTAAAATATTATGACATGGCCAATTTCCATGGCATTTAAAATCAATGACATGACACAATATATTTTATATGTGTGGAAATATACTTCATAAATATTGGGTAGTGTCAGAGTACTCTTTGTTTTATATGTTCCCAAATCCGTTTTAAATGTAGTATGTGGGGTATATCTTTTTCTGAAAAGTAACTCAGAGTTTGAAGGAAATGAAGGTATTGCGGGGGGGGGGGTTGGGTTCCCATGTGCATTTTACTATTGAGGTTTATGGCTTTTTATTCCACTAACCTCTTCCAGTTCAACACTCAGTTTTCAATACTTAGACATTTTGGGCCAGTGCTCACTTGGTCTAATTAGCAGATGTTCGTAATTTTTAGAGCTGTGCATGCCCCACCCGCACCCCAATCCAATCTGGGCCTTGGACCCGAATTGATTGGGGGGGGTGGGCGGTGGGAAGAGAGAGAAAGCCATATTTAACTGGGGATTAATTGTGGTGGGAGGGGGGTCAGGAGAAGGAGATGCTGTGGCTCCTTCTTTCCCTCCCATGGCATATTTAAGCAGAGTTTGAAAACCCTAGTTAAACCTGGGGATAGGGCAGAGTGGCTGGGGCAACCCAGTCAGGTGGGCAGGGTACAATTATGATGATGGTGATGGTGATGATGCAAGCGGGAGGGGGGAGGAAAAGAAGGAGGCACTCCATTTCCTCCTACCCCTGCAACTACTCTGCAGAGAACAGGATTGAACCTTCCATTCACCCACTTATGAGCAGAGACCACAGTCCTACTGTGTGTCATCTGGACACATCACCACTTACTTATGGCTCCAGATTGTTAATGGAAAAGTTAAACAGTGCCATTTTCAGATGGGGGGGGGCGCACTGTTTACTTCTGTTCCTTTCATTATGAAAACTGCCCATTCATTCCTGCTTCTTGTTTCTAGTCAATAAGAAGAACCTTTATTCTATTCCATGACTGCTATGTTTACTCAGGAGCATTTGGGGGTATTTAGTCGAGAGCCTTTTTGGAAGCCCAGGCACAAAACATATCTTGGATTTGCTCTATCTACCCGTTGGTTGACATGCTGAAAAGAATTCCCACAGGCATAGCTGCCAAGTTTTCACTTTTCTCACGAGGAAGCCTATTCAGCATAAGGGAAAATCCCTGTAAAAAAGGGATAACTTGGCAGCTATGCCCACAGGTGAGGCAAGACTTCCCTTAAAACAGCAATATATTTAGGTTCATCATGTAGTTAAGATTTCAGCTGTGGAAGAAACTCACTATAGAGCCCTTTGGATCCAGGCTGAAGCACATTCATTTGAATGTGGTATTTCCCTGAACCCCTGGCCCAAAGTTTCCATTCTTTGCAAGGATTGATTATAGGATCAGGGAGATCCCACGTGGAAGGAATAAGGTCATGAGAGCAAATAATAATAATAATAATAATAATAATAATAATAATAATAATAATAATAATTCTTACCAGGCAAGCTCTACTACTAGGCAGAACAAGGTAGCCACCTCAAGTGGTAGATACTGGTAGGGCCTTTGAGTGGCAGAGTAGAAGGGAACATAACTTTCTGTGACATGTGTCCTACCTTGCACCCCTAAAGCTAGCCTATTGCCCACCAGTCTAGTGGAAGACATTGTTCAATTGCCAAATTGAGGTAAGTTTCAACTGTCACTCCAGTCAGGTTTTGCACATAGCACATAGCTGCCAAGTTTTCCCTTTTCTCACGAGGAAGCCTATTCAGCATAAGGGAAAATCCCTTTTAAAAAGGGATAACTTGGCAGCTATGACATAGCATGAGGGTGGAGGGTGCCATCTTGTCCTTACCTAATACAGGGGTTAAGACAGGCATCCCCAAACTTCGGCCCTCCAGATGTTTTGGACTACAATTCCCATCTTCCCCAACCACTGGTCCTGTTAGCTAGGGATCATGGGAGTTGTAGGCCAAAACATCTGGAGGGCCGCAGTTTGGGGATGCCTGGGTTAAGAACTTAATTCATTCTGGAGGTCCGTTTTTAACCTGAAACTGTTCTTAACCTGAGGTACCACTTTAGCTCATGGGGCTTCCTGCTGCTGCCACACGATTTCTGTTCTTATCCTGAGGTAAAGTTCTTAACCTGAGGTACTATTTATGGGTTAACGGAGTCTGTAACCTGAAGTGTCTGTAACCGGAAGCGTCTGTAACCCAAGGTTCCACTGTACAGCAAAATGGCCTAGGTTGGATTTATTCCTAGTAAACAATAGCTGAGCAATGGGGTTTTTTTTAACGTTCCCCTTTCTATTTTGGACTTCTGCTCAAGAGATTTTGAGTTTTAAAATATAACAATGCAGCAGTATCCCATTAAACATCTTAAGCTTTGTAGTATCATGGAGCCAGTGGAGAACATAGCTTACCTTCCTAGCTGGTATTTTCCTTCGCTTATGAATGACATCTCTATTGAACTGCAATCCTGATACCTAGTCTCTGCTGGACTCTCATTTTTCAGCTCAGACTTTTCTTTACAGCCGCAGGAATTCATTCCGATACCTATACCAGACTAACTGATGCATGTGTCTTTAAACACAACAGTTAATGCCTGAGAATGTTAATGAGTCTTGAGCTCTGGTGCTCTCCTAGCTTGCGATATGTAGCACACTTAGAGGCCATGCCCCAAGTGGAAAAGACAGTCAGGCAAGTTGAATATAATTTGGAAAACATGTTCCGCAAGCAGTAAGTTAAAAGCCACACGAATGTATCTTCAGAGCAGGGAAGTACTTTGATATGAAAAGTGTTGCAACTGCATTGGCATAGATAGCGCAAGGTACAAGCCAGCCCTTGTAATTTAAAACGATTTCCATTTGAGATGGGGGAGGAAATTCTGGACACAAAAGCCTGGGAATTCAGTAGGTGGGCACCAGCATCATTTCACAGGATAGCACGCCAAGGGGGGAAATTGTTCTTGCCTGGAAAAGCAATAAATGCAGAGAACGAGATTCCCTGTGTTCTCTAGCTGAGGGACACTTACTTCCCTCTCAGTCTGCTCTAAACCAATAAAAAGCCCCAAACTGCTGTTGGCTCCAGTTGGTGAGACTGGAACTGATAAATCATCTCAAGGCAGGTCCTGTTGCGGAATGGATACAGCCTCCTTTCTCAGTCACACAAGCAACAAGGCTATTCCTGAATCCCTCGTGGAAGGCAATGGTCTCTTAGAAGGTAATTCTGATTCCCTTGCAGCTCAGAGACAGGAAATGTCCACTGCTTCAGCCAAAGACTTCACTCCTCTCCTCCTGTTGAAACTCAGTCCATTTCCTCCCTCAGCTCAGAGCATATCCTGTTTAGAATCTTCCTGTCCTTTCCCCCCATTTTTCGTTGTTACCTGCTGCTATGTTTATTCCCCCAAAGAAGTGTTGTTGTGCTTTTAAAAAGGCTTTCTTTTCCTCAGCATTTCTCAGTTCCTCAACCCGCCCCTCAGACAGGGTGGTGGCTTTTTTGCTTTCTATGGGAAAAACCAAAGCATTCTTGCTCAAACAAAAAGGACCTGGAGAACGCTTGGTGGCCCAGATACCACAATTTCCCACCATTTTGGCATGGCTGCCTTTTTTTGACGCTGTTGACCCTGGTGAGGGAAACTCACAAGGCACCTGAGGAGGGATTTTTATTGTAATCAGAGGCAATTCACATCTTACAGATAACACTCTGTTCCCTCTGTTGCTGGTGAGTTTGCCCTGATGGGCATGGCAGACATGTTCCCCAGTGGCTCTCAGTAAAGAGCAGGGACTCCTTTCTTCCTTTCACTAAACTACCGCTCCCTCCTGTCATAGAGAGCCCGTTGCATCCCACTGCTGCTAATGGAAATTATGCCCAAAGAACAGAATTGCTTCAGGCCTTTTCCTCCTCTTATCCACCTTCCCAGCAGTTGACTCATTTACAACAGGCTTTATAGCCTGATCTCTTCTCTCCTGAAGTGCTTAAACCAGGAATATCCAAAGTCCATTTCAGGGGCTTAATCTGGCCCACTGGTCGGTTTAATCTGGCCCCTGTGGCAGTTTACTTCCTGGGGTGAAATTTTATAAAGAAAAGCTGAACAACTTCAGTTTTTTAAAAAAGCTGAACAACTTCAATCCTAAAAAAGGGTCAACAACTTTGGTCAAAGTTTGGACACCGCTAGTAAAAGTAGCAATGCTTTCTTCTTTTATTCTTTTTTGTTTATTCTTTATTTGTATTTTTTTTCCAAAATATACATAACAAATAGAAATAATGATTGGAGAATATAGTGATATGTGAACTTAGGGAAAGCCGTTCTATTAGATTGTCCAAATCTGCTCCCGTGACTTTTCTATTATTAACCGATTTGTTTGTGTGTACAATAAATTGATACCAATCTGCTGTAAACATCTCTGTATGTTTTTTCCTCTTCAGTGTCCAAAGTTTTTCAGCAAGTTTTTCCAATAAGGCCATTTCCCACAGTTTAGCATTCCACTGATCCAAGTTTGCTCCTCTTAAGTCCTTCCAAAAATGAGCCACTATTATTCTCACGGCCACCAGCATATGTCCTATCAAGGTTTTAAATAACAAGTCCTCATTTTCTTCCATAAAAAGATTTAACAACACCGCTCGTGGTGTTTAGCATTATTTTTGCCTGTATTTTTTCTCATTTTACTAAATACAGTAACCCACAATTTTGCCACCTTGACACAGAACCAGTTTATGTATTGCACATTGCAGGGTAGGTGTTACTGACGCATGCCAACTTTGAGCAAGTCATGTACCAACTGTGGGTGATTTTCAACATCTTTGGTGTGAACTGAAATGCACTTATGGGGGATTTATCCCACTGTGCATTCTAGTCTTTATAATCTATGGCATGGGTAGGCAAACTAAGGCCCAGGGGCCGGATCCGGCCCAATCGCCTTCTAAATCTGGCCTGAGGACAGTCCAGGAATCAGCATGTTTTTTACATGAGTAGAATGTGTGCTTTAATTTAAAATGCATCTCTGGTTATTTGTGGGGCATAGGAATTCGTTCTTCTTTTTTCCAAAATATAGTCCAGCCCCCCACAAGGTCTGAGGGACAGTGGACCAGCCCCCTGCTGAAAAAGTTTGCTGACCCCGATCTATGGCTATATTGCCATATTTTCCCATAGTTGTTTCAGGAGAAGTTAATCATAGAATCATAGGATTGTAGAGTTGGAGGGGACGATTGTGTGGAAGCCTGTGTATACATTTTGTATGTACAGTATACATCTGTATGTGAGAATGCCAGGGGGAGGGGATAGTGGGTGGGTGCATAGGGGCAGGGCTAGTGTATGTGGCCCCTTTCCTGACTAATGCATTGGTTTTAACTGATGAATATAATCCCTGAACAGGACTGGAATCTGTAGTGAATGTGGCAAACAAGTTCAGTGATGTTTATAGGATGCTTCCGCTGTCCTGCCGCTTGCATGCTATGTTCCTCTTAGGCTGGCTGCATATTCAAACCACAGGCAAAAAGGCTGCCACAGCAATTGGTTAGGCATAACAGAAGAATGAGTAAATGTGGCTTAGGAGAAACTGCTTGTTTAGAAGGTATATATTCTTTTCATGCTTCTCTGATGTATCACTGAGCAGAGTTCCTTAACATATCAGATACTTCTCTCTTTCCTCTTTAGCATTTACATTTAGGCCCCAATCCTGATACATTCACATGCGGGGCTTGCCCTACCATGCTGCTGTCATTGAACTCCCAATTCCCATCTTTCCACTTTCTGCTCCTCGTCTTTCCCTCCAGCCTTTGGGAGGTTGGAATTCTGGGTTCATGGGAGGGAGGGAGGGAGGGAGGGAGGGAGGGAGGGAGGGAGGAAACGAGGGAAGGAAGGAAGGAAGGAAGGAAGGAAGGAAGGAAGGAAGGAAGGAAGGAAGGAGGGAAGGAAGGAAGGAAGGAAGGAAGGAAGGAAGGAAGGAAGGAAGGAAGGAAGGAAGGAAGGAAGGAAGGAAGGAAGGAAGGAAGGAAGGAGAGCTGTGGTGAGGGAGTAAGCAAACGGGAGCAACATCTTGGTATCACCTGCCTTTTTTGTCCCCACTCCTCTCATAGAGTTCCCTAGAGAAAGAGACTCTATAATTTGCCCCACCTAGCATGGCCAATGGTCAGGGATGTTGGGAGTTGTAGAGAGACCATCATCTAGAGGGCAACTGGGGGCCCCCCTACATGTTTCTCAAGCAGCATCAAGAGATGACCCCCATTGAAAGGTGTTTGGTGTTGTTTTCTGTCAGAACTGCAAATGGCCCAAACATTCACAAGCAATAAAGTTTTTCAACCAATATTTGTCGAGTGAAAAATGGCATGACTTTAGACTTTGGTGGGAAGAGGCTGTGAATCATTTCTGAATTTCTTAGAAATGTCTTCATCATTCAAAATAACTCACTCAGCCATTTGGACAGTTGCCAGAATCTTGAAGAATGCAGCTATACATTATCCACAATTGGAGGCATTTCATTGGCTGCAGAACATGGCTGCTACCTATCTGATTTACTAAATGGAATACTGAAAGTTTTCTATCAGGAGTATGATAAATGACTAGTAATGGAAATGGAACCAAGGGATCTGTAATGTTTTCATAACCACCAAGTAGCTTCTGGAATATTTCTGAAAGCAAGTAACACGAAAAGCACTAACAATACACTCTCCCTCACCTTTGCCCTAGTCATGTGAACGGTTATTATTCTGTATCACATTGACAAATTGATTCTCGCAAGTAACACAGTCAAGAAAGGACTAAAAAGCCATGTTTCAATTTCAGCCTGGTGCTGAACTCTGATATTAATGAAAGTGTGGTGCCTTTTGATATGGAGGTGTGTCATGCTCAGGGGAAAGCCAATTTACAAAATTCATTCTGTATCACAGGCAGTTCCCTCTGCTCAACATATTTTCCCAGAGTGGTAGGATGTTTGCTACATTCTTAAAGCTCTTCAACAAAGGGGACTGTTGCAAAGAGGGGGAAATACAGGGAGGTTTCCACAGTGCTGCTTCATTGATGAAACTGAGGCAAGACATTCTTGACTTATGGAATCCCGTTAGTGATAAATCCTTCTTAACACCCTACCAGTCCTCCAGAGCACCAAGACCAACTGAAGTTAGTCAGGACAGCACATAATGCCAAGCTAAGACACTGAAGCAATCCCAGGAGCCAGTAGAGGGGAAAGTATCAGCTCTACTTAGCTATTGTGGAAACGAGAGGTGGAAGTGAGCTAAAACATAAGAACATCAGAGCCCTGCAAGATCAGGCCAAAGGCCCATCTATTCCAGCAACCTGTTTTTACAGTGGCCAATTAAATGACCATGGGATGTTCTCAGTTAGGAGCTGGGCACTCTTTTAACTTAGGATTCCCTGGGACTGTTGTTCAGAGGCATACTGCCTCCAACAGTTGAGGTAGAACTGTTGTTTGTAGTAGTCACGGATAGCCTTTTCCTCCATGAATTTGTCTAATCCTCTTGTGAAGCCATCCAAGTTGGTGGACATCACTGCTTCTGTGGGAGAGAATTTCATTGTCTGAAGAAGAACTTTTGTTTGTCTCTCTTGAATCTTCCAACATTCCACTTCACCGAAAAGCCACAAATTCTGGTATTATGAGAGAGCGGGGGAAACTTCTCCTCCTTCTCCTTCTGCTGCCTTATTTCTGAAGAAGGAAAAGCAGTCAAGAGGACTTTCTGATCTAATGTGCTATTTTAGAGATACAGTAAACACTGGACATTAATTTTCCTGCACATTGCCAAAGTTATCGGTGAAATTTAAAGCACTAATTTGAAAACCAAAATCTTTTTTAATCAGCAATATTGTTCTACGTAATTTGTGGAACATTCCATCCCAAATATACTTTAAACACTGTACAGGATGTATGTTTGTGGGTCAGTTTTCAAGCCCTGCCAAAATATATCCCCTGAGATGGTGGAAACAGAGCACCAGAAACACCACACAGCTGTGTTTGTATTAAGGGAAGTAAAGACATCCAAATTCAACTACAGCGAAATTTGGATAGGCAGGATGCACAACTAGCTGAGCTGGAATTCAGTCATTCCTAGAGCTGAACTCTGTCACATGCAAAACATCCACTGGGATTCTGAAATACTACCTTCTATGATTTCCTGTAAAGACAGGGCTACCAACTTCATGGCACATTCATTATCTAAACACAAAGGCCACAGACAGGAGCTTCATACTTGCTCTTATGGGGGATAAATTCAATTCCATTTGTATTTAAAGGAAAATCTACCAAATTTGTACTTCCCCAAACAGCAGGTGATCTGAAACACAGCCATAAGTTTAAAATCATGCTGCTCTGAATTTTGCAATGCAGTTTTCCAGCTGCAGTTTTGAATGTGTACAAAAACGCACATCCAAAAAATGTACATAAAAATGCATATATTCATGAAAATAACACACACAAATGCTTTCTATTAAGAGAAATTGATTTGCGAAACTGTGTGTTTTAGACAAAATTGCATACAAAAATGTGTATATCAAGAGAAACGCTTACTAAAATGTGGGTGGATTTTCGTTTGTTCGTTTTACTCTATTTGCATACATTGTTCTGAGAGCTTTATTGTTTAATTATGTTACTTGAAGTGTAACACTTGAAGTGTGAGTTTAACCCTAAGCCACAGGTTCCCCATTTCTAGGTGCGGAAGGGGGTGCCTGTGGTTATGTTCACTGATGAACATAGGATGCTGCCTTGTACAAAGTCAGACCATTGGTTCACCTCGCTCAGTGGTGGCCACGATGACTTGACAGTGGCTCTCCAGGTTTTCAGACAAGGCTCCCTCCCAGCCCCACCTGGAAAAATCCAGGATTGAACTCGAGACCTTTTGCATACAAAACATGTGGTCTACCACTGAGCCACAACTTTGCTCGTTCCAAAGCACTCTCCCTTTTCATGACTTACTTTCCAAGTCTCAAAGCCTAGCTGAGGCCTGGCCTTCAGAAAGCTGGTTCCGGGGCCGAGGCCTGGGGTGTCCTGCTGGCTCAGATTAAAGCCTGGAAGACAGCCTGGTTTTGTTAATGCTCTCCTGGCCATCTCTCACGTCTTCCACTCAAGTTGTTTAAGTTTTTCAGCTGCATGCATTTAGCTTTCTGGCTGCTTTTGTTTTTGGCTACCAGGCTTTTCTCAATCCATGCATTTTAAACAAAACCCTTTCTTAAGCGTTTCCAGCCCTATCTTTCTCACATTGTGTGGCCGCTTCTCCTCGCTTCGTTGCCAGCCTCCCACAACCCGCTATTTGTCTTACACCTCCCTCTGCTGCTAGAGACTATCAGGAATCATCCCCCCAAACCATCAACATAATATAGGAACAAATATTCAACTTTTTTAAACATGCAGTTGTGGCATAGGGTACATGGAAAACAATCTCTTTCCATATGTGTGTAGCTCTGTTTTCTCCTAATGCAGCATATTTCTCAGCAGAAAGCTTAATAGGCGCTGGGTCAATTCCATCCCAGAATTTTTATCCTTTACTGTGTGGAATCCAAGCAATCTCTCTCCCTGCCCCCAAATGCACACGCTTTTTGGAGGGGGGCGAATCAAAAATAGCAGGGTTCATTCTTCTTCCACCAGCCCAAGATGTGCAAGTCTTTAACATGAGCATGCAGAACTTTTTATATGTACCTCTGAAAACATATGTATGTTGCCATCATGTGCATTATCCAAGGAATCAAAATTGGCCACCATTCTCCCCCACCCCCACCCTCCCCCATACACACACATTATAATATGCATGTGTGGTGTTAAATATGCATTTGCTGTTTGAGAATGTGGAATGGCATAGATATGGTTCCATAATTAAAGGTGTCACATAGCACTAGCAATGAGCAAGCTCTCCTGAGTTCAGTTTAGCCTTAAAATGGCTAATTTGGGCACAGTTTGGTTTACATCTGAATTAGCTCATTTTTATCCTTGGGCTCATCCTGAACTCCATGACTGATCATGATAATGATGTTGTCATGAGGAAAGCAATAATAATAATAATAATAATAATAATAATAATAATAATAATAATAATAAATTTTATGTATACCCTGCCCTCCCCGGCCAAAACTGGGCTCAGGGCGGCTAACACCAAATATAAATACAGTAAAAACATTAAAAACAAAACAAAACAGAAAACCAAACAAATGGTTGATTAAAATATAAGTTAGAATACAGTTTAAAATGCAGCTTAAAATGCAGCCTTGTTTTAGATCAAAGCCATAAGGGGGGGGGATGTCAAATATTCACCGGGGCCAACTATCCATGCTGGTCCTACATGGGCCAGCAAAAAGAGCCGAGGGAAAATTTACCGGTATATACAAAATCCCATATAAGGGGTTCCATCAAAAAATAAATAAATGAGAGGGGGGGTTAGACTGAGTCCAGCCCAAAGGCCAGGCAGAACAGCTCCGTCTTGCAGGCCCTGTGGAAAGATGTCAAATTCCTCAGAGCCCTAGTCTCTTGTGACAGAGCGTTCCACCAGGCCAGGGCCAGAGCTAAAAAGGCCCTGGTTGATGCCAATCTAACCTCCTTGGGCCTCGGGACTTCCAAAGTGTTGTTATTTATGGACCTTAAGGTCCTCTACCAGGAAAGGCGGTCCCTTAGGTACAAGGGTCCTAGGCAGTATAGGGCTTTAAAGGTCAAAACCAGCACCTTAAACCTGACCCTGTACTCCATTGGGAGCCAGTGCAGCTGGTGTGATCCCGCGGCAAAGACCCCATAAGGAGCCTCGCTGCGGCATTCTGCACTGCTGGAGTTTCTGAGTCAGCTTCAAAGGTAGCCTCACATAGAGCAAATTACAGGAATCAAGCCTGGAGGTGACCATCGCATGGATCACTGTGGCCAGATCAGGGCGAGAAAGGTAAGGGACCAAGTGCTTAATACGGTGATGGAAAAATGCTGCCGTTGCTGAAGCTGCAACCTGCGCCTCCATAGAGAGGGAGGTGTCAAAGGTTACACCCAAGCTCTTGACAGAGGGCACTGGCACTAATTGAGCCCCTGCAAGAGATGGGAGTTGGCCCCCCAACTCCATGTCGTCCTGACCCAGCCAGAAGACCTCTGTCTTCGAAGGATTTACCTTTAATGAGGTCTGAAGGCCTCTGTCCACACAGCAGAACACAGCTAGCCCTGGAGGGCCGTCCAGATTGAACTCTTCCTCCCATAGTTACAAGGACAGATGAGAAAAGCAGCTGTTGTGACCTTGATTAGGCCCTTGGTGTGGCAACAGCATTTTAGGCCCTGATAGCCCATGGAATTGTAACTTTCCAGGGAACCTGCTGAGTGAGCTTCTCATAAGCATATTGGGTACCAAAATTCCAAGGAATTCTACAGAGCTCTGCAGTCCTTATGAGGGATGCAGAAGTCCTGGAGAACTAAACTCATGCCGCAGTCTACCTGAGGAAATAACAGAAGTCAGCAGCCCTTCTCAATCATTATTTCTGCCATGAGGTAAATTTTCAGTAGGAAAGAAGAGCAACATCTTTGGCAAATGAGTAGGCTGCTGCTGGGGCTAGGAATGAGCTAATTGCAAGCCAGGCATGAATTTCATGACCCCAAACCTCATGTGCATATAACACCATGGGGCAATTGTGCCCTGACTTGCTGTGAATTGGATTATGTTTCTTTTAAACCAGGTAAACAGCTGCTTGAGTCAATTTGCAGTTTCTAAGCTGTATGCCCAAAAGGCTCCATTGCACTCTTCACATAATGGTCTCTCTCCTCACAAGATCAGTAACACCCCAAAAGGGCTGCAGGCAAGTATATGACTACTAAACATGTTTAGGGTTTAAGAGTCGTTCAATGTAGAAATGCCTATCGGAAAAATCAATTTATTTACAATGCCCACAAAAGCTGCATTTATTTTTAAAAAAACAAACCAGGTGAAGGACGTCCCTAGTTTCTGGACTGCTTAAAAGGTAATGTGTTTATAGAAATGTCAGAGACATTTGTCGCTTGCGAATTAAGCATTGCTTCAAAGCACAATAAAGCTACTGTATATCAGACCACTTAGCTCGGTGACTCCCCGGCAGGCTCCATTTCATAAACTCCAAGTGTCTCCCCACCCACCCCCCAAAAAACCAATAAGCATTAAGAGATTGTTGAAAGAGCAGTTTAGACTGTTTTTTTTCCATTAATTGAGACAAAGCAGTGTTGATCAGAGCCTAGACGAATCGTAGAATTTGCTTGACAAATCCCCAAGCATCATGAACTGTTTTCAAACACAAGTTAACCGATTTTAAACAGATTAACAAAACAAACCTGTAGTCCTATAGAGCATTCTAGCATAAGGCAGGGGTGGAAGATTTCCACCAGCTCCTGCCAGCATGGTCAATGCTCAGGCATAGATTGCCTCTGTGTTTTTCATAGAGATGGAAGGGAGCCTGAGGGTCATCTAGTCCAGTGTTTCCCAACACTGGGTTTTCAGCTGTTTTTGGAATACAACCCCCATCATCCCTAGCTAGCAAGACCAGCGGTCAGGGATGATGGGAATTGTGGTCCAAAAACAGCTGGAGACCCAAGGCTGGGAAACACTGATCTAGTCCAACCCTCAGCAATGCAGGAATATTTTGCCCAGAGTGAGGTTCGAACCCACAAGCCTAAGGTGGAATTGAGACACATAAGTAAAAACACTGTGAAAATGCTTTTTTAAAAAAAAACTTCAAAAACATATTGAATTTGCCATTAAACTCACCATTGCCACCTAGTGTAACATTTGTATAATGCACTTAAAACACATTTAAAACACATTTGCAGCTGTACAGCTGAGTCCCAATAGTCTCGTGGATGCTGGATTTATATTCCAACCACAGTGGGAAGGCTACAGATTCCTTACCCTTTACATGAGGTGTATACACATAGACTGCCATGTGTCTAGTGGCATGATTAGTTGTTTTTATTTCTAACCCAATGACAATGAAGATTCAGGGCAGGAGACCACACCAATACAGAAACAGGGTTGGTGGATGGTCAACATTGTTCTAGATGTCTTCTGCAACCTTTCTCAATTTAAAGCATGTTTATAATCCCATAACTTTTAAACATATGAAAGATCTGGCATTCTCTTTGTCATCTCTATGCAAAGCAAAAACCTTCACACTAACCCATTTGTAATACAAAAAATGTAGTTTTTTTCCTCAATCCAGAGTCAGTCACACTTGTCCTCAACATGCTGGCTTCAATCTAGATTGATTCTAAATCCTGCCATCCACAAGGGTGGGTGGGGTTGCTTGATAAACCTTCCTCTTGGTTAGGTTATCCGTGCCTTTTCTTCTTCTTTTTAATTCATCTTTATTCATTTTATACACATGAAAAAACAATACATTGACAAAATACAAAAGGGGGGGAACCACAGGAAAAGAAAAAGAGAAAAAGGAAAAAAATCTAATAATCTTGTAAAATCTTCATAACATTATAGACTTCCCCGGTTCCCCCCTCATTGACTCCCTATTTCAATTAATCATAAAGCAGTTTTCACATTATAAAAAAAAATTAATTAACATTTCTTCTCTAATTATTACCATTCAATTTTATCCATAACCTCAATTTTTTATATCCTTGTATTCTATTAATTGTATCTCCCCTTAGCTTAAATTTTTACCAGCAATGAAACTCCATTTTAATATTTCCTCATCACTCATAATCTTTTTATACAATCGAATAGCTATTCATCCCCCCCTTCCCCTGGACCCAGATTTCCCAGATATCTCAGCGAATTCCATATTTCCTACCAGTGTCGGACTTTTTCAATCAATCCAGCCTAAAATCACACGATATCCGTGCCTTTTCCTCCTCGCTCGTGCCCCCAGGTGAACAAAGAAGGAAATGGGGATTGAGCAGGTGTGGATACACACACACACACACCATTGCCAGGACCATAGATCTATATTGTGTGTGAACTGCATAGGAGAAAAAAGTTCTCAGTCTCCACTGGTTCTAGAATAAAAGGTCATGTTCATGCAGCCTCTGTCTTCACTGGTCTATTTCAAGAGATCACTTCGAAAGCTCCCAGGTGAGTTCGCCTACTTCACTGCCCTGTTTTCCATCCCAAAGAGCCAATTCTGCCAATATTCCCCTTAACTCAAGATATCTTCATTGCTTGTCAATATTCTGAGACTTAGGCTGTGGACCCACTATACCTTTAAAGCACATTCAAAGCACATTCTTTCCCTCAGAGAATTATGGGCAGTGTGGTTTGTTAAGGGTTGCTGGGAATTGTAACTCTGTGAGTATAGAATTCTTTGAGGGAAACAACATGTTTTGAATGTGCTTTCAAGGTATGGGGTGTTCGCAGCCTGACTCTTTCGCTTTGGCAGCTCAACCAAAAGCTCAAAGGAGACAGCTGGATGTGGTGTGTGTGTGTGTGTGTGTGTGTGTGTGTTAGTGACTCAGCCATTGGTTATTAAGTTGAAGGGGGGAAAGAAATGTCAATGTATGTTTGATGCAAGAGTATCTGATCAAGACCCATGTGACACTTCCAGTTGTTCAAAATTTCTACAATCAATGGTATATTTTGAAAGATGCAAACCATAATATTCCTGCCCATCCCATCAGGAACAGCTATAGTATCCAGATGTTGTCACAGGCAGACCCTCAAAAGTCTTCCATATTTCTCTGTAGGGCTGAAGCTTCCTGCTGGGCTTGCCAGCCATCATCCAGCCATCATCCAGAAATCTTTCAAGGCTAGCAACTCTTATTAAATATACCATTAGTTATAATAACTTATTATGAACAACCAACTGGCTTTTAAAAAAATATGTACAAAATCACAAAATACATCAAGCCTTGAGACATTTCTTCAATTATTTTGCACACTTTTGTCCATCTGGATTCGTTATTAGCTTGCAGGGAGAGGGAGAATTTGCCTCAGCTCTTTCAAACGTTAAAAAGAAAAGCTTCCACTGGATCCCACTTAAAGCTGGGCCAAATGTTCAAACTGTCAAATGTTCTGCTCGCATTTGGGGTAAGAGGAGGAGGAGGAGGAGTGAAGCTGCCTCCACTCTTTCAGATCTTGGGGTTCACCAACAAACTCACCAGAGCTTCCTCTCAACTCTCATTGCCTAACAGTAGCCAGAGGTGTTTTTTTTCCTCTTAAAAAACCCCTACCCTCCTGTCCCCGAATGCTGAGGATAAAGGTATACAAATGTAATTAATAATAATAATTAAACATCATCATCATCTTGAGGAGAAGGTTCGTGATTGCAAGGGCGGTAGGTGAGAAGCTTTTCATGATTGTCTGTTGACCAACTCAAGAGCTATTGTAGCTTTTACCCCATATGTGGGGGGTGGGAAGGGTGTGGTGTTAGGGAATCGGAATTCCTTCTAATCCTCTACATCCAAGGTTTTCCCTGAACCTCCTAACACAAACTCACAACATGTTCTTCTTCTTCAACCAACATCAGCGCTCAAGATGGGATGCTGTTCACTGTAGTGTTCCATATCTGTTCATCTTTCAATCCCATTATTGTTACTCAAGCTTGGTCTGTTAAGATTCCACATTTTGTTAAATTTGTATGATCTCAGCTGGGTATAGTTTGGATTTGATATCCCGCTTTATCACTACCCGAAGGAGTCTCAAAGCGGCTAACATTCTCCTTTCCCTTCCTCCCCCACAACAAACACTCTGTGAGGTGAGTGGGGCTGAGAGACTTCAAAGAAGTGTGACTAGCCCAAGGTTACCCAGCAGCTGCATGTGAAGGAGCAGAGACACAAACCCGGTTCACCAGATTACGAGTCTACCACTACACCACACTGGCTCTCATGTAAGTAAGAATGTTACTGTTTTGAGTTCTCCTGTTGCTATTTACAGTACTGCTCCTGTGTTTTCTTGCCCATCAACAAATGGCCACTTCCTGCAGGGGGGCATTTTCTTCTTGGCGATGTCACATGAATTACTCTGCTTTATTAAGGCGATGGTGGTACCGGTAGCTATTAGCTATCATTGTTATGCTTCTTATCCCGTAAGCTAGTCATGCTTAATGGCAGTAGCTTTAGAAATGCAAAAACTTTTCTTTTTAACAAACAAAAAAATTACAGACTGTTAGAAAGCAATTTTTTAAAACTTCAGGGAAGTGCATTGACTCAAATGCTAACTCTATATGAAAGTTGCGTACTGCACAGGTAACTGTTGTGATTGTTAAAAGCTGTTTAAAAGTGCCCACTGCTCAGACCAATCCATGCAAACCCAGAGAGACTGGGGAAATATACAACAAAGAGAGAAACATAAAAGGCTTTGTAAAGCTCACTTTATTTACTTTTCCTTGGGGGGGGGAATAATTCACTTTCACCATTACTGTTTGGATAAAGCGGAAGCCAACACATAAGAAAGATGATAGAAAACACATGAAAAAGAGGGAAAGGAGATCAATAAATCATATAATTAAAATAAGCATTTTTATAACGAAATATATGTTCTATTCAGAGTTTTTATAAAAAATATCATTACAGTAATTTGTAAGAATGCATTTCTTTTTAAAAAATCATTTTCTTTTAATAATAATAATAATATATTACAATACTTATACCCCGCTCATTTGGCTGGGTTTCCCCAGCTACTCTAGGCGGCTTCCAACAGGAGATTAAAAATACATTAAAACATCAGTCATTCAAAAAAACTTCCCTAAACAGTGCTGCCTTCAGAAATAATAATTAAAAGGGTGCAATTTAAACTTTTTTAAAATTTAAAAATATCTTTATTTAATTTCATGAAATACAAATAAACAAATAGACAAAGACAAATAAACAAAAAAGAAAAATAATAATTATATTAACTTTAACATAAACAAATCATAATATAAACAAATCATAACATATACATAAAAAGTAAACATAAAGATAAAATTATCTTCCCATCGTTTATATATCACTACTCTTAATGGTTAATCCGAACCTGCTATACTTCTTACATATTTTATATTACAATAAATAGTCACTTTTTAATATATAGTCCTGTGTGTTATCTCACTAGTCTAAGCATATCACCAGCTCCGTTGTTATATCTTCTTTTTTAAAATATTATTCAACATATTTCCACTCGTCTTTTATTTTTTGTTTTGAGATATTCCTAACTGCTGCTGTCATTTTGGCCAAATTCTACTAATTTGATTTGCCGTTCTTGAATTTTTGGAATCCTATCTCCTTTCCAATTCTTAGCTATAAGTATCCTGGCTGCTGCATATGCATACAAGAAAATATTTTTCCTATCCTCAGGGATGTCCCCCAGTATCATGCTTAATAAGAAAGCCTCTGGTCTTTTCTTTGTAAGAACTTATTTGTTCTTACAAAGAAGCAACACTGACAGTAAATATCTTAGTAAGATTCACAATTTAAATATCCAAACTAATACAAAACAATTTTTTTTCATTACAAGCAACACCCACTGGGTTGGGGAAGGGGTTAGATTGTAGCGATCACTTATCTGTCCTTAAAATGTCCACAGAAAAAGTGTTTGTATTGTTTCCTCCTCTGTATGAGAAATGCTCCGTATGAGAGTGCTCTGTTCAGGTGTAATACCAATTCTCTGGTTCAAACCGACCAGTATCACAGCATCAGAAGCAGCATGTTTGGGGAGGAGAAGAGGAAAGAACATGTGGATCCGACAGTCATTCCCAGCTTGTAAAGCCATAATTTAGCAAGCCAGAACCATCTGAAAGGGGAGAAAGTAGCTGAATACCTCCAGTTGCCTGTTTGGGCTGTACTTCAGCTGCCCCAGCATGGTGCTTTCCAGATGTTTTAGACTACAGCTTTGATCTGCTCCAGCCAGCGTGGCCAATGGTCATTGATGATGGGAACTGCAGTTCCAGAACATCTGGAGGGCACCAGGTTGGGAAGTTGTGCGCTACTTCATCCATTCCATAAGGTCAGCCTTCTTAGATTGGATAGCATGCCTGAAACTAATGAACACGGGAAGTTTCAGTAAAAATTAAAATACTCCAGGCATGATTCAGCCCAAGTTCTGATTCCAACTGGAAAGATAAAACATGTGCTTAACTCTCCCACTGAAATCAAATGGGCTTAGAAGTGCTTAATGGTGCCTGGATTGTGCCTTATATTTTTACTCTCCAGAAAATTTATTTTAAAAATTACAGAACAGTGTTATAAAACACTCCCTCTCATTCTTTTTTCTTTTCCCCTTTACCCTTGGCTAAGAGGTTCTGTCTTGCTGGAGTCTAGAGAAACAGCTATGTACACTTTATGGTAAGGTTTAAGTAAATATTAGTGAAATAGAGAGAGTGTGGTCTGCCTTTTATTGCCAATTACAGATTTACAATGTTAGCCGGCAAAGAGGATATTCTAGTCAAAGTAGCATTCCTCAGCATCGTTCAAAGTCTTTCTGCTCACTGAGAAGGCATTTGTTATAGAGGAGAGCTCATAAGGTCCGGACATCCTGGGGGACGTGAAATGTATCCACAGTAGCGGATATCCGAAATTTGTGGAGGCAGAGAGGCATAAAGTATATAGGATATAGTTAATACTGGGAAGTCTGCCTAGTACAGAGAAAGGTCTACTTATGGGAGGTCCAGATAAGCGTGGTCTTAATATATATGATTATTTTATGGCAAAAGCAGCTCTGGACGGCACATGGAGGTCCATTAGTAGCTTTATTGTTGGCCAGCTTCCTTTTTAATGTATACAGTCCTCAAAGAATACACCAAGATGTGGGGGGGGGGAGGGGGCAACGGGAATCAAAAAGTTGCTCTCCGGGTCATCAAGGATGTCAACTGTGGCAGTGGATGTTGGTTGAACATATTCAAAGCAAGCTGCTGACTTTCCATTCCCCACATTCCAGGAAAACGGTCTGTTTTTTTGGCAGACGCTTCTTATAGAGGTTTCAGTTTATGGGAAAGAGGCTTGCCTCAAAAGAAGTTTATTTTTCTTATTTGACCAAAAGTTTGATGTTTTCTGCCATTAGATCTTTTCACTTTAAAAAAAAGAGTATAAAGAAGCTCATTTCCAGCCAGATAATTTTCAGGCCTTTATGCCTGACTTGAAGGGGGCTTCTAGTGGAAAATCTGTTTCATAAAGCAAGCTTTATAAAAATAGCCTCCCTTTAAAAAAAAAAGTCACACTTACGGTGCAATGCTATTCTTGTTTGGGTAGAAGCAGACATCGGGAACTTGTGGTCCTCCGGATGCTGTTGGAGCCCCTACCATTTTCCCTCACCATTGGTCATGCTGGCTAGTGCTGATGGGATACAGTCCACCAACATCTGGAAAGTCATGGGTTACTCCACAGCAGCAGACTGGTAAAATTTGGGGAAGTTACTCAGCAAGCGCACTAAGCAGTAACCAATTATTTAAAATATATTATGATGCCAGCGTTTCTGTTTATGACCTCTCTCGAAGCCCCTCATACTCCAATAAATTGCAGGTACAATTTTTCCCCTGTCTGATTTGGCTACATGACTTGCATGTCCAAATTTTCTCAATAGTTATTGAACATTTCCTTAAGGTGCTTTACTCTAAGTGTCTCATAGGTTTGCTCACTATATATATATATATATATATATATATATATATATATATATATATATATATATAGGCATTGCGCGTGCAGAGGTCACAGCTTTTCTCCGTAACTGCCGAACCATAATGTAACAAATTTGGCCACAACGTCCCATGCCCATCAGGGAGGGATCTGGCATATTTTTTCCCCAAAAAAACCACACATTTCACACCTAAAATAATGATTAAACACAAAAAGTGATGCCCAAATTAGACATCACCACCAGAAGCTCTGAAGACTCTAGCAGCATCCAATAGAAAGGCAGATCGCACGCTGCTACCTCCAAAGCTGCACCACCAGATGACATCACAAAATTCCACACCAACCAGCTGAAAACAGTCCTTTTGCCCAGCTTTTTCAATAGGCCGCAGCATTGCCCAGCAAGGAAAAATGAGTAGGCCTCACTATTGCCCAGTAGGCCACAGGCAGAAAGAAACAGAATATGGGGCTTTCACAATGGGGGGGGGGAGTCACAGGGATGAGGCAGAACAAAGGGGGGAACACATAGCCATGGGGGGGGGAGAACCCTGAGTCAGCCAAAGCAGTGGGGGGGGGGTTGGGACAGGGAAAACTGAGTAGGCCGTAATAATAATAATAATAATAATAATAATAATAATAATAATAATAATAATAATAATAATTTATTATTTATACCCCGCTCATCTGGCTGGGTTTCCCCAGCCACTCTGGGCGGCTTCCAACAGAAAAAAAAACCACAGTAATCTTTTAAACATTAAAACATTGCCCAGTAGGCCACAGGCAAAAACAAACAGAATATGGGCCTTTCACAAGGTGGGGGAATCACAGGGATGAGGCACAACAACGCGGGAGGGGGCTCACAGGGATGCAGCACAACAAATGGAGGGGGTAAACACATAGCCATGGGGGGGGGGGGAGGTAGGACCCTGAGTCAGCCAAAGCAGTGGGGGGTTGGGACATATTCAGGAACACGCGTGGGGGGGGAGTCTTATTTTTGAAACTTACAGTAGAGGAGTCAGGGTTGGGACAGGGCAGGTGAGGGGACTCTAAAGGGAGACTCTGAAGGTCCATTTAACAGGGAAAGGTCCATTTAACACAAAAACCCACAGCAACGCGTGGCCGGGCCAGCTAGTATACTATAAAAACGTAAGAGGAGCTGGCTGGATCAGGCCAGTGGCCCATCTATTCTAACATCCTGTTCTCACACAGTGATGAACCAGATGCTTTTGGGAAACCTGCGAGGAGGACCAGAGCACAAGAGCACTCTTCTCTCCTGCAGGTTCCAGTCACTGGTGTCCAGAAGCACTACGGCCTTCATCCATGGAGACAGTACATATCAGTCATGGTAAACAGCCATTGATAGCCTGAAGAAGTGTGCATGCACACGAAAGCTCATACCAAAATAAAAACTTAGTTGGTCTTTAAGGTGCTACTGAAGGAATTTTTTTATTTTACTTCGATCCAGACCAACACGGCTACCTACCTGTAACCATTGATAGCCTTGTTCATCTAATCCTCTTGTAAAGCTATCCAAGTTGATGGCCATCACAACTTCAGGCTGTCATTACTCCCCATCAACAAAAAGCCACATAACAGAGACATGGACACAGACACCAATCTCTGCAGCAGACCAAAGCCAACTCTGTCTCCATGTCTACTCTGTCGCTGCTATCAAAGGATCTAATGAGTCCAGCCATAACACCAGGGACGTTTTCAATGTGTTATGTGCTATCATTATCTAACTGCCCTTGTTCATTCTACACAGGCCAACCAGGCCAATTTATACATAAAAAAATAATGGGGGGGGCATTTCAGCTACCCAGGGTGCTTTGTACCAGATCTTAAGGTGGCCATACTAGAGCAAATGAACTACAAAGGGAGACTGCAACATGAAACCACAAAACTTCAAGAGGTTCCATACTATGAATTGGGAGTATGGATTTTGTTGCACTACATGCATTCACAATCAACAAATGTGGGGGGGGGGGTTGTTTGTTAACGGCCACTGTTTATAATGCAGTTATCACAATCTGTACTTTTACGTGTTTCATTTCCTTCTCACCTCACTGTTTACAATCCCCTCCTCCCCCAACATATATAACTATGTCCATAACTCAGGATAACACTTCATGCATTTGATAGAATGGACTTTAGTCCCTGAAAGTGAATGCCACAATAACTTTGGGAGTCTTTGACACGCAATGAGACTCTCCGTTGTCTGTTTGATTTTTAATGAAGCTCTGCATTTTAAGAGTTTGGGAGAAGGGAGTTCTTCGTCCAGTATAAAAGAGGAATGCATGTTTATGAAGTGATTTTATGAAGCAAGGGAAGCTCCCCAGGTGACATGCTGAGTGACAGCTTTCTGGACTTTCACATTGCCGGTCCATAAACTTCACATTTGGCGAAGAAGCGGAAACATATGCTGGAATCGTGAGATTCTTATGTGCTGAGTTAAGAGGAGGGACACCTACACTTAATCAGTGACACCACCATCTTGCAAAAGATGTGATCACAGCAATGGTTCAATTATGATTATGTATTACTATTCACTTCATTTCTACACCGCTTTATATTTCTAAGAAAAAAATCTAAAGCAGTTTACAACACATTAAAACATCAAATAAAACAAGCCAGAATAAAACAGGACTGAAGGAAGTCAAATATAAACGAGACATTCAAAGCAACAGGAAACTAAAGTGTTATCTTTCAGATTTCAAAAGAAAACATTACAAAGCAGGTCAACTGCAGGTTCACATTGGCCACAGCAAAGTTAACCAAAAGTAATCGCAAATGTCTCAAAAGCAAACATTAATAAAGGGAGTCAAACATAAAATGCACGTTTAAAACTGCATATTTAAGAAGAGGATAGAATGTTATCATAAGCCTAGAACATACCTGCTGCCATTGCTGCTGATCCTGCCAATGGCGGTTCATGGAGGTGGCGGCAGTAGTGTGAAAAGAGCATGAAGGGATTGAAACTCACAGTGACATCCTGGCTTCAGAAAGGGATTGCTGGTGGGGGCAGGTGAAGGCACAAAGGGGGAGCAGCAAGGAATAGGGAACATTTCAGGTGTCACTTCCTTCATCTTGCCACCCCATCTTGGTGCCCAGCATGCTGTGCTTTAACATATATCATTGGAGGAAACTGTGCGAAGAGGGAGAAGAAGAGAGCGGGAAAAACAGAAAGGAGGACAACAGAAAGGAGATGAGACTGGAAAGAATCAAAGGAATTTTCTGTACAGAGATTGTTTTCGTAATCAGCTGGAAAAGGACAAATGATCCATCTTAAAAGAGAGCCCCAGCCTGGTTTAGTGGATATAGTGTTGGACTTGGAACAATGAGATATGGGTTCAGATCACTGGTAGATATTGGAAAGGTCTGCACAAGATTTGTCTACGTCTGCATATTGAACATACTGCAATTTAAAGTATGAGGTTCCCTACAGTTACTAGTTTAAAATAAATATTATGGATAGGTTCTGGATCCACGTTCCCCAACATTTTAATATAATGTTGAATAACATCTTTCCAGAACAGAAGACACATTTGTTAAGGAATCAGCCTTAGCTTCCAGTTCCCTGGCTTTGTGGTGCTTGAACCTCTGTTCTTAAACTGGATGGGTTTTGTGGGTTGTTGTTTTTAATGAATTAGCATGTGGGTGTGCCTATAATCCTCCTAAAACAAAATCAGTGCAACTTAATTTTGTCTACGCAACGTATAGCAACTCTATAAAACAAAGACTAGCAATTTTCCAAATGTCATCCGTGTAGACAAAAACTGCTTTGAAGTTACTTCAAAATAATAATAATAATAATAATAATACTTAACTCTTTAAACCAAGACCACATTTGACTATAATAATAAACGTGTAAAAGCAGAGCATATAATTAATTTTGCAAATATGCTCCTTCTATTAGGGAAAACATGTGCAAATCCAATTAGCTAATCAGGATATGGGCGTTTCGACAAGTCTGCATGCGGTTCTCATTCGTTTCATTTGGGCGTTTCTTTCCATTCATCAACCCTATGGGTGGAATTCAACCAACTTTTATTCACAGCGGACTTGCTGAAATTAATTGACCTTACTTAGTCATGGCCATTAATTTCAACGAGTCTACTCTGAGTAGGCCTGGCATTGCACCCCACCTTTTGAGCCTACTGACAGGAAAGAAGCCAAGGCAGAAACAAAATGGTTAATCACAAGTTAATAATAAGTAAAGAGTATTTCAAAGGCTATGTAACAGAGCTACTCATCACTTGTTGTTTAGTCGTTTAGTCGTGTCCAACTCTTCATGACCCCATGGACCATAGCACGCCAGGCACTCCTGTCTTCCACTGCCTCCCGCAGTTTGGTCAAACTCATGTTCGTAGCTTCGAGAACACTGTCCAACCATCTCGTCCTCTGTCGTCTGTACAGAGGACAGAGGACTCATCACTATACCAACCAAAAACAACAACCTCAAAGTGAATCCTATAGTGTATCCCTCTCTTTGCAAAACATCCTATACACTGAAACACAAAGCTTTTCAAATTCCATAGGAATTACTGTTGCTCTGTATACAAACCTCAAGACGTCAAGAAACTAGATACATCAACAGCTTTCTGTCCTTTCTCCCCTTCCTTTCCCTGACCAGGCCCAGGATTTTGGCTTCAAAGAATCATGTTCAGGCAGCATAAAACACAGAGCTACTTAGGAACTAATACCAGATTCTTTTCTTTTATAAAAATGAAAAGTTTCCACTCCTAAAAGTTATGCTTCCCATAACGTGCCTAACTGTGACATGCAGTAATAATTACCCTGGAGAAGTCTATGGATCTGGAAATCCTGACCCTTGTGAGCACACACACTCCCTGGGATCTGTGCCATCCCCTAACCTAAATTGGAGGAACATTTTGTCCAATTATTAAAAAACAGAGATGTAAAGAAATTACAGCATCCAAACAGTGGTATTGAAAGAGTGTCGCCTGCCTGCATGTTACCAAAAAGGAGGAAAGGCATCATCGAAAGAAAGAATAGAAGGAAGGAAGGAAGGAAGGAAGGAAGGAAGGAAGGAAGGAAGGAAAGAAGGAAAGAAAGAAAGAAAGAAAGAAAGAAAGAAAGAAAGAAAGAAAGAAAGAAAGAAAGAAAGAAAGAAAGAAAGAAGACCTAGATTTGCATGAAATGTGCATGTGCTAATTGTATGCAGTGCAAATTTAGAAATCATTACTATACTTTTTGGTGGTACTGTATTGCAATGCATATTGTATATCTGCCTGCTCGATCTGCTGTCCAGGTGCTAAATGTAGGTGGGCAGCTTCAAGCTTCCTGATCTCCTTCTTATTGCTCTTTTTTTCCACTGAACTTTGTCTGGAAGACTTTTCAAAGAGGTGCTGTCCTCTGAGTAGACACACAGCCAACCTATACTGGGGGAGGGGGGGAGGGGATACACCTGAGCGCTATTGTTTTTCCCGGCTTCCTCCTGTCTCTCTTTGACAGAGAGCATCTCTACTATAGATGGTGTTCTTTGTCTAAGCAGCAGAAAGCTTGAATGAGTCGAGTCACCATTATGTACCCAGCTGTGTCCGGCATACAGGTGCTTGACTTGTGTTGATAGCATTCCTCCCTGCCTGCTTTTTTTGGAGCTGGAGAGGGTTGTGTTTTTCAATGAAAGCCTTATAGTCCACTGCAACAGAAACCTTCCCACCAAGATCAGCTGGATTCTGTCTCCAAGTTTCTCTTCCTGACTGAAGATGTTCTTTAGCTCAGAATCCAAGAGCACAAGTTGTTAATTTCAAGGGGATTTGCACGAGAGGCCTTCTCATAGGGTTGTACCTTAACTCTCTGAAGGAAATCATCATCTCCTGTTAAAATTTGCTGAGAGGTTGTCCTTTTGTCATATTCTCTGGGCCAGATTGAATCATACCTCTCTCTTCCTCATCTACCTGTTCCACTTGCAGCATCCCCTGCCATCCATAAGGGTGGTGGTGGTGGTGATATCCCAAAATACTCTCCGCTGCTGCCTCATTCACCAGGCTTTAGAAAACTCATTAGCACTGATATTGGAGGGCGAAGAATCCTCACAATACAAAACACAAATTGCATCCCTGCAATTTAAACCCTCTAGGGAGATTATAAATAGATCATGCAACTCCACCTAAAAATAGATATCCAGGCATAAACAGGTTGTGGAAGGAGCCTGAGAGGAGGAGTCTTGTTTTCTCTTATCTACTTCCCGTGCTTCTGTCTGTGCAATTGGCAACTTGCAGAGTTATCATCTGGACAAGCTCTCATGAGCATCTAAAGCAGAAAGATCCCAGCAGCACTGCAGGTGAAAAAGTCAAGGAGGGTATTGACAAAACTGGAATACGCAGTTGCTTGCTACACCTGTTCAACAGATGTTGTGATGCTTGTCCCAGCATAAATTTAGCCTGTTTATTTTCCCTGTCGTCCTCACAATGCATGGCTTGAGCTCTGTGACTTGGGTACCAACTGCATCTCTCAACTCCTGTTAACACTGCAATTGAAAGGTTGGCAGGGTTTCCTGTGCCTACCCTTCAGCTTAGCATAAAGAGCAGCCTGTGTATCAGCTTCAGTGTGGACTTGTGTCCCAGGAGCATGGAACCCTGGAGTTTCTTCCAAGCTTATCAGAGATGCCTCAAGGAAAGCATGAGTCATGATGGACTAACTTTCTCAACTGGCTTTCCCTGCAATCTGCAGTTTCTAGGGTGTGTCAGTGGTGAGGTGGCAAAAGGCAACGATGCAAGGAGGGAGCTGCAGCCTAAGATAGAGAAAAGACCTAGGCTGGATCTAGACAAATCAAAGAAACGTTTCAGTTAAACACGTTACAAACTTTGTATGAGAAATCGGGTAAGCAAAAACAGAGCTCCACAGCGCCATCTGGTGTCGCAGTGTTAGAATACATAAACAACGCATATAAAGCGGTTTTTCTTTGTCAATGTAGCTGAGTCCCTAGCTACTTCAAATGAATTCAGATCTCCAGGGCCTGGTGAGCTGCACTCAGCTTGCATGCAGAAGGTTCCTGGTTCAATCCCTGACATCTCCATATAGAGTTGGGAATATCCGCTTCCTGAAACCCTGCAGAGTTGCTTCCAGTCAGTGTAGACAATGCTGAGCTAGATGAACCAATGGTCTGATTCTGTATAAGAAATCCAATGGATTTCTTGATTGAGCAGCGGAATTGACCTGGATGGCCCACAACAAGATTCCCTCCAACGCTATGATTCTAGGAAAGCAGGAATGAAAGGATCTGTCTATTTCAGTTCTCTTGGTTTCTCATTTTCCCAATCCTAAATCTACAGTAGTTCTCAACATTTATGCAGCGATTCACGAGTTTTGGAGAAGCACCACCAAATGTGGAAAAGTGCAAATTTCTAAAGATACCTTTGTTTTGGTGTGCATGTTGTTTCAGAAAGTGCAAATTTGATAAATTTGCTTTAAATGTGAAGTGAATTGAATTTCTTCACCCAACACGAAGGCAGAATATTTGAAAAAGCACTGAGCAGAAGTGTTCAAGATTGTCTTTAATGCCATGATGCAAATGGAATTTCAAAGGCTGGTGTCTGCTTTGTGCACCTTGCTGCCGACACAGATTACTTTCTTTCTTTCTTTAAAGTCAGTTAATGCCCTCTGAAGTCAGGTTCTTTTTCATTACAAAACACTGAGACATTCCAGGTGCAGATTTTCTAAATGTGTTGACAAATGCCAATTTTTTCCCCTCCCTTTGTTTTGTTTTGCTCAACATCTTATTGTAATGATGGTAACCTCCTAATAAAAATGAGTGGAATGTGCTTGATGTGGTGAGGAAGGGAGGGAATGCCTGGTTATGAATGCCAGAGTGAGCACTTTGATTTGGGAGGGGAAAATGACTAATAATATGAAACAAGGCCGGAATATAATGTACCCACAGACACCAAGAGCATCGAAACATACAAAAGAGCACTAAAAACAACAACTGCCAGAGCAACCCTCTGCGTGCTTACCTGGAATTAAATCCAACTGTGTTTCAATGGGGTTTACTCTTAGTCAAGTGTTCTGTACATTGGCTTGCAACCTGGCACATACTTATCTATAATTTCATATTGAAGGAGCTGGCATGTACTGAACTTGAAGAAGATGAAGATAGAGGAGGAGTGCAGTACAGGGGGATTATAATAGGGTGTAAAGTAACTTTGGTCTGAGTAACTTTCACACCAGACATTTAAAGCACCATGAAACCACTTTAAACAGCCATGGCTTCCCCTCACCCCAATAATACTGGGAGCTATAGTTGATTAAGGGTGTTGAAATTTGTCAAGGGGGCCCTGTTCCCCAGACAGAGCACAGTTCACAAAATTCCCCAGGACAAGGGATTGATAGTTAAACCAATTGGAGTATTGTAGCTCTGTGAGGGGAACAGGGCCTCTTAATAGCCCTCAGCACCCTTAACAAACCACAGCTCCCAGTATTCTTTGTGGGGGACCCTGCCACTGGTATAGTTGTGGCAGCAAGATGAAAGAGATGGTTAGAGGGGGAACTCTCCGTTTTCTGGCAGAGAGAGGTTGGTAGGAGCAGCTGGGAAAGAAAAGTGGGATAAAAAAATAATAATTGTGGGTAAGTTATAAATAAGTAAGGAATTGTTTGCCATGGTGTATACCAGCGTAGCCCTCCAGAAGTTGGTGGTGCTGACCTTTAAAGCCCTAAATGGCCTTGGTCCAGTATACCTGAAGGAGCGTTTCCACCCCCCATCGTTCTGCCTGGACACTGAGGTCCAGTACCGAGGGCCTTCTGGCGGTTCCCTCGTTGCGAGAAGCCAAGTTGCAGGGCACCAGGCAGAGGGCCTTCTCAGTAGTGGCGCCCGCCCTGTGGAATGCCCTCCCAGCAGATGTTAAAGAGAAAAACAGCTACCAGATTTTTAGAAGACATCTGAAGACAGCCCTGTTTAGGGAGGCTTTTAATATTTAATAGATTGGCGGGGTATAAATAATAAATTATTGTTGTTGTTGTTATTATTATTATTATTATTATTATTATTATTATTATTATTATTATTACAACTCTCATCAGTCCTGAACACTGGTTATGCCAATATCTGAAGGACCACCCTAGTGTATGAATCCCATTGTAGTGCCTTTAAAAAGCCTTGTAAATCTGTTTACCAAAATAATGGTGTGGCGAGAGAAACAGGTACTGTATAAGCACTCTAGGAAACAATGCCCTTTATCATGCTGCCTTCAGCTCTCTTAAAACTATCACCTGTCTCCAATCTAACCTTTCTTAAACTCTTGAAATTCACATGGTAGCTGAAGACTCCTTAGGGGTAATTCAAGATAGCAATTTCTCCATATGTTTAGAATACAGTCTCCTCTGCCATCTCCCATCATGACAGTGAGATTCCTCTCTCTGTTAAAAAATATTTTCATCAGTGTAATCCTGAATTTCTATTTTATCTTATTTTGCTTTTTTTCTACCTTAAGCAAGGAATGTTATGATAAATTTGAGACCTGGCCTTAGATGAATCCATTCCAAAGACACAAATAGTTTATTCAATTATAAGAGCTCTACTTGTTTGGATGAATCTCTAGGAATGGGAATGCTTGGATTTGGAGGGTATACTATTTCTGAGAAGCTCATATCCTTAGAGGGAAACTGGAAATTTAACAAAATGTAAGCTCAGGATGATCAACAGAAGAAGCAGCATCAAGTCAAGACTCTCCATATACTTTCAACCCATTTTCATTGAGGTAGACAGTGTAGTGGGCTGTAGTGGTTAGAGCAAGGATAGGGAATGCTTTCTTTTCTTTCTGCTAAGTAACCTATATAAAGCTGTTTGGGCTGAATTGCCAGACCCACATGCAACCACACATCTTAAACACACACATACAATCACACACAGCTATTTCCCATAGAAACAGAGGGATATATTATATTATTAGTAACATTATTCAAGTTTACCTTCCATTTCTTCATAAATGTGTTGTTCTCCATCCCTGGGTTAGAAGGTAGAGACTCAGATTCAAATATCCATTCAGCCATGAAGCTCGCTGAGTGACTATCTCTATGTTCAACCTACCTCACAGGGTTGTTGTGATGATTTAATCAGAAAACCAAGTACACAGCCTAAAGTTTCTTGAAGGAAAAATGAGGCATACATGAATAGTATTCTCTCCTTTGATACTTCAAGAAGAACAGCAAGCCTTCAGGCAAGCATCAACGATAATGTGACCCAACAGCAGCCACCTAAGTGGCATTTGTGTCCCCAGCAATATGACACTCAAGTAAAAAAAAACCTTCATTCGTCCTGGGGCAGTATTGGAAAGAGATCTCCTTATAATGGAAAAAGGTGAGAAAGTGGGTTGGGGTGAGAATGCATTATTTGTGCTAACAAAACAATCTGAGAGTTGTGTGTAAAGCTGGTCGAGAGAAGTGGGAGAGTTTAATTTATGCCTTATGCTCTGACATACAGGAGATAGATAGATGATAGCTAGATGACAGATTAGATAGATAGATAGATGATAGATAGATAGATAGATAGATAGATAGATAGATAGATAGATAGATGATTGATAGATAGATAAGATTATTAGATTACACACCTACCCAACCTTTCTGCTCTCTTTCATTTACAAGACTGCCCAAAGACACAGATGAGATTATGGTGGGCCAAGAATTAGAAGCCATCTTTACGCACTCTTTACTTGGGGAGGGGGCTTGTGTGTTATTTTAAACTCCTGTTTCCAAGATGGGCTATTCCAAAGCCTTCCTTAAGATTTAACCTGAGGATTGTCTCAAGCAACATCAACCATTTAGAGAGGCAACCACAGAAGCCAAGGATGGGCATCACTCTTGCTAATTTGAGCTCTTCCCCCCCCCCAACAGAAAATAAAGGAAACTGTGATCCGAAGCTGACATTTCCTCAGAACATTGCTCGGCCTTCCAAACACCAAGGCCACAATTCACTGATAACGCAGCTTTGAAGTACCTGGATCGAGTCCAGGAAATGTTGGATATACTCTTCAGAGAAGATCTGCTTCAGATTACACCAGTTTATAGTATGCCACACATGCTAACTTTAGCTTTTCTTCTGCTTTTAATGCATTTTGTCTCCTGGCCAAGTGATCATCAGCTTTTTCCCTTTGGCTCAATTTGGACAGTATTCCTTGTCCAAACACTACATTATTTTTCCCTCCATATGCTGCTACATTTGGGTGTCCTCCGCGTCTTATGACCAATATTAATATTTGTGCACTGCTCGTGCTGGAGCCAGAGCAGAAAGCACAGCAAGTATGTTGTGCAGAATTAATTGAGGGAAATGCAGTTTGTGGCACTTTAAACCCTTCCTTCCTCCTTCCTTCTTCAACATTTGTGTGTAAATTTATCCTGAAAAATCTAAGAACCTGTGGATGCCATCTATAATTCAATTATGTTGGGAGCCAACAACTCTTGAGTAAACAAGGTGTAGAATATAAGTTATATTTGATGATGTGGACAACCTGTGGCTTTAAGTTGCATTAAGGTGATCTCATGTCAGCCAAGGCTCCATCAAGCAAGAGGCTTCTACTCAGTACTCACATTCAAGTGAATATGGGCTAAAAGTCCCCTACAGATGTTCTCTGCTGAATATGCAGAGGCTGGAGTGTCATCAGAGGAACATGGAGGAAAAGCTGGCAAGCATAGCCCTGTGTCTCCTACTTATGTGGAGACTTAGGACTGTTCTGTATCACCAAGCCAGGGCTATAAAACCATCCCCTGTTCATGTTTTAATGAGTTCATGTTCTTTCTCCACTGTCATAGAATCATGGAATTATAGAGTTGGAAGGGACTCCTACTTTCATCCAATCTAATATAGTGGTACCTCGACTTACGAATAACTCTATTTACGAATAGACCACCCTCTGTATATATATAAGGGTCTGACACTTCCGTTTCCAGTGTATCTGAAGAAGTGTGCATGCACACGAAAGCTCATACCAAAATAAAAACTTAGTTGGTCTTTAAGGTGCTACTGAAGGAATTTTTTTATTTTGCTTCGACTTAGACCAACACGGCTACCTACCTGTAACTAGATCTATTTACGAATGTTTCTACTTACAAATGGAGCTCCGTCCGCCATCTTGGATGCGGTTTAGATAGGATTTTTTTTCTACTTACGAATTTTTAGATAGGGTTGCTTTGACTTACGAATTTTTCCGCCCAATGCATTCCTATGGGATTCGACTTACAATTTTTTTCGACTTACGAATGTGCGTTCGGAACGTATTAAATTCATAAGTAGAGGTACCACTGTACAGGAATCCTGCCCACAGCTGTCCTTGGGTGGGCTTGAACCAACAACCTTCTGGTTAATAGCCAGACACTGACCCATTGCGCCACGGGGGAGAGAACGTGTCGAGGCAGTATACCTCTAAATACCAATTGCTAAGAATCAGAAATGCGAAGAATGCTGTTGTACTCAATTCCTGCATTCAGGTGTCTCATGGGCATCAGGTTGGCCACTGTGAGAAGGTGATGCTCAACTAGATAGGCCATTGAGCTGATCCAGCTGATCTTATGTTCTTAATCTTCCCATCACCATCATTCAGTTGCCATTGTGATATTTTAGGCACACACACTTGCTGAAATGGTGGCGTGAGCCACGGGACATCTACCGATGTGGAGTGTGAGTTAAATGTTTTCTTTTCGATATTAAAAAGTTCCCTCCCAAATTAAATCAACATTGCTTGAGCCGCAGTGTTGGTTATATTATTTAGGAATGCAATCTTGCATGTAAGCCAGAAGCTTTTCATACTGTCGGGGGGAGGGGGGGTCACGGGATGAATGGAGACATTGGAGCCATCCCCAGAAAACAGATGAAAAATATATGGACACATGTTTAGTTGCCAACTGCAACAGTGCAAATAGATCACTTTAAGTCACTGGAAGCGAAGCAGAAGGTTTCATGGAGCACAGTTTAGAATCTTTGTAGGGTGAAATGATTCTCCTTCTAAAAAAAACAAAAACAACCCCAGTGATTCAGCACCATTTATCGTTAGCAGGGCTTTCTCTGCAAAGCCCTTCATAATCCCAGAGCAATCTGGGAGGATACCTTCAAAGAGGCTCATCACCTGGCATCAAGGTAAATGACAAGTGAGCAGCCGCAGATTTGTCCCAGAAGGGGTGATGAAGATAAAGATCTGACCCACCTGGGACAAAAGTTTCCCCATCTCTTATCTACACTGACTGGCAGCAGTTCTCCAAGGTTTCGGGCCAGGATTGCATCTGCAAGATGTCCTTTCCTGCAGAGCGCAGTGATTCATTGAGGAAATAAGGGGTGAAACAATAGTTTTGGTCTTCTGGTGCCAACCTCCACGGGTCCTACTACTGTGAGCGGAGGAGCTGCCATACTAAAAATTGAAAATATCCATGGCATTTCTCATGCCTGCACAAGTTCCTGAGCCGGGGTGGGGGGGGTTGGGGGCTTTAGTATTTAGTTTCACTTATGTCATGCAGCACTTTTGCGTAGTTGTAAGAACTCCTTTCCTTAAGCAAAGACCCGTTCAGCATGAAGGGCCCCTCTGGATTCAAACCATTACTTTTGCAAAATTGTAATCTGTGTAAGTCAAAAGGCAAGCTATAAAATGAAATAAATTCCAGCCAGCAGCATCACACATGCCCTCACCAATGGTGGGATGTGGAGTTATAGGTGTGAGAATAAGCACGATGGACATAAGATCATGTCTGAAAGGTAGACTTTGATGTGTGGCCCAGTCTTTGAGACCTAGTCTTTGAGCAGCCCATGCCATGATCCTTTGCTGTTTGGAGGGAAGTGAGGCTTTCACATGCGAAAAGCCTGCAGCCTAAAGGAAAGGGTGGGTACAAATGTGCATCTGACCGAAAAGAATATTTAAAAAATCCTTTCTATTAAGGAAGTGGCTTGTGAAAATGGGCATATTAGACTATGTGCAAAAACAATGTAGGTAGTAAGATAAAAGGTTACAAAAATGCTGGTGAGAGGGTGGTTTTTTTAATATAAAAGAGGCAAGCTGATGCAGAAAGGGGTGAACCAAACTTAAGCCTGAAAAAATGAGAAACCAAGAGAAACCGAAATGGATAGATTCATCCATCTCTACCTAAGAGGTTCCAATTATGATCTTTTGGGATTCTCATTCTTCCTATCTGGGGGGGGGGGGGAATCCATACTACCGGTCAGCGATGCTGCTTTCTTGTTTTAAGCTTACCCTCAGAACATCTAAAAGCAGCTGATGTTTCACTTAACGTATCACGCTCATCTTCGGAGGAAATGAAAACCACATTGTCTCTTTAGCAACAATGGGAAACAAATGCTCTTAACAGTATAGTTATTGGATAAAACACCTTCTCACCAACAACCAATATGAAAGAAAGTGGCTATAAAAACAAGTCCTTAGAATGACATATTTCTATTACGCTCTGCACGGTGCCTCTATCCCCCTTCCATATTTGAGAACTTTTCCAGGGAAACAAGACTTACGTTTACTGCACAGAGCCATTTCAAAAAGGAAATGACTGCATATAAGAAAGACATCAGCATTGTACCTCTCAAGTCATGGCACTTATCATTAATTAGATTTCTTACACATCATTCCAAATCTCCTGATGATCTCTCGCAACGGTCTCAGTTAGTTGGAGAACAAGATGGAGCACCACGGGTCAATTCCCATGGCGCCAAACAATGTTCTCCTCTCCTAACTATTTTCTGAAAATGGCCTTGAAGGTACCACAACAGAGCTACAATTCTCAGAGTGGTATAACACTCAATCCCTCTTCCCAGGAAACTCTGGGAATTGTAGCTCTGGGTGGGGAACAGGGGTCTCTTAACAACTCTCTGCACCTTTGATAAATTGTTGTTGTTGTTAATTATTATGAATTATTAAATAAATATACTGCCCTTCATCCAAGGATCACAGGGTAGTTTGCAGCTCCCAGAATTCTTTGGGGACAGCCATGCCTGTTTAGAGTGGTATCATACTGCTTTAAATGTATGGTGTGAATGTGGCCTCTGTTTGAAACTGAATTGCTTTGTCTCCAAAGTTTAGTGATACTGTAGGTAGTTTTGCTACTATTTGTTTTCTCTTTGAGCACGAATGTATCTGAGAGAAGACTGTAACTTTGAGGTCAGTGATGGGAAAGACCACAGACATTCCTTTTATGCCACTCTCCTTCCTTCCTTCCTTCCTTTTATGCCACTCTCCTTCCTTCCTTCCTTCCTTCCTTCCTTCCTTCCTTCCTTCCTTCCTTCCTTCCTTCCTTCCCTCCCTCCCTCCCAATAGGACACTAGGGGAGGCCTTGCCAGAGATCTGAACTGCTTACTCGCAGAAGGCTTGTAAAATTAGGCTGAGAGTCACAGGTTGCCCCTTCCTGAACTGAATCCCACGGGATCCAATATTTAATGGAATGGATTATAGTGTGGGTGACACTTCAAGTTCCTTGCAGCTGCTAACTCATCACTTTCCACCATCTTGCACCAGCCCCTCAGTGTCATCCCCCCCAAATTCCTCGGGGAAAGCAAACATTAGGATGGTTGTGCCCAGGAGACTGCTCCATTGTGCACTGTTTTTGCTGGAACCAGAAGGCTCTTTATCAAAAGGGGAGGCTGAACTTTAATTCAGACTTGAAGGAAGAGTCAAAGAGGTTTCTCTTCCACATACCCTCAACCCCCACATATTTTTTTGAGAAGAGCTGGGTAGTGTTTATGATGATCTATTTCAGACATTCTTTGGCTGCTGACACCTTTGGTTCACGGCTTGACAACTGATTGATTCGCTCTCCTTTGTGGAATAAGAATGACTGACCTTTTCCCTCCCAGATTCCCATCATAGGCTAAGTCCAGTATCCTATTTCTTGGCTCCATGCCATGGGAAAGAGGGGGTGCAGAGACAGTTCGAAACCTGATGCATGCATCTGCAGGGTGGCAGAGAAGGAGGATCGGGTGGGAGGCCGGGGAGAGCTTTGCAAATCATTTTGTATTGTCCTGTGCGCTTCAGTCTAGGAGAGGCATTTTTATCTCAGAGGCAAATTCTCCTCTATCTCTGCCCTTTTTTCCTGACATAGTGATGAGCCCTGCTTTAGACTGCTCCAAGCACGTCTGGTCGCTAGGATCTCTTTCAAAAGCCTTAGCCACTGGGGTCAATTTCCAAGGGAAATCCATCACACTCACGGCATAGATACTCCTTCGCACAAGTCATTAGTTAAGTTAAAGGATAAATTACAGCTCCTATTGTGGGTCTCCCCGACTCCTTAGAATGCACTATCTTGTCAGAGAGAAGCAGACGCCAATCGCTACTGTGAATCAGATTGGGGAAACAGCTAGAACTGGAATAACAATGGGGTGGTTTTCTTCCAAGTACAGTCATACCTCGGTTTAAGTACGTCTTGGTTTGGGTATTTTCAGTTTAAGTACTCCGCGGACCTGTCTGGAACGGATTAATCCACTTTCCATTACTTTCAATGGGAAAGTTCGCTTAAGGTTAAGTACGCTTCAGGTTAAGCATGGACTTCCAGAACCAATTACACTCATACCTCGGGTTAAGTACGCTTCAGTTTAAGTACTCCGCGGACCCGTCTGGAACGGATTAATCCACTTTCCATTACTTTCAATGGGAAAGTTCGCTTCAGGTTAAGTTGTTGTTGTTGTTTAGTCGTTTAGTCGTGTCCGACTCTTCGTGACCCCATGGACCATAGCACGCCAGGCACTCCTGTCTTGCACTGCCTCCCGCAGTTTGGTCAAACTCATGTTCGTAGCTTCGAGAACACTGTCCAACCATCTCGTCCTCTGTCGTCCCCTTCTCCTAGTGCCCTCCATCTTTCCCAACATCAGGGTCTTTTCCAAGGATTCTTCTCTTCTCATGAGGTGGCCAAAGTATTGGAGCCTCAGCTTCACGATCTGTCCTTCCAGGGAGCACTCAGGGCTGATTTCCTTAAGAATGGATAGGTTTGATCTTCTAGCAGTCCATGGGACTCTCAAGAGTCTCCTCCAGCACCATAATTCAAAAGCATCAATTCTTCGACGATCAGCCTTCTTTATGGTCCAGCTCTCACTTCCATACATCACTACTGGGAAAACCATAGCTTTAACTATACGGACCTTTGTCGGCAAAGTGATGTCTCTGCTTTTTAAGATGCTGTCTAGGTTTGTCATTGCTTTTCTCCCAAGAAGCAGGCGTCTTTTAATTTCGTGACTGCTGTCACCATCTGCAGTGATCAAGGAGCCCAAGAAAGTAAAATCTCTCACTGCCTCCATTTCTTCCCCTTCTATTTGCCAGGAGGTGATGGGACCAGTGGCCATGATCTTGGTTTTTTTGATGTTGAGCTTCAGACCATATTTTGCGCTCTGCTCTTTCACCCTCATTAAAAGGTTCTTTAATTCCTCCTCGCTTTCTGCCATCAAGGTTGTGTCATCTGCATATCTGAGGTTGTTGATATTTCTTCCGGCAATCTTAATTCCGGCTTGGGATTCATCTAGTCCAGCCTTTCGCATGATGAATTCTGCATATAAGTTAAATAAGCAGGGAGACAATATACAACCTTGTCGTACTCCTTTCCCAATTTTGAACCAATCAGTTGTTCCATATCCAGTTCTAACTGTAGCTTCTTGTCCCACATAAAGATTTCTCAGGAGACAGATGAGGTGATCAGGCACTCCCATTTCTTTAAGAACTTGCCATAGTTTGCTGTGGTCGACACAGTCAAAGGCTTTTGCATAGTCAATGAAGCAGAAGTAGACGTTTTTCTGGAACTCTCTAGCTTTCTCCATAATCCAGCGCATGTTTGCTATTTGGTCTCTGGTTCCTCTGCCCTTTCGAAATCCAGCTTGCACTTCTGGGAGTTCTCGGTCCACATACTGCCTAAGCCTGCCTTGTAGAATTTTAAGCATAACCTTGCTAGCGTGTGAAATGAGCGCAATTGTGCGGTAGTTGGAGCATTCTTTGGCACTGCCCTTCTTTGGAATTGGGATGTAGACTGATCTTCTCCAATCCTCTGGCCATTGCTGAGTTTTCCAAACTTGCTGGCATATTGGGTGTAGCACCTTAACAGCATCATCTTTTAAAATTTTAAATAGTTCAGCTGGAATATCATCACTTCCACTGGCCTTGTTATTAGCAGTGCTTTCTAAGGCCCATTTGACTTCACTCTCCAAGATGTCTGGCTCAAGGTCAGCAACCACACTACCTGGGGTGTACGAGACCTCCATATCTTTCTGGTATAATTCCTCTGTGTATTCCTGCCACCTCTTCTTGATGTCTTCTGCTTCTGTTAGGTCCTTACCACTTTTGTCCTTGATTATGGTAATCTTTGTACGAAATGTTCCTTTCATATCTCCAATTTTCTTGAACAGATCTCTGGTTTTCCCCATTCTATTGTTTTCCTCTATTTCTTTGCATTGCTCATTTAAGAAGACCCTCTTGTCTCTCCTTGCTGTTTTTTGGAAATCTGCATTCAGTTTCCTGTATCTTTCCCTATCTCCCTTGCATTTTGCTTGCCTCCTCTCCTCCGCTATTTGTAAGGCCTCGTTGGATAGCCATTTTGCTTTCTTGCATTTCCTTTTCCTTGGGATGGTTTTCGTTGCTGCCTCCTGTATAATGTTACGAGCCTCCATCCATAGTTCTTCAGGCACTCTGTCCACCAAATCTAAATCCTTAAACCTGTTCCTCACTTCCACTGTGTATTCATAAGGGATTTGATTCAGATTGTATCTTACTGGCCCAGTGCTTTTTCCTACTTTCTTCAGTTTAAGCTGGAATTTTGCTATAAGAAGCTGATGATCTGAGTTACAGTCAGCTCCAGGTCTTGTTTTTGCTGACTGTATAGAGCTTCTCCATCTTTGGCTGCAGAGAATATAATCAATCTGATTTCGATGCTGCCCATTTGGTGATATCCATGTGTAGAGTCGTCTCTTGTGTTGTTGGAAGAGAGTGTTTGTGATGACCAGCTTGTTCTCTTGACAGAACTCTATTAGCCTTTGCCCTGCTTCATTTTGAACTCCAAGGCCAAACTTGCCAGTTGTTCCTTTTATCTCTTGATTCCCTACTTTAGCATTCCAATCCCCTGTAATGAGAAGAACATCCTTCTTTGGTGTCATTTCTAGAAGTTGTTGTAGGTCTTCATAGAATTGGTCAATTTCACTTTCTTCAGCACCGGTAGTTGGTGCATAAACTTGGATTACTGTGATGTTAAAAGGTCTGCCTTGGATTCGTATCGAGATCATTCTGTCATTTTTGAGATTGCATCCCATTACAGCTTTTCCCACTCTTTTGTTGACTATGAGGGCCACTCCATTTCTGCTACAGGATTCTTGCCCACAGTAGTAGATATGATAGTCACCCGAACTGAATTCGCCCATTCCCTTCCATTTTAGTTCACTGATGCCCAGGATGTCGATATTTATTCTTGTCATCTCATTTTTGACCACATCCAGCTTACCTCCACTCATGGTTCTTACATTCCAGGTTCCTATGCAATATTTTTCTTTACAGCATCGGACTTTCCTTTCGCTTCCAGGCATATCCGCAACTGAGCATCCTTTCGGCTTTGGCCCAGCCGCTTCATCAGCTCTGAATCTACTTGTACTTGTCCTCCGCTCTTCCTCAGTAGCATGTTGGACGCCTTCCGACCTGAGGGGCTCATCTTCCAGCGTCATAACTTTTATATGCCTGTTGTCTTTGTCCATGGAGTTTTCTTGGCAGGGATACTGGAGTGGCTTGCCAGTTCCTTCTCCAGGTGGATCACGTTTAGTCAAAACTCTCCACTATGACCTGTCCATCTTGGGTGGCCCTGCATGGCATAGCTCATAGCTTCTCCGAGTTATTCAAGCCCCTTCGCCACGACAAGGCATTGATCCATGAAGGGGTTCAGGTTAAGTACGCTTCAGGTTAAGTACAGACTTCCGGAACCAATGCAAACCGAGGTACCACTGTACTGTTGCCGTATTATCCTCGCTGGAGACATTGGAATTGTGCAAAAGCAATGCTCAAGTGCAATCAGAAGTAGACCTCATTGCATTAACTGGGACTACTTCTACATAAGTACTAAGCCTTGAATTGAGAGTAGCTCTTCTTCAGAAGAGTGGGTGGAACAGTCCATTTCCATTCCATGTCAATTTTGCATGTGCTCAGTCATAGGTCCATATATGGTTTTGGTGGGTTAAAAAAAAATCATGACATATTCATACCCTCCAACATTCTCCTGATGAAAATTGGAACACAAGAGCACAACACCAAAAGACACACATATTTTGGTGCCTCGCGCTCACCTGAGTCAGTTGACTAGTTCAAGAGCACAGAACCACTGCAAGCGCTGGCTCAGCTCCAGGACATTCTGGGATTGTTTCTGTAATTCTGGGAATGTCCTGTTAATAATAACAATAATTTTATTATTTGTACCCTGCCCATCTGACCGGGTTGCCCCAGCACTCTAGGCAAACTCCAGCAAATATAAATAAAATATCAAACTAAAACATAGGCAGTTGAAGGGTATACATATTCCCATTTAAACTGTGCACACTTTCCCCTAAAGTATGCATTTTACACTCCTTCTGCTAAACTGGGACCTTAGAGTGAAGGGTAGGTAAATAATAATAATAATAATAATAATAATAATAATAATAATAATAATAATAGGGATGTGGGTGGCGCTGTGGTCTGAACCACTAAGCCTAGGGCTTGCCGATTGGAAGGTTGGCAGTTCAAATCCCCGTGATGGCGTGAGCTCCCATTGCTCAGTCCCAGCAATTTGAAGGCATGTCAAAGTGCAAGTAGATAAATAGGTACCACTCTGGTGGGAAGGTAAATGGCGTTTCTGTGCACTGCTCTGGTTTTGCCAGAAGCGGCTTAGTCATGCTGGCCACATGACCTGGAAAAACTGTCTGCGGACAAACATCGGCTCCCTCAGCCAGTAAAGCACCACAACCCCAGAGTCATTCACAACTGGACTTAACTGTCAGGGGTCCTTTACCTTTAATAATAATAATAATAATAATAATAATAATAATAATAATAATAAGCTTATTGGTATGCTTTTTAAATGTAGTTTTTCTATGAAACACACATTTTGTATTCAACTTTCAGTAACCATTGTGCACATTTCTTATCCGAAACTTTGGATGCTTTTGCATAAAGTTCAGAACAAAACAAATGTGCTCTCTGCTGGGCCTTGCTTTGTGCTCAACACAAGTGTTGGTGACTGTCAGGGGACCTTCCTCCTGTTGACCAGCTCTTCGCCCAGTGAGAGCAGCAGCAGTGGGTCAGGTGGGGGGAAAGAGGAAGTTAGCGGTATGGAGGTGGCAAGGCTCAGTGATGTTGGAGAGCCCTTGCACTGCCTTGACCAAGAGGTGGAGGTGAACAGGCAGCCCCTTCTGCCACCCGATTTAAGGCACAGCACTAAACGTAAGATCGGGAGGAGGCGTTTCGGGGTGCCCAAACTCTTATGCTGGTCACGCAACAGGAATCGTCCACTCCCGGATTCTGCAAGTGACTAGGAGGTCATGTTTTCTGCTATCTTTGCACTGTAAATACTATGCACAATAAAACCTTTAAAGGCAAGCACGGACTTGGGCGTCCTTACTCAAGAGTAGCCGCAACAACACTATTACAGTGACTAAACAGGCTACTGAAATAGGGTTGGGGGCAGGTTTCTGTCTTTAAGACAGGTCTACAGTAGGCTTTCTCCTAGAGAAGGAGGGCTGTACTTAAGGAGACAGAATACTGCCATCCACTGTGACTGAATACAACCAATAAACACCAGTTCTGTTTCTTTTTTAAAAAATACAGAGCAGGGGGATACACACACACATACACACAAAGCATATATGTCCAGAGGGAAGGAAAAGAGGTGAAAAAAATATGCCAGCTAATGATAAATGTATCACAGACCAAAATGCTTCCTCTGTGATTCCTGCCTGGTCTTTATCTCCATGAGCACACACATGCACACTAGGGAATAGGGGGTAGGAATGGATGTAATTGCATTCTAACGAGAAACTACCTAATATTGCACTTTTTTAACCAATACAAGAACGCAACACAATTGTTCCTTCCAGTTTGCACTTTTCCAAACTTTGTGACTCAATTCTCCAACCAATGTGTATCAAAATGCATATTTTAGGGAAAGTGTTTGTTTTTTAAAAGGCACACATTGGTGAAAATAACCTGCAGAATGCAATATATTGGGGAAAGCTGCTGGCAGAAATTCAGGGAAATTTGCACTAAAATGCTCTTTAATTTTCATAAGGATTTTTTTTTCCTTAAAAAAAAATCACAACTTGCCGTGAAGAACTGAATTTAAGATTGGAAAAATTACGACTGAGAGACATACACACAGTGCTAGTTGACTCATTCAGAAATACAATATGGACGCCATTTCACATGACTCCACTTGGCTGCTCTTGCCATATAAACTGAGTGATATTTCTTGAAACCATCACAAATGGCCAAAAAAGGACGCCCTGAGAGGGAGCGCCCCAAGTGTGTGTGTGTTAGTATCTCTTCACTAGATGGTGTCACTTGCCATATGGAAGAGTTTTGAAATGCAGCCTGCGCACATTGCTTTAACATGTCCATCAGCTCTTTCACACTGCCACACTGAGGCTCCCACCCTATCTGCATAGAAAACGGGTTCTCCAATCATGGAGAGCACGAGTTGCGGAAGGGTTAACGAGACATCCCTTGGGTTGTTGGGCAGATTAGTCATGGTCTGTGGTGATTGGGCATTTTTGTTGCTGGGGTAGAAAGCATGTTGCAAGTTTTGATTGACAGGCCTTAGCCATTATAAACCCTTGTGTGCAGCTTTTGGTTTCACTTTTGCTAAGTGCAACGGATCAGAAGGAATAGCCAAGAGCTTGCTAAGAAGTATAAGGCTGGATCACATAAGGGCTGGAGATGCAATGAGGTTGAGGGAACGTTCTTTCCCAAGTGGTGGACCTGCAAAAGGATAAAAGAGTATTGGGAAACAATCCATAATGAAGTGGAAAAAATGTTTTAAAATACTTTTAAAAAACAAAAAAATGAGTCCTTTTCATTGGGGATAATTTAGACGGAAATTCCCAGGTGTCCAAAAAAAAAAGTTATTTATGTATGCCGCCACTGTGGCCTGTGTTTTGTTAGCTCAAAAATGGAAAATGAGTGAGGTCCCAACTAAAGAAGAAGGGCATCTGACAGAATGTGCAGACTTAACATATAGAATAAGAGAACAAGAAGAACATACCGTACGTTTAGAGAAGATTGGAAAATGTTTATTGAATACATGGGGGGGTTGTGTACACTTGAAAACGTTGGCAGCATTAAGATAAAGTCAACAGTGTAAATAGGTTTTGATTGATCTAATAATGGAATACTGAATGGTTTAGTTTTTGTAAAGATATGCAGGGATTTATGCTATGCAAAATGAACCATGGAAAGAGAAGAATGGAAGTCATTGATATTTTATGGATGTTTAAATGAGTATTTTAAATTGTAAAACATAAAATTAAATAAACATCATATATATATATGAAGGAAGGAAGAGCCAAGGGGCTACCCGTGCTGCTCCCCAGCATTGCACCTAAGGCAGTAGCTTCATTCCGCTTCATTTAGGACTGGACCTGACTTTGAATACTCTATCCAGATTCTGTACTTCCAAGCCCTTTGCTTGGAAATTAAACAAAGGGTCTGCTGGTTTCTCTTTAAGGTTTCCAGACTCAAAAGAGAGCAGGGCAATTAAAGGCACAGAAGTCCTGTCCTCTATTGAGTCTGGCAACCCTAATCCCTAGACTAAGAATTCACACCAGTCAACTCTCACACTTTGAGCACAACATCCTGGAATTACGGGACCCAACTTATGGTTGTGTCCCAGGATGTTCCATTTCGGCTCCTGGGGGAGCGCGCCCCCCAAAGACATGCATGGGGGGGGAGCTGTGGCCTTGCGCACATCACATGACTTGCGTGGGAGCACAGCCCAGAAAGAAGCACGTTCTGATTGAATCAAATCACGGGCAGGAATTTTGAATACCAGTGACCAGCAGGAGAGAAGGATTTGCCTCCCATTGGTTGCCGGACCCGATATTCACAGCGACGCAGCATTTGGTGGTGGTGGAGAGAGGATGGTGAGCAGATAACAGCAGCTGTTTGCTCTGGACAGTGGGCTTCTGTGAGTTAACTCTCCTTTCCCACGCACTGTGCTGACTGCCTAGAAAACTGGATGCCTCCCCGTGGCAGGTATTAACATTTTTTAAATAAATAAATAAACAAACAACAACAACAATAACCATGGCACTTTAAATGATGTGTTTAGCATTGAGCCCAATTGGGTCCTCAGGGCTACAGAGGTATTCGCAGCAAAGGATGCCCCCGCAGCTGGCTGCCAAATGCCTCCTGGGACAAATATCCATCAGTTCAGTAGCTGAGCCAGCATCATGCGGTGAGATCAGCTGCAGATACTTTCTCATGCATTGGAAATAAATTTCCCTGTCATCTACAAATCACATACAGTTTATAAAATATGAGCAAGGGAACCTTAGGGCAGTGGTTTGTCTTCAAATGAATATGTATATCATAGGCAGGTTGGGCTTTTCCTCCCTGGAAACAGAGCCTTGAACATAACTGAAATGCATTAGAAGTTAACCTTTGGCACACTTACAACAATAGCTGAAAGAGGCCAGGGCGAAAATACATCTAAGCAGGGGTCTTTCTGAGGCATTTGTGCCACCTAGTGCATGAAAACAGAACAGAGTCCTGCTTGGAACGCGTACCATTTTTACCCCATGCATTTAAGACCTTGGGCATGGGGTGTCACATTTCTAGGAATATATATGCACTGCCGTGTTTTTTGTTTTAGGATAGAAGGGCTATAAAGAAAAATCAAAAGGCTAGAATTAATCTGAAATGTTTTCTTCCTGATTAGGGATATGAGATTAGAAGAGAGGGAGAACTTCTGGATCTTAACCCCCTAACATCCCGTAAAGCAAATATTGAATATAACACAGTTCCTTTCCAGATATCTCATGTTGATTTTATTTCCCTTTTTAAAATGAAAACGCATATGCCTTTTCCCACCTATGCCATTCTTCCCTGAATGACTCTGGCTCCCAACATTTGAAATGCCATTTGTGATGATAGATAGATAGATAGATAGATAGATAGATAGATAGATAGATAGATAGATAGATGATAGATACCGTAGATAGAGTAGATAGATGATAGAATTTATACCCCTCCTTTCCTTCCAAAGGAGCCCTGGGTAGCATCCCCCCATCTGATGAAGTGGGCTCTAGCCTATAGGAGATTTTGACACAATAAACAAGTTAAGTCCTTCAGATGCTGCAATATGTGTTGCTTTTGCTGCTATAAACTTAGCACAGCTATCCCTTTACACATTGGGTTGAATCAAGGGTAAGCTGAAACTGAAAATAATGGGACTTCATTAAGCCATGGATTGCAGGGGGAATTAAGTCCCACTATCTTAGCTTGGATCCAGCCCCTTGTAATTACAGCTAGAGTTGCAACTACTGTTCTAGCATTCAGACTGCAGCATCGTAAGTGGCTTTATGCCAGGCATCCCCAAACTTCGGCCCTCCAGATGTTTTGGACTACAGTTCCCATCTTCCCCGACCACTGGTCCTGTTAGCTACGGATCATGGGAGTTGTAGGCCAAAACATCTGAAGGGCCACAGTTTGGGGGTGCCTGCTTTATGCTTATTTGCATTGAATATGATTTTAGCTATGCAATGAATTCTATATTTTTTTTTACTTGCCTTTTGAATTTCAGTGGCATATATAATATGTCAGGAATTACCCATGTGCTTCATAGCATCCTGTAAGGTATAAGAAATATGCTCAATTGTGGTTTCACAGAAGCTCTGCTAAACAGCTAGTAAAAGATAAAGGGACCCCTGACCGTTAGGTCCAGTCTGGGGTTGCGGCGCTCATCTTGCTTTACTGGCCGAGGGAGGCGGCTTACAGCTTCCAGGTCATGTGGCCAGCATGACTAAGCTGCTTCTGGCGAACCAGAGCAGCACACGGAAACGCCGTTTACCTTCCCGCCAGAGCGATACCTATTTATCTACTTGCACTTTGACATGCTTTTGAACTGCTAGGTTGTCAGGAGCAGGGACCAAGCAATGGGAGCTCACCCCGTCGCGGGGATTTGAACCGCCGACCTTCTGATTGGCAAGCCCTAGGCTTAGTGGTTTAGACCACAGAGCCACCCGTGTGTAACTAGAGTTACAGGTTTATTGTACGTGAAGTTTTAGAGGCAACCGTCTTTTATCACTGATACAGATTGCTGCTAAAAAACACTAACACCATAATAGACTACATAGATATAGACTATAGAGATATAGAGGTGCCACTGAGCTGCTGTCCTTCTTGACACCTATTCACAGACCACATGTGTGGTGTAGTGGTTAAGAGCGGTAGCCTTGTAATCTGGGGACCCAGGTTCGCGTCTCCACTCCTCCACATGCAGCTGCTAGGTGACCTTGGGCTAGTCACACTTCTCTGAAGTCTCTCAGCCTCACTCACCTCACAGAGTGTTTGTTGTGGGGGAGGAAGGGAAAGGAGATTGTTAGCCGCTTTGAGACTCCTTCGGGTAGTGATAAAGCGGGATATCAAATCCAAACTCTTCTTCTTCCTGTGAGTTATACTCAAATACAAATTGCTATGAAATGCTGCCATCTTGTGGATAATGAATATTCCAGGATAATTACATGCAAGTCAGCTTGTGGTGACTGCCTAAAGCAGAGTTATCTGCAAAGCGAACCCCTAGTTCTTTTGTCCTACTGTGACTCACTCTGCAACTAAGCCAAAGCACATGCAACTGAAACCATTGCACATTGCTCCCCTGCTTGACTATCTATCAGCACTCACCCTCCTGAGTTTGCTATTGGGAAGAGAAGGAATGCTTAAAAATAGAAAGGAGCTGCATAGTATAGGGCTAAATCCTTTTTGTATTTGGACTGCAGGAATGGAAGGAGCTGAAACAGCACTCACAATTTTTAGGAGTGACTCCAACATTCACACCTCAGGAGCTGATGTTCTCCATGACAATCATGGGACTGTCTCAGTACAACACCGGCCTGACACCCTCAATCTCATTTTTGCATTGCAGCATGCTGGGTTTTGTTCCATGGTTCAGGATGCCAGACTTATGCCTTTATAATGCCTTGTTGCAGGAGAGAATATTTCCAGCTTGTTAAGTATAATTGATTTAATTGACACAGAAATGGAAAGTGCATGTGTATTTATGAAGGTTTAAAATGGCTAAATGTGAGGGGTTTTCATAGTATATTTCTAAGTGGGCTCTGAGCACTTTCTGAGTTGGTGATTAAGTAATTGTTGTTTCCTGCTAGTTAACATGTGAGTGTTGTAACCTTAGATCAGGTGACAAAGGTATTGGGTTGCAAATTCACCATCTCCAAAGGGTAGTGGTTGTTAGTCTTATTACAAAAGCATGTGATAATGGCTCTCCAAGAAGCTGCATAGCCTTAAGAAGGCAAAGGTCAGCTGGAATGTGGGAGAGAGATACCGCTTTCATTTTTTGCAAGTTTTGGATGTATATTTGATGTCTTATATTCTGCTTTTTAAAGAGTTCTGCAAGTAAAAGTTTGAATAATATTTTTATGGGTCTGGACAATGATTTCTTCCTAAAGGTGTCCGTTCTTATGCATCCAATCACTTCAAACTGCACAATTTTAATATCTGCAATATAGCTGCCTTGAAAGAGGTGCTTCCATCCTGGCTGGCTTCTACACACACACACACACACACACACACACTTCTATCTTCCATCCAGGCAAGCAAGAGTCATGATCAGTGTTCAAGGACATGTTCCAGCCTGGCAGAAATGCTTGGGGGATGACATAGGTCCAGATGGGGGTGTGGCCTGAGGAGAATTCTGAGGGCCAGATAGAGATTCTTTCCCTCAGAAAGGGCTAGACCAGGGTGGTCCAACGCATGGGCTGAAGCCTCAAGGCCTTTTTTTGGAAGCCCTAAGAACATTTGATGCCCAGCCCCAGCCTCAGCTCTTTCACTGCCTTCCCAAAGCCATGTAAGCGGGGTGCTGGGCTTGCGAAGAAGGCATAAAGTCTCTGGTAAGGTACTAGATTCCTCCTTCCCAAACATTTCCCCAGCTTTGGGAAGGAGGCGGGAGAGCTCTAGGGCCCTGTCAGAGTCCTTGTGCCTCCTTCCCAAAGCCCAGCACCTCACTTAGCTGGCTTTGGAAAGGCAGTGCAAGGGCTGAAGGGGGGTGCCATATTTTGGCCACACTCCCACCGCCCTGTGCGTGCAACATAGCAGTATGTGGCCCACGGGTTCCATGTCAAAGTACTCTTGCGGCCCACTTGACTCAGAATTGGGGGGGGAAGGAGATCTTACCGACGAAGAAAGATTGGCTGATTAAATTGATGGAGTACGCTGAGATGGATAAGGGCAGATAAAAGATCAAACAAAACAAAAATTCAAAAATGATTGGAATATATTTAAACAATATCTGAAAGACCATTACGGAGAATTAAATTTTTTGACTGGTTTAGAATAACTCTTGTAAGGAAAAATATTAAAATATAGTGAGAAAATAGGTTAGCAACAATATAGATGTGTTATGAGGGGCATTCAACTAAGTAAAACAGAGGGCCCAAGTAAGAAGGGGGTGGAAGTCTAGTGTAAATGGAGTGCAAACGAATCAAAGTAAGTATATATTTCATTTTCTTTATTATGTCTTAGAATCACATGTTTAGTTACAGGAGAATTGAGAAGTTACAACGTGATTTCGTGAATATTTGTCAAAAGAAACCAATAAAGATGAATTGCAAAAAAAAATTAAAATGTTGGGCTGCCCTGGACTGGAGAGAGCCTTGTTTCTCACCCATTGGCCACTCACCACAAGCGTCGTGTAATGGAAGGCTTGGGTCTCACTTCCAACACCCTGACTCCCTCAGCTCATGCCGAGAAAGGGAAACTCCGCACTTGCAGGGGAAAGCCAAGCACCCTTACTATTAATAAGCATCCATTTTGAGCTCCATTATGATTCAACTTGAATGTACCGGTAGTTGTCTTTTCTAGATTTGGGGTTAGGGTTAGGTCTGGTTTTCCACCCTACTCCGATGAAGCTAAAAATGAATATGTCAATCTACAACAGCATTTCCATTTTAATCAGCACCCATTTTTTAAAATCAGAACCATCCCTTCATATACATATTCATCCTTACATTTGGTTTTCTATGGAGTTGATGAGATCCCGTTCGAACACAACGCTTGAATGGCAGCCGCCTTGCTAGCAGCAATGTCAAGCGATGAGGCTGCCCAGGCACATTAATTACTGTTGCTGTTGTTAATTATTTACCCAATGTCATAGGTGTGCATGGCAATACATCATTTCGACAGGCTCCTACCCCAAGGATTTTATATTCTAATCTGGATGGACACACTACAAGCAATTATGGGATGGGGGCAGGAGTGGAGAGCACTTGGCCGACTCCATGCGGTCACTGTGACCGTGGGACATGTTTGTTCCTTTGGACACCCAATGTTAATGCCTGGCCCCCTTTTTAGTAGACTTCTCTAATGGCCTCTGTGTGCATTTCTTGAATCTATGGGTTTCTTTGTGAAAATTCGGGATGTAAAGATGTCAAAGATTTTGAGTTTCCATTTTATTATTTATTTATTGAAAATATTTCAAAACAATGATACAATTAGGTTTTTTTAAGGAGATACCCTCTCCTCCCAAGAAGCCAATTTCAAACTTCCCCCCTCTGCAAAAAAATCTTAAAATTAGCCAGTACATAAAAACACCAGTCTGCCAAGCACTGCAACTGCATAAATCGGTTCAAGTTAACTGTACTCTAGCTACCAGCCTGAGATGTCTTTTTGGCCCATAGTAAGGAAAGGTTTTATTTATGTAATGATGAATTCAAATAGGAATCAATTCCAGTGAAAAAATCCCAGGACAAGGCCCTGTTTCGACAATTCTTCATCAGCAATGTTTCTTCCCCAAGAACTCCAATTTCTACACCATAGTAAGGAAAGGCAAAGTTTTATATAGGTCCAAAGCAGTTCAGCCAATTACAGTGGTGCCTCGCTAGACGAATTTAATTCGTTCCACGGGTCAATTCTTATAACGAAAAATTTGTCTAGCAAATCCCATAGGAATGCATTGAATTTTTTTTAAGTTTTTTTTTTGCCCATAGGAACGCATTAATTGAATTTCAATGCATTCCTATGGGAAACCGCGATTCGCTAGACGAATTTTTCGTGAAACGAATTCGTCTAGCGAGGCAACCTCCGCTCGGAAAATCCTTTCATTAAGCGAAAAATTCGTCTTACAGGGCATTCATCTAGCGAGGCACCACTGTAGAAGCAAATGGATATTTGGATGTCAGGGTGCTGGGTACCATGGCCAGCAGCGTGATCTGCAGCACCTGGGAGAGCTCCATGGGTAATGGCTTTGAGGGAGAGCAGATTTCAAAGGTATCCTGCCACTGGTGCCCTCTAGACATCTTGGACTACAACCCCCATAAGCCACTGCCAGCATGGTGCACCACCTGGAGCTGATGGGAGTTGTAGTCCTGATAATTATAATCTTATTATTTATACCCCGCCTATCTGGCTTGGTGGCCCATCCACTCTGGGTGGCTGAACATCTGGAGGGAATCGTGTTGGCAAACAGCTGGTTTAAGGGACTTAAAAGGGTGAAGAGCTGACTTGGAGCCATGTGTTTTGTGGTGAATGATCTCAAATCTATGCATCAGCTTCACACAGTCAATGGATCTGCGCAAGAGGGAGTTCAGACTCCTCGCTGTGAACTACCAGTCCTGCCTTCGGATGCTGGCAAATCATACCTGTCCTTTTCCTTGCAAAGGTCCACATAAAGTCCCATGTTGGGCTCTTTCCTAGGCAAGTGTGTAAACCTATAGGGTAGATTCCTCCAGATGGAATCACACATTGGAAGAGTTTTGACTCCTGGGTCACTTCCAGATGACCTGTTTCTTGAGCATTCATTCTGATTTGTTTGCACAAAAGCTGTTTATGGGGAGGTTGGGCAACACCAGCTGTTTATTTAGCATTCTTCCTGGTTTGTTATATGATGTTGCGTCAAGCGAATATTATCTCACACTTTCCAGGGCATTGCCCCGCAACTTACCTTTTTGCAAAAAGCTCTATTTTTTTGGTGGGTTTGCTGAACAACAGCACCAAATCAACTTTAATGGTACAAACTGAATTGAATCCCACCTGAAAATAGCAGCAGTCTGGAAGCTCCCATAGTCACACAGCACCAGTTTATATGATGCTACAGTCTGCAGCTAACTACAAGCACTAGTTTTACAGTTTTATGTGAAGTGTGTATATGTCACTGTTTTTAGGCAAGTTTATCTTCCTTTCTTTCTCAACCTTCCCTCCCTTCCTTCCTTCCTTCCTTCCTTCCTTCCTTCCTTCCTGTCCCTTTAAATTGAAAGTTTGAACCAGGATGCTGCTTCATTTAATCTTGTGAAGTTTTGTCTGCATCTGTGGGTCCTGTTCAAGTTGTTATTAGTAGCTCTCTGTACTGATTCTAGTGTGGTTTTGGATCAGGCCCTTCATAAGCATTCCTAGAAAATAGGCACGGCTCTTGATTTTATTTTTTAAGTCTAGCTATTTGGCTGACATTTCCTGCCAGAAAAAGAAAAAGAAAGAAAGAAAGTTTGAAAAAAAATTGTTCTGGGACAGGATTTACAGAAGCAGGCTAATCTAAAAGAGCTGGTAAGTCTGCTTTGCTTACACATGCAGTATCTATGGGAACTGGTGGTTTGACCAGAGCAAATATGTTCTCCAGGAGAGACAGGGCTGATCCCTGATCAAGTATGTGGTCGTCTCACCCTTTCCCAGTCCAGGTCCACCTTCCTGTTTTATGAGTGTCTGAAAAAGCTTCTCCAAGTCAAGGGAGCGGGGCCAGCCCAAGGCATTTTGTTGCCTGAAGCAGAGACCATGTGCATGTCCCTCTCCACCAGCTGTGGACAACACATTAAGAAGCCTTGCTGAACCATTTAGCCACATGTATTCAAGCTGCCAATGGTGCTGCGTAAAGCAGGCTGCTTCACTCAGCTGTGTGGCAAGGCTGGCCCGGGAGGTGGAGAGGAAGGACTAGCTGTCCATTATTATTGTTGTTGTTGTTGTTGTTGTTGTTGTTGTTGTTGTTGTTGTTGTTAAACTGCATACCTACAGCTGAAGCCCAGCAGCAGAGCACCTGCCTTGCATTCAGAAGTTCCCAGGTTCAATTCCTGGCACCTCCAGGAAGGGCTGGGAGTGACCCCCTGTCTGGAACTTTGCAGAGCTGCTGTCAGTCTGTGTGGACAATACTGACCTAGATGGACCTCTGGACAGACTCAATCTGAGGCAGCTCCCAATGTCCCTAAACTTTTAGAACATCAATGACCTTGCATCAAAACGTGTGTCACAGATAAGGAGAGCCACGTTGGATCATCACCAGAACGTCTGTTGGGAGAATTGAGGGAGAAAATGGGTTATCCAGAAGGGAAGTTGAGAAGAAAAGAGAAGGTTTCGAAAATAAAATGAGAGCAGCATATGTATTATTTATTATAAATTCAGAAGCAAAGTGAAGAGTTATGACCCAGCTTTTGGAATAGTGAACCTTCCAATTGGCTACCAGTGATGTCAGACCCGTCCTGAATGAGCTGCTTATGTTAAGCTATCTAAGCTATAACTTTTTTGTTGTTGGTTACATATTTCACAGCCGCGTAGAGCCCTTCTGGGTAAAACATTTCCAGGGGGTTATTGTGCTCCCCAGGCTGGTAAGGTCACGCCCCTCCTTCACAACATGCTAGAGGTATTTCAGAGAGTTCACACCAGAGCTACTCCTGCCTGTCAGGACCAATTGCACAAACCATTTACATGATTGCCTAAATTGCTTTCAGCTTCCATTCAGGGTACGTAAGAGAAATGTTGAAGGGACGCGGTGGCAGGGCATTGTCAGCGGATTTATTCAGGGATTGAGCCGTGCAATTAAAGTAGTACACATTTGTGTTTGTTGACTTTGTGTGGACTAGTTTGGTGACATTCATTGTCTGGGAAATAGTTTGTCGGTTTGTTCTCTAGGCATTCAGACACCTCTCAAGAGATCGTTGCCAAAGTCAGCATTCCCAAGGTGTGGGGGGCGGGGCGGTTTTTGTCAGTGTTGGTATGCCATCCGCCATTTTGAATGAAGATGGAGGAGGCAGTCCTTGTCAACATTTGGATCAAGATGAAGGGCCAAATAAACCACAATTAAACATTAGCTTAATTAGAGTCCCATGGACTGCAAGAAGATCAAACCTATCCATTCTGAAGGAAATCAGCCCTGAGTGCTCACTGGAAGGACAGATCCTGAAGCTGAGGCTCCAATACTTTGGCCACCTTATGAGAAGAGAAGACTCCCTGGAAAAGACCCTGATGTTGGGAAAGATGGAGGGCACAAGGAGAAGGGGACGAGAGAGGACGAGATAGCTGGACAGTGTTCTCAAAGCTACGAACATGAGTCTGACCAAACTGCAAGAGGCAGTGGAAGACAGGAGTGCCTGGCGTGCTCTGGTCCATGGGGTCACAAAGAGTCGGACAGGACTAAATGACTAAACAACAACAAGCATTAGCACACATGCACACAAAAAAAAAATTGATTTGGGGATGGGTCAGGTATTTCCCAAGCTAGGACAAAGTCCTTTGTTGGGATGTGATGTTCCCAGTAGCCCTAGCCAGCATTGTCAATGGTCAAGGATGATGGGAGTTGTAGTCCAGTGTCAAACTGGGAAAAGAGAGAGGAGGGGAAGATATGATTGACAATTGTCCGCTATTAGTATGATAGAGGGTGAGCGATGTAATGCTACTACGGATCAATCAATTTATTTATTTCTGTCCTCATGCAGGTTCTTACAAGAGGTCCAAAATGCCATCTTCAATCATTGATATCATTCAAAAGGTGTCAAGCATTCCAAATTGCAGGGCTTTAAATCTTTTAACCTAAAATAAGTCAATCCATTCTTCTATATTTTGCATTCCTATAGCATCAGGCCTTCAAGGGCGAACAAGAGACATCCATGATCCGAATTTTTCCCTTTGAATTTTGTGCAGCTGTATATATCTATTATTTCTTCCTGTGGGGCATGTTTATAAGAACCAGTAACCATGGTAGAGCTGCAGGCATTTTTCACCTCCAGGCAATATTTCCCCTATTAAAACCATAGGCGTAAACTGACCCCTGTGTCAAATTTTGGAATGCCCCAGGTTTTACTCATTTCATGGAAAAGGCTCTAAATGCACAAAGTGACTGCATAAGAGAACTGCTTTGTGAAACTAAACGTATTCTGTTCCATGTTATAAAATGACTGTCATGCATATTTGCAGCGCTCCTCAGCCAGGGAATGTGGCAGTTTCAACAAACTCTCCATTTGTGGTAGTGCTTTTTTAGATAGTTGCATATAGATGCACGTGCCTTTGAAGCTTCCTCACAGAAATACAAAGAAGATGTTTTAACAACTGGCAACTGTTTGGAATGGAATGCAGATGTGAGAACATATGGCTATAAGGTGTGCTTCATGGGGAAGTGATACCCAGGGCAAACATTTTAATATATATATATATTTAGCAAACCAACTCTCCCTGCACTTTGACGTAAGCTGACTGTTTGTGCTGCGTTCTGACATTTATGTAGAGAAGGGGCTTCTTTGTCTTACTTTGGAGATGGATGTTGTGAGCCTCACAAAAATAGAACACACATTTTCACAGGAAGTTTAAATCAACTTCCATTTTATTTTCTTTCTTTTACACCAGTTGATATGGGCCTCGTCTGGGCCATTGCTGCTATTCTACTGCATTGGTTCAGTTTATGCCAAACTCAATATGCGCTTAAAAAATAGTAAAAAAATTCTAGGCAAACAGAAAATTATCGTAAGGTGCACCATACCCATTAAAATCAAAACTACGTTTGCTGTTGAGTACTGTGGGGGCTGTAAAATGCCCTTGTGCTCAGTAATATTGTTATGAGGAGAGGTCATGGATAAAAGAGGCTGGGTGGGTCCAGAAATATTTCTTAAAGTTGGTCAAACCTGCAGGCCAGGTCTGTCTATATCAGGGGTAGGCAACCTCAGGCCCATGGGCCAGATGCGGACCAATCGGCTTCTCAATCCGGCCCGCAGACGGTCCAGGAACCAGCATGTTTTTATATGAGTAGAATGTGTCCTTTTATTTAAAATGCATCTCTGGGTTATTTGTGGGGCATAGGAATTCGTTCATTTTTTCCTTCAAAAAAAATGGTCTGAAGGACGGTGGACCGGCCCACGGCTGAAAAAGGTTGCTGACCCCTGGTCTATATCTTCTTTTGCAAGAGAAATTACCTGGAAGATAGAGCTGAACTGACAATTCACAGAAAACAATTTTTTTCCTTAGGAAAATCCCTGAGGTATTTCTTTTTCTCACCCCCGTAGAAAAAGAAAACCACTTTGCACAATTTTCTCCAAATATTCTCTAACTGCTGTGGAATGATGCCACTTCTGAGGCACTGCGGGAAATGCAAAATGGTGGCTAGGCTGCCAACACAGTTGCTGCTGCTACCACTCACAGCACCTGCAAAACAAAACAAAACCTGAGGAGGAGGGAACACATTTGTTTCTAGTGCGGACTCTACCACAAACATATACACAAAAAACTGTTGTAGAACTTCTCTCCACCCCTGGAGAAATCTGGTGAATCTGGTCCATTTCTTTGCCCATATGGTGGAGGCTATTGAGAAGCTTTTCAGACACAGCTCTACTGAAAGGAGAAATATTTTTATCCCAACAGCCCATCATCTAATGATTATATACACCCGTGTCTTTGTGAAAGGGGACAGGCTGTAGTTTTTGAGCTAGTCAAGGAGACACAGAAAGAGGACTTCACAGAATTTTGGGCTCTTTGAGGCACAGGAGGATTTTGGAGGTACTGGGCTGCCTCTCTGAGATTGCATGTGGGGCAGTGGAATTTGCTGCTGCAGCATTTAAGCTGTTTGCCTCCACCTATGTTTGTAATTAAGCTCAAATAGGGACCCAGGTGGCGCTGTGGTTAAACCACTGAGCCTAGGGCTTGCTGATCAGAAGGTCGGCGGTTCGAATCCCTGTGACGGGGTGAGCTCCCGTTGCTTGGTCCCAGCTCCTGCCAACCTAGCAGTTCGAAAGCACGTCAAAATGCAAATAGATAAATAGGAACCGCTATAGTGGAAAGGTAAACGGCGTTTCCATGTGCTGCTCTGGTTTGCCAGAAGCGGCTTTGTCATGCTGGCCACATGACCTGGAAGCTGTACGCCGGCTCCCTCGGCCAATAATGCGAGATGAGCGCGCAACCCCAGAGTCGGTCACGACTAGACCTAATGGTCAGGGGTCCCTTTACCTTTACCTTTATGGAAGACACACCATAAGTCTTCAGTGACCTCCTTCCAAGTAAGTGCTGCACCCTTACCCTCACCCCACAGAGAAAACCTAACAATATATGTTACAATTTAAAACTATGAAAGATGGTGAGGCTTTTTTTTTTTTTTTGCTTGTGTACAACAGTTGCTGGCCACCTTTCCTCAAAGTACCCAGAGCACTACTCAACAGAATAGGTCATGCCATTCAAATATAGTTTGAATAAAATAAATCCAAATAAATAAAAAGCAGATTGGTTATTATTAATTTAAAAGAATTAAACTTCGGTTTTCCATCAATGGTCTCCAAGGAAGCTTACATACAAAATTCAGGTAGAACAATGCATCAGTACAGATAAAAGAAAGTATTTCTTCATATAGCACAAAGTAAAACTTTGAAACTTGATTCCACAGGAGGCAAATATTATTATCCCACATTTTTACAAATTTTTATTTTTTGATTTTAATTAGTTTTCAAATTATTGCTGTTTAGTCGTTGTGACTCCATGAACCGTAGCACGCCAGGCACTCCTGTCTTCCACTGCCTCCCACAGTTTGGTCAGACTCATGTTTGTAGCTTCGAGAACACTGTCCAACCATCTCGTCCTCTGTCGTCCCCTTCTCCTAGTGCCCTCCATCTTTCCCAACATCAGGGTCTTTTCCAAGGATTCTTCTCTTCTCATGAGGTGCCCAAAGTATTGGAGCCTCAGCTTCACGATCTGTCCTTCCAGTGAGCACTCAGGGCTGATTTCCTTAAGAATTGATAGGTTTGATCTTCTTGCAGTCCATGGGACTCTCAAGAGTCTCCTCCAGCACCATAATTCAAAAGCATCAATTCTTCGGCAATCAGCCTTCTTTATGGTCCAGCTCTCACTTTCGTACATCACTACTGGGAAAACCATAGCTTTAACTATACGGACCTTCGTCAGCAAGGTGATGTCTCTGCTTTTTAAGATGCTGTTTAGGTTTGTCAATGCTTTTCTTCCAAGAAGCAGGCGTCTTTTAATTTCGTGACTGCTGGCACCATCTGCAGTGATCATGGAACCCAAGAAAGTAAAATCTCTCACTGCCTCCATTTCTTCCCCTTCTATTTGCTAGGAGGAATCATAGAATCATAGAGACCACAAGGGCCATCCAGTCCAACCCCATGCCAAGCAGGAAGGAGGAGATGGGACCAGTGGCCATGATCTTGGTTTTTTTGATGTTGAGTTTCAGACCATATTTTGCACTCTCCTCTTTCACCCTCATTAAAAGGTTCTTTAATTCCTCCTCACTTTCTGCCATCAAGGTTGTGTCATCAGCATACCTGAGGTTGTTGATATTTTTTCCGGCAATCTTAATTCCGGCTTGGGATTCATCCAGTCCAGCCTTTCTCATGATGAATTCTGCATATAAGTTAAATAAGCAGGGAGACAATATACAGCCTTGTCATACCACAAAGACAAATGATTTAAAAATCCATAATATTAAGTACAAGGTATATAAAACATAAACATATTAAATAATCACATGGTATGTGATTCATGATACGTTTTGCTAGACCTCATGGAGAGAGATGCCTTTAAATCTGAAACTAAACTATATGAAATAAAATACTACCATACTCAGTAGAAATGACCAGAACTTTCCTCTTGCTTTGAGACCTGTGGCTTTTGTGACATTTTTTGTAATAACTAAAAATAACTAAATTCCAAAAATGTTTATACCGTAAGGATAAAGTCGGATTTTTTTCACCATTTCCACTCCTGTGCTGGCAGCTACCAGCATCCATGCCAGAAGTTCCTTTTTGGTGAAATGTCTTCATAATATCTGTATTACTAAGGATAACTAAGTGGGAGAAATTGAGTATGTGTTTTAATAATCTCTGATATCTCCTGATAAATTTCATTTCGGAATAAAGAAACGTGGACATTCCCACCAATACATCTAGTGCCTTCTCCCACACCACTTTCCTTATCACAAAAATTCCAGGGAAATGGAAGGGAAACAGATTTATGAATGGATCTGCTTCCTCCCCCACCTCCACCACCACCACCACCACCCAAAAAAATAGCAACCATCTAGAACAGGCATCCCCAAACTGCGCCCCTCCAGATGTTTTGGCCTACAACTCCCATGATCCCTAGCTAACAGGACCAGTGGTCAGGGAAGATGGGAATTGTAGTCCAAAACATCTGGAGGGCATGAAGTTTGGGGATGCCTCATCTAGAACCACTCTAAAATCCAGAGAGAGAGAGAGAGAGACTGTGATAGCTGACAAGATGACAGAAGTTCCTGGTGGTTATAAGGAAAACCTGGAAATGGAGCAGCTCCACCTAGGGAATAATTAAATGCCATGCATGCTGCAATTGCTTTCAAATTGCAGCTTTTCCCCTCTAGAGGGATCTGTTTCACCATATTTGAAGCCTTCCACAGCAAAGGAATTTGTTTGTGTTGTTTTGAGGCTCTCGTAATTCATTTCCTTATGTTCTGCAGATGGGATCTATCAGATCATTGCATACCCGTTCCCTCCTTGTGTGTTCCAGCTGATTTTTGCTTGTTATTTCCCCTGTTACTAGCAAACCAAAGCTTTCCTGAATGTACGGGAGTGAAAGTACGGTGAATGCAATCATGACAAGCCGCAGTGTACATGGTTCTTCCATTCTATTTCCGAGTGCTTTCAGAATCGTGCCCTCTTTGGCAAGGCTGCACATGACTATCAGCAACACCCAAAGGTGACTCCAGTATGGGCATCTGAACCCAGCTCTGCTCTCTCTACCACAAATTTCCCACACCCGCACCTGACTGATGTGAGTTGTCCCTCTGGCTGGATTGCAGTCACATGACCTGCTCCAGCTAATCGGATTTGGTGCAAGTGGTGCTGGTATTCCTTCCTTTTTTACATCTTACTGTTTGGCCAGTTCTATTTCAGATGTTTGACACCGAGGTTAGCAGGTCCTGGGGGATTCTTTGTTTGCACGTGTGTCGGGGAACAGGTATGCCACTTTGATACAGAGTTGTCAGAGGCCAGTCTGTTTACTTACTTGCTCCATTAAATATCCAGCTTTCCTCCAAGGAGCTCAAAGCAGCACACTGTTGTGGTGTGGCGGGGCTGGCAGGACAAAGACGGTCTGGAGGAGGGAAACTCCAGCTATTGGGGGTCCTCAGGACTCGGGTCAGGAAACTGCAGCACCCTGTGGAACATGAAGAGGTGCCAGGAGGGCTGGGGGAAGAGGGGCCAGTGGGAGAGCAGGAAGACAGCATGAAATACAATGGTACCTCTACTTACGAATGGAGCTCCGTCCGCCATCTTGGATGCAGTTTAGATAGGATTTTTTCTACTTAGGAATTTTTAGATAGGGTTGCTTCTACTTACAATTTTTTTTCTCCCAATGCATTCCTATGGGATTCGACTTACAAATTTTTTCAACTTACAAATGTGCATTCGGAACGCATTAAATTCGTAAGTAGAGGTACCACTGTACCTGGAACCAGGGCTTTTTTTCCAGCTGCAACTCAGTTCTGGCATCCCTCAGGTTGGCGCCATTGCCATTATAAGAGAACAAGGGAGACGTTCATGGGACCTCTTTTTCTAGAGGTCCCTGTGTTGCCTGCCTGGAAGACAGGGAAGAAGAGATCACCCCAGCCCTCCAGCACAGAGGGGGCTCGGAGCCTGGAGGAACCCAATTCCCCATCCCTGCTGTCTCCAAGAGCCAGGTGGGGGATTTGGAGGGCAGAACAGCTGGGATGGCTGGTAGGAAGGAGCATCAGATGGAGAGCACATGACTCACCACCACCTGAAGACAGTTAAGAGTCAAGCCAGCACTTGGAACTAATGAAGCCAAGACCCAGGTGGTGAGTCTCAGCCCAGCAACTAAGAGCAGAAGTGGAGAGGTAGCAAGCACTCGGAGTCACCACAACTTTCTACGGTGCATGAATGCTCAACGCAAGAGACGCACAGGAAGGGGACATCCGAGACCAGGAGAGGCAATGACAATGGAGGGAACCAAGGAGAGCATTGCTTGAACAGTGGAGGACCAGGGAGCTGCTGTGTCACCGAATGGTGGCGAAGGCAAGAAGCCCTTCGGAAGAACCATTGTTGCTGACACCTAGGAACCACCAGGGGCAGGATACTACATCATAACTAGTCAGTGCACAAGAGCCACTGGCCCTGGTATTGAGGCCGAGAATATCTCTGGGGCCCATGGACATCAGCATGGAACGCCTGCCAGGACACATGCATGATTCTCCCATTTCACATCTTAGTCTTGCAACAAGGCTGCAAGGTTGGCTAGACTGAGAGATGGTGAGTGACCCAAGGTCACTCCATGTGCTTCGTGGATGAGTGGAGAACTGAACCCTGGTATCCTGGGGTTTAGTCCAATACTCTGACCACTACACCAAATTAACTGCATGTCATGGCTAATTTCATTCAGGTCAGTGGCTGTGGTATGACACAGGAACAAACATCATCGGGCAAAATTCTTCACATGCTTGTTTCTGTTCCCCATGATTCCCCTGAGAAAACAGCAGGAGAGAACTGTATGTTAGTATCCCACCCCAAATTTTGTCACTTTACTCTCGCAGTTTTCCACATTGCAGGGGCTGCAAATGCATTCTTTTATGGAATCAAATAAGTGCAAAACATGTGCTATATTACATCTTGTGAAAGCTAAAATATAATGCAGAAAGTAACAGTTAGGAAAACACAAGGGAAATGAAATACAGTGGTACCTTGCAAGACGAATGCCCTGCAAGACGAATGTGTCTCGTGATCTGATGGTGACTCGCAAGACGAATTCGTTTTGCGAAAAATTCGTCTTGCGAATCGTGGTTTCCCATAGGAATGCATTGAGATTTAATTAATGTGTTCCTATGGGCAAACAAAGAAATTTCAATGCATTCCTAGGGGAAACCACGATTCGCAAGGCGAATTTTTCGCAAAATGAATTGACTCGCGGAACGAATTAAATTTGTCTTGCGAGGCACCACTGTAAACGGCCCTGTGATTGTGGCCTGAAAACAATTATTGGTCAGATTTGGATAGTGGTGAGGATACCTGGATCTACAATCTCAGCAATCTCTTCCAGACTGGCATTCCATGCAAATATTATCAATAGTCTGTCCAAAGGGCAGGCTAGACCTCAACTATTCCTCCATAAGTTCTGAAGAATCCGGAGTGCTTATTCCATGGCCAGCCGATGATAGAAAAACATCTTACCTAACTTTTGGTTGAGAGTTTATCAAGTATCACCTCTAATTACTTGGTCTTTGATTTTTTTCGTATCTCAGCTCTGACGCACTTCTCACGTCAAAATGTATGTAAATGCTTCTGTCACAGCAAACTCTGCTACCTTTGAGCTTATCCTAATTAATAGGTAATAATCATTAAAGCTGTGACAGACTAAGAACTTTTTTTCCAAAACATGGAATCAAGGACACCACCACTGACGTAGTTTATTCAGCAGACAGAACAGAATTGCTTTAGAATGTATAGGACTGTGAGATAAACTAAGAGGAATTTTAAAAACATTTTTTTCTCATAACGCTCTGTCCTATTTATTCCGCAACGTGAAGGATTTATTAACTGTGATCAGAGTTTTCTGTTAGGCCTTCTTGATACTGTCTACTTAAAGGACCATCCCCTTCCATATCATGATAACGGGGGGAGCCTTTCTGTGACCACAATCCTAATTACAAAAGCCGTCTCCACACTGGGGTGTTAATGCATTTGTGGGTCCCTGTTTCCATATATGCATTTCTGCACCTTCATCCTCACACGAGTGCTTTCCATTTAATACCTCCTAAATCTGTTTTGGTGTTTCCTGTTTATACCAGGGCTGCATTCTGAGGTGTTTGTTTTCAGAACAGAGAATGAGCTGGTTTGGATGTCACAGTGGGTCAGAACATGGCTTACCATGAGTCCGCGCAAATGTGCTGACTCCCAATGAATAAACTGCAGCTTATAGGCCAGCAACATCTAGAGGGCCACAGCTTCCATGCGCCTGATCTAGGAGACCCAATTCATCCTCCCATAAATGCACGGCTTGCTCGTGCCTCAACCAGGGCTGACATCGCAAACCCGTCCAGGTGATGAACAGTCAGCTGAATCGAAACATGGGAGCCTCCCATAATGGGTTGCTACATGTGTGTGCTCAACCAAGGCTGAGGAAAAACAAGGAAAGCAAAAGAGGCTCCATTCAACAGGATCCACCAGTGCTGTGGTCTAAACCACTGAGCCTCTTGGGCTTGCCGATCGTGCGATGGGGTGAGCTCCTGTTGCTCTGTCCCAGCTCCTGCCAACCTAGCAGTTTGAAAGCACACCAGTGCAAGTAGATAAATAGGTACCGCTGCGATGGGAAGGTAAACAGTGTTTCCATGTGCTCTGGTTTCCGTCACCAGGGCCGGCTCTAGGTAGACCCCTGGTGGTGCAGTGCGCTAGGGCGCTGGGCCGGTAGGAAACCATGCTGCGCCCTGCGAGGGCGGGGGCGCCGGAGCGATCTCCGCCCCTCAGCACCAGGGTGCGCGGCCTGCTCAAGACTGCCCTGTCCGTCACAGTGTCCCGTTGTGCCAGAAGCGGTTAAGTCATGCTGGCCACGAGACCATAGCTGCCAAGTCCCGGTTAGAAAAATACGGGATCAGCAGCGCCGGCACCAGAAGTCACTTCTATGCATAAGTGACTTCCGGTGCCGGCGCTGCCCGATTTCCAGTGCCCAGACATGGGCAGAGTGGCACCAGAAGAAATCCGGGGGAATTACAGGATATTTCACCATTCGGGATGACAGCGGGAAATGGCTTTAAAAATGGGGGTTTCCCGGGAGAAACAGGAGACTTGGCAGCTATGCACATGACCCGGAAAGCCGTCTGTGGGCAAACGCTGGCTCCCTTGGCCTGAAAGTGAGATGAGCGCCACAACCCCATAGTCGCCTGTGACTGGACTTACCCATCCAGGGGTCTTTTACCTTTAACCTTTACCAGAGGGTGGATTGTGCCCTGGGCGCTCTTGGATCATTTTTAACACTTTGTGTACTATTTAAACTTCCCAAAGTACCAAAGTACCAGTTAGGGCAGATCTAGGCCATACGTTTAAAGGATGTAACTTCCCACAAAGAATCTTGGGGACTTCAGTTTGTTAAGGGTGCTGTAGCTCTGTGAGGGTGGAACTACAGTTCCCAGAATGCTTGGCGGGGGGTAAGTCATGTGTTTCATTATGTGCATTGAATGTTCCATTTTCCTGCTAGGTGTGTTCCTCCCTGCTTTTCCCGGTGACATCTTTCATCCTGCCTCAGGTTCATGAGGTTTGTTGATCATTTCTTTGCTTGCTCTGCAGTCACATACCACCCTGCAATTACTGAGTTTTGTGCTATGAAGGTGTTTTTTTCCCCCCAATGCATCTGATGACTAGCCTGGTGACTATAATAAAGTGGGAGGGTGGGGAACATCTCCCTCTTATGTCCCCTTTCTCACAACCTTTAAACCTTTAAAGTTTCTAGTTGAGAAGCACCTCTCTCTCTCTCTCTCTCTCTCTCTCTCTCTCTCTCTCTCTCTCTCTCTCTCTCTCTTTCTCTCTTTCTCTCTTTCTCTCTTTCTCTCTTTCTCTCTTTCTCTCTCTCTCTCTCTCTCTTTCTCTCTTTCTCTCATTTCACTGCAGGCTGCTCTTCCCTTTTATCTCTGTGTCTTCTACCTAGACAGTTCAACATCATGCATTTAAAGCATAGCTAACACGCATTTAAAGCACATGACTTCCCCTGAAGAATTCTGGGAACCATAGTTTATTGAGGGCGCAGGGAATTGTAGCTCTGTGAGGAGAAAACTACAGCTTTTTTGTCAGGAATTAGACAAGGAACACTAGGAAGTAGAAATGGGTGGATCTGTCGATGTCAGTTTCTCTCAATATCTCATTTTTCAAGTCTTAAGCTCAGTTCTCTGAATTTCCAAATCAGTTTACAATTTTTTTCAAAACAAATATTCTCATAAAAATTCATCAATTTTTTCTACAGATTTATCCAAGTACAGCCCTTCCCCCTAACACAATGCATTTTGAATGTTATTTTTTACTGATATGTGTATTTTTACTGATATGTGTATTTTTAATTTTACTGATATGTGTATTTTTATTTACCCTAGCATATCCCCTAACACAATGCATTTTTGAATGTTATTTTTTACTGATATGTGTATTTTTATTTGCACTTTACCCTAGCATATCCATTTTATTTTATACATTGCTTTTGACTAGAGAACTGCATTGAAAAATTTGGAGAGGTGCAAATTTCGGGGGATGCTTATATTTCGGTTTGCCTGTTGTTTCAAAAAGTGTGAATTCGGAAGGTTGACCTTTAAATGAGTTACAGGTAGGTAGCCGTATTGGTCAGATGTAGTCGAAACAAAATAAAAATTAAAAAGTTCCTTCCAGTAGCACCTTAGAGACCAACTAAAGTTTGTCATTGGTATGAGCTTTTGTGTGCATGCACACTTCTTCAGAGTGTTTAAATGAGTGTTGAATAGAATTCCTTCATCATTCCTAGTACAACGACAGTGTTTAAGATACTGAAATGCCCTTGCTCCACATGTTAGCCGTGGACTCAGGAATGTGTTTCTGTTTGTTGTTTTGCTTCAGGTGCTTCCTGGTAAGCAGGAGATGCTTAATAGCAAACAAGCCATAATTCAGACAGTAACATAGACTCCAGTTTTTCAAATACTGTGCTTTAATTCCTATATTCTAAATATCAAAAAATGTCAGTGTTAATATTAATGCATGTCACAAAGTTGAGACTATGGGAATTTGTTTTTCCACGTGGTGAGGGATCTACTTCAGAGAGGCAGTTCTCCATGCAAATTTACTCCAGAAGGGAACCTCTGTCCCTTATCTGGCACAAAAATAAGTCACTTAGAAGCAGTCTAAGCAGTTGCTTCACTGTCCTATCTTAGTGGAACAAGGCTTTTTGGAGTCAGCCCTGCAGCTGACAGTGCCGATAATCAATTTCACTGAGTCATCATATCAGCTTCCCTCCACCTCCCTCCCCAAAATTAAAGGAACAATGCGCAAATTGCATATTAACCTGATTTTTTTTGTTTTTTTAAGAGAGGAAGAGGAAAAGCCAGGCCTGGTGATTTGCTAAATTCAGGGGAATAGGACAAAAATAATAATAATACACCACCTTTGCTGTGCAGCTCAAACTGTGCAGCAATTCAAAGATGGGCAGTGAGTCAGATGGTGCAACAATTAAAAACTGGTTCCATTTAGGGTGGCCAGATGCAAAGAAAATACCATATTACCATCTATCTGAGACAACAATTCCACATGACGATCAGTTGTATGACAATCTCCTTAACACTCCCTGTGCATGTTGTTGTTTTTTTGATGCCAAGCAACATCAGAGGCTGCATTCAAGGGCAGGATGAACTCTCTGTGTATGAGACAGACAGACCGAATTATTAAACCCTTGACCTTTCAGTTAGGAGAAGGACCATGATTCAGTGGGAGAGCACATGCACAAGGTCCCAGCATCTCCAGGTGAACCTGGAAATCTGCTACCAGTCAGTGTAGACAACAATACTCTGCTAGATGGACCAATGGCCTGACTCAGTAGAAGACACCTTCCTTTGTTCCTATGTTATTTTTTCAATCAAAATGCCCTTCAACTGCTTTTCCACATGTGTATTTGGGGGGGGGTGGAGGGGAGGGGATTTTTTACGCACAAGGAGAAGACATTCTTCCCATTCTTTCTTTAACTAAATCTGCAGAGCTGGATTTAGGTTTGATGAGACCCTAAGCTACTGAAGGTAATGGGGCCCTTTATATAGCAGGCGGGGCCCATTACTTACATCATAGGAGCCTACACAACACACAAACACTGTTGTTGTATGTAGGTTTTATTTTATTTGTTTTTTATCTTATATTTTGGAAATGTACATCCAGGGTTTTTTTTTTCCTTGAAATTTTTACGTATAAGCTATAGCTTGTTTAGCTTATACGTAAATCCGGCACTGAGTGTCTGCAAGACTTTTGATGTTTAAAAAACATTAAAAAAAGGAATCACACAACTGCTCAGCATGCATACTTTGAGCTCAGGCATTTGGGGTGAGTTTACACACTACAGTACTACACACTTCTGCTCTGGTCAGACCTCACCTGGAGTACTGTGTCCAGTTCTGGGCACCACAGTTCAAGAAGGATACTGACAAGCTGGAATGTGTCCAGAAGAGGGCAACCAAAATGGTCAAAGGCCTGGAAACGATGCCTTATGAGGAACAGCTTAGGGAGCTTGGTATGTTTAGCCTGGAGAAGAGAAGGTTAAGGGGTGATATGATAGCCATGTTCAAATATATGAAAGGATGTCATATGGAGGAGGGAGAAAGATTGTTTTTTGCTGCTCCAGAGAAGTGGACACGGAGCAATGGATTCAAACTACAAGAAAGAAGATTCCACCTAAACATTAGGAAGAACTTCCTGACAGTAAGAGCTGTTCGGCAGTGGCATTTGCTACCAAGGAGTGTGGTGGAGTCTCCTTCTCTGGAGGTCTTTAAGCAGAGGCTTGACAGGCATTTGTCAAGAATGCTTTGATTGTGTTTCCTGCTTGGCAGGGGGTTGGACTGGATGGCCCTTGTGGTCTCTTCCAACTCTATGATTCTATGATTCTACTAGGAAACAAGAGGAGCAAACAGAGAAAGGCACTAAACATGGGTCTCGCTCTTCTTCAACCTGTTGCAAATGTGTCTCAGGTTCTTTTCTTTTTTGAGTGGGGAAATGCTGGAGGAGGGGAGGTTTGATGGCTGAACAAGTAGCACAGTAACATAGGAAACTGCCTTCTGCTGAGTCTGGAGACCAGCACAAGCAGAGACGGATTTAGGGCAGCAGGATTCGTTTCCCCACACTGGGCACTGAGCTGAGGGAGAGTGCCACAGGGTGTTGCAACTAGGATGTAGTGCATGAGCAGAACAGAAGATGAGAGGTGGAGGGGGGGCGCTGAATTTTGGCCTCACACAGGGCACCACTTAAATTTGATAGGCTAAAGTCCAACTCTGGTCTTGCCTCTGCACGTTGGAGCCAGTTTTGTTAAAATGGTGGTGCCTTCTGTGTGCTCTGTTTGGCACTGCCTGTCAGCTAGGAAGCAGGTGGTGATGGGGAGGAACCAAGGGCAGCTTGACTAGGACCGCCCCCCCCCAAAAAAAATCTGGGCCTGAATTGTGAAACCCTTCCCCCACCTGTATCAGCATGTCTTGGGCTCTGCGAGGTGAGTAGGATAAAAACCAACTCCTTAAACAATGCAAACCTTGTCATCTCACCATGGAAAAACCAACTAACACCACCCTTTTTTTCCCCATTTGACAGGCTGGTAAACAGAGTAACTGGGATATTAAAATCATTTTTCTTCAGCAATGCAGTAGTGATTGGAGTTATTCAATGTTTTGTAACCGTCCATAAGGGTGGGGGGAGCCTAACTTGACACATGCCCTCATAATCACTTTGGCAAACAAACATGAGACAGTGATATTATATATTGTGGGATAATGAGTTCAAAGCTGTATAACCTAGAAATCTTTTACTACCTGAAGCGGTATTACGGGCATAACGTCAGTTGTTATCACTGCTGCAGCAATTTTGAAGGGATCAGGAGAGGTGAACTGACTGGCTAAGAGTTTCCATCAAAGAACTACTGTATTGGAGCTCAAAAACCTCTGGCTCTTTTGGCCAGGGCAACAGAAGACACATAGTTGGATGTGTACTAATTTGACATTTGTCACAGGCTCACCCCCTGCCCAATTCCTCACACACACTAATCCAAATGGAAGAGTAATGCTTTAGATCTAAGAGCATAAGAAAAATCCAGCTGCATCAGGCCTGTGGCCCATCTAGTCCAGCATCCTGTTCTCACAGTGGCCAGCCAGATGCCTATGGGAAACCTGCATGGAGAACCTCATCACCTCCTGTAGCCTCCAGCAACAGTAACAAGAGGTTTACTGACCCGGACAACTGCTAGTAGACATTGATTGCCTTCTCCTCCAATCCTCTTCTAAAGCCATCCAAGCTGGTGGCCATCACTGCACCGTGTGGGAGCATATTTCGTAGTTTAATTGTGGGATGCAGCACTTTATTTAGTCGGTCCTGAATCTTCCCACATTCAGCTTCATTGCATGTCCCCAAGTTCTAGAGTTATGAAAAAAGGGGCAGGGACTCTTCCCTATCCACTTTCTCTGCACCATGCATGATTTTATATACCTCTGTCCTGTTACCACCCTTTCTCTAACCCATGGTTTCCCAAACTTGGGTCTCCAGCTATTTTTGGACTACAACTCCCATCATCCCTAGCTAGCATCCTTGGCAACAATCCCAGCAACATGGCAGCCTATGAGAAATTGGTCTGTGGGCCATTGGTCTACCTTTCTGCCTATCCTTAAAGGTAAAGGTGCCCCTGACCATCAGGTCCAGTCGTGTCCGACTCTGGGGTTGCGGCGCTCATCTTGCTCTATAGGCCGAGGGAGCCGGCGTTTGTCCGCAGACAGCTTCTGGGTCATGTGGCCAGCATGACAAAGCTGCTCCTGGCGAACCAGAGCAGCACACGGAAACGCCGTTTACCTTCCCACTGGAGCGGTCCCTATTTATCTACTTGCACTTTGATGAGCTTTTGAACTGCTAGGTGGGCAGGAGCTGGGACCGAGCAACGGGAGCTCACCCCGATGCAGGGATTCGAATCGCTGACCTTTGAATCACCAAGCCCTAGACTCTGTGGTTTAAACCACAGCGCCATTTCTGCAAATTGCAAACATCAGCCTTTTCTTAAGAATTTGCCTACAAGTGTTTTTCTTTTCTCTTTTGAAACACAGAGAGTTGGATCCAGTGCTCAGTGTCAGCCCATTGAAATCAATGGCACTTGAGTTATCCCATGACTAAATTGGTTTCAATGGGTCTACTCTAAGCATGACTAAGTTTGGATCCCGCACAATACACAATCCAGGACAACTTGCTTTCTGCCACTCTCGCCATCCCCAGCAGTAAAATATATCACAGCCCCAGAATGCCCAGCAAACTGGTTCTGAAACCAAGAGAGTACATTATGTGGCCCTACCAGATTTATGAAGTGATCGCAGGTGTATTGATAGGCATGTACCGTAATTTAAAAAGTGGTGCTGCTATATGACTCTGTAATAAAAACAAAAAGAATGGAATAAAAAGGTGAGGGGAATTGGGGGGGGTGGATTTGATTCAGATCTCATTTAAAGAACTAATTCACATTTTCTGAAAAAATATATGAAGCAACGTATAGCCATTCTTCATAATTTGCATTTCTCTGAATTTTGCAGTGGCAGTGCAGTTCTTTAGCCAATTAATGTGCTCAGAAATTTATATACTTGGGTAAAGTATGCATTAAAATGCACATACCAGGAAAAAATGCATGATATTAAGGAAATGGTTTTGCGAAAAGGGGCAGAATTGCATACAAAGGGGTATAAGAATACATTCACACTAAAATGAATTTTCACAAGGCCTTTGAAAAAATGCAAATGTGTGAAAATGTGATCTGAAACTAAGATTGGAACATGAGAAACTGAGAGAAAATGAAATTGATTTGTCCATCGTGTGTGAGAGGAAGGGGAAAGAAAGAGAGAGGAGAGGGTGGGGGAAGAGATAGATTATGATTTTATAACAGATGCAAAGCAGGTCCACAGGAAACGTGAGTGGGGGAAAGGAGAGGTCAGGAAAGTTTGCATAACTTGAGGAAAAGAGCAGGGCTGGCCCTACCATTAGGCAGAGTGATGTATCTGCCTCTGGTCTCACAACTGCCCTCCTGTCCTCCCTAAGCTAGCCTGTTCTGCACCTCCTCAGTCAAGTTCCTGTTGCCTAAAGGTGCGGTGAAGGATGCTGTCCCCTTGCCATGGTTGAGATAAGAGTCCCAACTGTATGTAGACTGAGGGAGTGCCATCTGGTTCTTTGCCTCAGGCCACAAAAAGTGTTGAGTCGGCCCTGGCAAAGATGGTGACAGTTGCATTGTGTGCAAATGAGTTGCAAAACTAGTTAAGGAAAAACAAGAAACTTCACCTGGGGATCATTTAGGCTTCTGCTTGCCACAATAACTGGAAGAAAGGGGTCCAATAATGGTGGTTCCAAGTGCAAATCAAGGCCCAAGAAGCCCTGTTTAGGCATTATACTTGAACAGGTTACAGTAATCCAAGTAGAGATTGTGGGGCTTTTCATGCTAGCTCTGCCCCACCCCATGAGCCCGCTGGACCCACCTGCTCCTGCCCCAACAGGCCATGCATAGAAAGTTCATCACAATCAGAATCCTGTTAACGGTCAGGATGCTGTCAACAGCTCCCAGCTGCTTGCCCAGGAAAGTATAAAGACAAGGAAAAGTTTCTTACAGCCCTTTTTTATTTCAAACCTTACAGAGAGAGGCTATAGACAGGGGCGTAGGAAGATAGGGGCAGTGGCAGTGGGCTGCCCCGAGTGGTGGGCGCCATCACAGGTGCCCGTCCTGCCCCCAAAATGTGCGCCTCACCCCTGGAATGCGCGCCACGGCCCTCCGGTAGGCGCACTGTGCCCCCAGGAGGCGTGCCACAGCCCTGGAATGCATGACCCGCCCCGCCGGATGGCGCACCCCACCCCTGGAACACACGCCCCGCCCCTCTGGGAGGTGTGCCCCGCCCCCAGAACAGGTGCCAGCCCTGCCCTGTCCTGGGAGCATGAAGCTCCGCCACTGGCTATAGAACCCAGCCTCTTGGATAATGGCGTTGTCCCGAGTGAATCTCCACCCCCACCCCCGTCTCTCCCACTTCCTCATTCATCATCATCATCACCTCCTCTACAAGTGCTAAGTGCCCTCTGTCTTTGAGCTCTTTGCTTTCCTACTTTTAAGGCCCACCGGGTTCTGGAAGATGGGGGGGTCTGGAATGCTTTCTAATGACAATGTGTCAGCCAGCTGCTCTGGCTCTCCCATGATTTCCCAACTTTTCCCCTCATCTGCCTCTGAGCTGCTACCTTTCTCAAATCTATACTGTCTTCCTCTTCCTCGTCCCTGGAAGGGTCAGGATGGGGAGGCGGTCTCCACCATTCCTCCTCTGCCCAGTCCCTGACAAAACCTGGTGCTCCCAGGGCCTTATCAGCTGAAGGCACCTATTCTTCATATCTTCTCACTCAAAACTGGGGTTGACTGGTGTGTGCATGCCACCTGATTCTGACTATTGTGCTTTTGTGGTATTTACACAAGAAAGAGCCCACACTAAAGCTTCAGTCTTACCTGGATGATAACGAGGCTGGCCCCAACTAGGAAAATAAAAAAGGGGTTGGACAAGCCTGCACAACGCAGACTGGAAATGCAAGATAACGGATGAGGCATTGGGCTATGAGATCAGAGCAGGAACCAGCAGTGTTACACCCTCCATCTGAAAGAGTAAGAAACTTGGGGGTGGATCTGGTATTCAATGGCTTGTGGTTTGGGAGTAGGGAGTCATGTGTGCTGGAGGTCCAGGATCTCCATAAAAGAAACAGTTGTCTGTTGCATGTTATCTCCCAAAGTCAATTCAAACTTTGTGGTTCTTTGATTCTATAAAACCAATTAGAACTAGTAATCTTCCAAACCCATTCCCACCCAGCTAAACCCCCTCCCCATATCCTCCACACACCACATTCCTAATGCCATGGCAAGCGGTTATTGCTTACATTTTCAAATTGGATAGAAACGTCTTTGAGGGGAAATAGACCAAACAGCAGCATTTCTCAGATCACAGGGTGTGTATGGACTGTGACTGTACAGTACTCAGCTTCAAACACCAGTGGTGGGAGCCCAATTGGTATCTCACCCTTCCAAACTTAGGACAGCACTGAGACACCATTTGCCCAACACAGGAAGCCAATTTCCATCAACTGAGATGATTTTTAAACATCTAGCCTGGCAGCAGCTCTCCAGGGGGCTCAGACAGATGTCTGGCCCATCACCTGCTATCTGGTCCTTTTACCTAGGAACATTAGAGACTGAATGTTAACACCTGTATGCTCTACCCACTGAACTATTTGCAATGGCAATCCCAATAGTCACCTTTCCTACCTTCCATAGTCCAAAATATGCATGCCTCTTATGTTGATACATGCAAAAAATGGGGCATATTCCCTTAAAATACTAGATATGGTCAGAATCCCTTTGACACAGAATTTCCCCTGGCATTGTATTTGTACAGACTTCCATATATGTACCCAGGCACAAAATATCTAGTGAGAATATGCCCTTGTAAGATTTTATTTTTCGTAGATAGCAAGCACGACACAAGGTGTTTAATTAAAAAAAGAACACTTTTTATTTACAACATCCAACTTTTTCTTCAACATATAAAATTCACAAGGCATGAAAGTTTGCACCAGTGGTTTGTTCACAAAAGCATATATACATTTAATTAGATGCAGAATTAGATGTTTCAGGTACAGTAAAACATTACTGTTCCAAACAGAATTATATTCCAGAAAGTCCACATATTATACAGGCAGGAGGTAACTTCACAAGAAGTTATAACATAAACCTTCATACAGTGAAGAGAGCACATTCACAACCACTTTCTTGGCAGTTCATTCACCTTTGAATATGATTTTTTAAAAGTCAGCAACCATCCCCAAACCAAGTGCTTGGATTGAGGCCATATTTGGTAGAAACTATGGAAATATTTAGAATACTTTGGTTAAGATTCATGCATCTTTCAATCCATGGATCTCAACATTAAGAATCAAGGACTCAGTCACCTCATCATAATCATAAGGTATCATGGCCATACCAAAGCCCGCAAAGAACAAAATCTTACTGAAATGTGCTACCCGTTATGTGTGTGAAAATTTCAGGATGTGGCAAAATTTAGGGTTTAGAGGGCTTGATTGCAATTTTTTTTCATACCACGAAGCTGGCCGGTCCACTTAGAATCCCCCCGGGGGAGGACAATGTTCTATTATAATTTATAGTACACATTTGTAACGGTCTAGCAACAACCCTGTGGCTTTCTTCATCGTGGTGTGGCTTCTTGTTATGTCAGGATGAAATCCTTACATAGGCAGGAATGTGCTTAAAGCAAAAAAAAAAGAGGTCATGGATCAAAAGATTCTATAAATGAGGGTGGACATTCCACTCACTTCTTTGAAAGCTAAAGAAAATTTTGAGACGATGAGTAGGAAGTGGAACACAGGAAGCTGCCTTATTCCGAATAGACCATTGGTCTATCCAGCTCAGTATTGACTGGTTAGAGACAAGAACCTTTCCCAGTCCTACGTGGAGATGCCAGGAACTGAGCGTGGGTCCTCCACTGAGCTATGGCCCTTCCAGGAGTAGGACAGCCCCAGGGCTGACCAGTATATCGTGTTTTGAAAAATAAGACCTGGATAATGGTTTTGCAGAAGAAAAACCCATGGGTGAAAACAACAAGAGGTCAACACTAGGAGCTGCTCTAGAAGCAAAGCAGCACATGCAATTGCATGTTTATAGAAACTATAGGAAGGAACAACAAATTGGATTTTTTTGGCAAAGGGGGAATCTTGACGACTCTTTCTGACTCGCAGAATTGAGAGCAGTATAATAGTCAAAACCCTTGCTTCTCCTGGGAGTTGCATTAGATGGATTGTATAAAGCTGCCACAGACATTCTTTGGCAAACATGTATCCTGAAGATTTCTATATTCTCTAGTGTTAACTCACTGACATGGATATTTGAAGCTGGTGAAACCCCTCACTATATATTTAGGTAAAAGACACACACACGCACTTGCAAGAGGTGCACATTTCTTAAAGGGGGGAAATGAGTAGGAACATGATCTATATTTGCAAGTAAGGTATATCACATGTTTATTGGCGGTGGACATTTTGGAAACAGGAACGACACTGACCATCACCCCTCAAACGAAATATGTTTGTTATTTTGGAAATATGCAGAGTACAGTTAAGAAGTTATGTTGTTTAAGATATGGTTGGGGGGGTTGGGGGGGAGAAAAGACTCCTATCCATCTTAAGGGAATATAAACATATAACCTATATACAAAAAAAATCAAATCAATATTACAGATGGACACATACTAAAACACAACAGTCTCAACTCATGCTACAAAAATCCATACGTTCATTCAGTGAAATGGCAGGAAAATATACAGGCAGGAGAGATCATCATTTGTTTCAATGGTGCTTTCAACTGATCATAAAGAGCAGCAATACTTTGTTGAATTATAACCATAGTTCGTTGCCAGCGTTCAGGTAACAACAACCCCTTAGGCCAGCCTTTCCCCCCACTTGGTGCCCCCCCCACTTTTCCAGAAATCCCACTTCTAATTTCAAGTAAACAAGAGGCATTTGAAAACATGACTAATGAAACTACTGCCTACTTTCATTCCTTCATAATGGTGTCTGGGGCAGCCCAATAAAAGGGAACTAAGAGACCTGCAACGAGCACCACATTTCAGTAAAGACAGAGGTAAAAGATCGGTGTGCTCAGCCGTAAGATATTTACCCCTGGAGGAAAAGGAATTAAGTGTCAAAATGGCACTGGACGTATTTGGCAAATGCCAGAAACACTCCTTGAAGACAAGGGATGGCTAAAAGGCACTTCTGCCTTCCTGCGAGGGGGGTGGGAGGCTCCCTCTTTTCAGAAGGTACCAGTGGCTGCGTGGATAGAAGGGACTTCTACCTGCACAGCTAGACCTTTAGATACAAGCCAAGAACACCTGCTCTAGATGCCCTGTTACGCTATGCATTGGGCACCCAGCTGTCAAATGCCACTCCCTGTGGCAAGTGCTTGCCAGCAGCATTTTAGCCAAGAGTGCATTACCAAGGATAACTTTGCCCTATATGAACAGCAGTCGCCAAGCGCGAGCCCAAGCTGCCTAGAATCGTGTGCTACTTATGTAGGGCTTGTCGTCGCCTGCTTCTTTGTAACTGTCCTTTGAGAAGCTGTGCTTTTTGCCGGGCTCCTCGGCCCACGTGGGTTCGATGGGAATCTCCACCACGTCTTTTCTGTGGAAGACTTTGTGCAGAGAAGGAGAGAGGCTGCTCTTCTTCTCGTTGTAGCCATTGACCTCAGCCAGGGCCGCTTCCTGCTGACTGCAGCACAGCTGCGGGTCGCAAGCTCTGGAGATGCACGGAGTGCTGCACAGGACTTCGGGGGTCTTTTGGTCAGTGTACTCTGGCTGGATGGTGACCGAGTGGACCCCCGCTTCGTGGAACACCTCCCTCATCTTTTGCGAAGCGTCTTGGTAATCGGAAGTGGTGTGGCATTTGACGTGGAGGGTGGCAATGTTCTTCCCACTGACCATCTCCCAGACGTGCACCTCGTGAATGCTTGTAATGCCTGGCACTTCGAGCAGCTTGTTGGCTGTTTGTGGGGGGACGACACACAATAAAAACAAGCAAAAAATAAACTCAATGAGATTTTATGAAGGGTCTACTGGCAGCAGTGGTTTGATCAGAAACACTGTCCAGCAAAAGCAGAGATAACCTTCCAGGACAAATACATTTTACGGGAGGGTCATGGCCAGATCCAAAACATTCCTGGAAGAAGCAGAACAACTGGGCCATGCCAAACTATTCCTAGATTCTACCTGGGCTGCAAGGGGCCTCACATGATAGGAAAACAGTGAAGTGGAGTACAAGTTCTGGAAACATTGGCTAATTGAATCAAAGGTGAATTACTAAAAACAGACCCTGCTAAATGGCAAGTATCTGTATGGATTAGGTACCAGCGTAATTTATGGGAACCCAGCATTGAATATTTATGCCTTGCATGAAGTTTAAAACATACAAATGGCAAGATCAGGTTAAACCCCCCCCCCGCCCCCAGGCTAGAAAGGTATCCCCATGGGACAACAGAACTATATTGCCCCTCAACGCCTACAAATTTCACAAAAAAATAAATCACAAACCCTAACTCAGGCATCCCCAAACTTCGGCCCTCCAGATGTTTTGGACTACAATTCCCATCTTCCCTGACCACTGGTCCTGTTAGCTAGGGATCGTGGGAGTTGTAGGCCAAAAAATCTGGAGGGCCGCAGTTTGGGGATGCCTGCCCTAACTTCATAACTCAGAAAAAAAAATATGTCTTGGAGACTGGGAAAGTTTCTGCACAAGTTTAAATTCAAAAGCAAAAAAAAATCCCCCCAAACCTTCACATGGTCTGAGTGTGTGCATAAGGCAAATGATCTATTTTTTTACTGCCCAGCTAACAATGCCCTCTGGGCACTTAGCCATTATCCTTCTACTTTCTTACATCTATAGATGTATGCAGTGATTTCAGGGAACAGCAGCTCAACGCTTGTTATTTTGCATGAGTACTGTGTTCTCGAAATGCATGCTTTCACTAATCCACCAAGATTTGAGTCATGTTGCTAAGACACCACCACGTGAGTCAGTTTCTCAAAGCTCCTGAGAATGTAGAGCTGGCAGTGAGGTGCATAATCCAGAAATGTAATTCCAGGAATAACACTAGCTTTCTAAGTGCTTTGGCAGTAAAATGCAACTTACTCAGCAACTGCATATTAACACTCTTGGGAACCATCTGCAGTAAGATTGTTGCCGTCTCCTTGATAAGCGGGAAGGCTGACGAGAGTATGATGATCACCATAATTATGGTCAGGCTTGGATCAATGTAGCACTGCCAGTTGCATGGGGTGTTCTCGTCCAGAGGAAGTGCATAGAATATGGAAGCAGCCACTACAACGATAACTGAGCCTAGAGCATCCCCCATTACATGCAAAAGAACACCTGAAATAAAGGACAGGAGAAACATTTGCTTTGATGATCAGACTTTGGGTGGTTCAAAAGCAGTAGATGTCAACCACAGCTCGATCAAAACTTGCTTTTGAACCTAACTTTTTATAAATAGGGCAATATTAAAATCAATGTTCCGCTTTCACGTGACCTAGACCCATAATTCCTAATGTCGTCACAGAATGACTACATTCATGTGAGCACTGATATCAGATTCAAAATATCAACTTTAAGAATGGAAGAGCAAACTATAGAGGACATTATAATTAAAATTTTACTTAGGTGGGTGCTCAGCGATGCAAGTGAAAAAGTGTGAAGACTGCAATGAGTCCATTTTGCCACATGTACACATAAGTGAGAAACCACCATCTATTGTAGCTTCCCACTGACCCAGAATTGGCCTCCACAGTCACTTATGGACACACTGTTAAGACCATATTCATGGCAAAGACAATTTTACTTGGCTATGGGTGATCGCCAAAGAAGAAGACATGCAGTAAAGCGCATGGGCACATGACCTTCACACACTTATGTAAGTAGACCACAAGCCAAAAGCTGGATCATTTGATATTGTTAATGTGTCAGATATATGGACATCATCATGGAACAACAGCATGTGTAAAACATTCTAAACTTGACCTTCCAGGAGTCATCTTGACTACATCTGAGCAGCTATAGTCTATCTGTATTCTTTTTATTTGGTCAGTAATTTAATAACTTGTTGGATTAAATATGATTTATTGATATCTTGTACTATAAATGTATTTAGAAACAGTGGGAATAAACTGGAACAGGCCACCAATAAAGAGGGTCCCCCAAAACTGGGTAAGTTGTCTATCCTGTATTACCTCTGATATTCAAAGCTTCGGATTTTTTCTCTTTTTTCTGTATCACCTCATCTTCGGGCTTGTTCTGGGTATTTATGGTGTCACCTGCATTCAAAGAAGAAACGCTGTGTTGTGTATAAGTTCTACAAACAGAAAAAACACCAATCTTTTCAAAACCAACTTAAATCTTAAATGGTACCAGATGTTTTAGCAATGACCCTCCCACGCCTGCATGCAGACAACACACGTGCCATCATAACTGGAAGCCGATGCATAATTTCATGGAAACACGGAAAGTAAGCAAACTCCAGTACATATAAATCGCGGTTATTTATTTGTGTTTAAAAGCTCTGCAAACTCCCACACAATTTTTTTGACAGTAAAAGGAGAAAAAAATTATTTTATGAGCAAAAGGACAAAGTGCAAAAACAAAACACCCCACCCCACCCCCCAAAAAAGTATTTGAAGGGGGGGAACTAACACAGAGAGGAAAATATTGCCAGGGAAGGACGCCAAAAATGAAAGGAGGGCAAATAAACATGTGAGAAGGGAACAGGAAGGAATAGAAAAGAAGGGGGGGGGAAAGGTGTAAAAAAAAGAGAGAGAGAGAGAGAGAGAAAAGTGTGGAGGGAGAGAAAATTAACAAACCAGAAAGATGGTGATGGCATGGAAAATCTGCCTCATCTAATCTACCTAAAAGTCAGTATAACATTCGAAGTCATTTAACTATACCCACTTTTAACTGGCATTCTACAGTAAAATCTACACATATTTTGTACTTGGCCTGTGTTCATATCGCCTTGCGTATAACGGAGACTAGATGGAGGTGGAGGAAAGAGAGGTTGGAAAGAGAAAAGTAAGAATAGGGAAAGCTGAGGATTAGAGAACTTTAGGGAGGATTTTAAAAGAAAGAGCCAGTGTGGTGGTTGGAATGGTGGACTAGGCTTTGAAACGCCCACTCAGCCAAAAAGCTCACTGGAGAATCTTGGTTCCCTATCTCTTAGCCTAACGGTAACCTACCTCACAGGGTTGCTGTGAGGACAAAATGGAGATGAGGAGAAGTACGTACCACTCCCCAGAGAAAAGGTGAGGTATAAATGTAATACTGTATGTAATATTAAAAATAAAACAACAATAAAATAATTGGGGGGGGGTGATGAGGTGGCAGTGAAAAACAAGAGGGAAGAAAGCATATAGGGCCGGATAAATATATTTATTCATCATAATATAAATAGAAGAATTCTAACAATAAAAAATGTGGGGAAATGTACAAGTTAAAGAAAGGGTGTGGGTGGGAAACCAGTTACAGTATACTGATGCAAAGAAAACTGTTGCAAAAAAATCTGCCCCCAAAGAAGAGAAGATGTGGGAAATAAGAACAAAGCAAGAAAGAGAGAAAACATTAGAAAAGGGCAAAGGAGGAGAAAGAAAATGGTGATGAGAGGAGGCGAGGAATCAATGAAGGAGGAAACCGAGAGGCACCTGCTCCGTCCACGCTGCAAGTCTCCAGGTCGAGGTCCCGGGCCGCTGGCAGGGCGCCCTCGGGGTCTCCGTCGAGGCTGGGCTCTGGCGTGGCCGCTGCCGGCGGGCCGCGTCGCAGGCAGGCGGGCCAGCAGGAGGCCCAATCCTGGAAGACGAGGAGCCCCACGATGTTGACGGCGAGGCCGAGCGCGCCCACGATGAGGATGAGCTCGGCGTCGCGGATGGCCTGGGGGCTGGCCAGGCGCTGCACGGCCTCCACGAGGATGGTGAAGGAGAGCGCGGCCAGGAAGACGGCGTTGCTGAGGGCGCCCACCACCTCGGCGCGGCCGTAGCCGAACGAGGCGCCGGGGCTGCGGGGCCGGCGCCGGCGGGAGATGCGCCCCGTGGAGAGGCCCACGCAGAGCGCGATCAGGTCGGAGAGCATGTTGAACGAGTCGGACACCAGCGCGATGGAGTTGCCCACGTAGCCCGACACGATCTCGGCCACGAAGAAGCCCGCCGTCAGCACCAGCATGAAGATCAGGCGGCACGTCTGGCCCGTGTAGCGCCCCATGGCCAAGCGGGAGGCGGCGCGCTTGGAGAGGAGGGCGCGGCCGGGTGGGCGCCCCTACTCTTGAACCCTTCGAGGGGCTTCCTGTGCTCCAGCCCCCGAGCGAGCCTCCGGGCTGGCTTGTTGCTTCGCCGTCGCCCCCTCCGTCGGGCTGGCTGCCCCTTTGGACCGGCGGGCAGAGAGGCGAAGGCGCGGCGCTGATCGCCCTCTCCGCCGCCTGGCAACAAGTGCTTTGCGCGCCCTGCCGCTGCTCGTGACTCTGCACTTTGCTTTATAGAGGCGCGGCAGGGGCGGCACCGACGCCCTTCTGCACCCACAGCGCCCGGCGAGATTTGCCGCCGTCCGCAATTTCTTATCCAGCACTAAAGGATTAAAAAAAGGGGGGGGGGGAGAGCGCCGATTGCCAACGCGCCACCACGCCCACGTGCTTGCCATGCACCCAGTCAAGGTAGAAGAGCCATCTCTCAGCATCACTGCCTCATTTGCTTTTAAATAGGGAAGATGTTGGACAGGTGAAGGTTTCACCTGCTGCTCCTGGGGATCATTTGGGACGCTGCCACACACACATTAGGATGTATCGATTTTTCCCGTTGCCGGACACATGCTGTCACGACCATGATTTGCAGCTATTGGTGTGAACTCGCCTTTGTCATAAAGAGCTGGCGATCCTATAATCTACCAGTTATTTGCAAATGCTCATCATACCTTACATTATTCATGGATTCCCCTGCCCCGTTTGATCCCAGAGCCAAAATGGCCATAAAATAATCTTGGAAACAGCAATCGAGGACAAGAAGTTTAAGCGCAGGTTCACCCAGCCCAAAAGCTTGTTTTTCAACATAATTGTGTTGTCTTATGTATATACTCATTAAAATCCATATAAGCATCTCCAGAAAACATTTAAGACCCAGGATTCTTGATGTTCTGCTTCCTTCCAGCTCAAGGATTCTTTTAAAAAGCAGTTACTGACTTTTATACAAGCTGAAATCAAATCTGAAGACTAGTCCGTATTTTAAATAAGATTATCTTGTCATTGGCTACCATTTAATTTCATCCTGATTTTAATTTTAAGCTGTATTTTAATTAATTGTTTGATTGTGTTTTAAATGTATCATATGTTTGGTGTTAGGGCCTTCCCTGAGCCCAGTCCTGGCCGGGAAGGGCGGGGTATAAATAAAAATTATTATTATTATTATTATTATTATTATTATTACATGAATCCATTGCTACTAGAATCAATGCACATTTAAAGAACTGGCTTCCCCCAAAGGATCCTGGGAACTGTAGTTTGTTAAGAGCACTGGGAATTGTAGCTCTGTGATGGAGAAGCTACAGTTTTCAGGATTCTTTTGGAAAACTCGCGTACTTTAAATGTATGGTGCAAATCTGCAAATGAATCTTCATCAATAATTCCAAATTAATTTAGGCAGATGACATGTTCTGAAATGTTATTAGCTTAAATTAATTTGGAATTATTGAAATTAATGTTGCCATTGAATAACCTACTTTGAAATTCAGTGAATCACCAATATTAAACATTGCAGGATGGGAGGGAACGTTACCCAGCGTCAAGGAATATTATGGTCCAATGGGCATAGATTAGACAACATGAAAAAATTATGGAACTAATTGAAATCACAAGCAATGGTATAGTTCTTTTCACTAAAAGCTTACAAATCAACAACAACAAAAAGAGGCAGCTTTTCTGTATTGTCCAAGCCATACACCTTGGGCACTTATTTGCCTGTTACAAAATTCATCGATTATATGATATTCTCATCCTCAAAAAGCAATGAAACAGCATCTGTTCCCCATCACCATGCGCAAAAGAAATATCATTTTCTCCTGAGAGAAGAAAAATGGCTCTGCTGCTTGTTGGTGAACAAGACATGATATATCTTCACTATATCCTGCATGTGTCATAGAATTGTAGAGTTGGAAGGGACCGTGAGGGTCATCTAGTCCAACCCCCTGCAATGCAGGAATCTCAACCAAAGCATCCATGGCCAATGACCACCTCAGCTTAAAAACCTCCATTGAAGAAGAGCCCACCACCTTCCGAGAGAGTCTGTTCCACTGTGAAACAGTTCTTACCATCAGAAGGTGGGATTCTTTCTTTCTGTTCCCCAGCTACATTCATAGCTGCCAAGTTCTCCCTTTTTTAAAGGGAAATTCCCTTATGCTGAATAGGCTTCCTCGCGAGAAAAGGGAAAACTTGGCAGCTATGACCGCATTGATGCATGCCACTGTTGCCTGATTGGATGGTGGCAATAGTGTTTTACTGCCAAGTTGTAAGTGGATGCTGTAAATGACACTGCCTTATCAAATTGTAGCAGACAAGAATATGATTGTGGATATGTTTAATATCCTAAATTGGCTTGGCAAGTTCTGCCAAGGAAAGAATAATATTTTATCTGAGTAGCATTTGTAGTTCCCATTTATTTAACAGTTGAAATATCAAGCAGATCTAACTGAAATTGAGAGACTAACATGAAGGTAAAAAAAAAAAGACTCATTCTGTGAGTAGCATAGTTTTAGAATCATTTATCCTCTTTGTTGTTGTTGTTTAGTCGTTTAGTCATGTCCGATTCTTCGTGACCCCATGGACCATAGCACGCCAGGCACTCCTGTCTTCCACTGCCTCCTGCAGTTTGGTCCAACTCATGTTCGTAGCTTCGAGAGCACTGTCCAACCATCTCGTCCTCTGTCGTCCCCTTCTCCTTGTGCCCTCAATCTTTCCCAACATCAGGGTCTTTTCCAAGGATTCTTCTCTTCTCATGAGGTGGCCAAAGTATTGGAGCCTCAGCTTCACGATCTGTCCTTCCAGTGAGCACTCAGGGCTGATTTCCTTCAGAATGGATAGGTTTGATCGTCTTGCAGTCCATGGGACTCTCAAGAGTCTCCTCCAGCACCATAATTCAAAAGCATCAATTCTTCGGCGATCAGCCTTCTTTATGGTCCAGCTCTCACTTCTATACATCACTACTAGGGTGCTTAAACCTCCAATCACACTATTAATTATGTGTGCAAGGATTAAACTGGGGCAACACGACTACTAGCCATGATGGCTATACAGTGGTACCTCGAGTTACAGATGCTTCAGGTTACAGACGCCGCTAACCCGCAAATAGTACCTTGGGTTAAGAACTTTGCTTCAGGATGAGAACAAAAATTGTGTGGCGGCAGTGGGAGGCCCCATTAGCTAAAGTGGTACCTCAGGTTAAAAACAGTTTCAGGTTAAGAACGGACCTCCGGAAAGAATTAAGTTCTTAACCCGAGGTACTACTGTATCTTACCTCTGTGCATCCCAGTTGCTTAGGATCATAAGCAAGAGAGAGCTATGGCACTCAGGTCCTGCTTGTGGGCTTTTCATAAGCTGCTGTGAGAACAGACTGCTGGACTAAATAGTCCTTTGCTTTGATCCAACAGGACTCTTCCTGTTTTCTTATGTTCTGCAGACCAGTTTGTGGCAGACCATATAGCTGCCTATTTGTAACAAAATGTCCTCATGCTTAACCATTCAGTGGGTTCGTAACTACTGAACTTTCTAGATCTCAGCCCTCTTAATGATGTCAGGCCATTTTCTAGCCTGTATTGTGGCAAGTAAATGTCTAGGAACTTTGTGGGTCAGGTGTGAGCATCAAAAACAACTACCTGCGCCCGATTGCTTATGGGGAAGCCGATGCCAAAAATTGCAAACCCTGCTCAGGGAGTTCCCCGTCCTCAATGAACCAGTTGAGTTTCAGAATCCTTGTGGAGAAAGCCACTCACGAAAATAAAGGTAGCACGAGACAGTGGCTGGAGTTTGGTTGTGACAAAAAGATTGTGTCGCCTTGGACAAGTCTGTCTAATATAACTATCCTGCCTCCCGGGATTCTATTTAGGATTTATGGACATATCGGTCTATTTTGGTTTCTCCGTGTTTTTCCTTTCTTATGTTCAGATTGACCATATCCACATCAGTTTGTGAATTTAGTAAAGGTCCTGACAAAAATGTACCTCTACTTACGAATAACTCTACTTACGAATGTTTCTACTTACGAATGGAGCTCCATCCACCATCTTGGATGTGGTTTAGATAGGATTTTTTCTACTTACAAATTTTTAGATAGGGTTGCTTCGACTTATGAATTTTTTCTCCCAATGCATTCCTATGGGATTCGACTTACAAATTTTTCCAACTTACAAATGTGCATTCGGAACGCATTAAATTCGTAAGTAGAGGTACCACTGAACATTTTCATAGGAACTTAAGAAGCTGCTATACAGTATAATGAATCCAGACTGTTGGTCCATCTAGCTCAGCATAATCTACACTGAATAGCACTGGCTCACCAGGATTTTAGACAGATTTCAGCCCTACATGGAGACGCTGGGGATTGAACCAGGGAAACTTCTACATCCAAAGCAGATACTCTATCACTGAGCTGCAGCCTTTCATGCATGCTGCTCCTAATATAGACATTTTTGCATGTAGTTTTGCCTACCATACATATTTTTCCCCCAGCAGTTTCTCCTCACAGAATGCCCTTTTTACATTATTTTCTTACACACACATTTTACCTAATGCATACTTTTTGGTATGCATATTTTCAGTAGGAGAATTGCATTGCAAAATTCAGAGAAGTGCGAATTTCAAAGGATAACTGCAAAATTAGGTAGAATAAGAATAAAGGGGTCACACTCACACCCTATATTTAAGGTGCACTTACAGCACTTTAACAGTCATGGAGAATCCTGGGAACTATAGTTTGTTCGGGGTGCTGAAAATTGTAGGTCTCAGAGGTCAGCGCACGTAAAAAACCAGAGTTCCCAGGATATTTGGAAGAAGCCATGGTGGAATGAGAGTTTTAAATGCATGGTGTGGATGTGATCCAAATCCAAAATAATAATAATAATAATAAAAGCTATAATAGTGCAGGGAGGGGAAGCATCTTCACTCAACACTGAAAGGTTAATACTGTGAACACCAGGCAAACTTCCTTGTTGATGGAATTTGACAAGCGATGCCACTACTAAGGAGATCTCTTTTCTAGTCCCACCTGCCTTACCTCAGGTAGGGCACCTGGATGTTATCCTCAAAAGACTGCCTCACTTTATAAGCAGGTTGATACGAGAGCAGGTGTTCTCGCAGGTATCTGGATTCCATCCCTGAAGGACTTTGAAGGTAATTGTGCTCCCTGTCAGATTTTGGCCAACAATAACTTTGCATATTCAAGAAGGAGCTATAGCCAATCCTACCAAGCATACCTGTATAAGATATGCATTTGAAAACCTGTTTGCCAAATTCCCACTTGGCATTTTGAGGGACACATTAAAAAAAAAAACTTACACCTAAAATAATGTGTGATTTGGCTCCAAGTCTGTTCAAAAGGAGTGGCTCTGTAAGATGGCATGTTCTTTCAAGGTTAGCCTCCGAAGGATTCTTAATAATTGTGGCCAAAGTGCAAATCTGGCTAATAGCCATTTATACAACAACCAGATTATTAATTGCTAGAAAGCAATAATTGGCTGGTCCATTGACGTCAACGGGCTGCACAGTTATCACTAAGGGCAGAGTGTGATGAGATGTGGATTGCATAGCTTGGAATATGTCCTCTACATTCGGTTTCCATTGCTCCTGCAATGTGGGGAGGTACTGTAGGCTCAAGAAACCACTCAAGCTAAAAGGGGAGGGAATTTACTGGACCACTGCCTGCCACACCTCCCAATTCTACAAGTTTATTTGGCCAGAATAGTGGCTACAGCTGTTCGTAGCCAACTGTTTAGACAAACAGTTATCTCTGACACCTAAATGTTAGCATAGTCCAGGGATAGCCACCCCAGGTGTTGTTGGTCCCCAACTCCCATCAGCTGCAGCCAGCATGACCAATGGTCAGTGGGGATAAGAGATGTTGGCCAACAGGATCTGGAGAACATCAAGACGGTCACCCATGTCCTGGAAGAGCATGACAACTGACTTTTCAAATGCTCTGCTTTAGTATTAGGGCGTTAGTGACTCACACAATAGAGAGAGAGAGAGAGAGAGAGAGAGAGAGAGAGAGAGAGAGAGATATTTAGCAGCATAGCTGCCGAGTACCCCGTTTTCCCCGGGAAACTGCCGTTTTTACTTACCTTTCCCCGGTGGTCCCCCGTATCACTTTGTCTCCCGTTTTTCTCAGTTATTTTCTCCTGCCGGCAGCCATTTTTTTTCTTTCCGATTTGCCCTTCTATGGGCACCAAAAATGGCTGCCGCCGGCTTCAAAAGTCACATCTACGCATGTCCGGAAGTGCATAGACGCGACTTCCAGTGTCAGCGGCGGCCATTTTTGGTGCCCATAGATGGGCGGAGCGACACCGGAAGTTGCGTCGACGCACTTCCTGACATGCGTACAAGCGACTTTCGAAGCCGGCGTCGGCCATTTTTGGTGCCCATAGAAGGGCAAAGCGACACCGGAAGTTATGTTGACGCAACTTCCGGTGTCACACGGCTGCCGGTCCCAGATTCTGCAGTCCGGGACTTTGAAGGTAAGTTTAGCAGGCCCCAGCCCTGTGCTCCTTTAAACACCTGCTGAAAACTTTTCTGTTTCAGCAAGCCTATCCAGACACAGAATTTGCTCTTAAATTTGCTTTTATCTAATTTTTAATTGTATTTGTTATTACCGAAGTGTTTGTCACACCGAGCTCCTTTGGGAGGAAGGGTATCAAACTTGGTTGACCGAGAAAATAACAGTGGAGTGATTATGTGTCCTCCCCAAGATCCTAATGAGAAAAAAGAGTCGACACACAACTTTCAACCTTTTATTTTATTTTATTTTAATTGCGTAACCCATTTGCAGCTTCCCCAGCCGTCAGTAGAGGTGGCTCATAATAATAACTAAAATCAGAAATCATATACAGTACCTTTGACATAATATATTGGTACAAACTAGTTATATCCAATGAAATGTGTGTAGCTTTTTTCAAGCAAGAACAAATGTGACCCCCATTGGCAGTGCAGTGGAGAGACATTGCCTATTATAGGGCAGCTTCTTAATTCCAGACCCAGAACTTACGTCATGTGCCATAAAGCTCCTGATGATTTAAGCAGATGCCAATTTATTTATTTTTAAAGTCGCTTAGGGGATTCAGAATTTCATTTCTACTGTTTGGCATTTTCCCAGACTTCTGCTATTCTCTTGACAGAATTCAGCCAACAGTGTAGATTACTTAATTTCAAGGAACAGTGAGATGACGCTTCCTTTTCCCATAATGCAAATAGGCAGTAACAGCAGCAACAAATCAGCAATGTAGTCCAATCACACAGTCACTCTCACACACATTCTTAGTGCCAATGCACACATATAGAATAGTATATGTTGTACCTACTTTTGTACATACTGAATAAGGCATTTTCAAGACTCACCTAAAGCAGGAAAGGGAGTTATCACCGGACCTTCTCTAACTGAGTAGCCTAAGAAAAATATAAATGGAAAGCATGCTGTTTAAATATTCTGGGAAAGGCTCAGACCAACCAAACAGCAATAGAATTTGTCTAGTTTTAAATTACCGTACCAGTCAATCCACCTCTGAAGAGTATAGACTCGGCTGAATAGCCATGATTTCATCAAAGCTAATGGAAAATATCCATAGCCTCAAAGTTAAGGTCCGTAAATAGCAACACTCTAGAGCAGGCATCCCCAAACTGCGGCCCTCCAGATGTTTTGTCCTACAACTCCTATGATCCCTAGCTAAGAGGACCAGTGGTCAGGGATGATGGGAATTGTAGTCCAAAACATCTGGAGGGCCGAAGTTTGGGGATGCCTGCTCTAGAGGTCCCGAGCCCTAAGGAAGTCAGATTAGCCTCAACCAGGGCCAGGGCCTTTTCAACACTGGCTCCGGCCTGGTGGAACGCTCTGTCTCATGAGACCAGGGCCCTGCGGGATCTGATTTCTTTCCGCATGGCCTGTAAGACAGAGTTGTTCCACCTGGCCTTTGGCTTGGAATCAGCCTGATTCCCCTCCCCCTCTTTCCTTTTCCTTCTGTGATGGAACCCCTATTCGGGGACTTCCCTGGCTTTTTTTCCTGGCCCACGTAGGACCAGTCTGGATAGTTGGCCATGGTGAAGATTTGACATTTTCTCTCTCCAAACAGTTTTGATTCTGGGCTTCCACTGAAATGAGGCTGCATTTGAAGTTGTATTTTAATCCTCTTTTTAAGTTGTATTTTAATCAATTGTTTTTATACCTGATGTTAGCCACCCTGAGCCCGGTCTTGGCCAGGGAGGGCAGGGTATAAATAAAATTGATTGTGATGGTGATGATGATGGTTATATTTCCAATAGAAGTAGTTAGGATTGCTTCCAAATGTAACTGAGTTGTGTTTTGATAAGAAGAAATGAACACGGGTAAGCACTGGTGGGTCTCAGTAACTGGCAAAAAGCTTGTGGCCTGTGATGCATTGTAATGATTTTTTGTTATTTTAAAAAGAGGCCAACACATGATTGCTTTTGATCATGCCACATATTGAACTATTTAAAAGTTTAAGATCTGCCTCAAGGAGCACACACACTCCAAATCAGGGGTCCCCAGACTTACCGCGCAGCGGGCCGGTGCCCGCCGTGCCGGCCGCGCGGCGGGCCGGAGGGTAGGCGAGTGCGCGTGTAGCGGGCCGGAGGGCGGGGGAGTGCGCGCCCGTGCGCATGCGCACACGCACACGGTCGGGAAAAAATCGCTGAAAATCGCTTGTGCGCATGCGTATGGGCCTCCCCCGACCCGGAAGTGCATCGGAAATGACCTCTTCTGGGTCAGGAGAAGCCCATACGCATGCGCACAAAGGATTTTTGGCGATTTTTTGCCGATTTTAAAGATCGCCGCCGCGCCGTGCGGCGTAAGAGCGGGCGGCGGCAGCGGGCGGTGGGGGTCGTCGCGGGCCGGATTGGGAGGCCAATTGGGCCGCATCCGGCCCGGGGGCCGTAGTTTGGGGACCCCTGCTCCAAATCCACCCTTTAAGAAAGTGTCAACCTATGTCTAGAAGTTATGGACGAGGTAGTGATTTTTAAAAATTCCTTACCTGTTTCCATGTCTTGGTCAACAGAGTCACGGCAGTAACAACAGTCCAAAAAGACGACATAATTGATTAAGTTGAAGAACAGCCCTACAAGTCCAGCGATTAGGACAAACAGCGCCTTTTCGGTCTTCTGCGGGTTGAGGAACCTCTTCAGGGCTTCGATCAGGATGCTGAACATGAGGGCCGTGGCAAAGACAGAGTTGCCAAATGCACCCACCACATCGGCCCGGGGAAAGCCGAAGGTGCCGTTCTTGTGCCACCGAATGCGGCTGACTCTTACGCCGAGCAAGCCGACGATCATAGAGATCAGGTGAGACAGGACAGCAAAAGCGTCCGACGTGAGAGAGAGGGAGTTACCTATGTAGCCCACCACCATTTCGCCCACAAAAAGCAGAAAAGTCACGATGCACATGAAGAAAAGCCGGCTGCTCCGCCCTGTGTAGCGGCCCATGGCTGAGAAGCGTTCTCTGTGCGTGGCGAGAAGGGTCTTGGCAGGATTAGCAAGCAACGACTGGCAGGTCTCCCCTTTTTATTGTCTGCTGGTGCTTGTGTTTAGAAGCTAATTTTTATAAGATGCACTAAAGCAATAAAACCAGTTTAAAGGGCAATTAAGCCAGGGGGTTATCGCGGGGAGGCCGCCACTCAATAAGTGCGTAAAGGAAACTCCACGCTGGTGAGTTATCCTTTATCATAGCTAAGATATCAAATGAAACAAGCTGCTTGTTTGTCTCATTGCCTGGGGTGCTAACGTTTGAGGCTGCAGCAACAATTCCTCCACTTCACTTCTTCGCAGCTGGGGGGCCCGCCTTATTGTTCAGAGAGGGTCATTGGGTGCTGGAGGGGAGGAGTGAGGTTTTGAGCAGGACCTTGGCCTAGGCCAGAGGTAGAAAACATGATGCTTTCAAAGGTATTTCTGGGTTCAAATTCCCATCAGCCCCAGGCAACATGATGGGAGATGTAGTTCAGCAATATCTTGAGGGCATCTCCTCCGGCCTAGGTCAGTGTTTCCCAAACTTCTGGGAGCTGCAGCATAGCTGTCAAGTTTTCCCTTTTTTTCATGAGGAAGCCTATTCAGCTTAAGGGGATTTCCCTTTTAAAAAGGGAGAACTTGACAGCTATGTGCTGCAGAACCCTTTTTCTGAATCAAAATTACAAGTACAATTTAATTCATGGGTAGGCAAACTAAGGCCCGGGGGACGGATCCTGCCCAATCGCCTTCTAAATCCGGCCTGCAAACAGTCCAGGAATCAGTGTGTTTTTACATGAGTAAAATGTGTCCTTTTATTTAAAATGCATCTCTGGGCATAGGAATTCGTTCTTTTTTTCTTTTCTTTTTCAAAATATAGTCCGGTCCCCCACAAGGTCTGAGGGACAGTGGACTGGTCCCCTGCTGAAAAAGTTTGCTGACCCCTAATTTAATTTTCCCTTTGTATTGGGAGGATGAAGCAGTCAGAATCTGTTTTACATAAGTAAGAGCCAGCATTGGAATAGGAGGAGGAGACGCAAGTTCAAATTCCCACTCAGTTATGGGCCAGTTTCTCTCTCTCTCTCTCTCTCTCTCTCTCTCTCTCTCTCTCTCTCTCTCTCTCTCTCTCTCTCTCTCTCTCTCTCTCTCTCTCTCTCTCTCTCTCTCTCTCTGCCTAGTCAACACCACGGGGTTGTTGTGGGATAAAATGGGGGCAGGGCCTTGCACCCCCCCCCATTAGAAGATTCAGGATAAAGAAAGTACTTCTTCACACAGTGCATAGTTAAACTATGGAGCTCTCTCCCACAGGACCTACCCAGATGGCTTTAAAAAAGGATTGGACAGATTCATGGAGGAGAGGTCTATTGGTGGCTACTGGCCGTAGTGGCTGTACTCTACCTCCACAGCTGGAGACAGCAATGTTTCTGAATACCAGCTGCTGGAAAACATCGGAGGGGAGAGGTCTCTCGTGCTCAAATCCTGCTTGTGGATTCCCCACAGGCAACTGGTTGGCCACTGTGGGAACAGGATGTTGAACTACATGGGCCACTGTCTGGATCTAGCAGGTTCTCCTTACGTTCTTTAAAGGGTAGTGGACACCACAGATGTGTGGACAGAAGGCAAGTATTAGTGGGACTAGAAAAATAAGCCTGAGCAGAGAATGGAGGAATGGTATTCTGAATTAGAGTCCTTGGCCATGCAACCATTTGGGGTGTGTGTGTGTGTGTGTGTGTGTGTGTGTGTGTGTGTTGTTTGACAGGGCTTTCTTCTTTGCAAGTCCACATTCAATTATGCTTAAGACCTATTGGTCATTTAAGGGCACTGTCACAGATGCAGCCTGTCATTCTGCAAACTCTCCTGCAAACAAGCCTAAAGTTGTAAAAACCAGACTGTCTTTTCATTGATTGCCCGGAATTCCATATTCCTGATGCTTTTTTAAGACCAAGTGACTGCCTAAATGGGTCCAAAGTTAGAAACATAATAATTTCCCTAAGCCTTCTGGTAATTTACGGTAATCATTAAGTTGAAACCATTACCTTTTTACTATAGAAAAGAATGTTTGTAATACCAATCCGTATATCTTAAACTACATGCCCCTTCATTCCCAGAAGTATGTTTCTTGGCCCAGTTGAAAGAAGAACTTGGTGATCTGCATGATCAGATCATGGGTGACAGCTATTTGCACAATCAGCTTCCCATTGGAACAATACAAAACCCCAAGGAACTTCCGATTCCTGGTACGGTTGCTAGTTGTTGTGGAAGTCAGTAGCTTCTTATGGAACAAATCACCTAGGAAATGACAACAGATCCCAATAATTCAGAGCTAACTGGGATTTGCAAGGAATGTCCCCTGCCCACTTTCATAATTGTATTCATTTCCATTGTTAAAATAGGTGGTGACCTTGCAGTTTCTTTATGATGCTGAAATTGTTTCCCAGATCCTTATTCAACCAAGAGCTGTGTGAATAAGACTTTATTTGATGCTACACCACAAATTAAGAATGATAATACCCCATAGCATACATCTCCATCACTGGAAGACTCTCCCCTCAAGGTGCAACATTATTCTCTGGGGCAAAAATGCATTGATGTACAGTAATGAATAAGGGAATGGGAGCTGTGCACTCCAAAATAAAGCACTGGGCCATCCCAAATGACACCACCAGGTAAACATCCCCTGCAATGTGCCCTAGAGTTGAGTCCAGCCTGTTACTTTCCTGTTGCTCAAGGCAATGTCAACTACAGCAGCGTCAGTTTCGCATGTTAAATAGATCTAGCTTGTTCATTTTTGTCATCATGATGATAGCCCATCTCCTCTTCAAATAGATGTTCACCATCCTCCATCCTGGTTATCAGTTTGGGGGTATGTCCCTTTCAGTGCAAGTTAGCCCATTTTTTCATGCACCCATATTTTAATGGTTCGCACTTCTTTGTGCAACTGGGGTTTCACATATAGGCATACCATGTTTTATTGCGCTTTGCAGATATTGGTCCTGAGGTCCCCATCCGACCCCACCACGACCACCCCTTTTATGGCCATGGGTTTTCCCCTTCCTGCCCTTAATAGGCTAGTATAGTGGTTTAATAGGCTAGTATAGTGTGAACATAACTTTTATATATACTGGGAAACAAAAAATTTATATGTTGTATGACTCGCTTAATTGCAATATTCACTTTATTGTGGTGGTCTGGAACCAAACCCACTTATTCTCCGAGGTATGTCTGTACTTAGAGCAGAATTTAACTATGTTGGATGAACAACGTTTCTTTCACAATTAATTTCCAGGCAATATCAAGAGCCAGGGACTGCAGGGAAAGAAAATGGTTATCAATACTAGCTATATATAATGCATATTACTAAATAAAGCTTGCATTCTCGACTAGCCGGCTAAACCATGGGTAGCCAATGGATCTCAAACCCTTGGAGAAGGAAAGCTCTGATCCTGCCTTGTGGGTTATCTTTAGGAGAAGGCTAAGGATTGAACCCTAAGGAGCACACCTCCTTCCAGCAACTTCTCAGCCAAGCTTGTGCCAAATGTATTGCTCTGCTTTCCTTTGGATCACCTCAACAAGGCCAACAGGCGGATCTTGTTGTATGGGCAGCCCAGTACCTCCATACACACTGCCCAGATTTGCACCCCAGCAAGGTCATTTTGGTGCTAACACAGCAGTTTGACTTCACCCCTGGAGACGCACTCCATTGCCTCCCAAGACAGACAGAGGCACACAGACTCCTGAAGGCATACTCCATTATCTCCCAAGATAGATGGATGCAAACAACCACCACCCATGAGGCAGTCAGGTGGCAATGAGTTTATTCATTAATTTATTTTCCCTTACCCTCCGGAGCTGATTTAAGGCATGCACAGGGGGCTGTAGAGGGCAGGAGAGGAAGAGGTCCCATCCCGTGAACAGACGTCCGCTTGTGCAACATGGAATATCACACGTGATATCAATGATCCAACCCAGAGTTACGTATTGTAAAGCCTCATAAAGTCACTTGTATATAAATTACAGGCGCCTCATGGTGCTTAGCATTGGCTGGGTCATTCAGTGCTTTCTCCAATTATGTTTTGGTTTCAAAGGCCAGGGCAAAGAAACCTCTGAGATGTGCAAACTACTGAGATGGCCCCTCTCCTGAGAGGGTCTGTAGGGAATGAGATGGTCTTTCAAATATTTGGAGTCATTTAGGGCTTTAAACACTAACACCAGCTCATTGAATTAATGTTCCTACTGAAACTTTTTTTTAAAAAAAAAAATCGAAGTACAGTAATTGTGATCAAGAGACAGAAACTCAAGCAAATGACATAGTGTGGGCATTATTTAAATCGAGTTGTTCTGAATCTGCCATTCGTTTCTTTGAAGCTGCAGTGACTCAGAAGCTGAGCCAGCCTTGTTCAATGTTTCCCCTACTACATCTGTTCATGCCAATCGTTTTTTAAATTGATAGTTTATTAAGAGAATTTCATTTATAAAAAGGTAGTGAGGGGGGGGGAAGTGATATATTACCATATATTAATATACAGATGTCCTAATGTACATAAAATTGTTAGTAATCTAATATATTCTGTGTAAACTAATTCAAAATATCACTGTAGTTACCCAAAGAATGTGTCTATAAGCTATTGGTTCATATGTTGCCAGTGTTGTCATGCTGTCGGACCATTGATTAAAGGGGATGGATTCCCCTGTTCTCGCCAATTGTAGGAATGAACAGCGATTATCACAGTATAGGTAGCATTATTGTAAATCTTGTGGAAAATGACTTGGTAAAGGCAAAAGGTAGGGAATTGTCCTATCTGCAGGTGCTGGAAATATAACTGGTTTTAATGGTCATTGTGATGTAGAACTAAACAACGTGGCATTCATTGAAGTTGCTTCCAATGAAGATTATCTACACTAATTTGGTGCTCTCCAGATGCTGGATTACAAATCCCATCATCCCTAACCACTGGTCCTATAGGCAGGGGCTCATGGGAGTTGCAGTACAGCACTATGCTGTACACTTTTAAGTGTAAGTTGTTCTAACAATTGGTTTTCTAATCTTCTAATACACAACTTTAAAACTTTAAACTTAGCACTCTGTAGGCAGACAGTATCTTCCACTCATGGAATGAAGTGTTGCAGCTCATTCAAGAATGTTGAACACAACAGTATTAATGTGAATTCATCCAACCTTTGCATACGGCATTACCTACCACACAAACCCATTTTATCCCACAAGCAAAAAAGAAGCAAAGTGGTAGCTGACAATATGTATTTATTATTAGAGATGTTGTATACAGAAAAGTCTGTGCATCACTGCTAGTCTGACTGAAGGGGCTTTGACTCTGTATGGCTTTATTTGCAGCTGTTTTAAAAAGTAACAAAAACGTGACAGGATCTGGGAAGATTTCAGTCTTTGTTTCAAAAAGTTGAGGGCTTGAAAGATAAAGAAAATGGTGTTTCAAACTAGCAGTTTAGTAACTACGGCCAAAGAGGGTGTAGAACTTGGCAAGGTTCTTGCCACAGACACATTTTGCTCCATTCTCCAGCTTGCACAGCGGCTTGAAGGGGATGCAGAGACTTTTTGCTCCCATGGATGGAGCGCCAGGCTCAAGGTCTTGATCTCTGAAATGGAAAGCAGATTTCCTTTAATGCCCCAAACTAAGCTAAATGGCCACGCCCCACAATCGTGCACTAACCAAAGGTATCACAGATGACCTAATGTGAGCCTGATTTGCAGAAATCAAAACACTCTTGAACCAAAGGAATTAATGCTGCGCAAAGAGTAAAGTTAAGGTAGCTATATAGATTGGCAAGAGAGCTTTACAAAGACAAAAGGTTGAGCGTTGACAAAAAAAAGAGGGACAGTCTATTGTCCCATAATTAGTAGGAATGTTGCAGGGCTTCCAGTGAACCATGAACCAAAGGGTGTCTTGGCACCTAATACAGATCATGGTCTTCCACTGCAAACTGCTCCTCCAACAGGTCTAGAACAAAGGTGATTTCCCTTTTAGAAAAATTACACTTCTTGGTTAGCCGATTCTTTAGCACGGGCCCCATAACATCTACCTCAGGGACCAATTCCTATTTTTGTCTTAACGTTCAAATTTGAAAGAACTCAGAGCAAGTGTGCATCTCAATTGGTACTTATGTATTGGTATAGTTATGCCTATACACAAACATTTATTTACCTGGCAGTTGTCTTTTTGATCCAGTCCTCACAATCTATTTCACCACAGAAAGGAATCTGCACTATCTGAAGTCAGAAAGGAAAATACACATTGTTGAGGTTATATAATTAATCTTGATTAATGTCTTATGTGTTGAATAAAACTCGTCTGTTCCAATTTGCAAGGGAGAATAGCTGAAATGAGTCCATTAGAAAGTAGTATAATGTTTATCTGTTTTAGCTGCCTTGAGAGAAGTCAGTTTGACAATAGGAGTCGAAAGTCTTATGATCTTTATATTTCACTCTAAATGAAATTTCACTCCTCTGCCCCTCTGGCCTAAGATTTGTGTGTTCTGTACATTTAACATACTGGCCCCAGTAGAGAACTTCTTGAAGGAGCCTGTTAGCACAATCTGACTCAGGCACCCCCAAACTTCTGCCCTCCAGATGTTTTGGACTACAATTCCCATCTTCCCCGACCACTGGTCCTGTTAGCTAGGGATCATGGGAGTTGTAGGCCAAAACATCTGGAGGGCCGCAGTTTGGGGATGCCTGATTCTGACTGGACTTTTAAAAAACACCTACAACTGAAGATAGAAAGTCGCCCCTTAGTGGTGCAACTGAGTAAAACACCACTTAAAACCAGGTGATGTAAGGAAGGACAATGTGATAAGAACTTATTCTGCAAACATAGAAAAACCAGTCCCTAACATATTTCCTTGAAGTGAAAATTTGAATGCCATGTTTTCTCTCCAAAAGTCACTGATTAATTGAATATTTTAGCTTTCATGTATTTTGCCAGAATTTCAGAAACACTCTCCTAGATCCAGAAGCAAACATATTTTGCAATAATGCACACAGAAGTGCTCATCTCAAAGGGAGAAAGGTGTATGTGTAGGGAGCTGACACTCCCAAGAGATTATTGGACTGGCATGTTAAACTGAATGACATGCCCTGGTCTGCAGAACCAAAGGAATAACCATTATGAGTTCTTGAACTTCAAGTGACGTGTTCGCTTTTCAATAAAGATGTCTTCTGTATTGTTTGTTTTCCAAGCCATAAAGCCTTTACAGGCATTTGCTACATTTGAAATTTAACATAAACTAAGCCCAACTTCAGGAGACAGCACATACAGCACGTAGGAAAGTTAATAATTTCTCATAATTCAGCATCATTTGAGTGATTAAACTTCATTCTGACTCAAATAAACTTTTAGAAAAGGAAGAAATTGATTCAAAATTGAAGCCCACATTAAGGGAGCCTACTATCCTTCAAGGAAACATGAATATGAAATGTGTATAGTTTGCAGGGTTTTGTTCCTCTCAAGAGTGCTACAATGTGAACAGCAGCAGCACCAGATCACACAAAAGCCTTCAACTTGAACTCAATGGCACTGCACTCAATGGCACTCATGACCCATGGAAGAAAAAAAAAACAGGATGGAAAATGCCAGGTCCTAAAACCTAATTTAGTTTATGACAGACAGCGGCAGGATGCACAAGTTGTATATGTTTAAATAAATTCCACAACATAAGCCAGCTGCTTGTTTTGAAGGAGGCATGTTGGAAAATGACTTATCTTTAATAAATGTTATTAAAAATAGGTCAAAGCTATTTGAGAATAATTCACACAAATCAAACTCTAAAGTAAAACCAGTAGCCAGAGCACAAAACAGCCCTGTGCCAATCTAAAATACTTTGCTGCAATTAAAGGTGCTTCATTGCACCTTCATATCAATTCCAATAACCTCTTGTCATCCAACGTTTCTGCATGTACCCGTTGACCTCTATTTAAATCAGATAGAAAGAGTTCTTTGACGCAAGCAATGCGTTCTTTGAACTGACAGACTAGTTATATCGTCCGCTAATTATTTTACGGTTATTTGCATGAATTGATTACAATATCTGATCTAGAATTCAACTCGATACTATTTCCTAGAGATGGCATGGCTATTTTCTGCTGAAAAAGCAGCACAGCTGAATAAGTGTCACAGGGAAGGCTGCCTTCCACCTTTACCAATGTTTTTAAAGACATATATAGATGTCCCATAGCCTTGATGGAGGATGAATGGGTTATGAGAGCTGACTGCAAAGGAAAAGGTTCTGCAGTGGCAGCTGCAATTAAATGAGCCAAAAGGTTAAAGCTTTTAAAGAACTACAGGCTCCACTACATGTCTTAAAATTGCAAGCATTATTCCCAAGGAATGTGACATCGATTTAACATTTGGCATTTTTGAGGTTGCAATTATTCTTTGACTCCTAAGAAACTCTCACATGTTTTAGGCCAGTACAAACTGCTTATCCTGCAATCCCTGAATAAATCTGTGTTGCTCAATTGTGCCTTCACTTACAAAAACGAAACTTGCAGCCCATTCTTACAAATGTTTCCTTGAAAGACAGCCACACTGTGTTCATTAAGGCTGTAAATATACATTTGATTCCAGTCTTGATCATGCTGCAGATTTCTTACCTTTCCCGAATCAAGTACAGTCTGAAACTCTTCCATTGTATTGGCCACCACCATGTGATTCTTTAGGTCTTTAGAAGCTCTGAGAAAGAGTAGAAATTTAGTCAATATAAGCTTTTACTTATTGTAAAAAAAACCTCTTTAACCACAGAGCCAGATCTTTAGAATGCATCTGAATTACATCCCACTAATTACATTCCAGTTTTTGTCCACACAGCAGTCCAAATGATGGTTAGGAACATGCGTAGCTGCAGTCAAAGGTGGGATCTAAAAGTGCAATAGGCCAAAGTACAGTGCAACTCATTCTGTGTACCCAAGGTGACTTTGGGCTTCTGTGCATCAAACCTTCAATGCACACCACACGTCTTTTGAAAATGAGGGGAATTTGTGACTGTTATATTCACAAGGCACACTGAAATCCTTATGCAGACCTAAAGCAGCTCTTTGGATACAAATGTAAGTCCTGTGATATCTTAGTGCAGTACAAGCATTTGGGACTAGAATCCACTTCCAAGAGAAGGTCGATTCCATTAATGTAGTCTGCCTTCTCTGGGTGTCAGGCCATGAAAACTGGTGGAAGAACAAACTGAAAGTACAAGGGCTAGTATTCAGTTTAGATGTCATGAGTTTTTTTGTGAGAAAAGTCAGCATTAGCCAATAGAAAGGACTGCAACTTCTATACAGATGTCCTTTTTTGCCTAGCTGGTCAGGCAAAGCAATCCTAAAGATTTTTTTGTGGGAGGGGTGAATTGAAGATGGACAAATCAGTTCTAGAGTCACAGACAGGAGGAGCTGCATTTTACCCGCTCCCGCTTTCTAGTCTGTTGTTTGTTTGTTTGTTTGTTTGTTTGTTTATTATTCTCTTCATTGCTCCCATTTGGGGGATTCACTCAACCATTCCCCACCCCACCAGCTCAACCTATTGGGAAGCTTTGAGATCATTGGTGAGGGTGATTCAGATAGCTCAGTTTGCCATGCATTCAGTGCAATCCAGGCAGGGTGGGTAAGTGAATGTTAATTCTAGTTGTGCCCTGATCGTCAGTTCATTTCCTCAATCCTTTGGAAACCCATGAAACGACCGACAGATGAATGAAACACATAGTATAAGAAGCAAATGTGCCAGTTAGAAGACAGCCTTCCCCAAACTTAACCTGTCAAAAAGGTTAGTCTGGATTTTGTCCAGAACACGTCTCAGCTGGTCCACTGCTTCATTTTCAGCAAAAGTCAGCTTCTCTCCTGTGTCTCGTCTAACAGCTACAAACTGATGATTTTTCATATCTCGTGGACCCACTTCAAGCCTGATTGGAACACCCTAAAAAAAAAGTGGAGGCCATGAACAGAGCATTTTATACACTTCTTTACATCTGTCTACCTTGCTTAAGTGGAACACAGAACTATTTCAGGGAATGAGCTAGCCCGGGTTATAGTCAAGACTTACACCTGGCAAAAATGCAAATTATTCCAAATTAATATAAAACAAATGTGTCACTTTAAACCAAATCTTTAAACTATGGTTTAAAGGTGAAGGCACCCACTGAAGCTATCACAGGTGCTTTATTCCTCTTCTGCTCCTGTTGCACTGCTAACAGCCAAGCCACGTTGCAGCTTAGCTTTACATCCAGGTGCGAGTTGTTTGTTTTTCCAAAACTACAAGTAGAAAGCCAAGAACAAACCTTCCAGACAGCTCATGCTTTGCTTCTGGATGCAAAGCTAAGCCAAACCAAGTTTCAAATCCTAGCAGCAGAGTTTAGTGCAAGTATGGTTTAAAGTGACATGCAAACCAGGCCAGTATTAAAAGCTTGTCTCCAATAAGACGACATCCTGAAAGTTTCGTTTACACTGCAAAAACTCTAGCTATTACTCTTTTCCAGCCTAGAAGTAAGAAGTAAGAGTGCCTGTAAGACAAGAAGAAGTTACACAGGCACTCTTGAAGTAGATGAGCTCATCAGAATTGGAAAATAAAGAACGGATGACATGTAGTTAGGGGAAAGTTCATAAGAAGGAGGGTCTATTGTCGCTAATATATTGATAACTTCCATTTTCCTTCTGCATATACTACTGAATGATGCATCCAAGGAAAGGCTGACAATGAGGAATCCATCACAGGAGAACAGAACTGAACAACATTTACCTTAAGCTCCCAGTGGTTGAATTTCCATCCAGGTGAATAGTTCTCTCTCAAGTCAACACGCGCACGGATATTGGCACTGAATAGCTGCTTACGGTATTCAGCACACTTTGCCATCAGGGCCTCCTTGTCTTCTTCCGAAAGCGAATTGGTGATTCCACAGGGAATAATCACGACCTGAGTGGTGATGCAATGATTATTGAGTTAGGAGCATTAACAAAAATGCTGTTTGCAAGAATTACAATATGTAGGCCCTAAACATGTTGACTGCTCTTAAAACCATCAGTTTTGAGGCAAAAGGACTATTGAAGCAGTGCCGCAACAAAATCAACTGAATTAAAATTTTATAAATATACACTAAAACGGTGACCAAGCATTCACTGAGCAGAATTATTCATTCATGTATTTATGTATTGATTGATTTGTTTCCCAGAACTAGGACTCAATAAAACACACAGAGCTTAAAACATATAAAAGTTTGCTGTTAAAAAGTAATTAAACTACCTATGGAATTAAAACACATCTATTGAAACACAGGTGGGGAAGACAGTACAGCATACCATTAGGATACCTTTCCTTAAAAGCAGTCAGTTCCCAAAGAAAGTTTTCAGATGCTGCTAGAAGGACAAGGAGAGAGCAAGCATAGCCACCAGAAAGGGATTTCCAAAGCCTGGGAGCAGCCACTGAGAAGGTCCTCTCCAAAATGCCCACCAAATGTCCCTGTGACGCAGAAAAGTGTCTCCCCTGATGATGTCAGAGCCCAGGCAGCTTCATATGGCTCAGTCCTTCAGAATTAAGGGCCAGTAAATGTGTGTTGGAGCAAAAGAGTGTTGTCGATTGAGGGTGGAAACACCTAAGTGTAGCTGTCTGCCAGCTCTCTCATAATGCAGCAAGAATGCCCTCTTTCTGGTTGCCACCAAGTGGACAGAAGCAGGCTGCTGCACCATTTCCCCATCCTCTTCTCTATTTTCCTCCACATCTTAAAGATACAGTCAGAGGACATCAGCAGCTGCAGAAGCATTAAGATTATTTGCCCATCAGCTCAGTGACTTGGATCCAGACTAAGTCAGTTGTGCTTAGATCCTATGCAAATCTATGGGGCAAGTTAGTCATGACTTACGGTACAGTTAAGTTTCCATTAAACTAATTTAATGGAATCTAAGTGTAACTATCTTAGTCTGGATTCAACACACACACACACACACACCCCAATTCTAGAAAATAGGAGGGAAAAGAGAGGTGAATTGGCACTAGCAAAAGGTTTGTATCAAAGGTTTGTATCAAGCCTTATGAGGAACGGCTTAGGGAGCTGGGTATGTTTAGCCTGGAGAAGAGAAGGTTAAGGGGTGATATGATAGCCATGTTCAAATATATAAAAGGATGTCATATAGAAGAGGGAGAAAGGTTGTTTTCTGCTGCTCCAGAGAAGCGGACACGGAGCAATGGATTCAAACTACAAGAAAGATGATTTCCCCTAAACATTAGAAAGAACTTCCTGACAGTAAGAGCTGTTTGGCAGTGGAATTTGCTACCAAGGAGTGTGGTGGAGTCTCCTTCTTTGGAAGTCTTTAAGCAGAGGCTTGACAGGCATATGTCAAGAATGCTTTGATGGTGTTTCCTGCTTGGCAGGGGGTTGGACTGGATGGCCCTTGTGGTCTCTTCCAACTCTATGATTCTATGATTCAATGTTATTTTGCTCACCTGAACTGAAGCGACCCTGGGAGGTAGTACTAGACCCATGTTATCTCCATGAATCATGGTCATTACGCCAATGGTCCGAGTTGTGAGACCCCAAGAGTTCTGATAAGCAAATTGCTTCTCTCCTGGTATCCTGGGATCTTCAAAGACAATCTCAAACATCTTTGAAAAATTCTGTCCCAAGTGATGAGAAGTTGCTCCCTAAAAAAAGGCAATAATATACAAAATTCAGGTAACATCTTCCTACATATTAATGAAGGATATAAAATGTTTTTATCAGAACATACCTGGATGCCTCGCCCACTGGCGGATATAAATGCCTCAATGGTAGTTGTATAATCTCCGCCTGCAAACTTCTCCTTTTCTGTCTTCCTTCCTTTCACAACAGGAATTGCCAGAAGTTCTTCATACACACGTGCATACAGATCAAGGATCTGTAATACCTAAGACAAGTAATAAAAAACAGTTTGCAGTAATTTAGACTAAGCTATATGCCAAAAGTATTACTTAACCATTTGGTATAATCATAGGAAAGCCAAGGATAAATATCAATGGCCTTCTAAAACCCTAATAATTTATGGCAGCTATCAAATAAACATTTAGCGTTTACAGTTTAAAGCTCTTGCAATAACCACTGAATCCTATCCGACAACAGATAGTGATTTTCGGACATGAAATTATCTGTCGTTTGTAACTATGGTAGTTCACTAATTGTGTTATTTCATTTCTCGTCTGGGGGTTCACATAGTTAATGACACCCAATTTTGAAACATGTACTGTAGATTGTTTTGAGTGACAACAACAAGCCAATGAGATTCAAATTAATTCTTGTATATCACACCATGAGAAAACAATGTCCAACACAATTTAACACTGCAACTACTTTTCATATAATCTCTTTGTGTTATTAGCCTTTTTGAACATACTGAAGAAAAGAAGGTTCGCTGTTTTCCCTCAATTATGCTGAAATACGAAGGGCACTCCCTCCACCCACTTATGCAACAATTTCCAAATTTTCCTTGAATGGTGGATGGTGAAGAATGAAGTTCGTTTAACTTAATTTGTGCACTGTACCTCTTCTGCTGCCTCTTCGTAAGTTGCAAACGCTGTGTGTCCTTCCTGCCACAGGAATTCACGAGTACGCAAGAAAGGCTGTGGATGTTTGAACTCCCAGCGCTGCAATACAATACAAAACAAAACAAACAAACAAACAAAAAACAAAGTGTCATGAAAGTTGTTACCTTCATTGATGAGCTTCTTTTTAATGTATTATTTAGCATTGCTCAAAGTTCTATTTTTCAATGATGCATTATACTATATGAATTCAAAGGCATAATGAGTTGCAATTAGAGAAACGCAAAGGCTAAGGCTCCGTCAGTACAAGAAACTTTCAACCCCTCTGCTCCCCCTAAATTTGTTCTGGGGTTTCCCAAACCCTCCAGATTAGATTTGGGGACGGCATGGAGCTTGTGCAGGGTGGGATTCCAATGAGCCTAGAGAGAATTCTTGTGCTGGCTTCTGCTAGTGCTGCCTAGATTTTACATATTGTTAAGAAACCTACTATTCACACAAAAGGAACCAGAGATTATTTTAGCTGCCAAAAGTGCCATATTCTCATATGCTGATTTCTATTATTTCTATGAAGATTGTAAATACCAGTAGACAAGGATAATTTGCATGATCACAAATCCAGATATATTGCAACGGCTGTCGTAGATTAGGCCTGCAGAGAGACCCAAAATGTGTGCACAACGTACCACATTTTTTTTCATTCAACGTGGTGTTTGTTAGGATGTGGAAAGCAGCAATGAAGGAATATGCAGAGCATAGGATATGAATCAAATCCCTCAACACAAGAAGTGCCAGGTGGTGGTGGTGGGGGGGGGGGGGAAATGGCGATTTCTCCCCACAAAGACTATACATTCTAACAACCCACAACTTGATTTAAAAAGCGGGTAGTGGAGATTGCTGATTGATTGATTGATTGATTGAGAATGAGCATATTGGTAAAGCACAGCAAATATCCGCTATACCCTGTACTTACCACAACATTGCACCACTGATTAAGTTTGATGGGGAGATCCCTGTGTGATTGAACCCACTTTGCATAGGCAGGATACATTACTGCAAAAAAAGGAGAATATTTTCAGAAAGCACATAGCTGCTATGTTAACTATTGGTTCTGAAAACCTGATTTGTAAGGGTTTTCATTCCCATGCATCATACCTGTGTGGACTAAGGGTGACATCCAATGATGTCAGACTATTTGCGCTTCCACTGGTCCTTCCTATCCTCCCCCTAGAGCCCCACAGTTTGCAGATAGGGGAGAAAGGAGAGGAAAGGGAAATCCAATCCTATCTGCCGGCATGTTGCTGGATATTACCCTAAGTGTTAGGCTAATCCTTTATATTTAAAATTTAAATACATGAAAACATGTTGTTCATCTTGTTTCTCCATTATTTTATTTATTGCATTTTATTCATTGCATTTATACTTGGCCCAAGGTTGCTCAGTGAGCTTCATGGCTACAACACTAACCACTACGCCGCACTTCCTAATAACAAAATACTTGATTTCTCCCCTACTCTACCTGCTTTCATTCATGAGTAGACAAACTTCAGTTATTACATCAAAAGCCAACATCACTAATTTATAGGAAAGAGGGACTATTTAGCTGTAGTATTTTATTTTAAATCTGTAAGACTGTACCTGTTTCACTAGTAGGACGTACAGCTATTGGTTCAGCCAGGTCTGTTTTGCCAGATCTTGTAACCCAGGCAACCTGAAATCAATGAATGTAAAAGTTTAGAAAATACTATTTTTTATAAATATATTTCATGTCATTCTTAATAATACAGTGGGTAGAATTTTGTTTAAAAAAATATTGTGACACATGTGAATTCTGTTTATCAATTGAAGCTCATAATTGTAAACTTAAATTCCATACATTATTATTAATAATGTGATATAAGTTTACCTCCGGGGCAAAATCAGCAATGTGTGTCTTCTCCTTTTCCAATGCAGCCTGGGATACGAACATTGGAAAGTAGCAGTTTTCCACACCAAGTTTCTTGATTTCACCATCAAAAAACTCTTTGATGCTTTCCCAGATGGAAAAAGCCCAGGGACGGAGAATGTAACAGCCACTCACATCGTAGTATTCAATCATCTCTGATTTTGTGATCACCTTTTAAAGGAAATAGCAATGTTTCAGTGTCACGAAAATCGCATTGTGGGCAGCAAGTTTAAAAAGTATCAAACAGAAATAAAATTGAACACATGACTTTCAATGGAAATGAGCACTGAACATTCATGTATGAAACGTGTTTATCTTTTATTAGAACCATAAATATCCAAATGCACCTATGTAGACACTGGTTTGCGCGTAACACTAAGGCAAGACATTGCTTAGAGCAGTGGTGGCCAAACTCGGCTCTCCAGATGTTTTGGGACTACAATTCCCACCATCCCTAGCTAACAGAACCAGTGGTCAGGGATGATGGGAATTGCAGTCCCAAAACATCTGGAGGGCCGAGTTTGGCCACCACTGGCTTAGAGCAAAAACATATGGATCTCAGCCACTACCCTTTTCCTGTGGCTGCTGCACAGGCTGGGGCTGAGCCATGGTTTGGTTTAGCATTAAATCTGATGCCAAGCAACCTCTTTAGACAAACCAGGAGCTGCAACCAAGGTTCGTTCTTGATTGCGGTTTAGCTCCAAAAACTGTTCTTAAGCGTACATTATTTTGAAGACTGTGAAAGAGGACTCCCAGGTAAAACTTGAGATATACTTGCCTGAGAATACCAGTCAGATAGATTCTCTTCCTTCTTAGCCTCTAGCCCCAATCTGTAGTATATTAGAAAGATAGAAGCATAATCTTAGCCTCAAAAACAACAGTCTTAATTAATAAAGCAACAGTCCACTTTAGATATTTTGCTTTATTTAAAAAAAACTATTAAAACTATCCAGACATGAATTTAAATGTTTAAACATTTAAATGAATTTAAACAGGCAAATTTATTATATAATGGCAAGAGTCTTCAAGCTGACACGCTCCCTGAAAGAACAATGCAATTAGTGGGGAAAGAGTGTATTAAATGTGAAGGAAGAAAACCCCAGCGAGTGTTCTGGTAGCTCTAGTCATGGTGAGGAGGAATGGAGCACCACTGTGTCACCCTCCGAGCTGTGATGCTGCTGCTCAGTGGGACCCAGATGGGGGACAGGAGGACTGAGCTGATGGTGCCAATCTAGCGCTACTATGCCCTCACTTGATCCTAGCAAGCAGCCAGGAGGACAGGGCAGGAGTGGTGCCCTACCTCATGCTCCGCAACTGGGTAGTTCTCTTTTTGCTCTCATGGTGTCAGGAAAAATACATACTTATAAAAAGAAAAATCCCTTACCACTTTCACATTTGCTATTTCTTTCACCTGAAACATATCAGTGCTTTTGCCAGGCCAGCTTCCTATATACAATTCCTATAAGCCACAATTTTACTCAAAGACTCTCTCCCATGGACTACCACAACCCCCAAGATACTTCTGCTACCAACTTTATTACGTCCATGTTAGCTCCTCTTCCTTGGCTTTTCTTGTAGGCGGTCTGGACAAGGACTGTCTATTTTGTGTATTCTACCCAAAACCTAGCAAACAGGTTGGTAGTGATGTTGCAATAGTTAGAAGGGATCCAAAGGAACAGAAAACGATTTATAACATTTTAATGTAAAAACAACCCAGCAGTACTACAAAGGGGTTTTTTTTGGGGGGGGGGGTTGCCCTCATTATCTCCCTTATAGCACAATACCAATTTTAACACTACATTATTTCCTCTATGCTGCTGCCCAGACTATATTTTAAGTAGAAATTTCACCTGGTTTGTTTCTTAGGTCCCTGACCATCTCCTGGTCCATTTGAGGACAAGTTGCTGCCACCACTTTGGTCTTTCTGTGATTCTTTCTTTTGGCCCTCATTCTGCTTCTGTTGCTTATTCTGCTTCTCGGATTTGTTCTCTTTCTCTTTCTTCCTCTTGTCTTTGTCTTCTGCTCCAGTTGCAGAGACTGGTTTATAGTCTGTCCCCGCCAGTGTCTTGTACTGCGCCTTCAACTGAAGCAGCTCTTGCACTGCAGCATCAATCTTATCCTTGGGGAGGACACCATTCCCATGGAAACAGAGGTAACCAAAAAGAAATGAAATAATAGTTAGCCGCATAGAATAGGCAAGGTACATTAATTATACGTACTGGGGGAAACCACAGAATGCATGCTGAAAGGGAGAAATTCAATGAAACTTCTGCAAGCTGTGATTAGTTGTCATATCTGAACCAGCAAAGTAAGATTGGAAAGCAAGTTTTCAATCCTGGTTTGCAAAGCTTGAACCAACTATGCTTTTCTCCTTTCGGAGTCACAGCAAAGTGCAGTTTGGGGAAAAACCACAGTCAATTACTAATCAAGGAGATTTCATGAGAGAGGTAGAAGCACCATCGTTTGGTGTTAGAACTAAAAATACCCAAATGCTTTGAGACATCTGGCGAGAGGCTATAATCAACATAAAAGCAACCCCCGAAGAGTTCTGCAGGTGGAATCCTCACATTCTGCAGCCAAAATAGATGTACTATTTCTTGTTAGGACATGTAACTCAGTAGAATGAAATATAATTTACAGAAAGATTCACACTCGGTGCACAACATCATCAGGAAACAGGATCACTGGTAGGTGTTTGCCCAGCATTTTGGAGAGCTGCTGACAGCTTGAGTAGACAATACCAGTCTAATGGACCACTGGTCTGATTTCCTATTAGGCAACCAGAGTGAGGGGGCAGCCAGACAGCCAGGGATAATGGTTAGTGTTGAACCCTGGGAAACCAGGGTCCAAATCCCTGCTTAGCCATGAAGCTCTCTGAGTGAACCTGGGCCAATGCTGTGGACATTTACTGTGTAAATGATGAAGTAGTATAATGATGAAGTAAGACTGAAACTAAGAAAGGCCCAGGTAGTCTAGCATTCTGTTCTCACAGTGGCCAATCATACATGCCTCTGAAGCCCACAAGGAGGCTCCTTCCTCAATTAGGAATCCAGCAACTGATATTAAGAGGCATAAGGTTCCCATCAGTTTGCGAAGCAGAACAACTATGTCAACATACACAGCCTCATCTTGCAACAGTCTTAGATATATATATATTTAAGTCTAAGATATTTGTGGATTGCATCAAAAGATCACCAGGGGGCTGAATATAGAAAAATAAAGGACAAATGTTGAGTAAGGAGCTGAAGTAAAGATGAGCACTTCAATGAAAGGCAGGAAAAGAAAACTGGAGCGGCTACTTCCCTCAAATGCCTTTTCCTGCCTTTGGCCACAAGGTGGCGATAAATGCCCATGATACTCCTTTCAGAGTGAAAGGAGAATAGGCTGAATTAAGAGAGGACAGGTGCTTTTACTTTTTACAAATGCGGCGAAATTCCAGCAATTTCTCCAGATGCATGCCTGCAGAATACTTGACACTGAAAAGAGACCATCTTGCAATTACAGGTCAGGCTATTAGCATAAATTTTAAGTTAAAAGTAATGTATTGTGTATCCCAGGATCCACTCAAGCACGTTAAACTATTGATAAACAGTATTACCTTTTCTGCTTTCTCTGCTTTCAATTTCCGGACCTCTTCTCCTTGGAGAGCAACCTTGTTAAAGAGAGCTTTTGCTTCTGCAGAGTCAGGGCCACTGGTTTCTGTGCTTGCCGGGTGGTTTAAGGCATGTGCCTGAGGTGCTGGTAACTGTCCTGGCTTATAATCCTGACCAGTCTTTTCTTTATATTCCGCTTTTAGGGAAAGGAGGAGTTTAACAGCTTCATCCACTTTATCCTATGGGAAGTATTATTGGGAGAGCATTCGTGTCACAATTCCAAGAGTTATGTATGTATGTACCTCTAGTTTCCTGCCTGCATATCCAAGGGTATGTTTACAACACCACATGGATCTGCAATAGATTTTATATTGGCAGATTCCTTTCTGCTCCTTTGCTCCCTCAAGATGGCCTTGTTTCCCACACAATGGGATACAGATATATGGAGGGAAAGTATTAGCAGTTACTGAGGGTTGCATCCAATGCTGGGCAACAAAATTTTCACCTTCCTCACCTACTCCCATTTGCCCCCAAAATCTGCTACGGAGGATCTTCCAACCCTCTGGAACTGATTTTGAGGGTCTCCAGGGGCTGCACTGTTGCACAAGCAGAAGTGGGTTGCATGAGTGGAACAACAGCACAATATACAACCTTGACTTCCTGATCCCAAATGAAGTCCCTTGGAAAAACCTCTGCCAAAAATCAGTATCATGCACAGCTGATGAACAGAGGGAAAAACACAGATTTGAAACCACATGCATAATAAAACCGCTATTCTACCTTGGACACCTTTTCGGCTTTGAGTCTCCGTACCAACTCGCCTTGTTCAGATACTTTATTGTACAGAATGTTTCTGTCTACTGGGCTAGAAGATGTCAAACCATTGCAGGACAGAGGAGCAGGATCAGAAGCACAAAGGGACAGGGAGGAGGAAGAAGAGGAGGAGGAGCAGGAGGAGGAAAGAGGAACTGCAGGTGGATGTCCAGGTTTATAATCTTGGCCTGTCTTTTGCTTATATTCTGCTTTTAGAGCAAGAAGCACTTTCACAGCAGCATCTATCTGATCCTGAGGCAGAGAGACAATACAAGAAATGTATCAGTAAGAATGGAAAAGTTTAATGCAAAATTTTCCAATATGAAACTGAAGATTAAGTGGGCTAGTGCAAATGATAAAATGATCAATCTACAAATAAATTTAACTGTCAGCATTGATATTAAAGTTTTGTTTTGCTTGGACAAAAGAATCATCTGTCTTGCATGCAATAAGAGAAAATGAAGAGAAACCAAATATAATTATTGCTTGATACTTTGCAAAAGTAAAAATAAAAATACTAAAAAAATAGAATACTTTTTTTTTAATTTTGTGAATTGCTCAAGGACCTAATAGTGCATCTTAAAAACATAATGTTCAGCACTCTTTCTGCTTTCATGGCCATTATACCTTTGCTGCTTTCTCCGACTTAAGTCTACGAACCACTTCGCCTTGTTCTGCCACTTTGCTGTAAAGAGCTTTGCTGACTACTGGACAGAGGGGCATGGAAGAAGGAAGAGCAGGAGGAGGTGAACTAGGAAGCAAACGCTTTGCTGGGTTTCCAGGTTTGTATTCCTGGCCTGTCTTTTGCTTATATTCTGCTTTCAGAGCTAAAAGCACTTTCACAGCAGCATCTATCTGATCCTACAACAGGAAGCGAAAGAACAGTTAAAAAGAGAGTAAAAGACAGAAAAGCACGTAGCAAAGTAGATACAATTGTTAGGATGCACATGATCAAGTTGACAAAAAGAAAAAATTAATAAGAGGCTCATTAGAACCTATAAATCATCATATGCTCTTCACTTAATGAAGCTATTTGAATGTAACCAACAGCTAAGGTTTTGTTTTGCATAGAGTGCTCATTAACTGAATGTTTATTTGTATGCTATGGGATGGATTCAGGTATGTCATAAGATGGGGTTTGTCAACCTGGGAAGGTAGCCCAGCTAGGAGAAGGGAAACTCTAAACCTCTGCTACCTTGCAAGGTATCTCTAGGAGAAGAAAAGGCTAAGAAGGAGTAAACCCTACACAAATCCAGAATGGAGTCCCTAATACAGATGGATGGTGCCTTGTATGCCTCCTTCCAGCAACTCCTGCAGCCAATCTGGTGCGAAATGTATTGCTCTGCTTTCCTTTGGATCACATCAGTACGGCAGAAAGGGAAGTCTTCTTGTTTGGGCAGCCCAGGATCTCCATAGAAGCGCAAGGTGCAACACACCAGAGCAAGAGAGGGGGGATCGTTCTTGTCTGGCAAGCTGCAATGCTTGTGCAGACGGAATGTTCATCATAGTGCAACACTGATCTCCACCCCATCCAGAAAATTGGTGCAATTCCCACTTTCACATAGTTCAAGTTAAAAAAAATTCTTTTCTGCCCTGCCAGACCTATGTTTATAACCCCCCCCCCCAATTTCTCCTGTTCTCTTAAGGTTAGTGGTAGTCCTGCCCAAGGAGTTCTTCTTTGTCTATCTACTTTTATAAATAACAGAAAAGCCAGATCTATCATCCATCTGATAAAAGGTTGCAACCACCACTTCTCAATTCCTTCTTATCCAGGCTTATTCTTCAAACACTAACCTTGGGTACTTTTTCTGCTTTTAGCTTTCGAACCACTTCCCCTTGCTCAGCTACTTTATCATAAAGAGACTTGCTGTCTAGATGGGTGGCAGTGGCGGCCTCACACTTGGAAGGCTGGGCCTGAACTACAGCGACTGGAGGATTCCCAGGCTTGTAGTCTTGACCCGTCTTCTCCTTGTATTCTGCTTTCAAGGCTAGCAGCTGTTTCACGGCAGCATCAACTTCTTCCTTTGCTGCTTTCTTTGATTTCAATTCTCGAACTGCATCTCCTTGGGCAGACACCTTGCTGTAAAGAGCCAAGTGGTCTTGGACTGCAGCAGGGGCTGTAGCATGAGAAGCATCAGCCACAAGTGGGGCAGATTGTCCTTTCGGCGCAGTACTAGCCTTGGAAAAGAAGAATAAATACATGTTTTTTACAATGACTCAAACTGGATGGAAGACAATTAGAACAGTACTGATGAAATCTTGCTGTTTCAAGTAGTACCTCAGCAAATTTGGTCAGGGCACTTCGATATGCAAAGGGATACTACAAATGTCTCTTTCATCCTCCACCCGCCCAGAACAGGATAGCATTGAATGTTTGCAAAGGGGGATACAACTGAAAATAACTAAAATAGTATACTTTAATGAATCAACTTTGGTTAGCATAAATGTTACCCAAGTCTGATTACTAGTTCTGTGCTGTTTAAAACCTGGAACACTTTTATAGCAGTGTAGTTTTCCAAACACTTGACCATCTTCACTGCCCTCATCTGAACCCATCCCAATTTGTCTATATCCTTCTTCAAGGGTGGGGGTCAGCACTGGACACGGTACTCCAGATGAGCTGAGACCAGCACGGAATAAAGAGGAAGTGTTACTTCTCATGACTTGGAAACCATGCTTCTATTAAAGCAGTGTAAAACTGCATCAGTCTTTTTTGCAGTCAGGTAAGATTGCTCACTCATGTTCAGTTTCTGATGATGATGATTTATATGATAAGACTATAATCGTGGAGTTCTTTTTATATGTGCTGCTGTCAAGCCAGGTTTCCTCCATTCTACACCTGTTCTACAGTTATGCCAGGCATCCCAAACATCCTTCTTACTAACAATCAAAATATACTAGGTTTTCTTACCTCTTTCTTTGCTGTTTCTGCCTTGGTTTTCTCCTTAGATCCAGATGTTGGCATTTCTTTTGTATGCCCATCAGGGATATAAATCAAAATGCATGGAGCTTCTTTACAGCTGTATGGGCTACAAAGATTACATCAAATGGTTTTTTCCCCACGATTATCTCCCATTGATTGGCATAATATAGAAAATGTGTATATGACACTTCTAAAATACAAGCATCTAAATTCCAATGTGAGAAAGTGTTAAGCGTGAGCTCAATTTCCCGGCTACGTTAATGGGATATGTAACCTAATCCTATGCATACTTGCCAGGCAAATCTCCTATGGTTCAGTAGGACTTAAAAGGTAAAGGGACCCCTGACCATTAGGTCGTTGTGGACAACTCTGGGGTTGCGGCGCTCATCTCGCTTTACTGGCCGAGGAAGCCGGCGTACAGCTTCCGGGTCATGTGGCCAGCATGACTAAGCTGCTTCTGGTGAAACCAGAGCAGCGCACGGAAACACTGTTTACCTTCCCGACGGAGCAGTACCTATTTATCTACTTGCACTTTGACGTGCTTTTGAACTGCTAGGTTGGCAGGAGCTGGGACCGAGCAACGGGAGCTCACCCCGTCGCGGGGATTCGAACTGCTGACCTTCTGATCGGCAAGCCCTCCTGTCAGTGGGACTTACTCCCAGGTAAAGGTGTGCTACGGTGTATTGCTTAGATCTATTTAGTTCTTTTCACACTGATTGTAATTTTATAAATATCAAAAGAACAAGTATATGTATAAAAATAAATGCACATATAAAAACTGTAAAAATAGTAATACCCCCAGCTGGACAAACTCGTAGTTTATTTCAGCATCAATATCTGCTTGCTGTTTGTAGTCTTGCTGCTCTCCTAATGTTATCTGTCTAGTCAAATACTATCCAATCTGAGGTGTTTCCAAAGCTTTTGAACCTCTGGTAAAACAGGTTTCTTATTTACAGCATTTTCCCCAGTTATCCACCATTTCACAAAGGGCCAAGTGCCATGGGAAGCCAGTATAAGAGGAGAAAAATGTGTCCATTGCCAAGGAAACCAGAATGATGCTCCTGTGCCCCAAACCCAATTATGCTTAGTTGAGCGGCTGGGGCCCAAAGTGGATGAGATGCGTATCCTACTGAAACGAATGCAGTGCAGATGGTCAACCTCTGCATTCCAATGCACAGCTGTCACTCTGCACTGCCCTATTTTCAGTGGGATGCACCCCTAGATGCATATCCAAAACATCCATCTCCATCCAGTCTGGCATAGCGATGAGTGCTGAGAGCTGGATTAGGCTGAAGAGTGGTGACTTTCAGCACAATATGATATGCCAGAGAGTAATGGCTTAGTTGCCTGAGGATAGCAGGATGTATTTCCTAGTTTTTTCCATGCAGTGCCAACATATCAGGGGTTCGATGGCTGTCAACCAAAAAAAGTCCAACTATTGTGGTGGAATGTCAAGCCTCATGAAAATTCGGTGCAGCAATAGTAGTATGCTAAAATGGAGTTAGGAGTATAATAATAATAATGGATAGATAAAACCTTTACATTTTGTTCATGGTTCAACAAATGAGGGTGGATGTGGAATATACAGCCTGATATTACAGAGAACAGGCTGCCTTGCCATTCAGTTTGTTCAAGAAGACACACAAGAGCTACACACACAAACTTTTCTAATCATTCTGCTCCAAAGGCACTCCTCTTTATACTTTTGCAAAATGCATTCCACAAGCCTCTAATTTTGTATCTACATGGACTCCTGGCAAAGAGGAACGTTTAGAATATGAGTATAAATATGTGAATTTGTGCTATGAAACACTCCAATGGCCATAAGATGCTTATCTAATTCTACGGCAGAGTATTCCAAATAGATAAACAAAAGGGATGAGTTTCCAGTTGCTCACCTAATAGGCTCATATGGCTGATCACAAATATAAAAGCCTCTTCTCTGAATCTGTATTATATCTCCTTTTTTCAGGTCTCTAAGGCAAGGATCGCCTAACATCAATTCTTCTTGCTGTAAACAGGTTAAAAATCAAGTCAGCATTACGTCCCATGAACAACATAGTGCATGTTCTAAGAACTAGTGTAGTGCATTGTAAGGGTGAGGCTAGCCCAGGAGGAAAGAAACATCTTGCTGAATACTGAAAACCCCCAATTTACAATATGGTAACTCATTTGGAGAGCCGATATCCAAAAGGAAGAAAAGCAGGTACACAACCAATATGGTATAGTGCAGGCATCCCCAAACTTTGGCCCTCCAGATGTTTTGGGACAACAACTCCCATCATCCCTGACCACTGGTCCTCTTAGCTAGGGATCATGGGAGTTGTAGGCCAAAACATCTGGAGGGCCAAAGTTTGGGGATGCCTGGTATAGTGGCTAGAGTGTCAGATTTTGATAAGGAAGACTCAAGTTCAAATATTCTCTCCACCACAAAGCTTACTGTGTGATTTTGAGGGCTAGTCACAATCACTCAACCTAAGCTAATTTGCAGGTTTACTGTGGCAGGGGGGGAAAGTCCAGGGGGAGGGAGTGGGGAGACTATAGGCCACCCTGAGCTCCATGGAGTAAGAGAGAAAATTTTTAAAATGTATTAATAGGTGACATGTTGCAAGCTACCTTGCTATTTCTGTTGACATACTGCTTGAAATCTTCCTCTTTGCCCAGGACAGGTTTGGTAATCAAGTGTTCATAGTTGACACAGACAGTAGGGATGGGAGGAGCACGAGGAGTTTCTGCCAACCAGGTGATCTTAGCAGTTTTTTTGTAGTCCTTATTCTCCAAATTTAGTTTAGCATCAATGGATGTGATTTTCCCAGTGGAGTTCCTACACAGAAGCAGAACACACTGTGATTAAATAGTGCAAATAAATGACTGGTATAGTATCTAGGTTATATCAGTGGCATGCAGATTAACTTGCTTTGCATAGAGAAGTTTAAAGCCTCTACCATCACATTCAACAGTCAAGCTACACTTGGCTGGATCTATTGTGAGATGTCACTTCAACTTACGCAATTTCTGCTTGCTGCCCCGCAGTTGCAGCTCCCTTGCAGCATGTCCTAACAATCCCTTGAACCCCCAAGAGCAGCTTCTGGAGGTGCAGAAGGTTGCAATCGGATGGGGGAGACAGATAACGGAACTGTGCTTGCAAGTGGTAACAGCCCCATCCATTAAATACTTTTCTTCAATGTTTAAAATGCCAGACTTCTGTTCCCAATAACATTCTCGACGATGGAATTCAACATCCCAGCTTGTTTCAAGATCCAGAAACTTACTTGTGTATTTTGGTGACGATTATGTTGCCCCAATTAATAAACGTAACCATCTCTCCTTCTGCCAATGTCTCTGCATCTGCGCCTTCAACCAGCACTTTGGGACTGTACCATACAGGCTTCAACCCAACCTCAGCATTCTGCATGTTAACGAGAGAGAAAAGAACTTGCCCAGATGCTTGGTTAAGGCTGCAATCCTAACACGTGCCTGACAATAAGCCCCACTTACTCATAGAACTTACTTCTGAGTAGACATGGTTAGGGCTGCACTGCAGGTTTTTGCTTTAGACAGATTATAACACACCAATCCATCCTAGAATATACAAATGCTGAGCTTTGCAGGAGAGTTTGCCATTCATGTGAATTCTTCTTTGGATTGCAATGAGATTGTTCAAACTATGGACTGGTCCATCCTACTTGCCTGGGGAGGCAGAACTGCTATGCTCAAGCCAGAAAGGCCAAAGATGTAAGGAGGGTGCACTTTCCCATTTCCCTCCTCTGCCGATAGGTCTGTGAGGAGTACCAGAGCTTACAGGGTTAACAGCTCTGAGGAAGTGACAGTCCTGTTCCTTGGGGTGTGTTCACTATGCTGTGTAATGTGAACAGTTTCAGTTTTGAGTTACCTACGGAGAGTCACCCTGCCTGGTCTCTCTCCAGGTTCCTGTCGCTGTAAATAAAGCTTCTTAGATTAGATTTGAAACTGTCCGTGTCCGTGCCTTATTATCCTGCAGACACACACTTCACGCTGTGAAGAGACTCTGCTAATTCCGGGAGGCACAGTGAGAGGTGTAGCAGAGAAACACAGGGAAGCCTGCTGGACGTCATTCATCTCCAGGTAATTCTCATCACATTATGGCCAGGTTCAACGCCATAACACAACAAGGTCCCCAAGCTCCAGGGCTGGCATAGTGTTCTCCCTGGTCCATCCCAACTCTAAAATAAAAACAAATTTCTCCCAAGAACTTTCCCAGAGTGCCCAAGAGCACATGACGTCACCTTGCACCCCCATTTTACTCTTTCATTAGCTCTGCCATCCATGAGCTAACTAATCTTACTTTTCCTTTGTTACATTTTGGGAGTGTGGAAGAATGGTTTCAGGCAAACGTGGAAATACTACACAAGTTCTCTGTTTTAACTATCTAGGTTACAGTGTCTCTTAAAACAAAACAACTAACAAGCAAACCTTTGGATGCTTGGCGACTTCTTTCATCTCTTCTTGAGCTTCAGGAACATTTACTGTGACTACTTCATTCTTCAGCAAAGCGGTGTAGCGAGGTGCCACAGGATCTATAACCTACATACCAAGAATAACCAAAAATAATCACATCTATTCAGTACTCCCAGAACAGATTTCTTAAAAAAAAAATCAGAGTCAGAGTTATGTGAACTAAAAAGTGTATGCATCATTTAGGAATATTAACTGGTATTCTTTGTGTTACTGCATCTTTGGTCAATAAGAAAAGAGGAACTCAAAATCCACAAGAGTTACACACTCTCATGGCCTTTCACACACAAAAATAGATACCTCTGGTTTAGAAATCATCTAAAACTTTACATATATATTAGAGGGCAATAAATGTCATAGCCCTGGGCATAAAGCAAGTAAAATCCTAGTACTCGCATTACCTGTGTAGATTACAGGTAACTCCGAATGTTGGCTTAAGTCTTACAGGATAAGCCAATGTATGCATCCTAGAAAGGAAACCCTACTTGAGTTTCAATGTAGCTTATTTCTAAGTAAACATGTGTAAGAGTGAAGCCTTAGTGCGCAATTATGCTGAACTCATGGGATCAGTTTTTAAAAGAACAATAGATTTCACCCGTAGTCATTATGAACACAGGACACAATTCCATAATTTCACTTTTTCCCCCTGTGAATTTCTTCCGTGAAGTATGTTTTCCGGCATCACCATTATTCAACAAAAGCCAGGAGCAGCCACATGGCAGGGCAGGGGGCATGGAGTCTCTCTCCCAAGAGCAGTATCACTACTACTTACTAGGATGGGGCGGGAGCAAGCGGGTGGCATGGCTGTGGTAAGGTTGGGACAGTGTGGGTGTGCCGACAGAGTCAATCTGGTACTCCCAACTGGTGCTCCTGAGCAACCCTGGCCTCATTGTCACACTTCCGCATCAAGCTGCAGCAACACCTGCTGTTGGGAAGGTGGCTCCATGCCCCACCCCCACCCCACCGACTGCCCCTAACAACAGCGTTAGATCACTATAATAAGGCAACATCACAGCAATGAACTCAAGAACAGCTTCTCCTCTCTTGCATTACTGACAAAATAGTTTTCTACTCTATTCACAACTCAAACAGAACTGCCTCCTAGCTATTTTTGCTTCTGCTTTTACTGCACTCGCTTCTTTATCGGTTTAGGCTTTTCAGTCTCTCTTACAAGGCCTTGCTACTTTGTACTAGCTGGAGGTATTAAGGCTAGTAAAGGAATGGAGAAATGATGTACACATGTACAAAACTAACTTATCTGGGAGAGAGAAATCTGAAGGCAGTATTTATTTATTTTTAGGTTACATGTGAAAACAGCGACTTCTAAGGAAATAGCCTATATTCTGCTTTCCCAAATGCTAGGGCCAGGAGTACAATAGTGTTGCAGGAGAAAATTAACTAAGACAGGTTTCGTACCTGAAGTGAAACAACGTACACACCTCTACTGATATGGATGCTAACTAGCTGAAGTACTTGAAACACACATCACTCCTATTTTCACCTATCAATAAGAAACACAAGGAAATTATTGACACCCTGGATCTGGGCACCCCAGGAGTCTAAATTCAATAATCTGACTTTGGATTAGATCCAGGTATCAGCAACACTTGTGTTACTTTTTAGCAGGTGTGCAGAGGTATAAATTATTTTCTTATCAGTCTTCACAAAAAAAGCAAAACTTTAACTGCCCCACAGCTAACCAGCGCAGTTTGTTGACTGCACTAACAAACAGAGGTTCTTTGGGTATTCTTGAATTGCTTTTCACTAGTGAGCTACTGACTCATTATTTTTGCTTTCTCAGTAGCTCAATACTTGGTCCTACAAACTAATTCAATGCCTTCGCTTTCACTCTTGCCCCAGGGTGAATGCATGAGGCAGCATACAGTGCCAAGAAGTGAACAACAACTTAAATTTAAGGCCGATGGTATTTATAAATTTGTTTGATGCACTAGTGTCCATCTATGCAGCAACAAAAAGAACCAATTGATAATCCCTCATATAAAATAAAGAGAACAAATGAAAAGGGCTTTAGGAGAATACAAGACACATGCCAGGCAAGCAAATACTTAGTTCTGGGGCAAGCCTCCTTGAAAACAAGCAAAAATACAGACTCAAGTTAAAAGAATAAGAACAGCCAGAGTTGTGCAGACAGACACAAACAGTTCGCCTTATTATAGTGTCCAAGCATCTGCTGCCAAAGAAGCAACTAACCATGTCAAGATGCAGTATTCCTTATTTGATGCTAAATTAAGACACATCAGAAGAGCTTTACTTGTTGTCTGAGAGAGAAAACGTTAACGCCTTCAGTACACTGCAGAAAGGCAGTATGTCCAGCATTGTAAATTAAAAGTGACACTTTCTTCTCCGTTGAGAAATTCAGGCTCAGATCATTATTTTCCCTTTTGAACAGGAATAATGCATTTTAAGATGGAAAGACACAGCTCATTATGTAAGCAAACGTGGTTGTGCTATGAGAAGTTGCACAGTGATGGCTTATGCTATGTATGCTTACAATACTGTAAGCTATATGCTAAGGCAGAAAAAGCGTTAAGTAATACCTTCTTACAGATAGCTCGCAGCTTGAAAGCAGAAAAATGAAATGCAGAATTTTCATCAGAGTTTATATTAGCAAAATATCATTATCTCCCACACAATTCAAGAACAACAATTCAGTATCAGATTGGCAAAAGTCAGCAAGATTAGTGTTAGCCCTGGTTAGCAAGAGGGGACATTCCATTTTCCTGAAGATGAGGAGCAAGGTGATGCAACATACTGCATTCGCTAGTCTTTGAAGAGCATTCCAAAGAATGCTGGGTTCACAACCAGCACAAGAGAGCAGGTGTCAATCAGAAATGTCATCAGATCAAAAGGGAGGAGCATGTACCTTTTTGTTAAATGACCATATTTTATCCCACTCCATGTTTACAACTGATCGAGAGGAGCCCTGTAAAATATAACGGGAAGAGGGGGATAGGAGAAAGAAAGGCCATAAATCTTGATTGTGTATTTGTTATTGCATTTTGAATTACACCTTATTTACTTTGACCATTCTCTTCCACAACATTAGTTCTTTACAAAAATAAACATCCTTCCTCAGGACTAGAAATAAGTGTCTTGCTGGGGGTGAGGGTGGGAGGAATCCATCAATAATCAATCTTTTTTGTTGCAATATAGGGGTGATCTTCTTTAACACACTATGCTTTCTTAAAAGTTTCAGGTATAAGTCTGAGGGTAAATTAAAGATGGATCAATTGTCCAGTTAGATGTTGAACATGCTATAGTTATTTGATGTATTGATGTTATTTTGCAAATGTTAATATGCTGTATCAACTTCTTTAAATTATAATCCTATGGTCCCTGATAGAGTATCTCAGAGAATGAGTGGTCCATGTTTCACAGTAAGATTGGTAGTTCTATGGGAGCTATAGCCCAATAACATGTAAAAGGCTACCCATGGATTGGACAACTGCACAATCCAAGTCACAAGAGGAAGACTTTCCTGGTGTTCTTGAAAGAAGGAATTGTCTATAAAATAACTAGATCTACAAAGAGACTCCAGCTGAAGGGAGAGTAGAAATGCAACCACCTACCTGTGCAGCAATAAACTGCTTCAGTCCTTCAACTGTCATGCCTCTTCTTAGGACACCACGCACAGTTGGGAATCTTGGGTCATCCCTAATAGAAAAGAATTTCTGCTTAATTTAACAATGCAAAACTTGTGACAATTTCAAAAAGCCTATGTATAGGGTTGAATAAACTTGGAAGAGAGGATACTTAAAATGCTCTTTTTATTTTGGCTCTCCAACACCCTGCACATCTTTCTTTTATCCTGCAAAAGCTGCGATATCGATTTTGAGGAATTCATAGGATCTGCTTTATTCTTGGGTCTTTTTCCCAAGAACAGAAAGCATCACATAAGCACAGATCAATCTAAGGACCAGAAGAGTGTTTGCTGGAAATGTTTACTGGAAACGATACAATGTATCACTATATCTGAAAGCAACAGTAACAGTAATTTTTCAACAAACATAAGTAATGCATGCATTGTGCCATTGATTTCTTATATAATTACATAGTTACCTAAGGCATGTTATTAACATTCATACCAAACTTTTTGAGACTTTAACTCTCTTATTTTTGGAGATTTCTACTCATTTTGCTTAATTGATATGCGGCAAAAAGTTGGCAACAATGACACTTTAATGGAATGAGCATCCTTCCAATAATATTTTTTGGGTATACAAATGACGTGAAGAAAAACTCAATCTGGTTAACCTGGTTAATGTAGTACTAATAATTGTGCAGGTGGCCATGGAAAAGCAAATTAATCCACCACTCCTTTTGCATGGTTTTTGTTACTATTAGGTAGATTTCTGCCACATTCTGTTCCCCAAGTTTGAAACCTCAGTTGAAAAGAAAAGATTACATTAAAAGAAGAGTGCGGGGAGACCCACACACTTTTCCTACTTTGAACCTACATATTCAAACATTGCTCATCACAAAACTGAGCACAAAACTCCACCCCCATCGTTCTGCCCGCACCCTGAGGTCCAGCACCGATGGCCTTCTGGCAGTTCCCTCGCTGTGAGAAGCCAAGTTACAGGGAACCAGGCAGAGGGCCTTCTCAGTAGTGGCACCCGCCCTGTGGAACGCCCTCCCACCAGATGCCAAAGAGAAAAACAACTACCAGACTTTTAGAAGACATCTGAAGGCAGCCCTGTTTAGGGAAGCTTTTAATGTTTGACGGGCTTTTGTATTTTAATATTTTGTTGGAAGCCGTCCAGAGTGGCTGGGGAAACCCCGCCAGATGGGCGGGGTATAAAGAATAAATTGTTGTTGTTGTTGTTGTTATTATAATTATTATTATTATTATTATTAAAGCCAATAATTCTGAACAATGATTATCTGAGTTTGAAAGTCTAATACAGTTAAGAAAAGTTGTTGGATAAAAAGACTGAGGGTATTTAAAATATATTGACTAACACAATATCTAGAAGTTGTAAACCTGTAATTTCTTCATTCTTTGGAGTAAATTTGGAAATTAAAAAAATAAAGCCACACCAACTTATTTTTAGTGTAAGATACTGCTTATAAAAAATTATCTATACACTGATTACATTGCAAAACAAATGTGAACATGTATAAACACCTGCAATTCCTACCAAGTTTAACTCCTTTAACATACCAGCCATCCACTAGCCCTTCGTTGACAAACCAAGTGAGCTTCCTTTTAGACAATACAGTGTTGTTGAGGTTTAAGCGGCTGTACTCCCAGATATATGGTTTTCTTATTTCCAAGGCTTCAATAATCCAATAGAACTGTTCATCTCTGTCATGATATTCTGTTGTTCTTAATGCATGAGTGACACCTTCAATACTGTCAACTATGGGACAGGCAAAATCATACGTGGGATAAATACTGAAACATAAGAAAAAATGCAAGTAAGCTTCATGTGCACATTGAAAGTGTTGAGCACTGCACACACTATTAATAAATTTATTAAGCAATCTCTAAAGCAACAGAAAGATTTAGCTTGTTGTGGTGACTACTGTTAATGAAAGAGGAAGAGCTTTCCACTTTCTTCAAACCAAGCTCAAACACTATACTGTACAGTTGTACCTTTGTTCTCAAACACCTTGTGACTCGAACATTTTTGGCTCCTGAACACCTCAAAACCAGAAGTGTTCCAGTTTGCAAATGTTTTTGGAAGCCAAACGTTCGATGCGGCTTCCGATTGAGTGCAGGAAGTTCCTGCAGCCAATCACAAGCCGCACCTTGGTTTTCGAATGTTTTCGGAAGTTAAACAGACTTCCGGAATGGATTCTGTTCCAGAACCAAGGTATGTCTGTACTCACTATAGGTACTGTGCTTGTGCTGTAATGTTCTGTTAAATATATAACAGAAGCAAAACTTTAACGTTACAGCACAAACACAGTAGTTATAGTGAGTGAGCTAGTTCCACAGTAATTATAAGAAATGAGCTAGTTCCAGGAACTGCTTTTCCAGAATGAAAAAGTGAAAGAGAAAGTAGGAACGTTTTTCTTTTGAGCTCACTGATAGTAGAGGATTGAGCCCAGCTGTAAAAATTAAATGTTAGTTCATAAAGCAAGCTTCTTTGGAGCAAAAAATTAATAGGGTAGAACCCCATTATTATCAGCAAATACCTTTTTACTGAGATAATAAGAATGTGGGGGGAGCATGGGGCCACCTGCAAGGAAGAATACTTAACATCTTCCATGGCTTCTAATCCCAGCAAACACCCACCCACCCTGTGCTTTTTCCCATTTCACTTCCCATTGCAGATTTGGGAAGGAGTAGAAAGAGATTAAAAGGAGGAAGGAAGGGTTAAGAAACTGCTCTCTAATTCTCCCTGGAAAGTGCATGCCCAGTCCACAGTAGTAGTAGGATGGAATCCCCTCAAAATGTTATCTCTGCTCAAGGTTTTAATCAGACAAAGCTATGCTGGCAAGGGCAGAAGCTGCTGTGAAAAGGTTTTTCATAGCACTGTTGGGATTGCATCAGGCAAAGGAAAACACAACGTAATTTGATAAAGGGCCAAAGATAAATACATCAATTCAATGGCCCCATCCACACCTAATGAGAAACCATAGCTAAAATTTAAGAATGGCTTAGCAAGAATGTACAATGTGCTGGGTAACACTTCAAAAGTTCACGCGTCACTCCTCCCCTGGTCTTTCCTTCAGCATGCTGTGGAGGAAAGAAACCAGGAGATGGCTTGGCATGACATGTGAAACAGCTCTTGTGGTTTGTTAAGAGAGAAACAAACCACGAGTGCTGGTTTGCAGGTAATGACGAACCAGCATCTGATTTGTTTCCTTCCCTGTGCACTGAAAGAAGGACTGGGAGAGTCTCTCATTCTGCAACTGAGAGTACAGTAGCCTGAAGCCCACTACTAATCTCACTGTAAGTGAGTAATCTCATTAAGTGAATTGCAATTCCCATTTCTCAACACATACTTGTACTTATTCCCTGTTCGTGGATGTGGCTGGTTTTTGCAACGATAAAGAGTTGGGTCCCTCATACATCCATTGTTACTACTCATGTCGATTTTTGCTCGTAGACAGCAGGTCTGCCCATATTCCGTTCCCTTTTTCATTTCCTCCCACATTTTGAAGTTCTTCTCAACAGCTATAAAACGGCAAAATTGAGTTCAGATTTAATAACCCAGCTCTGATACTATGAAATATTATTTACCAAAAGTGAGACACCTCCAACAAGAACGGAGCTAAAACTGACAGCAACTCTAGTCTAGCAGGTATTTTGGCAATGACTTTAACTAAAGGGTTTAACATTTTCTCATCTGAAATTCCATTGATTGATTTAGCTACTATTGTCTCTCTTGACTGGCAGCATCTCTCCAGGATCTCAGGCAGAGGTCTTTCCCAGATCTACAACATAATAACATTTTAACTAGATATGCATAAAATTAACTAGATCATCTTTTGAGGGCCATTTTTGTGTGCCTCCTCCACGAGAAGTCCAGAGGGTGGCAATACAATGGGCCTTTTCTGCAGTGGCTCCCCATTTGTGGGTGGTCTCCTGAGGGAGACTCCCCCGGTGCCTTCATTACCTATCTTCATATGTAATCAGCCTTGGGCTGATTAGCATTCTATGTCCTTCTAAATGTGTTGGTGGGAAGGGGGGGTTATTGATTTGTTATTGTTATGTATTTTGGGTTCTCATTTTGTATTTTTATGTTGTGAACTATCCTGTGATCTTTGGATGAAGGGTGGTATTCAAATTTAATAAATGATGATGATGATGATAACAACAACAATAGTAACAATTACTAAGCAACTAATTAACAGAGCAAATAGAGATGGAAGCCAGACAAAGCATCTTACAGTTATTTCTGTGCTTGGACTCTGTTCTTTGCTCTCGTTCCATTTTCATTTGTTCTGCTGGCGTATCATCCACATAAGCCTTCCCTTCATGAATGAGCTTCTCAGCATATTTCATTATTGTTTCAAAATGATCCGAAGTGTAGGTGAATTGGTCCGGTTTGATGTGCAGCATTGCAACATCTTCCAAGATAACCTGAAGATATAAATGTTCAAAGGATTAACTTGATATACAAAAATCCTAGTATTAAGTCTTCTCACTGACAGAGCTTGCCTTTTTCACCTGATCTGTATTTTCACCTGATCCAATAGGTCTTTGGGGATTTGTGGTTGCTTAAAGAGCTCCACAAAAGAATTTTGATATCTTACTATGTCAATTTAGTTTTTTGTAAATGCTTTATTTATCCAAAGAATAATAATTTTTGCATTTCTGTATTGTGCATGAGGATATCCCAGATCTCACTGGCAATTTCAACCTCTTGGTACCTTCCGATACCATTAACCACTGTTTCCTTCTGAACAGGTCATCTTAGGTGGGAACCAGAGCCATCAAAGTGAACAACAAGACCCTCAGTGCAATTATAGCAAGGCCACTTGGCTTTTTAGCGCTTTTAACACATTTATATTGTGGTAAGTCAATGAGAGGTTCATTTGCTATCAATGTGGTCTTTTAAAAAACATTTTTAGAAGCCCAGCTTCACAATGAATCAGGCTCTGTACTAATGTTTTTTTTCATAGTTAGCACTGTAAATCAAATAAATCCGTAAGGAAGAGTTCTTTTCCAGCTTTGTTCATATTTTATTCCAGTGCAATGAGCTCTTTGTTGTTTCATCCCACCTCACCCAAGGTAACTTCTGAAAGCCTAGAAGCACAGGGGTGAGGCCAAACAGCTAACAGTCTGCTGAAAAGCAAGGACAACGTTTGGGTGGGAAAGGCTTAGCTCAGCCCCAGGCTATTAATAAAGCACCTGTGTGAATGATATCCTTTGTGTTATTGTGAGGTGTCCCCACCCACTCTACAGTTAACAAACAGAACTGTACAGAAATCAAACAATCAGAGACCCATAATGAGATATCATTATGAAAAGATACCTTTTCAAAATCTTCTTTTTCTTTTTCTGGATTTGTATCATCAAACCTCATGATCAGTTTACCCTTGAAGTTGACCTGGTAGTGCTGATTCAACAGAGCAGCTTTTGCATGACCAATATGCAAGTATCTAGACAGAAAATAATGTCAAGAAGAAGAAAATGTTGGATAAAAGTGAAAAATAGAGCACACCAAAGGAAGAGGCAAAATATTAGTATTTCCCTCTTTTAATTGTCACTGTAAAGTATGTTTTGTTTAACATAAAAAACAACTTAAAGCTTTTTCTTTCAGTCATAACTTTATAGCCTCTTGAGAAGAGAATCCAATTGTTTTTGGACTTACCTAAGCCAAAGTTAATGTTTCAAGTCAATGGCTTAGGTATTGTACCTGCACACATCACCACTCATTTTTTTAAAGTACATTTTATATCACTTTCAAGACAAATGCCTACCACAATACTCAATAACTGAGTTGGCAAAAACTTTTCTATAGCCTGATCATCACCACAAAAAAGCTCAAAAAAGTGCAAGAGACTCCAGTAGGAAGGAAGCAGGGAAAGGAAAGTCCTGGTGCCTAAGTGGAGCTCCACTCACAGTTCTTTGGATACAGGCCTATGTAAGCTAAAATTTTCACAGATAAAACACAAATATTGTGAATCTTTACGTTTTCTAATTAAGAGAAATGTGAGCTAACAGAAATCTTGCAGGACATTGAGGGTCCCCCCCTCACCAGGACAGAATGAGACGGGGAATCTAACTTTCAAAATATAAAAAAATTCCTTCCAGCAGCACCTTAGAGACGAACTAAGTTTGTCATTGGTATGAGCTTTTGTGTGCATTCACACTTCTTCAGATTTTGTGTGCATGCACAGGAAAGTTCATACCAATGGCAAACTTAGTTGGTCTCTAAGGTGCTGCTGGAAAGATTTTTTTCATTTTGTTTCGACTACGTCAGACCAACACCTACCTGTTTCAAAATATACTTTACTTTCCTTCATGTTTGGCACATACATTTTCAGTTACATGAGAAGGGCATTTAAAGATAAGTAGTTTCATACAAAAGTAATTTTAAAGTAACATAGTTTTAAAATTCTCCTTTCCTTATGAAAATTACAAGAGAAAATCCATTCTCTATTTTTCACACTGCGAAATGAGTGTGGGTTTAAAAGCCCTTACACATACCAACTTACAAATGTCAACTTACCCACTTGCCTCAGGAGGAAATCTAACAATGACTTTTCCCATCTCTGCTCCAGGGAGTTCAACAAATTTCCCAACATCTTGCTTCTTCTCTGCTGCCTTAAAATTAAAACAATGAATGAAATTATTAAATCACAAACTGAGCAAAGAAACACAGAGACTTTTATTATGAAAACTAAGTTAGCAGTAACAACTGAGCGACTAAATAATTATCTGAGATGGGCTCTTTTAACACATCCAGCACATGGGCTGGATCCAGAGAAAAGGCGGCTGGCAGAAGAGGATTTTTCTGCCACCTCATTTCCCTGGCAGCTCTTTCCCCCCTACCCTTGTGCCCCCAGCATCTAGAACAAACTAAGGCCCGGGGGCCAATCGCCTTCTAAATCTGGCCTGCGGACGGTCCGGGAATTAGCATGTTTTTACATGAGTAGAATGTGTCATTTTATTTAAAATGCATCTCTGGGTTATTTGTGGGGCATAGGAATTCGTTCTTTTTTCCCAAAATATAGTCCGGCCCCCCACAAGGTCTGAGGGACAGTGGACCAGCCCCCTGCTGAAAAGGTTTGCTGACCCCTGATCTAGAACTTTCCAGTATTATCTTTCTGTTACTGAACAGACAGCAGTGGGCAGCAGGGAGAAGTAGTGGTGATTATCTGACCTCCCATTACAACACTGCACTTACCAGGGGTGAGGCAGCAGAAAGGTTGGCGCAGTGCAAATGCAGCAAAGAAGTCAATCCAGAGCTCCTGCTGGTGAGTTTGCACCATGCTGACCTCCCTACCCATCCCAGCAAGCACAGTGAAGTCAGTGACAGGAGGTCAGATAAGTGTCCCTGTCCTGTCCCACTGATTGCTACTGTGAGCAAATCCCTAAGCTGAAACATGACAAGGTTGTTAGAGTGGCACCACTATATCAGTTAAAGCTTGCATCTTAACAGTTCAATTCTAAACTGAATATGCTTGTTTCTTTAACTTGCTTTTTATTGTACTTTGAGCACTACATCCAATATAGGCTAGATTGCATAGAAAGATAACAACTGCTGTTAGCTGTGCTGGTCTACTAGAAAAAAATCTAAAAGCAACAGTGGTGCGATACCTTTTATAAGGACCAACCGAAAAGTCACAAAGTAATGAGCAAGCATTTAATTTCCTCCCATTCTTCTTTTGAAAACTGGGCTAACAACACTGCTGATTCAGATCTTTTGCGTCTCAGATGTGCAGCAGCCCATTGTGACCTTTTCTGCTCAGCACTTTGCAGATAAAATCATTTACATCTACCCTTAGCTAGATGACAGAACTCTGGTAGAATATGAGCCAGAAATGCCTAATCAGCAAAAAGCTTACCATTTTAGTCTTTGGAATAGCAGCTCCCACAGTCCACCTGGAACCTACTGACTGGAAAACAGGCTGTGTTTCAAGAAAGTTGTACCAGCGTTTTACATGAACTGGAGCTTTACCATGAGGTAACAGCTCTTGCCCTGCATTGTTGCCTATTGGGGGGGAAAGCTATGTTTTATTACAGATTAGGAAGCAGACAGTTTAGCAAGATTTCTCACTGACATGATTCACACCAAAAATCAGCACAGATCAATATTGGAAGCTCAGCTATGAGAACACACCACTAGAAAAAAAATCAAATTCTATGCTTTAATTTTAGTGAGGGCACAGAATAGAGGCATTCACTGAGCTGTTCAGGTGTACAGGTCTCCTCAAACATATGAAATTTTGGAAAAAGTGATATGCACATTACAAAATAATTCACTGGCAAAAATAGTAAAAACACAGTTGGAAAAGCTGTTTAAACAATAATGTAACACAGGGGTAGGCAACCTAAGGCCCGTGGGCCAGATGCGGCCCAATCGCCTTCTCAATCCGGCCCGTGGGCGGTCCAGGAATCAGCATGTTTTTACATGAGTAGAATGTGTCCTTTTATTTAAAATGCATCTCTGGGTTATTTGTGGGGCCTGCTTGGTGTTTTTACATGAGTAGAATGTGTGCTTTTATTTAAAATGCATCTCTGAGTTATTTGTGGGGCATAGGAATTCGTTCATCTTTTCCCGAAAAAAATATAGTCTGAGGGACGGTGGACCGGCCCACAGCTGAAAAAGGTTGCTGACCCCTGACAGATCTGTAGATTTCATGGGTTGCAGCCTTCCATGAATAGAGTTACTTTCATTCATATAACAAAAATGAGGTATGCAACCTATTATGCTGCAGAATTTAATTCATGCAAAACATTATATGTTATTTAATCTGACATTTATATCTAACTCTTCAATCCTAAACGTGCTTCCAGAGCAGCTATTAATTAAAACAATATATTTAAAACAGCCATTACATTAAAACAATAAAATTACAGAACACCTCCCACAGCAAAAAGAAGAAATACATCTGGTCTCACTAAATTTACTAGTACTGGTATGTAAAAATAAGAAGAGAATTCTTTGGATTTTAACTTCAAAAGATATTAACACTTTGGTGAATGCAATGCATAAATGAGTAGTTATCAAGGTACTGCAATTTTAACACATTTTCTATATTATTTACCTTTTAGTGTTGCCCAGACACTGAAATCTGCAAGACTCAAAGAGTTCCCAACCAAATAAGTTCTCAGAGAAAGGCAGTTATTGAGCTCTTGAATTGCCGAAGCAAAACTGGTGGAAGAAGACAACTTTGTGGTGCTGAACTCCATCCAATGGTCAATCTTTGGAAAAGAAGGGAGTTGTTTTTGCTTAAATATTATGTAACAAGTTATATAAAAGTGTTGCTTTTTTACTCAGTTTTACTCAATATACAGTAGATCTACTGAAAACCAACTATTGGTCTCAGCCACTCAGTCTGCTGGAGCCTATCTTCGCAGTCAGGGAAGGTCCCTAACTCACTTAGGGTTTGAGACTCATTGGCTACTCTCATCTGGTTTAGCCAGCCAGTTGAAGCCATTCCTGGGGTGTGGCTGCTGTCACATCCTGACAGCTTCTAGGAACCACATGGGAGAACTGAGTGCAGGATAGGGACCAAGGGTGGAGAAACTACCCCAGAAGAAGCAAGACCAGTCCCCCATAGTGGGTACTATGCCTCCCACACTAAAACCAGCACACATTGAGCTTTTCCTAGTAGGTAATTAACAGCTAGTGAAATTCTTTCAACGGTGGAGTAATATGTTGGTGATATCCTGTTCCAAGAAGGAGTCAAGGCACCACATTTTGCATCATTTTCAAGGGCAGCCGCACCAAACATGCAATGCAGTTCACTAATTTAAGTGGGATTACTTTGAACTAAAACTTAGTTGATTACCACCCATTGCCGTTAGGAAAATATTAAAAGAACTGAAGTACACAGCCTACACATCATTCAATTAATAACACTCTGCAACATTTAAGGTATTAATCAAATAGCAGGGGGAATAATCAATAGGCAATCTCAAATATAAGCAACTGATTCATACCTCAGTATGTTCCAGCAAATTAGAGCCATATAATCCAGCAGATGTGGCAATTCTAGCCAGATAGCGAGCTATGGAATTCACATCTGTAAATGTAACCTGACTATTTAAAAGGGGGGGGAGAAAGAACTTTGCATGAGCTTCTCCAGACTGAAATAGAATTGCATTAGGATGGATCATAAAAGCAGCATAGCAAGTTATTTTAAATGAACTAATGGGCATTCTACCAAATAATAAAGAAAATCAATTAAGTGCCTGTCCCCTTTTAGACTTTTATAATTTGCTGCACTACTCTAATTCTTGTTACTTGAGGAGAAAAACCATAGGAAGTTTGATGGTGTTCAATCAACTAATATATATATATATATATTATATATATATACTATATATACGCTCAGGGCAATCTTAATTTTTATTATTCTGAACTTAAATACTAGCATTTTTCTACTTGGAATGAAGAGAGGCAGGTGTTGCTCATCTCTGGTCCATGCTTCTTGATGGGGAAGCTGCCCCTGCATCTACATTATTCATAACTAGCTCATAGAAATGAGCGAACCAGTGTCAGCCCCTTCACTTTGAATATGAAGAAGGGATAAAGAGTGGTGAAACAGCCAGTATGTTTACCAAACTAAATTGAGATAACCAATTACAATGACATATTGTTTGGGGGAGGAAGGGAGAAGATGGGAAGTGAAATACAAATTACACATCTGATTTAAATCAATTAGTTTACATTTTAGTTGTCAGGTGCTAAAACAGATAAAAAATAGATTCTAAGCCTAATAAAGATAGCAAAAACAAAAAAAATTACAAACAGGAGAATTCCTAAATTAATTTCATTAATACAGTAATACCACTCCAAACTCAGTTCAACGAAGAACTGAAGAAGCTCGCCAAAAGTGTAAGAAAGTGTCTTTTACATAAAAATAAAAAGTAGCAATAAAAAGTGCAGTATGTGAATATATACAAATACATATAATGGCTTTATAATACAAAAGATAGAGGTTAAACAGAAGCAAAGAAGTGAGATGGCTAAATATTCATCCCACAAGCAACCATTAAATTATATTACCCTGTCTTCTGCCCTCCACTTAACAGCATAAATATATAAATTGACTTTTAAAAGCACTAATGGCAAAGATACAAGGCACTTACTCAGATACCCGTAGGATGTTCTCTTTGCCTTCTTCAACTGAAATGTTAACATGATCCTTCACATGTTCTGCAGTAAGCAAGGCTCCTAAAATACCATATTTGTTGATTAAAAGAGGAAATATTTCATAATCATATTTTTGGAAGGGATTGAGATTAAACTCAACACTTCCCTCATCACTTGAATACCGATACACTTAGGAAAGAAATCAGTTTATTCCTGTTGCCTATTTTTCCTGGCAGCAATTAGGTTTGAAGAGAAGGGGGAAAGCCTTGACTAGTTTACAGTAATGACCTCAGTAGGGAATGGCTGTAAATTCACTAACCAGCACTATCTCAAAATTCAAAGTGCTGCACCATAACACTATACTAAATGCATGATCCAAACAAATCTTCACCTTTAAGCCCTGCTGATTTCAATAGGAGCAGGTGAAACCTAAACCTAAAACAGTTTTTCAGTTTGTCTGGAATACACACTAACAGTTCTAAACTTCCAAGGGCTGCTGTTAAGGTCACATCTGTCTAAAATTTTTGGATACTTGGATTTTAAGCACTCCCGTGGCAGCTATAAGTGACAAGAACTGCTTGCAGGTGAGTAGAAGAGGGATGAAGTTTCCTATTGCTCCTCCCAAGCAAGCAGCCAGAGGGAAGCCCCTCCTTCACAATCAGCTAGAAATGCAGAGGGTTGCTGCAGGAGGCAATGCACTCTGTCACTACTAGCCCACAGCAAGATAGTAAAACAAGTATTTCAGGCTAGTAACTGTTTGTGGCTTATTTACAAGATTTGTCTTAATTTTAAAAAACATAAAAATCCAATGCATGTCTATTCGGCAGTAAGTCCTGGTTACAGTCTTAGTGAATCTAAACAAAAGATCCTCAAGTTCACTTAAGTTACGTTTATCATTTTGTTATTGTGCAGTTTTGACACTTCTGTAAGTACCACTAGCTTCAATACACTAAATAAGTGTGCATTAGATTAAATTTCAAATTCTAAATAGTCTTAGGCAAAATTATTTGGTGTATAAGTCCTGTAAAATTAAGAGGAATGTCTGAACAAACTTGCATAGGAGCACACTGTTAAAATACAGTACTCAGTGTTTTTCTACATTAGACTCAAAGACTTGAAGCCTAACTCAGTCCAACTCAGCATTCATGCATTCATATTATTTCAGGTCAAGGTTTTGGTTTTGGTTTTGGTTTTTTTAAAAAAGAGGGACAAAGAGAAAGGAACACACAAACATTCTTTCTGGATGAACATCTTCCTGCATTATGTCCATAGCATAAGCACATTTGCTTGCAAGTAAGCCTATTTATTTCAGTGGGGCTTACTTCTCAGTAAGCAAGAGCATTAGGATCAAGTTGCACAACAAAATATGAATGTTTTAACTTATGTTAAGTAGAACAATATTTATGGTACAATATTTAATATGCTGAACTTGCAGTATTATTAAGGAGCGTTATTGCAGGCAAGTGCACATTATTTAAGACTACTGTACACTGGAGTTATTTCAGGAGGCAGGATGAGAAGCTATAATTACAATACAGAAATCCCATGACTGAGCATAAAATCCTCCTGAGCTACGCCCCACTATGTCTAAAAGCAGTGCCAATTCACTAACAAAATGACATTTATAGAATTTCATATACTAGAGATGCTCAGAATTTACTTTTTTTCTCTCTCTTGCACTACATGGACCAACTCCCTGGGTTTGGTTTTGCCTCGTATAAGACTGTAAGGATCTACAGTGAAGGAGTGAGGTGCCTTTTCTGATCGTTAAGTCCGGTGCCACTAAAAGTGCCCATGCATTATTCTCGATTACCCCGATTCTTATTGAACAGGAGTGGCTGTGAAGAGCGTGAAGGAATCACTAATCCGGAGTCCCAGGCAGGCCATGTTCCGATGCTTGTGGCCTATATATACTCCAGATTAGAAGATCCTCCAGCTGTCCAGCTCGGCGCCACGTGTCAGCCCCTTTCAGTCGAGCTCGGCCCACCCCCTTTCTCCCTTTGCCTGCTTATGTGTGGTTGAAGGGAGACGCCCATTTAATATAATGCAGCTGACAACTACAAATTCCCTTTTGGCAGGTGGATTACGGGTATGTCCTGTCTCCACATGCATGGTTATTACTCCAGATTGGGTATTTGGCTCTCGAATTCCCACAGTTTCACATCTGCCTGCCCTTGCCGGCCTCTTCCCAGCATCTCAAGCCTTTTCTCCCTCCTTGCCCCCCCCCTCTGCCCTCCGTCCCCTTTCGCCTCCCTCGGCCCAGAGAGGGGGGGGGGGATGCGGCGAGGCGCGTCTCGCTCTGCCCTTGGCTTTGGAAACGTCTCCGCTGCCAGGCGAGCGAGCGGGAGGATGAATGGACGGGCGAGAAGCCGCCGCCGACACCGCCTGACGCAACATGGCAGCCACACGCCCGGCTCCACCGGAGGGGCTGCCCACTGGCCTCCTCCCGTATCCAAATCCCGTGTAGGGCTTACTTACCGAGAGGGACGTCCGAGGGGTTCACCGTCAAGCTCAGCGCCATTCCGGCGGCAGCAGCAGCAGGCAGAAAGGACCGGGCAGGAGAGCGGCAACTCGCAGCGAGGCTGAAGACGCGGCCCTCCCCTTTCCCAGCTCTGCTCACGCCTCTCGAGTAGAGGCAGCAGCGCCGCCTCCTGCTTCGGCTCCCGGCTGGTCACAAGGCCTGACGCCTGCGCGTCTTCCTCCCCGGAGGAGGCCGAGAGGCTCTTCCCCGCCCACAACCCCGTAATTCTCGAGCGCGTTTCCCCAAGCCGTAAATCCCTTCTCGCCTTGTCAGCCGCGGCTTCCCACCCCCCACCCCTCAGAAAAGGTCGAGGGGCGGCCGTAGGAGCTTCACGCGATTGCTCTTCACGCGTTATGTGGCAGGCGCGGGTTCGGAATCGCGTGTGGCTACTCGTCACGCAGCCGTGTACAGCGGCCCTGTCGAGGGCACACGTGGCGGGTTTGGGGGCTGTCAAGGAGCCTCGAGGCAGCTGGGATATATTGGCAGCCTCTTCAGAAGCTGGTGCCCGAAAGGGCAAAATCTGCGACCTTCATTTCAAACCATAGTCATCTGTAACGAAGCTGGGGCATGGGCAATGCTGCGTCTGTGTCACTGATGTGCTACGATGACTATTGTTATTTTATTTTAGGTTGCAATTCTAACCAATAGTAAGGGTTCATAGCAGATACTCCTCACTTTCCCATTATCCTCCTAGGCTAGGCCTAGGTGGACATTCCTCATTATCACTCTTTCAGATTATTGAATGTTCCTCTAATGGACAAGAACCTGTCATAATACTGCTAAATAAAATACAATTAGAACACTAAAAATACCAGGATTTAAGGCTTCTTACACCATGCCTACTTAACTGGGGCTTTACCTTGCTTATGAACCTTCCATATGCGTTAAGCAATGACACTGGAAATGGAAAGTGGGAAATCTGGGATAATTTATACAAAAGGTGTGATTTCCAACTTTTGAGGTGTTGCAGTGAGAATTCTGCCTGGAGTTGTAACACAAGCTAAACACATCAGTTGTGATCCAGATTCCTTTGTACAGAGGGGCTATCAATTATTTTACATGAGAAGGGAAATTTTGGTGGATTAAGCTCCCTCTCTTCCTGTGCTGCAGTCTTGATCCAAATTGTTTCCCAATTTCCCCTAGGCTGCTTTTAATGAAATAAAAATACTTCCTGGTTTGTTAAACCTATATTCCATGATATGCAAACCAGAAAATGATGAATAAGGGCTTCCTACAAAATAAGAAGACAAACCGGTTTCCAGATTCAGACATAATGAAAAACTGATTTCACACATCAGAAAGAGTCAAGCTGTGTGTGCAATGAGGAATGGGGAGAGGAGAAGAGGGAGCATCAAAGGGGCATCATGTCTCATTTCTGAGTCCACTGTTAATCCTAAACAGACCATAAGACACGTTTAAGAAATGGTAAATATTTAATTTTCACTGACATTTTAATCCACTCAAGACACATTGTGCTTTCAGTGTATAAAAGCTGAAATAAATTTGTCTATAGCCTCTTCATGCATGAATTGCACAAAGGGGGCATCATACATGTGGTCAAGCTTGGCATGGACGTTTGAACTCAAGAAGCCTACCATAAACAGTAGGCAAGCAGTGTAGCCCTGCTCCCAAGTCATCACATGAGACCCCCCCCCCTTGAGTGATTCATGTGTGAACAGGGTTTATAAACAGAGGTGATTTATTTTACACCATTAAACATAATGGTACTTCATTTATAGGTTTTTTTTTTTGCTCTAAAGGTATCAAGGAAATGTGATTGTGTAAAGATTTGATTATTCCACAGGAATGTGTATAGATGAATAACAATAAACACAGTAATGGGGCAATATAACATTTTAGAACTATGCTAACTGAAGTAACCTACTGTTCCAACTGAAAACCAAATTTAATGCCCGTTGTAACCTGTGGGTGGCAGGGAGAGGAAATTACTAAACACTGTGGCAGAATGAAACTTTGATCAATTCCATAAGCCATTACCAATTCCAGCTAAGTTTAATATAATAGCCGAAGCTCCTTCCCAACCAAGTGGAATGCACCATGCTTTATATTTTAAGGCACAAGAGCTTGTTTAACCGTCTCAGGAACTCGACTGGCATAATAGTCATGGTTTTTCAAAGCAGCAAGCACACCTCCTGAATTCATATGCTTGACGTCTTTGTTATAACAAAAGAAATTCCCATGAATATCAGTGAGCTTGCCTAAAAGAAAAAGAAAAGAAGAGGTTAGACTTTAAACACAGCAGCTCTGTTTCTACAAAGGAAGGGGATTGTAGCAACACAGTAAGTTGACCATTGGTCAATCTAACTCAGTATTGTCTACTTTGACTGGCAGCAGCTCTCCATGGTTTTAGATTTAGACAGAAGTCTCTCCCAGCCATACCTGGAAGTGCCAGGGATTTAACTTTGGATGTTCTGCATAAAAAGCAGATCTTCTACCACTAAGGTATGGCTCTTCCAAGGTTATTTGGTAAAGGAACTGAACTCTCCTTTTCCATATCTTGGTTATCTAAATTTATTTCCATCCATTACCATGTTTCTCCAAAAATAAGACACCGTCTTATATTTATTTTTCCTTAAAAAAAACACGGTGGCTTATTTTCAGGGGATGTCTTATTTTTTTATTAAGTATGGTACAGTTTAACCTACAAGGTTAAACTGCCTATCACTATGGCTTATTTTCTGGGTATGGCTTATTTTCGGAGAAACACGGGACATAATCCCGTTTTAGCATAATGGATAATTCATTTATTTAATTGATTTATCATCAACTCTTTAAGAGAAATCTAGACAAAGTAGCTCACAAGCATACACTCCAAATATTATAGATACTGAAAAACATTAAAATATTCATAGTCACGATTATGCCAGTAACAAAAACTAGAAAAAACCTAACCACAAAATACCGTATAACTGGCCTATAACTCAGCAATATAGTTGCTATGTCAAGGAAACTCAGCAGCCACAGAAAAGAATTTAGCACAGGCATCCCCAAACTGCGGCCCTCCAGATGTTTTGGCCTATAACTCCCATGATCCCTAGCTAACAGGACCAGTGGTCAGGGATGATGGGAATTGTAGTCCAAACATCTGGAGGGCCGAAGTTTGGGGATGCCTGATTTAGCACATAGGTCTTCCTGTACGTGCAACTGGTCTGATCAAATGTTTCAACTATCTGTTGAAATAACTGGAATGACTGCAATAGTGAGTTCAAGTGGTTTTGTATCCTTGCTTGCTTGTTTATTTGCACTTGAGAATGTGAGTGTAAATGAAATCATAATTTTAATACTACCGCATATAAAAATTGAATGATAAAACAACCCAAAAGAGAAAGGCAGTTTTAGGTTATTGTCTAATATACATGTGTACACAGACACACATAGTGTTATCATATAGACAGTATTACAAAATGTAGAGCAGCATCTGAAAACCTTTTCGTTTAATTTATTCCAGTGTATCTATTGACTCACCTCCTACTGCGTGCAAAATAGCTTCTGGTGCACATGTATCCCACTTCTTGCAACCAGGGCTGGCAAATACATAAGCAGATGCCTTGCCTTCCACAAGTTGAATGATCTGTCATGAACAAAGAGTTACAGTCACCATGTAGGCAATTGCATTTACAGGCAAACATACAGGGAGAGTTTTGCTGATCAAATTAAACTTAATAAGGCAAGATAGACCAAGGCTTTGGCCCATTAACACAGTCCCTTCACTCCTCCCTTTGTGTGAACCAACCAACCAACGAAGAAGTCTTCCATCAAATGTAGCTTCTTATTTCATTCAAAGTAAGAATCTATTTCTATTAACACTTTTGAAATAAGGAAATACATTAAACCAAAGTTTGAAATCGTTTCAAAAATAACGGCTTCTTCCAAAGCTGTTAAACATCATTTCTGGTTAGCATAGAACAGTTACTATAGTTAAGGGAAGACGTTCTGCATGTGGAAAAATGCTTCCTCACAACACCCTGAACATCTTTACAATGAGTAGGGCGGCACAGTTTTCAGTTGGTGGTGATTAGCTATGTACACTATGCATCTGTAGCAACCAGCTTCTATGGAGGCAGAGTTCTGTACATTTTCGATTCAAAATTCTATACTGTACATTTTTTATTTCAATGGTCATTTTTACGTGGCAAACAATTTACAGTGGTGCCTCGCTTAACGAATGCCCTGCTTAACGAAATTTCCGCTTAACGAAAGGTTTTTTCTAGTGGAGTTTGCCTCGCTAGATGAATTCGTTTTACGAAAAATTCATCTAGCGAATCGCGGTTTCCCATAGGAATGCATTGAAATTCAATTAATGCGTTCCTATGGGCAAAAAAAAATTCAATGCATTCCTATGGAATTCGCTAGACGAATTTTTCGTTATAAGAAAAGACCTGTGGAACGAATTAAATTCGTCTAGCGAGGCACCACTGTACCTGAAATTCAGGAGAAATGACCCTCCTCCACAGGGAATTGTTGATGTGTCGGTTGAAGTTGCTTCATTTGCCCAAGAAATCCAAAACTCCATTGCATAGGGGGTTGGACTGGATGACCCTTGTGGTCTCTTCCAACTCTATGATTCTATGAACAACAAACCTATGGCTTAGTCATAAGGTGTTCTTGTTTTTTGAATGTGCAAAACCCTTAAAAGCACTAGAAGGGGGCAGATCATTTTGAAGACCGCTTCCTAAATTATCTCCGTCCTATCAAGGATTAGTCCGTCTCAAAGTCCCATCAGAAGCTAAAACAATTCACATTTCTTCCTAACACTTGCATATCCCATCATATAATGCGAGAAGAGGTTTAGTTTAGCAGTGAAAGGGAAGCAACAGTGGCAGGGAGAGAGATGGAGTCAAGTGACAACAAGGTCAGTTGAGCTCTAGGTTGGTGGCAGACCTGCAGGTGTATACATACTTACAAGCCTGCCAGTGGCAACTGGAGATCCCTCAACCTCACTGCTACCTCATCTTGCCCATCCCTGTCGCGGGAAGCAGCAGCACTGCCAGCAGCATGAAGAAATTGCTACCACTACAGCTGATGCCTTAATCCCTGTACTCACTTTCATGGAAAGGATGTTCTGCAGTGCAGCTCACGGAAGAGCAATCATATTTTTTGTCCTAATCTTTTTTTAAAAAATTATCCCCGCTTTCTAAAAATTGAAATGAAATTATCTCCACACCTTATTTCCTGCACCGCCAACTCTCACCACATGATCAGGGTTCATGGCACTAATGCAATCGTTGACCAGCTTGCTGCTGTGTGACCGTGTGGTGGTGATAATATGTTTCCCAGCTGGAGCCTCCTTCAGCTGAAATCCAAAGGCACCCAAACCTAGGACTCCCCAGATTGTCCTGCCCAGGACTGCATCTGCACCTGCCTGCAAAAAAGGTACAAGAAGTTCAGACACTGCAATGATGCCTTTCGCTGTAAACTACGGTTTTAAAAAGAAAGTAACGCAGATGATTGCTAGAAGTACTGCACTTACGTTATATGAAGAAAAGAAAACTTATTTAATAGCATTACTCTTATTTTGCCTCTCTTTTTTCCATTAACATGCGAGTTCCATCCCAATTTGATACTTTTCAGCAAATCAAGGCATCTCCTACCTCGTAGTTATAATATGGTTGGTTAATGACTCCTGCTATTGCTTTCCCTCCATAAGCAATTCCGATAAGAACTGTCACATGATCAAGAAGTCCTGAAAGAGGGAATAAAGAGTTGTAGCTCAAAAAGTCTTCTAACTTTCCACTGTTGTCATCTGTGTCATCTTGGATCATATCAAGCGTTTTTTCTCAGCTTAGGGTTAGATCAGGCATATTCAGGGTGGTGGTCCCAAGGTGTTGAGAGGAAAACCTCCCATTACCCATTTCCATCGCCCAAGCTATAGGGGATTCTTGGGAGTGGGAGTCAAGCAACACCCCAAGGGCACAATTTGGGCTACCCCCTGAGTTAGATTTACAGTTTCAGAATATCTAGAACATGATAATATAATAGAAACTTGCTGCATGCATATTTATTATATTACTGTACATTTATATTCCACCTTTCATCCATGATGAAATTCAAGATGGTGAACGTATTGTTCTCAGGCACTCTCTCTCCTATCCAGACACTGCTGCACCTGCTTATCTTGAGCAAGTTTCCTTCACCTTGTATCTTTATTTCTTATATTCTGGTATTTTATTGTATTACACTCAAAGGCTGCCAACTCTAGACAAGCAAGAGGTGTTGGCTATCACTCATTAATGAATCATTGGTGAAATAATGATTCACTAAAATCAAGATTCATTTTAAAAAGGAAGAATTCTCACAACATAGCTTGGCAGAAATAGGGCTTCCCTGTATGTGGCTAGCAATTGACAGTACAATCCTATACATGTCTACTCAGAAGTAAGTCACATTGAGTTCAGTGGGACTAACTTCCAGATGAAGGGGAGATAGGACTGTAGACTTAGTCAGTTAACAAAGAATGAATAAATCAACAAGCTGATTTGTTTTCACTGTCCGATTTCTATTATCAAAACCAATCTTCTACAGCTTTTTCAGGTAATGGTGACCTCTACCTGTCCAGTTATCGCTAGTAAATGTCACACATTAACTCAATATGACTTTGGCATTGTGCTTATTAAAACAAAAGCACATACTCAATGCAAATGCTTTTTTAAAAAAATAAAAAGCAAACCTTCTGTGTATTCTTTGGTTCCATCTAGAGGGTCGACCCATACAACAAGCTTTGAAAGGAAACAAAACAAAGGAGAGTTTCAAGCAGAGATACAGACCTGATACCAAAAGCATTGCTAGCAGGAAAGAAGAAGGAAAGAAATTGTGAAGTGCATCTTCACTTGGAGGAACTACAAATTGCCTCATCACTGCTGAATAAGTTTGTTTGCCCACTCCCTTATCTCCCCTTGGTCAACGCACATCTCATAGAAGTGTGGTCTGGCATGTGATCGTTGAGCTGTCAAACGTATGCAGCCAAACTCTAGACTGCAAATTAGAAATCTTTTTATGGTTAAGGATTAATGTTAGTTTTAGTTTATCCAAATGCATGTCTTTCTTCACACAGTCAGAAATCCCAAACCAATTTTCAAAATCAACGACATATAAAATATATTGTACAATAAAAGATATTTTACAACAGTACAAATACACTAGAACGGCTCACCCAGAAAAGTCATCTAACAATATAAAACAAACCATCCCACCTGTGTAAGAACACACACCAAAAAACAGCCATCAAAAGCCAGACTCCCAGTGCTATCCAACTGCCTGTAAGAATAAAAACGCAATCGCCTGGCCCAGGAAGGATAACAAAATTGACACCAGACAAACTTCCCTTGGGAAGAGTGTTCCATAACTGGGGTGACATCTAATTCAATAATTAGACATCTAATTCAATAATTAGATGAACCTTTAGTTATTAGTACCTCTTCTTCTTTAATGTTAGTATACTGCTGTGGGCAGGTCTTCTTCAATATCTCCTCACATTGGCCATTCTCAAGTAACTCTTCATCTACATCTTCAGGGGGAAGATCCTGGCGTAAAAAGGAGAGAGGGGTGCACAGTTAAGGTTAATAATACTGAGACAGGTACATAAGTATTTGCCGGTTCACCATGCATAAAGAAATATTGGGTCACGAGAAAGAAACAGTGGTGGGGGGGTGTGGATTGACAAATCTCTCTCTTTGGGATTTAAACAAATTATCAGCTATGAAGAGGCAGCAATAAGGAAGAAAAAACTGAGGACATTTTATTTGCTTTTTACTAATTGTATCAATTAATCAATTGATGCTTTTATCAATTGCTGTTGATGTAATATTGCTGCTGCTCGTTTTCGAGTGGATTGTGGTTTTACTTCTATTGCTGTTATATTGCATTTTTATACATTTTTGTACACCACAGTTGTGCCCTACAAAGTATCAAACCAAGCAAGCATGAACAGCACATGCTGGATTTTAATGTCCTCACCTCTTCACCGATGATTGTGAGCTTAGGAAACTTCCGTGCCAAAGAGGAACAAATGCTCATCTGTACCAGCCGGTCAGCCTTGGTCTGCAGGTCATTAGCTCCAGACTGTTCAGATGGAAAACCAATAGGTTGACAGTCAGGATGTGGCCCAAACAGAATACTAACTTCCTTCCGTTCCACAGTGAAGATACAGCAGCCATAGTGAGATAGATGCATGACATGCAAAGCAAGATATGTCAAGCCTTTATTTGTTGTAATTGTAATTGTCGTTAGGCGGGTCAATTATAAATGGAATGTAATTAATGAAATGTAATAGCGATGTTTATTTTTGTATTATTGTAACTATTTGTTTTATTACTGTGGAATTTCCAAAAGAAGGCATTTGTAAAAAAAATTAAGGAAAATAAAAAATAATAAGTTGCTTTACTGAAATAAATGCACTTTTCGACAATATTCTAATTTTCCGAGATTCACCTGTACATGATTATAAATAAAACACCAGTCACAATGTTCAGCACATAAAGAAGACTTATACAGAGGGCCATCCAGCTCAATATTATCAAGACAAACTGGCAGTGGGTCTCCATGGTTTCATACAGGGATGTCTCCCAGCCCTACCAGAAGATAGTGAGGTTAATCCTGGGACCTTCTGCATGTACAACATGTTCTACTAGTGAGCTATGGTTGTTCTGCAGAGAGAAAATATGTGCGCAAAAAAGATGACAAACACCACAGTGAAGAATCTCTTTGAATCACTTTGTTGGAATTGGCAAGAAAGGGTCAATGTTTGGGCTTTATCAGCTCTTGTATCCTAGATTATTGCCTACGGAATCCTACAAAGTCAAGCAGTTTTCAAAGCCTAGAATTTTAAAATTTCCCAGAAGCCTAGGGAAGCAGGCGTCTGCAGAGTCTCTATACTATACTAGAATCTATAGGGATAGCCAGCAAAATGATTCAGAAAGAGAAAGTTGACAGGTGGATTCACCCCCATTTTGAGATAGGCCATGTTAGCACAGCCTATCTCAAAATAGCAATTCAGAATAGGTCCCACTGAACACCGAGAGGCTTGTTTCTGAGTAAACACACATAGAATTCTGCTACATGTATTACTGGGGTTGATCATTAATGCAATGCACACTTACCTAGGAGTAAGTCCCATTGGACTAAATTGGAACTTATTTCTGAGGAGGCATGCATAGGATTGTGCTGACAGTTACCTTCTCGACTATGCCCAGATCTCCTCCGGCCATGACTTTCCTGACAATTGTTCCTGCTTTATTAGCGACAGAATATGCCGAGGCCACAAGACGCATCAATACAGTTGGACTGGAAGACATGCTTACTGGACAGAAGAAAGGATAAAAATCTTGTGAGTGCCACCGTCATCTCCCCAAACAAACACATGTTACAAGCTTGGCACAAAAATATTCAGTGGGGAAAATGAATATTGCATTAGAAGTGGGCAACATATGCTGTATTTTTCTTTCAGAGATATTGTGAGGCATGACTCGCCCACCTAGAAATACACTTTGCTCCTTCTGTGCCCCCTCAGAATTCTTTTCCGTTTCTACCACTGTTGTCTTGATGTTGAATAAAGAAGAATGAATGGGCGAGAAGATGAAATTTACATTTATTGCTCTGTCCCCTTTTGCCTCTGGCCCTGTTGCCCACCACTGTCATGTGGCTCCTGAAAGCTTGCTGAGAAGCAAATGCGGCACTGAGGGTGAAATGTTCACCATCCCTGAAATAAATAATCAGGTAAATAAATGATTTAGTAACGCCTTCATAGCACTGTGAAGCAGTGTCATGGTTGCGAAAAGGCAAGGCTAAATGTAAACTCCACAGAACATTTTATTGTGATTAGAAAAGGCAAGAATGTGCAAGCTTTAAACTAGTTTTATTATTACATAAAGATACGTCTCCGCGAACTCCCTTTGTTTGCTTTCCTCACTTATTCTCAGAGGTATTCATTACCTTTGATCCAGTTATGCAACTAACTGCTTTTCTACCTTGGGAAATTCCTTACCCAACTCATGTTACAATCTAACTCTCTTACATTTATTGTAGGTTTGCATGCTCAGAAATATAGATGACTTGTCTTCTCTCCTCTTTTAAAAGAAAAAAAACCCACAAATTAAAAAAAATTCCTTCAGTAGCACCTTAAAGACCAACTAAGTTTTTATTTTGGTATGAGCTTTCGTGTGCTTGCACACTTCTTCAGATACACTGAATTAGAAGTGTACATGCACACGAAAGCTCATACCAAAATAAAAACTTAGTTGGTCTTTAAGGTGCTACTGAAGGAATTTTTTTTATTTTGTTTCGACTACGTCAGACCAACACGGATACCTACCTGTAACCCCCACAAATGACAGTGTGTCCTTCAACATTTGCATTGGAAGGTAAAAAGCTGCAGAGTTTAGCTAAAAGGGGCCTTTCTGGAAGTGATAAGCCACAATCCCATGATCCTTCAGGACAGAGGTGAGGAACCTTTTTCAAACCAAGAGCCACAAATCCTTCTGGACAACCTTCCAATGGCCAATAGCAGGCAGGGCCAGGGGCTAAACTTGACTGGAACAACACCTGTAAATTTTACCTTTGTAGTTTACACATGCACCCTTCTGTCCTCCATGCAGGCAATCAATGACATACTCCAGCCAAGACAAGCACTCAAGGAGGGCGGAGAAGCAGGGCTGGTGAGAGGTGTGACTTGAAAAAATAAAGTGTGGCTGGGCAGAGGCTTAAGGGCCAAACAGAAAGGTACAGAGGGTCACAACCCTTCAAAATCCTAACCCCACCCACCTCGGCCTTAAGTTAAAAGTGCTTATGCATACTCAACAGATCTTTCACCCACTGCAAGTGCAAAACACACACTCTGAAACACTACCTGTTTACTTAAAACACAGTCCTATTATGTTCAATGAGGTTTACTCCCAGGTAAGGGTGCGCAAGGCTGCAATCTTCTGCTGGGGCAGTGAGAGGCAAACCTGAAATGATATTAAACATGACAAAGGCCTTATTCTGGATATATCACAAGGATCTATATCTGGCAGATATATATCTAGCTTATATGACCGTAATAGAACTAATGAAAGCTGTTGCATTTTCTCTATTCTGAGCACTAACACAAAGCTACACTTTTATCCTACATTAATTGATCTAGAATTCACATGTAGGATTCGCATGACGGTGAAAAACAGGCATGGAAATAGTAGAAATTTCACGGTGATTTCTGTGGTTTCCTATGAACAAATAACGATGTTTTTAAGACATGCCATTCTGAGCCAGCCTAGGCAACTGTCTCATACGACTCGGAAGGCACTGCCCATTCTAATAGCCCAGCGAATTGCGCCTCGTTTTTCCCTGGAAGTTCAATGTGCTTCTCTCTCTCTCTCTCGCAATCGTGGAAATGCCTAGCGGGTGCAAATATCCCTCCCGTTGGTTCTCCGCCGCCCCATACAATCCCTGCAGCTGCTAAATAAATACTGGCATAAACATGACTATCTGTGGTACATACTAAAGAAGGTGAGGGAAATATGAAAAGTGCATGCCCACCTGCCTTTGCAACAGCAGTTTTCCAAGCACACTTGCAACGCAACCTTCCCAGCCTAAATGCTAAATCCTCCCGTGACTTCCTCCTTCTAAGCCGCCTGTTCTTTCTCCGCCTCGCCTACCAGCACCGGCTGGGTCCTAAAGCCCGTTCTATCTATTTCCCATACACGTTTCTTTGCGGGACTGTCGGGTGGATAGGAAAATACCCTAGAATTCACATGTAGAAATGAAATGAACAAATAATAATGTTTTTAAGACATGCCATTTCGGGCCAGCCTAGGCAACTGTCTCAATGTCCTTAAGGAGAAAGAGCAACACATAAATAATATTTTTTTAAAAAACTTTCCTAACTGTGCATACAGAATAGTAGTGTGTAGATAAAATACTCAAACTTATTTCGCTAGTCCTATACACTGTCCTATACACTGGTGTACATTCCATTGAGTTCGATGGAGTTTACTCTCAAATAAATAAGAATAGGATTGTAATCTGGGGTGTGTAAGAGGGAGCTTCTGGGTTATCTATTTACCCATCGTAGCAAACTGAGGTTCTTGAGCAAATTGAGCAAATTGCATAAACTTCTTAAACGGGAAGCGTCGACTACCGGTATACATAGCTATGTGGTTTCTGTTTTAAGGCAAACCTCTGAACTGTTCGACATTTTAGAGAGTATATTATATTGCTTCGGCATAATAACGCTTTAGTAAAAAGCAGCTTTCTTAAAGTCAATGCAGAGCGTCCAGACTTAAAGATCTATGGCTGTTTTACTCGTCAAAACGACGCCCCACTGAGTTCGGTACTGTACCAGTATTAAGTGAGTCGTGGATGGTGGATGGCAGACTTAGAGAATTCCACTGAGATTGCTTGCAAATAAATGTGCATAGGATCGGGGCTTTAAGTTGAAAAGCATGTGCGATTTCTTTTAATTGTGGATTGTTTTCTATTTTATAACTTTTCCTTTAAATGGGTAGCCCCTTTGAATTTATTATGACATATAGCCTTGATATAAGGTCCCCCCCCCCCCGCAAAAATAAACACCGGCGGCAATAAATCAGTCATTGAAGTGCAATAGGGTTTCTTGTGTGTGTGCATGCGTGTCTTTTCTGTGGGTTGTACTGCGGCTTCTCAAAGAGCAAGGCAGCGTTGTGGGAAGCTTGCTTGCTTGCTTGTTTACGACCTTCCCAGGGTCTCTTTGAAACTTCAGCACTCCTTCTCCCCTTCCAGCATCTGAAACGTGCCACAAACCAGTCTGTGCGATTTCCAGCTGTTACACACGCAAGCGGAAAGCGGGAGGACTGAGCTCTAGAGGGCGCTCGGCAATTCAACCCCCCCCCCCCGGCAGCGCGCGAAAGAACGCGGAAAACACTAAAAATAAACCCGTTTGAGATGTCCCTTTCCGGGCCCCGTTAAACCCTCGCTGCTCGCCGTAGCAGGCCCGGAAGTGCCCATAGGGCAAAGTTAAGAAGATGTGGGCACTGCGGGCGCCGCCGGTGCGCCAGTCCTCTCAGCGTGCCTGGGGCTGGGCGTGCAGGGCGGTGTCTGCGGGGCCCAGTAGGGGCCAGAAAGCGAGCCCGAACTCTAAATACCGCGAGACGGTGTTGCTGCCCCGAAGCGATTTCCCCGTCCACTTGCCCGGCCGGCTGCAGCCCGAAACCGAGTTGGAGATTCAGCAGGTAGAAGAAGGAAACGGGGGAGGCTGGGCTGAGAGAGGGGGAGCTTTTTTTAAAAAAAAATTGCACCCATCCGCCCCCCTAGTTGCAAACCCACGCTGAACCAAATGCGTAGTAGTTTTTGTTAGGTCATGTCATGTCATCATCAACAGACCTTTTATTTACAGGTAGGTGGCCGTGTTGGTCTGAGTCGAAGCAAAATAAAAAAATTCCTTCAGTAGCACCTTAAAGACCAACTAAGTTTTTATTATCATCCATAACAAATCAATACAGAATTACCACCTCCCCAGTGGCACAAAACATTAGCCAAAAGAAAAGAGGCAAAGCACAGTCGATCGTCACATCTCTAGGTCTCCAGGGAGATCAGATGTGTTTCAATGACAGAAAACCAAATAGAGATATTTAGCAACTAACTTTGTGAGCTCCTGATCATTCCCCAGTAATAGAAAATGTATGGCCTCCAACTCTGGTTTCCATTTGGGGATGCAGAGTTGGTCTAGGAATTGCTGGCGGAGATCAGCATATAGTTTACATTTAAGAACCATATGTGTAAGGGTTTCCACCAGGTGGTCTTCACATGGGCAAATTATTTCTCTTTCCACCATGCCCAAGAACCTTCCCCAAAGGAGATTTGATGGATTTGAGTTGAACCTGGCCAGCGAAAATGCCCTTCTTTCTTGGGGGTTAAGCAAGAACTCAAGATAACTGTGGTTACCTGTAATTTCATGTGCCCAAGAAAGTTGAAAGTGAAGTTTGGCCATGCCTGCCATAGACCATTGGAAGGAAGTATGCAGACCCTGCTGTAAAATAACACTCATTTTGTGTTTAGAATATGGTAAGTAATACTATTTCTAATCATGTGTTTCTGTAGAAATGTGGCTTCTCAGAACTGTATTCATGGCAAAGACAAAGGAAAACGAAGCAAGAATTTTGTCTTCATGATGGACCACCGTATGCCAATGGAGATCCCCATGTTGGTCATGCATTGAATAAAGTGAGTGTTATCTTCCTAAATAAATCTGCTTTGCCTTTATAAATACTTAACATTCAGTTCACCAGCAGGTCAATAAAAGTTTTGTATCTTTCAGTATTGATCTTATGCAGGCATCCCCAAACTGCGGCCCTCCAGATGTTTTGGCCTACAACTCCCATGATCCCTAGCTAACAGGACCAGTGGTCAGGGATGATGGGGAATGTAGTCCAAAACATCTGGAGGGCCGAATTTGGGGGTGCCTGATTATGTATACTTAAATGTATGGAACAATAATAGAAATTACCTTTCCATTGAGGCTCCAAGAATGAGTGTGATATTAAATGGAAAAGAGTGGTTGATGTGATCTTCTGTGGCATATTAATGTTGAATTGTGTCCCTATTGAAATGCAATTTGAAGTCGGTCAATGTTTGCCAGAGTATCTAATCTCTGAGTTCATAGGTTTGTTAAACATTAGAGCAGGCGGAATCTAGATAAATGCTGAAGGAACCCTGAGAATTTGTCGAGTGAGATAGAAATATGTGTGCTTTTCTTTTTCTTTGGTTTCCCTTTAGATTTTGAAAGACATCACAAATCGGTTTCACGTGATGAGAGGCTATAAGGTACACTATGTGCCAGGATGGGATTGCCATGGATTACCTATAGAGTTAAGAGCATTGTCAGAACTTGAGGAAACTGAACATCTTTCTCCAATGGAAATCAGACAGAAAGGTACATTGCCTCTTGCAAGCTTTCTGCAAGAGGTTTGTGATGTGGGTGTGCAATTTCTGTCATTGTTGTAATAGAAAGTCTTGTTTGTGAGAATTGCAGAATCGGTGTGATCTCGTATGTTTGAGAGATCCCTTCTTAGATTATAGGTGCATGATTTAAAGCAGGATTGGGGAAGCTGTAGCCCTGTTGATGCTTTTGGTCTCCGACTCTCATTTAGCCCCAGCAAGCATGACCAGTTGTCAGGGATGATGGGAGTTGTTTGAAGGCAAGTTGTTCACTAGATAAAATTGCAAGAACTGCTTTCTGGTTCTAGGCCTTTGTGGAGGAATTTTGAGAGCTGAAAAGGTAGTCTGTGAGATTCATATTAACAATGAGGGTTTTTTCCTCCACATTTCAGCTAAAGAATTTGCAGAAAAGGTAATTGAAAAACAGAAAGAGGCCTTTATCCGCTGGGGCATAATGGCAGATTGGGAGAACTGCTACCATACGTTTGATAGCAAGTACGAAGCAAAACAACTGGGCATTTTTCACCAAATGTTTGATAAGGTGAGTTAACATTTATTTGGTAAGTAAGGCTTATGCTGTCAAGATTGCCATTCAGTTTTGATTACTTAAACCATGTTCTTTTCCTTCTAGGGTTATATTTATCAGGACTATAAGCCGGTGTTTTGGTCTCCATCAACAAAGTAAGTGGTAACCGTACTCATTCTTGAAATATAGTTAGTGAGAGAGTGGAAGGCCTTTATCCTCATTTAATTCACACTTTCTTTTCATGCAGTACAGCCTTGGCTGAAGCTGAACTTGAATACAACCAGCAGCATGTTAGTCGTTCTGTTTATGTCAGATTTCCCTTATTGAAACCACCACCTAAGCTGGCTTCTGTGATAGGTATGTTGTGTATGTTCTATGTTATGTATACTCTTAATACAATTTTTAAAAAATATTATTTTAATGTACTTGAAATAATGCTTATTAAATATATTTTCCCTTGCAGACGGATTACCTGCTGTGAATTTGATAATCTGGACCACACAGCCTTGGACTATTCCATCGAATGAAGCTGTCTGTTATATGCCAAATTCAGAGTATGTACTCATTTGCTTTTAATTTCTCTGGCACATGCTTAAAATCTGTTGTTGCTAACAGTAGGGATTAGAGTTGTTATTGTTCTTATCACAGAGGTAGGATGATCCAATGCACATGTACCCAGAATTTAGTTCAATAGAGCTTATTTCAGGTACATATGTATGATTTTCTACTTTAATAGTAATTTTGCAGCATTAATTTTGACTGGTAACTGTACTGGTATATCACAGACGCCTCTGGATCGAAAAAAAGGTGTTTTGTATGCATTTTATTGCCAATATGTATGTTTCTTCTTGTATTCTAGCCATTTAATGTAGTGATGCAGTAAGACCACTTCTTGTCTACCTTTATTCTGTTGAACATATTTGCTCACTGCTTTACAATTTTTTTATAAAAAAAAGAGGTGCATGTTGTAAAGCTTATAAACATACTATGTTGCAGCTTGCTGAAGGGCTTTTGATCTATCAGGGATTATTTTGATGTCTCCTCCTGTCTAGTGCCCCCTGAACCACACCCCACAGTATTCTGAAGAGTCAGTCTCCAAATCCTCCTGGAGCAGATTTTCAGGGAACACAGAAGAGAAGGGAATTGGCAAAACATTGCATTCCTGTTTTCCATTTGCTTAAGCCAGGCATCCCCAAACTTCGGCCCTCCAGATGTTTTGGACTACAATTCCCATCTTCCCCGACCACTGGTCTTGTTAGCTAAGGATCATGGGAGTTGTAGGCCAAAACATCTGGAGAGCCGCAGTTCGGGGATGCCTGGCTTAAGCTTTAGCTACAACAAATCTCTTCTATGAATAAAGGGACTTACTCAGTTCATGGAAGGGCCTCCTTGGAGGTTATCATAGTTGTGAATGCATCAGATGTGACATGGGTTCATGGTTTCCAGTAGTCTCTTCCACCACTCCATTCACAAAACAAGTGTTTTGAATCTAAAATCAACCTGTAGTTTCACACAAAGAGCTGCTAAAGAGGAAAGAGGAAAAGCCTTAAATGTTGTGTTAGCTATGTCTAATGGCCACAACAAAGCAAAAACAGCCTGTAGGAGGCTTTAAATAAAAATATTTGGAAAATCCTAGCTAAAACTATTAGAGACGAGGAGTTGTGTAGCCATGGAAGGATGCAGCATAAATCGAAAAGAGATTAAGTTGGAGGATGCCTTGTGTTATTGCATCCAATTGTTTTCTGATTCAAAGACCTTTATAAGGAAACTAATGTAATTTCATTCAGTGCAGATGTCTAGAAATGTTGAACTGGATTTTTCTGTTCCTGATCGCAATGAGTCCTGTGAAAATGCCTTGTTATGGCATTAACATTTCCATGATAGAAATGGTTTTAATGGCACCGTTGGGAAATACAGATTGTCACAAAATGGGGAGGATCTGCTCTGCTAATTTTGGGGAGAACTCTGCGATACTTGCATGTATTTTTTATGATTTGAATGGTGCTAAATTAAAAGATGTCATAAAATTATAGGTATTCCATTGTGAAGTGTGCAGACACTGGGGAACATTTCATTGTAGCGGCAGAAAGAGTACAATCTATAGCTGCTGCTTTGGATATGCAGTTTGACGTGATTTCAACATGTAAAGGTAACCCCCTTTTTAATATTCAAATAAAGGAATGGATATATTTTTATAACTGAATAGCAGAGGATCGGTTGCTGACTTACTTTCCTGTAAATTAGAATAATTAACCTGTAGCTTACCTGTAGTTGAGTTAGAATAATTTGTAGAATAATAGCTAATCTGAAACAATAAACCTATTTATTAAATTATTGTAGTTACTCTTGAGGTAGCCCTTCAACAGGCTGTTCACATGTTGGTTTTTAGGAGGTGAATCTCTGGTAATCCAGTTGCTCACTGGCAGGCAAAAGGATTGACTGAACTAGGCTATATAATTCAACAGCTCCCCATAGAAAGAATGGGGAGACTTTAAATTGAGTGGTCAGGGAGATTCAGGGTTAAACACTCTACAAGTTGATTAACTTGTTTAGCCTCCCGCCCTGGGAGATCTCCCCCTCCCTGCTTCTCACACAACCATCCATCATCTTCATCTGTATGCAAACCCCTCATTAACCCTGAGTACAGGATTTTTTAAAAAAAAACACAAGGACACTCAATAGCACTCCCTCATTGTATAACAATATGTTCCCTTTGCTCCAGGGTTCTAAGATGTTTGGAGAGCCTCCACAAATACAGGAAGCTTCAGGAAGTGGCTCATGAGTTGAGAACTTTGGGAATGACTGGAGTGGGTAGGGCAGGGAGTGGAGGTAGGACACTCTCCTACATGAGAGAAGAGGGCAATGCTTCTTTTTAAGATGGTGCTTGTTATTGGCAGTTTCTTTTAAGTACCTGAATTATCAGTACATATTTCTATGGAAAAGATGCTGCCTGATTTCTTTGGCCATCTTTTTCATCAACGAAACACTGCAGACCTCTTCTCTCTCTCTCTCTCTCCATCCCCCAACCCCCTCCAGATATATAGATGTGTGCAGTTTTTCTACTGGTCAGTTGTTGTATTTCCTTCTGCTGTGTTCTTCCTCTTCAGGTACGGATTTGGAAAGTGGTGTGTGCTCACACCCCACCATTCCTGAAAAGCAGTCTCCCCTTTTGCCTGCAAACCATGTGACCATGTCAAAAGGAACAGGATTAGTTCATACAGCCCCAGCTCATGGTATGGAAGATTACAGTGTAGCTTCTCATCACCAACTACCCATGGTACTGTGGTTTTGCTTGCTTTGTCTTTAACATGTGGGTTCCCCCCCCTTCTTGCACCAAAAATATTATCTACATAATAAGTGTTATAAAATCACTTGATGGCACCCTATAGCCACTCTGGTGCCATCAAGGCACACAAGACTACCAACTGTCATGCTGGTGGGGGGCAAGGGCGGGGACTTGTAGTCTAAAACATTGTGGAGAATGCCCCTGCATTTGGAAGGCTGACTTAGGTGATGTGTCCATTCTGAAGCAGAACAAATCTTTGCTGGTGCAACATGATTTCCCATCCTCTCCTCCCCTCTGCCTCCCCCCCCACCTGTCCAAATCTATTCCAGAGAATTGGGGAGCCCACCAAAATAAATTAGGTAGGGGAAGCTGCTGGGGTGACTAGAGGGAAGGGAAGAGCCACTGTATGAAAGAAAGTTTATGTTTCAGTATACTGTCAGAGGCGGAACAGAATGTGTTTGTGCATTGGGTTAGAGCAATAGTTGTTTTCATCCAGGTATAGGTCACATGTAGTTGTGCAATAAAGGAACAGAATGCTCTTGATTCGGTCCTGAAAATCATCCAGTTGCAAATAAACATAATGATGGATTTACAACCCTCTATTTTATTAATATTCCCTTCTATATCATCTAGATTGCCTAGCATCCAGAGTGTGCAAATAAAAGCATTAAAAAAAAAATACCCTAGAACAGAAAACGTTTTAAACATTGGGGGCGGACAATTGGTTACTAAAACACAAAATATCATATACAGCCTTACTGTCTCAGTTCTTCCAAAATACCTGGATGACTAAATGCATCCTCTAAAGGTGCTAGAAGGACAATACTGAAGGAGCCAGCCATATTTCCAACAGGGGGAGAGTTGCATTGTTGTGGTGCCACTGCAGAGAAGTCCATGCCATGTGTCATCACACAAGAGGCAATACCTGTTGGTGATACCACTAGGAAGGGTGTTCCAAGTGCCTGGCTCATCTAGGACACTTGTGTTCCTTAGAGAGTACCTCATGTAAGTCTCCTTTTGCCATCTCAAGTTGACTGTAGGCAGCTCCTTGGATAACACCCTCTTCATGTTTAAAAACAGCCCCTTAGCTGCCCTTGCTATTCTCCACAGCTCTATAGTTCCTTCACTTGGGTTATTCTGCAAAATCCAGAACCGAGAGTATCTTCCAGATAGATCCCATCCCCTTAGAATTCATGAAGTTATGTAATACTCTAACATATATAATTGTATGTGTATAAAATATAAATTACATGAGAGATGGGGGGGGCTATGAGCTTACATTTGAAATATTAATCTTAGTTTTTAAGCAGTAAGATGTTTTATTCCTCTCAGAATGGATAGATAGTAGTTACCATTTTGAGCAAAAAGAGCTAATGGGCCTCACTAAAATCGTGGAAGCCTGCTTTTCTTACATGGCTAAATGTATCTGCTTCAGGTGGGAAAGTTTAGCATCATGTACCTCACTCTGGATAAGAGTGATACCCCCTTCCTCCTTCTAGTACTGAGCTCACGCTCCTGTAATCAGGCAGAACTTTCTCGACTTTTTTGTCATAACCTCAAACGTTCCCGCCTCCCCCTTAGGACTGCCTGGTGGGTGAAGATGGGCGTTTCACGGAGGCTGCAGGGCCTGAGCTTCAAAAGAAAGCTGTCCTCGAAGAAGGAAATGAAGCTGGTCTGTATATAATGTATTGCATTCAGAAATAAAGTGGAGTTTATCAAATATAATGAATGCCCTGTTGTGCCAAGAGAAGTGCATTAGCATTTGGAATTCTCACGTAATTTTCAGCCGAGTGATAATTTTGTTCACTTTCCTCAGTCATTCGGATGCTTCAAGGAACAAAGAGCTTATTAAAAGAAGAGAAATGCATACACAGCTACCCTTATGACTGGAGGACTAAGAAACCAGTGATCATTCGTGCCAGCAAGCAGTGGTTCATTAATACGGCAAATCTCAAGGCTGCTGCCCAGGTACAAGGCAGACTTCTAAGGTGTATGGATACTCACTTGTATGTGGGAGGGGGACGTACTTTGCATAGCTGATATTTTAATTACCAAAGGTATCAGTCTTAACGGCATGCCTATAGGTGACTTTCTGATGAGTGATGCGTAGCAAGAAAGACCATTAGCTATGCTAGCTGGGGTTGATGAGAGCTGGGCACCCCAGCCTCACCATCCATGGTCTCAATAGTGCCTCCATCTTCCTTTAAGTCTCAACTTTGCCAAACTCTTTCTGGCTATTTTACAGGATGCACTAAAGAAAGTAAAATTTGTCCCAGCCTCGGGGATGAACAGAATGCTAGAGATGCTGGACAAAAGAACATACTGGTGTATATCGAGGCAGCGGCGTTGGGGTGTTCCCATTCCAGTTTTTTACCATAAGGAAACGGGAGAATCCTTAATAAACAGGTGAGTACTTTACGGTCTTCTGTTTTATTTCAAAAAGGAAGTTTGTTTGTTGTCAGAAATACAATCTTCATTTTTTTGCATAGAATAATCATTGGCGTTACGATGCGCACCATATTCTGGCGTTTGCTGTTTCGGTTCCTGTGGCGGATGATTTGTCGAAACGGCATTTTGCACAGGAATCCAATCCTGCAATATTTTATCAGGATATCTCAAAGGAAGTTTAATGGATGCTTGGCATAAACGAGCACTGCAGCTCTTTGATTTGATGTTGGGATCTGCATGGGATGGGATAAGAGTACAGAGCAGCCCTCTAGAATGAATGGGGCAATGTCTTCTGCAAGGGTTTGCATGCAGATTGCAGCACGTCCCTATGAAAGCAGCCACAGGATGGGACGCATCTATGCAAGCTGAGATTCCAGCATTGCAGGGGGTTGGACTAGATTACCCTTGGCGTCCCTTCCAAACCTACAATTCTATTATTCTAAGTCAAACCATCACAGTGTGCTAAACAGGCAGACCACAGGCATTTTACCTGCTGGGACAGCAGGTAATGAACAGCTGGTAATGTACAGAGGATGAAGCCTGTCTTACTTGCAGTGCACTGCAACACCGGGATCGAGGAGCATAGGCTCTGCTGTCTCGCATCAAAGAGTGAAGGGGTGGTGCTAGGAACCCTGCTCATCTGAGAGCCAAGCACAGCCCTGGGTTTCCCCCTTCATGAATGAATGGATGAATGAGCCTGCATTTACGTATTTGGGAGACAGTAAGAGGGTGTGCCTATGGATGGGTGTTCAACCTGGGAGCTCCAGACACTAAGAAACAAGCCCGCGGTCTGAGTCTTGAATCACTGCATTTGGTGGTTATGTTTGCATTTGTGCTGGCCCTTGGGAAGTGGCATCTTTCTGTGAACCAGCAAAGAGCCTACTGGTGTGGTTTGCTGTGGCTGGCCATGCAGCCGCAGCTGGGGTTTCGTTATGGTTGCTGAAGGTGAGGAAGAGGCCATAGTTCACTAGACTGACGCTGTCAGGTAAGAGCAAAACAGTGTTGAGTCTGTCTGCAGAAAAACCAAACATGTTCATGGCAGAGGCCTGGTGAGGCCGCCCAGCTGTAGTTCTTACAGTGGGGGCAGATGCAGTCTGGGGTTGCACAGTGGCTAAAGAGTAAAGTCTGTCCCAGTATCCCACTATCTTGGGTATCAGGAGACCTCTCGGGAGCTAGAGGAACTACATCATTGAGCCACAGGTATTATTGCCTACCTGCCATACTGCGCTCCATTCTGCCTTTCACAGGAGAAGAGACTGCATCATCAAATGATAATTCCTCTGTGTCACAGAGAAACTGTCTTTTATGTCAGTGGTGATTTGCAAAAGCCCATCTTCTTTCCCCTAAATGTTTGTTTGCGGTCAGGTGAAGTACCATGTCCTTCTCTTGTCCTTCATGTCTGCTTTTATTATTTCTCCTCTCTTGTTCCTGATTTGCAAGGCCTGGTTGCTATTTTTCATTAATAAAGGAGAGTTCTTGGTGTTATTGGTAAACTCTTCTCGTGTAACCCAATCCTGTCCTGTCCTGCTTAGCTTCCCCAGAAGCAAACTGGGCAGGGAGGGACATACCAGTTTGCACCAGGGGGAAGAGGTTTCCCCCACCTCGTCATGATTAAGAGAACTGATTGGGTGGAAAGGGAAAAGGACAGAACTAGTGGTTAATTACTGGAAGGAGAAGTGCTGGGCCTAAATCTCCCTCACCTCAAATTTCACAGTGTTTGCAAAATATTGTGGCTCAACCAGAGAACTTCGGTGCTTAGGTATCAATGCAGGTCAAGGCTCCACTCATTTTTGAAATGTAAAAATGGCTTTGTCTTGCCAATTTGCTGTTGTAAACTGTCGGTGTTCCAGTTTTAACCACACCTTACTCTTTGTCCTCTGCTCTACTCCCTCTGCAAACATTCGGCAGCAGATAGAGATGGATAAGTGTGTTTCTTAGAACAGGGGTCGGCAAGAAGGTTGACCAAAGTATTCTGGTAGACTAATTTCTGGTGAACGGCTTAGTATCTGCTGGTTGCTGGGGTTCTTGCCAAGAATGCTGGATTGTGCGGACCTTGGCCTAAGCAATAAGGCACCTTCATTCTTACGCAAGAGTTCGTGCTTGTGATCACGTGTCGTAAATAAAAATGTTCAGCGATCTTAATAGTTAAAGAGATAGTGTGCATGTTCTCTAACTCTGTGAGCTTTTAAAGCACATTGGTGATTCTAGTAACAACAAAAAAACACCCTTGACCACACAAGACTAAAGTCTCTGCTTTAGAAGTTCTGAAATTGATGTTCATGAGATCTTGATAGTCTCTTGTCACAAAGGATTTGTTGATGGGCCATGTTTGGCTCCAACTCTGGAACTAGGAATAAGATTTCTGGAGTGGGCTATGTGATTGTGTATACTTGTGCGCTCCTTCTACCTGGATTTGACATTATGTGTGCTTACTCTGGTTAAGGCGAATCCAGCAGTGTTCCTGAAGCCACTCAACCTGTTAACTTAGCACTGTTCACTTGTAGCTCCAGACAGAGGGAGAAGAGAGCTCGGTGCCCAACCACATACCCTTCATATGTACAACATTTCAGATTCAATAGGCAACATCGTTGGTTAATAAGATGGCGTTAGCACGGATAAGAATGAGAGAGCATGCTCCGAGCTCTAGACATGAACGCAGAAAACCGCATGTTCTAAATAATCCTACACATTATTTGCTTCCTCTTTATGGTACACTACTTGCAATCATGTACTTTGCCCTCCTGTACTGCAGGAAGTTCCTGTTTATGAATTCGGTTCATTTAATAAAAAAACACCCTTGATCATAAAATCTCTTCTTTTGTATGACCAGGGATGAAAGTTAATCAAACACTCTTAGCACTCTTGGCCATACATGGGATGACGTTTTGAAAATAGCAGAATAAAACATTTTATTGGAAGCAAAGATACACCTTATTGTAGTTTTGAAGTGGTCATCTAGGCAGTTGTCTAACAAGCAGCAACAAAAGCGTACTCTATTGAAACATGTAATTGATATAATTTTTTTTTTATATGCCACTAATATTGCTGACTAGTTACACTGATCAATTGGGGCAAATCTGTCAACTCCCAACAATTTTTTAAAAGCCCAGATTGTACATTTTCACTTGCAGGTGTAAACTAAGGGCAATTTACGGAGCAAGCATGTGAAGCAAATCTTCCCTTTGGCATAGCTGCCAAGTTTTCCCTTTTCTCGCGAGGAACCCTATTCAGCATAAGGGAAAATCCCTTTTAAAAAGGGATAACTTGGCAGCTATGCCCTTTGGTTAAATACAGTAGTTAGTAATACATAACTGCGAACTAAGCTTCAGTGCAGGTAACCAAAGTTAGATAAAAGTATGTTTATTTTATACTTTTATGTGTTCGTTCGTTTACATACAGATCTTGCGCATGCCTTGCCGGAGTAGTGAAAGTATTCAGAATATTGGCCTACAGAAATGACAGGCAGACTTAGAAAGCACCGTCTGTCAAATCATAGGTCATTACCCTGAACCTCAATTTTGAACAGAAACTTTGTCACAACATTTTCTGCTGAACACACAGTAATTTTACGTGGGTAGCTAGACATTATGCCAACACTTATTATACAGAAATAAAATTTGGGAAAGGAACACGGTGTTTTCAGTAGAGGTAAATAGCAGGTAGCTGGTTGTTCTGCTGTGAGATGTTCTTCAGGCAATATCCAGTGAAGGTCAGTGGCCTTCAAAAGTAACAGCACCTCCACTGGAAATATGGCTAGTCCACATGGAGTTGCTGTTACATTTGACAGCACTGCTTAGAGCATTTCTTTTCCGTCCATCATTGGGTCTGTAAATGTTCTTACTGCATCTCGTCTAAAATAGGTGTCTGGGAAATGTTTCCCTGAGCCTCAAGATAAGCAGAACAAACGTTTTGCGTAGCCCATAGAACATTTACTAGAGTAATTTTTTAAAATGTCCATTTCTGACATATCTGTTGCATGTGAAAAATCAAGAGTTTGTCATCTCTTGCCCCACCCAGTCCCACATTTGTATCCAATGCCATGTGTGTGGGGAATCTGGTACATCCCTGGTGCCCCACAAGTATAGTACAGAACCGGGTTATGCTGCAGCAGGTACCACGAGCCGTCAAAGAATCTTTAAAGAAGAAGAAGAAAAGTTTAAAAACTGGTGTCTGAATGCAGATAAAATCCTTTCTGGAGAAGCATTTCTCTTCTTTGAGAAATGTTGAGATTAGGGGCACATGAATTTATGTTAAAAGAAATACAACCAGCTTTCAATTTCCCACAACAGATAATTGAAAGTTATTGATCAAGATAGCTTTGAAATTGAATTACTAGATAAGGACTTCCATGTAAAACTAGGCAAAGCTGTTTCTTAAACTACGAAACAGATTAACAGTCTTCTCTCTAAGAAGTGGAAGGACTGAGGCTAAACGTTTTCCCACTTACAGAAGAAACAGTGGCCCCTGGAACTAAATTTAATTTAAAACTTACAGAATCCTGAACTTTGCAGTGGGAGAACACTGAGCGGAAATGGAAAGAGTTAATTACAAATTTGTGAAAGCATTTGCAGCTTGTTGTACACTAGATACTTTATTCAATTAAGGGGAAAGCTTCCTCACTGACAATCCAGATTAGTTGGAATGACTTAGATTTAAAATAAATGCTAAATCAGCTGCTTTCCAAGTACTCAAGTTTAACTACTTGAATATCTGTGCATTTGACAGCAAAATGTCCCGTCACCTAGATTTGACTAGTAGCTGGATGTGGTTATCCTCATTTAATTAAGAAAATTACTAAATCACCCCTGGCTGAGCTAATCCTTCCACATCGCAGCTCTTAAATCTTAATTTCTGATCCAAAGCCTGCATTGATTTCTGTAAATTTATAAGGTCCTACCTGAGTAGCTTAAAAGGTAAGTGCAGGAGAACTTACCTGGCACTCCTCGCTATTGTACAAAAAGGTAGGAGCAGCAACCACCAGTGCCTGTTTCTTTCCTCGCCCCAAAAACGTCTCAATGCTGCTTAATTTCCCACTAAATAAGCATTTGGTGTAATCAATATCAGAGTTCAAAATGATTGGTTGGCGTCACGGTAGCGTGAATTGCCCTGTGGATTTTCATGCTAGGAACCTAGAGAATGACACGTAATGCAACTTCTGCCCAATACGGCTTATGAATTCAGGGCAAAGTTTTACAGCCAGGCTTCTTTTGCTTACATTGTGAATTATGGTTCTCAAACTGAAACTTGCCCTTCGTAGGGTGATAAGTAGATATTTGAGGAAGGTGTTTAATGTACACTGCAGAGAGAACTTTTGCCTTGGGTTTTTTTCAAGGTATGTAGTGTACAGATGAGAACAGGAAACACAAGCTTGTTGTTTGGTTTAAAAAAAAAAACCACGAGAGTGGAGATGTATTCCAGGATTTGGAAAGGTTTTACGGCTATCAAATATTGTGTTTCTTTAGGCCAATGAGATTCTGAAAAACTACTGTAGCTAGTAGTTCTTTTTTAAATTGTGAGAACAACAGTAAATTCCTGATCATTCTGGGTAATAAGAAATCTTTAGGATCGTATTCTGTTTTTAACTTCTTAAGAAAAGAAGTTTCCTGATGTTTTTGTGCTGTAATTTTACATTCTGTCTTAGATTAGCAGGTAGTACTCATTGAATATTTAGAGTATAAATTCTTCCAGGAACGTTACTGCTTTTAAAGCTAGGTTCTAGTCTGTACAACAGCAAACTCTGAAAATTTGTTTGCAAAACTGCTTAAGGACTTGAAGGAAAGAGAGAGAGAGAGAGCCTGAGATTCTGAAGAATGGTTCTGTTTTCACAAATGACACCTGCCCACCTACACATGTTTATCATTTGTCATGTCAATATCATTGATATCGTTTATTTATCCCTTGTGAAGGTTTCCTGCCTTGTTGCCTGGAGGCAATTCTTACTTCCCCCAGACAAGTGGCTATTTTCAAGCCTGTTACATGCAGATTATTAATTATATCTAACCATAGCATCTTCACTATCGACTGCTTGTCAGGTTGCAGAGTGAAGTACATGCTATAGACAGCTAATTTTGTGAGTGCCTGTTGTTTTGTAGCCAAAATGGCACCAGCCATGTTTAAGAGGGTGATCATCTGCAAGCTTGGGGGAATGCAGTGGACTGTCTTGAAAAGTAGGTATGGCTGGAACCCTGATAGAAATGCACACTGCACACTGCATCATTTTGTTGCAGGTCTCACTTGCAGTAATCTAATCTCATCAAAGTGTGTTCAATTGCTATTGGCCTTTGGGTTTCTCAGGGAATGTAACATGGCTTTGTTATCACTTTTTATATGCTTTGCTAAAGTCCAGTATGTGTTGAATCAAGATATTATCTTATACAAAGTTAGATGGGTTCACAGGCCTCTTTTCACGATCATTGAAGGCAAAATATGACAACAGAAATGGCTACTCTCCATGGTAAGAAGCCTGAAGCTTCAAACAAATGGATCATTTTAAATTTGTCATGGTTAAACTATGGAACTCGCTCCCACTGGAGGCAGTGGTGGCCACCAACTTGGATGGCTTTGAAAGAGGATTAGACAAATTCATGGAGAGGAGAAGGCCATTCACAGCTGCTAGCCACATGCCATAATGCCCATGTGACAGGTGGGCAGAGTGTTCTTGTGCTTCCCTCAGGCCATTTTGAGAACTGGATGATGGGCTAGATGAGCCACTGACTTATGTCACAGTGTTCTGAAATAAAGCTTGTCTCTTTAAAAGTTTTACTTTTTTATGTGGCTCATGTCTCAGAATTGGAAGTTCCAATGCAATGGTCACCAACCTTTTGGGGCCCAGGGACACATTTGGAATTCTGAGGGAATGTTGTAGGCATCAGTCACAAAATGGCCGTCACAAGGGGGCGTTGCTTGACGCAAAATGGCTGTCAAGTGGGTATGGCTCAACACAACATTGGGACTACTGGTATTCCTACATAATAATAAAGCATGAACTAATTGGTTGAAGTTCACTGGGTGATTTTGGGCCAGTCAGTATCTCTCAGCCTAAGGTACCTCACACTATGGTTGCGAGGATATAATGGGAAGTGAGGAAACTATGCTTGTCAGCTTGAGTTGCCTAGAGGATATTATTGTAATTTTTTTAAAAAACACCAAACTCATCCTTCAGGGCAAGAAAAAGTAATGAGACAAGCTTCAAGGCAAGTGGGGAAGAAACCCCCTTTCCACTCTGTCTGTCACTCAAAATCAAAATGCAAGAAACAACCAGAAGGCTACCCCATCATCTCTTATCCCCTCCACCCTGAGGCAAAATGCCCTCTGGAACAAGAAAACAGGGGAGAGAGCCCCTCATCACCTCTCCATTTCCAAAATAAAAATGCTTTATGATGCTAGAAAAAGTGGGAAGGCAAGCCATGAGACAAGTAGGAAAGCAAACCTGCCACTTACCTGTCCCCCAGAGGAGGGAGGAAGTTATCGCCCAACCAATTTGAGTGAAAGCAGGTGGGAACTTCCAGCTCTAGGAGCTGCTCTGCATTATAAAGCAATATGAAGCCTAGAGAGTTACCTGCACAGTTTGCTACATAACTTTTTGTCTAGGAAGGCTGGTGTGAGGGACAGGGGATATCGCGAAGTCCCTCCCCTCCTGAGTTCAAGCCAATCCCCGAGCACAGGGGAAAGCAGAGAGAGTTCCGATTCCAGTGGGGAAGCAGGAAGTCGTGTCCGAGGCTCAGGCAAGGTAGAGGAGCCAGGGTCCCAGGTGGGACAGGAAGGGGCGAATAAGGGGGGGAGACCCATCCCCCCAACTCCGGAATTACGCAGAAAGAGGAGGGGAAAGAGGATGGGTCTGCCAAAGCTTTTGTGTTGGAGAAAGACGCGCCAAAAGCCATTCGGAGGTTCTGAAACCGACTGACCACATCACTCCGTGTAAATAGCAATGACTTCAGCACTGTAAATACGCAGCACCAATAAAAGAATAAAATGCAGAGCTGCGTAGCGTCGTTACTCTGAAGTAGCCCACTCCGGCCACTGTGACAGCAACCTCCGAATCCTTTTTGGGCTACTTTGGAGTTGCCGGGATGAGCGTGTCAGAGGCGGAGAGATGGCGGCAGATCGCGGAGCAAGCCCAGCAAGAACTGCAGCAGCTGTCGCTGCAGGCGCAGGGGGAATTGAAGGCAGCTAAAGAAGAGACTAAGAAGGTCCAGGACGACCGGCTACAACTTGCGGAACAGGTGAGAGCGCTACAGGAAAGAGAGCAGGAATTAAGGGCGGTGGCGGTAGACCTCCAAAACAAGCTGGATGCAGAGAAAAACAAGGCGGGAGGGGCACCCCAAGTCCAAGTGCTGCCAGGAAGGAGAGCCGGGACCCTAGTAAGCAAGTTCAATGGAGACCCGAGGGAATATCAGGGCTTTGAGACTGAGATTGTGTATGCTCTTGAGCTGCACCACGATGAGTTCCCTGATGATGAGCACAGGGTAGCGTTTATTGTGGAGCACCTTACCGGGGCAGCCAGGGAGTGGCTAAGACCGTTAATCGCAACAAAGAATCCTTGCATGAAGAATGTCAAACTATTTCTAGAAGGTTTGAAAACGATGTATTCGTCCGATAGTCATATGGACCAGACTAAGGAGGAACTTCATAATTTACGCCAAGGAAATATGACAGTTCGCGCGTATTGGGCGAAATTCACCATGCTGGTGCACAGATTGGGGTGGGAACTAGAGTCACCCCCAATGCAAGCGGCGTTCTACTTGGGGTTGCATGAGGAGGTGAAGGATGAGCTCTCGAGAGGTCCAAAGCCCAGTAATATGGATCAGCTGAGCAAAGCGGCTCTGGCGGTGGGGGTGAGACAGGAATCCCGGTGGAGCGACAAGCAAGCAACGCGCGCAAAGCGGGCTTGGTTCCCACGGTCGCAGGAGAAGCCACTCCCCCAACAACCCTTTCAAGCCACGCCTGGGGCCAGTCAGGACCAGGAACCCATGCAGATTGATAGCGCGCGCGCGCGCGGGCTTTTCAAACCCCAGCGGCGCCAAGACGCAAGGAGGGAAGGGGTGGGAATTGCTTTCTCTGCAACTCCCCCCAGCATCTCGTCAGAGACTGCCCACATCGCAGGGAGTGGCAAGGAAAGGCGGGAACGGTTGTGCCCTCCCCCACTGACGCAGCACCACAGCAGGGAAACGGGAAAGCCTGGCTGCAGGAGACAAGGGGCAGCAGCCAGGCACAGTCAGCAGACAACAGCCCCAGCCCACCCACCCGCACAGAGAGGAGCAGAGCCAGCCCACCCCTCCCAGAGCAGGAGTGGTTCTAGAAGTGACGCTCACGCTCCCAAATGGCTATCCCCTGACGGTCCTCGCCCTAATTGACAGTGGGGCGTCAGCGAACTTCTTCTCGAGAAACTTTGCAGAAGAGCACCAGATCCAGCTTCTGCAGCTGGATTTTCCTCTGCACATGGCAACCATTGACGGCAGAGAGCTGCTGGGAGGGGCCATCACTCATCAAACCCCCCCCATGAGAATGACGGTGGGAAGGCACTCAGAGACACTGGCATTCAACGTCACCACCATCTCAGACCCCCCCATCGTCTTGGGCATGAGCTGGCTGGCGCGCCACGACCCCTCCATCAGTTGGCACCAGAGATGCATCACTTTTGGATCGGACTTTTGCCTGGAACATTGCATGCAGCACCAACCAGGGGAGGGGCCTCCGATAGCCACGGTGGCCACCATGCACGTCAAAGGGGGTGAGGCGATACCCAAGCCGTACTGGGACTTGCAGGAGGTCTTCAGCGAAGCGGAGTCCGACCACCTACCCCCACACAGGCCTTTTGACTGCCAGATCAACCTGGTGCCGGGGGCAACTATACCCCCAGCCAAGCTGTACGCCATGTCAGACCAGGAACTGGAGGATCTGCGCGCTTTCATCGACAAGAACCTCAAGCGGGGGTTCATCAGAGAAAGCAAGGCAGCAGGGGGCAGCCCGGTCTTCTGGGTGGACAAGAAAGACACGCAACAGCGCCGTCTTGTGGTGGATTTTAGACGGCTGAATTCAGTGACAGAGCCAGTGGCTTTCCCCATGCCCAGAGTGGATGATCTCCTGACAGCGGCACGCAGGGGCAAGATTTTCACCAAGCTAGACCTGAGGGGGGCGTACAACTTGATCAGGATCCGGGAAGGCGATGAATGGAAAACCACGATGTTCACGCCTCTGGGCTCTTTTGAATATCTGGTGATGCCCTTCGGGTTGCAAGGGGGCTCAGCATGCTTCCAGGCCTTCATGCACCACGTCCTGGGGTCCCTCCTCTTCAGGAAATGCTTGGTCTTCCTGGATGACATCCTTATCTATTCCGATGACCCAGTGCAGCATGTGAAAGATGTCAGGGAGGTATTGCAACGCCTGAAGGAGAACCACCTGTATGTGAAGCTGGAGAAGTGCAAGTTTCACACCAAGGAGGTGGACTTCCTGGGCTACAAGCTGTCAGACAAGGGGCTGGCGATGGACAAGGACAAGGTGCAGGCCATCCTGGACTGGCACAGCCCCAGGACGCGCAAAGATGCCCAACGCCTACTAGGCTTCGCCAACTTCTACAGGAAGTTCATCAAGAACTTCTCTCGCGTTACGGCTCCCATCACTGACTGCCTGAGAGGCAAGCAGAAGTTCAGGTGGACGCCTGAGGCGCAAGCAGCGTTTGAAAGCCTCAAGAGGGTGTTCGCCTCAGACCAGAACCTGTTCCACGTGGTTCAGGACGCGCCCCTACGCGTGGAGACAGATGCTTCTGATAAAGCTGTGGGCGCCATTTTGTTGCAACTGGACGCCAACAGAGAGTGGAGACCCTGTGCCTTCTTCTCCAGGAAGTTGACCCAGCCAGAGCGAAACTACACGGTGTTTGATCGGGAACTTCTTGCGATCCACGCTGCGTTCCAGCACTGGAGACACTTCCTGGTGGGCGCCAAGCACCCCATCCAGGTGTGCACAGACCACAAGAACCTGGAGTTCTGGAGAACTGCCAGGGTGCTCAACCAGCGGCAGATACGGTGGGCAGAGTTCTTCTCGAACTTCAACTTCTCCATACACTACATCCCGGGAGAGCAGAATGTCAGGGCGGATGCCCTCTCCCGCAAGCCAGAGTACATGGAGGAGGAGGCGCCACCGGCACCCAGGCACATTTTCCCCCCGTCAGCATGGTCCTGCGGAGCAGCAGTGGTGAGCGAGGCAGAACTCACAGCACTGACGGCAGCGGATGAATTTGCCAACCGCATCTTCAGGGAACTGAGAGGGGGGGGGAGCAGGCATAAGACTTTGCAGAACGCAGGGGGCTGCTTTTCTACAAGGGTGCACGGTACCTGCCCACCACCCAGCTTCGACGTACGGTCCTCAAGCAGATGCACGACAACCCAACGGCGGGTCATTTTGGGAGGGACAAAACCACTCACCTAGTCATGAGACACTTCTGGTGGCCAGGGGTGAGGGAAGATGTTCGAGACTATGTACGGGGCTGTGACACCTGCCAGCGGGCAAAGGTGGTCAGAGCAGCGCCACCGGGATTGCTGGAGCCCTTAGCCACGCCACACAGGCCGTGGGAAGTGGTGTCCATGGACTTCATCACAGATCTGCCTTCTTCCAGGGGCAAGACCGCAGTGTTGGTGGTGGTGGACCTCATGTCCAAAATGTGCCACTTTATACCGTGTGCCAGGGCGGTCTCTGCAGAAGAGACAGCCAAACTGTTTGTGGATCACGTATTCAGACTGCATGGATTACCTTTAAGGGTTATTTCGGATCGTGGCCGCCAATTTGTTTCCAGGTTCTGGCGGCGGCTCATGAACCTCCTGCAGGTGGAGGTCAGCTTGTTGACGGCTAGACACCCGCAGACCAATGGACAGGCGGAGAGGGTCAACGCCATTCTGCAGCAGTACCTGAGATGCTACGTCAGCCAGCGGCAAACGGACTGGGTGGATCGCCTGCCACTGGCAGAATTTGCCTACAACAATGCGGTGCACGTCTCCACAGGGGTGTCGCCCTTTAAGGCCAATTACGGGCGCGACCTCAGATCTTTCCCAGAGAGGGAGGGGGAGGAGGAGGAGGAGGGCCCACAGGCTGAGGATTGGGCAGAGGAACTGGAGACGGTGCACCAGCAGCTCAGAGAACACTTGGAGAGAGCCAAGGAAGCGTACAAGAAGGGGGCAGATCGCCACAGGCGACCGGGGGAGGTCATTAGGGTGGGGGACAAAGTTTGGTTGTCCTCGGAGGGCCTTCCCATCAGAGGGCGGTGCAAAAAGCTGGCGCCCAGAAGGTTGGGCCCCTTCACGGTAACGCAACAGGTCAACCCGGTGGCATACAGGCTGGCACTGCCAGAGGACATGAGGGTGCACCCAGTGTTTCATAGATCGCTGCTGTCGCCGTACAGGGAAAGCAGCAGGCTCCGAGGCAGCGAACAAACCCCTGAGGGAGGGGGGGAGAGGGAAGGCAGGGAGCAACTCAATGAGGCCACGGCCATCCTGGATTCAAGGTGGGGGGTGGGGGGACTGGAGTACCTCATGGCATGGGAGGATGCTCCACCGTCCCAGAATGAATGGGTCCCAGCCACTCAGATACAGGAGGAATTCCTGGTAGAAGAATTTCACGCCCTCTTTCCCCATAGACCCAAGCCCTGGCACATGGAAAGGGAGGGGGAGGGGGAGGAAGCACGGGAGAGCAGTTCACCATGGCGCTGGGAAGCGGAGTTTGAGGAACCAGAGGATGAGGTATGGGTGTCACCGAGATCCACACAGTCAGAGGAAGGAGCAGATTGGCAGAACATTTTTACCCCCACCAGCTCTGACGCCACGGACTTTTTGGGATTCCCGTCCTCCCAGGCGGAAGGGGGGGCTCGCAGGACTGGGGGGAGGTGTTCACACCAACGGGCTCGGAAAGCACTGAGTTCTTAGGCTTCCAGTCGTCACCGACACCTGGGGGGGACCTGGGGAGGGGTGAAGGAGAGCTTGGGAGGGGGGTGGATGTGAGGGACAGGGGATATCGCGAAGTCCCTCCCCTCCTGAGTTCAAGCCAATCCCCGAGCACAGGGGAAAGCAGAGAGAGTTCCGATTCCAGTGGGGAAGCAGGAAGTCGTGTCCGAGGCTCAGGCAAGGTAGAGGAGCCAGGGTCCCAGGTGGGACAGGAAGGGGCGAATAAGGGGGGGAGACCCATCCCCCCAACTCCGGAATTACGCAGAAAGAGGAGGGGAAAGAGGATGGGTCTGCCAAAGCTTTTGTGTTGGAGAAAGACGCGCCAAAAGCCATTCGGAGGTTCTGAAACCGACTGACCACATCACTCCGTGTAAATAGCAATGACTTCAGCACTGTAAATACGCAGCACCAATAAAAGAATAAAATGCAGAGCTGCGTAGCGTCGTTACTCTGAAGTAGCCCACTCCGGCCACTGTGACAGCTGGAGACTTACTTTTTTTAAAAAAAGGAATGCTCAGAGTTGGGAGCTCCTTCCTGGGGGTGCTAACGAAGGCCTTCACAGGCGCCATATTGGCAATCTCTGTTCTACTGGTTCTCAGTTTGCTTCAATGTCTTGTGTTATTTTGAAGAATATATTATAGCAGGAGTCTCCTGATCTGTTGTCTCTGCTTTGCTTTTTTTTTTCCTACAGAAAAAGCATTGAGAATGTTATTAAGATAGTGGAGCAGCATGGCAGTGATGCATGGTGGACCCTTCCTATTGAACAGCTTCTTCCCAGTGAAGCTTTGGCACAGGTAAGTCATTGTCAGTGGGAATTCTCTCTGAAGACCTGGTCCGTGTAGGTAATGGCTGAAGCCAGGGAGCAGGAACCAGGAGGCTAGTGGTCTGGCAGGCCAGGGGTTAACTCTGATCCCATATACCGTGGTAGGCTGGGGTAAAGGGAGCAAGCAGCAAGGGTCTAGCACTTCCCAGTAATGTCCCATGTTCCAAAGAATATCCTGGAGCTGGGTCAAGACAGTAACTATAACTGTTAATAGGTTGTAGGAATACACCCACAATAGATATCCAGAAAAAGAAAACTATAGCTTAAACCTTAAAATGCCAACAGCTTTTCTTATAGCATAAGGTTTATTTGGACTAGCTTCTGCTGCCCCAGATGCGTGAAGAGTTTTTTCTCTTCAGTTGACGCTGACCTGTGTCGCCTTTTTCAACGAGGATATAATAAAAGGTTATATTGTGGCTGTTCCTTTGTGAATTTTTACAATATAGAGTTGGGGGGGGGGTTAGAAATGGAAGAAAAACTGATCTGTCTGAGAGTTGTGGAATCCTTACTTTGTTCTTTATTTCTGGGACAGGCTGGAAATGTCCAGGATTACATACAAGGACAGGATGTCCTAGACATCTGGTTTGATAGTGGAACATCTTGGGCTCATGTTTTGGAAGGTAAGAGGTGATTTTAAATTCAGTTCCTATCAAGAATTGTGCAGTTGGGCAATAGACATTCACCCTTAAAGTCCACGGGGAGATGGGGAAACTGTGGCCTCCCCAGATATTGTTGGGTTATAGCTCCCACCCTCTCTGACAATTGACCGTGTTTGCAAAATACACACACCTTTTCGCTGTCTTTTGACACCTGTGATGTGTATTTTTAGGACTTACCTTATTTCTGTGGTTGTAAATTGTTGTTTTAAACTGTTTTCAATGATGTGGTTTCATTGTTGTAACCTGCCGTGGGACCTTAGGATGCAGGGCAGGTAATAAATGACGGTGTTGATTATAATGAACTTGCGGAACAACATCTGAAAGTCTGCAGGTTCCCCAACCCTAGTTTAAGCAGTTGCAAAGTGTTGGTCTGCTTTTTCGTGTGTAACACAATGTTGAAAACCTGTTGAAGGTTTAAGTGTGTATGGATATCATTGCATTGCATTTCCTAAGTGTAAGAGCTAGGTTTTGCGTGCTGCAGTATGTTAATCTTGCTTCAGGCAACAAAGCCTACTTGTTTTCTTATTCTGTTTTTTAATAACATGTCAGTCGTTTTCAAATAGTGGCTTTTCAGGGTGCTTGTGGATGCGTCGGTAGCCAGTCCTCTGAATATTTGCAGAAGTGGCATATATACAACCTGGGGGGGGGTGCAGAGAAGATCTATGTCTTCACCTTCATATGCTCCCCAGTATAATGGCAGAAAGGTCGGAATTGAGTCGGAATCTGGTACAGGGAATCAGTGCTTTTGAACTTTACACCCGGAGTACACAAATGTCTGATAACTATCTTGTTGAACTGTAAAACATGTTGGCCCAGGGTTGTGGTATTGTTGTTTTTAATTTCCCAGCAACCCAGGGAAGCAATAGAACCATCAGCAAACTGAGTTTATTGAAGGGCTCTCTGCCCCTTGTCTTGAAACCAAACAGTTAGATAATAGTGAATTTTGTACAGCTCACTTACAGTTGCAAAATCCTGACAGTATTCTTCAACAAACTGAAAGAGATGGACAAAGACGGTTTTCTAACCAGGGTCAACACATGACACTGTGCATTAGCAGTGCACTCTTCCTTGCTTGTGCATATTTTGGGCAGGTTAATTCTGATGGCCAGAAGCCAAGTTTATAGCTTCTTGGAAGCTCTGCCTAATGATACCTACAAGGTGTCTATCTCCAACATTCATTGCCCACTGTGTAGTGGTCTGCCAGGCTGTGTTGGAATTGAAGACAATGAACCAGCTGACTGCGACAGCAGCTCAAATTGTTATTAAGCATTCAGGATCTTGTTTATGACTTGACAACTTAATATTATAATTACAGCTACTGAATGCATTTTTATTTAAGAAGGCTTTCCTTGAAGTGTGACCAGACACTTATGGAATACTGTATCAATTGTTTAAGAAACAGTTTTATTGTTTTTAGAGTCGGTATCTTTGATATTTTATCTTACTGTACACTGCCCCAGTAGCTTCTGGTTCTGAAACAGTTTATAAATCTGTAAAATACTAGTATTTCATGTCAAGCAGTTTATCAGTTCTTAAAATAAGGAATCTTTGGAGCTAAACTACGGTACTTGTAGCTTTTCAAAAGCTGCAGAGAAAGCCATAACAAACAATACAACACCTTGAGTTGAAGCCATTCCTTTTCACCCAGTGCATGCCTACAAACCTGCAAGGAGGAAGTTGTCCTGGTTCAACTAAAAACGGACATGGCAGGAACGGGAGGGGAGAATCTTGCTGTCTTCCTCTCACTGCAATACATTGTTTAGTTGTGGACACACTTTAATGTCACTGGTAGGAATGTACTCTCGTATTTGGGAGAACATAGCCCTAGATATCCCTGCAGCGCGACTCCTGATCTTAACTACTTGCAGAGCCATCATGCATTGAAACACACACATGCCTACTGCATTTTAGTTCTGGTTTGAGTGTTCTGTATCTAGAAACACTGAATGCTGTTAGGTTGTGTTCCTTGTGCAGAAGGATCTGCTCGCTTAAGCCAGGTTTAACGATACAGTACCAGAGAGATGGAGCATCAGATAAAAACAGCACTGAAATCCATCTGTCTTAGTGCTAGCTCTCACCATGGAGCTCACACACTAATGTTTAACTAAACGAATGGGATTTTTTTTATATAACAAGACTATCTTGTTAGAGCTTTTGTGCTGACAGTGGTAGTTTAAGGGAAAGGTCTAGGTAATTGTACTTGATATTAAAGTACATGTTTAATCTATGGGTTAAAGTCTCCTATAATCAAAGATACAGAATATTATATTCCAAGCGAAAAAGGATTATTAAGGGCCTATGTTCCCTAACTGTAAAGAATAACCCTAATTAAAGCCTTCTATCCCATTTTTTCATGTTGTAAAAACTGTAAGAAGATTGTGGGGAGGAGGCAGTTATCTACACGGCGATATGCGAGCAGTTAAGAATGAATTATTTTTTTGTTTGCACAAACTTGCGCCAATGCCCTAATTTTATTTCGGTCTCAAGTCAGAAGTGTGTTAGAAAACATATATTTTTCTTCTTTATTTTCCTTTAAAATATTTACAGGCCACTTTTTATGAGTACAACTCATTCAAGGCAACTCACATTTAAAAAGTCCAGCATAACATCCATAATACAAAACACAGTTTAATTTTGGGCAGAGCAGTTATAAAACAGTATGTCAGTGTGTGTATTAATAACAAGAACACATGCATATTGGTAGATAGTTGACACTGAATCTGTTTGAATGGAAGGTTTCTCTTAGGAGCACACATAACAAGATTACATTCACCCCCCACCCCCCCACCCCAAGGTGTTGTCTGTTTTTCACATTTTGTGAAAATTTTCCCATTTCTTTTATTTTCTTTCCCTTTTTTCTCCATCAGGGACTTTACAGAGCTATGTAGAGGCCCGCGGAATATAGTTCTTTGGCAACAAAAATCCTCCACAACGCACATACTTGCATGATACACTTTTACAGTCCAGTGCTATGCATTTGTTTTGCAGGCACCCCACTTCCTTCAGTGGGGGATTAATCCAAGTGACTTTTTACAGGAATGCAGCCTTGGCGAGCTGAAGTCTTTCCCCTCCGTTTTTTAAAATGGAAGCTTGAGGTTTTCACCTTAACCATCTCCAAATAAAATCTCTGCAGGAAGTTTCCTGTGCCCTCTGGACTTCCAGAGCAGTGCGATGACTGCGGTGGATGTGCAATCAGAGCAACAACATCCTGCCATTAAACCTTATGCATGTTGGGAGCCTTGTGTGCATGCCATTTCACTGGTGTGTGTGTGTGTGCCTTTGTGTATGTATGTGTTTGTTTATTAAATTTGTTTCCTTCCCTTCCTCCCAAAGGAGCCCAGGGCGGGTTACCCTGTTGTGACTTTAAAAAATGAAATGAAAAATAAAATCAGAACATAACACCTAAAAACAATAAAACATCTAAAACAAATATAAGAACATATGTAACCAAATCATGTGTCTGGAGAGGCCTCAGACAGACCATTGGGTCATCATCCCGGGGATCCTTAGCCCAGGCTTCCTCAACCTTGGCCCTCTAAAAGTTTTTGGCCTACAACTCCCATGATCCCTAGCTAGCAGGCCCAGTGGTCAGGGATGATGGGAATTGTAGTCTCAAAAACATCTGGAGGGTCGAGGTTGAGGAAGCCTGCGTTAGCCAATCATGGCAGGGAGGAGAACTGGCCAATTAGGAGATAGTGAGGATGATAAAGAGTGTTACAGAAATAGCTAGGTAGGCAGGATAAACCTGATTAATTTCCTCAGTGGCTGAAAAGGATTTAGGAAGGGCTAGAGGTGCTTTTACGTGAAGAGGAAAAGTGGATAGCCATTCTAGAAGGAGATAGTTTTAATACCGTGTTTCTCATAAAATAAGACGCCCCTACAAAATAAGACATGGCAGGCTTTTCACGAGTTGATTAAATATAAGACATACCCAAAAAATAAGCCATAGTGAGGGGGCAGGTCTGGCAAGGAAAGGAAGGTGTTTAAGCGCCTTCAGAAGAGCCGGCAAGAGGCAACAGCGCGCTTGCTGGCAGCCTTCTTCTCATGCCACTCGCAGTGGCCGTCTCCGCCGCCGCCGTGCTTTGGCGCTGGGATCACTGTCGCTGCAGCCGCGCTCCTGGGCGCTCTCGCCGCTTCCCCCGCGGCCACCTCACAGTGTTTTGCGGGGGCGGGGGCTTCCCGACAATCAGCTGAGAGGCGGGTTGATCGGGCGCCTCTTCGCCGCCGCCGCAGTGCTCAGAGTGCTCGCCCCCCAGTCGCCCACGAAGATCACGGGCTTCACCTGCAGCCGCACGAGGCTCTTTGTGCTGCGCTGCGCTGTGCTCCCTGAAGCGGCTCCCGTGCAGCCGCCTCTTGCCGGGCCCTCCACCGCCGCTTCTCTCACAGCCGCCTCCGCGGCTGCTTCCTGCTCCGCCAACGTGGCCGTGCTCCTTTGATCACGGTGTTTCTTCTGCTCCCCAGCAGCACGCAAATGGGAGGGCACCCTTGCCGTTTTTATTTTCTGCTCCCCGGCTCTCCCCGGGTCCCGCTGGGTCGGGGCTTGGCGCAGCGCGCTGTTGCTGGCTCCCACTCGAAAAAATAAGACAACCCAAAAAAATAAGCCACCCTGGGGGTTTTTGAGGAAAAATAAATATAAGACGGTGTCTTATTTTATGAGAAATACGGGTAGCAGTGAATTATAAGTAAAGTTCTTGTTTAAATGTGAAACAGTGTTTCTTTCAGAAAATAAGTACTGTGTCTTTAATAGTAAAACTGCCAACTTTATCCTTCTTTCAGGGTCAGTCAATAAGAATACAGTTTTCGTTTCCATCGTGCCACAGCTTTCTTTGATACCTATTTCAGGGAATGAGTTGTCACAGGAACCCCCAATATCAAGAGTTCTTGTTTCAGGTTAAACCACAGAACCTAGGGCTTGCTGATCAGAAGGTTGGCGTTTTGAATTCCCGTGACAGGGTGAGCTCCCGTTGCTCGGCCCCAGCTCCTGCCCACCTAGCAGTTCAAAAGCACATCAAAGTGCAAGTAGATAAATAGGGACCGCTCCAGCGGGAAGGTAAACGGCGTTTCCATGCGCTGCTCTGGTTCGCCAGAAACAGCTTTGTCATGCTGGCCACATGGAAGCTGTACGCCGGCTCCCTCGGCCAATAATGCGAGATGAGCGCCGCAACCCCAGAGTCGGTCACGACTGGACCTAATGGTCAGGGGTCCCTTTACTTTTACCACATAGTAGTACCGTTGAATTCTTTGTTGTTTGAGGAGGGGAGTGACCAAGGTCAAATCACTCCAGACTTCGCTCCCATCTTCATTGAAGGAGTGAAAGAAGAAAAGCTTTTGGCAGGTGCCTGCCTAATGTCGATAGGCAGGGAGTTCCAAAGTACAGTTGCTGCCGCACTTAAAGCATGACTTTAGTGTATAGGTGTGTTACATAGTAAATCACTTCTCTGTGACCTTTGTCACGTTGTGCTTCTTACAGCATAAATTAAATATCAAAATTCCCTAAAGTTAAGCAAACAGCAGAAGGCTGTAAAAATGGTGTGACAAAGGAATCTGTGAAAGGACTAACTGAATACTGCTATGAAGGGGGGAAATGAAATGTTCAAAGTTCCCATTGCAAGGCAAATTAGTTTTTTTTCAAAAATCTGCTCCCTTGTTTTCATAGGTTTAATATGGGACAGAGGCCTTATGCTAGGGGAGGAAATGCAAGTGAATGAGGTGTCTTCTTGCATAGGATTTCAGGGATGTGAGAAGATGCACTGGCCAAAATTCTACCTTTCCCACTCCTATTCAAGTCACAGAAGGTGTGTCTTTTATTGAATTAAACAACTGGATTCACCTTTTTCCTTGGGAGTAGGTAGCTTAACAGTACCTGCACTCTGAAGCCTTTTAAGTGTCTTAAATGGTGTTGTGTGTGTTTTTAAAGGGCTTTGTGTAAACTTTGCTGTAAAGCTGTCTTACAGGTTACATTAGTATAACACGGTATTAAAGCTAAAGCTCCACAGCAGCTAAATTCCTGCTTTAAAATGCCACTTTCTTCTTGACTTTCTTCAGATGCAGGTGAAAGGGCTGATCTATACTTGGAAGGGAAAGACCAGCTGGGAGGCTGGTTTCAGTCTTCTCTCTTGACCAGCGTGGCAACACGAAAAAAGGCACCATATAAGTAAGTTGATGCTTCTGGAACCAGATATCATGGGAAGCAGTAAACACAATACATCGTAACTATATGTTGAACCTCTGGATGGAAATGACAGCATCAGGGTCTTTCTTCTAGGGCTGTTATGGTTCATGGATTCACTCTTGGTGAAAAAGGAGAAAAGATGTCTAAATCGATTGGCAACGTTGTTGACCCGGATGTAGTTATCAATGGCGGCAGCGTGAGTAATTGCATCGTTATGTTCCTAAATCACAAAATTCACTCGCATTAGCTTCTCAGAGTAGCAATGGTAAGCACCCAGTAGTTCAGCTAGGTCCAATTATTTACTGCCAGAAACAATTTGCTTTGCATTAAATCCACCCCCAGCTCAGCAGTGAGAGAAGAATTACTGAAGAGGTGGCAAGTAAGACATATTCTTGGGGGATCACAGCAGCAGAGTACACATCGTGCGGAAGGATAAAGTAGCAAATGATGGGCAAGTCCACTGCTTGAGACTTTGGAGAGCCACTGGGCTAGAGGAATCAATAGGCAGCTTTCTATGTTCTGGAGGTGAAAGGTTTAGCTGAGAGCATAGCATGTAGGCTGAGTGGGTAGGTTAAGCAAGATCAGGCTGGAAGGGAGGTAAAGGCAGATGCATTGGTGAAAGAGCTCATGGGCATAATAAACACCGACTTATCATTATGAGAACAAGCCTTAGGTGCTCCCACCTCCCCTCTTCTGGTGTGACTGTGAAGAGGAATTAAGCACAGTTTAAGAGTTATGTTCAAAGTGATCAAATTGCACTTAGGTTAACTGTGGTTGCTTGAAACATGAATTACAAAGCTGGACCCCCCCCCCCCAACTATGGTAACTATAGTTAGAATTAACTAGTATAGGATTTGGATGCAGCATTAAACTGATTTAATTGAAAACTGAAGCGAAAGCCTCCAACCTCATATTTCTCTAGAGGAGAGGAGGTGCGGAGGAGCACATGAGTCCGAGGTTTGTGCATGTCACAATAAACCATGGTTCAATTGCCCTATTCAAACCAGGTCTATATGTCCCTCAATTGTTGAAAAGAGCAGATTTTTATTGCTGCTGATGGAAAAGCTTCCTAAAGTGTCTTTCTGAAGCTGAGCTTCCTTGTGTATCCTGAAACAGTCGTTGAAACACAGCCCTTGGCAGCCTCGCTTGCATATATCAATCATCATAAAAACAGACCCGTTTTATTGCTTCTTTACCTTGCTTATCAGTGCCTGTTCTGCGGGGGTGGGAATGGTTTTCATTCCTGATGGCTTTAAGCTCAACTTGTGCTTGACTTAACGTTTTGATCAGCTGTTTAGCTTGTGTATTGCTGTTCACTGCCCAGCTCCTACCTGGCCCTTTGGATGCTCTGGTTAGATTTGATAGACCCTGAATTTCTACTTTGCCAGAGCTCCTGGATCTGGGAATGTGGAGCAATCCCCAGTGAATTAATAAGGGTTCAGCTACTTGGTGCCATACCGTGTGCCAGTGGAGACCAGGAGATAAACATCTTTAAATGGGAATCAGTAGCTGGACCCTCTACCCAAGCAACCCTCTTGTCTTATATGGGAACATTTTGGGTCTGGTTCTTTGACCTTTATCAGACAGGTCTGTTCTAATGTATGCTTCGCATGTTGGCTGAGTTGTTCTGAGCCACCAAATCATTTGAAATTTAGAAGTTCTGATATCAGGATTTGAAGATAATCCTGGTATTTTATTTGTTCTGATTTTAATGTGTATGAAGGAAATATTTAGCATGCAGGTTGGTTTGGGGGTGTATTTTCCTGAAGTTCAGTGCATGCTACAATTGTTACTCCAGTACTCTTCCACTTGACCCTGCTTAGTTTTTTTTTCTTTTTTGCTACTTATTATAGTACAGTTCAGATGGCAGATGACAGTAATGAGTTAGAGCAAAATAGAAAAAGGAGGGTAGGTGAGTGGTTGGGGTGGGGGAGAGAGAGAGAGAGAGAGACGAGCGTTGTATAGGTTGTTTCATTACATACAGTGGTACCTCGGTTTAAGTACATAATTGGTTCCGGAAGTCTGTACTTAACCTGAAGTGAACTTTCCCATTGAAAGTAATGGAAAGTGGATTAATATGTTCTAGATGGGTCCGTGGAGTACTCAACCTGAAGCATACTTAACCCAAAGTATGAGTGTGATTGGTTCTGGAAGTCCGTACTTAACCTGAAGCGTACTTAACCTGAAGCGAACTTTTCCATTGAAAGTAATGGAAAGTGGATTAATCTGTTCCAGACGGGTCCGCAGAGTACTTAAACTGAAAGTACTCAAACCGAAGCGTACTTAAACTGAGGTATGACTGTACTTGTAACTTGTAACTGAGTTGCTTAATTATTCTGCTGGGGCTGCCCCATTCCTTGTTCAATAAGGAGGGTTCATCTTTCGGAGACCTTCCAAAGTAAACAAGCACAATTCTAAACAGGAGAGAAATTGGCTGCAGCTTTTGCTAAACCAGGCTTAAAAAATTTAATGGCTGGGGTGGGGTGGGGGAATTGCTAGCATGCTTGAGGCTTGCAGAGGGGCACAGAGTTCTATCCGTCCACATAATTCTACTGCATTTCTGTGCCAGGGGAAGAAATGGGGAACAGACCATCTCCTGCCTAACACTGAGTCAGACCAGTGGTCCACCTAGCTCAATGGCAACTCTCCAGGTTTTCAGACCAGGAGTCCTTCTCAATGATTGAACCTGGAGCCTACTGCCCCTAAACTATGGTACTTCCCCTTTCTCTCTAGGCAAGAACATCAGCAGTAGTTGCTGTGTAGTAGTTTTTACAGCAGCAAGGAACTTCCCTGCACACACACACCCAATGTCTGTGACTTGAAAGCTTTTCAAGTAAAAAGTAATGCTGATCCTTTGATGTAGCTTGTCCTGCCACTCTCCTTGATGGCTCCAAGTTGACAGCAAGTGTGGTTTGACTTTTCTCTCCCTTCCCTCCCCCATAGCTTTGCACTAGGTAGCATGACACAGGTGTGTGTGTGTGTGTGTGTGTGTGTGTGTGTGTGTGTTGTGTTCTGTTCTGTTCTGCAGAGTGATAAGGAACAGCAGCTATGCTGCTAATTTTCATTTGAGAATCTCTGGTCCAGTTGGATTGTGGGGCGACTGCATGTCAAGGTTTCATTGCTGTGTTGCCAGAAATGTGTAAGCAGTTGGTGCTTTATGTGCTCCAGGAAAATGTGTGTTGTCAACAAACATGCTAGGTAGACTTCCAACATAACACTACGGAGTTTGTTCCATTTCTGCTTTCCTGATAGAACAGTCCTCCTCCTCACCCAACCCCGGTTCTGGGGGTTCACCTGACCTGAGCGGATTTGGGAGAGGAGAAGAGAGGAAAGTCCTGTTGCACTAGCAGGAGTCGTCGTGCTGGCTTCCGGTAGCAGAATGGAGCAGTTGGCTCCCACCGTGTAAATTCAGCAGGTTTTCAAAGCTAGTCTCTCTTTTGATTTCTCCCCCTACCCACCCAATCTTTACACTCACAGGACCACAGTACAGACCCTCCATATGGCGCCGATATTCTACGCTGGTGGGTGGCAGAGTCGAATGTCTTTGCGGAAGTTCTTATTGGGCCAGCTGTGCTTAACTCTGCACGAGATGACATCAACAAGGTAGGAAGCCAAGAGAATAACAACAATAAGAAAAACCTCTCGAGTGTCTCCTCTTCAGTAGGATCCATTTCAGATTTAAAACTGTCAGTTTGGTTTGTAGTATGCATAACCAGGAAATAATGTTTGAGATCTTCTCTTTAGTTTCTGTTTCAGCTAACACTTGCTGCAGCCCAGCTTTAGATAACTTGACAGGAAAGGGCAACAAAATCACTTGCAGCATGATTGTATTCAGCTGTTTGTTCATGCTTCCTATTCTTATGGTAGAACTAGATGTGTTTGTCATGGAGCAAACATGTCTCCTCAATAGTGATCCAGAGCAGAACTCCAGTATAGGTAGCAGAGTAAAAACGTAAAACACGTTGCAGGATTCCCCAAAAATAGACCAGAGGCAATTATATTTCATTCAGCAGAGCTACTGAAAACAAATGAGCATAATGGTCACAAATCCAATACATTCAGGATTGGCACTGTCCATAAGAAATCCAGTTGCAGCAGACTTAACTTAAACTTACAATAACTTATAATAAGACTAAACTTTAACACTAAGCATGCTGTACTATGTGCAGAACACCACACCAGAAGGAAAACAGAGAGAAAGAGAAACCCAGGCTCCTTCTGGCCCTGCTTTTATAGTCAGCATGGCCTTGACAGAAGAGATAACAGAACCAGTTTAAGCCAGCTGAACTCCGCTTCTCTGAAGGAATAACCCAAACATCATGAACCTTCTGCTTGTTTCTTTCACACAGAGAAGCTTCCAGAACCCCCTTGAATTAATTAGAATATGAAAGATCTCTACACATCAGAACAATACTTTCTGCACTAAGGGATGCAAACTGACAGCGTTACAGCCAACTCAAGGCTGCTGTCAAAGCCCCGTGTCTCCGACTCTTCCCACTTGACAAGCCATTCAGCTGGAATTTTGGGAAACTATTGGCACAGAGATGTCCCATCGTGTGATGCATGTGCCTAGGCAGTAAAGCCCCGCTACCTTGTGTTTGCCATAACTTTCCTTTCCAGCCCGAGGGCCTTGGCACTGATAACAATTTGGCAGTCCTCTGATCAGCTATTCCTCCATTGTATATTGCAAGCCACATAGAGCTTTGGAAAGGAGAGGAAGGGAAGAGCTGAAAGCGTTTAGAGATCAAGTGACTTCAAACTTTTTTAGGATCAGGGAAGTACCTTGGGGTGATTTCCAGGCAACTGTAAGCAGTCTCCTTTCTTCCACCCCAAATTGTGAAACAATGCTTATATTGGAAAAGTGACCAGATAGGAGTCTCCAGTATTCTCAAGGAATTAGAAAAGCCTCTGAAATGTTTATGGCACTATTGGTAGCAAAAACGGTTTTAAATTATTACTGCTGTATCATTCTGGATTTTGTGGACTTATCCTGATTAATGCATGTTGCTGACTGGTTTGTTGATAGCTTCGGAACACGATTCGTTTCTTGCTCGGCAACCTGGCCGGCTTCACCCCAGAGACGGACACAGTCCCCACATCGGAGATGTATGTAATAGACCAATATATGCTCCACCTGCTGCAGGGCTATGCAAACAAGGTAAGCAGGGAAGGGGGGTGGGACTAGGAGTTATAAGTGCTTACAGTGTGAGCCTTTGAGCAGTCAGCTATGTGAATTACTTAGAAGAGAGAATTTAAATTGCTGAATTGAATCATATTGAAGCTAAGGTCCTAGTTGTTAGGCAGTGTTTTGTCATGAATGCCAATCTGGAGCATAAGAGAGACCCTCCTTATGATTATGACAGGCTTGCAGACGTTTTTAATGATTGACATTTTATTATGTGGCAGCTAGACTGGTGACTGGGAGTGGCCGCCAGGACCACATAACACCGGTCCTGAAAGATCTACATTGGCTCCCAGTACGTTTCCGAGCACAATTCAAAGTGTTGGTGTTGACCTTTAAAGCCCTAAACAGCCTCGGTCGTGTATACCTGAAGGAGCATCTCCACCCCCATCATTCAGCCCAGACACTGAGATCCAGCGCCAATGGCCTTCTGGCAGTTCCCTCATTGCGAGAAATGAGGTTACAGGAAACCAGACAGAGGACCTTCTCGGTAGTGGCACCTGCCCTGTGGAACACCCTTCCAACAGGTGTCAAGGAAATAAGCAGCTATCCTACTTTTAAAAGACATCTGAAAGCAGCCCTGTTTAGGGAAGTTTTTAATATTTAATGCTGTGTTGTTAATATTTGATTGGGTGCCGCCCAGAGTGGCTGGGGAGACTCAGCCAGATGGGTGGGGTACAAATAAATTATTATTATTATGTTTTTATATTTCACTGGAAGCCACCCAGAGTGGCTTGGGAAACCTAGCCAGATGAGCGGAATATAAATAATAAAATTATTATTATTATTATTATTATTATTATTATTATTATTAAATATTTTGTACTCAAAGCATAGAGAATTTTAAATATGAATTTTTTTGGGGGGGGGAGAAACCCCTAGTGGTCATAATTCATCCAAGGCATTGTGTGTTCTTATTCATTTTTTATTTAGCACATTTGTTAACCGCTTCACAAATCAAAGCAGTGTACAATGGGACAAACTTAAGATAAAATGCAAATTTGAAAAACCATTAAATCATTCCTACAAACTCAGAATAAACAATAAAGCTACCTCTACAGATGTGTAACCTGTGTTTCATAAATGACTGGGTCACACCTCCCAGAAAACCTTTAGTAGAAACCTATTCAGTGGGCACCTACACATCATGATTCTAGGTGCCTGCCTAATTTCACCAGGTAACTGATTCCAGAGGGCTGGAACCGCAGTGCTAAAAGCCCATGTACATAAAAGCAAATCAGGACTTCTTGGGCATTTCCCCCCCCAATAGTTTTCCTTTCTTTAAATCCTGGAGGCATCTTATTGGCCACTGTGAGAACAAAATGGTGGAGAAGATGGGCCATTGGCCTGATCCAACAGGCTCTTATGTAAATACTGGGCATGGAGGTGTGAATGGAGAAAGACTCTTTCTCTTACTGTGGTTTCTGAATCTTCAGTACTTGCTTCTTAATTTAGCCGTCTGTTTTTGTATTTTATTTTTTCAGGTTACAACAGCGTATAAGGAATATGACTATGGCAAAGTCGTACGATTACTGCAAGCCTTCCATACTAGAGAGCTGTCTAGTTTTTACTTTAGCATAATCAAGGACAGGTATGTGTAATAGTGTACCCTTGCTAATGTGAGTCTCCCTATTCACTACGCCTTGGTTCCTGCTTAAGAAAGCTTGTCTTTAGGAAACCTCAATGCACACATAGAGATGCACAAGCAATACATGAACAGGGCCTTTGTTGTTACTAGCTGGCAAAAGCTTCCATCATATGTGTGACTGGAATCTTAAACCTGAAATTTATTTTATTTTTGATTTTGTGTGGGCATCACCCCCCCACCTAAATAAAACAGTATGAAAAAATCTAGCCATCAGTACCAAAACCACTGGGTTCAGTGCTATTTGTGTGTTGATAATGTATACACACACACACATGTATTAATTTGCCAAAGGGGAAAGTATATTAGTTGTTTGAAATATAGAAGGGCAATTACTTTGGCATTCCCAATTTAAAATGGCACCATCCTGGCTTTTAATTTCTTCCAATATCTAAAAGTTCAATCCCCCCACCCCCCGCTTTCAGACTTTATTGTGAAGAAGAAAAAGATCCCAAGCGCCGCTCATGTCAAACAGCCTTAGCTGCAATTTTCGACACGGTGGTTCGTTCTTTTGCACCAATCCTTCCTCATTTGGCTGAAGAGGTATTCCAGTACCTTCCGTATCAGAAAGGTAAGGCAGATGGAGCTATCAAGTGCTTCTGCACACAGGGCTCTTGGATGTTATAGCCTTAGCAGTGTGTTTGAGAATCCCCGGGAATTCCTTTTATCTAAACAGTTGAGGAACTGTCTGTGCATTGGCTGGCAGGGTGGAACTGCCTGCAGGCCCCCAAGAGAGTTAAACTAATCATTTTAGAAAAAGATGGGGGTCTTTAAAATCTTGTAATATTGATGATCTGGAGCTAAAATAGTGTTTAAGAATGCACCAATAAGTGAAATTTCAACTGGCAGCCTTAGCTTCGCAGGAGTGTTCCAGGTTCGACAGTATGAACAGCTGCTTTGGGCATTAACCTTTTCCTTTCTTTCAAAGAATCAGATAGCGTGTTTCGTTCTGGGTGGATGAACACAAGTCCCGTATGGAAGAAACCCGGCCTTGAAGAAGCAGTGGAGGGAGCCTGTGCAATGAGAGATGCTTTCCTGGGCTCCGTCGCTGGCAAAAATGCTTTGGAATATCAGGTGGTACTTGTGATTGAGCCTGGACTGCTCTTTGAATTAATGGAGGTAAGCGGGAAAATCAATACTATTTGTTCAAACTTCAATTAGTACAGAGCTCGGCTTCCAGAAATCTGACAAGTGCAACTAAGTTCACTCAGTTTTACAGCAATTTTAAAAGAATTTCATTGACTAGATGTTCACTTCAGGGGCTTATGTAAGGTTCTGGTGTTTACTAGCACTGGGTTTTCAACTTAGTGACAAAAGACCAGCTAATCATCGCAATATATCACAATGTCTGAAATAAGGATGGAGCCGTGTAGAGGCATTGGCTGGTTTTTCCCCACATTGTGATTTTTGCACAGCACACACAATATATTGCTAGGTCAAAAATTATGAAACCAGTATCATAATATGGACTTCAAACTGGGTTTTTTTTAATGATATCACACAGCTCTAGTGTTTTTACCTTTAAAGCCCTATTGCAGCTTGGGACCAAAATACCAGAGGAGCGTTTCTTCCCATGCCAGCCTAGCCAGCTTTTCTGCTGAAGCTGTTCTCTTGTCTATCAGACATAAATCCTTTAATCGCAAAGAGGCATTTTGAATGATTTTCCTAAAGAGGTGTGCCTGTTGCACGGTCTTTTCCACTCCTGGCTGAAACATCCATTTTTGGTTTTTTGACACAGGCATCTTAAATTGTCTTAAGCTTTACTCTGAATAATGGTTCTAAAATACTCATTGTGTAAATTTGTACACACTTCTGAAATCCAGAGTAGCTGAAGTTGGTATGTAAAAAGTTTAAAATAAACAGCTGGGGCAGGGGGAAATAGTGCTATTCTCCAGCACTCTGTTCGATTCTGGATCACAACTAGGATTGATGCTATTGATCACAACTATTGCTTGATGCTTTTGCTGTCATTTTGAAAAGATATCTATCCATATTCTGCTGATTTAAAAAGATATTTTGATACTGTACTGCACTGAAATACATTTAAACGTTTCTTTGATTATCCTTGAATCTTTTCGCCACACTTGACATCCTCTCCTTGCACACTGTTTGAGAACCACTGTTTAAAAGGGATCAGTAGAGCTGGCAGGCTTTATGGCTGGACCTGCTTAACTTCAGCCGAAGCCTTCTCTAAATGCACAGATTTTTTTAAGTTCTGGCAATCATTCACATCCAGGTGCTGCAACACGAGGAGTGTTCCAGTACATCCCAGCTAAACGAAATAATGATGGCATCACAAACAACGCTGCTTAGTGAAGTCCCGAGAGACATGATCACAGATGATATGATTAAAGGGACATTTCTGATCAACTTAGAAGGTAAGTGCAGAAGGAAATAACTTCCAGTTTGGCATCTGTTTGGACTAGTTGTACCTTCCCTTGTTTTGTGGGGTGGGTGAGCAAGAGATGGAGAGGTCTTCCTAAGTGTCGAATCTCGTTCTTTCAATAGGTGGTGATATCCGGGAAGAGTCTGCCTATAAAGTCATAGTTCTACCGGCTGCCAAATCAAAATGCCTGCGCTGTCGAAAATACACTGCGGATTCAGCAGACACCCCCTGTGCACGCTGCAGGGAAATACTTGGGAAATAGCAACCGCGTCTCCATGCTCTCTCAAAAGCAACCTGATATTTTGCTGACCTATTTCTAAGAAATGTGTGTAATGAGAAAACACGCACTACTACTGCGGGGAGAGAGGTTGGAATGTTTATTTGAAAACAGTTTGGTGTATATACGTAAGCTTGTACATTAATAAACTGCTTGTGAGAGATGCCAAATGGTCTTTGGTGTTCTTAAGGGTATAAGATTTCTTAGTAATGGGTGGGTCCCCCTTTCTTGCTGGTCGAGGGTTTCATGCTAACTAGCTGTCAACCCACCATTAACAGCAGACAAACATACATGCCAGCAAGGTAACTGGGTAATCTCAACCTCTACTCATTTTTCAATTATAGTTAAGAAGTAATCATGTTATCCTTAGGGCTATAGACTGTTGCCCACAAACCCTGCTGCAAATTGAATAGCAACTATATTGCCTCCTTTACAGGTTGATTTCTGCCTTCTGCCCTACAAGATTCAAACTATTCCTATTGCATCCACTGGAAATCTGTGATTCAAAGACCCAATATGTGTTTGTTTTTCATAAGACCAGTGCACACCACAGAAGAATGACTAGTTTATTTTTAATACTTTATATATTGGACAGCTGTGTAAAGAAAGCTGGAATTTCAACACAGGGAACCGAGGGGCTGGACAATTTACAATATTTTTACAATAAACTGTACAACAATCAATGTTACAAAAAGACTAATGCTTCTACAGAACCTGATCGGCTTAAATTAGAATCCTAATTTTATTTCTGAGACTTTATCAGAACATCCAAGAGGCAGCTTATGTTTCAAGATTTTGAAATTAACTTGTGCACTTTGCCCTCCCAATGGAACAATCTTTTTAAGAATGAGCTACCTCTTGCCCAGTTGTCCATGCATGATGATTGTATGAAATAATTATTTAATGTTGTAAGCCTCCACCCAGCTAGCTCCTTGCTAAAAGCAGCCAAGAGACTACTCTGAAAACCAGAAGCAACATACACGTAGGAGCTCCTGCTTTCTCAGCTTCGAATTAAATTCCTCTCAACTTAACATTTAAAAAGCAACAGTCTATATTCTAGCACATGAAAAACTCTAATATGTTAATCTGGACGACAAAGCTGTTCTTAAACCTGAACTAATGCGCAAGTGCTTCAAGTTAGAAATAAATATTTCAGGTTATATAGACAAATATACAAAGATGATAGGTTGCTGGTATTACCCACCACAATAAGGTAGAACTTCACATGGGTAGCATCTCCTAAAAGCCTTAAAAGGGTTAGTTTACAAACGTCACTTGAAACCATTTCCCACTAGGTGGTTCTGCATCTGTACATACAAGAGCCACTTGTACGTAAGAACTGTTCAAAACTAGCAGCAGAAATTGTGACCTTGCCATCATGACATTGCTTCCACTGCCTCAATTAGATTCAAGGCAACACTGTACTGCCCGTGGTTTTCCGGTAAGTGTTCTATCACTTTGTCTACTAGCTTTGCGGTTGTGGTGATTGGCACATCTACATTTTGAAGATCCTGTGGGTCCTGTGGAGAAGGGGGAGGGGGAAACACAAGTCGTCAGGCATTCACCTATAGAAGCAATTTTCAAGCTACAGCACTAGGCAACGGAAATGCAGGATTTTCACTTAAATGCTTATTAGGCACCTTCCAATTCTGTGAGTTATTTTTTCCAGAAAGGCACTTTGTTGTATTCTAAAGCAACGAGCCTAGTCCTTGCCTATTTGCAGACTCCACAAAAGCCACACTGGTGTCTGGATGCAAAGGGTGTAGCTACAAGTCACTACTTGGCTGCTGTAAGGAAACCTACTCCGTGTTTGTGAAGATCATTGTAACACAGACCACTCCGTGGCAGAGGGGAAACCATGACCCTCTTATGATCAGGTGGTGGACAGTGCGGATGATGTCTGTGGCTGCCAGTGAGAGAGAGAATATAGGGAACAGAGCTCTGAACCTCTGCCTCCAGTGTCCCTCTTACCCACCAGTAAACCTGTTGCTTTAATCCACCATAAACTAATGAGACTACCGGAGGCCATGGCTTCAGCAGCAACTTTGATTCATGGCTGATTTGTTACATCTGGCATTGAGCAGCCAGCTGGCTGATCTGCAACCGCTACAACCAGAAAAGCAGAGCTGTCTGGTTGTTCATGTGGGCCACAAAGAGGTCATCACTTAGAAGCTGGCCAAGGGCACCACCTTTCCCCCCTCTATTTGGAACATTTCCGAGATTTAGACCAGGGGCAGGATTGTTTTGTTATTATGGTGTGCATTTTTTGTGTTTTTGTATTGTGATCTTTGGATGAAGGACTCTATATAAATTTTATAATTAATAAAAGTAATAATAATGTATGTACTGTACTTGGTTTAGCCACAAATAGGATTAAGTGCACTCTTTGCATACCCAGGGCAAGTGGTTGTTATTGGGTAGCATTCAAGTAAGCAGTACTTGGAGTAGATCCACAGAAATTAACAAACACAAGTAAGTTAGTTCCACCCTGATGGATGACCTATATCCAAAAAGGGACAGAGGGAGTGGAGCCCTGTTATTCTTCCTTGATCTTTCAACAGCTTTCGATACCTGGCCTGGCTGCTCTGGCTGAGCAGCAGATGCACTGTATTACAGTGGTTTTGTTCCTACCTGCACAGCTGAGTCAAAAGAGTGGCATAAAAAAGCCCTGTTGTAGTACATCTGTATACCGAAATAAAGGTAAAAGATACCATTAGGTCCAGTCATGACCGACTCTGGGGTTGCGACGCTCATCTCGCTTTATTGGCCAAGGGAGCCAGTGTACAGCTTCCAGGTCATGTGGCCAGCATGACTAAGCCGCTTCTGGCGAACCAGAGCAGCACACGGAAACGCCGTTTACCTTCCCACCGGAGCGGTACCTATTTATTTACTTGCACTTTGACATGCTTTCGAACTGCTAGGTGGGCAGGAGCTGGGACCAAGCAACGGGAGCTCACCCCGTTGCAGGGATTCGAACTGCCGACCTTCTGATCGGCAAGCCCTAGGCTCTGTGGTTTAACCCACAGCGCAACCCGCGTCCCATTGTATACCGAAATACTAACATCAAATAAGGTAGTGTGCTCCTGCTTTAGGGCCATTCTTGTTTGTTCAAATGGCTGCTAATCCTAGAGAGATACAACCACCTTATGCCCAGGGTTGGTGCTACTTAACTATGCTTTGTGAGCAAATTCCGTTATTTAGACTGCAATTATAAGGAGTCCTGCTGAACCAGGCAGGCATTAACTTCCAAGTTAAAATTTACTGTGTTTTGTTTTTAAGAAGGGGAGGGGGGCAGTGACAGCGAAGACTTCCCTGGAGTCATCTCATCCCCACTACAGTACAATGCCAGGCATGTCTTTGTAGCCAGATCTGCGGTAGAGTCCAGATTCCATGCCACATGGCACACTGGCTAAAGATTAACAGTCATATAAGACATAGGAGTCCACCTCAAGTACGAATCTTAGTCAGAAATTATTCATGCATATTAACCCACTCAGAGCGGGCACTGCTTGGAGCAGAGACAGTCTCACTTTTGAAACTTTCAGGTGTGAAATGCTCTCTAGACATTTTTATCTTTTTTATACCAAGTGTATGAAGCACTAAGGGGCAGGTGGGGCTTGTCAACCTGGGAAGGTAGCCCATCTAAAATAAGGAAAACTCTGATCATAAACCGCTGCCTTGCAGGGTATCTTCAGGAGGAGAAAAGGCCAAGGAGTAAACCCTACACAAATCCAGAATGGAGTCCCTAAAACTGTTGGGTGGCATCTTGTATGCCTCCTCCTAGCAACTCTTGCAGCCAGGCTCATGCCAGATGTATTGCTCTGCTTTCCTTTGGACCACATCAATGAGGCCAAGGGGGGGTCTTGTCATCTGAGCAGCCCAGGACCTCCATACACACTGCCCATACACACTGCCCAGGCTTGTGCTCCGGATAGGTCACTTCGGTGCTGCTAACATGGTTTGACTTCACCCCCTTAGGTGTACTCCATTGTCCCCCAAGACAGACAGATGCCAACAACATAGTATGAAGCACTTAATAAAGTTATGGGCTCGGTGAAATCTTAAACACTCTTCTCTTCCTTGTGCTGTTTGGGGTAAAAAGATGCTTTTAGTCAAAGGACATTACCATAGCTTTAAGCCATGTGCAGAGTGTTGGAGGCAGCCTGGCCAGTAGCTCCATGCCTTCCTTGGTCTGGGTGTGCAGTAAGGCGTATGCAAGCCTCTGTCCGGTCAGCACCAACAGCTGAGATGCAAGGACTTCTTTGTCGTGTACTTGAAGAATAGCCTGAATATTACAGGACATGTTAACACAATCATATAAAAAGAAGAAGAGCACTGGTATATATTTTCAGAGCAGAACTTCAGTGTTCTTCCTAGGAACCTAGGCACAAAGGAAATGATTGTCCTCAAGATTGGCAGTGATTAAAGTCCAGGCATGTCCAAAGTCCGTTTCGGGGCCTAATCCAGCGCGCCGGTCAGTATAATCTGGCCCCTGTGGCAGTTTATTTCCTGGGGTAAAATCCTAAAAAAAAAAAACCTCAACAACTTCAACCCAAATAAAAGGTTAACAACTTTGGTCGGCCCTCACGGCCCTTCACTTCATCAAATCTGGCCTTCTTTGAAAAAAGTTTGGACACCACTGGATTAAACCAAGTTAGAAGGGTCTGATCATAGAATTGTAGAGTTGGAAGGAGCCACAAGTATCATCTAGTCATTGAACAAAGCAGTGCAGGAATCTTTCACCCAACATGGGGCTTGAACCCACGACCCTGGGATTAAAAGTCTCATGCTGTCCAGCCTCTGTTGGACTCGCCTGAAGGGTGTTTCTATGTGATGACATACTGGACCCTGGTGGGTTTAGCTCCACCTATTGCTCAAAGGCAGTAAGCTACCATATTGCCTTTCGGGAAACTTTCAACCAGCCAAGTTTTGCCAAGCTGAGGTGCAAGCAAATGCAGGATGCACAAACAAAAAATGAAACACACCTGCAATGCAGACAACAACAGATCCTAGGAATTTCAAAAAAAGACTACCCACTAAATTTGAGATCTTAAGGCAGACAGCCAAAATTATCCACATAGGATGTGGTCCTGGGCCTAGTCTGTCATATTGGCATATTATTACACCAAGGTGGGATGTAGGGTGGATAAAGGCTGCCTAAGAGGGAGGAACAACACTTTTTAAGACTCGCTTCCCAAATGCCAATTCAACAGAAGGAAATAACATTATGTCACTGGCTTAACCCATAGCCACAGCATGGGGATCAATCAGGAGACCTAGCTAAGTACTTGTGAGGAACAGTTGCCCTCTGACACAGGTTACACATTAACTTCCTTTTTTACCTCTTCTCCAAGGTGATCAAGGCCATAGTTGTACAGCTCACACACATAGTGCCGCCTAATTATATCCTCTGCGACCTGAAGGTGCTGAGCCAAATCCAAAGCCAAGGCTGGCCAATCTCTGTCTTTCACAGACACGGCGACTAACTCTTCTGGGCTGTCTTTTGTTTTCTGAGATGAAGACTGGGCTTGTGCCACAGCACTCACCAGTTTGGTTAAGAACTGCAAAGAAAACAAGACCGCCACATCAGTAGCAGTTCAGTCGGACAAAACACACAACCACCATTGATTTCCCCCAGGGTTTAAACTAACTTGATGACGTATAGACAGCAGAGCTGGATCCACATCGCCGCTGGGCAACAACTGGATTGAAGTAAGGTCTTTGAAAAAGGCATTTTTACCCTGCATGGAAGGGAAAAAATATTCTTTTAAAATCATTGAGGAATTTGGAAAGAAAAGCATCAGTTAATAACAAATTATAGTTATTTTCTCAGAGAAAGAGGGTGTTCAAAGTCCAAGGAACTGACATCAAGAGGGAAAACATTTGCAAGTTATAGTAAAGCTGCATGATGATATAGCCATCTGCAGCTTCCTAACACATGTACATTAAGGGGGGGGGGGACCCATTCATTTAGCCAGTTCACGTATATAATTTACAGATAGGTTGAGTATTAATTTCTATTTGGTGATGGGGCCCTGAATGCAGTGTTAGTTGATGGTATAAAATATAGGAGACAGGACTGAAAGAAGCCAATAGGTTGCATAAAACGAAATCATCTCATTTGCACAAGCACTTCCAAATGTGGAACAGAAATTTCCACCCCACCCCCGCAAATATGTTCGGGGGGGGGGGGAGAGAGAAGTTCCATTGTGAAAGTAGACATCCTCGCATGAGCACAACTACTTCAATGAATACAACCCCATGTGTGCCACCTAAACTGGTTCCAAAAATCTAAAGGACAGTTTCTGATTTTCCTTTCCTCTTTGAGCCAAATTAAATGCCACTGAAGATATTGAATCAGGAGCAACTTTTCAGAGGGGAATGAGGGGCTGCCGTCTGGATTTGAACTCTAGTCTTCCAAACTGCTCACTCCTGCCCTAAGTATGTAAAATACACATTTTTCAGTAACTTGTCTGATTTCGACTCATCAGCAACTCTTTTATAATGTACGTACCTTACTGTCAAAGAGAGAGAGAGGCTTCACGCTCTTCAGCGAAAACTTCATGATTCCATACAAGATACTACAGAGCACAGACTGGTGCTCCACGAGGGGGTAATGGATGTGCTTCTGCTCAAGGGCTAGTTCCACAAGTGAGGTCTGCCCTTCGACTGACACCCAGGCATCTTCCGTGTCCAGCACAGGAAGCTGCATTTCATCACTCACTATATCAGCCTGCAGAAAAGCGGGGGAAAGCATTGGCACTTGAAATGTCACTGTAATTTCATCCTGAATGAGATATTTTCAACACTTTTGGGGGCGGGGTCCGTGACTGAAGATGCAAATAGAAGGAATCAAGAAATCTGCGCAGCAAAAGCAGTGTTGCAAAGGGATAATATCAAAATGAGTACACATTCACTCAAAGCTACTTTGTGGCTTGAAATCTGTTGTGTTACACGGAGACCTTAAGTCTTTAAGGACTTGGCTCATCAACATTTCTTACGAACAGATACATGGGGTGGAATTCAACGCCTCGGTCACCTGGTCATTCCATCTGCACAAGCTTTGCAGCTTCCTGGATGGAATTATCTCCCCTCTCCTCCCTCCCTGGGCTGCTATGATGATGGTGATGGTGGTGGTGAAACATTGATAGAGTTAAAACTAAACACACACAAAACCACACACACACACACCAGTAAATACTGAGGGGTTCTCTCAACTTTCCCAAGCCAATTTTGGGGCACGGAGCCCTTGCACAGACTCATTAGTTCAGTCCTGCCCAGAGGGTTTGTGGGTGAAAGCTTCCCAGGTCTGGGAATAGGTGAATCCTACCCATGGACTCTTTGTTGTACAGAAGCTTTCATTCCTCTCTTTCACACAGAAACTGAGTTGCAACATGCCACTTTATTAATCTATTACAAACAATGTGAGGTTCGGGTTTGGGGGGTGGGTGTTACCTCCATTAGTGTTTGAAGAAGATCTGAGCAAGACCCAAGAAAAGATGTCATTGCCATGTCGCTCATCCCCACATCCTATTTGAGAAAACAACATTAGCCTGTGCAATGTGCTTATTCCTGCACACATTTAAAAACAGTTCTGGTTTTCTGGAATAGAGGAGACTTGAGTTATAGCAAAAATAAAATCTTATCTCTAGTGCTTAACAAGATGCTGAAGGAAAAGAGAAACCAGCAATAATAAAACACTTTTCTAAAATATTCAAAATGTTCACAGCATTTCCCACTCAAGTAATAACTGATATTCAAAAGAAGAGTTTGAAGAAGAAGAAGAAGAAGAGTTTGGATTTATCACTACCTGAAGGAGTCTCAAAGCGGCTAACAATCTCCTTTCCCTTCCTCCCCCACAACAAACACTCTGTGAGGTGGGTGGGCCTGAGAGACTTCAGAGAAGTGTGACTAGCCCAAGGTCACCCAGCAGCTGCATGTGGAGGAGCGGGGATGCGAACCCGGCTTCCCAGATTACGAGTCTACCGCTCTTAACCACTACACCACACTGGTTCTCTTCCACTGAAGATGTTTATGAAATAATGATAAAAACCAACAAGTGCCTTAGAATATAAGTAATTCCCCTTATTTTTAATCAATACTTTTATTTACATTGCTGTTTAAATCAAGGTTAAATTCAAATAAAAGTACTCAATACTAATCTGAACCCAATCACTTTCAGTGCATTTGTCCCTGGCTAGGCTAAAATGTAATTAAAAGACTGCTCAAATAGATACTGACTATGTTGAAAGCAGACTGTACTGTACTAAAATTGTAAGGAGATAAAGACATTGTTATGGAGAAAAATATTCAGAAAAATATCACTGCTGCCAACGCTGGTAAAAGCAGAGCCTTTATTGTGCAGAAACAATATGGAAGAGCAAAACTGTTCAAAGTTACCTGGGTTTCAAAAAAAACACCCTTACATTTCATAAAATCATAGAGTTGGAAGGGACCCTGAGGGTCATCCAGTTCAACCTCCTGCAATCCAGAATTCTCAACCAGATCATACATGAAAGACGGTCATCCAACCTCTGCTTAAAAACCTCAATGGAAGGAGAGTCCACAACCTCCCAAGGGAGACCCCTTCCACTGTCGATCAGCTCTTACAGTCAGAAAGTTCTTCCTGATGTTTAGTCAGAAGTTCCTTTCTTGTAACTTGAATCCTATTGGTTTGGGTCCCAGACTCCAGAGCAACAATGGGCCCAGGATCCCACTTTTTCCAGGATGATGAGGAACCATTAGTGAGTACTCTTTGCGTCAACCAACTACAAATCCACCTAATGGTTACCTTGTCCAGTCCACATTTTACAAGGTTTTCCCAAGCATGTGGTTAGGATTAAACCACACGCTTGGGTAAGGTAAAACCACTAAGATCACCTGAGGCCACAGCTACAGGAAACCCACATTCAGGTTAACACAAATGCCGTCAGATATGCCATTTTTACACATGCCTTCAATTAAAAATTGTAACAACAACAAAACAAAACAAAATTTACTTGCCCTTCTGCATAATCTGTCTTTTGGTGCTTTTCCAACCTATTAAAGAAATATTTTCTTGTTAAGTGTCAGAATCCATTTAGTAAAAGCAAAGAACTCAATACATTGGGTTTGCTCCCATCAGTCAATGTAGAGATCCTCTCCCTCCCATTATTCCCTATGGGCAAAGGAGAGGAGATAGCCCATGAGTTAATTGTTTTAAAAGCTTCCTTTCTAGCCAAACTTAGTTTAGCAACACACACACACAAAAACGGTCCCTTCCATCTGGGACAAAATTTTGTTTTGTGAGCTGCTATGCAATCACAAGGCACCTGGCCCCACCCAAAATCCCAGAGTTGGGCCAGCAGGAAAATCAGTAGGTATACAACAAATGCAACTGACACCTGAAATACTAAATCCCTGACAAAATTTATCATAAAATCAAGCAAAACAAAATTGGTTAACTTTTTTAAAAAGCAAGAAATGTATTTAAAATGCAGCTGCAACATTTATCCAGTTAAGTCTCATAAAACTTTTAGATTTAAAAGGTGCACCTACTTATTGGAAAAACCGTTGTTGTTTTTAAGGTAAGTACTTGCAAAATTACAGATAGCATACGCCTTCTGAAAAAGTAATCTTCTCTCAGCTTATGGGCGAGTGAAAAGTGAGAATATCTCAAGACAACAACAAGCACATAGAGCAGGCATGTCAAACCTGCGGCCCTCCAGATGTTTTGGCCTACAACTCCCATGATCCCTAGCTAGCAGGACCAGTGGTTGGGGAAGATGGGAATTGTAGTCCAAAACATCTGGAGGGCTGCAGGTTTGACATACCTGACATAGAGCAACAAACACTATCTAAAAACCAACCCAGAAGGGGGGGGGAGTTCTTCAGAACTGTTTAAATCTACATGTTTTTATGTGAACAATAAATTAGCCCCCAACCCATATCATTAGCTGACTATGATGTCTTTAACTGAGTGCCCTAGTTTAAAACTGATTTCTGTAATGTTGCTCCCACTTCATAGAAAAAAAGGGCAAGTATAATTCAGTATTTACCTTGTCCATTAAATAGGTAGCAGCAGAAAGTCTTTTCACGATGAATGTGTTCCACATCATCAGAGCAATTCCTAAAACAGTTACAGTAGAAGGCTATGTCAAAAATATTTTTTGCCAGGCAAGATTCATAGGGTGAAATCCAACATTGCATGAGCGGACATCTTGTTGTTGTTCCCTAGTGACCCACACAAACACACCCATGCCCCCAATCCTCTGAAACAGATTTGAGGGGTTCTCACAAAGCACTAAGCTAAAAGGAGGAGAGGACAAGAAAGTCCTGTTGTACAGGACAAGCAAAGTCCGTTCTAATCACAGATCACCACAACTGGGTATCATTCCACAGGATGCAACGTCTTTGAAAAGTCTTGATGTGAATGCTTCAGTGAAACAAAGAAACTTGCTCTGGTGGAAAAAAGCTTCCCCTATTTAGACTGCTTTGAAGGTGGAAAGATTTTTCCAATGCTGTTTAAGTGGGAAAGTCATTAAATACTGTACTGATTCCGTAAGCAAACTCTAAGAAGAATTTAGGATTTGGGGAGTCTGTGACACTGCCTGAAAGTTTTCTTTCTCTTTCTTTTGCCAAAGTTCGGACCTCTTAAACCAGACCAGCACACTTCTCTCAAGATTTGTTGGTCTAGAATATACTTGTTTTTAACAACAGCTTCTCTCAGTCAAAGTTTGCAAGGAGAAACCTCCATAGATCTGTCTGATTGAATGATAAGTACCACTTCCGCCAACGTCTCCCAATAAGAAGAAGAAGAAGAAGAAGAGTTTGGATTTGATATCCCGCTTTATCACTACCCGAAGGAGTCTCAAAGCGGCTAACATTCTCCTTTCCCTTCCTCCCCCACAACAAACACCCTGTGAGGTGGGTGGGGCTGAGAGACTTCAAAGAAGTGTGAGTAGCCCAAGGTCACCCAGCAGCTGCATGTGGAGGAGCGGAGACACGAACCCGGCTCCCCAGATTATGTGTCTATCACTCTTAACCACTATACCACACTGGCTCCCAAGAATTACACAAGCTGATCCTTCCATAGTAGCTGCCACAAAGAACATTATAGTTGTGAAATCCTAACCACACATTCCACGCCAACAATTTTGAATCCATCATCTCTACTCCACCTCTACAGATTGACAACATGCAGAATCTTGTGCTATTCAAGTATTAAATAGTTCTTTCATGCTTACCATACTGAACATGAGCATTATTGATGCATCTGAGATGTTCTATAGACCTGATGAGAAAACGTGCTTCCTTGTATTAAAGAGAGAAAAACAAAGCGTTAAAATCGGTCAAGGCAATGAAGTAAATAAGCTACTTGTTACAAAATTTGTAGCCTTGACCTAACATTTCAAACTTTATTTCATCAATGACATGAGCTTTGCAGGCTGAAACTCAAGTACACACAGAGAAGGAGCATTTCACTTTTTCTTTCAAACAAGAGAGTTGGTTTTTACCCAAAAAGCTTTGTTCTGAAAAGGTTATTCAGATGCAAATAATAATAGCTAACTGGCAGTCACTGCAGGGTTTAAGAGAGCAGTTATAACAACATTAAAGCAGCTGATGCTGTGAATAAGTATTTATAGCTTTAAAAATAGATGGTGGAATGTGGGAGAGAGATCAGAAGACCTGGGGGGGGGACTTTTTTAAAAAATATTGTGAACCACAGTAACAGTGAACTTGTCTCTTCAGGCTCATTCAGACTTCCTTTTTCGCTGTGCTTTCTAGGCACAGGTCTGAGTATTTGTTATGGTTTTGTGTGTGTGTGTGTGTGCACACGTGTGTTTTCCTGGTGCTTTTCCTGGGGGAACCTGCATTTTACTCCTGAATCAGAGCAAATGGCAGTCTGTGGAAAACCCAGGGAAAGTGCAGAGACAAACAACACTCTGACAAACAACATTAAAGCTTAAACCTGTGCCTAGAAATGTGGAACAAAAGGAAGTCTGAATGTGCCCCATGCACAAGAATATCTGGGGTGCTGCTTCTTTTTTCAGTCATCCTACATTGGGAAAACTCCTCTGACTGGCTTAACTCAGTCTAGTGTGGGAGAGGGGGTCAATAAGGATCCAGCAGATCATCTCTGTGTGATTTACAGTAGACAAGGCAAAACTTTTGAGTCCCAATTATTTAACAATAGTAACAAGAGCAGGCAGCTACATTAGGCTGGTGAAGTTAAGGAGAGGAGTTTTGTGTGAAAGGGCAGAGCACTCATTTCAGTTCTGGTACTCTAAACAAATCCCTAAACTCAGAATGTGCCAAGACACACCCTGTTCTTTCATTCTGCATCTGGCTCTGATTGCTTCTTTTACTAGCACTCCCAAAATATCTACTGAAACAGATGCAACAAGTCTGAAGTTTACCAACCCCTGATCTAATGCAACAGCCTTTATCTTCCAAGAAGCCAGCTTTATACTCTGTATTGCTACCGGTATGTACCCTAATTTGCTTCAGTCTGAAAAACACACAGACACATAGTTCTGTCTAGCATTGGAAAAGCTGATAATGTGAAAACAGCTAACCAATTATGACAGCTGAGCGAAATGCCCCATTACCTCTGGGTCCTTGTTCCACTGCACAACATACTCCCAACAGCAATGTGCATGCAGCACATCCGTCTCCAGGCTGCAAGGAAACTCCTGATATGCTAGATGCAGTAATTCTAGAAATAAAAGTTACAGAAGATTATGAATTGTTCTTAAGTAATTTGCCGTTTGCCAGTTAGAAACAATTCGGTCATTTCTGTTTGCTCCTGAAGTAACTTTTCATTCAAAGATCTGCTTTGCATTTTTACCTAATATGGTTTCCAAGCCTTTCTGGTCTTCTGCGGCCTCCTCTAGAAAACTGCTGTCTCTTTGTGGCATTTCCTCTTCGCTTTCTGATTCTTCTCTCTGCCTCCCCAGCCTAAGTAATGGCAGGCTGAGGTCCTGCTTGAAAACCCATTTTGCTACGCTGTCAGCAATGCCTCCTAAGACAAAGTAAGAGATTCAGTTTTAGGTTTCTCTTTGAAAACAAGCCTAGGCCCAATTTACACATACCTCTCCCCCATCAAATAGTATCATCTTCTTCAGGGGAAATCAATGTTGTACCTTCCAGATAGTTGGATTTCAATTCCTATCACCCCTAACCATGCTGGCTGGGGCTGATGGGAGTTTGGAGGTCCACCTCCGCCCCAGATGCTAACATTTCAGGTTGCATATAGCTAAGAATGCAAGAGTCCTGGCTGGGTCCCTGGCTGGGTCCCGTCCAAAGGCCCATCTACTGTAGCATCATGTTCTCACAGTGACTAGCAAAAATGTCTGCAGGAATGCCCACAAGCAGGACATGAACACAAAATCACGCTGGGATGCTCTTACATGGAAAAACTCTTCCCCATATATAGAAAAAGAGCACATCAGTGAGAAGGGTTAGACAGAGCCTTTCCCCCCCAGCATGCTAGTTTTCAACATTCAAAAGTGAAACAAGGTCATGTGCAACCTAGCAAAGCAAGCAGCATCCGTGTGCATGGCTGGGAAGGCCACATTCCCTTGGGGTCTTCTTTTGGGGGCCGTACACCAGCACAAAGCCACCCCACCATGTCATTTTCACCCATCCTCCCTCCCTACCCTCCTCTCTCACCCGCACACCATCTATTCTCTCTCTTACACATCCCACCAAAATTATTAACCATCCCAGATTGCACCAGCATTGCCTTTCTAAGAAACGTCAAGGTTTGCCCCCCCCCCTTCCCCACTGCATTGTATCTTTTTGCAGAAACAGATGCTGGGGTATAGGGAGAAAGGAAAAGCAAACAGCCAGTTCCCCACCCACAAGATAAAGGTTGGTTCTGTTGAATGTATGGGCAGGCCCAATGTTTCATATCCAATATGAAATTTAAAAGGGCCGAATTCATCAAGTATCTAGTGAGATAGACTGCATGGCTCCCATGCATTTCAACCCTTTAATTGCTCCTAATTTTTTTCTATTGGATTCTCCAGAATGCTCAAAAAACTCAAACCTGCTGGAACTTTTATACCGATTATTTAATGCTGTATATCTTATGTATTTTTACTGTTGTATGTTGCATTTTAAGGTACTTTATTGGATTGAGATTTTAAAATGTTTTAAGATGCCCCAAGTGGTAATGGGCAGTAGAGGAGCACGATAGAAATGTTCACAGACACACACACACACTTATAATATAAATACATATAATCTGCCTACTTCAGGCTGAGCTCTCTCACCCAGGGGTAACTTTGCTTGCAGTTGTCATAATGCAAAGAGGAAAGAGAACTTTACCCTATTGGGCACATGTGTCATCTAGATGCATTCCTGGCCTATGATCTAAATTAGTCTAAGCATGGGGGGAAAAGGTAAGTGCGGAGAGCTTAAAAAAAATACATACTGATCTGAGCAAAGGCAGGAAACAAACTGAAGCCTCTATAAGAGAGACATCCTGATACTTCCTCTTAAGTTTAGCTTTTTCTGCCTTCAATCACTAGGGGGAACCAAACCCACAGAAGAACCTTTGTCATGGGAGAAGACAACATTCAAAGCTATAAACTAAGATGCCACTATCATTGCTTAAATCAAACCAATTGCTTAAGCTTCCCCCTACGCGGTTTTAAAAACCATTTTTTATTAAGATAGCTTACAATCTTAATGTGTCGCTTGAGGTCAATGTCAACACGCACACCGTCAATCCTTTGTTTCATCAGCCTTTCTCACTGCTGAGACATGAACACTGGTGCAGGCCACATAAGCTACTACTGACACTAATCCCATTATCAGATTCAACCACACTGAACCTGAAATTGTCCTGTAAAGACTAACAGAATGCCTGATCTTTTGCTAGAAAACGCTGTTTTTTTACATTCATATCTGCACATCTTCCTTCAGGCTTCTTCCACACCACTGGGATTTGTTTTCTCTCTCTCTCTCTCTCTCTCTCTCTCTCTCTCTCTCTCACACACACACACACACACAGTTCAGATAGTACAACAACTGCGGCACCTTACTGACTCTAACCCACCCCTGCTGGGGCAAGTTCTTCAGCATGAAGCCACAGTTCAGCAGTGGGGGGAATTCTGGACCGCAGGCCCAATTAGGCCTAGTGAGGAGCCACCTGCCCCACACCTGATGCCATACATGATATCAGGTGTGGGGCGGAGAAAGAGTGGCTTGAAGTGCACTCCCATTGTTCCTTAGCAAACAAGAAAGGGACAGCAAGCTAGAGGCTTCTGATAGCCATGGTGACTGCTAGGACATGAGACAGGGAGGCAAACATGAGGCAGAAATCTAGTAGATGCACTTGCTCACAGAAGATGGGGAAGACTATTTCCCTTTGATTTCCCCTGCAACCTCCTGTGTCACCTTCCCAGGGATCGCAAACACTCTGGAACAGATTTTCAGGGGGCATGGGGGCTGCAGGGGAATGGGCAAAAACTTCCCACCTCCCTACTCTGCAGATAAAACCCCTACTCATGGGTCTTTGGATCCAAGCCAATGTTTTTGAGCCCATTCACCTTTTCCTCCTTCCAGCAGCTTCTTCACGGAGAGTCTGCCAAGAGGCTCAGTCTGCAGAGCTGAGACTTGGCTTGTCTTCTTATTCACTTTACTGTGCAGGAGTGTCTGGAGAATCAGGCAATCCTCTAACTGTTTAAGCAGAAGTTTCCAGTATTCGGTATCGAGGGAGAGTGCTTCCCAAGGGTCCGTATCGGTACCTACTGTGATATGGGAAAACTAACGGAAAAGATGGCATAAGTAAGAGTGAAGTTAGCAATATTTCACACCTCACACAACGCAAAACCCAGCTTAGAAAGCTACGTATAGCAAAACCACAGCTGCCTGATGAGTGTAACTATGCGATAAAAGTGTGCATGTGAGATGGAGCCCTTGGAGAAGAAAAATTAGGAAGAGAGAAAGAAACTCTCAGAAAACACAGTGGAAAACAAAAGATGTAACCATCACTACTTCTACTGACCTATTTCATAGGGTTGTGAAGATAAAATGCACTTCATACAGACAACTCTCCAACCATTGATGGAGGGGCACAATAAAAAAATGTGAATGAATACATGGCCATCATCCGCACACTAAAAGCTGGAAATTTATTGTACCAAAGCTGATCTTCCTAGGACTGTACGAGATCAGCAAGAGCAAAAACAAAGTACATTTAACTGTTAATGCTCAGCTGGTGAGAAGGAACACAACTACAAACAGCCCAGGATGCAAACAACGCATTAAGTAAAATGTGGCATTCCAGTTTATCCTGCTAAGTTTACTAAGCTGTTAGCATGATCCATCTTAACAAACCACCGTCCTGACGCCTGGATATCTCATGTGCCTAGAACAACTTTTACCATACCTTTTCCAAATGGTGGTGAGATTTAAAAAAGCAGATCACAGAGGGGCTTTATAGCTTTCTTTCAGGAAAGCAGCAACTGCTATTTGGTGGAGAGGAATACAGCTAAGTTACTTACTTTTTTCTCCGCTATGCTATCTGTTATCTGTGCTGTTACACAATGCCCGACATGAGCAGATAGCAAAGCAGCTCCGTTATTCTCAGACTGAATACACGCCGTGCGCATCTGCTGCCACCAGGGGGAAACTGACTGAGAATCCCAAGTCTCATCTATAGCAACTGAAACAGAAAGTGGAAAACTCCGGTGTGCAACTAGGTCAGCTAAAATCAGCAGAACAAGAAATAAAGCAGGAGGAGAGGAAACCACACTTTTAACAAAGTCAGCTCTATAAATACAGCATCGATCTGTAAGGGTCGGATCCAGACATTTTCTTCCATGAATGCAACAGCTACTGTACTTCCATTCATGAAAGAGATCCCAATCTAGCAGCAGCTCCTGCCGGTGGGAGGCTTTTCAGAAATGGTGCGTGCTACAACAAATGCACACGTTATCAGTCATCTCCAACACCTGGTGGAGCTATTTTTAAGAAAGGGATTTAGAAAGGGAAAGGAGGGCTGTGTCTTTTTACAAAGCACCTGATTTGCTGATGATGCAGAGCCTGGCGCTGGTGCTGTCACAAGGGTTTTATGGGTCCCACGCAAAGGAGACTTCTACCATAAACTCTGCTCCGTTTGGCACATGCAAGTTTAAACCTGGCCTTTAGAAAAGTTGAACAAGGGCTCTGGAAGGCCCTGCAAGGCTCCTGAGAGCCTCAGCCCATTCAGCCCACCGACTTTGGATAGGAAAGGATGGCCACTCAGGGGGGAGCCGTTGCAGAGGTCTCCCTGACTTTACGCAATTTTGCATTTGCGCACAGACTTCCAGAACATAACCCCCACATAAGTTTCAGGAATCATCACCATGTCTCTGTTTCTTAACAAGGAAGGGAGCAGAAAATATTTCCAGAGGAATTATCTGCCCAAGAAGGCCCCAGAAAAAGCCAGCAAGAAAGTCAACGAAAGCCATCACTGTGGTCCAGTGAAACAAGGTTTGGCCTGGATATGAGACACTTGGGACCAAGTCACATCTCATCTAATGATTCAGTCGTCCAGCTCTAGGCTTGTATCACTGTCAGTTTTCCCCTCTGTAAAATGGGGCTTCACTGGGATGATGCAAAGCAAAGAAGCTGGGAAGACCCTGAACAAACTTAAAAACACTATGTGAAGTACATAAAGTGCTGACAATATAGAAGTGACCCTTAATGTGCAAGAGAGATAGAACCTCAAATTTCTGTGCCCACATCTGAGTACAAACACCAGAATGAGAACAGGAAATTTCCAGTCAGCACAACCGGACGAGGAGATATATTGAAAGGTCTGTTGCACCTGAGCGTGCAAAAGTTCAGGTCTCCTAGGCACCATAACGAGAACATTGGTGCAGCCGCAGATGGCCCTTAAACAAACTTCTCAATTATTCATCGGTTCATTTATTCTGAAATACATTCACATGCAACATTAGGTTTGGCTTTATTCACGGTTCTAATTATTGCTTGCAGAGTCAGGTAAAGGGCCCGTTTTTTTTCAAGAAGTGAGCATTTGCCCATTTCCATTCTACGAATTCATCTCACCTGTCATTTTGCTCAGGAGGGAGAGTGCAGCATGAAGGCAGCAAACTGATTGCGTTCTATGAAGAATATCCTTTTCCTTAGAAAGCCACACACTGAGAAGCAGGGACTGGGGAAGGTGAGAGAGGAGAAGATTTAGGATATTTCTCTTAAATAAGAATAGATTCAGGTAATTACAAAAAGCCACTGGTGGGCTAAAACTCTTCGTTCTAAAGAGGATTTTAAATTACCATTAAGTCATTTCAGACTTAATTATTGGTGTCCACTGGGTTAACCGGCCGCAGTTTATTTACTGCATTGTGATTTCACTATTTTACTGTTTTATTGTTTTAATCTGCATGCTGCCTTGAGGTTGCAGTAAGCGGTTTGGAAAGTTGTTTCTTCGCTATGCATCCGGAGACCTCTTCAGATATCATGACCTACTTTTGCATGTTGGTTCCTGAGATCCAACTCTGTTTTCCAACTCCTGGTTTCCATCTCTGTTTGAATACAACTTTTCTCTCAGAAGCAGAGAGCAGCTAGAGTGGAGGCCTTACAATGCCTATGAAGAACAAAATGGGATAGCTAATCATAGGACTCACCAATAACAGTTGGGGGCTAAATCCTGCAGTCTCTAGTGTCTGGCACATTTCTTCTGTGGAACTTTCTCCATGTAAACACTTCCAGAAAAAAAAGCTTCCTGCACACACAGACAAAAACACACCACACATGGTTTCCCCAATCAATTAAAAATGAAGCTTGGCCCACTGAATGGATACTTTCTGCTTGCAAACAAAGCAACCTTTCAGAGAGTAATGCATGCAGATTGGGCGAATTCACATCAGCAGTAAATAAGACTAGTGGGAACTTGCACACAGCTTTCCTCTTCTCCTTTCTGCATGGGGCCCACTCATAGGCGCCAACTTCCGGATAGGAAAATAAGGGAAAATAAGGGATCAGTGGTGGCATGGCACTGGAAGTCGCTTCTGTGCATGTCCAGACATGCGCAGTAGCAACTTTCAGTGCCGGGCTGCCCGTGTCCGCATGTCTGGGCACCAGAAATCGCTTCTGCGCATGTTTGGGCATGTGCAGAGACGATTTCCGAAGCCAAGTGAGCGAGCAGCCAGCCGGGACATGGCTACCAGCGCCGGCAGGAGCTGCAAATCCGGGGGATTTACGGGATATTTTTCAATTCGGGAGACCAGTGGGAAACGGATTTAAATCCGGGGCATCCCACGAAAAACAGGAGACTTGACAGCTATGGGCCCACTATGCACTTGTGCAGGTCTTTCAGCCTGCTATCGCAGGGCTACCTTGACCCAGGGCCCTCCATTCAACCCCAATGTTTTTCTCCTGCAGCTCTTTCCCCAATTCATTATTTCAGTAGATGAGACAGCTCTAGCCAGACACAAATGCGGGAAACCCTCAGAAACAGAGGAGCTTAACGTATATATTGGAGACACCACAGGGGGCGTTTACTGCAAAATGTTTATACCTAAAGCCACATATTCTCTCTCGTCCAGCTTCTTCACATTAATCACATCCTTTTCATAATCCATATATTCCAAGAAGGTTTTCACGGGCAACACGCCATCTTTGTCCTCCGCAAAATGAACCGAAGGTTGAGTGTTCTGCTGCTTGTAGTTCTCCAGCAACATCTGCAGCCTAGTAAACTCTTGTTCATCTAATCGGAGTAATTTAGCCAAGTCCTTAAAAACAGCAAGTCAAATATGCAACAGTGAGTCTTCTATGTAATCCTGGCAGCACGAATAATAATTGCAACTCAATGGAAAACAGCCCAAAATCTTACACTGGATGATTGGTATCAATCACTGAAATATAGCTATAATGGAGAGAAACCACACAAAATTGGATATTTTGACAAGGACTAGAAATGCCAGACACTTTTTATATGATTTGGCGTTCCTTTATGACATATACAGCAGAACCATCATATCCATGCCTGGCAAATTTGGAACTATAGTTGATGATCAGATAAAGATGATAGTCTTTACTTGGACTTTGTTATTTTAACTCATGTGCAACTACTCATTCTACATGCCTATTTTATGGTTTTGTTTTACATATTTTAATTCTATTATTAATTAAATTGATATATCGCCCTATAGCTGGGGGTCTCGGGCAGTTCACAGAATAAAGTCAAGATATAAAACCACAAAAATAAAAACAACAACCCAATAGTGTCCCCCCCCCAAAAAAAGCACAAAGGCCTGGTTTAAAAGGAATGTTTTTGCCTGGCGCCTAAAGGTGTATAATGAAGGCACCAGGTGAACTTCCCTGGGGAGAGCATTCCACAGATGGGGAGCCACTGTAGAGAAGGCCCGTTCTCGTGTTACCACCCTCCAGACCTCTTGAGGAGGCGGCACATGAAGAAGGGCCTCAGAAGATGATCTCAGGGTCCAGGGTTCATATGGGAATAGGCAGTCCTTGAGGTATTGCGGTCCTGAGCCGTTTAAGGCTTTATAGGTCAAAAACAGCACTTTGAATTTTTGTCTGTTGTTATCATTGTTCTGTCTATGTTGTATACATTATAAAATGAAATAATAATAATAATTTTACCCCAAAAAATGCAACCGTGAAGATCACATCCATTCTGGAAACATTAATAGCAGTTGTAGGAGATGCAGGATACAGAGTTCTCACATTGCCATTCTCTCAGAGCAGATACTGTTTTATTAATGCTTCTAAAAATGATGACCTATATTGCACAAACAGTTGGGAGTAGCCCTGATTTTTAACATGCAAGTGACAATTACTTAAAAAGTGAAGATTATTGAGAAGCCACCTTTAAAATACATTTTTCTCTTGTAATGCTCATTTCCTGCGTATACTCCAAGCTCTTTTAAAGGTCTAGGCACAAGGACTTTGATCAAACAGCTAAGTACCAAGAAAGGCAGCAGTTAAACTGTGTTTAAGTTACAGCATCATATAGGATGGTAAAAAAATTAAATTCCTTCATGCACCATTTTAATCTCTGTGTAGAAAAAAGCATGTAGGGTCAGAGAAAGCTGCCTTGTACCAAGTCAGATCACTGGGTCCATCTAGCTCAGTATCCCCTACACTGACTGGCAGCGGCATTCCAGGGTATCAGGAAGTAGGCTTTCCAAGCCCTAAAAGGAGATGCCATGGGCTGAACGTGCCTACAAAGTTATGGTGAGCTGCTGACAGCAATGGCCTTTAAAACATTTTAAGAAGGATTAGTACTTTATTAGAAAGCAATGTTTTTGTCCGTATATTTTTCTTTCGATCATAACACACAGAATGTGCACTCCAAGGATTCTTAAATTTCAGTCTTTCACACACACACAAAGAAAATGTTCACACTACTCACGTTATTAGACGGCACAATCTCACACGGCACAGTCAGAGAATTTAGCTTGCTGACTGACTCATGAAGGTGCATTAGTTTCAGTTTGTTTGCACAGAACTGTAGCAGCCCTTCATCGATACACTCCATCTCTGCCGGGGGGGGGGGGGGGGAGAGACACACACACACACACACATTAGTCTTAATGAATGTGCAATGGAGCTGTAAAATCGCTCTGCAGCTTCATTAAACTCCGTTAAGCAATATTTCCAGAGCGCAGCTGCTTCCATGAGAGTTCTGCTTTATCAGGTTAAAGTCTGGGTAAGTTTTGCCTACAGGCAAAGGAAGTGTCAGCTTCTCTTTGAAAGCAGAATCTTAAACAACATGAAAATCAAAAGTCTCAACACACAAAGAACATCTTTTCACAGCAGGCAGGCAGAAAATGAATTCCCTACACTGGCTAACATTTCATCACACACATTTTGACATTTGTCACACGTAGCTTACATATAGGGCACACACTATTTAGTTTTGAAGTCACCCAGGTGTTTTTTTTTACTTATGGAGGGTGTAATTATCTACACTGTGACCTCTGCCTACTGAAGCAGCTCAAGACTTCATTAACAAAAAGAATCGGGTTGTCTCAATATGCAACTGATTCAAACAAGAGACGAGCAATTTGATTTTACACAGATCAGACTGCATGTAGTTGGGGTGTAGGAAAAAAATCTGCTTATGTCAAAGGAACAGAAAAATGCTGCAATAGCAAGTCTGCTTCTCGTAAGTTCAGATTTACACTGTGTAATAATTAATTTGCCTCATATTAAAAAGCTACCCTAAAGTTTTCCCTGTTCAGCTACTCACCTTGCAACTAAGGGATCACCCACCAAATAATCAGTTTATAAGTTAACTGTCCGCATGCAGGCTCTGAGAATGCCAAATGTAAGGCAGGATCTCTGTTGAGGCTGAGATTCCCTATCCTTGCAGAAAGAAATCAGGGGGATGAGACGAATCCTACCCTACCCCAGGTGCTTGGTAGTGTGATTGGTATAAATCACATGAGATGTCTGAGAAGAGTGTGGGAACTGAAAACTGTCTTATCTCTTCCGTCTGAACGTGTTATTGTTACTTTACTTTCACTTTTGTTGTATGCAACAGTCTTGTTCTGCCTGAGCTGGAGAACACAGACGTGATTATGGATTCTCTGTACATATTGTGAATAAAAAGTAGTTTAGATCTACGAATGTTTCCTTCTTCTTGCTGTTAAGATGCCAGAAAACTTGTGTGCACTTTCCATAAGAAAAGTGTTGCAGAGACGCACTCTGGAGTGAAGGGGCATGCCAATCCAGAGACGCGCCTACTGGGAGACGCACGGAGGCACCAGGGGTTTGCCGTGTCCCCGGATGCGTTTGCCAGCAGTATATGTGTGCTTCCTTCAAACTTCCTGGAATCTCTTAAAGCAGAAGCATGCGCCCTCACCCCTCTGGGAAAGAAAGCAATCCCTGGGTTCAACTTAGGGGGGACAAAAAAAGGGCCATGATCCCTTCGTCACCAAAGCAGTAGTGGCGGAACTGAGCTCAGGGAACAGCCAAATTCTCTTTCTCCAACAACTGCATCAGGAATGAAGTTCAACAAAAAGTGACTGTGGGAATGGCAGGGACTAGATTCTGCAAGTTAGGGGCTAGTTCTCTCCAAGCATGCACCAATCCTGTAATTGATCAGCCGTGGGGAAAAAAAGAATCAAAGAAATAGACCTCCCTCAGGGTCCCACTTGCTGCTTTTATAGGAAATTCAGGCACCATTTTGATCACAGCCAAAAAGAGATTTCGCCCAACTGCTTTGAGGTTTTTTCTTACAGTCCAGAAGTATATGAATTTCATGAAATAAATAAACAGAACAAATGAAGACTGTGAAAGTTCCAATAGTCAAAGTATTCTGTCTCTATGGGCCTTTGGTTCAATCCAGCATGCCTCTACTTATGTTTTGACATGGTTACACAACACATTTTCACTTACCCTGACTTTTTAAGGTATCCATTAACGTTTGTGCTATGCTTGTCAAAGAAGACAGTGGCAATCGCTCGTTTGCAAGAATGCTTTCCAGTGCCTGTCAGTAAAATAGACCACACGAGTCAATTTTTCTCCATCATTTCATGCTGTTAAACAAAAGCAATGCAGATGTTTCCTATAAGTAGCCATCAGCAAAGTTCCAAATAATCTCTCTTAGGCTGGAATGCTTAGCTGAGCCTACAGTGCATGTGCGGAGGGACAAGGGCTGTCAAGGGAGGAAAATGCCTACGAAATTAGTCCTGTGTGTGATCTCCAAAACCAGTTCTGTAAATAAATCCAATTTGTAAGTTACCTAAAGCAACATTGTTCAAAGTGTCAGGATGGATGTCTCAGAGAAACATAGGCAGTTACCAGGAACCAGCAAGCACAACCAACACTACACCACAATATGAATTCACTGATTGGCCCAAGAAGGAGAGAGAGAGAGAGAGAGAGAGAGAGAGAGAGAGAGAGAGAGAGAGAGAGAGAGAGAGAGAGAAAGCCACCACCAAGCAGGGGGCTTTAAATTCTGCATGTTGGTGGAAAATGGAGCAATCCTTCACTCTTACAGTTCCCCCCCCCCCATTTAAAGAATTAAAATGTCTGCACACAAAAACAAGAGTTGTTAGATATGCATAAAACAACAACAACAACAAAAATTCCTTCCAGTACCGTGTTTCTCATATTTTAAGGCATCCCCAAAAAATAAGCCATGACAGGATTTCTAAGGGTTGGTGAAAAATAAGACATACCCCGAAAATAAGCCATGTCGTGTAGCCCCGACCGAGCGAGAGGCGAAGGCGCGGGACCCAGCAGGAGCTCCCTGCCTGCTTCCCCGAGCCATCGCGCATAGGGGGACAGAGCCGAAGATCGGCGGGCGCTCCTTGCTGGGCTTGACAAGCCCGGGAAACAGCGCCCACCGATCTTCGGACCTGTGCTGTGTGACAGACAGGGGTGGGGGGAAGCGGAGATCGTTCTCCGCTCTCCCCCCATCCCCGCCTGTCACCGAAGATCGGCGGGCACTCCTTGCTGGGCTTGACAAGCCCGGCAAACAGCGCCCGCCGATCTTCGGACCTGTCCTGTGTGACAGGCGGGGGTTTGGGGGGGAGCGGAGATCGTTCTCCGCTCTCCCCCCACCCCCGCCTGTCACCAAAGATCGGCGGGCGCTGTTTGCTGGGCTTGACAAGCCCGGCAAACAGCGCCCGCCGATCTTCGGACCTGTCCTGTGTGACAGGCGGGGGTGGGGGGGAAGCGGAGATCGTTCTCCGCTCTCCCCCCACCCCCGCCTGTCACCAAAGATCGGCGGGCGCTCCTTGCTGGGCTTGACAAGCCCGGCAAACAGCGCCCGCCGATCTTCGGACCTGTCCTGTGTGACAGGCGGGGGTGGGGGGGAAGCGGAGATCGTTCTCCGCTCTCCCCCCACCCCCGCCTGTCACCAAAGATCGGCGGGCGCTGTTTGCCGGGCTTGACAAGCCCGGCAAACAGCGCCCGCCGATCTTCGGACCTGTCCTGTGTGACAGGCGGGGGTGGGGGGGGAGCGGAGATCGTGCTCCGCTCTCCCCCCACCCCCGCCTGTCACCAAAGATCGGCGGGCGCTCCTTGCTGGGCTTGACAAGCCCGGCAAACAGCACCCGCCGATCTTCGGACCTGTCCTGTGTGACAGGCGGGGGTGGGGGGGAAGCGGAGATCGTTCTCCGCTCTCCCCCCACCCCCGCCTGTCACCAAAGATCGGCGGGCGCTGTTTGCTGGGCTTGACAAGCCCGGCAAACAGCGCCCGCCGATCTTCGGACCTGTCCTGTGTGACAGGCGGGGGTGGGGGGGGGAGCGGAGATCGTTCTCCGCTCTCCCCCCACCCCCGCCTGTCACCAAAGATCGGCGGGCGCTCCTTGCTGGGCTTGACAAGCCCGGCAAACAGCGCCCGCCGATCTTCGGACCTGTCCTGTGTGACAGGCGGGGGTGGGGGGGAAGCGGAGATCGTGCTCCGCTCTCCCCCCACCCCGCCTGTCACCAAAGATCGGCGGGCGCTGTTTGCTGGGCTTGACAAGCCCGGCAAACAGCGCCTGCCGATCTTCGGCCCTGTGCTGTGTGACAGGCGGGGGTGGGGGAGAAGCGGAGATCGTTCTCCGCTCTCCCCCCATCCCCGCCTGTCACCGAAGATCGGCGGGCGCTCCTAGCTGGGCTTGACAAGCCCGGCAAACAGCGCCCGCCGACCTGTGCTGTGTGACAGGCGGGGGTGGGGGAGAAGCGGAGATCGTTCTCCGCTCTCCCCCCATCCCCGCCTGTCACCGAAGATCGGCGGGCGCTCCTAGCTGGGCTTGACAAGCCCGGCAAACAGCGCCCGCCGACCTGTGCTGTGTGACAGGCGGGGGTGGGGGGGGAAGCGGAGATCGTTCTCCGCTCTCCCCCCACCCCCGCCTGTCACCAAAGATCGGCGGGCGCTCCTAGCTGGGCTTGACAAGCCCGGCAAACAGCGCCCGCCGACCTGTGCTGTGTGACAGGCGGGGGTGGGGGGGGAAGCGGAGATCGTGCTCCGCTCTCCCCCCACCCCCGCCTGTCACCAAAGATCGGCGGGCGCTGTTTGCTGGGCTTGACAAGCCCGGCAAACAGCGCCCGCCGATCTTCGGCCCTGTGCTGTGTGACAGGCGGGGGTGGGGGAGAAGCGGAGATCGTTCTCCGCTCTCCCCCCATCCCCGCCTGTCACCGAAGATCGGCGGGCGCTCCTAGCTGGGCTTGACAAGCCCGGCAAACAGCGCCCGCCGACCTGTGCTGTGTGACAGGCGGGGGTGGGGGAGAAGCGGAGATCGTACTCCGCTCTCCCCCCATCCCCGCCTGTCACCGAAGATCGGCGGGCGCTCCTAGCTGGGCTTGACAAGCCCGGCAAACAGCGCCCGCCGACCTGTGGAGTGTGACAGGCGGGGGTGGGGGGGAAGCGGAGATCGTTCTCCGCTCTCCGCCCACCCCCGCCTGTCACCGAAGATCGGCGGGCGCTGTTTGCTGGGCTTGACAAGCCCGGCAAACAGCGCCCGCGTGCACTTTATTAAAAAATAAGACATCCCTCAAAAATAAGCCATGTCGTGTTTTTTTGAAGAAAAAATTAATATAAGACATGACTTATAATATGAGAAACACGGTAGCACCTTAGAGACCAACTAAGTTTGTCATGGTATGACAAACTTAGTTGGTCTCTAAGGTGCTACTGGAAGGAATTTTTTTTTTAAAAAAAATTTGTTTCGACTACGTCAGACCAACATGGCTACCTACCTGTAAACAATAACAAACTGTTTGCCTAATTTGGATCAAAAGGCAATAATGAATGCAAAAATGAAGCCCTTCCTGGCTAATTACCTGTTTTTTAGTAGCGGGATATTTAATATCAAGAATTAATCCCTTCACTTCAGCCTCAACCACATCTGGAAAGAAAGAAAAATAATAAGAATAAAAAAGAAAAGCACATTACAAAAGAGGTTCAAGAAAACTAAAGGGTGCCCACTTTAGCTATTGGGGGCTCCTGCAGTCAAGAGAGCAGCAAATGAGAAGGTGCAGAGTGCCTGCGTCACACCACTTAAGGGCAGTGCACTACAGCCAGCCACTTGCAACCAGAACGATCTGGCTCTGTTGCAGTGACACAGCACATCAGGGAGACTTTAACATCTTTGGACAGTAGGCAACGCAAGACAGTCTAAAATTAAAACTGCTTATCATGCCACCCTCTTGTTTCAAAGTGTTGTCCTCCGTCCTAGAACTGTGCAAGCTTTATCATGGGCATAATAAGCTGGTTGTCAGCTGACAGGACTCAGAGCAAATTTCCAGGGAATCCAGACTAGTTGTGGGATGTTTGTTTTCCTGCCTTCACAGTTACTCTTGCTGGGGCTTGCAGCCCTGGGGTCTTCCAGCTATTGTCACAAGTACAGTAGCTCAAAGTCTAGCACTGCAAAGTGGAGCAAATGGGAGACTCTTTGGGCAGAGCTCCATTAACAGTTGCTGGGTGCGATACTAGGATGTTTCAAACAGCAGAAAGAACTACACAAATCACAGCTAGGCAATAGTGCCTTTAGCAGAATGCTGAGACGTGGGAAACGCATTTGCCTCCATGTAATCCAACCCAAATTTCTTACCCCGAATTTTTTTCTAGGTAAGGCTACGACAAGTTTTCCACCCTTCCTGCTTATCTCTGTTACATGGTTGTGGTTGTTGTTTAGTTGTTTAGTCCATAGCTGCCAAGTTTTCACTTTTCTCGCGAGGAAGCCTATTCAGCATAAGGGAAAATCCCTGTAAAAAAGGGATAACTTGGCAGCTATGGTTTAGTCGTGTCCGACTCTTCGTGACCCCATGGACCAGAGCACGCCAGGCACTCCCGTATTCCACTGCCTCCCGCAGTTTGGTCAAACTCATGTTCGTAGCTTCAAGAACACTGTCCAACCATCTCACCCTCTGTCGTCCCCTTCTCCTTGTGCCCTCAATCTTTCCCAACATCAGGGTCTTTTCCAGGGAGTCTTCTCTTCTCATGAGGTGGCCAAAGTATTGGAGCCTCAGCTTCACGATCTGTCCTTCGAGTGAGCACTCAGGGCTGATTTCCTTCAGAATGGATAGCTTTGATCTTCTTGCAGTCCATGGGACTCTCAAGAGTCTCCTCCAGCACCATAATTCAAAAGCATCAATTCTTCGGCGATCAGCCTTCTTTATGGTCCAGCTCTCACTTTCGTACATCACTAATGGGAAAACCATAGTTTTAACTATCGGACCTTTGTTGGCAAGGTGATGTCTCTGCTTTTTAAGATGCTGTTTGGTTTGTCATTGCTTTTCTCCCAAGAAGCAGGCGTCTTTTAATTTCGTGACTGCTGTCACCATCTGCAGTGATCAAGGAGCCCAAGAAAGTAAAATCTCTCACTGCCTCCATTTCTTCCCCTTCTATTTGCCAGGAGGTGATGGGACCAGTGGCCATGATCTTAGTTTTTTTGATGTTGAGCTTCAGACCATATTTTGCGCTCTCCTCTTTCACCCTCGAAGCTACGAACATGAGTCTGACCAAACTGCAGGAGGCAGTGGAAGACAGGAGTGCCTGGCGTCCTATGGTCCATGGGGTCACGAAGAGTCAGACACGACTAAACGACTAAACAACAACAACAACAACTTTCACCCTCATTAAAAGGTTCTTTAATTCCTCCTCACTTTCTGCCATCAAGGTTGTGTCATCAGCATATCTGAGGTTGTTGATATTTCTTCTGGCAATCTTAATTCCGGCTTGGGATTCATCCAGTCCAGCCTTTCACATGATGAAGCATGATGTTACATGGTTATCCTCCCCCAAACACATCCAATGACCCCTTTCTGACCCACTACAGTGGCAGTCTGTACTAATATTTGCAAGTTAAGGAGAATCATATGGCTTTTTAAAAAAGACACATGCACAACCCCCACCCCACCCCATTTTTCAATTGCTGAAGCTAATGGCAAAATTAAGTCAACAGACTGTTCACTTTTCCAGGAGCAGTACATCTGCAGAGCCAACTGTGGCATCATTTGCACCAAGCACCAAGATTTTTAAACCTGCCATTGGGAATTCAATTTGTCTCTGCTGTTGCACAACTTGTTTACTTACAACAAAAAGCAGCATCTCTCAGGTCATAAATGAATAGCAGAGAGGCCTAAGTTGAAAGGAAAGCTAGAGATGTGAAGCAAAGTCAAAGGAAAGGGGTGTCAAGCCTGCATCCTGGGATGTGAACAGTCCCTGCGGCTTTCGAGGGTGGAGTGGAAGAGATGTATTTCTCTCTGCTCCTTGCCAGATCTATACATTCTGCACAAGTTGGCAGCCTGAACTGTTTGCTGTTTTGTTTTGTTTTTTGTTTTTTTAGGGGATGTCAGCATGTATTATGCTCATGGTGTGACCTCTACTTGGGGTTTAACCTGACAGCTCAAATTCAGTTGGTTAAAAATAACATGGAAAAGCACTGAAACGAAGTTGATAGTGTACAAAGTGAAAGGCACTTCCACTAGAAATGCCAGGTCTCTAGTTAAGCCTTTAAGACACTTTATATCGAGAACTTCTGAAAAGACCATATATGCAAGGGGTAAATTAAATACAACATAGTCCCACTCCAAAATAATGCATTGCTTTACGCAAGATGCAGCTTAAGTCAAGCCACTTCTGCAGAATGTGAAGTGCAATGCTGTTGTGCTAGGAAGTTATATAATATTTTAACCTGCCCTATGACTGAATCACATTTAATCATTATATATTTAATGTAACACGGCATTAAACTAAGTGTAATTTAACATAATATTACCCCCATGAGTCCAAAATTGCATGGCTACTGGCTACTGGCAGCATGAAGAATTGATAGACTCCTTTTTCTTGCATGATTTATGATCTCTCTTAAGGAATCAAAATTCACTGTATACAATTTTAGGGAAGGTAATTTAACAATTAGAGTTCTTTATGAAATGCCCCCAAATCGTGAGAGAAGAGAGAGGCATCTCTTAAGACAATTCAACTATTCTACAAGTGATCACAGGCTCCCCAAATTTATTATCCAAGTTATCCAAGCAAATAAGCCAAGTATTTCTCCATGACAATTCAGGTGCTCATTTCTTTAGACCACAGAAGCTCTGCACAGAGGTTAGATCATCTGAAGTAGTAATAAGTCACAATCAAATTAAGAATGGGTGTCACACCTTTCCAAACTACATCTTCATAAACCACATTTATTACCAGGGTGGATAAAAATCAATGATTTTTTAAAAAAAATCAAAAAAATCGGATTTTTTTGATTTAAAACGGATTTTTTTTTATTTAAATCGATATTTTTGATTTAAATTGGATTTTTTTAATAAAATGCTTTTTGAGGAAAACATATTACCATCCAAAGGTTATTCCATCATGAAATAAATATTAGTTTTTTAATTTTGTAGTATAAGGTTGTATATGTTTAATTTTGGGGGTAAATAAATTCCATTAATCCATTCACAATGTCATGCTCTTCCAGAGGTTTTTGTAAGATTATTGGGCAGTTTCTCTGCCTACAAGATATTATCACAGGTGCTTGGTTTACTTTTGCAGTTCTCAAAACTGAATTTGACTCAACAGAGATCACATGCCTCTTCTTCACAGCAAAAATGTTATAACATGAACAGAGTTGAGAAAAAGACCTTAATCCTATTGTTCTACAAACCTATGAATACAGAAGCAACCCCTTCAGGGCTAAGTTTCAAGAAGTTCAGTGAATAGAATAGAAACAATATTTTTCTGATTGTTTGGAGTGGACAGTATTTAAGTTTTTCATGTGTAGGCTGGGCTGACAGTCTAAGTTTCTTAAAATATATATATTTTGTTTTTGTTTAGCCAAATTAGTTAACAAACATGGATGTTTGTTTAAGCAAATAACATTTGCTGAAATGTTATTGTTTCAGTTGAATAAATCTATTTAAATTGTTATTAAGGTAATGATTATTTTTCTCCTTCCTAAGTACAACAGTAAAGTTGTCGAAATATGAATGATTAACCTATTAAACTGGGGATAAAAAAACTAATATGAAAAGTTGTTATTCTAAAAATCTTCATCTACTTGCATATTAAAGTTATACCAGCAAGAATTAGTCTTTATGATTTAAATCAACTATGATTCAAATCAAGCCTTACTGACTAGTGATTTAAATCGTGATTTAAATCAGTTTGATTTAAATCAAATCCACCCTGTTTATTACCTCAACAGCAGTTATGCAATATTGCCAATGGCCATCAATTTCAAAAGACCGTTCACAGAAAAAAAAATCCAAAGGGATTGGAAGACTACTAAAAAATGTTTGCATTTCATCTTGTTCAGACCAACTGCACAGAGAGTTTGCACTTTGGCAGCTTCTACATGGATGGCACAATGTTTCAATCAGATATTATACAAGTGTTGTAGTGCAGAATATTGGTGATACTAACAAATTTTGTACCTACTTCCAACTAATCGCTTAAACGTAACGGAAAGCCTATCCCTCTGTGATGTAGGTGAGCCTGAAAAGGTACCTAAGAATGTTAAGGAGAGTCTGCTGGATCAGGCTAGTGGCCCATCTAGTCCAGCATCCTGTTCTCACGGTGGCCAACCAGATACCTTGGTAAACCCTCAAGCACAGCCCAAGCAAAAGGACCTTCTTCCCTCCAGCAGCTTCCGGCGACTGGTATTCAGAGGCATACAGTACTGCCTCTTGTCATATTACGTCATACTATGAGCCCTGAGTGCTCAACTGGAAGGACAGATCCTGAATCTGAGGCTCCAATACCTTGGCCACCTCATGAGAAGACTCCCTGGAAAAGACCCTGATGTTGGGAAAGATTGAGGGCACAAGGAGAAGGGGACAACAGAGGACAAGATCATGATGATGATGATGATGATGATGATTTATACCCCACCCATCTGGCTGGGTTTCCCCAGCCACTCTGTGCAGCTTCCAACAGAATATTGAAATAATCTATTAAATATTAAATGCTTCCCTAAACAGGGCTGCCTTCAGATGTCTTCTGAAAGTCTGGTAGTTGTTTTTCTCTTTGACATCTGATGGGAGGGTGTTCCACAGGGTGGGTGCCACTACCGAGAAGGCCCTCTGCCTGGTTCCCTATAACTTGGCTTCGCGCAACGAGGGAACCGCCAGAAGGCCCTCGGCACTGGACCTCAGTGTCCAGGCAGAACGATGGGGGTGGAGACGCTCCTTCAGGTATACTGGACCGAGGCCGTTTAGGGCTTTAAAGGTCAGCACTTTGAATTGTGCTCAGAAACGTACTGGTTGTACAGTGTTCTCGAAGCTGCCAACATGAGTCTGGCCAAACTGTGGGAGGCAGTGGAAGACAGGAGTGCCTGGCGTGCTCTGGTCCATGGGGTCACGAAGAGTCGGACACGACTAAACGACTAAACAAATGACCCCATTAAAAAAAAAGAACCTACCCAGATTTAATGTTTTAGCTTTCAGCAAGGCAGTCAACTTCTTCACTAGATGCATATCCTTTGCTCGCTCACTCTTCTTATCGCTAGAAGGTATTTGTAAGGGTAAACACATGAAATTGTTTGAATATCAACAGTATATATCAATTAATGTAAGAGATGGTAGCACACAGCCTCCAAACAACTAATGAAGAAGTAAAGGTCCATGCTATTAAAGCAATTGGGAGGGGAGGGGATAAATGGTTCTGTTTCTCAACAGTAGCAAGGCAGATGCCTCTGCGAGTTCACAAGGGGTGGAAGTCGTACTGCTTCCTCTCATGTCTGTCCTTAGCATGAATTGGAGGTTTGATGCCTCTCAGGATCAACACGCTAATGTTCACTGAGGATAAACATTCGAAGAACTACATGAACACTTCCAACAGGGGAGTGTTCAGCCTCCATCATTACAAAGTCATGTATTAAATATTTACCAAGCACACATACCACCACTGGGGGCGAAAACTGTGTCGCTTTCCACGGGTGATGTCAGATACACTACCTGACAGCTGCATTCCAAAAACTATTGAGAGCAGCAGTGGCTGCACTAGCTGGCAGTGGCATAACTGAATTTTTCCACAATGAAATATCACCATTAGAGCAATGCAAAAATGCAATATCCCTGCAAGAGCAGCACTGTTTCAAGAAAAGTTGTCTGGGTTCCCCAAAACAAGTGAAAAATAACTACGTGTTGGTAGCATACACAAACACGGAGGTCTGGTTCATACATGAGGCTAAGCCAAATATTAGCTTAGTGCAGACCCATGGGTTCTGGGTTCAAAGCTTACCATTTGTCTGAAGGAGACAGCCCTTGAGCCTGGGTTTGGACAACATGCTTAGCTAAAGCATAGCTTAGCTCATAGCAGTGCGGCAGTGGGACCAGAGAAGGAGCAAAGTGGCTGCATTCTCCTCTCCAGGAGCCTGCACACTTTTTGCATTCATGCTAAGCCACGGTGATATGCAAACTGAGCCACAGTCGCCTAGAAAGATGCCTACTATTTCTCTGAAACAGAAGCAGAGCATGCTGGATTATCCAATAGCACAACAGTGTTAGTGATTTACCATGAATGCACAGATCACTCCTATTTCACATCTCACACAAGTGGGAGCAACAAACCACAATTCCTTTGTTGAGGGTTGCATCTGAACTGGGAAACATTCCCCCCCCCCAAAAAAAACCACAAAGCCAAGGTTTGTTCTTGGCTGACTAATCAGTGTTTGCTTGAGGAAAGCAAACCATAACCCCTGGTTCATTCATAGCACTTCACCTAGGAATGTGCTTTACTGCTCCCACTTGCTAGAAGGAAGGAGAAAAGTAGGAACAATCTGTGCATTCATGGTAAGCCGTGGACTATGGCTTGCTGCAACATGTGAACACAATCAGCGTGAAGCTCATCAAGACTTACCTCAGAGCTAAATGAAAAGGGACATGAACAGTTTTTACTGTTCCTGACATTGGATCAACAAGACAGATCTGGTAAGTCTGAGGCTGCCAACCCTGACTTGTTACATTGTTCAGGCCCATTATTTTATAACCAGGATACAGCAACCTAAACAGCCGTTTGACAAATACAGAAAAAAGCAGAACCATCAACATACACTTTTTGCACAGGGGAGAAGTAGTATCTGGAAGGTTTAAGTACAATAAGTTGGAAAACACACACATACACAAGCACACACCACAGTGTGAACTCAAATTTTGTGGCAGATAGAGGTGGATAGACCAATATTCTGTTTCCCATTAACAACCATTTCTATGGAGTCCAAGAAAACAACATGATGATCATTCTTCAGCAGCATTCACACATATGTATTCAAGGCAAATACAATCAATTAAGAGAAAGAACTAAGGCACTTTCTTGAGCCATATGAGCATGCTCAATCCTGCTTCCTGTTTGTGGAAGGCTTTGGGGAAAAGCAGATGATGAAAAACATTTGGGATATGGGTTACAGGTGTGTAGACTTCCACTTGTGCAATGGGACTTCTCCTTCCTCTTCCCTGCCCAGCAGTGTCCCCCCTCCTCAAATCTGCTCTGGAAAGTTTCTCAATGCTCTGGAACAGTTTCGGAAGTGCTTGGGGTGGGGGAGAGGGGAAGTCCTGTTGCATGAACAGAAGGAAATTTCATTTCATGACAGACATTGAATGTCACCCATTATCATAAGTGCTTTCATTTCTCACCTGCAGTGTTTTCCTACATTGAAGGCTCCAACCCGTGGACCTTGTTGCGTGCTCCACACTTCCAAAATGCCTCTCCTGGGAGCATAAATCACAAGGAACTGAGCAACTCTGCTTGGCCCCTGAGGCGTGCCAAAAGGAGAGAAATCCACCTTTTCAGCTTCTCTTTCGTGGAGGTCTTCCACAATCTGAATCCATCCAATCTGTGCGTCACGGTAGCCTGCCAGCGAAAGAAGTCATTATCAGCTAGGTTGCACATACAGGTTCTCCCTGTTGACACTTGAAACTGCAACACTGCGCTCAGTTGGATCTGCTAAGCTAAACTTTGTACAGTAGTACCTCGGTTTAAGTACACAATCGGTTCCGCAAGTCTATACTTAACCTGAAGCGTACTTAACCTGAAAGGAACTTGCTCATTGAAAGTAATGGAAAGTGGATTAATCTGTTCCAGACGGATCCGCAGAGTACTTAAACTGAAAGTACTCAAACCAAAGTGTACTTAAACCGAGGTATGAATGTATGATAAAAAATACCAGCCTTGCCAACAACTTTGGTGCATGTGCTGCTTGATCTGCTCTAACACTTCTTCCTCCTGTTATCCCTATATCATTGACACCCTTTTATGACAGCTGCCACCTGTCCCTCTTTCTGCTCCTATCCCTAGTGCTGCTGCTTTCCCTATTTCCAGTCAATCGTAGTTGCTATTGTGCACATATGTTAAGACAGGCATTCACACATCTATATGTAATAATGCGTGTGAGTATCTTCAGGGAAGCTCTGATAGGAAGATGTATGTCAAGCAGTTCACACACAAGACTTTTAAGAGATACACAGAGAAGCAATGCAAAAGCTACTCTATCATCCCAAAAGATATGTCAATATGCTGTACCTTTCCACATACGAACAGCAAGCCCTCTTGTGACATCCAAAAGAAGAACCCTTCCAAAATCATCAGTTACTGCTGCCAAAGAGTTACAAGGAGAGAGACATATCCTTTCTCCATGGCGACGAGAATCTGGAATTCCAAACCTAAAACCAAGTATGTAAAACAATCACAAAATATGGCACCCTTGATACAACAGCATATTCAAAGTTAGTAAATCACAGTCACACATCATGGTAAAGGTAAAGGGACCCCTGACCATTAGGTCCAGTCATGACCGACCTGGAGTTGCATGCTCATCTCGCGTTATTGGCCAAGGGAGCCGGCATACAGCTTCCAGGTCATGTGGCCAGCATGACAAAGCCGCTTCTAGCGAACCAGAGCAGCACATGGAAACGCCATTTACCTTCCCACTGTAGCGGTACCTATTTATCTACTTGCACTTTGACGTGCTTTTGAACTGCTAGGTTGGCAGGAGCTGGGACCGAGCAACGGGAGCTCACCCCGTCGCGGGGATTCGAACTGGTGACCTTCTGATCGGCAAGCCCTAGGCTCAGTGGTTTAACCCACAGCACCACCCGCGTCCCACACATCATGGTAAGTCATGGCTAACTATGAACAATGAGCATGCTGGTGAATGCACCTGAATCGCTCCCATTTCACACCACCTTCCTTGAGCTGAGAACAAACCTTGGTTTACTGTGACAAGAAAATCAGAACTCATGGTCTGTTTCTCCTAAACAGATCACTAGTAAGCCAGGAAGAGAAACAAACTAAAAGTGTATGCCATGATTAAGTGATTGTTTGCGGCTCCCAGCTCAATAAAGGGCAAAGGAAACAGGAGTGATTCAGCAGCACTGTACTATTACACTGCTCATTCAGAGAAAGCCATGGTTTATGGCTTCATGACATGTGAATGCAGTTATCCCCATGCCATGCCTTAATTTCTTAATATTAGATTACCTTTAATAGTAAACCAAATCAATTCAACAAAATACAATAAATACTTTGGTTTTTGGAAGATCCTCTCAAGGTACAGCAACGTCAGGAATACAGTCTTACTGGCATCCAGAGGGGCAAGCCATGTTAGTTTATTGTAGCAAAATCACCACAGTCTTAATAGCTTATTTAAAAAATTAACAAAGTTGTTTAAGTATAGGATTGCCCAGTCCAGCAAACTGCGGCGCACACTTGCTGGGCAAACCAGGATCAAAACTGAGTGGCAAGCGCAAGGTTTGCAGGTTCAGACAAAATGTTTGCTCTTACCAGGATCACAAGGAGCGAAGTGAACCACCTGAAAGGAGCAGAGTGAGGAAGTCCTCACCACTCATGCACATAATGTTCTACTATGCTTTGGCATGGTTTCTGAACCACCCCTGCATGCCTGTGTGACTTCAACCGGGGCATGAGCCTGCCAGAAGTCCTGAACACTCTCATAGAGGCCAGTACCAAGTATGAACTAGGCAACAGTCAGCCTATGGCAAGGTGGGAGGGATGCACAACATGTTAGACAGTTGGGGCAGGAGAAGAGGAGAGGCAGCTTTATTTATACACTAAGGTAGCCTTCCCAACCTGGTACACTCAATACATTTTGAACTGGCCATGCCAGCTGCGGATGATGGGAAATGAATTTCAAAACACTTGGAAAGCACTAGTTTGGAGAAGGGTGTATTAAAGTGTACTGGAATTGGAAGTTTGGGCCTTACATGTATTTAGCACATACATAAGCAATATGGACAACAGTTATGCATTTTCTCTTTAAAAAACAACTCAGTTCTATAAACACTTGCCTTACAGCTAAAGGAGTTGCAGGCTCAACCTTGGGTTTCTGCTTCTGCGCAGGCTCTTCTTCCTGCTTATGCTTCCACCCAAGCCAACCACTTGAAACAGGGGGGGGGGAATCAATAAAAACATTATTTCAATTTAGAGAAAACACATGCCAAAGACACAATGTTCAAACTATTGTTCATTGTAGTATTGTTTTGACTTTCATTACCTGGCAGCATTAAATAATGCAGATGTCAGCTTACTCGCAACTGCTAAAGCAACATGAGACAACAGAGGCTGTGAACTACCCTAGAGGAAAGATAAGACATATTTTTATAAACTAGCAAAGGAGTCCATTACTCCTTAGAAACTTTGCTTTTCAGGACATCATATCTACAGACAGAAAAGTGATCTTAATGTACACGTATCACCTTGAAATGTCTGCTATAAATTATTATTGGTGGGGGGGATTAAATATGAAAAATAAGCCAAAAACAGATTAAAGCAGATGTAAATTCTCCATGGGCCTGTCTAAAAAAAATGTTTTAAGCAGCCCAGCAAAGGTGCCTGCCTGGCGTCAACAGGCAGGGAGTTCCAAAGTGAAAGGGCTTCCAGATGAAAAGACTGATTTCTTACAACTGTGGATCAAGTATTTAGTGGCACCTGTCAACAGTGCTGGTTGCACAGATCAAAGCAGTCAAGTGGACATACATGGGGCAAGGTGATCCTGCAAGCAAACTGGTCCCAAGCTGCTAAGTACATCAGCATACAGTATGCCAACAGCAGCACCTTGAACTTGGCCCTGCAGGAAATCAGGAACCATTGCACATTTCTGAGCAGAGGACAGAGTCATGTCGCTCCTGCCAGCAGCCATGCTGCAGCATTCTGCACTAACTGCAGCTTCCAGATAAAATAGAAGGGAATCTCCATATAAGAGTGCACTGCAGGAATCAAACCTTGACATCACCAATGTCTGAACAACATACAGGTCCCTCTATATGCACGCTCACGATCCAAAAATTCACTTATCCATACTCAAAGAATTATTCCCAAACCTCAGTATACTCTGCAAAGTCACTTATCCAAGTATCCGTCTTCCTTACTTCCTTGTGGGATTTTTTTGTGCTGGTCAGTGGCAACAATGCCCAGGCAGAGCTCATGAAGAACGGGATGGGAGGAGCCAGAACAATCAGGGAGGTCGGACAAATCAGTTTTTTACTTTTGTCTCTCTTTTGCTGATTGGCTGCAGCAATTTCAGGGAGGAAAAATATAGAGAGAGGCAGGAAAGAGAGCAGGCAAACCCCGCATTAGAAGTGCTCCCATAGATTCTCGCTATGCTCCCACGGTCTCGCTATGCAAACGCTTGCCTAATGAATGATTTCCCTGGATCTTCAGAAAGTGGGACCTGTGTTTATTGTGACCAAGCTCTCCCAGTCCAGAACAGCCAAAAGTAGTTGTACCTGTCACTGCTGGCAAAAGGTGCTTCTAGGCACTGAGGCCATTTTCTGGCCATTTTCTTGGAAAGCAGAACCACTCACTCACAGCATCACTGCAGATGGTAGCTACAAACTGTAACACTAAACCATGGTTTGATTATACACACAGTGAGGAAGGAACATCTGGCTCATACCCTTCCCATTTTTGTTCCCACATAGCTGGCAGGATCTTTGCAACACCCAGCTCTGCTTATTAACAAGCCAGTATGGCTTGAAGTGGGCTTGCTTTGAAATTGACCATTGTTTTGTTCTAAACCACAGTTTGGTGGTTGGAGGAAGCAAGGAATGCAACTGGAGCACTGGTCCGGCTGGTCACATCATCTCCCTCACGCAGATGGTGGCCCTAACTCCATTTGAAGCACACAGGCTGAAGACTGACATGGTTCTGGTAGGGATTTCAGGGCTCTTCCCCTTCAACCTCTCATTAGGTGCAGAGACGAGGCATTTCAGCTCAAGTTTTAGAGCATACTGATCTCCAGTTTTGCTCCCCACATGAGTCTTCCCCCCACCCCCACCCCCCAATAATATCAGCAAAAGCAGACAATGAAAATATGCACAGCAGGGAACAGGAATGTCCCATCTCCCAGGCAGCCCACTGCATTTCACAATGACTAATTCATAATACACTTACCTCAAGCGCATAAAAGAAACCCGTGAAAGGATTTGACCCTACAGTGATGTACTGAGACATAGCAGGAGGGTTATTCTTTATGGCTGCATTAAATCCACCAATATTGGAGGCAGTCTTCATCTGGTCAAAAGGCGAAAGAGTCATGATACCTATTTTGGATTTTTTTTTAAAAAAAAGGAAACAAATTTTAGAAATGCATGTCTCCAAATTTCTAAAAGCCCTACATGAACTCGGGCCCAAATATTATCATAAGTTTAGAAAAACAAGCCTGTCGTTTCCTGAAAGCTCCAAGAAGATTTAACAACAGACACTACTTAGGCTCTATTAAAAATATGCAGGCCTGAGGCATACTGAGGCAAAGGTTTTATTGGCAATAAACTTAATACGGCGCACAAAAAGAAATCTAACGATCTTGAATATTTTCAATATTCATGAATATTTCATGAGCTCTGGGACTGCAGGAATAACCCTTCATGGTTGAGTGTGAAGACTTGTCAGTTACCTTACCCTTTAAGACCCTTGAGTGACAAGTGTAGACAGTGGCTGCCTCTCAAGATGGGGTTGGGGCCAGGAAGAAAGTAGCAGCTGCGTCCTTCTGCTGACGCTGGGATCCAAAAACTTGAGCTATTGATATAGTAAACTAACTAAGAAACTGAAGACAACCAGAAATGATACTGTCCTATTTGTGTAGTGTATGAACTAAGAAACCAAAGAGAAGTGGAAATAATATAGACCCATTTATTTCGTATAATTTATGCACTGCTTGATAGTGTCAAAAAAAAGAACCTCTAAGGAGTTTTTAATAAATTCAAACTTGCATCAGTTTTCTAAGCATCCAGGTAGGCTTGTCTGAACAAGAATGTTTTCAGTAGGTGATGGAAAAGGGTACAGTGAAGGCAGCTGCCTGGAGTCAATCGGCAGGGAGTTCCACAGTGTAGCTGCTGCCACACCAGAAGATCTGAGTTCTTACAAATGCGGAATGTGTATTATGTGGCACTGGTTTTCACATAGTGTATTAACTAAGAAACCAAAGAGAACTAGAAAAACGGTAAGGATTACCAAGGCAGCTTACATGAAGTGTTTTTAAATCCTCTACACTGTTGCTATATACATGCTTTTTATGATTGACTGTATAAGCTGCTGCATCCATTCAGCGACAGTTCTATTCATTTAATAGAGTGAGCCAATGTAATACTTACCAACACTAACATGATCAACTATAGTATCCACATCCTGCAGACCCCATTTCTTATAGGCTAAAGGTGGTGGCTGAACGTTCTCATTGCCTGAAGCTGCAGCTGTCCATTTTTTATCAGACAGGGAGAAAGAGAGAGAGCAGATAACTATTGGCTAGAATAAAGTTATGGTACACTGACCAGCACACAGTAATGATAAATGTATGTGCTGCTGAACTGAACTGACAGTTTAAAAGGTTCAGTCACATTTAATTGTTCCCTTACTTAATGTAAAGCAAAATTTAATGGAGAAATTGTATCGTGCATCATATTGCCAAGTCTAAGTTTAATTGAAAGACAGAATCAAGACTGCAATTTTATATGCACTTACATGAGTGTAAGTCATGCTTATTTCGGGTTAGATATGCATGGGATTGTGTTGTAAGTTATTGCTTATAGCCAGTATAGTACAGGACATTTAGAAGTTAGTGATCTATATTTAATTCGCTAATCAACCAGTAAACTCTGTAGGTAGCATTTAGCAAGCCACAAGTTTTTTTGCAAGAACAGTCATATACCAAGTCCTTGGAACAGATTTTTTTTGGGGGGGGGGGGAAGAGAGACTAAATAACATTAGAGTGATTAAAGCTTCTTCTTCTTTACACAATACAACATTCAAAAGGCAAGCGGTTCACTTTGGCGCATGAGGCAAAAGTAAAATGTACCACCAAACCTATACCAAGTTCTCAATGAAACAAGAATATGTGTTGCCAGGTTGCCAGCAATAACAGGCTCACATCTGATACAAACTATACCAGTCATTAGAGTTCCAAAATTCAGAGAGTACTCAAAGTTACAAGTAGCCAGCAGGACAATAAAATTATGAAGATATCTAACATTTTACTCAAGTGGGACTGCTTTGGAGTCTTGACGCTGTCAGATTTCCAGAAAGGAAAACTTTCCAAAGTGGGTGATATCCATTGGTAGTCATATGCAGAACAGAGCCACGGAAATAAATTGGTAAATTCATTGATTTCAGTTGTCTACTCCGAGCATGGCTAATGCTGGATATCGCCCAATGCTTTGTAACATCCCTGTATGTATTGCCAAACAATAAAATGTTTAATACACTTTTGCCACCGGAAGGCACGCTAAAATGGGTCAAATTCTCCCACATGCCTGGACCTACCTCTTGCTACTTGGTTTCGACAAGCACGGAGGGACTGAAATAGGCTGAAACCATCAATTGTCACAACTGCTGCAGGATAAAGGATGCTCAGTTCCTCGTTCTGAAGAAAAAGAAGATCATTGCCTTGTTGTAGCAAAATGAATTAATGTGCTATCCTGTTTGGCTTATTTCACTTTTAAGCAAACACCAGTGTTCATTCAGACTATAGCACCAGGATCTGAACCCTGCTCGTCCAGCGGTAGAGCAGAAAAGAAGTGCGGAAAATAAGACACAACTGATGCAGGCTCATTGCCCAGCACTTTATAAAGACAAATGGGGCAGTCTAGGTTGTCACTTAGTGCAGTTTGGCACAGCTCCACTTCACCAGCCTTGACACCTCAACAACAAATGCAACAGTATAAGATCAACATCTGCAGGGAAAGCTCATAGCCTAGCATTTGTAACCAGATTCAAAACATGATCTCAAACCCTGGGTTGAAAGCACATCATGGTTAGCCTAAACTAGGGACGGTTAACTTTTTTGAGGGCTCCATTGACCTACGCGCTGGCTCCAGTGGCTGCACAAAAAAGTGGGTGTAAATGTTTTATTTTTAAAAAATGGCATGTGGTGGGCACAAGATCCTTTTGACATCATGGCATTACAGAAAACCAAAGGAACAGTTTTTGGTTTAATGACAAATTTTGGGGGACATACGTGGTTCAATGGCTGCAGGTTCGTCAACCCTGTCCTAAACCATGATTAATAGTGAAAAACGCAATGATGAGCCATGATGAGGCAAAGCAGGGAAGGCAAATCTACACAATAAGAAAGGGGTAGTGAGGACCCACTCAAGCCAGCAAGCCCAATTCAAATCCTTTAACCATAGTTATGGATTGTTGCCTGCATAGCCCCAATAAATTTAATTCCCGCGACACATTCAAAAAAAAAGCTTCAGCTCTGAACGATTAACCGTTGAAAACCGTATCATACTCTGTAATTATTTCACTTTCTTATATATCTGCCATCATACCTGCTCTGTAACTCCAGGGTGCCGTGGAATCTCATAAGTTCGGCATTTAAGCTGCATAACAGGGTCTTCATTCAAAAGCTGTGCCAGCAGAAGCACTCCATTCTAAAAAGTGAGAACAACAAAGCTGAAAGAGTATTCAGTATATTACTGGTAAGATGGGGCTACAAGTCACAAAACCTCAAAGGTCACCTCACACATTACGTGTTTTTCCAGCACTACAGTCGTAAACTTCGGGATACGTAAGCGGCAAACCCAGAAGTATATTTCTGGGGTTTTGCGGCGCGCGCATGCGCAGAAGCGGTCCCTCCAATTGCAGAAACCTTGGGATCCGACCGAAGCTCCAGAACAGATCCCGTCTGCAACCGGAGGTACCACTGCATAGGAACCTTAATATAGTTTTGAAGCACGGTGCCAGTTATGTTGGGGGTTTGTCATAAATACACTTGCATAAGGAAGAAGCTAAGAAACGGCTGTCTTCTTGGGGCATTCATATCGAAAATATCATACGCGCCGTACTTCAGCATTGTTAATTCTACACAAGAAAACCATGGTACGTGACAAAGCCCTCAGCAGGCAGGCAAACCATGGTGACAAGTGACAAACCTCTGTGTAGAAGCGAACGTAGCCAGAGGTGAAGCCCACAACAATACAGTTCCAGTCAGGTCGTCCTGTGGAGCTCCTGTCTCAAAGAAAATGAAAGGAATCATGTCAAGTCTTACTCTGAATTGATGAAATTACCATGGGTGCATCTAAAGGCAGCACCAGGCTTTGTAAAGGAGGTCTAGCTGTGTGTGTGTGTGTGTGTGTGTGTGTGTGTGTGTGTGTGTGTGTTTTTAAAAGCATTTTCTTACCTCTTTTGACTTGCCAGTGGAATGCACAGTACACTGCTCACACATTCACTGGAGGAAAAATACAGCAGTATTAAGCACTCTGCCACGAAGAGAACTGTCAGCATTAATAACATTACAAAACAGAGTGGGATTCATCCAACAAACCCTGTCAACAGAAGCCCTGAGCAACAGAGTTTCCTCCCCATACGCCTGCTGCAATTGGTCAACAGAGCAGAGGGAATGTTCGATACAGGCCCTCTTTCACACAAGCCAGCTATACTGAGGCAACCACCACATAACTGCACACCCAGTAAAGATGGATTTATGGCACAAGCCATTTGTTTGCATATTCTGTGCTCATGTTTTCCTCCAACTACGCAGTCTAGATTTGTTTAGGCTTTTTCCTGCTCGTGCCTAACAAGGCCATGGACATTTCATGTTAATTATCCCAGAATAAGAGAACGTGAACCACTGCACATCATCACGGGGATGTCACATGTCTAAATCCAGCATCTTTGTAGCGCCACCACTACCCCCTCCTTTTCCTACCTCCACTTCACAACACCACTCAGTTGTCTAACTGGAATAGAGAGCTTCACAGATTCACCTAGAGAAGCTACACCTAAAACAGTGAAGAGACGACGAAGCCTGCAGTCTAAGAACTCCCCAAAATATACAAGCAATTAAATCAAACAGGCAGATTTTAAATTCAAAAGCATGTTTTAATCACTTATCTGCAGCACATCAATTAACTGATTAAGGTCTGCTGTTCTAATTAATGGTGATTTAATAGCATCCTTGCGCCTGTCTAAAAAACAAAGGTGCTGCCCTTTAAAGCTTTTGGCAGCTTATGATGCATAGCAATTTTAATAGCTGTTTTCTTCTTCTAGGTCAGTGTTTCTCAACCTTTTTTGGGCCACAGCACACTTGTTCCGTGAAAAAAATCACGAGGCACACCACCATTAAAAAAGTTTAAAAAATTAACTCTGTGCCGCCCTATATTATAATTATGACTGTAAGAAACACTTGCCAAATATTGCTTTCCGGCAGGTCAGCAATTTGCATTGGCAGCCGCCAGGCTCGTTTGCACTGAGCTTTGGGAAAGAGGAGGAGAAATATTGCTTTCCGGCGGGTCAGTTTTTGTTATTGGCGGCCGCCAGGCACATGACAAGGCAAATCGCCCTTCTCGTCGCCGCACGTCGCGGCACACCAGCCAGCGTCTCGCGGCACACTAGTGTGCCGCGGAACAGCGGTTGAGAAACGCTGTTCTAGGTATCTTATTTGCTATATGGAATCATTGTGCTCAACCAGTAGCTCCCTTCCTCCACCCACTTTCCCATTCTCATACATGAATAGAAGGAATTTTCTCCACTAGAGAGAATGAGAACAAGACATGTGTGGGTGCTTCTTGGAGGAGGGCTAGATCTCAGTGGTAGAGTCTCCTTCCTGCATTGCATGCAGACAGTCCTGGGTTCAACCCTGGGTATGGCTGAGAAAAAAATCCTGTGTGAAACCCTGGAGAGCTGCTGCCAGGTAGCGCAGGCCAGCCTTCCCCAACCTGGTGCCCTCCAGGTGTTTCGAGTAACTCCCAACTGGCCAGCTTCAGCAATGAGCAGGCATGATGAAAGTTCTAGTTCAAATCACCTGAAGGGCACCAGGCTGGGGGAACTGGCTTGGACGTAATGAACTACATGGACCAATGATCTGACTCAACACAAGGGAGACTTGTATGTACATTCCTTTGGATCACCTCTTATGTATAAGTTTTGACAGAGCAGTAAAAAAAATAATCAGTGACGTTTTCATTCACAACATATTCTAGATCCCATGCCTACCCTTCTTCAACATTCAAAGAGCCACTCCAGCCAACAGCAAACTGCATTTCTTCTTTCCCTTTTTCACTGTGCTTCCATTTTGCTGGGAAGCGGGGGAGAGAAAAGTGGATAAAGTGTTATACTTTAAGGTAACACAGTTAAATAAAAAGGTGATGTTTTTCTTGGGTATCACCCATAAAAATAAAGGTTTCAGCTTCCAGGCATTTAACTATTTTTCTTTTCTTCTGCACCACAAAGATTTTGCCTTGTAAAATCTATTTCCCTGGACTTCCTTCCATAATAATTCTATATGCACTTACTTGGGAACAGCATAACACTCTAATACTTCTTTTAATGCATAAGCCAAAATGGGGAGATACATTCTTTAGCAACCATCTGATTCTTATTGCATCTAAAGTCAGATCATAGCTTTGTTAGAAACTACAGTGGTACCTCAGTTTAAGAACAGCCCTGTTTACGAACTATTTGGTTTATGAACTCTGCAAAACCGGAAGTAAGTGTCCTGGTTTGCAAACTTTAACTCGGTCTAAGAAAGGAATCCGAATGGTGGAAGGGCACCGGCGGCAGGTGGCCTCATTAGGGAAAGCGCACTTTGGTTTGAGAACGGTTTCGGTTTAAGAACGGATTAAGTTCGTAAAACGAGGTACAAATGTATAGCAAATGGAAGAGGTTGTTCTGTTCATACAAGGAACTCAAAACCAGGGGAGATTTTCATTGGAAGAAGGGGTGGGAGGCTAATTCTCCCTGTGTTCTACATACCACCTCCCCCACCATTGTATGTAGTTCCCTCAATCCTCCTTTTTTGGTGGCACCTACAAGGAGCCGCAAGAATAAGATAAAATTGCCTCTTCTCCTTCATGCAATCGGAGCATCCCTTGAGTGAAGTTCCACTCAAAATTCAGGTTTATCAATCTGTATCAATAAAAGGTGGGGGAGAACGTGAAGAATAAGTATTGCTAATATGTGCTTTTGCAGAAGCAATGTTATTTGCTGCAATTGTCCCTTAGTGACAGGACCACAGCAATTGTAGAACAGTATCTTGCTCCTAACAGCTTTCTTGTTGAATAAGGAAAATCCGGTGACTACCATTCATTGTGCTTAGATCAAGCCCCATGACTCTGCTTTATCATCTGCTGCACTTTGTAATGAAAAACAAGCTTCCTTTCTACCTCCTCCCTCCCAAACCCGTTTTCCTTTAGTGCCATGCCTTGTAGATTGCAAGCCTGAGGGCAGGGGCTGCCATATTATTGATCTTTGCAAGCTGCTGCAGGAGCCTTTTTTAGCTGAAGAGTGGGGTAAATACACTTTAAATAAACTGAACAGAAATGGGAACAAATTAAAAGTCTGTGAATCTGAAACCTGCTATTGATCACCAGGATACAATCAAAGGAATACAAACTGCATACAAGCATACTTACGCACAAAAAACACAGCTTTCTGCTCACGAGCTATTGCCATGAGATCATTTGTTGGCGACAAGGATAAGACACAGTCCTGAAGCCAGGAATTTGCCTGAGTCTTAGAAGTTGATTCTTCCTCCTCCTCCTGTGTACAGTGATTTTTAAAGCTATTAATTTTGTGGGGAACATATATAGTGTTATAAAGAAACATATATGTCCACACTCACAAACACAAAAGATAGCAGCATTTAGGGGAAATGTAAATAAGCCTATTTCCATGTACAGTAATTGCAAATTTCGTAGGACAGTGAGAGCATTTGATTTTTCTTTCCACTGTGCAATGGCTCTCAAAGTAAGAGCTATTTTCATTTTGCTGACTGTAGTTAAATTTCTTAGCAACTTTAAGGTAACATTTGTGCAAAGGCATGTTATAAATATTTGAATAAAATAAAATAGGATGTACTCATAACAGGAAGAAACACTGTATGATCATCAACCTGTAAGTTGGATGTGTGAATTGAACCTTAAAAGTTTAATTACTGAAAACAGTTAACAGAGTTACTCAATGGATTATTCATATTATTCCAAGGAACAAAGAATGCACATCTACAGAAGGCATAATTAGTAATGAAAGCAAACAGAGAGGCTTACAGGTCCTTGCGTTTCTGCTTCATCCCACGCTCCCCAACCATCTTCTTCCCAGTTTGCTGGTTTACCTAATATTGGAAAATTCTAGCTTAGTTTCAAAATCATAACCATGGTCCATATATCACTTTTCGATGCCGAGAAAAGCATTTGATTAACTATTAATTTTAAATATAGAAATAACCGTAAGGGGGTTTATAAAGCAATACCCATAACAGCCTTCCAAGGAAAAAGACTGCATGCAAATTAAGCCATCTCTGCAGACAACTCAGAGGCAGAAGGTGCAGAGTCTAAATACCTGACCAGGGAGAGAAGTCTGAGCCAGCGATCACTGGGCTCACAGACCTACACAACTTGCCTCACATCAAATCAAATGCAACATGACTGGTATTTGTCAATTAACTGTTTTGTAGAAACAAGCAGGCAACAAAAACAGGATGTGGGGATTACACGAGGAAATTGTGCTGGCATGTGTGGGAATGACTGAGATCTGGTGCTGGCAAGCCACACCGATCTTCAAGAGTATGGGCATTAGCGCGGCAAACTGGCTAATGTCAGAATGGGAAACACGTGAAGAAGGACAGGTCAGAGGCTCAGGTCAGCAGGGCAACAGGTCACAACAGAGCTAGAAGGATCTAGGGGGATCTGGATGGAACTGGATGAATCAGGACAAACCAGATGGGTCAAGCCAAGGAGGGTAACACAATGGGAACGAGGAGGGGGTGTTTACAGAGTGACATGTGCTTGGAGCATGGACAGAGGGCATGGCAAAACACGTGGGCTATGGAGGATGTCTTAGGGAGTGAACGGTTGTGACGTTACAGGAAACATCACCTTGTATGGGACTGCACTGCTGTAATTGGCTAGAAGTTACACTGTCGTTGTAATGATTAACTGTCATCCTGAGCTTTCAATAAAAGGAAGCGCTCGAGCTCTGCTCTTGGTCGCCTTCCCATTGAGTTCAACCTGCCTCGAGTCGTGTCGTCTTTGCCCCTACAACATCAGGATATCAATCAAACCCCTTCTTCATCGAACATGTCTGGTGAGATGCCTTCAACTTGCTCATTCCCGGGTTTTGCAAGTCCACTCCAGAATCCATGCTGCCTTCCGTATAAGCTCTGTTATAAGTCACAACCCACATACCCGGTATTTCCCCTTTCTAGAAACAGGTTGATCATCTCACAGAAGCAGTGTAAGATCTTTGGTCTAGCATAGCTCAGTAAAACAGGTCCTGTATTTTGATACACCTGTCAAGGAACAGGAGCACTTTGCTGTGGTCCCTGACATTACCATGAAAATCAAACGACACAGAAGAAATACACATTTATTTGTAGTTTCTATTACATAATTAAGAAGCTGGGTGTTTCACAACTTAAACTGAAAAGCCACAGAATCTACTGTTTTTGGCCACCAATTGACTAAGCAATACTAGAACATAACACTCAGATTTCAACATTTGCTGAGATCACTGTATATTTTTCTTTCTGCCAATTTTGTTCAGCATAGCTGCTAGGGCTACAAAGAGCATCGAAATCAAGCCGGCTAGACCACAGTAACTATTCTGCCCCATTCCGAAGTATTATGATCAGGTATATAGATTCATATTGAATCAATTCTACTCATGGAAAGATGGCATTAGAATACCAAAGGCAAAATGTCTAAGCAGGACTGCTTTTAATTAGAAGTTTATTACTGCCAGCACTGATATACACCATTCTGGAAGTAACCACTGCTGCTAACACCATTACCCACACACAGCTATTTATAAAAACTCCCACGGAAAAGCAATTTATTGAACTGAAAAGGTCTCCACATAGTCTGAAGAAGTGAGTCACTCGACCTTTGTGCATAACCACCAGAATAAATCATTTCCACCTCCGATTCAAATTTAGAAATATTCGAGTTTGTGCAGTTAATAAAGCAAAGCTAGAAATCCCTATGGCATACATATTTCACTCTGCCATAGGGAGAAACTGAATGAAAAGCACAGAAGGGAGCTCATCCTATGCAAAGTTAAGCCAGTAATTGTTAGAAAACAACTATGCAATACTCTGTTCTAGACATTCTGAAGCTTTCTAGAAGAGGCATGTTCACCATTATATCTGTAAAATGAAAATGAAAATGCCATTAATTTTGTAATGTTCCTAAATAAATAATCAGTGTATTGCTATTAAAAAGAAGCAATTACCAAAAAGCCACAAGTGATCCACTTGGGGGGGGGGGTATTGGTTTGTTGTGTTCTTGTTTTTATTATGTATTTTGTGTTTTTAACTTAAAAAGAAGCAATTACCAAAAAGCCACAAGTGATCCACTTTGGGGGGGGGGGTATTGGTTTGTTGTGTTCTTGTTTTTATTATGTATTTTGTGTTTTTAACTTATATTTTTATGCTGTGAACCGCCCTGAGACCTTCAGATGAATAAATAAAAATGATCAGTGTTCAAGCCTACCAGACCCACCTTTAACCCAAACAACCACTTATTTCTGACCTTTTATCTGTACAGTGGAACCTCGGTTTATGAACACCTCAGTTTATGAATTTTCGGTTTACGAACGCCGTGGACCCATCTGGAACGGATTAATTCACTTTCCATTATTTTCAATGGGAAAGTTCGCTTCAGTTTATGAACGCTTCAGTTTATGAACAGACTTCCGGAACCAATTACACCCATGCTTCGGGTTAAGTACGCTTCAGGTTGAGTACTCCGCGGACCCGTCTGGAACGGATTAATCCACTTTCCATTACTTTCAATGGGAAAGTTCGCTTCAGTTTATGAACGCTTCAGTTCCAATTGTGTTCATAAAACGAGGTACCACTGTATAGTGGAAGTTCTGTCACTGCAGTATGACCCAGTAGAGCAGGAGTGTCCAAACTTTTCTCAAAGAGGGCCAGATTTGATGAAGTGAACATGCGTGAGGGCCGACCAAAGTTATTGACCTTTTTTTAGGATTGAAGTTGTTGGCCTTCCTTTAGGATTTTACCCCTGAAAATAAACTGCCGACTGGCGGGCCAGATTAGGCCCCTGGGCCAGACTTTGGACATGCCTGCAGTAGAGAGTAACAACCTACTAGCTGTACCAGATGATATTTATGGGTGAATCCCTTTGGTGCCCTTGCGCTCAGCTCAGGGAAGGCCTTTTGACCCAGTGGATGCTTCCACAGATAGAAGAGGGGAGGACATGTCTGCCAATTCCCCTTTCCTTCCTGCCCCAGCACCAAAGAGTGGCTCCAGAGAGTTGAGGAACCCTCTGAAACAGAACAGATGTCAAGAGGGCACAGCTGGAGGGAGAAGGGTGAACAAGAACACTTTCCTCCTACTACATTAGCAGAAGTGTCTTCTGAATCAGAAATACTTTCTGTGAATGCAAGGCACCAACTGGATTCCACCCTATGGTTTTATTTTAAATCAATACAAATTCAATAAATCCACCGTTAATTAACTCACTGTGGTAGCCAATTGGGTCACCTAAACTCCACCAAAATAAAGAGAATAACAACGGAAGTTAAATTTAAACAGGCCCTTATTCTTAAGCACTGCTTTTTAAAAACGCAGTATTTGGAAAAATCCAATTACACAAATTATCCCGGGTGTAATCTTAACTGGGGTGATTTTCTGTGGCATCATGACACTAATAGCCTCTTAGCGATACAGCCAAGTTTTTATTAAAATTAGCACGGAGTCTGCTGCATAATGAGAAATATTAAACAGTTAATTTAATAGCTTGGTTGCTTTTATTATGTTGGTGTCTCTTTATTAACAGCTCTAACTCTTATGACAGGTCAAACTGAAAATTTTAAGCACATACTCACATCATAAGCTATTCCTGACAACTCTCTTCCTCAGTATAAACCTTCCCCAAGCCATTCCAACTTCTGAACTTTCTCTGCCAGTTAAGTCCACCACAACTCCTCACCTGGAAATAGTTACCGACTTGTCCATGGCAAGAAACAATTACCTTTACTTGACCAGGCAGGAAAGCCTTCAATTTTCCTTCTAGGCTACAGGTCACTTACACCAATATGCAAGTTTATTGGAGCATATATATATATATATATTTACACACACACACACACACACACACACACATATATATATATATATATATATATATATATATATATATATATATATATAAAAGATTTCTTGAATTACAAAGGTGTGTGCAGTGTCTCTCATATTTTAACATGTATAATTTTTGCAAATCAGTTTCATTTGGTAAGACACTAAGAAGAAAGAGGGAAAACGAGGTAGATAAGGGATGGGAGGGGGAGGGGGTGAGAGTAGGTGACGATGGGTTATTGGAACTTTTCAAATCAAGGCTCATGCTTGTCGCAAATGCAAGAAAATGCAAAAAATTAGTTCAGGTTCAATCCCTGGGTACAAGACACTGCTCAGAAGAGCATAGTCACATCAGAAAGCAGGAGAATCCTATGCATGGAACTATGGTTGTGTTTAGAATTGAAGCTTATCAGTGCTATTCTAAGCATGAAAGTCACACTCCCAGGTGAGATCTGTTTGGGATTGTATTGTCAGTCATATTAGCAATTATCTACAGCTCAAGGTACATAAATTTCATTTTTAATAGTTCAGAATGAATGGGGGGGTTAGTTATTCAATTTATATACCACGCTAAACCCTCAGGTTTCAGGGCGAATCACAGAATAAAATCACAATATAAAAACACTAAATACATAATCACAATAGAAACAAAAACAACCAAATAACACACACACCCCGCCACAACACATTTTAAAGGGCATGTATACGCTTCCCTGTCAAAGCCAACAAAAGATCAGCAATAACCCTAAATATTTTGTTGTTGTTGTTGATGATGATTAGATTTAAACACCACCCTTCATCAAACGATCTCAGGGAGGTTCATGAGATAAATGCAGAGTAAATAATCTGGAGTAACCACAGATCAGGTTCCAAAGCTCTTATTTATAAGCTCTTTATAACATTTCACTGGCATCCTATATTTTAGATGTACAAAGTTAACAAATTATGAAGGATAATGTAGATTAAGCACAACATTGTCAGGAAATCTTAATTATCCTGTCTTGCCAACACCCCAAAATTTAGGGGCATTCTTGCAGACCTCTTCTGGCACAAGGAAGCCACACTGTAAAAGCTAATGATAACTCTTCCAGGGCTTTGATTTCCTGCATAGCAGGGGGTTGGACTAGATGACCCTCGTGCTCCCTTCCAACTCTACAATTCAGTGGTTCTATGATTCTATGACATACAAATAATATGGAAAATTAATTGTGGTTCTATTGTTCACAATCATTTCTCAGGGCCAACGCTGCTTTTCACTAAAGAGAAGTATTATTTCTACTGCACAGGGTACCAAATTCAAAACATGCCCTGTAAATTACACCTATGGCTCACATTAATAGGACAAATAGTTTATGCAACACAGTTAATGGAACACATGAAAATACTGTGTCACCTGTTGTCTTATTCCAAAAAGGTATGACAGTTAAGAATATAATTTTCTGGCTGCATTTCTAACACAGATGCCATACAATTTAGTGAAAACTTTCCCAAGTTGTGTACACTCAGGAGATGCTATGTAAGGTCATTTTTGCTCAGGAGCTACCTTAAAGAATGGCACTTCCAGGTCTCCTCTGAAAACCACAAGAAATAAGCACAGAGTAGGTCTGCTGAGTTCTCAATATCTTGTGGGAGGAGGTGGACAGCAACAATGAGAATATATTTTGGCTACTCTGTACGTTCGTTCATGAAAATCCTCACGCCTACAGGACAGATATTTTTATTCAGCACATAGCTGAATCAATGGATTCAATCAGAAGGCTATTACACTGACAGCGCATACAAGTGACAAGATGATAAGGAACTGTTTGGACAGTTAAGCCCAAACTTCAGTGACATACTCAGTAATTTTGAGTTTTTGTTGTAAAACAATTTATCTTTTTTACAGCCATGATGAAAGGCAAAGTGTCTTTCAAGAAAAGTCAATTGCCACAAGGGTTAACAAAATGCTTAGGTTCTATTTACAAACAAGCAGTACAGTGTATTAATTTTGTTAAACAAACAGAATTACATCAGATCTTCACTAAAACTTCACTCCTTTCGAGGAAAGAACAATTGTCTTATTATAGTTATGTTTTTATAAACAGACATTTACAGTAACTTCAGGTTGTAAATGGGTGCACACAATTAAATGCTCAGCATTCAGAGAAATAATATGTCAAAAAGAAGCTAGGAGCACTCATAGAATCGTAGAGTTGGAAGAGACCACAAGGGCCATCCAGTCCAACCCCCTGCTGAGCAGGAAACACCATCAAAGCATTCTTGACATATGCCTGTCAAGCCTCTGCTTAAAGACCTCCAAAGGAGGAGACTCCACCACACTCCTTGGTAGCAAATTCCACTGCCGAACAGCTCTTACTGTCAGGAAGTTCTTTCTAATGTTTAGGTGGAATCTTCTTTCTTGTAGTTGAATCCATTGCTCCGTGTCCGCTTCTCTTCCCCCAACATCTAGTTTTCTATGTACAGTAAAGCTACAATCCTAAAACACACATTAGCAAGAAACAGCCTCACTGAATTCAGCAGGACTTTCTTCCAAGTAGGCATGCATAGACTGTACCATTTTGTTTTGTTTATTGCAAAGAGTAAGATTGTGTCCTGTGAGCCCTCTGAATCTGAAACAGACACGTTTTGCTAGATCTTCTGCTATTTGTACCAATATAACTGCTTTCCTGCACTAATATTCTGCAATAATTTTTTTATAAAAAAAACCCTCATGAAAGGAACATTGAAACATAAGGTCCAAGTTAGGTACATGGAATATAATGCAAGCAAACATAACATATCCGTTCAGCATTTGGCCTTCACAGGATAAGCAGGCAACATCCTTTTTGATAATCACAAATGAAGGCAAGTTACACCTGGGCTAGTTTGTTCAGAAAACTTATGACATTATTAGCAGAATCCAGCAGCAATCCCCAAATCACCCAGAAGTTACATGGATAAACCACTCTGCCATAACTTTTACTTTGGCTCAGAGTTATGAACCACTACCACCACACCCAAAAAGTCAATCCAACTAGTGAATCGTCACTCAATGTTCAGTCCATGGCCAATGGACAGTAAGTCAGTAAGACCACAGAGCAAAGGATCCCACCTAGTCCCCTCTGTAGAAAGAGACAGAGTACAGGTAACACACACGTTACTTATGGCACTGTTATAAGAATTTTGAGGTCATATATATATATAATAATTGTTCATAAAACATGTACATGAATGTACAGAAACATGTCTGAAGCAGCACAGGAAAACAGGCCTGACTGACACCATTTTGACTCTCTCTGACCAGGTGTTCCTCTGCAAGGAAGAAGTGGGGTGAGGGGAACCTTCTCATTGTCTCAGGAATTAAAGTGATAACCCTGGCATCCTGATACCTGACTGCCAGACAAAAGGGTGTGATTAACTTGGCTGGGAAACAGGGAAATGTAAATATCTCTCAATTTTGTTGATTAGGTTTTGGGGGCAGGGGGCAGGGTCCAGGATGCTCAGATTACTGCCACCAGACCTCCCCTTTCATGATGTACCTATGATGAATCTAGGGAGAGGGGTCTTGGGCTACACCCCTTCTGTGACATATGGATGATGCTTCTGGGGGGTGGGCTGAAACCAATTTCAAATCTCTTTTTAAGGACAAGACATCTTTGTTTGGGGTTCCTTCCTTGTTCTCCTGTGTGAGAGGAAGGACCCTGTTGCAACAGCAAAAATAAAAGTGCCTTGCTTCGCACGTCCTGGTTTGGTCTCTGTTATTTGGTGGGCAGGAGACGCTTAAACTTTGTCTGCTTGCCAGGATACCTGGACTCTTCCTGGGTCGAGGATCCACTTAATTCTAGGGCCGTGTAGCTCTGCAAAATTTTTATAACAGCACTCACAGGTGCCACAAGTCAGCCTTGTAAATAAGTTGGTACAAAAAAAAAAGTTACTTGCCTGCAAAGTAATATTACTTGTGTACCAGTGGCTGGCACAAGAGGAGAAATAACTCCTCTCCTGCAGCAGCCTGCTGTATTTCTATGCTAGGAACAGTGGAGAGACAAGAGCATCACTCCTTCCCTGAACTACTCCACTTGCCTTCGGCTACTAGGCTAGTGTGTAAATGCAAGGCTCCCATAAACAGTCCACCTGTCATTCCCTTCTCACAAACACACACAGAGCAGAGAAACATGAAGCTGTACGGCCACCAGGATCTGCAAGCAGAAGGCTTTTAATTAGCATCGGAAGGAGCTCTACTTAAAGGAATCTACTTCTAAGGAAACGTCACAGAAGGATCTGGGTCCCTGGGCCTTACCCAGAAGAGAAAAGAAAAAAGAAAAAACTGAGTGGTGAAAGGTGCCTTGGGCATAGGGCGACGACCTCTCCCCTCCGCCATCCTCTGCCTTTTGGGTGTCCCATCCTCCAATAATGGAAAAGTTGAGCGATGACAGACAGGATGACAACAGGCAGCTGCAGCACTGGTAGAGCTGCTGAAGTGCATTCTTTACAACACCCTCTCGCTCTCCTCACTCACCTCCGCCGCTTTCCTTGGCGCCCCCCGCTCCACCACCGACGCCCCCCTGACGAAGGTGCGAACACAGGAAATCCCGCGCCGACTCCAGGTCCTGGAAGCTGCAGAAAGGCACGAGCGCGCAGGCCATGTTGGCGCCAAGCGGGCTCTCCCCCCCCCCTCTTCCCGCGACCACCCTTTTCTCTAAACGCGACAGCCGCCCCCGCCCCCCTGCGCCCGGCCTGAGCTGGCTAGCGAGCTCGGCAGCCAACACAACCCGGAAGCCGTCGGTGCCTCAGCCTGCAGTTCCGCGCACGCGCACCAGGGAGGGCAAGGAAAGGGAGGAGAGCTGAACCTTGAATGACGGCTGTGGGATCACGTGGCTCTGAGTAAGAGGAGGCGACGGGGCGGAGAATCCCGGCCTCACGTCAGGCGAAGCTTCGCTAGTCACGTGGGAGAAACAAGCAGGTGGAGGCGAAGCGGAGTTCTTTATACCGTAATACAGTAGGTCGGGTTAGGCGGGAGCGTGGCTCTTGAACTCAGGACGGCTCAGCCTCAAAAAAAGATTTAGCGAGACCAGGCGCGGATTTACTATGGAACTAATGAAGCTTAAAGTTTAAAACTAGAAGGCATAGGAAATTTGTATTCACACTTTGTGAATTCTTATATCCCGCTTTGACATAGGAGATAATCCAGTACAGCAAAAGCTGAGATGTAATGGTTATTTTATATATATATATATATATGGTGATCAGTTTGTGACGGAACAACCCCACTGAAGAAGATAAGGGTGGTGACCCAAACCTCGTTGCTGGTTGCGAGGCTGGGATCGAAGGGCGCACAGTTGCCGCTTCCCCACACCGCCCTCCCCGAGCTGCCTTGTAAAGCTGGGATCTGCGGAGGGTGACACAAGCACACAACAGCTATGCACCCAGCGATCCCAGACTCTCCTTTGCTGGTGAGGCTGGGATCGAAGGGCCCGTGGCCACCGCGCCGCCCTCCCCGAGGGCTGGCTAGGGGAAGGTGTCAGGAGCCTCACAGCCCCCAGAAAAATGCGCCCGGGGCGATTGTCCCAACAGACACACACCCTGCGCCACACTACTATACTGTTCCTGTATGAGATTTTTCTGTAAAGGATCAGCACCACTACCTGCTGGTAGTGGTGGGCTGGTGTGCGGTGAGATTGACAAATTAAAAATGCAACAGCTTGTCAGGTCTAGCTGGTGGTACAGTACACCTAAAATAGTTTTTTAAAAAATAAAATAAAAACACTCAATGTCCTGAATTGTTTTGTTTTCTAACACAGATGTGCAATTTGTCACTAAAATTTGCTGCTTTAGGAGAGTGTTTGAAAGTAGCCAATGTAACACCAGCTTATAAAGACAAAACCAGAAAAATACTGTAGAGATCAGTGAACTTAATATCTGCTTTGGGCATGTTGGTGGAAAGCATCAAACTCAAATGATTAAGCATAGAAGAACAAAATAAAAAAATAAAAAAAAATAAAAAAACATTCCTTCCAGCAGCACCTTTTGTTGTTTAGTCGTTTAGTCGTGTCCGACTCTTCGTGACCCCATGGACCATAGCACGCCAGGCACTCCTGTCTTGCACTGCCTCCCGCAGTTTGGTCAAACTCATGTTCGTAGCTTCGAGAACACTGTCCAACCATCTCGTCCTCTGTCGTCCCCTTCTCCTAGTGCCCTCCATCTTTCCCAACATCAAGGTCTTTCCCAAGGATTCTTCTCTTCTCATGAGGTGGCCAAAGTATTGGATCCTCAGCTTCACGATCTGTCCTTCCAGTGAGCACTCAGGGCTGATTTCCTTCAGAATGGATAGGTTTGATCTTCTTGCAGTCCATGGGACTCTCAAGAGTCTCCTCCAGCACCATAATTCAAACGCATCAATTCTTCGGCGATCAGCCTTCTTTATGGTCCAGCTCTCACTTCCATACATCACTACTGGGAAAACCATAGCTTTAACTATACGGACCTTTGTCGGCAAGGTGATGTCTCTGCTTTTTAAGATGCTGTCTAGGTTTGTCATTGCTTTTCTCCCAAGAAGCAGGCGTCTTTTAATTTCGTGACTGCTCTCACCATCTGCAGTGATCAAGGAGCCCAAGAAAGTAAAATCTCTCACTGCTTCCATTTCTTCCTCTTCTATTTGCCAGGAGGTGATGGGACCAGTGACCATGATCTTGGTTTTTTTGATGTTGAGCTTCAGACCATATTTTGCGCTCTCCTCTTTCACCCTCATTAAAAGGTTCTTTAATTCCTCCTCGCTTTCTGCCATCAAGGTTGTGTCATCTGCATATCTGAGGTTGTTGATATTTCTTCCGGCAATCTTAATTCCTGCTTGGGATTCATCTAGTCCAGCCTTTCGCATGATGAATTCTGCATATAAGTTAAATAAGCAGGGAGACAATATACAACCTTGTCGTACTCCTTTCCCAATTTTGAACCAATCAGTTGTTCCATATCCAGTTCTAACTGTAGCTTCTTGTCCCACGTAGAGATTTCTCAGGAGACAGATGAGGTGATCAGGCACTCCCATTTCTTTAAGAACTTGCCATAGTTTGCTGTGGTCGACACAGTCAAAGGCTTTTGCATAGTCAATGAAGCAGAAGTAGACGTTTTTCTGGAACTCTCTAGCTTTCTCCATAATCCAGCACATGTTTGCTATTTGGTCTCTGGTTCCTCTGCCCTTTCGAAATCCAGCTTGCACTTCTGGGAGTTCTCGGTCCACATACTGCCTAAGCCTGCCTTGTAGAATTTTAAGCATAACCTTGCTAGCGTGTGAAATGAGCGCAATTGTGCGGTAGTTGGAGCATTCTTTGGCACTGCCCTTCTTTGAAATTGGGATGTAGACTGATCTTCCCCAATCCTCTGGCCATTGCTGAGTTTTCCAAACTTGCTGGCATATTGGGTGTAGCACCTTAACAGCATCATCTTTTAAAATTTTAAATAGTTCAGCTGGAATATCATCACTTCCACTGGCCTTGTTATTAGCAATGCTTTCTAAGGCCCATTTGACTTCACTCTCCAAGATGTCTGGCTCAAGGTCAGCAGCCACACTACCTGGGGTGTACGAGACCTCCATATCTTTCTGGTATAATTCCTCTGTGTATTCTTGCCACCTCTTCTTGATGTCTTCTGCTTCTGTTAGGTCCTTACCACTTTTGTCCTTGATTATGGTAATCTTTGTACGAAATGTTCCTTTCATATCTCCAATTTTCTTGAACAGATCTCTGGTTTTCCCCCCAGCAGCACCTTAAAGACCAACTAAGTTTTTTATTTTGGTATGAGCTTTTGTGTACATGCACACTTCTTCAGATACCAAAAGATATCTGAAGAAGTGTGCATGCACACGAAAGCTCATACCAAAATAAAAAACTTAGTTGATCTTTAAGGTGCTGCTGGAAGGATTTTTTTTATTTAATTTGATTTAGTATTTTAACTTGTGTATGCTTGAATGTGGATTTTTCTTGGTTTTATTGTTTAAATGTTTTTTCTAAACCACTTTGAGGCTTTTTACACTCAAGCGCTCTATAAATTTCATGAAATAAATAATATTACTAGGAAGTAAGTCCCATTGTGTTCAGCTGGATCACACCCAGGAAAGTGTTCAAAGGATTGCAGTTTGACAGTGAGTGCAGTCCTATAATAGCCATTCGAATGTAAGATTCATACAGCTGAGTGGGGCTTTCTCCTAGATTAGTGGGTATTGAACTTCAACTTCAGGTTGTCAACAGAAGCCCCTTCCGTTTTCCTGATTGCATCTCCTTTCCCCTCATGCCATACAAATCAATGGAGCATCATTCAATTTCCTTTGTTCCATTATCTTGGTCTGTTTCACTTATCTAAGATTTATGCATAAGCAACAGGGCTCTGGAGGGCTGCCAGTAGCTGCCCTTTTTAGTGAAACTTGTCTGAGCCTTCATCTCATAGAGAAAAGATTGTAATGAGCACTGTTAAATTCTGTAATGTCCCATTTGGATTCTGTTATGCATGCAGAACTTACCAAAGCACTGAGATATTAAGTAATGCATTAAACAAGGAAATAAATAATTCAGTAAATGAATTACTCTTTCTCTGCACAGCTGAACCTCAGCACATGCTCCCTAACATCTTGATAATTGAAATTTCAAACAGGTCTTGATACCTGCTTTAAGATACACTCCAGAGAACCAATCTAGAAAAAAAACTTAGGTCCGCCAGATGAGCAAGTATGAATGACTTTGGGCAGGCATGATGCTAAACTATGGTTTAGTACAGAGGGCTGCCAACTTGGGGGGGGGGGATATTTGCAAACTAGAGAAATTCAAATGCACCCCACAAAAACTGCAAACTATTCTGTTGGCTACAATAGAATTCTTCTTTCAAAACTAATTTCAGAGTGGGGAGAAGATCCTGCACATTCCTGGGACGATAGCCATGGGTGCATGAGCACATGAGAATGTCACATTAGCGAGATTCCAACACAATAGAGATTAGACGTTTTGCCCACATTGTTAACTAAACACAGTTTATTGTTGTATCTGAACCCCAGACAAACTAGTTTTAATTGTGCTTCGGAATAAAAGTGAAGTTGCTGAACAACTCCAGGCATGCCTGGAAGAAGCAGACCATTTGGATCCCTTCCAGTCGGGATTCAGGCCTCATCATGGGACTGAAACTGCCTTGGTTGCACTGGTCGGTGATCTTCGGCGGGCTAGGGACAAAGGTGAGAGCTGTTTCCTAGTTCTGCTGGATCTCTCAGCAGCTTTTGATATCATCGCCCATAACATCCTTCTGGACCGTCTAGGGCTTGGGAGCTGGGGGCACTGTTATACAGTGGTTCCGCTCCTTCCTCCTGGGCAGTGTTCAGAAAGTGGTGGTGGTGGGGTGAGTGATCAGACCCCTGGGCTCTCACTTGTGGGGTGCCTCAGGGTTCTGTCCTCTCCCCCATGCTTTTTAACATCTACATGCAGCCGCTGGGAGAGATCATCAGGGGATTTGGGCTGGGTGTTCATCAGTATGCGGATGATACCCAGCTCTACCTCTCTTTCAAATCAGAACCAGTGAAGGCGGTGAAGGTCCTATGTGAGTGTCTGGAGGAGGTTGGAGGATGGATGGCGCCTAACAGATTGAGGTTGAATCCTGACAAGACAGAAGTACTGTTTGTGGGGGACAGGAGGCGGGCAGGTGTGGAGGACTCCCTGATACTGAATGGGTAACTGTGCCAGCCTCCCTGCTCTAAACGCTTCTGGCACTGCCTCAGCACTTTCTGATTCATGCCAACTCTGTGTATCTTTGTGTACATTGAGAAATACCAATTGCTTAAACCACATAACTCAAGAACTGTTTGTGGGGGACAGGAGGCAGGCAGGTGTGGAAGACTTCCTGGTCCTGAATGGGGTAACTGTGCCCCTGAAGGACCAGGTGCGCAGCCTGGGAGTCATTTTGGACTCACAGCTGTCCATGGAGGCGCAGGTCAATTTTGTGTCCAGGGCAGCTGTTTATCAGCTCAATCTGGTACGCAGGCTGAGACCCTACCTGCCTGCGGACTGTCTCACCAGAGTGGTGCATGCTCTAGTAATCTTTCACTTGGACTACTGCAATGCGCTCTATGTGGGGCTACCTTTGAAGGTGACCCGGAAACTACAACTAACCCAGAATGCGGCAGCTAGACTGGTGACTGGGGGCAGCCACCGAGACCACATAACACCGGTCCTGAAAGACCTTACATTGGCTCCCAGTACGTTTCCGAGCACAATTCAAAGTGTTGGTGCTGACCTTTAAAGCCCTAAACAGCCTCGGTCCAGTATACCTGAAGGAGCGTCTCCAACACCATTGTTCTGCCCGGACACTGAGGTCCAGCGACGAGGGCCTTCTGGCGGTTCCCTCGCTACGAGAAGCCAAGTTACAGGGAACCAGGTTTAGGGCCTTCTCAGTAGTGGCACCCACCCTGTGGAACGCCCTCCCACCAGAGGTCAAAGAGAACAACAATTACCAGACTTTTAGAAGGCATCTCAAGGCAGCCCTGTTTAGGGAAGCTTTTAATGTTTGATGGATTTCTGTATTTTAATATTTTGTTGGAAGCCGCCAAGAGTGGCTGAGGGAACCCGGCCAGATGGGCGGGGTATAAATAATATATTTATTATTATTATTATTATTATTATTATTATTATTATTATTAGCAACTTCTTTTTTGTCAAGGGCCACCTACCCTTAGGTATCACATTTCAGGAGCTATATGCCAGTGGTAGGCAGCGCCAGAGCCAATGATGACAAAGGTATTCTGTTTTAACTAACCTGGAATAAAGGCCACTATGGTTGGATTTTCACAACGGCTACCTCAGATTATAATCCCTAATCCAATGCAAACCAACTCAGAAGCTCCATGGGGTTTGATGGGTTTACTCTCAAATAAGTACGGATTTTTTTTGCAGTACATCTTAATACAGTTACTGGTTTGAAAAGCCTATCAATTTGTTCTCAGAAAAGCTTTCCCTGAATCCATACACTTTTTCTTTATATCAAAATCCTGACACTTTAAAAGGCCAGGAAAAATCAGGAGCTAAACAGGAGGGAAGACTGAAACTGCTTTAGGAGGCATTGAGGAGGCAAATAAAATTAGATTGGGCCTGTAGGTAGCCCATCTGAGGTGTAGGGAAGTGAGCCTGCTTCAAACCGTGGCTTACGATCCTGCCCTATTTCTCATAACCACGGATGGGGAACTAAATCATCTGGCTGGTAGGCCAGATCCTTATCTCCACACACTACTGCAGATTTGACAGGTGGGCAGCAACCACCCAGCTATCAATCATGCAATGACACAATGACATCGGGTGACCTGCTTTCCTCAACACATGAAATCCACCTGCAGGCAACATTGTGCAGTCTTTCCCAAGTGCTGACAGTCCGATAATTATTAACACTGCGGAAGCCCTGAGCACACTGTTTCCTGAGCTGACTATGAGTTGAGTATTGGTGCTTGGGAAGCCTTGTCAGAAAGCACTGCACCCCACCTATGTGTGCCCTCCAGCAGGGTCTTAAGGGTATCCAGCGCCGTGGTGCAAAATCCCTCTGGCGCCCCCCCCCGCTTGTTAGGCACTGTTGGAACGGTGGCTAGCAAGCCTGCTGTTGCAAGGGGATGTAGCAGGAACAGCACACCAAAAGGAGCCCTTTCGGGGGCTGCTCCCGCCACCCCCCCTCGCCTGGGCGGGCTTGCTAGGCGCCATTGGAACAGCAGCTAGCAAGCCTGCTGTTGTGAGGGGACATGGTGGGAACAGTGCACCGAAAGTAGCCCTTTTGGGCGCTGCTCCCGCTGCCCCCCTCGCCTGGGCGGGCTTTCTAGGTGCCGTTGGAACGGCGGCTAGCAAGCTTGCTGTTGCGAGGGGGATGTGGCGGGAACAGCGCACAGAACGTGAGCAGCGCGCGGGGCTGCAGGGCGCCCCAGCCCAGCGCCCCTGATGGGGAGGCGCCCTGGCGCACCACACCACTAATCCAAATGGAAAAGACGGCCCTGCCCTCCAGTTGGACCTGGCTTGTACAAAATGCAGATTTAATTAAGCACTTGGAAAGAAGGTTCCCAAGCATAGTTAAGGCTAACCACGGTTTGGCGTTTGGATGTAACAATAAAGGTAAAGGTAAAGGGACCCTTGACCATTAGGTCCAGTCGTGACCGACTCTGGGGTTGCATGCTCATCTCGCATTATTGGCTGAGGGAGCCGGCATATAGCTTCCAGGTCATGTGGCCAGCATGACAAAGCCGCTTCTGGCAAACCAGAGTAGTGCACGGAAACGCCGTTTACCTTCCCGCCGGAGTGGTACCTATTTATCTACTTGCATCTTGACGTGCTTTCGAACTGCTAGGTTGGCAGGAGCTGGGACCAAGCAATGGGAGCTCACCCCGTCACAGGGATTCGAACCGCCGACCTTCTGATCAGCAAGCCCTAGGCTCAGTGGTTTAACCACTGAAACAATAAAGCATGGTTAATTTAAAAGAGGCGAAAGCTTCCAATCTCTTCCTCACAACCCTGTTAGAGGGGCAAGAAGAGAGTGCATAGCCAGAGGTTTGTGTCCATAATGCCGGGCTAAGTTTTACATTTGCATTTGACTCAAATCTGCTTATCATTGTGTGTGAGTTTTATCCAAAACTCCAAGGTTATTTATGAGGCAAACACCAGGATTACTTGTCCAAATCTTTATTTATTTTTAACTGAACAATAATGTGATGAACAATAAAATGGTCCAAGATGTGTTGCAGAAAGGCTGCCCTGTCTTTTTAAAACATTCATGACTTTCACAACGGGCTTATGCAATTTTAAGGCCTAAAGGGAGTTGATCCATCTCTTCCCCCCCCCCACCTCACCTTTCAAGGCCAGATTTACATGCTTGCCTGGCTGTAAAGAGACCTGCTGTTGCTAAGCAACCAAGAGCCCAACATTTCTAAAATGGGAAATTCACTAAAGCTAATTGAAATTTAGCCAGTTTTTAAAGTGCTCTGAAAACTTCCCTCCAAAAAAATAAAAATAAAAATAAAGTAAAAAGCAACATTTTTGGAAGATAAATGTTTCATTTTAGGAACACAAAGTAATTTACATCAGCAGCTGTTAAGGCTATCACTCTTTCCCTTTCTAAGAGATACCACAAGTATCAGAATTTATGGGAACACCTAGAGGATTCCTATTCATTTAAAGTTAAGAGTTGAACTGAACAGATCAACCATCAAGTGCAATTAATTTTAAATGGTCTAATGGTGGGAAATCTCCCCTCCCAACAAATTCTAAGCTTTGCATCCTAACTAAGCTCTTAGAACAAAACTCTCGGTGGGGTGGTGGTGGGAGATGGACAACGTGGCTGAAAAATTAATTTCTTGTAATTTCTTATAAATGGCTGGTTTTATTATGGTTATGTGTAGAATCCAGTTGGTGCCTCAACTGGCTTTCGATCTAGTGGATGCATCCATTAATAAAAGAGAGGGGGGAGGGGACTTTTGCCTGTTTACCCAAACCACTTCCTACCTTGTTTGCAGCTTTTTCTTCTTCAACCCAAACCTTGAAGGGGGTGCAGATCAGCAATGTGTGCCCCACCACACTCCAAACCAGAATAATGCCCTCTGCTTCTATTTGTGGTGGGACAAGGGCTTCCAATGGCATCAGGGTTACCTATCCCCCCCATACCACCAAAGCTAATACAGTAGTAGCTAATAGTAGAAGGAGGTTTTTTAGTTGGGATCACAGCTGAGTAGGGAAGTATAAAACCTCTTTCTCCCTATGCACAGCAGTCCCTGTGAAAACACACACACACACACACACACACACACACACACAGAGAGAGAGAGAGAGAGAGAGAGAGAGAGAGAGAGAGAGAGAGAGAGCTCCCTGTGCCAATTGTTACACTTTCATAACACTGGTGTTGTTTCTAATGGATCATTTAGTGTCATGTGTAGTTGGTCCCAGAGATGGTCCTATGACCTTTGGGTGCCTGAATCAGGCAGTCAAATTGATGCCTACTTCTTCCCTTCCCCACCAGCATGGTGTGCTTCTTTACTACAACTCCCATCAGCCCCCGGGAGAGAGAGAGATTGAGAGAGGCCCGCTGTTGGGCTTGCATACCTGCCCAGGATGTCCTTGCCTAGCAGTCCGCTCTAAGGTGGCCTTAAATTGCCCTGGCACTAGCCAGCAAAGGTAAGGCAGCAGGGAGGGGATAACGAAGGCAGCACGGTGAGGGGTAATCTTCTCTGTAACATTCCAATTTTAGTATATGTGCTGTTGGAGCGAGTACTATTTTTTGGGGGGTGTCCCAATTTGCCCTCCTGACCACTGGTCCTCTTAGCTAGGGATCATGGGAGCTGTAGGCCAAAACACCTGGAGGGCTGCAGTTTGGGGATGCCTGTGTTGGAGGGTATGCTTTTAAATGCCTACTGAAAGATATGCTGACATGCCGATGCAGGCCATTAAAAATACATCTTTCTGCAATAGCTAACTGATGTCCCATCAGGGGAAAAGTTGTGGTATTAATAAATATATAATTAGTGTCTAGTTTTAAGTTTTTATGGTTTTTTCTGCATGGTCTTATGCAGTATTGTACACTGCTTTGATATTTTTCTATGAAATAGGGGTATATAAGTATTTTTTATAAATAACTAAAATGTAACAGAGAGAATGAGAATGGAAGCGGGACAGCTCCATCGGCTCTGCTGAGAGAGCAACCACTTTTGCCTCCTCCTCTTCTTGTACCATTTCCGCTCCAGCTAGTTGTTGAAAGATATTTGCAACAAAGATCTATCATAATAAGTTCTTCATTACAAAGAATTATTCCTTGCCTTGTGCCTAGTGGTACGTTTGTCCCTCTAGAGACAGACCGTTAATACAATTCTGGTGAGGATTAACAAAATTATTCCACACTCTGCCTAGTGGTAGGACTGCCCCACTAGAGACAGTCACTGCAATTCTGGTGGGTATTATTTTGAGACGTATGGGAAACAATCCCCCTCCAGGGATTAAAATTTTATCTCATCTATGGGCTTTCAGCATGCACGTCTCAGAATTCCCATGATGAGAAGTGCTTAAAAGTTTACGGCCTTCTGTGCTTTTATGTCATCATTCAAAGCAAGGCTGACATATCCGTATAACTGTACCGTTACTACCTTGTTAAGAAACTGTCACCCAAACAAAAATATTCATTTGCCGTATTTGAAGTGCAGCTTTTCAGTGCCTGTATTCATTAGAGTAAGACTTTGATGTCCCAGAACTGAAAGAAACAGCAAGGATGTGATCAGGGGGTGGAAAAGCAGGGTGGGTGGGGGAGAAGACACCTACAGAGCTTGTGGCCTTTAATGAGCGAAAAGCTAGATGTCAGGAAAGCAAATCTCACCATCTTTGACAATGAGTTCAGGGGGGACTTTGTGCTAAGAAGCCTGGTAGGAGGACCAGGGAACTTAGCCCTCCACCACGGATGCAGGCAAATTTACTGCACAGTAAAATAGGTTGGAGCATTCCTCATACATAATTAACCTGGCCTACTTTCCTGCTTGCAAACAATCTGCGAGTGGGTAAAGTCTTTATTCCTGAGAATGTCTTGGATATTCTGTCAGGGATTTGTTTTCAGATTACTAGTTACTCTGCATTCGTTCACTTTTGTGCTTTGGCGTCAACCCACAAATATCCACTGGTTTCTGTCCACTGGCTTCAGAAGAGGAATTTCAGCTAGCTTGCATCCACAAACATCAGCTTGATTCAGTCTTGCGGCATCCTCTAACTCGCAAATGTGAACCACCAGCTTCCACCCACCAACATTCACTGGACTAGACCATGGATATCAGCCACCTTCAAACCATGATCCTGCTCAACAAATGAATCTGCCTTATTATCCCACAGCCAGATGATCTCTGTCCACCCGCCATTTCGCCTCCTCCAAGTAGAAGACGACTGGGCAGTGCTGACTGTCCCAGCTATTGGCCACTGTGTTCTGTAGGGGGAAAGGAAAAGGACCTCTATAGCCGCTCAGATGCCATCTGCTTTTGCTACATATAGCCAACAGCAACAGCTAAGGATGCACCAATTGCACCATCATACTGTCAGGCATCAAAACTGTGGGTGCAACTCAGCAGTGATTTATTTGTGTGCTTGTATATTATTTAAGGGGGGTGCGGGGGGCATTGTGGGTTAAACCACAGAGCCTAGGGCTTGCCGATCAGAAGGTCGGCGGTTCAAATCCCCACAACGGGGTGAGCTCCCATTGCTCAGTCCCAGCTTCTGCCAACCTAGCAGTTCGAAAGCATGTCAAAGTGCAAGTAGATAAATAGGTACCGCTACAGCGGAAAGGTAAACGGCGTTTCTGTGTGCTGCTCTGGTTCACCAGAAGTGGCTTTGTCATGCTGGCCACATGACCTAGAAGCTGTACGCTGGCTCCCTCGGCCAATAGAGCGAGATGAGCGCTGCAACCCCAGAGTTGGTCACGACTGGACCTAATGGTCAGGGTCCCTTTACCTTTACCTATATTATTTAAAGTACTGTATTTATAGACCAACCTTCACCTGCACTGATACCAGGGAAGAGCACACCATGAACCTGTTGCAAGGGGACCTTTTCTGCACAAGGATTGCATTCCCCCACAGGGAATTCCCACCCTCCATCATGGGATGCATATCAGTGGTGGGTGGAGGATAGAGGCAGAGTGCAAGGGAGCAGCCAGTGTGACTTTGGTGGGTTACACTTGATTCGTGGGCTGGAGCTTCCCCACACCTGTCATAGTGTCCAGCTCCGAGGGCCTTCTGTTGGTACCCTTGCTGCGAGAAGTGAGGTTACAGGGAACCAGGCAGAGGGCCTTCTTGGTGGTGGCACCCTCCCTGTAGAACGCCCTCCCACCAGATGTCAAGGAAATAAACAACTATCTAACTTTTAGAAGACATGTGAAAGCAGCCCTGTTTAGGGAAGTTTTTAATGTTTGATCTTTTATTGTGTTTTTAATGTTCTGTTGGGAGCCGTCCAGAGTGGCTGGGGAAACCAAGCCAGTTGGGCAGGGTATAAATAATAAATTTATTATTATTATTAGTAGTAGTAGTAGTATAGATCCCAAGAGTTATAGCCAACCTAAGCTGTATTCAGAGTAGACCTACATATCAAATCTATAAACTTAGTAAAAATCAATTACTAAGCATGAAGTATTTGAAGTATCACTCCAGTTATTAAAAACACCAGCCCACAAAGACATTATGAAAGCTAAATAGAGGAGAAGGCTAAAATACTAGTTTCACATACAGCACTGCAGTATGTTTGCAAGAAAAGAGTTAAGCATTTCGTTTCCTCTTCTCTACTGGAAATGCTTTGCTGAGGTGTAACCTGTTGCTTGGTCCTCAGCTAAGTAACCCTGGTCCTTCCACAACTTGTGCTGGGACTGCTTTCTCTCCTATGCTTCTTTCCTACTCTGAGACAGAAGCCAGTCAGAGAATGGCGTATGAAAAAGCTTCTGGAAAACAAGTATGAGAGAAGGGAGGAATGGACTGGTGGAAGAATGTCCCCTATTGGTTTAGAACACATTCTAAAGGGGAAAGAGTTCAATTTTATGCTAGTTTGTTGCTTGCATCAAACTTGTCGAATTACATATAGTTCACTGGTGTGTATGGGACAAGTCTGTGTTTTAACCTATAAGCCTTCTCATCAAAATCAGGCATCTGTTGATGATATTTACAATGTAAAGGTTTTTCCTGGCACCATTGAGCGTTGGAGGATGGTTAGTTGCAATAAAGATCAGTTTTGGAGTCTTAAAATTATATTGCGATACATATACCTCTGTCTGCATATTGCCTCTCTCATTGGTGCCATCTTTATTAGAAACTGGAATCTCTGGCTGACTTACTGAAAGGCAACAGCTCCTGTAACTGCACAGTAAACTTTACTAGCAAGTAAAGGTAAAGGTAAAGGGACCCCTGACCATTAGGTCCAGTCGTGACCGACTCTGGGGTTGCGCGCTCATCTCGCATTATTGGCCGAGGGAGCCGGCGTATAGCTTCCAGGTCATGTGGCCAGCATGACAAAGCCGCACATGGAAACGCCGTTTACCTTCCCGCTGTAGCGGTTCCTATTTATCTACTTGCATTTTGACGTGCTTTCGAACTGCTAGGTTGGCAGGAGCTGGGACCAAGCAATGGGAGCTCACCCCATCACAGGGATTCGAACCGCCGACCTTCTGATCAGCAAGCCCTAGGCTCAGTGGATTAACCCACAGCGCCACCTGGGTCCCTGGTTACTAGCAAGTACCTAGTCTTTTTTTTAAAAAAAGGTCTACCCTACTCTACAATGCATCTGTAGAGAAGGGTGTTTCGATGCTAGAGAATTTGTCACAGAATGTGGTTTAATATTTATGTATTTAATAAATTATGTATTTAATATTTATGTATTTATGTATTTAATAAATTATATAGTTAAAGCTATGGTTTTCCCAGTAGTGATGTATGGAAGTGAGAGCTGGACCATAAAGAAGGCTGATCGTCGAAGAATTGATGCCTTTGAATTATGGTGCTGGAGGAGACTCTTGAGAGTCCCATGGACTGCTAGAAGATCAAACCTATCCATTCTTAAGGAAATCAGCCCTGAGTGCTCCCTGGAAGGACAGATCGTGAAGCTGAGGCTCCAATACTTTGGCCACCTCATGAGAAGAGAAGAATCCTTGGAAAAGACCCTGATGTTGGGAAAGATTGAGGGCACTAGGAGAAGGGGACGACAGAGGACAAGATGGTTGGACAGTGTTCTCGAAGCTACGAACATGAGTTTGACCAAACTGCGGGAGGCAGTGCAAGACAGGAGTGCCTGGCGTGCTATGGTCCATGGGGTCACGAAGAGTCGGACACGACTAAACGACTAAACAACAACATTTAATAAATATTTTCTGTATTTACAATGACCAACACCAATACATTAACTATAACAGCAGCAACTAAAAGATGCAGCCAGATTACAACCATCAGTAAAGAGCATCCAAGAGCACAGACTTAAGAACAAAAGAAGAGCCCTGCTGGATCAGGCCTTTGGTCCATCTAGTCCACCATCCTGTTCTTACAGTAGCCAACAAGAGGCCTGTGGGAAGCCCACAAACAAAACCCTTTGGTTTCCAACAACTGGCAGACAGAAGCATTGCAGTCTCCAACTGTAGGCCAGGGTCTCAGCCCCAACCACAAAGACATCCCATGACCCAATCAGAAGTGGGTCAGAAATGGATTAGAAAAGCAGAGCAGGAAAAGGGGTGCTCTGCCTACAGACATCTATCTACGAGGCATTTGTCAGCTGCTAGCCCTACGAGTCTAACACTGGGAACAACTGACTGTGTGAAAAGCCCACATTGTTTAGTCAAATATGAAGTTACAGAAATAGATTCAGGAGCAAAGCAAGGCATGAATGAAAAAGCTGATATTAATTAAGATGCAGCTGTTTTGTTCTCCACTACAGTATTCAAGAAAGGTTATTATTCTAGTGTCCATAAAAGCTTATGTTACAATAAACATGTTAGTCTTTGTGGTGCCACAAGACTGCATTATTTCTGCAACAAATCTGAAGTGCTTAAACTTAAAATATAAAGAAAGAGAAGAGACATGGAAATCTTGAGCATAACCAAAAACAATAACTAGTAAACAAAACTAATTGTCCTGATATAGCAGAATCCATTCTTTACAGAATATTATTTTTATTTTATTATTAATTATTATTGTTATTATTTATTACTAATACCCCACCCATCTGGCTGGGTTTCCCCAGGGCGGCTTCCAACAGGAGATTAAAAATACATTAAAATACATTTAAAAAATACATAAAAAAATAATTGCATTCAAGTGTTAATCCACAGTTGTTTTCTTCTTTGTTTACATTACATATCTATCTTCTTCGACAAATATGGATGTGTATGTACAATAAAACTATTTTAGCATTATTATTTTAATTTCAGGCTGGTGTCAAGGCAGATTAATAGAAACAGATGGAGATATCAAGTGAGTTTGTCGTTGTGGGGGTTGGATTGTTGCAAACCATGCTATTCTGTTATGCGGAATGTGACAGTAATCACATTTGTTCTTTGGCGCAATGGAGTCTGCTATTCAGTGAGGACTGTGGGCATCAATTAATAAGATTATTGACTGCAAAAAGAAGACCTTTCCTCCAACCCATCTAGAATATAGCTGGAAGTCATTCCAGGGCAGAGGATCATGGAACCAATTTGTTGAGCCTAATAGAAGTTGCTAGAAGAGCTTTTAGAAACAGTTGGGATTTAGCCATGGATTCATTTACTTACTATATACCACCCAATAACAAAAGCAACACAGTTACATAAAAAAGCGAAACGATAACATCTACCATAAATAAGCTTAAAACAGCAGCAGGAATGGAACAAAAACATAAGGAATCTAATAGCAGCATTTCTCCCCACAGGTGTTAAAAATCCATAAATATCAAAAGATTTATAGACCAGTAGAAGACTTTGAGATTAGGGACCATCATAATCAGTGCCGGATTTACGTATAAGCTAAACAAGCTATAGCTTAGGCCTTAGGGCCCCATTCTCTTGGGGGGCCCCCAAAAAATTGAAGGGGAAAAAACCTGGATGTACATTTCGAAAATATAAAATAATAAACAAATAAAATAAAACCTACATACAGCAAGTTTCGTGTTGTGTAGGCTCCTACGATGTATGTAATGGGCCCCACCTGTTAGCCTGCTCTCTAAAATATCCCTGGTTTGCTCATTTCTATATATTGTATTTCACTATTAATATACTTCTTCTTAATTGTATTTCAGTTCAACAATTACTTTGATAAAATACATATTTTATTATGTGCAAATGGCTTTAGATACCTATTAGGTCCATAAATTACCATATAGCATATATTCAACACAAAAAACAGCAACAATTTGTGGTTGACAAAGGACAGCTGGACATATAAAGGGCCCCATTACCTTCAGTAGCTTAGGGCCTCATCAAACCTAAATCTGACCCTAATCATCAGGCACCTAAAAGGCCAAATGTATTAAGACCTAGGTAGGTATATCCAGGAGGGAAGCGGGTGGCGCTGTGGGTTAAACCACAGAGCCTACGGCTTGCCGATCAGAAGGTCGGCGGTTCGAATCCCCGCGACGGGGTGAGCTCCCGTTGCTCGGTCCCTGCTCCTGCCCACCTAGCAGTTTGAAAGCACGTCAGTGTGCAAGTAGATAAATAGGTACCGCTACAGCAGGAAGGTATATGGCGTTTCCATGTGCTGCTCTGGTTCACCAGAAGCGGCTTTGTCATGCTGGCCACATGACCTAGAAGCTGTACGCCGGCTCCCTCAGCCAATAACACGAGACGAGCGCCGCAACCCCAGAGTCGGCCACGACTGGATCTAATGGTCAGGGGTCCCTTTACCTTAGGTATATGCAGGAGGCGGCAAGCTTTACATCAGGGTTTCCCAAACTTCGCTCTCCAGCTGTTTTTGGACTACAGTTCCAATAATAATAATAATAATAATAATAATAATAATTTGTTATTTATACCCCGCCCATCTGGCTGAGTCTCTCCAGCCACTCTGGGCGGCTCCCAATTGAATATTAAAACAATACAGCATTAAATATTAAAAGCTTCCCTAAACAGGGCTTCCTTCAGATGTCTTTTAAAATTAGGATAGCTGCTTATTTCCTTGACATCTGATGGAAGGGCGTTCCACAGGGTGGGTGCTGCTACCGAAAAGGCCCTCTATCTGGTTCCCTGTAACCTCACTTCTCGCAATGAGGGAACCGCCAGAAGGCCCTCGGCACTGGATCTCAGTGTCTGGGCTGAACGGTGGGGGTCATCCCAGGGGTGATCCGAGTTGTAGTCCAACAACAGTTGGAGACCCAAGTTTGGGAAACCCTGTTTAGGCAATCTCAGCTGCTTAGAGTTTAAAAAGTACAGCCTGCCCTTTGAATTGCCCCACCCCACCCCTATATGGACTGGGAGACAATGCAGGTGACAAAGCACTAGTGTCCTATGATCACACTGTCCAGTTCCTTTCAGCAGTTTTGCTACTCTGCTTGGACCACCAGGTGAAATTTCCAGACTATTTCCAAAGGTAAGCCCACACATGCAGCACATTGCAGCAATCCAACAGGGACATTATCAGAGTATGAGTGACTGTTGCAGAGCTATCCTCTGTCCAGATAGGTCTGTGGTTGGTACATCACTCTAACCTGATGAAAGGCACTTCTAGGCTAAGGGACCTAGGAGCACTCACAAACTCCAAACTGGAAATTTCAAGCTGGGTATGGGGAACCTGTGGCCCTCTAGATGTTGGCTGTACTTCACCTCGTATCTTCCTTCAGCCACACTGGCTGGACCTGATGAGAATTAGGAGTAAATAAAGCAACATCTGGAAGGGCATAGATTCCTTACACCTGCTTTAGGGGAGCTGAGCTGCTGTTGCAATGAGGAAAACCCTGCCTTGAGCTTGCTAGAACACTCTTGTACCTAACGTCTGCTCAACCTGTATTTCAGTAAAGAAATAAATTATAATAAATACAGCCTTAAATGTACCCAAAGGGGTGTGTGGGTGTAAGTGGCTCTCTGAATGCAGGCTCACTTTGCCGCCTCAAAGCTGTAGCTTGCAGGTGAATTTCAACATTAACAGAAAGAATTGTATTTCATGTGAGCAAATTCCTCTCTTCTTTATGGGCTATGAGGTTGCACGGATTTTGTTATTTAACACTTACAAACTAGCTAGAATTTTACTAAACCTTCTACAGAAATTGAAAGAGAATATAAATTGTGAGCCTGCAGGTAGGACCTAATAAACATGATACAAAAGAAAAAAAGGATTGAGGAGGGAAGAGGAAAGCAAGCATTGGAGAAACTGCTCCTTCATTAGCCAGATACCACAATGTTCTCCATGGACATCATTTTCCTAACATCAGGCTTTCTTAAACACAATCCCAAATGTCCAGGTTTTCATTAGCATTGAGGTTCTTTGGCTCCAGAGTCAATACACAAATTTTATGCCCCAAGCCCTGACTGTAACGGAAACAATTACAAATGGAGTCAAATGTCATGTGGCCTTGAATATGACTTTATTATGTTTGTTGTAGCCTTCAGGTTTTATGGGCATTATTAAATAGTAAGAGCCAAATACTGACACAGTGCTAAGTACCTGAAGACAGCAGAGTGCACTTGCCAGCCCAGCGTTACTCTACACTCGGTATCATTTTCTAAGCCATCTGTACCTGCATCTTAAACGGTTAAAGACTCAGGGGGCTTGTGTGAATCACTTGAGCTCTGAAGAAAAATAAAACCAGAGTGGGAAATGCAAGTGCTTCAATGAGCTCATAAAAACATATTTAAGAAAGTGAGGAGTGAGAGGAGTTGACCGTTAGGCTGCCCCGTTCCGCCTAGGTCGGCTCTTTCTGTTGGGGGTCGTTCCCTGCCCAGCTGCCGGCCATGGTGTACCTCGGGCAAGGCCCGAAGGTACAGAAAGTGATGGTGCAGCCCATCAACCTCATCTTCAGATACCTACAGAATAGGTCCAGAATTCAGGTGTGGCTGTATGAACAGGTGAACGTGAGGATAGAAGGCTATATCATTGCATTTGATGAATATATGAACTTGGTTCTGGATGATGCTGAGGAGATTCACTTCAAGACAAAATCAAGGAAACAGCTGGGTTGAATCATGTTAAAAGGAGACAATATTACTCTTCTACGGAGTGTTTCCAACTAGAAATAGCTACTGAGTCTGTTTTGATTATTTTAATCTTTAAACCTATAGAAGAAAATATGCAGTGGTTTAATAGTATCACTCCCAATTCTACCATTGGTGTCTGAAGAGTGAAGAATGAAGCCAGTTACAGTGGTACCTCGGTTTAAGGACGCAATTGGTTCCAGGGAGCCGTTCGCTCCCTGAGCAGTACTTAAATGGAGCGCCTCTTCCACGCGTGCGTGAAGCGCCAATAGAGCGCTTCTGCGCATGCACGCGCTGGTTCATAGCACTGTCCCTTAGCTACTACACAGCATCACTTTCCCATCTTATCTAAGATTGCCACGTTACAACACAAAAGATTCACCCTTTTCCTTCAAAGTTTCCCAGTGCGCTGGGAGAGACTTAGCCATTGCTTCTCCCATCCCATTCTATTTTGTCCCTCGTTCTTTCACCCTCATTTCATCTTCCAAGATCTAGACACCTGGCTTCCAATGCACTATGACCAGAGGATGAATGGGTGGTGGTTGGTAGAAGCCATCTCTGTTCTTGCTTCCTAATACAAAGGAGATATGTATAGCAGATTTCCAGGTTGACCCCATGATCAAGTGGCTGTTGACATTCAAGGCAGCGGGACTAATTAGATTAGCTTCACAGAAACTCATTTAACCAATTGGATCCACACGATCAATTGCGGGGCTGATTTTTTTCCCATCCATGGCTGGCAGACTTTTATTCAGCTTGCATTGAATTATCTGCCCTGGGGCATACAAATGACTAGTTATTATTGCATAGATTTTCACCAGGCTGTTCACAGCTGGGCCTGATAGATGTTACAACCTCGGCCTTGCTGCCTCTCCGTGATAATTGGAGGGGAAAGGAAGGCAGAACAATGGCTCTGGAAGCATTTCAGAATTTCTTTAATGAGAAGATCAATAACGGAGGATGGAATTCCCAGAAGTACAGCAAACTGGGGGAGAAGGGTGCAACAGGGAGAAGCTGCAGATGCAGACACTTTCCCAGACACATTGAGGTTTGGTTTTCAATAGTACCTGGCTAGCTGCAACCTGTATGTGTGGTTACTCAGGAAGAGGAAGCACACAGAAACACCTGCTCAGTTCAGGAACTGCATTCTGAAAGCAAAGAAGGGGTGGTTCCTCTAGGTCAGGCATCCCCAAACTCCCATGATCCCTAGCTAACAGGACCAGTGGTCGGGGAAGATGGGAATTGTAGTCCAAAACAACTGGAGGGCCGAAGTTTCGGGGTGCCTGCTCTAGGTCCTATATAAACTACTAGTCTGAGCTGTGTCATTGCTGAAGCAACATCTATCAGTTTTCCTGTCCTGGGAAATGGATGCGGGGAGGGGGGAGACTTCAGATCCTGGGCCAAGTGTGGTCCTCCAGTTGTCAGTATTTTCCCCATGCCACTCCTGCACTTTCTGCTCCATCTCCCAGTATTTTCACTACTCTTCCCCTGTGCTGTGCTGTTGTTTAGTGCTTTTGGTAAGGTAAAAAGGTAAAGACCCCTGGACAGTTAAGTCCAGTCAAAGGCGACTATGGGTTTGCGGTGCTCATCTCGCTTTCTGGCCGAGGGAGCCGGCGTTTGTCCACAGACAGCTTTCCAGGTCATGTGGCAAGCATGACTAAACCACTTCTGGCACAATGGAACACCGTGGCGGAAACCAGAGCACACAGAAATGCTGTTTACCTTCCCGCCGCAGTGGTACCTATTTATTTACTTGCACTTTGAGGTGCTTTCGAACTGCTAGGTTGGCAGGAGCTGGCACTGAGCAATGGGAGTTCACCCTGTCGTGGGGATTCGAACCGCCGACCTTCTGATCAGCAAGCCATAGGCTCAGTGGTTTAGACCACAGCGCCACCCGCGTCCCCTTAAGGGACTTATTAGGGACTGCCTAAACCCTCATTTGCATTTTTGTCACTGGTATCCTCTATTAAAAGTGTCAGTTGTCTGCCAAATTGATGGGGTTCATTTGACATCAATAAAAAACCCTGAACTTAATGCAAAAAACATTTTAAAAAATACAAAAGTGAACCTTTGATGTCAACAGTGGAAATGTTCTTCTATATTAACCTTCAAATGTTTACTGGAAAAAATTTAATGCTAGCAAGGTTATACAGACAACTATGAAAAATATTCACTGCAATAGTTGGCTGATCTGTAATTTCAAATTTTCATGTGATTTTTATTGTGTATGTATAATTGTTTATTGTGTATAACTGTTTTGATGTTTTTAATGGAATTGCAGTATACAAATATTGTTGGGAATGAATTAAATACACTGTCTTTTGTACATGACACAGGTGGTTTACAACAAAATGAAATAACATTAAAAGAATGCATAAAATCCATAAAAACCCACAAAATAAAAACAAACCACCAAATGTCCATTACTAATAGCAACAGCAGTTATAGCAATTAATCAATTTGTCTAATTAGGTCTCTTCTCCTCCAAATGCTTGCCGAAAGAGGCAATTTTGTTTGTTTATTTGCCAGGTTCCAATTTGGGCATAATAGGCCAATCATACAGTAAACTTTAAAATAACAGATAGGTACAGGAATGTCTTGGTAGTATTTGTGCTGTTGTTTTCATATCCTTTTTTTGCAGGCTACCCAGAGCTATCTGTTGGCCACTATGAGAACAGGGGGGAATGTGCAGATGGGCTTTGGGTCTGATTCAGCAAGACTTTTTATGTCATTAAACAACCCAGGAGATGAGTCTCTCCCTCTGGAGATTATTGGATAGACTCAAAACTTTTTTGGTATTTTGCCCAGCAACATTGCTGACTATCCAAAATCCAGAGTACACACACACACACACACACACACACACACACACACCCTTGTCACAAATATTTCTGGCATAGCGTCTCAGCCAAACTTATGAATGCAAACACACAAAGCCCCCTCATTCTATACAGCCAGACACTGCAACCCACAGAGAACATTTGAAGAACACTTTGGCTGAAATCCAGTCTCCTGACAGCTGAGTCTCTTTGAGAGTGCCATGAGCCTTGTCATAAGCACAGTCCTTGACTGACAGATGTAAAAGAGCAGCGCAAAGTAGCCTAGCAGAACATTTGACATTGTTCAGTAAGTTTTTTTAAAAAAATACTGGTGAAACAATGGTCCTTCAGCAGATGAGCCACAAACTATGCGTCACAAAAGATGTGCTTTGGAAAATAAAGCTACTATGTGGACACCAGTGCTCCATAGGCCCTCCATTTCACTGTCAAACAGTTCTTAGTATTGGAAAGTTCTTCCTGATCCCTTTCTTGTAACTTGAAGTCATTGATTTGGGTCCTACCCTCTGCAGCAAGAGAAAACAAGCAAAATTGTTGATCATCTTGGTTGCCCTCCTCTGCACACGTTCCAGCTTTTCAATATCCTTCTTAAATTGTGGCACCCAGAACTGGACACAGTACTCCAGGTGTTGCCTGCCCAAGACAGAATAGTGAGACTATTGTTGTTGTTTAGTCGTTTAGTCGTGTCCGACTCTCCGTGACCCCATGGACCAGAGCACACCAGGCACTCCTGTCTTCCACTGCCTCCCACAGTTTGGTCAAACTCATGTTCGTAGCTTTGAGAACACTGTCCAACCATCTCGTCCTCTGTTGTCCCCTTCTCCTTGTGCCCTCCATCTTTCCCAACATCAGGGTCTTTTCCAGGGAGTCTTCTCTTCTCATGAGGTGGCCAAAGCATTGGAGCCTCAGCTTCACGATCTGTCCTTCCAGTGAGCACTCAGGGCTGATTTCCTTCAGAATGGATAGGTTTGATCTTCTTGCAGTCCATGGGACTCTCAAGAGTCTCCTCCAGCACCACAATTCAAAAGCATCAATTCTTCGGCAATCAGCCTTCGTTATGGTCCAGCTCTCACTTCCATACATTACTACTGGGAAAACCATAGCTTTAACTATTGATCCCCTTCATGGATCAATGCCTTGTCGTGGCGAAGGGGCTTGAATAACTCAGAGAAGCTATGAGCTATGCCGTGCAGGGCCACCCAAGATGGACAGGTCATAGTGGAGAGTTTTGACTAAACGTGATCCACCTGGAGAAGGAACTGGCAAGCCACTCCAGTATCCCTGCCAAGAAAACTCCATGGACAAAGACAACAGGCATATAAAAGTGAGACTATTACTTGTGGTCTACTAAAGTCCCTAGATCCTTTTCACAGGTGTTCCCCAGCTTATAGTTGCGCAGCTGGTTATTCTTGAAAAAGCGCAGAACCTTACAAAATGAATGGCAATAGGGATAAATGTAAGTTTGGGCCCAGTTCTCCAATCTCTTAAGGTCATATTGCATCCCAACTCTGCCTTCTTTTGCTTTAGCTACCCCTCCCAGTTTGGTGTCATCTGCCAATTTGATGAGCAGCCCCTCAAATTCAACCACATGCCAGCAAACTCAGGTTGTTCAATTATAGTTGATTGGGAGGTCATACACAGCACGCCTGTTTCTCCCCAAAATCATATTTTTTTTGCGGTAAGGAAGGTGACAAGAAAATGCCCTGAAGAGTGTGGAATAACACTTGCTTTGATGGAATTTCATCTGACCTCCCTGCAAACAACAAGGAATGCTCATTAAATAGTCCACCTTGCCTGATCTCTCTGCAAACAAATCAGGATGAGAATGCTCAATAAACAGATTGCCAGGAAGTGACCTCACTCCCAATTTTCTGATTTTCTTTTTCAAATGACATTCAACATAGCAGTTGACCCTGCTCAACTTTCATTGGAGGGGATGGTGCCCTTTTTTCTTTTTTGCATTTCTGCAAATTAGGGAGTTCCCCTGAGCATGCTAGTACTCTCATCTTATTTCTCAGTGATCTGTTATGGCTGCAGTGCTGTTAGCACTTATCACCTGAGTCCACTTCTAAGAGAGACTGGTGCTCCTTATCCGGCTTCCAGCTTAAACTGTTTTGTGACAGCCCACCAGTATCAATGATGGAGCTTTAAGACTTCCCAACTGAGAATCAAAGGCTGTTCTACCTGATCAAAAATAACATCCCTCCACAAAGCAGTCTCTGTGTTGCTGAGATAGCACATGCCCCGTGGGGATTGGGAAACACTTGGCTTTGTCTTCCCTCCATGAAAGCCAGGGAGCATTACCGCATGGTAATCGAGGAGCCCTAAATATGCTATTCCTGTGACAGTACGACATACAAAAATAAACTGCTTCATTGTTACAAGGAAGCATTAATTCATCCAGCTCTCCCCAACCCTGCTGAAAAGGACAGCAGAAATTGAAGCAGCCTGTTTGTTAAATATCACACTCCTTACTGTACCTGGATTGGGGATTGTTCATCTTTCTGTGCATTGCATATTCATGAATTATGCACATGTATCTCTAATGTACATGTGACTTTGGTTATGTGCTATTTATTATTCATAAGCGCCATATTTTAGATTTGTATGTAAATACTGTATGATATTTGAGTTCTGACTGGTCCTGCGTGTCTCAAATCTGCACAAACACATATTTTAAAAGCATGGGGAACCTGTTTACTTAAGACTGAAATATTTTATGTAAGTCACCCTTCAAGGATCTTAGGGAAACATACATGGTTCTCCCCCCCCCCTTTTTTGTCCTCGTAACAACCCCGGGAGGCAGGTGATGCTGGGAGATTTTCACTGACTCAACATCACACATTCATGGATGAGTGGGGATTCAGAAACAGGCCTCCCCAGGCCAGGTCTGGCACTAAATGCTACGCCGCCCTGACTCTTTAAAAAACAAACACAACAACAATTCTCCCTCATTCCCCACTCCATGATTTCTATGCCCAGAGTTTAATGTCAGATTTGCAAAATAACAAGAGCATTCTAAGTTTTCTGGGCATGAGCAATTGTTCTCATGCAGAAGCTGCCATTACTGCAAAAAATGCAAGAAAATACAGGCACTGGATTTTTGTTGTATTTGTGGTAGCTGTGCAACCCCACACCCAATTCACTAAATCACAATAGGTCTCATTTCGGGTAACACAAATAAGAATACTGAATAGGGTTGCCAGACTCAATAGAGGACAGGACTTCTGTTTAATTTCCAAGCAAAGGGTCTGCTGGTTTCTCTTTAAGGTTTCCAGACTCAACCGAGAGCAGGGCAATTAAAGGCACAGAAGTCCTGTCCTCTATTGAGTCTGGCAACCCTAATCCTGAATCACTGGGAAGCATTGGCAGAAAATTAAGTGTCCCTTGCACCTATTCCTGCCTACACACACACACACACACACACACACACACACACACACACACACCACTATACCTTACTGGTAGTGGCAGAACATGAGATTTGTATGCAGAAGATCCCAGATTCAATCCTGGGTGTCTGAAAGTAGGGCTTGGGGAGGACTCTTGCCTGGAAAGCCACCACCAGCCAGTGTTGACAGTACTGAGCTACCGTATATTGACTCTGGTTTGACTTGGTATAAGGCCAATGTGTTCCTACATTAAGAGGTAGGGGCATGTGAAATTCCCATAATAGTCCTCTGCAATTCCTTCCAGTAGCACCTTAGAGACCAACTAAGTTTGTCATTGGTATGAGCTTTTGTGTGCATGCACACTTCTTCACATACACTGAAACAGAAGTCACCAGACCCTTATATATAGTGAGAGGGTGGGGAGGGGTATTACACAGAAGGGTGGTGGGAATGGGTGATTGGCTGATAGGTGTGGTAAACCTGTTGATGACTGTTAACTCCAGTTGAGAGTGGTAAATGGTTTGTTTTTCCTTGTGGAACTCTTGCCAGGCTGGGTGATTCCCGATAGAGTTGTCCAGTTCTGTTTAGAGTACAGAACGCCGATCAGATGTTCTGTTTCAGTGTATCTGAAGAAGTGTGCATGCACACGAAAGCTCATCCTAATGACAAACTTAGTAGGTCTCTAAGGTGCTACTGGAAGGATTTTTTTTTATTTTGTTTCGACTACAGCAGACCAACACGGCTACCTACCTGTAACTTGTTCTGTAAAAAGTCTTGTTCTGGGAGCTGCTGCCTTCAAATATGAAATAACTAGGGAAAGGACCTTGTGAGTTATGGTATCTTATACCAGCTGTGGAACCCTCCCCCTAAAACTACTCAGCTGGTGCCAAGTTTGCTAGTTTTTTGGCACCAAGAGGTGGAGACAATTTGCCTGTTTGCAGATGATTGCTTTGATTCTTGCTCTGTCTGCTTTTGTCAGCTGCTTACACTGCTGTTTTTTTATTTTAATTTGAATATTAATTGTTGAATTTTAAATGTTTATTGCTAGCAGGCTTGGAACCTTTTGCTGAAACGTGGGATTGAAATATTTTAAATAAAGGGAAGAAGTGTTGCTGGAAAGAAAAGCAGTAATGATTTTGCAACATAGCTCTCCAAACAGCTGTTTCTCATGCTCTGGGTTAGGCGCATTTTAAAAATTCCAGCACCCTATGATTTCATCGGTGTATGTGTTAATCAAGATATAAATATACGTGGGGGGAATGCTTCTAAAATAAACAATCTCTGTAAAGCTGCCACTGTATGCAAATGATATGCTAATCAGAGCTGCTGTGATAAGGTAATGTCATGGCAAATTGTCTTATTTACACTACAGAACAGAACCATTAAGCAAAATGCAAATAAGAGCTTTAGGGTGAAAAGTGCAAAAGGCCCTAACTTCAATGAAAATGGCATTTCAATTTCTGTTCTTTCTCTTGATTTAGATTCCAAAGAGTTTACTCTTTACCTCAGCCGTGGTGTGGCTGCTCATTCTCCATCTGAGAGAACAGATATGACTGGGAGGGAAGTGGGAGGGACAGACAGGTAGACATCACCAATCAGAGATTCAGCAGATAAGAACTGCTTGTTCTGAACCTGCAAATTCTCTAATTTGGCCCCAAGCATTTGGAAATCAGGTATAAAACAAAGCAGACTCCAAGACAGAGGGTAAAAAACAAACAAACACTAAGGTCATTTCAAACACAATATATCTCCCTACATGGAAAGCACAGCATGTATGCAAAACAAAAATATATGCTGAATCAGACATAAAGCCCATCTAGTCCAGCATTCTGGGTGATACCAACGTCATAACAGAATAGACCCATTAAAACCAATGGATTTATCCAATGATTTCAATGTACAGTCGTATCTCGGAAGTCGAACACCTTGCAACTCAAACGTTTTGGCTTCCAAACGTAGCAAACCTGGAAGCGAGTGTTCCAGTTTGCGAACATTCTTTGGGACCCGAATGTCCAACGCAGGTTCCACGGGTTCTGATTGGCTGCAGGAAGCCGCACCTTGGTTTCCGAATGTTTTGGAAGTCGAACGGACTTCTGGAACAGATTTTGTTCAGCTTCTGAGGTACAACTGTATTTCAAATTGGCTTTCACATTGTTTGCATAGCAGCCAATCAGCTGCCCATGGGAAGACCACAAGGACTTGAGTCATTAGTCCTCTGCTGCTGTTGTTCCCCAGTAAATGTTACTCTAAGGCATGATGACTTTGATCCGGAAGTAGTATATAGGCATTATGATTAGCAGCTATTGATAGCCTCATCCTTCATGAATTTGTCTAACCCACTTATAACCAGCTATCCAAGTTGGTTGCCATCACATCTTGTGGTACAATCCCCATAGTTTAACCATGCACAATGTGAAGGAGTACTTTATCAGGCTTTCGTGAAATGGAATTGCCTACTGCTGCTTTATTTTCTTACTGCCCTGCACAACTGCATGAAGCTCAACATTTCAGTCTAGTTAAAAGCTTTCTGGTTGGCATAAACTGTGATTGTTCCCAAAGTGAAAACAAGGTTTATGGGTATATATATATATATATATATATATATATATATATATATATATACACACATACATACACACACACACACATACAGAAAGGGTCGTGGTAAATCCTGATTAAAGAGCAACTCCAGCTTAATTTTTTACCCTCCAAACAGAATATTGCTTACAGTTGGTGGTAATTTCAGTCTTAAAGTTCCAGGCCAGGCATCCCCAAACTTCGGCCCTCCAGATGTTTTGGACTACAGTTCCCATCATCCCTGACCACTGGTCCTGTTAGCTAGGGATCATGGGAGTTGTAGGCCAAAACATCTGGAGGGCCACAGTTTGGGGATGCCTGTTCCAGGCAAATCCATAACAATGAGATTTTTGTTGGTTTGTCCTGAGCTGCTGCTTCTTGAAAATCAGACCCTATGATGGCCAAAAACACACCTTGTGACAAAGCATTTTTATTTATACAAAGAGAGGATCTGTTGTGCTCAGGTTTTGCTATGGTTGGCCAATGTGAGAACAAACTAGATGGGTCTTTGGCCTGCCACCACAGGCTCTTCTGTTCTTAAAGGGGGACTCCAGCAAATGGAAAATTATTGCTTTAGTCATTTATCCTCTTGAGTTTTCACATCCCAGTTAGACCTTTCTCTATCAGTTACAGCAGACACAGCCCTGTTTGCTGCTCTGTTATAAAGAAGAATGTATTTGAACTCTGAAAACACAACTGGCACTAAAGTACCAAGCAATAACGTTGACAAAAATGAGATTATTGGAAAATAATATCTCTAGGTTGCAAAAGGTATAAAGCAGCATTATGCATGATGGAGACCCTAGGGGGACTATAGTATTGCTAGTCAGCTCATGCTCAAATGCTATTACAGGAAGTCAGCAAGTCTTTCCCGACTCAGTGGTGACACTGCATACATTTATATGGGTTTTAGTTTAAGCTGCTTTCTCCTGCAACCACAAATCCAGGAAGGAATCGATATTGGTATTTCTGAAAAATATTCATTTGGCTCACTCTGAGCAATTCTGATCTGGAATAATGCTGAAAATTTTAGATACCAAGCAAGCATTGAAAACAACTGCAAGCAATTTTCTTGGTGTTCTGAAGCAAAATAATAGCAGTACTCCTTTTTGCAGTTCAGATCTGAATGAAAATCTACATTCCTGAAATTTGAAAAGCAGGGCAAGAAAACAGGGTCTAAACTCTGAGAACCATTAACTTCAAAGTTTTAAAACTTTTAGAAACCTGCAGGTTTTATTCTTAAAAGCCTTGGGAGTCTTGAATTGAACCACTCCCATATGTTCTTTAATGTATCATTTTCATGAGTCAATATAGAATAGTATTATGAAACTGCTCCCCAAATCTACAGCTATTATTGTGAACTGTAAGAGTCCAGACTCCATAATTTAAATATTGGCTGTTGATTAAGTCATCTAACTTAGTGAGAGAGAATTGCTCCTTAAAGAGAAAATACCATTAAAATGCTTTCTGACCATGTAATTGTTGTTTCAAGGAGAAAAGATAGGTATAAAAAGGAGGATTTCTGGATCCGAAGATCCATGTACACTTTGGTGAGAGAATCTCAGCAGGGATTTAAAATCACAAAGTATGCAGCAAAGTAAAGCATGGTAAGTTAAAAATGGTATACTTACAAACTCTCCAAAGGTCAGATTCATGTGCTTTTCCATACAGCATGCAGAAAATGTTGCACAGGCAGTAACGCTTGGCTTAGTTACTGTGATGAAAGTTCCTAAACTACAGTATTGGTATACAAACTCAATAGTGGCTTGTGAGAGTCACGTGGTGAAGACGGAGCAACCAGTTTAGCCTCTTCACATGCTGAGTTCATCAAGTAGACTGAGGGGGAACAAAGACTTGACTGTCTAGTGGTCCCTCCCAAGGTGAGTTAAGCTTAGCAGGACAGCTTACTCTATGGTCTTAACCATTTCATGCATTAATTACCATAGCTGTCAAGTTCTCCCTTTTTTTAAAGGGAAATTCCCTTATGCTGAATAAGCTTCCTCGCGAGAAAAGGGAAAACTTGACAGCCATGTTAATTACACTTAAGCAGGTTTGTTATATCAGGCTGGTTACACCACAGTAATATGCAGATTACTGGTATCATTAGACCACCAGTCAACCACAGAACACAAGCTGGCGAAGGGAGGCAATCCCCATTCCAGTCACTACTACCGGTAGTCTACATGGTTTTAAATACCCACAGAAACCTAAGATCCCTACACCAGGTGTGCACCTTCTACTTGGTAACTATCATCCTACTAACAGTCTTAGATACCACATTTGGAAGCAATCAATATGGAAGCAAGTCCATATTAGGGCAAGACCTTTAAAGGACTTTGGAATTTTTATTAGAGACCAACAGAGCTACCCTAACTCTTGAAATAATCTAGTCTTATTTCACATGCTTCACTATTTCTGATCCTTTGGCACTTTCCCAATAATTTCACAAGTTTCTCTCTACAGTCCTGAGGACTAGAAAAAGGATTCTCAGGATGCTAACAAAACTTTCAAAGGTACGTCATTAGAACTGGGCACAGTAATACTTCTTGCTTATACAGCACTGTAAAAGTGTTCTTCCAAGCTGCCCCACGACTTAGTATGAAAACAAGGTAAGGTAGCTCATTATCTTGATAAGGAAGAATGCAGCTGAGGATGATTTGCCTTACTTTAGGTCACCCAGAGTGCTTCCAGGCAACACCACCAATAAAAATTTGATACTTTTATTATTTTCCTATAATTGTGCCTTACAGTTTCCAGATGAAGGACACAGTGGTTGTTTTCTCCTACCTCTACCAGCAGGCAATCCTGCTCCATCCTGCCCCCTCTCCCCTCGAAAAGCATATGGGATACAAAATAGGGTGATGAATTTGTGGTAGCTTCTCTGGACTCAGCAGCCCTCATCCTTTTCCAGTGCTCAGTGGAACTGATGGGATTTCCTCTGTAGCAAGTTGAGCCCTGCCTTAAAAAACAGTGAGTGGATCTCAGTGGTAAAGAAACTCTCGGTTCACAGACTTGAAAGGCTGGACAAATAGATCAAACCTAACTCAATAAATTTAAAATCTTCTGGTGCCAAATTTACACAGAACGCCCTTCTATCCCACATGCACAGAAAATTTCCTTTGCAGAGAATTGTGAGCATTGTGCATGTATTTTCCTACCTAGGTTCTTGCATATTTCAAAGGAAGTCCTGTCCAGCAGCATGATCTCACATGGTATGGTGTGGCTCTATTTTTATGCACACAATTTCCTACACAGAAACAATAACTGTATCAGCTAATTATCAATGTGCTTGTAATTCTTTACACTTAAAAACATTTCCATGTGGGAATTAACACACTTCACATAGACACAGTGTCAATTGCTCACATGTAAATTTGGGATTCACTTTGGTTTCCAGAGTTTGTGTGTCTGATCAGCACCAGCATACACCCAAAGTATCCTGTTCTGTAGGGGATGTCTTTTTTAAAATGTTTGCTACTAGATTTGCCATTCTGTCTGTATCAATGTCCCAAGTATTTGGACATTAACAGGGAATTCTGTGGAATTTACTTCCATCCTAGATAAATATTTTGGCTGGGTAGTAGAATTTTGCCTAGAGTGCACATACATGTTAAATGCACATACACAAACACTAAGCTATTAAGTAGTCACATCCTGCCCTTTCAAATGCTGCAGGCAGCTGATGGATTCAGTCTGAACTTTGTATATTTTGCTAGTAGCCAAAAGCAAAACAAACGCGAAAACCAGACACGTTCTCTTTGCTTGCAAATCATTGCTGGGCAGGCTGTGACAGAACGCAAAACAGAGCGACTGGAACGGGACTCAGGCACGGGTTCTTGGGGTGCAGATAAGGATCTTACAAGCGCACAACAGCGTCCCCATTTTCACCCGTGAGGCGCTGATGGAGGGCGCCCCTCAACAGACACGCGAGTCTCGCGCTGAACCTTTCCTTTTCTTTCCTTTTAGACGGAAACTCTTTCCCCGGAGGAATTTCGTAGCGTGTGAAGCTGCCCTGGATGCGCGAGGAGGAGGAGCAACCACAACCCCCGGGAAGGCGGGAGGGGTGGACTTGGGTGCCGTCGGCGTCAATGAATGAAGGCGAGAGCGTCTCCGCAAGCCGGGATGAGGCGCCCCTAGTGTTTTCTCGGCGCTGCAAGCGGCCGGCTCCGGCAGCTCCGTCCCCTCCGCAATCCGAGCCGCGTCCCCTCCTCTTCTCCGGCCTGTGACCGAGCCGGGCCCAGCTCAGGGAGGAGGAGGAGAAAAACACGGAGCAGGAGGAGGAGCAGCCGCCGCCGCCGGATGCGGCGAGGAAACAGCTCCGGCTCCCCTACACAGTGCTGCCGGCCACTCACCTGAGCGCGCAGCGGCGGGAGGAGGAGGAGCCGGCCAGGCTGCTGCCGCTGCCGCCGCGGTAATCCCGGCCCAGGGGGCGGCGGCGGGCGAAGGCGGCCGACCCAGAACCCATGGCAGGGGCTCCGGGAGCCTAGAGGCGGGCCGTCTCAGCCTCGCTCCGAGGAGCCGCGCCGCAGAGGCCTGCGAGTCCAGGGCGGGCGGCTGCGGGCTCGGCCATTCCCAGCTTGGCCCGGGCCGGCTCTGCAGCAGCGCCTCTCCCGCGCAAGATGTCCACCCGCACGCCGCTGCCCACCGTCAACGAGCGGGACACCGAGAACGTGAGTGCCGCCGCCGCCGCCAGTGCCTTGAGAGCCCTTCTTGGCCTCGGCCGGGCGGGTTTTGTGGAGGGTTTTTGAGGGGAATAGGGAGAGCAGGAGGGGGCTTGGCGGCCACGGCTTCCCCGTCTCGCGTGGGTGAGGGACCACCTTGAGCTCTCTTTTTCCTCCCCCTGCATTCCTGGGGTCACTTTAGGAACCAGGCAGGGACTGGGGGCAGCCCCTTTCCTCTCCTCCCTTGCCCAGCCAGGCCTCCGCCGGGTGGCCCCTTGCGCGCCTTTGCCTGCACTGCAGCCACGCCTCAGTGGGATGCGCTCTCTCCTCCCCATGCCACACCCGGGGGCTGCTTTCTTCTTCTCCTCATGCCTTTCCCTTCCTTCCTTTATGCAAGGCACCCCCAAGCCAGCCCAGGCAAAGTGTCTTCTTTGCATGTCTAGTTTGCAGCCAGCCTCTCTCTTGTTTTCACACAGAGTTATATCTATGTTTTCAGGTAAACTTTCCACATGGCTTCCCTCTCATTAGGGCCGGCCTCCCCTCCCTGACTATACTCTCTTCTTCCTGCCCTGCCTATTGCCAGGCTTGCATCCTTCCCTGGGCCGGGCCGGTGACCTCCAAAAGCCAGGCTGCTCTGTCAATCCATCACTCGGGGCAAGGGCAGGATCTGCCTTCACTTCCGCCTGCCCCTCGCCCCTGCTGGTGATGTCTGTGCACGAAAGCTTCTTCTGAACTTTGCTCCTTTTGTTCTTGGGGAAAGCTCTGGTCTTTCTCCCTTAGATCCTTAGTTTTTAATTTATTTTTGGTGGTGTTGTCCTAGTGGGCTTCCCTCCCGGTGGAGTGACTGTTGGGGGAGAGGCTTAAGATAGCAGCCAGAGAAATTCCTATAAAGCAGGGTGATCCTCTTCCAGGGGAAGGTTGTTATAGGAACAGTACAGAACAGGAAAATGAGAACGGAAAGCTTTGTAATGACCAGGGGTCAGTGCATGCAAGTGCCTCCAATTGCTCTCTGTTTTGTAAATACAAACATAACCCAGGATGAAAGATGCTGGGGCTTTGGGGTAGCGAAAACATGTCTGGAATGCCTATTTCACATGGTTACGGTAGTAGCAAAGGGAGACAGAAGGTTTAGACTGCAAAATCTGGCTTTATGTCTGCACGTGCTATTTCTGGTAGGCATGATTAATGGGAAGTGAACTGTGTGTGGGAGGGAAAAGACATATTTGTAGTGAAGTAATCTAACGGCCTGAATTGAAGCAGACTTTACTATGTTAATGTGAAACGGGATACAGTGTGAACAGGCCCATTGACTTTGCTGGCGCTGTTGACAATGTTCACTTTTCTAAGCAAGCAGGGTTTATCCTTTCCTGGGGACACTGTGTCAGTGTCCTAGGCACTGTTCACATACTCTGGTTTGGAGAGTTGGATTTAAGGTGAAAGTGTGTTGACAACAACATGAGGAAGGAGACAAAAGGCAGATTACGAAAATCGTGGCTTCAGAGTTCCATGGTGCTATACTAAGAAATGCTGTCCAAAGAAACTGCATTGAAACATATTATAAATCTGATTATCGTATAAATTCAAGGCGTTTTTAAATGTAAGTTAAAAAGTGTACATTTCAGTATAGTGTAAATCAGGCATCCCCAAACTTCGGCCCTCCAGATGTTTTGGACTACAATTCCCATCATCCCTGACCACTGGTCCTGTTAGCTAGGGATCATGGGAGTTGTAGGCCAAAACATCTGGAGGGCCGCAGTTTGGGGATGCCTGGTGTAAATACATCAACCCCCCCCCAATAATTCTCCCCCTAGAAGAGATGTTTGGAAGATTTTTATAGGATACAGAGCTAACAATATGTCTTTATTTCCCCCTTGTAATTAGTGTGGGAAAGTTATTGGTGCAGGAGAGACATTCACCCCAGTAAAATTTGACCTTAAATGAGCTTTTTGAAATGCATTTTTTAATGGCGCCAGAATGTTTAGCAATGCTATCAAGAATGTTAAGAGGCTCTCTAATTAATGATCTTTTTATCGCTTCTAAAAAAAAATCTTTGCCTAACACTCCTGTGAAGTGAAACTTTATTAGAATGTATAATGTATAGGATTGTTTTAGGGAAAGGTTCATTGGGAAGATACTAACCCCCCCCCCCAATCTTTTAACATTCTTTTCTAAACTCTGCAATGATCCATTGGGATTTAGGCCTTGGATGAATTTTTAAGGGAGTAAAAATGTGCTGTAGTTGCCAAGTTGCAACCAGGAAATATTGTCCTCCCTCCCATTATGCCTGTTGGAAGAAACGGGTCTGAAATTGCCCCACAGCAGGCGGATCTGTTAAGGAAACAGGCATGATCACTTGGTTGTGACTTGACAATCCTTGGGTGAGTTGAATTTGTTTTGCTTTATTATTTGCTACTCAGGCTATTCATTTTTACAGTAGATAAATATGCAGGCATAGAGTCACTCAATTTATGCAATTCCCTTATCACATTGGGTATAGAGCGGATTATAGGTCTATAGTGAGAAAGAGTGTGATTGTCTTACCCACTGCGCCCACCTTTTCTTATATTCACAGAGTGAGACAGCAGGTGGTAGAATTACTGAATAGGCCAAGCAGTTGTTCCTGAAGTACATTTTCTCTTCATTTTTACTTCTTGTCTCTTTCAACTTGGCATTCTTTTTGAGTATTACTTTTCGTTTGTGCTAGATCTTTTTGCTGATGGGTTTGGGGATATATAAGAGCAAATCAAATTGTGTGCTGGAAGAGAATATTTCCATATGCCTGTACTCACTGCAGTTTCTTCTGCAAGGAAGAATGAAGGACAATTGTTTCTCTAGCCACAATGCTCTTAAATGGAACCCCTTCCAGAGGCAAAAATCGGTGTAAGTTCAAAAGAGGTGCTGTTTGTATTTAGGATGAATATACCGTAATATTTTGGATTTTCAATCAAGCCTGTAATCGGAATAGGTTTTTTGCTTTGACACGGCATGTTTTGACATAATGTACTTGAGAAATTGAATTTTATTGCTTCAAAGTTTGAGCTGATAGTTTACATGCGTAACAGTACTTTACAGTAACATCAGGTTTTGTTTGTTTGTTTTGATAATAACAGCTGTAGAACATTCATTTGGCATGAAAGCTTTAGGTCACTAATCAAATACTACTTCAATGCCTACAAATTGCTACTTCTGGTACTGCTGGCACATATATGTTGTAAGAACTTTTGCCAAATCATATCCTTACTTGTGATCCTCAAATACTATTTTGCTTTCCCAATATTCTTTCCCTAAGGCAACCTAGGATACCAACTACCGGTACTTTCTCCCTCTTTTCAATATCCTCTCCACAAGGCCTGGTTCTTTATTTATAGTTCCTACAAGTTACCATAATGCAGTTAAGTATAACTACTCAAGAAAGCCATTTTAAATTGGCTATAGGATTCCAAAGAAACTTCAATTGAACAAGCCTAAACATCTCTGTGCTTTGATTTGCTTTATAAAACTACTTCCACAGACTGGGCCTGCTCTTAAGCTACTGGAGCTATGTGGCAGGAAATCACATTGGGTGAACTATTAATGTGTTTCTTGCAGCAGTGCTGCCTGCCTCCAGGTAAAGCAATAGTGGCATAGGGAACAATCACTTTGCAATCCATCTCATGTAATTTCCTGTATACAGACATGACTAGAGCAGCACAGATGGAGCCACAGGGAAGCAGCTGCCTCACTGTTTTGGTAATGTTAGAATGAGCCCCAGCAGATACACTTCTGGATTTTGTTGAAATAAGGTTTTTCCAGGCTTCAGAGCAACCAAGACATTGACAGATAGATGTACAGATTATTATCAAGGGCACCCTTGAGGGCAAAGGTTGGCATTCTGATATGTTATAGAACAGACAGTGGCATTCGGTGGTGAATATCTTCTCTGACGATGTTTGCAATCTTGATTTAATTGATCCTCCTCCTTCTCTAATTAACACAGGATAACTATATATGCTAGTTTACCCAATTGCTGCTCCATGATAACCAAAGTGGCAAGTACTGGCAAGGCACAGTGGTTGAAGATGTTTAATGAACTGGAGATTGTAGTAGGATTTGGGCAAGGAATAATAACCACTAGAAATAGTGGCTGTTTATGCCAGTGATAAAATAATTAACTTTGTCAGATGACATGGTTGGGGCTAAATAGGTTTGAATGTGTTCTGGGTTCTCCCATTGGAGGTACAGGTATGATGGGGGATAAGCACTGAGGAGACACACACAGAGGAAGGCAACTTCAGAAAGGACTGGAGGAAGGCAGTGTAACAATGCCTGGTCACATTGCACCGAGTTTGTGTCCCAGTGGAACGAACCACTGAAGTGTTTTAAGTGGGATAGCTCAGTCAGTAGAGCATGAGACTTACTCTTAGGGTCATGGCTTCGATCCCCATGTTGGGCAAAAAGATTCCTACATTGCAGGGGGTGGGACTAGATGACCCTTGTGGTCCCTTCCAATTCTATGAGTGCTACATTAGGGCAGTGGACTCACTATACAAAAGGAGTTGCTTTGCCCCAGCTGGTGCAGAAAGGAGTTTGTTCCAAGACAGCTGTAAAGATCAGAAATGTCATTAATGATGGGCAGGGGGGTGTTAAAGCAGAAGTGGGACCTCTTGTCCTTTCAAACCTGTTATACACAGTTTTATGCCAAATTTTCTGAATTTCTTCAAATTGCGGAATAGAACATTATTCCTCTAGAAACTCCTTCGTCATATTTTGTTAAATTGTTTCATGGTCAGGAGACTGTACATGTAATTTATATATAGCATGTAAATTTTGATTTAAAGTCTTACTGTAAGCAAGGTTAATTGTCAGGGACTAGCAGGGCTCTGAAGAGTGTCGGGCAGAGGACCAGGGGAGTGACTCAGGGGAGAGGACCAGCGATTTATGGGGTTTGACGTTGCCTGCAAGGCAGGAGCCAGAGCAGGGGGGGGGGGAGTCTGGGTAGTCCAAGACAGAGGAAGGCACACAGGATATGGTAGAAGAAGAAAAAGCGGCTGCTCAGATGACAGATGGGTTTCCTAAAACCCCTCTGCCGCCTAAAACCAAGAGAAGCTTGAAGCAAGAAGAACAGCTACAACTTCTGTACAGGAGAAGTCTCAGATTGTTGGTGTGCAACCCATCAGAGGAAGGTATATAACCAGGCCAGGCGGAGGGGGGCTCACTTTTGCTGCGGGGGCAGTCGCCTAGTGGCTAGAGCAGGCATAGGCAAACTCGGCCGCCAGATGTTTTGGAACTACAACTCCCATCATCCCTAGCTAACAGGACCAGTGGTCAGGGATGATGGGAGTTGTAGTCCCAAAATTTCTGGAGGACTGAGTTTGCCTATGCCTGGACTAGAGGCATGTGTGCATCTGGAGCACTGCAGGAGTTGCTGTAAGTGCTTCTTTTGTAAATAAAGACTTAACAATCAGACACATGCTTTCCTTAGCCGGGGTGGGCCAGGGCATTGACATACAGTGGTACCTCTGGTTAAGAACTTAATTCGTTCCGGATGTTGTTTGTCTCTATACTAGGATATTATTTCATGGTAGCTTAAAAAAACTCATATTTTTTCTGCTATAGACATGATGTACGTGGGAGCAGTTTAGACTGAAAAACAAATCTGCGCATCTCAATGACATCATATAAGACAGTTGGTAAAGGAGTTAGCTGTCAAAACAGGTAGGGATAGTAAACAAATCTCTTTTTTGAGGAAAGGACAAAGGTTTAATATTGGGTATGGTTAAAATGTAGAATAAAAGTTGGTTGGCTATATTTATAAAGTTAATAATATCTAACTTTGCTCCTGTGTAAGAAATAATGGATCAGATATGAAAAGAGGAGTTGTGGGAAACAATTCTTGTTAAATATTTTCTTTCACGGCCTTGAGGAACATATGGCCTAGTTTTTAAGCATTCCAGGTTCAAAGTAGAACTGCTGTTTGCCAATAGATAGAGTGGTTTGGTGATGGGTGATAGCATTTCCCCCCTGGATATCCAAATGAATTGATCCGGACTAAATTGCTCTGAAACAACTGTTAGATGGCTTGGGGCCAGGAATCCTGCTCCTTTCTGCAGTGAAGAAGTTGTTTTTACACAATAAAATACTTGTGATAAAAGCTTATCTGAATAAAGCTTGTGATTGTTGGGAAACCTCATCTGGTAAGGTTTTTTGTCTTGAAATTTTGAATTTGAGTGAAGACTAAGAGTAATCTCCTAATTTCTGTGCTACCTTTTATTCCTCATTTAATTCCGGAAACTCCATATTTGAAGAAATATCTGACAGTGAGTTCAGTTGTGTCTACACAACTGGACATCTGTGTTGGGTATTGAGGTCACTTTGTGATGGATACAACATTTGGTGTTGGCATCTGTCTGTCTCTGGAGACAATAGATGAGTATGCCTTTGCAGGTGAAGTCAAACTGTTGGAAGGTTACAACGCCTGCTGTGGCTGTAGAGACCACAGAGATACATGTTTAGTTGCAGCTGGGGCAGATGCACCATGACATTTCTTCCTCTCTGTGCTTCTCCCAGCAGTCATTCCTCCTCTGGTCACTGCTATGGACTGCATGACCTGACTGGCTGTCTCCAGGCACCGCAGTTGTCTTCAAGAGATTCCCACATGGTGGGGTTGGCGTTGCCAGCCTTCATGCCACGATTGCAGGTATCTTTGTAACGCAGAGAGTTGGTCTGCCAGCAGGCTTAGTTCCTGAAGCCAGCTCCCTGTAAAGCACATCCTTGGGGATCCTGCCAGCTTTTATTCTTTGGCCATGACCAAGCCAGCATAGATGTTGCTGAGACAGGAGTGCAGATATGCTGGGAATGTGGGCTTGGAAGAGCATACCTTTGTTTGAGACTCTGTCCTGCCATGTGATGCCCAAAATCTTCCTGAGGCAGCACAATGTGGAAGGCATTGAGGCGTCGCTTCTGGCGTTTGTAAGTTGCCCACAACTCACTTCCACAGATAGCTTACTCAGCATGCAAGCCTGGTAGACCTTCTTGGTATTGGTACTAGATGTTAGCATCACATTCTCCCATACCCTTTTGGAGCGACATTGAGAAATACATACGGTATATAGTTTGTTGCAGATGAGAGGAGTGGGGGGCAGGTTTCATTCTGTTCATTTGAAGGCTGAACTTTAACCATAGAGTTGTGGCCCATTTTCACACATATTTTGTGTGACTTCATTGGATCCTGTGAATGTGAAAAAGTTCGCTTGAGAATGGGAGAAATTGTGGCATTTTTGTTAAACTTCTACAGTGATGGATGGCTTCAGGATATGTTAAGTTAAAAATATTAGTGTGTAATGAGATTTCTCATTTTTATTTAAACTCATTTCCCCCCTTATGAGATTAGCTGCTGTTTTGCTGGAAAGAAATTAAAATGCTTTAAAATGCTATAAACCTACCTTCTGGAAGTAAGCATTCCTTCTTTAATTTGTCTTCTGACATAACTGAGGTTTGGGAAGGTATATGCCAATCCTGTATTTATCCGACAAATTACATATAATTTAAACTGCTAATGGTTTCAGCTCGCTACTCACTTGAGTGTGCCATTTATCTAAACATATATACATTTCATTATCTGAGTGAGGCTGAATTAGGCTGTCAAGACATACTGGACACTGATATCCTCAAAGGCATATGGAAGAGTTTCTGTGTTGTGGAAAATATTTATCATAAAAAATCATGCTGGCCTTTAAAAATAGCTTTCATGGTGGCTTACAAAATTTTAGAAAGAAACAAAATACAAGAAACGGGAAGGAACACCATCATAAAACAAAATGTAAAATCTTAGGAGGATATAAAGGTCTTTGCCTGGCACTCGGTAGATAGTATCATGGGTGCCAGGCAAGCTTCTAGTTCCAAAAATGGAGTGTCATAGCCAAAATTCTATCCCAAATTGCCACATGCCTCAGCTCATAGCAGCATACCCAGAGGAGAACTTTGGCAGCTGATCTCAGTGAATGAGCAGGTAAAGGTAGTGATAGGAATTCCTTTGATTCTAGGTTGTGACAGAAATGGTCCTGAGTGCTCAAGGTGGAAGAGAAGAAGAATGGAACTGCGTGCTCAAGATACATGCTTGTATAAAGCCAATATTTTCTGTGGCTCATGGAAAGGAGAAAGCAGGAGAAATTGTGCTGTTGGTTCTTTGCCTATAACTCATACCTCCCTCTTGCTTGTGGCCTTGCAGAATCCAGTAGTCCAGTCAGAGCCTATAATTGCTGGCCTTCTCTTCTTTGTTGTGCTATATTTCTGGGTATCAGCCTCTACTATATTCAGTGGTGAAGTTTCTGTGCTCTGCATGGATGCCCATATTGGATGCTATGCAGGTCCTACGAATGCATTCATATTTCTCTTTTTGCTTTTATAAAACTTTGGTGGGTGGGGAGTTCAAATTCTGAAAAGCTTTAAATAAGAGCTCAGAATAAATAAATGGAACATTAAATGAAAAAATCATTTCATTGCGTTCAGAATGTGCTTTTTCTTGTTGGATCTTGAATTTCCTTGGTACAACATGAGAACAACTCTTTATACAGCACACAAAATAAACAGATAGATAGCACTTTAATACTTGTCTTATGCTTAGCATAATCACACTGATTTCCTGATTTCATTCCTTCGGGTATCAATATTGATTATACATTTTGTTAAATAAAATAAACTAGCATATGCTGTTTGCTTTTAGCTGCATCTAAGCAACTTACCTCTCCATCAAGAATTGATGTAACTTTGTGTCTAAGAGTTTGAGATGAAATCGCTATTATCGCTATTATCTTTGTATCAGCTTCCTATCTGCAATATGTAGGAATATTATTGCTGGCTTGTCTTAAAGAAATATGTTGTAAAGTATGCTCAGTCCTGAGCTACATGCCATGGGGGTGTATGGGAACTACCAAATGACATCCCTCCTCTCTCAGTGTATAGTATGGGGGTGTGTTTGTGTTTGTAGAAATGTGACAGTGACATCATGTTAGTGTTTTACAGGTCTGCTTAATTGGCTGCCACTTGTAGGGGCAGGGAAAACATGAATGTGATGTCATCTCACACTTTTTCCATCTACACATTATGGGGGAGACATGAATCCGTTCTCTTTAAGACATTTATGTGCAAGCACCAAACCAGGAGATTCCTGAAATATCCCCCCCCCCCTCGGAAATCTGCAGTGAAACTGGGTTGTCTCTTGTTATCTTCATGCTTTCTGGTTGGAAGTAGCAGGTAATGGTTGAATTGTGAAGCTGGATTAAATCTTTTTGTAATTCAACAGATATTACTAGGATATTTTGGGTATCCTTTTCTCACGTTAAATCTACTTCATTGAGAGCAGATAGAGCCTTCTCTAGTGAGATATTTCTGATAATGAAATTGCTGTAACACGAGTGTGTAGCTGCAGAGCAGCATTTTTTGTCCATTGGGAGATAAGACTGCTTCCTTCGTATTGGTCTCCTGCAATGTCTTTTTATTGTTTATATGTAGGAGGGGTGAATGTAATTTCAGATTTTACAATCTTTCCAGGCACAATAACTACCTGGAGGTCATTTCTGATAAGGCTGGAAAATTAAGAAATCATTTTATAAAATTGACTTTTTTCATGGTTTATGAACAAAGCAGTATTGAATTGTTGAAAGTGAAACAAAATGCTTTTGCGTTGTGCATTAGAATATGTTAGAACAATTGCTACTATTCTGTAGGTATGAGGCAGGCTATATTGCTATCATCTGCATAGGAAGTTGGTTAGGAATATTGGGAGTTAGAAATATGCCTAGAAATACCTTCAGTGAGAGAGTAGGAAATAAATTGCTTTGTTGTGTTAGTTTTGGTATATGATGAGTACACAACCACAACCACTTGGAAGTTACATACTGATGAATGCTGGAGTTGCAAACAACCTTAACTGGAAGAAAGCTGGGTCTGATTGTTGCTGTACCAGGCTGTCTTCTTATCTGACTTTTTCTGCCTCAAGGATGACTCGCTCTATAAGGCAGAAGGAACTTGGGAAACTTGGCATGTGGCCTGAGATGGCAGTGGTCCTTCTCAGTTAACACCCAGCAGAGCACCATGCTGTGTTTCCCAGATATTCAACGGAGTGGGGAGTTTGTGTTTGCTACTTTCTCCCACTTCTTCTCTTGGCAGCTGAAGGCAGCCCTGTTTAGGGAAGTTTTTAATGTTTGAAATTTTATTCTGTTTTTAATGTTCTGTTGAAAGCCACCCAGAGTAGCTGGGGAAACCCAACCAGATGGGTGGGGTAGAATTATTATTATTATTATTAGCCAGGAACCACAGAAGGATGCTCTGTTAACTGGAATTAGTCTGTAAGGCAGACATTGGTCATGCTCGTTTGTGGCTTAGGTCCAAGCTATCTGAAAGACCATATTCCCTCATATAAACCAGCTTCGGTTCTGAGATTCAGGAGAGGCCCTTCTCTCAATCCTGCCATCCTCACAGACATGCTTGATAGGGACACAGGAGAGTTATATTGGTTGGGCATAATTATATGAAAATTGAATGTGTGAGAATTATCTACGTATCTTCATAAACCTACAATGATAACTATTGCTTTGGAATTTATTTTTTATTATGAAGAAAGAAGTCTCTCTGTTCCTTTGATGTGCAGTGTAGAGAAGCAGTAGGAACAAGTTCACATTGCTAATGAATCAAATAACTTTCCTCCCTCCTTTCAAGTGTTATCATTCCGCAGCTTCTATAAAACTGTGTTCTGACCCAGATGCTATGATTTATTGGGCCTTCTTTTTCTTAAATTTAACTATTCCTGGACTGATGTCTCTTTATGAAAGACTGGAAAGAGGAGGTGAACCAGGCTGCAGAGAATTCTGGCTAGAGTATAGAGTATAGGGTTGCTATCCTACCTACAAACTTCCCTTGCTCCTGGATTGCAGCTAAGAATATCTACTACTACACCCATGGCATTGGTGTTGGCTCAAAACTGCTAATAGGAACTGGTCAGCAAAAACCGGGAAAACCACATAGCAGCCACCCTCAGACATAAAGTTGAAAAAGTACACGGGGAAGACAAGTAGAGCAACAGAGTGCTTGCTCTGGCAGCACGTGTACTGAAAGTGGAACAATACAGAGATTAGCACAATTAGAGCAGCAGAAACTCGCCTATGGGGGAGGGAGTCCCCATGATGTTGGACTCTTGATTCCCACCAACCCCAGCCAGAACAGCCAGTGTTCAGAGGTGATGACAGTTGTAATCCAACAACATCCAGAGGGCTACAAGTCCTCCGAGCAATGCTGATGCAGGAAGCTCATCCACTTAGCACCCAGTTGTGTGTTGTGGTATCCATTGTCTCTTGGAGGGCTTGCTAGGTGTGGAAGTCAAGGGCCCAGAGGGGAAAGAAAGAAGAAAAGACCTAGAAAATTTGCCTCTTAAAGTCTCCTGAACATGAACACCCCCCTTCTCTTATTGTCAGTTGAGCTGCCTGCTGTATCCATCACGGGAAATATGTATTAGAAACTAGCACTAAGATCTCTGCAGATTCTTTGACTTACGTTTTCTTCCCTCACATGGGGCAGTGCATCAGCAATCCCTGGCATGTATCCCTGCTATGAACAGACCCTTTGAAAATGAATTGATCTAAGAAGATCCTAAGGAAACTGAGCAAGAGATGCCTGCGATGGTGGGAGTGGTAGAGGCCTTTGACAAGCAGCTTCACTTGATTGTTTCATGGGAAGAAGCTTGTGTAATCCAAGTGTGTGACTGGATCTTAATTAACAAAGACTGCTGTGTCTCCCCAGGTTTTCAGCTGGCAGAGAACAGAAGGACTCTGGCTACTTCCTGGCTGCTTTTTAGCTTCTTGTTTGGACAAGAAGGATGGGTCCTTAGGAAAGCACCCACCACCATTTTCCCCCCATTTAGTATCCATCTCATGAAAATGTACCTTTCTGTAGAGGAAGATTGTGCACATTCTATCGATCTAAAGGGGATAAGTCAGAGAGATTTTGGATGCAAGATGATGGTAGGCCAGGCAACAATGAAATCCCAGAACCAGTACTTCTATGACCAGTGGGAAGAAAGGCAGGTTCATTTGCCTGTAAAGTTAAAAAAAAGTTCTTGGACCTTATGGCTATGAAGAAGTGTAGGACCACCTACAAGTTTTATACTGTTTTACAACCTAATGTACTGTGTCCATACCTTTTTTTAGTTTTTGGAGTTTTTTCACACACCGCCATTGTATTGGATGTTGTGTTGTAATAGTGTTTGCTTTCTTGGGAGGATAATATCTAGAAAGGCAGCTTATAATGCTTGAAATAAAACAAAAATAAAAACCTCAGAGCTAACAGGTGTTTTGCTATTTTGCAGTACAAATCAGTGGTATCCTTGGGATTTGGTGGATCTGAAAAGGTACCCAGCTGACCAAACTGGTCTGTCTATCTTTATTGACTTGCCACACTCTTTGACAGATTTTTTCAAAATTTTATTTATTTATTTATTTATTTATTTATTTATTTATTTATTTCTGGCAGGGTTGTTTGCCTGTATTATTTAACTTATTGGTATCATTTACCAGTTAGAATATTGCTGATAACCTATTTCTTTGTTTCCTCTGTATGTCTGTCTGCCAGTGACTAAAAATAGCCCTGGCTCCAATTACTTAAAGACAGTTGTTGAATCTAAGACTTTTTCTTTTCTTTTCTTAGATCATGTGCCATTACGCTATTGTTAATCTTGGGGCCATTTTTACTTAGATCATAACATGAACCCCATGATCAACATTTTTAAGGATGCTTCTACCAAATCATTTCTACATATTTTCTACTATATATTTAAAGTTTTGTATTGTAGAGATTGCAATTTCTGGTGAATAGATTAATAAGAGCTTTGCTCCAGACTACTGGATACTATTGATGGTATACTAAGTGCAACAGACTCAACTAATCAATGCATATGGGCAGTTACCTATGGAGTGAACGTTTTAAAAATCTGCTGTACATAAGAGGTAGAGGATTTAATGCAAGTGAATGTGTCCTTGATTTGACAGTGAAGGAGCAAAGAGCCAACTTCACTAGTCTACTCTAATTCAACTCTTTACAACTTAATAAGCAAATACTCATCAAAAACTACAGTAGAACCCCTTGCCCTTCAAAACCTATGTTTCTGTTGAATATGTGTTTTCAGAATGGCTTCCCCAAGATGAAATGTTGTTGCTCTGGCTTATTGAGAGCCTGAGACATATTTCAGCTTCTTTTTGGTTTTGGTTTTTACTTGCAAGTTTCTAGTATAATCAGAGTTGGCCTAATAAGTTTTTCTGCCTGGGGTGGAGCAGCAAATGGCATTCCTCAACCGATGTCAAGGTACATAGTACCCAAAGTCAAGTTTATTTGGCACCTGAGAGAGAAAACCACACAAGTGCTGTTTCTCTGTCGTAGTAAAATGATCTAATACATACAATAGGCGGCAATTTTCATGACTCTTCCTGATGGTAGTAGGACTGGCCCTAATTATTATTCACAGGAATGTATCTTAACAAAGTACTGTAGGCAGCTGTATTTTCTGGACAGACAACCATGCACAAACATGCCTGTTCTAAAGACATTGTCATCATGATAATCTGAGTTGTTGCTACAGCAGCAGTTCACTGTGTGATGAAGCACTTGACTGCTAAAATAACTTTCCCCATCTCGTACCTACCTATGCAGTATTTTGGGTCATTAGTGCTGTGTGAGCAGTAGTCATTTTTACTTATTTATTTCACAATATTTATATACCTCAAAGTGGTTTACAAAAAGAGCAAACAATGAAATTATCAGTAAAAAAAAACCACACTTAAAAATCAGTATTGGAAACATTTTTTAAAAAATCTATAATCAACAGGAAGCTTAACAGAATAAAACATATAAAAGCTTGGATAGGCTTCCCTAAACATAAATGTTTTTACCAGGCACAAAAGACACTGTGGTCACCTACCAAAGCTGTACTATGGCACAGAAGCTGGTGGAGAAACTTGCATGTTTTATTAAAGGCCTTGGGGGGGGCATGGAACCCCCATGGCACAATCCTGCATGTATGTAGGATTATAGTAGTGGTACAGCTGATCACCATACAGTACTTGCATTCTGCTACTTACATACAAAGCACTAAGTAGCTACAGACCAGGTTACTTGACAAACTGTGTTTCTCTTCACTACCCAGTAAGACCACTATAATCAGCTAATGGAGCCCAAGTCAGTTTTGCCATGGTCTGATGGTTATCTCCATGGAGTCAGGCTTTTTCACTGGTGGCACCAGTGTTGTGGAATGCCCTCCTTTCTGAAATACAAGATGGCCCATCGGTGTTTGCCTTCTAGTGGCTCCTGAAGACACACTCATTTAGCCAAGTATTCCCCCCTCAACCACACTTTGGGTTTTTTGTTTTGTTTTGTAAACTTTGGTTAATTCAGTGGAATTGACTGAAAACAAAACTGAAAACAAATAAGCATCTGATTTCCTTAATAAATATCTTATTACAGAAGTGAATAATTTTACCTTCTCCTGTAACCTGTGGCAGACTATCTTGCTTGATAAAGCCATCTGGAAATAGTTACTCATACAAACACTTTTCTGTACTGCCCCTACTTGGTGGTTTTGTGATACATTATAGCTTGGATTGAATAGGCTGGCCTATCGTGGGCTGGTTGATTGCCAACAATGGGTTGGGGTAAATATTGGTTCTCTCCACTATTATGCCAAAGCTGTATTATAGAATCAATTATGTTTAATACTGACAGTGTTAAGTTATACTAGCAGCTATTTTCACATTCGTTTGGGAGAAGGATACTCTGTCCTACTGGTAAGAACTATCCCCCACTGTTTCTAATTAAGTGAAACGTAAGCTATGGATCTTTCAGGATAGGATTTCTATGATCAAATGTGAAGGCTGCCTATTTAGTACTAGCATTTTCTTGATCATGCCTAATTGTTTTTAATGTAGTCATAATTTACTTACATACCACATTTCCCCCGATTTGTGCTCAAAAGTGATTTACAAAAAAATAAAGCTAACAATAATACAGTATCCATAATACATAATTAAAATTATATCACTACAACACTAAACATTTAATAATTAACAATTCATTTAAAATACTGTATATCAAATAAAATTAAGTATGCACAAAGCTTACAAAAAGGCTAGTTTATAACTACGAATACTCCTAGAACTAATTGCAGTAAGTAGTACAGTAACTAGTAATTCCCCCCTTTTACATCTAGACTGAAAAGACACTTTCACAGTTGTTCTGTCAGCAGCTTCCTTATGAAGACTCCTGAAGCAGGAGGAAGCAACTGATGGCAGACATAATCACCCTCTCCCTGCTGCATAAAGTACATATTTATACACTGATATGAGATGAGCCTAGGGCTTGCCGATCAGAAGGTCAGCGGTTCGGATCCCCGTGACGGGGTGAGCTCCCATTGCTCGGTCCCAGCTCCTGCCCACCTAGCAGTTTGAAAGCACGTCAATGTGCAAGTAGATAAATAGGTACCGCTCCGGCAGGAAGGTAAACAGAGTTTCCGTGCGCTACTCTGGTTCGCCAGAAGAGACTTAGTCATGCTGGCCACATGACCTGGAAGCTGTCTGTGGACAAACGCCGGTTCCCTCGGCCTAGAGAGCGAGATGAGCGTGCAACCCCAGAGTCCGCGACTGGACCTAATGGTCAGGGGTACCTTTACCTTTTTATGGGATGCATTGCCATCCTCTCCTTTGTCTAGGAGAGAGAACAACAATGGGTTTTGTTTTTAAGAGTGAATTGCATCATTAACTTTATGGCATTCAAGTCTCCTGTTCCATTTTAGAAAGATTTATGCTTATCAGGTAAGCTTGAGTTGTCATATTTTTCCCTTGTGCCATTGTTTTGAATTGAAATTCTACCCTTCAGGTTGAATAGATTCCTTGCTTTATAGTGCATAAAATCATAGGAAGGATCAGTAAATAACTAGATTCCTGTTTTTAGGCCAGGCATCCCCAAACTGCGGCCCTCCAGATGTTTTGGCCTACAACTCCCATGATCCCTAGCTAGCAGGACCAGTGGTCAGGGAAGATGGGAATTGTAGTCCAAAACATCTGGAGGGCCAAAGTTTGGGGATGCCTGTTTTAGGCTGACCACCTGCAGTTGTAGGTCTAACACAGACCTTTCCTTGTGGCAGCCTGTCACTTTAAGATCACCCAGTCTCTATCTAGACCGCCATCATCTGCAAGTGGGCAAGTCATAACTCCCTTCAGGCTCTGTTTAATACACAAACTGCAGAATAGGTTAAGTTGTGACAGAGATGACAAATCCACATAGCCCATCTACCACTTTCCAAAAGGTGTCAAGCCCTGTCCCTAACTTGCCTTGTGAGTGGCTAACTATGCAGTACTCAAATCAATGTCCATATGGGTCAATGGTTGAAAATGGACTGTTGCCTATTTTTCAGTCTCCCTCTTCTTCCAGCTGACTGTCAATGTTTATCCACTACACAGGAGATGACTCAAAGCCTGTTTGTAAGTAGCTGCTATAAGATAGACTTGAACTACTAAACCCTTTACTTTCTTGAACTCTTTACTGAAACACATTCTGCCTCTTTCCATTTGTCCTCTTGCTTTTTATTCTTAATAAACTTCATAAAACTGGCTGTTTGGGACTTGTCTGCATTTCTGCCAGACTGAAAGAGATTTTCCCTTTACATGCCTAGACCATTTAGTCCATTCCACTTGCAATATAAGTGGGGTTTGATGGAGAAAAGCAAGCTAACTTTGGCTACTGCAAAGTCCAAATAAGCTGAATGCTCCCTTTGTTAACCCTCATAAGTGTTTGCCTTTTACCTGCTGGTCTCCCTTCCATTTGGAGTAGAGGGAATATGGTGGCAGCCTATCTGAGGTTCCCTTGCATGGTTGACCTACCTAGACAGGCAGTTGTGGAAGGAACAAAGTAAAAGGTCCCCCTTCCATTACAGTAGGCAGTGTAATTTCAGCTGCTTTTTTATCCTTTCATTGTGAAGAGCAAGTATACATGGTCTGTTTTGACTTGCATCATAAAAAAGTTATATGGAAACAACATGTTGTGCATATTTGTTTACAAAGACGGAAATCTGTTATATTGTGTCAAAACTGAAGTGCATCAGATTAAAACCAGGGTCAAAGTTAGGATGTGAATTCAAATGCAAGATTTTAGTGTATTGATATAAATCTTAATTGTGCAGCAAGGGTATCTTGTCATAACCCAAGTTCAAACACACATGTGCTTTTCTGGTTTCTCCTATTTTAATTGCATCATAAAACATGCAACATGATCCACATAAAGCTAAAATGTTCTGAAGTAGTCGCAGTTATTGTAGAAGTGTTCATCAATTATTTAAGTCCATTAAAATCCGGAAGCTTAGATTGTCCTGTGTTCTGATGGGAAAGCCTATTGTATATAGCCGGTCCATTGTATCAATTTCCTATGGCTTGCGGGAGAGGACAATGTGATGAGGGCATCACAGTCTGATTCATTGGGTTGCAGGTGCACAAGCCCCCTCTTCTTCCCTGGTTTTGTTATGAGATAGGGTTCCAAGGACTAGTTAACTTTCTATGCTGTCAGCAGAGTCATATGAAAGAATCATGACAATTGCACTTCCAAGTTTCTTTCCTTCCTCCAAAGTAGAGGAGCGAAAGTGACAAGACAGCAGTATTCATGGCTGCTGTTGCTGCTGAGTATGAAGGAGCCAGAAGTTGCATGCCAGGCAGGGCAGAGCCACTACAGCATGCCAGTTTTCCTGATGGTGCATCAATGTTGATTACTACCTAGGAGGGAGGGGTGGTGTGGTGAGGAGGCTGACAGTAAGCTTGCATACCGGCTTTGCCCTAATCAGCAAGGCGTTTCCATCACCAGTATGTTTATGGTACCAGCAGAAGCAAAGTTCTCCGATACCCAGGTGAACATGCTTGAATGAGATGACCTCTTGAGCAAAACTGTACAGTATTGGCATCCATGGTATTAATTCTAGCTGAGCAGGGTGGGAGCAGCTGTAAAATAGCAGTTGACATAAAACTACTGGTAACCTACGGGTCAGGCCTAGGTTGAGTGCTGGTGGCACATTTCCAGTTCAGCTGGCTTCATCTCTCTGTGTGCAAGGGAAGCCAATTCAACCAGAGCCTAATGAGTATCCTGACAATTGTCTAGGACCATCTACTTATGCCGCTGGGCTGTAAGCAATGCTTTGATTCTATTATATTCAGTCAGCAAATCCTCCAGAGTTTTGGAATCCTGCTGGCTTTGGTTCTGTCAGGGTCTGTGCAGGAGCTAGCCAGCTGGGTCTACCATATACAACAACAATATAATTAGATCATTAGTTTTTAAAGCATGCAACAGTGGTGTTTATGTAACAACCTACATTTAATTGACATTTTTCCAGGTTTGTACACAGCATTAAAGTATCCTGTTGGTAGATCACTGGATGTCTGTGGTAGATCATTGGTAGATCACTGGCTTCCCCCCAAAAGCTCAACAACTTTGACCTGAAGAATCTACTTCCTGCTGAAGAAACCACAGTTGCAACCACAGTTGCCAGTGGCAAGTTTTAAGCTGCATGCAAGTGGTGTTCCCATGTGTGGCACTTTCTTGCATATACAGAATCTGATGATATTCAGCCCTTTGGGAATAATGAAGCATTGTAGTTTGGGGTACCATAGTATATAGTGGTGAGGAAAAAGCCTGTCCCACCCTATTTGCTGCTAGCTGGCTCAGGTTCCACTGACAAAGGCTTTGCAGTGGTGCACAGAGGGACACTGTTGTCCTGCTTGCTTGCTTGCTTGCTTGCTTGCTTGCTTGCTTGCTTGCTTGCTTGCTTGCATGTGTGTGTGGTGGGGAGCATACCTGTTGCAGTGGTGTCCCAAACTTTTTTCAAAGAGGGCCAGATTTGATGAAGTGAAGGGCTGTGAGGGCCAACCAAAGTTGTTGTTGTTTTTTTTAGGATTTTACCCCAGGAAATAAACTGCCATGGGCGCCGGATTAAACTGACCGGTGGGCTGAATTAGGCCCCTGAAACGGACTTTGGACATGCCTGCTTTATGGCTATCATAATGATTGGTATTTACCGTAACAAGTTACACAGTAAAGTCTTGCCTTAGTCCTAACTCCCTAAAGTTATCTAGAACCTCCCAGTGGTTCCAAACACTGGTTTTGGTGGATTGCTTCTGTGTAAATCAAACTTCATCTTTTTTAGAATATATTCTCAAATTATTTGGAGGCTTTTGTTGATATAGTACCATTAAGTACCAGATGTGACTGGTATTCAGTGTGAAGGCTTTCACTTTGTGATCTTTGTGGCTTTTAGCAGTGGAGGTTTTCAGGTGGGTTCTTCAGTGCAACACCTCTAAACTAAGTGATTCATCAGTATATTGAATATACTGTGCACTATGACCATATCCAACTTTGAAAAGTTGTTTTTGAGTAGGTATATTATCTGAAGTTTTCAGTGAGGTGAAAGCTCATTTCTCCATGGGAAAGACCATGGTATCAGAATGACAGTGTTATTTTACTGCCAGTTACTTAAAGCCTGCCTTCACATAGAATACAGTGGTACCTCGGGTTACGAACACGATCCGTTCCGGGTCGCAGTTCGTAACCCGAAAAGTTCGTAACCCGAAAATGCCATTTTGCGCATGCGCAAAGTGCTATTTTCGCGCTTTGTGCATGCGCAAATGCGTGCGGCGCTAAAATACTTCCAGGTTTGCGCAGTTCGTAACCCGAGGTGTTCGCAACCCGAGGTACGGCTGTATTTGAATTACAGTACATATCAGTACAATTTTTTTGCCTTTTGAGTAACTTTAAGGGTAAGAGTAAGGAGACTTCCAGTTTGTGCTGTACTAGCGTTGAGCAGTCTGCCAAAGAGATCCTCATTTTATTCTCCTGTCCTCCTACACAATAAAACAAGCTTAAGTTTTTCCAAATTAGGAAATTTCATGACTCACGCACTTTAACTGTATAAGCAGCAATCGCTATTCCCAGTTCCCACATCCTTGCAGACAAATAAGGGACAAAACAGTTCTCCTTTTGGGGGGTGGGTTGTGGTATTGTTTTTGGAATTAAAACTGAGACTCTCTCTCTCTCTCTCTCTCTCTCTCTCTCTCTCTCTCTCTCTCTCTCTCTCTCACACACACACACACACACACACACACAATGTTTAAAACCAAATTTAATTCTCTTCTAGTGGCATTCCAAATCATGATCCCAGTCTGACACCTTTAATTTAGCAGGAGTTATTCAGGTCTTCAAAAAAAATAAAATCAAGCTCTTTCCATTGCATCATACCAAATGTATATTTTGACTGAGTGCCTTTTTCCTGATGAACTTCCTGAATTCCCTTCTTGCTTGGGTGAAACTTGTCAGACATCACTTTATTAGGTCGTTTATTCTGTGCTATAAACTGTCTGATGACTTAGGTTGAATATGAAATTATCTCAGCTGCAGTTGCCTCAAAGTACAATCTTATACATGTCTACTCAAAAGTAAGCCTACTTATTTCAGTGGGCTTACTACCAGGAAACTTGAAATCGGATTGTAGTCACAATGGCTGTGTTTTCACATAGAAGATACAGAGGATAGAAATCTATTTTGTGATTGAACTTTAAAGTGGCGAAATTGACTTGTTTAAATTAACATTAGCTTTGTGAATGAAAGTGTAACATAAGACTGGGATGCCACTGAGAGAGCTGCTATTTTGTAGGTGGTGATTTTGACCGTAACAGACAATAGTCAGCTGTGTTTCTCCATGTGTCCCAAACCTCTGAAACAGTTTGGGATGTGAGCAAAAGGGCCACAGTAGGGGAGCAAGGAAGGGAGAATCTCATTACATGATCAAAATCTATTCCACACATAGATGGGCACAATTGAAATGATTGTTGCCCATTTTGGTTGAAATCCTCACCTGCAAAATCTACTTGTGTGACATTGGATATAATACAGCATTTATATTAATCTTATACTTGTAAATGATAAGAACAGCCAGAAAAACAGGACTTCGAAGACATGGAGTGTACTATGTTTTGAGTATTAACAACCATCAAAATATCTTTTACAATGTGATCAAAGTATTTTCACCTTTTAGTAAATGTTAAATGAAGATTGTCTGACTTACTGGGCAGTACACACATAATGGTTGGTATTCAGTTGTGTCCATCTACAAATGGAGCAAACTTCTGCTTGTGCATGCAATAGGACTCCCACTCTTCCTCTTTACAGTCCTCCATGAGGACGGCAGGAGGAGTGGAGAAAGGGGAAGTAGCATTGTGCAATTGGAAGTCCACTTTCAAGATGGTGGCTATCACACTAGGAGTAGATTGTGGTAATGTCCTCTTTCCCCAACCTCTCCCCTCTTGCGTGTGAATTCCCCCCTAGATCTTAACCACTGTTTAAGCATTGCAACAGTACGGTCGGACAACTGGGAAACACTGGTCTGTGAGCGCTCCAGTTGGAGAACAGCCTTTACCAAAGGTGTCATGGGCTTTGAAGAAACTCGATCTCAGGACGCAAGGGAGAAACCTGCTAAGAGGAAGGCATGCTTGGCAAATCCACACCGTGATCAACTCCCGCCTGGAAACCAATGTCCCTACTGTGGAAGGACGTGTGGATCCAGAATTGGCCTCCACAGTCACTTACGGACCCATTGTTAAAACCGTGTTTATGGAAGACAATCTTACTCTGCTACGAGTGATCGCCAAAGAAGAAGAAGAAGAAGAACCTTGGTTTTCAAGCAGCTTAGTTCTCAAACGTTTTGGCTCCTGAACACTGCAAACCCGGAAGTGACCGTTCTGGTTTGTGAACTATTTTTGGAAGCCGAACATCTGACGGGGCGTCCGCAACTTCTGATTGGCTGCAGGAGCTTCCTGCAGCCAATCAGAAGCCATGCTTTGGTTTCCAAACATTTTGGAAGTTGAACGGAATCCGTTCCGGAAGGTACGACTGTAATGAAATTATATGTGGTTAAAGCTAACCTTGTAAGCAGACTTTGCTTAGTCTGATTTTAAATCATGGATAGCAGAGGACCTGGTGCTGAGTTTTCTCAATCTCATTTTTTTAGCCCAGGGCAATCAAAATAGGATTCCTCACGTACGTACCATTGCATGATGCGTATATTTCTTTGGTCGGTGTTATTCTGTCTGTTTGAGAAGTCAAAAACAAAAAAAGCATGGTCTTTTTAATTATTGTGCTTTACATAAAGCAGAAGGCTTTCACTTTGACAAGTTTTATTTATATTCTTCCAGGAAACTGTTACTTGAATAATCTCTGGCTTTGTACTCAGCAAGCAAAAAGCATGGTTCTACATGACTGCTTTTGCATATGTACTCTCTCCAAAACAAATCTAATCTTGAATGTCTTGCAAATCAGGACATGGGGTTCACTAGGATAAATCTGGCAGCAGAATCAAAACTCTGGTATTTCTTTCATTTTACTGAGGTCTTAACTGCCAAAACATTAGTATAGCAGCTGTACTAATGAATAGCATTAGTAATTGGGGGTGGGGGTGGGGTGTTTGGTTTTGATATGGAATGCTAGAACACATAATTTAGATCAGTGGTCTTCAACTTAGTAAAAATCCAGGGCTCACCTTTAACCTAAACAACATGTATTTGAGGATCCATTTCTTAATATATATTTTTACCATATATGTATTTATATTGTGGTAGGATAATTCCATAGTGACCAACATAACCTTTACAAGCTTTTTTACATAATATTTTTCTGTTAGCGAATATTATTTGATTTCCAGTTAACATTATTTTTTTTGTTAACTGGGTTGATCTTCCCTGCAAAAATATTCAAGAAGTACGCCACTGAGAGTTTAAACAACTTCCTTTTTATTGTTTTAACAGACATGACAAACACAAAGGTTTTGCAACCTCAAGTATTTATCTGAAACTTAGACAATTCTATTCTCTGAAACCATGAATCTTTTTTCTGTCTGCAGCAATAAACATACACAGCTAATGTTTCATAGATGAGTGTCAAAATTACGTAAACTGTGGGTATGCTGGGTTTCTGGCAAATTAATTGTGACCAACATAACGTGAAAATTCATTAACAGGCACTCACAAATAACTACCGTACCTCCAAAGCAAGACCCTGTGCATATTGCACTTTACTCTGCATTCACAAATTACAGGTCAGCACCAAGTCCATATGTGAAGTTGTAATGGCAACAGGAATTTACACTTGGCTATAGCAACACTCCAATTATCCCCCTCCAAAAAAAGGTTGAGAAATTGGCTAACTATTTCTCAGCCTTTGCAATAACTTGAGTTGCCAACTGACACCAGTTTCGGTTTCCACACTTTCTGGCAGGATAACCACATTACCCTTAGGGACATCATTCTGTCCAGGGTGGATTTGATTTAAATCAAACTGATTTAAATCACGATTTAAATCACGATTTAAATCACTAGTCAGTAAGGCTTGATTTGAATCATAGTTGATTTAAATCATAAAGACTAATTCTTGCTGGTATAACTTTAATATGCAAGTAGATGAAGATTTTTAGAATAACAACTTTTCATATTAGTTTTTTTTATCCCCAGTTTAATAGGTTAATCATTCATATTTGGACAACTTTACTGTTGTACTTAGGAAGGAGAAAAATAATCATTACCTTAATAACAATTTAAATAGATTTATTCAACTGAAACAATAACATTTCAGCAAATGTTATTTGCTTAAACAAACATCCATGTTTGTTAACTAATTTGGCTAAACAAAAACAAAATATATATATTTTAAGAAACTTAGACTGTCAGCCCAGCCTACACATGAAAAACTTAAATACTGTCCACTCCAAACAATCAGAAAAATATTGTTTCTATTCTATTCACTGAACTTCTTGAAACTTAGCACTGAAGGGGTTGCTTCTGTATTCATAGGTTTGTAGAACAATAGGATTAAGGTCTTTTTCTCAACTCTGTTCATGTTATAACATTTTTGCTGTGAAGAAGAGGCATGTGATCTCTGTTGAGTCAAATTCAGTTTTGAGAACTGCAAAAGTAAACCAAGCACCTGTGATAATATCTTGTAGGCAGAGAAACTGCCCAATAATCTTACAAAAACCTCTGGAAGAGCATGACATTGTGAATGGATTAATGGAATTTATTTACCTCCAAAATTAAACATATACAACCTTATCCTACAAAATTAAAAAACTAATCTTTATTTCATGATGGAATAACCTTTGGATGGTAATATGTTTTCCTCAAAAAGCATTTTATTTAAAAAAATCCAATTTAAATAAAAAAAAACACGTTTTAAATAAAAAAAATCCGATTTTTTTGATTTTTTAAAAAAATCATTGATTTTTATCCACCCTGATTCTGTCAAACAAAAAGACAGAATGAAATATATATTCATACATTTTGAAATATGAGAAATTCATTTATACTTTATGTTCAAGACTCTTCAATCTTTTACAGGGTTTTATTGTTAACCAGAGGCAGATTTAGGGCCAGTGTACAGAATTAGGGTACTGTGCTGCTGAGGGTCCCCCAAGTTAGTAGTCAGTCAGTCAATTTTATTACAGCAAGAGCCAGCAATACAAACAACACAACTCCAAACAAAAGATCAGCAATATCATCATCGGAGGGCAGGACAAATTGTTATAATATGTTATTCAATAAAAGAGAGATTTACTTTTTTAATAGGATACTGAGCTCAAAGAATCTTTCAAAAGGAATTTACGTAATGTTTCGGGGGGAAATTCCAGATATTGCAAGGGTGTGAATTTTGATAATAGGGGTAAAATTGAGTCGCGATCGTTCTTCACTATAGAGTTCACAAAATAAAAGAATGTGAATAACTGATTCCACCTTATTGGACATGCATGGGCAAAAGCACTCATCGATTGGTACATGCAAGAATTTGCCATGTAACACAGCTGAAGGCATTGCATCAAATCGAGCTCTGGAAAAGGCCCATCTATAAGATTCATAAGTAATATTGGATAGATATGGGGCAGCTGCCAAATTAGGCCAAGATTTTAGACACCTGTAGTTCTCAGGGAGTAAGGCATCTTCTTTTTGCAGTTCAATATTGAAAAGCCTCTCAGTAATAATTGTTTTTGCCTTATTCAAAGTACCATTAAAGAGGTCTTCTGGATTTAGGGCAATTTGTTTGATCTTGTTAGTAATTTGCGTAAGCCAGGGTGGATGGCTGCGGCCAGAAAATGAGATGACATTCCCTTTGGGTTATAATGAATTTTCAACCAGAGGGATCCAAGTTAGTAGTGTACATTGTTAACTGAGAGGATACCTTTGAAACATGACTACCTACCAACAATGGATTGCTATTGTTGAATTCTAGTCTTTCAGTTAGTTGCATTGTTTCCAGTCTTCATTTCTCCTACTCCCCAATTAAAGTCAATGAAGTCTGGTCCATTAGGGCAATCTGGACTTAAATCCTACCAAGTGAAATGTCAAGCAATTAAAAATTTCAAAGCCATACCCTTCCCTTGTCCTACAATCCTTCCAAAATCCATTTTAATTTAGACAGACTCAGGGAGACATTTCTTTCAACTGGCCAATCAGTTTTCTGCAGCACTCAGCCAGTTTCAATCCAGAAGTATTGCTGTCAACATGAGGTCCCACCCATCTCCTGGTAGAAAAACAGCCGATACATCAGTTCTGAGCAAATTCAGAGCAGTTCGCTTAAAAGCCACACCTACACAGAAGTAAAGCTCAGGCCCCAGCTCCTTTGATTAGCCTTGTTTATTTCCCTGTTTATGTGAATGAGCTCGACTGGGTATTAAAATGACTGTATAAAAGGTCTTTTGATCCTTTCTCTCCCCTTCCCCAGTGTCTCTGCTAAAAGAAAAGGATAAGATTAATGTGAAAGATCAATACACAAACTATATATTTTACTCTGTAGGACTATTGAACCATTCCTACCTGATGAAAGCTTCATAGATTGCCTTTTCCAACAGGAGATTGATAATATATATTTGTCCATGTGACAAGGTGCAACATGTTACATTTGGTTGTAGGGTAAGCTCAAATGCATAGAATGTGTGTGTGCTAGCCCTGCCAAAGGTGTGAAGGAAGTACCATGCAAATGGTTGATTTGCATAAGCACAGAGCAAATACCATATGGAATGCTGCCATGGGAAGCATTAACAAGTGGCCTCAGTAAGTAGACTATGGCATACATCAGAAAAGACTGAGACAATTGAATAAGTCTGGCAGGGAGCATGCTTTCCTGGGCAAATAGAGGTTTCGTTGCTGTTTCAGAAATTTATTTTAGGTGGTGAATTAGCCAGATATATTTCTGTATTAAACTTTCTATACTACCTTTCCAAAACAATTCTCCCAAGGCAATTGAGAAACTAGTTAAAGCAATAAAATCTTTTTTAAAAAAGAAAGGGGGAAAAAACCCTGAGAGGAGCAGTGTGTACATAGAGGCAAAGATGCAACAGAAAGCCTGCACAGTCAATAGTTTGGAGCTAAGAAGCAGGATGCTATAAAGGTTAAGACAGAAGAAGCAAAAAACTAAAAGTCTAGTGAAGTAAAGCTTGGACTTGGTCCAGAAGATCTCAAAGCCCAGGGAGTGTCAAGGGAGCAGGTTCTTCACAAGCTAGGTTCATGCCATTTGGAAGATTTAAAGGATGGAACAAGCCTGTTGAATTGAACCTAGAAACAAACTGGCAGCCTAGAGAACATGTAACACTGGCCATACCATTTTGTACAGCTGTTGCCTCCAGACAGTCTTGAAGGACAACACCCAGACAAGAAATGACTGTGGTTGATCTGCATGCTTTCTAAGGAATTATTAAACATTGCCAAGGTCTTAGATTTCCAGATGCAGCTGGCCTATTAGATGCAGCTGATAAACATTGCACCTGACCCCATCTGCACTTAAGCTTCCAGGTCAATCATTCAATTTTCCCGGGGAGAAAGACAACGAGCCTGAGCTTGTTCCTAATCTCACATTTGGGTTCTGCCCTAGGGGCAAAGTAGTGGTTGAGCAGGTCTTCCAGATACCCATCTTAACCAACTTCTTGTTTCTACAGCTTTTTTTGGGGGGGGTTAACTTATAATGCTCTAAACTATGCAGTACTTGCTAAAAAGGAAATACTGGAGCATTGTAGTATACCTTTTTAGTTACTGATGTGAAGATAGTAACATATAACCTCAAAAAAAAGCTGAAGGAATTGGTTCTTCTCCTGTAATAGGCATTTTATGCTCTCATAATCCATGTAGCGGCAGGTCCTCTGTTTCAATATCCACATAGGAAATATGTGAGCTGGAAGGCCAGAGGAGGGGCAGACTTTGCTCTTTCAAATTTCAGTGGTGCCCTATGCAAGGCCAAAATTCTGTGCCTCCCGTTGCCCTAAATCCACCTCTGGCCAGAGCACAAGCTTTTAAATGTGAAATATGTTTTGTAAACACTCGTAAAATATATATGTCCTCATAGTATTCCATTCAAGAAAACCTGAATTATTGGACTGGGTTGGCAAGTACAGTTTTCTTTCTCAGAATTTGATTGTGGAATTCACATCCCTGGGTAGGAGAAATGGCCAACAGAAGTCCAAAAAAATAATAAGTGGCTACTAGTTACTGGTACAAAGTAGGTTATGGATTTGATATCCTATAATGTTTCAAGCTCTTGCTCTTCTTCAAGGTGAATCAGTCCATTAAGCCCAGAGATGTAAGTGCTTGCAAAGATTAGGTTTCACATCCTCAAACATTACCAGTCATAATTCTTTTTACTGGTACATTTTAAAACTTATTTGAGTATCTATCTCAATACATAACAGTAAGTTACTAATTTTAAAACAGCTTCTCCATAGGGCTAAAATTGGAGATTGTAATCTTATCCCCTTTGACTTTTCTTTATCTAACATTTCTTGCTCAAATGCAAGCTTAGATAATTATTGTGTGCCTTTCACAATCCAAGAATGAAAACACACACAAACATGAAACTGATGGATGAATTATGACATCAGTGACACCTCTTCTGTAGGCTAAAGCAAAATAAATCTTATCTAGAGTTAACACAATACTTGTGACTCAAATGCCTCCAAAAGATTAAGTATGAAATAAGATGACCAAGAGCTCAGGGCAACCCCTTAATCTTTTTATGCTGGACTTAAATTTTCGTTGCTGTCAAAGCCAACTTCAGTAGGCTATAAACTGTTCATTTCCTGAAAGAACAGTCACACAGCACTAAAGGGGTTATACGATACTCGGGGGGGGGGTGCCTCATACATTTATCTAGATGGTAACGTAACAGGTATGGATAACATCCTCCATTTACCTTTGCCCATAAATACAAAATATTTGAACCCCCATTTCATATGGCCAATGGGTATGCACTGCAGATAAAAGCCGTAAAATATTTCCTGAAGGCATGGCAGTGAGAGCTAGAGATATATGTAATGACAAATAAGCCACATTTGTGAAATTTGTATCCCATCGCCTGAAACAAAGCTTGTCTCTCTTCCCCATCCCTTTCTTTAGAGCAGCTGTTTTCCTCTACTGGGGTGAAGTAGAGGATATGGCATTCCAGTATGGTTTAGGCAATGATGCATGTATTTTGGGAGGTGGGAGGGAAATCAATCCAGAATGTTATGTTAAATGAGCCGGACTTCAGAAAGCCATCATATGCAGAAGAGGTCTATTTAGCTACTTCAGTTCTCCTGCTTTCCTGCTTCTATCTCTGTGAACAAGTACTTCAGATGCTGAGTGCACATTTCTGCAGCTCAGAATATTAAGAAAGCCTTATGAGAGAGAACTGGCTACCCTCAAGTTCTTATAGTGCTCTTATTTATTTTATTTATTTATAAAAAACTTATATACCGCTGTATCATAAAATTATTTCACAATGGTTAACAACAGCATCCTGCACTGTAGGCCTGGGCAATGTGTCGATACATCGCTGAGAATCAGTATTGGGGCCAAAGCACGATGGCGGCTTCACCTGGCGGTCTACCACAAATAAAACCACCACCGCTCCTGAGTTGCTCTGCCACCAGAGCCCAGCATGCTGAAGGAGAAAAAAGCTGCAGCTGGGCGTTGGTGACAGAGCGACTTGGGAGAAGTGGCGGTTTCACTCACAATATACCCCCAATATACCCCCAAGGTGAAACCACCTTGGCTCTGGCCATCATATAACTAAGGGAGGAACATTGGCCAGGGCCAATGTAGCTTGATCCTCCCTTGGCTGCTCACGCAGGCAGGCAGCTTGTTTAAAACTTCTCTGTTGAGGGGCATGTGGCTGCCAACTCCTCAGCAGAATAGTCTGAAAGAGCCCTCACCCCACCTGTGGCTTGTGTGAGGCAGAGGTGGGGTGGGGGATCCATTCCACTTCTCCGTTGAGCAGGCAGCGTGCACCCACACCCCTCAACGGGGAAAGAGGTAGCACACACACCCCGCCCATGCCAAGGCAGTGGTGGGTAATAATGCACCATGTATAATTGTGCAGTACTCTGTCACTTGTTTATTCATTTATTTAACAGATTTGCATGCTATCCTTCATTATAAACATTTTCAGGGTAGTTTGCCTCAGTAAAACAGAACAAATAAAACCTACAAGAACACTGCAGAATTGAAACAGCTGATTATACTACCACCGTTGTTAAGTCTCTGAGAACTAAAAGGTCTTTGTCTACCACCAAAACGATACCAAAGTGGATACCAGGCAACTCTCGGGGGGTGGGGGGTGGGTTTGCCTAAATGGGAAATGAGAACAATTTCCCTCCCATCCTTTAGGAAATCTTCCCAGTCTATGATTCTCTTGAAAGCTGATGCATACATTCACAAAACATCCTATCCTTGTTTCACTAGTTCCAAAGTACTTAAAAGACCACCTATCTTCTTAAGTTCGTGGCATTTTTTTTTATAAAAATGTTTTTACATTATTTCTTGTAAATCACTCTGGGAATATGATTAGTGATATGAAATTCCTATACAGTGGAGCCTCGGTTTACAACTACCTCTGTTTACGAAAACCTCTGTTTACGAACGCCGCGGACCCAGAAGTGTTTGCATCCGGGTTCTGCAGCGTCGGATGCGCAGAAGCGCGTGTGTGCACAGAAGCGCTCTGTCGGCGCATGCGCAGAAGCATGCCTTCAGCGAGCAAATACCTCGGCGAGCGAACGCCTCCGCGGAACAGATTGCATTCGCAAACTGAGGTACCACTGTATTAAGAAAAAGTTGCATTACTTTTTTTCTTAAGCGGCAAAGCTTTAGGAAAACCAAATCTATTTTTACTTACTTGGGGCTGTAGGCAGACTGTTGTTAATCACAGCATGGCCTTGGAAAATACCTTGTAACTGATGTGGCTCCTGCATGTCCTTTGCAATTACTGTGATACTCTGGTTAAGAACTTAATTCGTTTCAGAGGTCCGTTCTTAACCGGAAACTGTTTTTAACCTGAGGTACCACTTTAGCTAATGGGGCCTCCCACTGCCACTGCGCCGCTAGCGCACGATTTCTGTTCTCATCCTGAGGTAAAGTTCTTAACCCAAGGTACTACTTCTGGGTTAATGGAGTTTGTAATCCGAGGTACCACTGTACTTGTCCTTTTCCAGTGCATTTGTTATACTGTATGGTTACCACTGATAGTTGTATTTATGTCTATTTAGTTGGAAAAAGGATTAGGGGAAAACGCAACTGATTTTATAACTTTTCAGGATTGCTAAAATATTTAAAAGCCCAAATATATTTATAGTTAGGGGCTTCTGAAAAATGCTTGCTAATGTTCAGCTGTTTTGCTGTTTTTCCCCTCATTGGGCCAGTCTGTGACTTCCTGAGTTTGCAAAAAGGGTTCAAGGGGTATTACATTGAAATTAAGAAAGTGGCTCACTTCCCAGCTGCAACTGAAAGTACAAAGGTCAAATTTTAAATAAAGCAAAAGTTAATGAGTAAAATTATTTACTTGAATTTCCTTGAATTGATCATACTGTTCAGTTTTGTACATTTCAGATGCAGACTAAGTATGAAAGCAGACAGAAAACATAGGATTGTAGTCAACTAAGAACTACGTAGAACAGAACAATTGAACTTAATTAACCTACAGTATGTTAGTCATTTCTACTTTACTGAGTCTACTCAGGGTAGGACTAGCATTGAATACCACCCTAAGATTGAAATTTTTGTGATTGAAATTATCTATAGAGCATTTTTGCTTGTTTGTTCACACTCACAACTATACTGTGAGGTGGGTCTTTCTACAGTGGTACCGCTGGTTAAGAACTTAATTTGTTCTGGAGGTCCGTTCTTAACCTGAAACTGTTCTTAACCTGAAGCACCACTTTAGCTAATGGGGCCTCCTGCTGGCGCCGTGCCGCCGGAGCACGATTTCTGTTCTCATCCTGAAGCAAAGTTCGTAACCTGAGGTACTATTTCTGGGTTAGTGGAGTTTGTAACCTAAAGCGTTTGTAACCCGAGGTACCACTGTATTCCCATTTAACATTTGTTTTATAATTCATTAATCCTAAATTGACTAATATTGCTCTGTTGTTGTTGTTACTCTTATAGCACACATCTGTCGACGGATATACTGAGCCCCATGTCCAGCCCACAAAATCAAGTAGCAGACAAAACATACCCCGTTGCAGAAACTCAATCACGTCTACAAATGAAGACCATCCTCACATTGGGAATTACCGCTTACTAAAAACAATAGGAAAAGGAAATTTTGCTAAAGTGAAACTGGCTAGACATGTTCTTACTGGTAGAGAGGTAAGCTGTTTGTCTTCTTTTGCTTGGTAACAATATAGCCTGTGTTGCCTTATTCACACTTGTCTGTCTGCAGTGAACATGCTTATTCTCTAGCTCTGTGATTGAATATGTAACAGGCTTTTCTTAGAGCCAAATGAGACATCAGGGCAGCAGACGAGTGGGCAGAATTACGTGTACTACTAAATCTCTATGAAGAGGTAGGTTTGGAATTGAGATATTTTAAGATACAACAAGAGCATTTGAAGAGTAGGATTCCCCCGAAGCAGCTGTCTTTCTTTCAGTGGGATGGTGAGATCAGAAGTAAACCCCACCAAAAGAAAAAAAGTTTTATAAATGCTTAAAAAAAATAATTCTCTTCCCCATCCATGCTGCCTTGAACCCCCCTATTTTATAGGAGATCAGAAGGTCCTGGGGTTGGATACTGTTCCTGTCACATCTAGTTGTGCCCTAATCAAAAGATAAATCATATTTGTGTGGAGACAAATGGACAAGGGTTTGGAGTGGAGATCTTCTCTGAAAGCTCTAACTTTACTTATAAAAATTGTTTAGTTGAAATTCAGAATATTCTGAAATCTCTTAATTTCCCTGCTTTGAAATACTAATATCTCAGACTAAAAATAGAAAAAGGGAAATCATCACCTGTGGCCATAGGAAGTGATGCTTCCCTGCCCCACTCCTCTGCTGCTGGCTGGAATACACTGATTGAGATTACTGACATTGCCAGCACAAGAAATCTCTGTAAATTGATTGTATTGGACAGAGTGGATAGAACAAATTGCTCTGAGAACATTTAATGTGGATGGGGCTGTGTATGCAGTATAATCAAATTGTTCCAAATAATACCAAACATTGCCTCCCATAGTGAAGCCTCCTAAACATGTTCATAAGCCCACTATTTTCTTGGAATTGTCAGTGTTTAAAGTAGCTTCATTTCATTGTTTTTGTCTATTTGCTAGTGTTCTGTGTAAAATACTGCTTGTATTTTAAACTTTTAAAACTGTAAACCTCTACATTGACTTCATTTGTTTGCAATGCTAAGCTGTGATTTAGAGTTAGGTGAACAAGATTCAAGCTTATGCTCACCCCTCCTCTATTTCAATTGCTTTTGCTTTCATTTGCAATTATCCACAGTTGCATGTGATCAGTTAACCACAGTTTAGTGCAGCAGCTGAACCCTAAATTGTATTTAACTGGTTTCTTTAAACACACCAGCTTTCTAAGCCACAGTTTGAGCTTTGCTGTGTTTGCATGTAACACTAAGCCAAACTATAGCTTAGTGAAAACAGCTGAACTCTCAGGGAAGAGGTTGCAGCCACTCTTATCCTTCTTGGTCCTTTTAGAATTTAGCTTTGTGTGTTCCTTGAACGCAGAACTTGTGAGTTACCAGTAAGTTCCCACCTGCTTAAAGACCAGGCAGGATCAAAGTGGATGCAAACTCCTCTCTAGTAGCCAATGCATTCATGCAGTCCCAGTAGTTTGCCTACTTATGACCTGCAAACCAAGCCATTGGCTTATTTCAGTAAACCATAGTTAAGATTAATCACAGTTTGTCTTGGTTCAGAAGTAACACTAAGCTGAGGTTAACTAAAAAACAGAAGCTAAAGTTTCTCATCTCCTTGAAACAGCACAAGAGAGGAACAGAAAGTAAATGTGTTACTAAATTATAGTTTAGTGCTGTGTCCAAAGAAAGCCAATGTCTGCCTAAAAACACTCACCTGTTGGTACCTTCAAAAGAGTGATTTCTTTATATCCCTAGGTTGCTGTGAAAATAATAGACAAAACCCAACTAAATCCTACCAGCCTACAAAAGGTAAGATGTTTCTTTGAAAAGGTTAAATATGTTGTTACTTCAATAATTTTGCCCATGTGATTTAAAAATAAAAATATTTTTATTCTTCCTTGTTTATAAAGAAATACTACTGTTTTTGCCTTTACTTGGCAATTGAATCGCTCTGAAGTTTTTATGTCCTGAATCCTTGGTCAGTTACATTGAGATAGAGAGATGCTTTCCGCTCCAGATATGAGGAGGGGGCCATACTAACATGACCTTCCTTCTGAAATATTTGAAGCATGTCCTATGCAGTGGAGCTGATCCATATGTTCAGTTGGTGCACCCAAAAGCTTTCTGTGTGGAGCAGCCATAAAACATACAATTTTAAGCAGCCTCCAAAGTAGCTTCCATATTACCGGTAGTCCAGGTTCAGCTTTAATCAAGTCACTCACCTCTAGTCCCATGTAGGAACTGCCGGAGGTGATGCTGGTGCATACAGTATTTTCTTGGCATAAGTGAACTGAAATTCCTGAAATAAATTACATTTCTTATTTCTTTAGCCAACCAATATCTCATAATGGATTTGGGCAGTATTGTATGTTGAAAAGGAGGATTAAGTCCCACTGAGATCTTGAACTCTAAAATATTGGTAGTTATACTTCTGTAGATTTGGAGTGATGTCACTTTCTGGAAGAAAAGTGTCCTGTGGGTTGAAGAAAAGTGTGTTATATGTTTAAGTATTTTGTGAAATATATTCGTTTTACCTTTCCTGAGAAATAAGGCAGTTCTTCAGATCTCTGTCTTTGGATCTGCTTGCTGCAATTTTGAACATTCAGTCGCTGGTTTGAGAAACTAGTTAAGAACAATTCCCTGCTAGACGTCAAATAGTGGTAGAATTTGCAGTAAGGTTTTGGGTATAGGTTTTCTTTTTATAAAGTTTGGGCAGGTTCAAATTAGTTAAAGCCCAGAGAGTCTAAAGATTACTTTCAACGGGCTAGACTAGCCTGACTAAATTAGCTGAACTTGGTTTTCAGTGAAATATTAGTCATCACCTGAAGCAGACCCCCTTTATTTCTATGGGAACTTAGTGCAATTAACCTAGTCTGGTTCTAATCCAGTACTGTATCTCTATACAAGCAACTTACCACTGGTATTTCATAGACACTTATCTGAGTGTGAAACTACATCTTAAACATTTTTGAGTTTTGCATTCTGCAGTTAACCTTAGAATGTGTAAAAAGCACCTTAAGTAAAATAATTCTCTATTTTTTACAGTTGTTCCGAGAAGTACGAATAATGAAGATTTTGAACCATCCTAACATTGGTAGGGATTTGACATTTGTTTTGCTGAATCATATTAATTTTTTCCTGTGTTTGCCTTTTTTTCTAACTTTGAAGAATCTCACTAGGTGACTTTTAGATTTGTGACCAAGGCCCTAATACATGTTAAAAAGACATCCACATTCACATTAGAAGAAGCCTAAATACCAAGCAGGTCACTTCAGAGGTATTGGGATCACTGCTTTCAGGACCCTATGTCCCCCCACTTCAGATGACACATCAACACTGAAATGAAGTGTGCTGCTTCAAAGGTATTTAGACATTCTCCAAAATAAAGCAGATTGTCTGTAGTCAAGTGGACTTGTCCCAAAACTGCATGAAATTTCCAGCCTCTGCTTAAAAAAACCCCTCATCCTATCTCCTCTCAGTCTCCTCTTTTCCAGGCTAAACATATCCAACTCCCTCAACAGTTCCTCATAAGGCTTGCTTTCCAGACCCTTGATTATCTTGGTCACCCTCCTCTGCACCCATTCCAGCTTATCAGTATCCTTCTTAAATTGTGGTGCCCAGAACTGGACACAGTCTCCCGGTATAGTCTGCTCAAGGCAGAATAAAGTGGGACTATTGCTTCCCTTAATTGGGACAATATACTTCTGTTGCATCAATAGCCTAGAATAGCATTAGCTTTTTTCTTTTTCTTTTTTTGCTGCTAACTCACAATGACTCACAATATTTTACTTCTAGGAAATAAGCTAGTTTATTGGAACTATGTAAATTCTCACCAAGTAGGGCCTGTGGCTTGCATCATTCTCTGGTAACTTTTTGCAGGGCCAGTGACTCATCAGATTAGTTCTTTAGCCTTTCATGAAATCCTGTTAACAGTAGAACACACTCTTAGGGATGCCCTTAAGTGATTGCTTATCCTGTGTTTTCAAGCTATGATCTGACTTAATTTGGTGACGAATTAATTTATGGTTGTAGTGTTCTGTGAAAATGTGGTACTGATTTTTATCAACATGGATTTTTAACATTGCTCTTTGTTAAATCGATACCACTTTGATAAGAAAAATTGAGGCCTGTGAATAAGAGCAGGTTTGCAAAGTATGTAACTTTCCCTTTCTGCTTTAGTTTTCCCTACCTTTAGAGCCCCACTTTGTGATGACAATTCTTCTGGCTGAGGAAGGCAGAACAGTTTTGTTCCAGAGACAGTTATTGTTGCTGAATCGGCCAGAGGGCTTGTTGCATACAAGGTATACACATTGCTGCATACAGGGTATGCCCTTTTTTACTCCTTCCAGCTGAGTGTGCTGCCTTTCCAACATGCTTAGCTTTCGTTCACTTATTCTTAAACTATTGAACAACAATAATTTTGTTAATATATTTGATAGGCAGTGTCCTGGTTCTTAGTTGTTCTACTTTCGCATCTAGCATTTAAACTCTTGTCTTTAGCGAAAACAAAATATGGCCAATTTCTAGAGCAGTGGGTGGTTTTACTTCCACAAATTTCATCTGCCAAACTTTGACTCAGATTTCCATTAAATTGTGATGTAGATAAGAAATAATATTTACCTGTTTTAAAATGTTCTTTACTGTTTGTACTAAGGCAATTTGTTATCAACTTTTTATCTTGCAGTTAAATTATTTGAAGTTATTGAAACAGAGAAAACATTATACTTAATTATGGAATATGCCAGTGGAGGTAAGCAAACATTCCATTCTACTTTTATGGGCCAATTTGAAATGTAGGAATTAGAAGATGGAAGTAGGGCTGGCATAACACCTCAGAGCTGTGATGTATTTTTGGTATCTATTGCATGGCACTCAGCTGCATAAGAGCTATAGTTTCCATAGGACATAGTTATCTCTTTTGTTGATGTAGGCTGCTTTATAGTCTGTGTCCTTGAAAAGGACAGCCTAGTTCTCACCTACAGCAGATGAGTTGATAGGTCTTTGACTGGACTAAAATACTTCAGAGTGCATCTGGAGACTTTCATGACCGCCCCCCCCCCCAAAAAAAACAACAACTAGAAAGTATTCCTAGCATGTAATGCAGAAGAGTTCTAGCCTAACCTACTCCCTGACATGTTGGATCTCTATGTATAGGAATGTTTTTCATTGAGGAATATTTCAGCATGTGACTTATTTTCTGCAGTGTGAAGTAGTATAATCCACACAGGTTTACTGCCTAATTTTCTGTTGTGTGAGAAGTCAGCATGCATAAGCAGCGCGCATCAGCTCAGTTTAAATAAAGCATTTAAGCTTAATAGGTTTGGTGTAGAGGTTTGGTGCTGATAGAAAAGAAACTCTTCCAGGGAGCCCATATTTTGAAATTCTAGTGATAGAAGTTCTGCTAAGAATGAATTCTTCATGCTCAGGAACGGGTGTTATCCTACACTGGATGAGAAACTGCGTTATTAATCTGCACACAGTTTGGATTCTGTTTCTCCAATAATCAGAGGGTTGGATGAGGAGCAGTTTGTTCCTTTGTTTGTTTGTTTATACATTTAATTGTGGGTGGTCAGGCTAGTTAAAATAGTTTCTATATCCAGGGGTGTAGGAAGGGGGGGTGCGGGAGTGCGGTCCACCCCGGGTGTCATCCTTGAGGGGTGTGACTAAATGACACACTGCGGGGGTCGGTACTTACCACGGGGCCTGGCCTACAGCGCACCTGAACTACGCGTCTCTCCTAGGAGTGATGCGGTGTCTCGGGGCCCCGCATTGCCCAAAACGGCAGTGTGGGGCTTGCGTCTGCCAGGCGGGCTCCATGGGCAGCTCACCGCACGGCCCCCCCAGGTGGATCCCCGCAGTGCCCCCATGGGCGGCTCCCCCCGCCGCTCCAGGTGCTGGACCAGCTAGCTATGCCCTTGTCTAGGTCTGTAATTTTTGTGGACGTTTCTGCAAGCCTGTGACAGGGGTACCCCCCCCCCCCCCCGTAACTAACTGTATTTTCTGTTAGAGGAGGACAAAGTCAACCGGAATAAGGGCCAGTATGCTCGATTCATCACATCACTCAAAACAAGTTTACAAAATGATTTATTTTGTGTAAAGCTTTAAAATTACAGACAGAATAACAGACAAAAATGAAAACAAAACTAAAAAAATAGCCACATATAATGAGTAGTTGCATGTGAGTTAAAAGTCCAAGTAAACACTATCAACTTCATCTGATCATCAAGTATAGCTTCAAATTTGCCAGGCTTGTGACGAGGCTTGTCTTGAAAATGATGGTTCCTCTATATGTCATAAAGGAATCCTAAATCATATAAAAAGGGTCTTTGTCACTCTCAGATTGTGTGTGATTTTCTCCATTATTATTACGGTACAAAGTAATAGATACCAAGCATCCAGTGTGAGATATGGGGCTGTTTTCCATTGAGTTGAAATTACTATTCATGTCATCAAGATCATTTATAAGAGCAATTCTTTTGAAAATACACTTACATTGGTATCATCAAAAATATTCAGTGACATTAATTTTGGACAACAGACAATAGTTTCCTTAGTAGTATTTATCATTTCTGTCAAAATTAAATTCAAAAAATCTTTCACCGACTGACATTTCCACCATAAATGATAGTATGTACCAAATTTATTGCACATTCTACATGATAGTATGTACCAAATTTAACTCTGACAGTTAGATTATGTAGAAGAAAACATTTTTTGACATTTGCAAAGAAGTATAATAATTTTAAGGAGTTTCCGCTAAGAAAACTGGAAACAGCTTTTGAAATTTGGGTCAAGATGCCCAAATTTTATTCCAATCCTTAGGAAGAATTTGTGTGCCAATATCTAGTTCCCATATCTTTTTAACCAGTTCCATAGAGCTGTAAGTTACATTAAGCAATATAGAGTACAATTTAGAAAGTTATCCTTTTTCTCCTCTATCCAGTGTGCTTAATAAATTTTCAAATTGTGTTAAAGGTTTCAGAGCTTGTGTTTCTACATGTTTTTTAATAATCAAACTATGAATTTGATTAAAATAAATCCAGTTTGTGTTAAGATTTGACCAGTTTAATTTTCTTTGGTTATTGTACTGTTTATTGATAAGACCTATGTGCCTGGCCTTTCCTTCCAACAAGGAATAATCCAAATACTATTTTTATGAGTTGTTTAAGATATTTCTTGAACACATCTCAGGAAACATATCCATGTCCATAAATTTTGTGTTGTTGGGAGGCCTAAATCTTCACTTATAGGTTGGGTGGTAGTACGCCAGAAAGCAGCTTGGGAGGGTGCGGGGAAGCCAAAGGGGGAAAGCCTTCTTGCATTAGTCAGAGTCCTTGTGCTGGCTTTCGCTAAAGGAACGAGTTAGTTGACTGACAAGCACTTTGATTTGTCACCAGGGAAACCTGTGCAATATAATTCTGTTCCATTCTGCTTTAGGAGAAGTGTTTGACTACTTGGTGGCACATGGAAGAATGAAAGAGAAAGAGGCACGTGCAAAATTTAGACAGGTAAGAAAAAAGGTCTTATAAAGTGAACCTGAAATGCTGGCTTCAATAAAAAATATGTTTTCGTGTTGTGAACTAAGCGTAGGAAATGTAGATTCCGTTCACACGAGGTATTAAGTGTGAAATGGCTGACTTGGTTCACTCATATTTTTACTAGGCATAATCTCTTATTATCCAATAGTGGCCCTCAAATATTTTCCCTGTGCTTCTTTCATCTATTTGGGGACATAAAAAAAAATATCATTTTTTTTTACAAAGGAACAGAACAGGAACACAGTGCCTACAGATGTTGATCTCTTTAGTACAGCTCTTTTATCTTTTTGCAGATGCTGTTTGACATGTACAGGGATGCTGCAGTCCTGCACCAACCCTCCCAACTTCTGTACTTTTCTGTGGAATTTTGCTTAGGGAAGTTACAGCCATGAATGATTTGGGTCTCCTCTCCCCATAATTCTTCTTTACCAAATCTTCAAAAACATTAACAAGTCATTAAAAAAGAGCTTGATGGTAGGAAGGGATAGGACAGGTTGAAATTGCTTTAAGGAAAGCTGCAGTCATAGAATTGTAGAGTTGGGAGGGAATCTAGTCCAACCCTTTGTCATGCCGATATCCTGCCCACAGCCATCCCTGGGTGGGCTCAAACTACCAACCTTTTGGTTAAAAGCTAGACCCAACTCCTTCAATCGTTCCTCGTAACGCTTGTTTCCAGATCTATTATCTACTTGGTCGTCCGCCTCTGCACACAGTTATGTGGGAGTAAGACCCTGAGCAAATATGCAGTAGGATTGAGTAATAATGTCTTGGAGGAGAAGGGAGGCATACCAAGTCAGTCACAACATTGGCCATTAGAGATATAGCCAACCATGAAGCACAGAGAAAGTTACAGTATAAAGGCTATATGGGGGTGGGAGGGGGAATGCTACCGAAAATTAGACTGGGTCACTGATGGAGATACTTCTACAAGCACACCACTGATTATCAAGAGAGGCCGGCTAGCACCAAGGCCTCTGCTCTTCCTGGAGCAAAGGACAGTTTGGCTGGGAGGAGAGAGGAAAAAGGCAGCAACAAAAGCAACACAAGTTGCAATGTAGAAAAATGACAAGGAAGGATATTCAGCCACTGGCAGGGAAGAATTGAGCCTCCAAGAAGTAGAACAAGGAAGGTCTGTATCTCTGGTGAGGAATGCAGATGGTTCTGTGGTCTGAACCACTGAGCCTCTTGGGCTTGCCAATCGGAAGGTCGTTAGTTCGAATCCACGCAACGGGGCGAGCGCCCGTTGTGTTGTCACAACTTCTGCCAACCTAGCAGTTCGAAAGCATACCAGTACAAGTAGATAAATAGGTACTGCGGCGGCGGGAAGGTAAATGGTGGTTCCGTATGCTCTGGCACTCGTGCACCAGTAGCAGTTTAGTCATGTGGTCAAATGCCAGCTCCCTCTGCCTGAAGCGAGATGAGTGCTGCACCCCATAGTCATCTGGACTTAATTGTCCAGGGGTCCTTTACCTTACCTTTTACCTATCAATGGTGCCTTATTCTGCCTCCCCCCACCTGCTTTATTTGCTGTAAAAGAATGTCATTTTAATTATTTTGTGAGGGTGCATACCTAAAAATAAAAATAAAATACTTAAGAAATTAGTCTCTTCTCTTTTCCCTACCCTCTACAGTGCTCCCTTTGCCATGCAGATGGTTTAAATGGGGAAATAATACTGTTTTATGTGCTGTATGGAACCAATCTTCAAATTCCACTTTATTGTGCAACAGCAGCACTTCAGCAGTGTTAAAGTGCGGAAAGGCCCATTCCTTTAGTTCCTAAGTATTTAAAGTATTAGAAAATACTTTAGGAATATTTTCAACGGGTTGGATCCAAAGGTCATTCTTTTGACTTTCAGGCAAGTTTGATTATATTGCAAGTTTTTTTCAGATCTTTGAAAACAATAATTTACTCTTTACCATAATTTACTCTTGGGGAACCTGGGCAACTTGTTCAGCACCAAGGAGAGCATTCAGAAGCACATAATGAGTTCGAAGACTGCAGCAACGCAACACATTTTGTTAATATCTCTTACAGTAAATAGGAATCTTAAAAATGTGATTAAGTTGGACTTTTTTGTCGTAAACAAAAGACACCTTCATTTTCATTGACATATTCACCCCAGTCCACTTGGTTGCAAAATTTAGGGGAGTACTTTCAGAACTGTTGTAGCACAAGGCAGTTGCACCCTCCCCCCCCCCCAATTTTTTTTAGCTAATAATGGTTTTCAGGGTTTTGACTTCTTGCATAGCATGGGGTTGGGCTAGATGGATTTGGACTGCCACAGGGGGGCAAATTGTTAAAGCTCTTCCTTTCTACCATTGTTCCAGGTCGAGCTCTTACCCACTGGGTTGGTAACTTGCGGAAAGTAAGCTTGCACTCGAGGGCTGACAAAGGAATAAATGTTGCATGTATTCTGACCCAACGCCATGTTTCCAATACATTGTCTGGAGCTGGTGGGAGCTATTGTGGTGTAGCGGTGAAGAGGCTGAACCACTATGAAGCAGGGATTCGCTGGCTGGAATCTTTGCTTTGCATATAACTCATTTGGTAGCTGTAGGCAAGACATTCTTTCTCTATGTCAGTGTCCCACTTGCAATAAGGGACAATAATGTAGCAACCTCATAAGGTTCCTGCAGAGGTTACAAGAAGATAATGGAAGTGTAGTGTTGATCTGCATCACTATATAAATGTTAAGCATTCTTCTTGGAGTCATTCTTAAATGTTCTCTTATTAACCATGATGGTCGTATTTCAGATTGTGTCTGCTGTGCAGTACTGTCATCAAAAGTGCATCGTTCATCGTGATCTCAAGGTATGCTCCATTTCCCATCCTTTAAGAATTCAAACTGTATGGAAATAGAACAATTTATGTGCTCTTTCCACCTACTTTGTAAGTTTGTAACATATATAATAAATTGCTGCTTAGTCTCTACCCTTGTTTGTCAGGCATGTAAGTCACGAGTCCTTCCCATGAAGAAAAGTGGGACTCACTGCCCAAATCTTCCTAGTCTCCAGTCCAGGGAAACTTTAACCCCACCCCGTTATGATTCAGTGCAGTCATCATGCTGCCTCTTCTCCTGACTGCTTAGGAGATTTTGAGTGCTGCCTTGCAGCTTTATGCTGTTCCCTTCTCTTATTCTAAGCCATAACAGTTCCTTTAGAGCAGGCATGGCCAAACTTGGCCCTCCAGCTGTTTTGGGACTACAATTCCCATCATCCCTGACCAGTGGTCCTGTTAGCTAGGGATGATGGGAGTTGCAGTCCCAAAACAGCTGGGGGGGGCAAGTTTGACCATGCCTGCTTTAGAATAATCATGCAGTCCTTCCCTCTGGATATGAATCCCCACCACCCTAGTGTTACATTTGTACACATGTTTTTGCTAACCATGTTAGCAAATCTGATTCTACTCAGGATTGTGGATAATGATTTGCAGCTATAAAATAGAAGCACCATTGAGAGCCCTATCTTGATGACCAAGCCTGTGTGCATGTGAAGGCACATCTATATGTGTTTCTTTGTAAAAAGTTCAGCAATGAAGAGTCTTCTGTTTTTAACTCTCCATAATCTTCATTCCCAATTCAAAAACCACTGTCTTGGCTGTTCTCATCTCTCATTGTACCATCATAGAGCATCTAGCTTCCTGGCCCTCTGTTCTGCTATATCTCCCCTTCTTCGGTTTATCCCAGAAAGTCACTGCCAAATTCATTTTTCTCTTCCATCAAAGTGAACCTTAAGCACAGGCTCTGTGTCATGCTCAGCGTCTGCTTCAAGCTCTCAGTGCTTTGAAAGCTGCTCATCACTCTGCCTTTGACTATGGGCCCATCTATGTGATGCTTTAGAGATAGAAGTCACTGTGAGTTATCCTGAGCGCAAATGCTTTTAATGATTAAGGAACAGTCAGATTCACTGAAAGAGCGTTAAGTGAGAATATCTAAACCTAGAGGAGTGCACATTTTTAACACTGAAGAAGCAAACCTTTGGAACCGACAGCAATCTTAAGGTATAATTGTTAAAGAAGATGGCATTAGACCTGATTCATTTTATGGAGTCAACTGGCAAAGGGGCAGGAAAGTGGGAATGACAAAAGAAAAACCTGGTTCTGTTCATATATGAATCACTATATGAGTTTTCATTTGTTTTGCCTGTGTCTTTTTAATTTCTAAACAGTTCAGTCATTATTTTAATTTCTCTTTTAGATTTTTCCATTAGATTTTTAATGAGGCTCATTAAACTCAATGAAATGTATTTTGAACAGACATGCATAGGATTGCACTGCGTCTGATATATGTACACATGTCCCATTGATGGCAGCAGGTGTACTGTCAGCTAAATCTTACAAAATCTATACAAGATTTTAAAAATTCCTGCCCTCTTCTCATCATGAAATGATATATATTAGATCCTATCTTATACACAATTGCCGTTCCAGAACATTCTGCATTCTCAGTACTGGTGGTTGCCTGTTATGCTGTAACATATAGCAAAACACAAAGCTCTGTAGAATGACTATTTCTTCTCATAATGAAGTTATGGCGAACTTTTATGTTGATACTTAACTTTAAAAATATATTTTCATTTTTTTCAGGCCGAAAACCTTCTTCTTGATGGAGATATGAACATTAAAATTGCAGATTTTGGTTTTAGCAATGAATTTACTATAGGCAACAAACTGGACACTTTTTGTGGAAGCCCCCCATATGCTGCCCCTGAACTTTTCCAAGGAAAGAAATATGATGGGCCGGAAGTGGATGTCTGGAGTCTCGGAGTCATTCTTTACACTCTAGTCAGTGGATCGTTACCATTTGATGGTCAGAATTTAAAGGTACAGTTGAGATTTGAAATGGCTAAGTCTAGTCTTCAATTTTTCTGTCTCAATAGTAGATGTTCTTCTTTGTTTGGTTTTTCTAAAGGAACTGAGAGAACGGGTATTACGGGGGAAATACCGGATACCATTCTATATGTCCACAGACTGTGAAAATCTATTGAAAAAACTACTCGTATTGAATCCAATCAAGAGAGGGAGCTTGGAGGTAAGTATTGTGATCTTCCCCCCATTCCCCTCTCTTTTGTATTTCATTGGAATAACTCAAAACCTATAAGGAATAGACTACTCCTACATTTCTCCAAATATGCTACCACAGGCTGCTTCACTGTTTTGGTTTTTTTAGTATCATTTTTCTTGGTAAAATGGCTTTTTATGGATCCTAGTATGTTGTTAAATTAAAGTAAAATAAAAAAATTCCTTCAGTAGCACCTTAAAGACCAACTAAGTTTTTATTTTGGTATGAGCTTTCGTGTGCATGCACACTTCTTCAGATACAGAGAAATGGAAGTTTCCAGGCACTTATGTAGAGAAGGGGTGGGGAAGGGTGGGGATGGGGATGGGGAGGGGGGATCACTCAGAAGGGTGGTGGAAATGGGTGATTGACTGACTGATAGCTGTTGATGACCGCAAACGACTGCAAATGGTTTTGCATGAAAAAGCAAGGGTTGAGATGGCTGAAGATCGCTTATCATGTATAATGAGATAAGAACCTGATATCTCTGTTCAAACCAGGTCCCTCCATGGTTTTGAGCTTGGTGATAAGTTGCAATTCAGCAACTTCTCTTTCCAGTCTATTTCTGAAATTCTTTTGTAGTAAGACAGCTACTTTGAGATCTTGTATAGAATGTCCTGGGAGATTGAAGTGTTCTCCTACTGGTTTTTCTGTCTTCTGGTTCCTGATGTCAGATTTATGTCCATTTATCCTTTGGCGTAGGGTTTGGCCTGTTTGTCCAATATAGAGAGCTGAAGGGCACTGTTGGCATTTGATGGCATACACAATGTTAGAGGATGAGCAATTAAATAGTCCTGAGATGGTATGTTGGATGTTGTTGGGGCCAGTAATGGTGTTGTCTGGGTGTATGTGGCAGCAAAGTTGGCATCTGGGTTTATTGCAGGCTCAGGTACCAGTGTCCATGTTAAGTCTGGTGGTTGTATTATTGTGGGTGAGGAGTTGTTTAAGATTGGGTGGCTGTCTGTAGGCAATGAAAGGTCTTCCTCCCAGAGCTTGAGAAAGGGAGCGGTCATTGTCCAGGAGAGGCTGTAGATCTCTGATGATGCGTTGTACTGTTTTAGCTTGGGAGCTGTATGTGATGACTAGTGGTGTTCTGTTATTTTCTTTTTTGGGTCTGTCTTGCAGCAGGTTCTCTCTAGGTATCTGTCTGGCTCTGTTGATCTGTTGTTTAACTTCATCAGGTGGATATTTTAGTTCTAAAAAGGTTTGCTGTAGATCTCTTAGGTGAGATTCTCTGTCTGTAGAGTTGGAACAGATGCGGTTGTAACGTAAGGCCTGGCTGTATACGATGGATTGTTTGGTATGTTTGGGATGGTAGCTAGAAGCATGTAGATATGTTTGTCGGTCAGTTGGTTTTCTGTATAAGGTGGTGTCTATACGTCCATCCTGTATTTTTATAGTAGTGTCCAAAAAATGTATTTCTTGCATAGATTGGTTCATTGTTAGGTTGATGGTGGGGTGAAAGTCATTGAATGTCTGGTGGAAGGTTTCCAGGGTCTGTTGTCCATGTGTCCAGATAATAAAAATATCATCAATGTATCGCAGGTACAGGAGAGGTTTGAGTGGGTAGGAGTTAAGGAAACGTTGTTCTAAATCTGCCATGAAGATGTTGGCATACTGTGGGGCCATGCGGGTGCCCATGGCTGTGCCGCTGATCTGGAGGAACAGGTCATCACCAAATTTGAAGTGGTTGTGGGTAAGGACAAAGTGGCAGAGTTTGGTAGCAAAGTCCGCTGTGGTTTTATCTGAAATGGTGTTCCTTATGGCTTGTAAACCATCATTGTGCGGGATGTTGGTATATAGAGATTCCACATCCATAGTGGCTAGTATAGTATTGTTAGGAAGATTGTTCAAATATTGTATTTTCCTCAGAAAATCTGTGGTGTCACGTACGTAGCTGGGAGCACTGATAGCATATGGTTTCAGAACAGAGTCCATATAGCCGGAAACACCCACTGTAATGGTGCCAATACCTGAGATGATGGGGCGTCCTGGGTTTCCTGGTTTGTGTATTTTGGGTAGAAGATAGAAAGTTCCTGGCCGAGGTTCCGCTGGTGTGTTTGTGAGGATCTGTTCTTGGATGTGTAGGGGTAGCTCCTTAATAATCTTGTTCAGTTCTTTTTTGTATGCTTGTGTGGGGTCTGAGTCCAATTTCATGTAAAAGGCAGTATTGGAAAGTTGTCTGTGGGCCTCTTGGATGTAATCAGTTTTGTTCATGATGACGACAGCTCCACCCTTGTCTGCCTCTTTAATTATAATGTCTGGGTTGTTCCTGAGATTTTCTATGGCTCTCCTTTCAGCATGGTTTAGATTTTGTTGTAAGCGATGGTGTTTTCTGGTCACATCCGTTTGGATTCTGTGGCGGAAGCATTCGATGTACAGATCTAGTGTGGTATTGCGTCCATCAGGAGGGGTCCATGTGGAGTCCCTTTTTGTGTAACTTCTTTTCGGTGGTAGTTGGTGGTCAATGTTCTGTTCATTGATGCGTTTGGAGGGTGATGGTTGTTCCCCAGTAAGTTGAGAGGTGTTGTGTTGTGGGGATGTAGTTTGTTCTACTTTGTCTTGTTCTTGTGTGTGATGAAAATACTCCTTCAGGCGTAAACGGCGGAAAAATGCTTCCAGGTCCCCGCAGAACTGAATCATGTGTTGGGATTTGGCAGGGCAGAATGATAGTCCCCGTGAAAGGACGGATTCCTCAGCTGGGCTGAGTGTTTGCTGTGAAAGATTGACAATGTTGTTGATCTTGTTTTGATTGGTGGCCTGTAGGTTGGAAAGGTTGCAGAGTTTTTTATTTTTCTGGTTCTTCAGTAACTCCAGTTGAGAGTGGTAAATGGTTTGTTTTTCCTTGTGGAACTTCTGCCAGGCCTGGTGATTCCTGATGGAGTTCTCCAGTGCAGAGAGTTCCTCCTTTATTAACTTCTGTTTGGAATACAGAACGCCGATAAGATGTTTCAGCAGTTTCTTAGATAAAGTGTGGCATAGTTTTCTGGCATATTCTGTGGGATAAGTTGATTGAAGAGGGTTCTTAATTCTAAGACCCTTAGGTACAATGTCCAGGTTTTTGCATTTAGATAGAAAGAGGATGTCAGTTTGTACCTGGGCAAGTTTCTTGGTGAGGTTGATGGACTTCCATTTAAATTAAGGTTGATGGACTTCCATTTAAATTAAGGTTGATGGACTTCCATTTAAATTAAAGCTTTTATTTTTTTAAAAAAACTTCCCAATGAAAGCTTTTTTTCTGGAGGAAATAAATACAAGTTGGTGTATATCATGTGTGATGATCAAACATGTAAGGTTTCATCCTGAGCTTATGGGACATAGTAGCCAGTTTTTGCAAATAATACCTATCTAAATGCAGGTTAGTTAGTTAGTTCTACCGGTACCAACTGACAGTCTTCTATGTGGGAATTTTGTAACATGTGCAGTAGACTTGTCAGGTGAGGTTCATTAATACCTGGATTCTAGTGATATGTGGCGGAGAGTGGGGGAGAGAGAAAAACTTCTGTCTATCCACTGTCTCCATATATTATTTCACAATCCTAGATACCTCTGTCATGTCCCTTCTTGCCTGCCTTTTTGAAAACTAAGGAGCCCCAAATGTGAAAACTTTTCCACACAGGAGAGTTGCTCCAGTCCTTTGCTCACCAGTATGGCTGTAGTCAACTTGTGAAAAAAGAAGCTGCTTTTTGATCAACTAAAACTGATGCCTCTGATTGGGCAGATTTTTTTTAAAAAAAAATTAACTCATTTTAATGCAAGAACTTAGGAAAGCTATAGGAGGAATGCACCTTCTTAGAATATCAATTTCCTATTCTCTCTTTCCTAGAAGAGAATGCCTCTTCCAAGATGGTGCCTTCTAGAAAAGTGTGCAGATTATCTTTAAAAAAGAGCTGTTTTCTGTAGTAATCCTTTTTACACATGCAAATTTGGGAGGTTGCGATTAACTACAAATTTGTGTAATTGTTTGACTAAGATTTCTTTAATCTGGTGAAAGCTCTCGTAATATATTTAGGCTTAGAATTTCAGTAACTTGACATAATAATGGTCTGACAAAATGAACAGCATATGATTAAACAGCTAAATTCGGGATTGGAGCAAAGCACAAATAACAAAGATCATGTTAAACTGTCTGAAACGTGAATTATAAAATATTCTCATATATTTATTGTCATGCATACAAAGGTACAATATCCTGTTTAGTGTCTCAAACTAAGAAATGCTGGTGTTTTTTATGTAGTCATGTAGTTTTATCACTCCTTCCCAGATAAAATGAAATTAATGCTAAGTTAATTGTGCTTCTGCTGAAAACAGTGTACTAATTTAACAGATAAAGTTAGTGCATTTAGTGTAAGAAATGTTCATTGTTCTTCAAAAAACCAATGATTCATAAGTAATCTTGTTTTTATAGTAAAGACAGTTAGTTTTTTAAAAATCAGTTTCCATATGAGTACCTGGTTCCCATTTGCTATGATAGTTGATGAACTGCATCTGATAAAAAAATATTTTGGTTATGTATTAATTCCAGCAAGCTGAAGCAGCCAGTCACCTAGGCCTCTGGGCTTTGAATCCATGGAAGATTTACTGCTTGTTAATGCCCAATAAAAGTACAGCAGATGATAAAATGGCTTGAGAAGTACAATGTGTATTAGTCATCGGTTGACCTTTCTTTCATCTTCATAGGTTTGCGTTTGCAGCTGAAGATGGTGTTCCACCAAATTAATCTCATATAATCACTTTTTGACATAGATCACTTGAGCACTAGCTGGGAGATATACCCCTGATCAGCTGTGACTCTGTGCTGAATAATTCTGTGTCTGGTAGCTTGCCAGTGGAATGTGGGTATGAGTAATTTCTGCTTCACTGATGTGTAGCACTCATTGTTAGACTCCTGTCTATATAGGATGGTGTAATTAGGATCACAGGAGGTCAACTCAAGGATGTTAATATTCACTTAACAAACTTCAAAATGGTTGAGTCCAAAGGATACTGCTGACTAAAAATGTAATACTAAGGTTCAGGTCACTGTAGTTTTGCTGTATTTTGTAACAGCATAGCACAGGCACAAAACTTGCCAGAACAGTGCACAGAATCTGAGAATGCCAGATTTAAGGGTGTGCAGATTTCAACAAGGTTTAAATTGTGTGGCCAGTGTGTGGTGAGATCTCAGTGGACTAGGCTGACTTTTCACCATAAATAGGTTGTGTTCATTTTCATTTTAAAATAGTGTTTTCTACTGATAATCCTCCCAGATACAGTTTTGGGACCTTGGCCCTGTTATGCTCAGTAATCCTGTGTTAGTTCCCTCCTGCCTGGGTTAATACTATATCACTATTAACAGCCTGAAAAGAATTTTATGTTCAAAAATGGGTTCTTGCCAGGACATTGTGTTCAAAGCAGAGTGCATGAATGCTATAGAAGAGAGGGACTGTCTCTGTCTTCCTGTGAAACACAGGGCAATTGTCTCTGGGGGTAAAAGGCCATTGCAGAATCACTGTTCAGTAATTGTGTGAAGTGCTGTGTTATATATGGGTATTGTGTCAGATAAATGATTCTATCTGAACCTTTGTCTGATCTTCTTAAGATGTGATTTTGACTGGCATCTGCTCATCTAAAATAGCACTATAATGTTAAGTGTCGTGTCCTAACTTGAAATTTAATACATTTAGTTATAGGCTTTATCAGTGTTTTGCTGTTTGCACAGTGAAACTATTTAGGGCCATTTTGTAGAAAAATGCAGTTTCTGCAGTCTGTCTTTCACTAGCAACCTTTGCCAAACTAAAGTTGAACAGACAGCACTGTATGCTTAGCGTAATTCATATGTTGCCTAAGGAGCATAAAGTTACCATGCACTTCATATACATTTTACTTTATACATTTAAGAGAAGAATTAAAATACTCCTGAGGGATTTTTGAGAGCATAGTATTTGAAAAGATTTCACACTTTGCTTTCAGTTAGGTCTGAATTCTTCAGCTGTGCACTTTTTCAGATGGAGTTTGAAATACTGCTACATACCGGTATGTGGTCAGACAGAACATGGGTTCATTATATTTAAATTGTCCAGATGTCATTCTTCTTTAAAAAGGCAAAAAAATATGCCTGGCTTCCTTGTGTTCCAAAACTATATTCTAATAGCAAAGGGTGAAATCCTTTTGATCTGTCTGATTTGTCCTCCAATGTAAGAGGAGAAGTTACCATACTTGCTCTGGTTCCTCCTGCACTAGTATCAACCCTCTTGAACAGGGGACCACAGAGGGAAGGGAAAACTGGAGAAGATTTCTTAAGCTATGAAACTCGCTCCCAAATGAAGTAGCGATGGCCAAAAACTTGGATGGCTTTAAAATAGGATCTGACAAATTTGTGGCTATCTTGTCCCTCCAGTCTGAGAGGCAGCATGCCTTTGAATACTGGTTGCTGGGAAGAGTGTGCTGACACTCAGGCCTTGGTTGCGGGCTACTCAGAGGAATCCCATTTTGCCACTGTGAGAACAGGATGCTGTACTAGATGGGCCATTGACTTGTTCCAGCAGGCTCTTCTTATGCTGTCTTGTTTAACCACCACTGGATTAAAAGCCATTCCAGAAGTAGAACAGCAGCATTCAAGATAAGCATTGAATTTCACCCATAATCTTGAACATGAAGTTTGATAAGGACACCTTTTTTTGCTGTTGTAGAGAATCTTTTATGGACATAGAATATTCAGTAATGCTTCCTCAGAAACCTGAGCAAGGAAAGCATATGTTTTAAAGCACTCAAGCATTGCAAGCTGATGCCTTCTGTGCGACCCACTAAAACAAAATCCTGAAGCATAGACATTAGCCAAAAGCAGGAGAATAAAAAGTGCTTCAAAGGGAAATTGGTCATGGGGGAGCGGGTGTGTGCACTCAAAGGTCACAGTCTGCAAAACCTCTGAACAGCTCATCCGTAAGGTGTCGCAGCACTTCTGCTTTTTGCTTGGGTATGAAAGAACAATGGATTGTTGTAAAAATCCTTTCAAAACAGGAGCTGTCTCCTGAGAAGTGAAGCACTTCCCAAAATAAGTCTTTCCTGTAGACGAAATATCAGCAGCTTTCACCCATTCATATGAATGTAAAGGAAAGATAAATTGCAGGAGAAAATTCTCCTTTAAGGAGAATTAAGCTGTTATATATGTTTGGTCCTTTTATGGATTCAGCATGAAACCCCCAAAATGTATGTTTATTATTGCTTCAACATTTGTAGATACAGATAGAAGCTAATAATCCATCTGGAGTTCAACTTACTTTAGATGGTAGTTTAAGTAATTGTCTTCAATATTGTTAATATTTTTATGGATAATTTTAAAATATATTTTCAGTTGAGAGAATGGACAACCTAAAATAGTCTTTAGGCTGCAAAAATGGTACTATTTACTTGTTTGAGGTGAATTAATCATGAGTATAGAAAGCTGTTTTGTTCCAAGTCAGCATCTCATTCAGAATTGGCTACACGAACTGGCAGCTGCTTTCTGTGTAGAGATGCTGGAGAATGAACTGGGGATCTTCTGCTTGCAAAGCATCCACACTATCACTGGTCTTCCCCATATTTATTTCTGTACATAATACATGGCCAACACTAACCCTTGGGCCTGAGTTGTTCTTTGTTTTGTGCATTGGGGTTGAAGAGTCCCATTTAATTCTGGCAGTAGAAGTTATATGCCTTCAACCAAATTTGGATGGTACTCCAATTGTGGCTATTCTTGGAAAACAAGATTTTGCCATGGTTATCTGTGCTATCTTAACATCCAGATTGGAGTACTATAATGTGTTTTTAAGAGGGCCTTTCTAAAGGCTGTTTGGAAACTTCGTTACTTCAGAACCCAGTGACAAATTTGTACTGATAGTAGGGAAAATATTTTTTCAGTATTCCAAGATCTTAACCTTGCTACCATTTTATTTCCAGGCACAAAAAATCCTTAACCACTTAGGGCCAGGAGAACTTTCCCCATGTTTTGTTTTATTTGCAAAATTTAAAGATCACCTTTCATCACAACATAGTGATCCAAAGGCAGTTTCCAACATGTTAACAAAATATACAGACAACCATGGGAATATACGTTCATTAAAAATAATCGTTAAAAAAATGAACAGTAAAATACAGCAGTGCAAGAAAATATAAAACTCAACGAGTGGAAATTGCTAATTTACCTAAAATGCCTGGAAAAATAAGAAAGTGTTCACTTGACAGCACAAACGCTGCAGAGCTTCCACCATCTGTGCTCACCAGCAGGGTAGTGAGAAGTTCCTTCCCTCTCACCAGCTGATCACAGGGTATAGATAGGGTGGTTGGTATGGGAGAATGTGCTTCAACAAGTAACTGGGTGCTGTGTTATCCTGTCCAACTATTCTACAGGGTTGCTGCTCAAGAGTAACCCTTACCCCAGAGGTGAGGTGGGAAGCATCAAAGTATAGAGCCTTCTTGTTAATAGCGTCTCATTTATGTACCATAACTCCCCGTCCATTTATCTAGCACCCATTTTTCTTTAATCAGCAGTTGAAGATTTCTTTTGCACACTGATTGGTCCCCACTGTTCATTTTTCACTTATGCTTCAAAACAATTTTTATATTTTTTAAAAATAAACATGCCGATTTCCCCATTAACTGGGTAATGATTTGGGAGTCAATTAAAAAAGCAACAACCCAATGATTCAGTTTTGCTCTATTTTCTAGCAAATAATGAAGGACCGATGGATGAATGTTGGTCATGAAGAGGAAGAATTAAAGCCATACACTGAGCCTGAACCAGATTTTAATGACACCAAAAGAATAGGTAAGAATAGGTTACCCCAGTCATTCCAGTCTATAGCTGTATTGCATTCTCCCTAGTCCCCTAGTACAGTTCTTCATCTCTTTCACTAAGTGTGCCGCAGATTCATGATTAACAGTAGGGAAATATGCTTGTCAATGTTTTGTTAATTCTGTGGATTAGTTTGCCATGTACCCAGGTTTCTTTATATAGTGAATGTTGAACAGTTTCGATGTATCTTCCTGAATTAGCCTAGTCTCAGTTTACCTGGTTTTTTCACTGCCACATGATTCATTAGTTCCAGTTCACATGCCATGGTTTGGAGGATCAAAAACATCTAGGAAGCTCATAGTCTTCTCCCCCTCTTCCTCTCACTTCCAGTAGGAAACAATGGTTTGCATTTGCCCTCCTAACCAGAATTGGGGATAAAACACACTTTATAATAATTTTCAGTCATGGTTTGGTGGGTTATTTAATCCATTGGTAATGACAAACTATGTTTGGTGCTAAAAAGAAAATGAATTGAAACTGAATCTGCTAGCCCATATCACATTCCTAATTATCTGGACCATGCTTGGAGGATTGGGATGTCTATGTAATCAAATCCCTCTCCCCTAAATCTCTTATTTCCTATCTTATGTAGATCTCAATTCTGTATAGTGGTACCTTGGTTCTCATACTTAATCCATTCCGGGACTCCTTTCGACTCCCAAAACCATTCGAAAACCAAGGCATGGCTTCCAGTTGCCTGCAGGAGCTTCCTGCACTCATGCAGAAGCCGCGTTGGACGTTTGGCTTCCGAAAAATGTTCACAAACTGGAACACGTACTTCCAGGTTTGCAGTGTTTGGGAGCCGATTTGTTCGGCAACTAAGCAGTTTGAGAACCAAGGTTTGAATGTATATGTTTAAGGTAGAGAGACTGTTGCCATTACATAAATGTTACCTAGTAGAGGGTAATGGAACATGGCAAGCATTGTGAAACTGGTCTGTCGGGTGAATTTATATTTTAGAGAATATTTGTGAAAAGTGTTCTACATTCCCACTTTATTCTACTGTGATTACTCCCGTGGATTTTCACAAAATGATTCACAGTGCATATACCTCTCAGATAATCTCTTAAGTAGAAGTTTTGTGGGTGGGGGGGAAAAATCAGAAGTTGCCTAATGACATGTTTTAAATATGTCTTGTCGATAATAAAATTGAGCTGTCTTGTTTTTGATAGATATAATGGTCACTATGGGTTTTGCAAGAGATGAAATTCACGACGCTTTAGTAAACCAAAAATATGATGAAGTCATGGCTACTTATCTGCTCCTAGGCAGAAAACCACCTGAGGTAATTTACAGTTGCTTATATTTATTTATCTGCTAGTTTTGAAGTTGTTTTCTGTAGGGATTGAACACAATGCTGAGACATGCTTATTGACAAGCATAAGTAGTCTTTGGGTTGCTGGGTCTATGGAGTTTATGCATCAATCATTTTTGCAAGCATGGACTCATAAGCATGCATTTCACGTATGTGTGGGGTCCCTGGAACGTAATCCCCGCATAAGTGGAAAGTCACAAACTTGACTCCACTGTGTTACTTATGCTGGCCCCTCTCCCATTGTATGCATGCCAACATAGGGCCAATGTGGAAGCCCCTGTGCTCTGGGCTGGCATCATCCTTGTGCTGTTTCAGATGCCAGCTAAAAACATTTCCGTTTTGACAAGCCAACCCAGACACATAAACAAGTTGTGTATATCCATTTGTATATTTTGCTGAGTTAATCTATATGTTTGCAGCAATTCAGTATGCCTATAAAATGAGCCAAACAGTTAATTATAAAACCAAATAAACCAGCAAAGCCATTCCATCCAAAAACTGATAATTGTTTTGTGTGCTGTGCTTTGGAATTCTTTTATTAAATGGTTCTACTAAACATTAGTAATAATAATTGAGGTGGGGAGCATGATTAAGATGGTGGTGACAGCATTTGTCTGCGGTGCCAGTTTTGTCGCCTGTCTTACTGTTCCAATCTGTGCTTTCTCCCCACCCACCCCTGCACTCAATGTCTGCCAGTGAGCTGGAGGTTCCACCAAACACTTGGGGGGGGGGTGTTGGGTGGCATAGATTGTCAGCCTGTAAATTACAGCAACAATTGTCAACTGGGTCAAATCTTTCACAAATGTCACTTAATTCGGGGACTGGTTATATCTGTATGATGCATAAGGATTTTTACTTAATAATAATAATAATAATTGAATACCACCCTATACCTGTAAATTTCAGGGGGGTTCACGACATGATATCACAATGATTGTGTATCCTTACATCTATTAGCGTGTAGTTTGAGGAAGTGTAGCTGCATCTTTCTTTCCCTTGATGCTTTTTTTCCTCCTTCTGTTACGAAAAAGTCGCCTTGGAGGAGGATGCCATAAAAAGTGGAAGGAGAGGTTGCTCTCTGGCATTTACCCACTTAAAATTCTTCTGCCCATAATGAGGAAAGTGTCTTCTTCCTCTCTGCCAACTGCATTCCTGTTGCTGATGGCAGGCTCTGGGTTTGCTTTTCAGTGTAAAAAAGAAAAGGAAAAAAATGAATGGTGCCAAAGTGACTACAGTGGTACCTCTAGTTATGAACTTAATTCGTTCCGGAGGTCCGTTCTCAACCTGAAACTGTTCTGAACTAGAGGTGTGCTTTTGCTAATGGGGCCTCTTGCTGCTGCTGCTGCGCCACCGGCACACGATTTCGGTTCTCAGCCTGGAGCAGAGTTCTCAACTCAAGGTAACTCTTCCAGGTTAGCGGAGTAACATTTGTAACCTGAGGCGTTTGTAACTCGAGGTACCACTGTACAGAGAGTGCCCAGTCTGCATCCATGTGATAGCTAATGTTGTATTGAGTTTTGTGACATTGGAAATAACTTGTCTCAAAAATGGAGATGTAAATGGCTTTGCTTTCTAAAAATTGTCACTTATCCTTGTAGTTTGAGGGGAGCGAATCCCTGTCTAGCAGTAACCTGAGTCAAAGATCTCGACCCAGCAGTGACCTCAACAACAGTACTATGCAATCTCCTGCTCACCTGAAGGTCCAGCGGAGCATATCAGCCAATCAGAAGCAACGTCGGTTCAGTGAACATGGTGGGAATGGCATTCAACCAAGTAAAGTAGCAAAATACAATTTTAAGCCGTGTGCCATGTTTTCTGGGCTTAGCAGTGCCACCTCTTTGTGCATTAGTTGTGCGCTGCTTCCTATCACACTATGGTGCTTTTATCATGTGATCTTTCCATGGTAAATATAGTTTGAGTTAGTTGACAGATGTGTTAATTATCATTTGCATTTATTCTGGTGTCTGTAGCTATTTTAACTGTTTGCATAATGGGAACTGCTCTGTATTTGTCATCATTGCTTTGAATCTAAAACGTGAGCTTGGATATCTGCAGTGCAGTAATTTTTTTCAAGAAAGGTTAATTAAAAGATATGGATGGGTTTATTTCCATAGAGAGAACAGCCATATGCCTGAATAAAATTGCAAACCATTGGCCACAGCCCAGAAGACTGGTTCCCTGTGGGCAACTTGAGGCTTTCCTGCTTTTTATATGGAAAGCAAACAATTCCTTAATCCTTTGTGCTTGTCGAACGTTGCTTTTTGGTAATGGAGATGACTATTTGCTTCTGATATTCTGGGTTGTGATTTATGTACTGCAGTCTCAACAACACTGGACAAAAAAAAAAATTCTGATTGGCTTTAAACGAGGGAGACAGTGTCCCAGTACAGAGAACCATGAATGATGTAAGGAGCCAGAAACCACTCAGGTGAACTGGGAGCAGCCAGAAACCCCTTCTCTCTTCACTTACCTTCCATAGCTGACTAATGCTAAAAGGAATTCCTTAGTGAAGTGTATCACAGCCCCGATCATCTGCCCAGTAGAAGGAGAAATGTTTGAATGGAATCCAGGGATCCTCTGCTTACCCTTATCCAGCAGCTAAGACTTCCCAGCCAGGCCATAACCTTTGGTTTGCACCAATGCCAGCACCAGCAACACCTTGCATGCTGAGTGAAGGTGCAAATGTCTGTCTTTCGTTTGAGGAAAGGTTGAGCTATGGAACTCTTTGCCACAAGGGAAACTGTGTGGCATATAATTTAGCAAATTTCTGAAAGTGGGTTAGATATGATTAGAAAGTGATGTCATTCATTGCCAGCTGGTTATGCAAAACTCTGCCTTCATCTGCCTTGATTTTGTAACTGGATTTGATGGTAATGATTCCACTTTTGCTGGGAAATGGGTTGGTTGTAATTGAGAAATTATTGCATTATGGATCCACAAATGAGGTGGCAGCCCACTGTACCATTGAAGGCTTCTGAATGGAAGCCAGTTGAGTAACCTTAAAGTATGCCTCTGTATTGTTTTCAATGTGGATGGCATATTAGCAAATTAACGGGGAACAAATAGTAAATATTAAGCTTAAAGGTGTGTGAAATTATGCAGTCAAGGCACTGATGACTCATTTGTATTTAGGCAAATTCTTTGCACAATATCTCAGGTTCGTAAAGTGGCACCAGCATCTTATTTGAATTAGTTCCTTGGATGTTACTTTTAGTACCAGCGCAGACTGATTGAAGGTGATGCAGAGAGCACCGTCTCATTGGTGTTACCTTTGTTTGACAGTTGGCCCATCGATTCCTCCCGCTGTCTCGTACTCAAAAAGAGCTCAGGCAAACAGTGTGGAGAGTGAACACAAAGAGGAATGGGACAAAGATGTGTCACGTAAAGTGAGCAGCACTACAGTGGGGTCCAAAGGCGAAATGGCCGCAAGTCCATTGGTGGGGCCTGAAAGGAAAAAATCGACTACTATTCCAAGTGTAAGAAAGATCTTTGCTGACTGATGGGCTCAAATGTTTTCTGTGTACCATGATAACAATTGTTGCTATTGTATTAACTACATGATGCTCTTCCGCAAATGGATTAAATGCTGGCATACACTAATAGGAATGGGCTCAGAAACCCAGTCCAGCATTTACAGATGTTTGAAAAACAGGAGTGTGGGAAGAATAGTTGAGTGTGACAATTGGCTCCTGGGTTGCTGAAAGAAGGAACTTGCAGGTAATGTTACATCCTGGCATTTCTCAGCTGGAGGAGCTGTCAGGTGGGAGTGCCCTGTGCGTTGTTCCTTCACTGTGCTCATTGCCTCTCACTGCCCTGGTTGCTTCACGCTCTGAACTCATTGTCACCACTGCAGGCCTGCTTCTTCATTATTATTTTTTTAAACCACCCACTTCTATAATGAAACAGCAGCTTAACTGTTTAATATGTGAATGTTTGACTATTGAAATTGGTGTTCTTCCCTGTGAGTAAAGATGATCCAAGGCAATTGGGAAATAATAGTACAAGCTGTTTGCCAGGGGCTATACAAATTTGCATTTCCCTTCAGGACAGTATTCATTGTAGCCGCTAGTTTGGCTCTGGAAGTTCCCAGTGCTTGAAAACCTGTTCTTCCCTAATAATACCTAAGCATTTGAGTCTGTAAACAGAGCTCTCTTCTCTTGGCCTTGCTCACATACGCTTGACTCAGTATTACTAGATGATATTGCTCTTGTGCGTAGTTCTCTAAGGTGGGGGAAATAGGATGTATGAGAACAGAAACAATGCCATAGTTCATACACTCTGTTAAGCAGCCTCTCTGGTAGAGATGAGAAAACAAGAATGGTTTCTTGCTACCATCACAGTTACAGCGCATTGTGCGATGCAGTTGTATGCATAGATGGTGCACAGCCTCCTCCCCCTCCTTTTTTTAAATGAGGGAGAGAATTGTGCAAGTTGTCTGTGCAAAAAGTCACATTGCACGCTACATTGTAGGCATGGTAGAAATGCTTCCGCTTTCACACTTGCCGATCTGTTTATTTAAGTATAGGCAAACCCGGCCCTCCAGATGTTTTGGGACTACAACTCCCATCATCCCTGACCACTGGTCCTGTTAGCTAGGGATTTGCCTATATTCCTGATCTACGTTCATGGACCTGGTCTGTGCTTTGTGGCTTAAGGTCACAGTTAAGGTCAAGTGTGCGTTGATTATTTTTAGGAGGCAATACCAGCTCAAAAGCACCAACATGCTCTCCAGATTCCCATGAACTGAAAATGCACTTTGAGGATTTTGCACAAGATCGTTTTAAAAGAAGGAGATCTGGGTTGCTTATACTTTTTTGTTTTGTCTCCATGCCCCCCCCCCCGCCCCAAGAGAGCTGTTGGAGGTGGGGGAAAGTACTATTTTTCCTTTAAAATGTTATTTTAACAAAGCTTCGAAACTGTTTTTGAATTAACAGGACAGTAGAATAGCAATTTCAGGTCTCATCTGTGTGCGACAGCTGCTATGTTTTCTTCTTCAGAAAAATGGATTGTGTCTCTAGTCTATTGTTTGCTAAAATTGTGGCACATCAGAATAGTCTATTTTTTATATTGTGTCTTTTAGCCTGTCTATTAGCACAGAAAATAGAGCAACATTTTTACTGTCAACGTAAATTAGAAAATTCATGGCTAAATAATATGGAATGCCCAAATGCATCAAAGAATGTATACATATGCTAATGTACTATATATTTAGGCATTTTTACTCTGTCATATATATTTTTAGTAAGAATTGTATTTCCCTGTCTTTTCTAGAATAATGTGTTTTCTGGGACTGGCATGACACGAAGAAATACCTATGTCTGTGAACGCTCTACAGATCGCTATTCTGCCATTCAGAATGGGAAAGACAACAGGTACTGAACCAGTTTCACGCGAAGATTAAGATTTCATGTTGCTCTGGTACTTAAAGGAATATTTCATGTACATGTTTAACATAGTTTCACAAGCCTCGGAAACAGAAACTCAGCCTAAGCAGGCCTTGCAGCTAGAGAGGGAAAAGGAAGCCCCCAGAGTTTAGGGCATCCCTGACCAGCCTATAACAGTCTTCTGCTATTAAATGTCATCAGAAAAGTTGGGTATGTTTAGACTTAGGCAGGCATCTATCTTGTTTAGACTGCTGTGTTCTGGTCCCTACCCTGGATCGGCCAGAATGATAAGATGTCAAGCGAAATTCAGAAGAGTTGTAGCCTGTTTCATTCTTTCCCTGAGTGTCAGCTGTTATTGTGCCCCTTTATCCTGCCTCAGGCAAAACTGTTTCTGAGGTTTTTAGACTTGTTCATTTTGCACATACCTAAAAATCTCTATATTGGTATCATGAAGGAGATGCTGGGAAGCAGCAAGGAGAAATATTATTGAATACAGTGGTGCCTCGCAAGACGAAAGTAATTCGTTCCGCGAGTCGCTTCGTCTTGTGATAATTTCATTTTGCGAAGTACGGTTTGCCGCTACGCTGAAAAACTTCGTCTTGCGTAGCGTGGCCATAGAAAACTTTGTCTTGCGAAGTGCCGAAAACATCGCAAAACGCTTTCGTCTTGCGAGTTTTTCGTTGCACGAGGCATTCGTCTTGCGAGGTACCACTGTACTGAAATTATATAATTCCATTTGACCATATTGTCCCTCTTGTTAAATAGTTGCTTTCTGTGCTCTTCCCGAGTTGATTATATTTGCATTGAAATACATGCTGTGGCTTGTTCTTTTCTCTGCACTTTGAAATTACTAGAGGATTCATTTAAAGTGCTACCAGTAGCCTTTTAATCAGATACAATGGTAGAGATAATTCCTCAAGACTAGCTGTGCAGATGAGTACAAAACATTTACTGTACTGTGATTGATCGGGAAAGCCAGTTGCAGTTTCTTTATTTATGCAGATTGATAGGATTTGGTGAGAGATTAATTACTTTTTATTCGAGGCATTCTCTGCTATTTTGATGAGTGGCCAAAAGTTCAAATGCTTTTGCTGCCACTATTTTCCCTTGAATATTTATAAATACTATTAATTTCTATTTTCTTTCTGCATTTGTTCCCAGCAAGTGCAGAAAGGGTAGCACCAGTGAGCAAGTTCCTTTCATGTTTTAATTTGGGTTAGGAATCCTAAAAGTGTATGTCCATTACCTGAATGGAGCCAAGGAAAAGCAATCTTAAGACATTTTTCCATAGAAGCTGTTTGTTGACCATGTCTTGGCTAAATTAGTTTTTTCTTAAGTATCCAACAGTAGTTCAAAGGTTCCACATGCAACTACTTCACTAGAACATTTTATCTCAAGATATTCCTTTTCCTACTTTTGTTTTTATGATGAAAGCCTAACAGAAATGTCTGCAAGCAGTACCTCCTCTACTGGCTCCGCTGCCACTTCGGCAATATCAGCACGACCTCGACACCAGAAGTCCATGTCTGCCTCTGGCCACCCTATAAAAGTTACACTCCCAACTATCAAAGATGGCGCTGAAGCTTATCGACCAAGGTATTTTTCAATATGTAGCATTCGTGTGGTACTTTGCATGGTCAGATGTTCAACAAATGTGCATAACATAGGTGTTTAGTTACAAGTGGCACAACATCAGCACTGCTAGGCTCTGCCAATCTACTGCATATTGTGATACTGAAGCTTTTAGCATCAATCAGTTGAGCTTACGTGATGGTGTTGGAATATTCACAAACATTCTAACTGCTTTGGTGAACGAAACTATCATTGTTCTAGCTCACCAGAAGCCAGCAGTGTGCCCTCCCCATGCCGCGTGGACTGCTACTTATGTTCCTTGACAAATGATCATGCCTGACTAAGGTTGATATGAGTTGCAGCCTACAACTTCTGGAAGGCAGGATGTTGGCTGTCTGTGTGAGCGAAGGGCAAGTTGACAGTTTATCTGGGGTTGATGGTTCATTGTTGCCCAAGAGACAGAAGTAACTTTCTAAAATCATACTGAAAAATGGCCCTGTGAGGCAGGTGAGTGAAGAAGCAGGAAGTCAGAGGCAAGGAAGCTGAAGTAAGGATTGAAAGGAGCCCTTGAGAAATAAGAATCTAAGGAATGGGTAGGAGAAAGAAAGAGGTGCTTGTTGCATTTTGTCTCATCCTTTCTGCAAGGAGCTCAGGAGTCCCCCCCCCCACTCCCAGTTTTAGGACAACAGCAATACATTGAGTTCTTTCCGCATTTTATCCTTCCAATAGTCCCTTGAGATAGATCAGGCTGTGAGATAGTGACTGGCTCTAGATCCTCTTAAAGGCTGAGTGGGAACTTGAACTTTGTCTAAGCTCTAACCCAGGCTTCCTCAAACTCTGCCCTCCAGATGTTCTGAGACTACAATTCCCATCATCCCTGACCACTGGTCCTGCTAGCTAGGGATCATGGGAGTTGTAGGCCAAAAACATCTGGAGGGCCGAGTTTGAGGAAGCCTGCTCTAACCCCAGGTAAGACTTTGGAGGTAGGAATTGTATTTTCTAGTTCTAGCCCCAAATCCTATCCATCTCATGCATATAAAACTCTCTCTCTCTCTCTCTCTCTCTCTCTCTCTCTCTCTCTCTCTCTCTCTCTCTCTCTGTGTGTGTGTGTGTGTGTGTGTGTGTGTTTAAGTGCACCAGTTTATCATGACAAAAATTTTACTCACAAATAACAAATACCACTAAACCCTTTTCTCTTTCTTGCTTTTTCTTCTACTTCCATTTGGGCTCTTCCCAATGGAATGAAAAAAATCCCATGGTATCCTCTGAAATAGCAGCAAGACCTAATGTACCTGTTGTAGAAGATGCATTTTCTCTTTCCCAAGCTTTTACTCTTTATACAAACTATTTTGAATTAAAATATTCCACTGTTCTTCATCTCTTTAGAGACTTAGACAGTATTGTACATAAAAACATACGGCTCATGTTATCCCAAGAAAGTACATGTTGAGATGTGCTAGTCATATTGAAGGTTTCTCATGACTTGGCTCTTTCTATCTCCCTTTGCTTTTCAAACGTACTTCTGGCTTTCCAGCAGCGCAACTCAAAGAGCACCTGCTGCTTCCCCATCTGCTCACAGTATTAGTACTAGCACTCCAGACCGAACCCGTTTTCCTCGAGGGAGTTCGAGCCGAAGCACTTTCCATGGTGAGCAGCTACGGGAGCGGCGCAATGCTACGTACAACGGGCCACCTGCATCACCATCACATGAAACAGGCACATTTGCTCAAACTAGAAGAGGGACGTCAACTGGCATTATAAGCAAAATAACTTCCAAATTTGTCCGCAGGTCAGTACCCTCCGTCATTTCCATTTCCAGGTGACATGAAAGGTGAAATAGAACGTTACATTGTTAGAAGCAAGCCTTGTAAGTGCCTGAATGAGCAACTGCTTGGAACACCCCCCCCCATTTTAGCCAGTGTAAAATCAAATTATAGGATACAATAATGATGACTAATGGCTAGGGATAGCTTTTTCCTCCACAAATTTGTTTAATTCCCTTTTAAAGCTGTCCACGTTGATGGCCGTTTACTGCATCTTTAACTTGCAAACTCCTGTGTTTGCTTATGTGCTATGTGAGGACATGCTTTCTTTTGTCTCCTGGGTTTTCCAACATTCCACTTCATTGGCTGACTCTGGGTTTCAGTAATAAGAGAGAGAGAGAGAGAGAGAAAACCCTTTCCCTATCCATCATGTCCCACCTCACTCAACTTCTTTTCTAAACTAGAAAGTTGCAAAAGTTGCAACCTTCCTCTTGGGACGTTTTACAGCCTCGTCATAATTTTGATTGCCTTTTTCTGAACCTTTTGCAACTCTACAATATCCTTCATGACATGCAGTGACCAAACTCTGAGAACCTGCTGCAATTCTGGATTTCTCACAATGCACAAACGTAGCAAAATAGACATGTGCTCTCTCTTTAATGTGACAATTTCCTACAAGGAAATGGTGTAGGATATTCATATTGCCTGGAGCAGCCCCAAGTATATGTATATATTTAAAAACCACAAACTAATTTCCCCATTCATCTTGACCCATTCAACACCGTTTGTTTTGATGGTATCCATCTGCTGTTAGAACTAAAGATATTGCTGATTTCAAAAGGACATTATTGAACATTATTGATATTATATTCCAATAGTCCAAAAACACAGCCTAACGGGTAACCTGTTGGGGGTACATTGGGCCCCGTAATGTTAATTAAAAACTTAATTAGCTAGCATCTTAAGTCATTTTGAAATGGCATTTTCTGAATCCAGAACCATATAACTTCCTTTAAAATTTTGTATGGTAATGGTGAGGTTCACTAAAATCAGTAGGACTTTTGCTAGTCACTTTATTGCCCTGTGAACCTTATCAGTGGCATTTGATAATAAGGCAGTTTCCAGTTCTGAAATTCTTTCCGTGATTCTATTAAATAGAGAGTTCACTTGACAGCTCATCAGATTTCACACATTGTAGCCCCACATGTGCAGATACTTGGAAAAAAGTAATGTCATCTTTGTGTTATTTAACAGCTACATCTAATTTTAAGTTATGTTCACAGCTTGCATTAATATTGCCCCTTTTTAATTGAATATATTTAGAAATACATTTCACTTATAACTTAAAGTGTTCAGTAGTGTACAAATATGTGCTGGGATCAGAAGTACTTTTTAAAAAATACTGTAATAAAGCATATTTTATGAACACGCAATCTAAAAGAATTATCTGCTTGTTCTCAAAGAGTTCTTGTGAGTTTATGGAATGTTCTGTGTAGATCAGCCCTGCACAATTTGTGACCCACCAAGCTGAAAGCAGCCCACAAGAAGCATGATAAAAACCCTCTTTTTAGTGCCTGCCTGGGATTGCAAAAGATGATAGTTGTCAAAAAAGATGTGCCAAGACTTCCATTTTCTGACTTGGAAATACAGGCTTTACTGGCTCAGAATGGTCCTGTCGAATTCAAGGTGTGAATTATGATGCACGTATACCAGTTCTTCTCCAGCTCCGTTTAAAATCCAAGCTGGAGAAGAACTGTCTTCCTTGCACTCTACTTAAACTGGCTGTTGTCTGTGCTGGTCAGCAGCAGCAAGCAGAAGGGAGCCTGGCAAGCTGGTATACAGTGAGCCAAGCACAAATAGCCTGTGGAATGTGCAGTTTTCCCATAGGCCTGTTGACTTTGCAGTGGGGAGGAGAATGGTGTGAAAGCTCATGGGGTTTTGTAAAGTCTAAATTCAAATTGGCTTAGAGATGAGCATGCTGATCCATTGTGAAAAAGGTAGAGCTCACCTGTTATTGGTCGCCTAGTACATAGCAGATGGGCTGCATATTGGTTAGGTGGGTCACATGCTACACAGGTCTGATATACTTGTATATTTAATATCATTTTAAATATTATGATGGACTATTGTGTGGGACGGGCTATACAACACTGCAGATGTTGCAAGAAGTGGTGTCTTTGAGCCCTTAAATAAGAGCTGTTAAAGTTGGGAGGTAGAAAATTTTAGTATGTTTTTTAGGTGGTATCCAATAGGCCTTAATTCGCAAATAACTAACACAATTGGCAAATGTGCAGCCTGTGTTATGACTTAAGGGCATGGCAAAGCACACGGCTAAATGTTAACATCTTCGTGAGTAAGAACCCCTGTCTGGATAAGTTCCTTGCTGACTGTAGTGGTGGTCTCTCGCCATTAATACAGTCGCGTGGGGAAAGGAAAGAATGGAGCATATTCGCCGTATGGCTTCTGGCTTTTGAGCGTGGCTATTTTACGCTCACGGTGTAAGGGGGGAGAGGGGGCAACCTGAAGTTACCCAGTCAGAGGGTAAAAATAAACTGAAGTTTCATAGGGAGAAAGTAAACTGCAGCTTTGGAAAAACACTTTTTTAAAAAAATACTAGTAAATGATGATTTCGTGCTGACTATTTGCTCAAAAGTAATTTTAACTTTGTTCTGGATAACCAGTTTTCTTGACTCATTTTTTTTAACCATTTATTAAAATCTTGACCTTAACTTTGTTTTGAGGGATCCAAGTGAAGGCGAAGCCAGTGGCAGAACTGACACCTCAAGGTGAGGAGCCACAATTAATACTTCGCTGCTAGGTCCCTTTGTGTTCAAAGCTTTATGATTCTGAAAGCCTTTAAACTAATATGTAAAACAGAGGAGTCTCTAAATAACTTGTCTTTTAAAAAAAAATACTATGTATGAGTTAGATTCCCCATTTCTCTTTTAAATACTATTAAGTTTAAATAATTTTTTTTAAAAAACAAGCTATGATTCTGCAAGTTCTTAGACTTCAGCAAGTTCACTTTGGGAAACCGCTCCCTTCTAAGTGTTTGCAAGGTCACAGCTTTAAAAAAACACACCAAGCTATGTATATTTGAATATTCAGGCATTATCTTTCATTGCATAGTAAAATCATACATTGCCATTCTGAGAACTTTGCCAACTGCCTAATACACACTTCTGCCATACACCTGCTTTTTACAAATACTAAAATAAAAAAAATGTGCTGGCAAATCCATTGGGGTTAATAAGAGTATATGCATCAGAGAACTTCAGGCCCAGGGACTGAATGCAGCCCCCAATAACTAATTATTTGGCCCTCTAAACTCTCCCCAAGCTACACCTCCTCCTGGCCCTGCTTTGTGCTCTTTTTGAGTGTGTTTGCATGTCCTCGAATTCCTTGAACTCTGATAACACCTCTTGCTTCCCTAGATGGAGGATAGAGGGGCAGGAACTTAACCTACTTTACAAAAAGTGAAATTTACTTTCCTATCGCTGCCCACTTTGGCCTCTGGCCCTGCTCACGACTGTCATGTGGCCCTTGGAAGGTTGCTCAGAAGGGAATGTAGCCTTTGGGCTGATAAAACTTGCCCACTCATGGTATATATAAAACAAAAACAGAGGGATGTTATTTTTAAATATTGCTATATAACACACTCTGGAGGTGTGGGATGTTAGCCTTGGACTGATGCCTTACTCAAATCCTGCTTGCAGGCTGCTTAGTTTGAACCAAGGACACTACACACAAACACACACCAAGAGTCATAAGTAAGTTGCCCCCATTCATCTGCTTCACAACAAGGGGTGTAACCTAGGAATGTTTGTGTGTGTTGGCTTTTATTCCGTGAGCAATGCGCTGCCTGGCATGCAAACCCAAAGCCTGCTCCTCAGCACAGGGCTTGCGTGTGAAGCTTCTCTTTAACAATCTGAGCAAATTTAGTGGGGGGGGGGTTTCCTCTTGAAAGTGGTTTACATATCAGAAAGGGATAATCTACATGAATGCCTAGTATTCAATTGGCATTTTATACATTGAATAAGTAAATCTCAATTTGCTCACCACTCTTTTAAGATGTCATGGTCCATATTCTTCCCAGTATTGTATGCTGGAAAGACCATGAACCCTCATTTCTATATACTTTTAGTAACCGATCCCTCCATCCTATCAACTTGTGTAGTAAGCTTCCCTAAAAGATGTTGTTATTGGAAGACCACATTACATTTTCATTATGCACATGTATGTGTCGTCATTGAAAGTGCTGCTTGTGATGTTGGTGCTCGCCAGCAGTCACATTTTCAACTTGCTGGTGAAATTATGGGCGTTGAATGAAAAGGAGTGTCTCATCCTGCTTAACTTCTGCAAGTGTTAAAGATTAAAATAGCATTGCCTAGTCCCTAGGGTGTATGTGTGTGAGCACCACCACCACCACCACCCACTATCACTGGCAAGAAAGTTCCTAACTTCTTAGATGCTGAAAAATCTACTTGATAGACATCTAAAGCTAAGTTCCAATAGTTGATCATTTTGCTGCCCTTTAGTCATGCATTGCAGGCTACAAAATGCTTCTGGAATGCACCCAAGGATTGGGATTTGTTTCTGATTTTTCTTCTTACGGCAGCTCCTAGCCAAATATTCTTCCCCGAAATGCTTCTGGTTAGGGAGTGGCTTATCAGAAGTAGGGTGGGCAGTGGACTTGGAAGCTCTGCAGAGGGTAACTAGCTATGGACCACGTAGACATGATGTATTGTGTATAAGCAGTACATTTTGCAGTGATAAAATATTTCTGTCCTCCTGTCACATTCCAGTTGATAGGCTGAAGCCACTGCACTGCTCCTTGCTCCACAGCTTATTTCCTCACATGATGTTGGAAAGATCATAGGACTTTAAGATACTAAATGATATCTAAACAGACATTGAATGATTCTCAGCAAGAATGGGATTGAAGGCAGACAGTGTGTGATGAAGTTTTAGCTGAAAGAATACCAAATAATAATAATAATAACAACAACAACAACAACAACAACAACAACAACAACAACAACAACAACAACCATACTTTGCCAGGGCTATTATTCTGTGCACTCTTATTTGGGAGTAAGTCCTATTGAACTCAATGGACCTTAGTACTTAGTAAAAATGCATATGATAGAACTGCCCAATTGTTTTCTTCCCCATTACATCACAAAACAATTTGCGGAAGATGCTGCCAAAGCATTATGAAATACTTTATAATAGGAAGTAGTGTATTCCCTGTCAATTATTGGTTTGAGTTCAAAAATGTTCTATATTGCACAGAAGGTTATGGCAGATAGGATGAAGAGCCACGCTGCATATGACAGAGCATTTCTGCCACTGCCATCCTATCACTGTGTATGTTTGGGGTTGAACGGAGAGGAAACTTCACGGATTTGTGTCCCTTGAGTGCCAACTTTTAAAGATAAACTAGTTACAATTATTTATAAAATTGGACAGTAGAAGGAAGCAACCCAGTTGTTTAAGATATGCTCATATTATTAATTCTGTAGATTGAGATATTATTGCTTGGAGGAGGCATTCTAGGCAAGAATCACCCAAAATTATTTCCCTTACTTTCTCAACTTCCAACTTTAAATTTGCAAAATAAGCTGTTATTGTAAAGGAGGGTAACATTTTTTAATTACTAATGAATGAAAGGTGGCTTCCTTTCTTCCCTGCTTTTGCCAGCATTCCTTGCCTTCTGTTTTGCGTGGCCTTTCAGTGTTTTGTTGATCTCCCTAAAGATGAGACCTAAAGAGAGCCTAACCAAGTTGATAGTTGAGAAACCACTTTTTGTTGCTCTACTAAGCGAGGATAATTTTGATCAAGAGCATTTTTTAATTGTCTGGTGCTTAAGTGTAATTCCTTAATTTGTCATTGGTATATAAATGCTGTTTCCCTTTCCAGGAGCACTTCTGGGGAACCAAAAGACAGAGAAAAAGAAGATGGTAAAGATTCTAAGCCACGGTCTTTGAGGTTCACGTGGAGCATGAAGACCACAAGCTCCATGGACCCAAATGATATGATGAGAGAGATTCGAAAAGTGTTAGATGCTAACAATTGTGACTATGAACAAAAAGAGAGGTTCCTGCTCTTCTGTGTCCATGGCGATGCACGACAAGACAGCCTCGTCCAGTGGGAGATGGAAGTTTGTAAATTGCCACGCCTGTCACTCAATGGAGTCCGCTTCAAGCGAATATCCGGGACTTCTATTGCCTTTAAAAACATTGCATCCAAAATAGCGAATGAGCTTAAGCTGTAAAGAGCAACAACGTTTCCGGGATCAGGGAAGAGTCTAGCTTACATTCTGAATGTACTGGTTATGCCTAACATGATTGGCTTGTGAAACTCCCCATGTAGAAATTGCCCCATTGCAATAAGGTTATACATAGTTATTCTGAATTGTAAAATTAAATTCAGTATGACCCATATTAAAAGGAAAAAAAACTGTAGCTGAAGAAGTTATGTTCACATGTACAGGTAAGTATATAGATCATTTTGCTCATTTTATGTTCATAGAGTTGTATAATAAAAAAAGAAGGCTTAAATGCAGATCTTGTATAGTTGTCTAGATATCAGCACAGAAGTGTGTTTGCTTTGAGTTAAAAAGTTCTTCCTGGTCATTATTTACATTTTTTGTGGTTTTTATAATTCTTACCTCTTACCATGCGTTTTTAAAAAACTACGTCCATAGTAGAAATGCACAAAAAAAATGTTTTCACAACTGTAGCATGAACAATTTTAGTTACTTTAAAACAAATCACATATAAAAATTGAATTAGTCAAGGACAGATTGACATTTGTTCTATACAAGATTTTTCCTGCTTCCCTTTCACTCTTAGCCTCCTTTATAGAACAGTGTTTATTTGGCAGAATAAAAAAAATAAAAATGCAACCATGTTTACAGTGTTGGCACTTACAGTGAAGAAAAGGGGGTTCTGAGTATGTTGGCCTCTGGCCCCTTGAAACATGTTGGGGAACAGAAATCATGTCTTGATAATATTTTGGGGGAAGATTGAAATATTGCTCTTGTGACATATGGTCAAGTGTAGCAACAGAACAGAAGTACAGTTCATATTCATTCATCATGGAGTGAAATACTATTGTTCTCGGCCTTCACAAATCCCACTTTATGAAAATACATTGTTTCGTAGCACAAGGTATTCTGAAATGTTGCCCAATCGTAAGAGCTAATAAATGACACCTCAGGAATTAACTGGTTTTTTGAATATTCCCCACCCCACGCTCCAGTATGTGCAGTTTCATATACTTTACAGCTGAGCAAACATTGTTTATAACAATAGATTATTACTTACATGATTGTACAAATTTTGTTCTCATATATCTTGTTTGTGTTTCTAATATTTTGCCCACTTTCTTGTATTTATTCCACATCATTATGCCTGTAATGTGCAGCTGTGAGTAGGCATTTGCCTACGGAAGTAAAGAAAACTCCTTCATAATTGGTGATAGATAAACTATGTAAAACCACTAGTACTTGGTACATTTTAATATTTCTTATTTTGTACTGAATTAATCATAGCGGTTGGTTGTGCAATGTTATTTAATGTCGTAATTACTGTAATTTCAATATACGGGCCCCATCCGCACACCCCTGTAAAAATTAGAGAAGTCATTCAAAATTGTCACTTTATTTAAAAAACGAAAATGAAAAAAAGAAGCTGTGGTAAACTCTGTAACCCGAAGTTAGAAGGCTGTAAGTGTAGCTAAATGTGCCATTTGAGAATGGATTTCTGACAGATGGACTTGACATGCTGTACTGTACTGTGATGTAGCTCTCCTGTAACAGTTCTGTTCTGAAATGAACGTGTATTGTTGCCTTAGAAGAAGAAAAAAAGGATGGTGTTTTGGCAAGAAAGAACTGTAGCCCTTTTTATCTGGTGTTCCTTTTTAAAAATAATAATAATTTTTTTGATGCAAGTCATCCTAATTCACATTCACTGGTGCACTCTATTAAAAACTTACTTGAACGGTCTCATACTACCCTCCCTTGTCTTTTGCTCTTTGTTGCTAACTGTGCCAGTTGGATAGTTTGCGGCTCCAGTGAGGAAGGGTTGCAAGATGGTGAGTTGGTGGTTGCAGGTTTATGAAAGCTTTTAGATTTGTGTGTTTCTTTTATTTCTGAATAGTTTCTTAAAACCAACCCAAGTGCCTCCCCTCCCCAACCTTGGCCTTGTTTCTTTTTTTTGAGGGGCATGGTTCAGTTTTAGAGGACCCCCGTTCCTTGCGTGAATTCATTCCAGATATGAACTTGGGACCGTTTTTTGTTGTTGAGATTTACCTTAGTATGCCCAATTCCTAAGGTTATGAAACTTAAGAATGTAAACATTTTAATCATCTAAAAATCAAGTAAAATTGATGAATTCACAAGACGCTAAACAAATTATCTTGATCACTCACAAGCAGTTTAGCCACACTATTTAATGTCAGCCTTGCCAAAGAATTTTTATTATGTGCATCTTCTGCCTTCCTCCAAAGGGTTTAGGGTAGCATACATGATTCCATTTTATCAGCACAATGACTGTGAAATAGGCCAGCCTAAGATAAGGGTCTAGAGCAGGGAATGTGAAGCATTTTAAGCTTGAGGGTCACATTCCCTCCTGGGCAACCATTTGGGGGCCGCATGGCAGTGGTGGGTGAAAATAGAGGCAACAGTGGGCAGAGTAACAAATGTTACTGTAGGCTAGGTTCTACACATACTCATGCACCCCTCTCTATCCATTCTAGGCAAACAAGAAGCATCATCCCAAAGTTCAAGGGCACATTCCAGACTGGCAAAAAACACTTGAGGTACCAAGTAGGGCAGTTGAGTGTGGCTGTGGAGTGTCAGGAGGGTCACATAGGCCTAAGGTTCCCCATCCCTGAACTAAGAGCACCCTGTGCCTTAGAAGGTCTTTGCCATAAATGGTTGAGAATTTCCCACTAAAAGTTTTTTATTCAGTGCAATTTACATTTTCAGTTTTCCTCTGAAGTAACAAGAATTGTAAGCATACTTTGCATTTACATAAAAGCTTACACATGAAAGTTGCTTCATAAGCAAGCTGTGGTCATTCCTGGATGGTGATAGCTTGACCACAATCACCCATGCAAATGTGAGCTCATGGTTGGATTACTGCAGCGTGAGGGCTACCTTTGGGCTTGGTCCAGTGGCTGCACCTGGTGTGTGGCTAACAATCTGCTACTGGGCCAAGTCCAAGGTGTTTGTGCTAAAGTATAAGTTAATTAGCTACTTGAGAAACCGCCTTAGCCCTTATATACCCTGTAGATCATTGCAGTTTGTGGAAGATTTTCTCCGAATTCCGGTGATCTCAGAAGCCTGCTCCACAGTACAGTAACTTGGAAAAAGACTTTCATTGTCGCTTCCCCGTTCTGTGGAATAGTGTTCCTGTCAAGATATGACAGGTACCCACTTTCTGTGCTTTCCAGGGACTAAATGAAGATATTTTTTCTTCTGATGGGCTCTTCTAGCTGGATAATTGGGTCTTTGCTACAAGTGCATATTCTGTAGTGTTTTGTTTTAAATGTATCAGCTGCTTTTTTGTGTGTTTGTAACTTTTCTTTGCTGGTTTTTTTTTGCCGTGAGATGATTTTGTAGAAGGTGATTAGTAAATTGTGATTAATAAGAATATAAAGATGGTAGCAAGTAAATATTTATTTGCAACCATCAGGGCACATGGCGTTTTGCAGAGTAGAAGACAGGCCTTTGCCCAGACAAACCTACAAACCTGAAATTTTGACACAGGGAAAACAGAGAGGAGGGATAAATGAAGAATACGTGATGGTTTCATTTTAACATGTGTTTAGGCTGAGTTGGGGAAGGGCCATAGCTCTATGGTACAGTATCTGCTCTGCATGCAGAATGTCCCAGTTTCAATCCCTGGCAGGGTTGAAAAAAAACCACTGGCTGAAACCTGGATAGGCACTGCCAGTCATAGAATCATAGAATTATAGAGTTGGATAGCCCCCCCCCCCAAGATTCACCTAGTCCAACCTGCTGGAATGCAGGAATCTCAGCTAAAGCATCCATGATAGATGGTCGTCCAACCTCCGCTTCAAAACCTCCAGGTAAGGAGAGACCTCAAGCTCCAGTCAATGTAGACAATACTGAGGTTGAACCAATATTCTGATTCAGTATAAGGCAGGTTCCAATGTTCTAATGAGCTGCAGATGGGAATGTGGGGGCTCAACCAAAGGGGTCATGGAAAAGTGGGTTTTGACTATGGATGTGAAGTAAGAGGTGGCATCGTGCAGGTGTCTTGGGAGGCAGTTTCAAGTGTTGGGTGGGTAGTTGTGGAGAGAGAGTGGATTTGGGGGGGCATTAAGACATCTGAGGATGATGGAGCTTGGAGAAAAGGGGATATATCTCGATGTGGGTGGAAAGTGAAGTGGGGAGCAAAGCAAAGGCAGTCTTTGAAAGTAATAACAAATTACTCTGCTGGAGCTGGGATTGAGCAGGAACCTATTGTAGCGAATTAAGGAAGACTGCAGGGGGCAGGTAAGACACACCCCACATAATTGATCAGAAGTCATGTAGACCATTTGAATGGCAATGCCCATCAGCTTGCAGAGGGGCATCAAATATTTTATTGAGGACCTTGGGCCCTAGGAGTTTGCTCCTATGAGGAAGAGCATCATGTGGCCAGACTGAGGCTATTATTTTGGCAAAGTGCAAGATATATATAAGGTGACCAAACTGAGACAAACAGAGGAGAAGATTGGTCATCGTTCAGCTAGATCTGCAATCAAAAGAACTTTTGCTGCATCAAGCCAAAGATTCATCTAGCCAAGCATCTTCACATTGGTCAACCCAATGCCTTACGGGAAGCCTATAGCAGGCATCCCCAAACTTCGGTCCTCCAGATGTTTTGGACTACAATTCCCATCTTCCCAGACCACTGGTCCTGTTAGCTAGGGATGATGGGAGTTGTAGTCCAAAAACAGCTGGAGGGCCAAGTTTGGCCATCACTGATCTGATTCTGCCTGGGCTCCATTCTTCCAAGAGGTGGTACAGCTGTGAAGAGATTTATTGACTGTTAGATTATCTATCTATGAATTTGATGGACAGGTTTGGTGACTTTCCTCTAGGGACTCTGCTGGCCAGCGGTGCCCTTTATTTATCATATATTTACAATGATAGATTCCCTCCCCTCCCCACCCCCCAAAAAACAATGTTGCTAAACCATAGTTTGACCCTTAATTTTTATTCAACCTCAGAATTGATGAACTTTTTTCTCACATAGAGTATTAGAAACCAGTATTGCAGAATAAAATGGGATTCTGGGGGTGGGGGAGAAAGATTAGATTCTTTATGACAGCTCCAGCTGGAGGAAAATGTATATAATTTCCAATATCTTAGTAATTAAAAGAACACTTCTAGTACTGTGTTCGGACAGTGAGGCATGGTAAAATTCTTAATTACTTGGGGAATTACTTTAGTAGCGACATCAAATGAAAACAAGATAAGCTTATTAATGAATTTCTACCAGAGAGCTACTGAACTAAAGATGAAATAGCATAAAATAGGAGGAGGAAGTGATCATTTCATGTAACTGGTTTATGGATGTGTAGTGAAGTGTTTAGCGGAGGGTTTATATCATTAAACTAAAAAAAACCAACGATCTCGCTTCTCTTGCAGAGGCAATATGCCAGCAAACCTGGACTCACTTTGGATTCAAAATTTAGAATTCTGATCAATTTCTGGACGGGAATATGCTCAAAACCTACTTCTGGATGTCCTGGTGAATGAAACAAGGTCAGGGGTAACAATGGAGACAAAACCTACTTCTGGCTGTCCTGGTGAATGAAACAAGGTCAGGGGTAACAATGGAGACAGGGGGGCCAGGCCACCATATGCATTATGTCAACTTGATTTCAAAGAATGCTATAAGGCTTATGAATCATAAGAGCATAAGAAGAGTCTGCTAGATCAGACCAATAGCCCACCTAGTCCAGCATCTCATAGTGGCTAAGAACATGCTTATGGGAAGCCAGAAAGCAGGTCCTCACTGCCACATCACTTGCCTCACTTGTGATTCCTAGCAACCATATTCAGTCTGTCTACACTGACTGGCAGCAGTTGTCCCGGATTTAAGGTGGGGACGATGACACTCCAGCCCTACCTAGAGAGGTCACTGATTGAACCTGGGACCAGATCCTGTCCCACCGAGCTGCAGCGAAACACCTCGTGCTGCAAGTAGGCCTCACACTTTATTGGGTGTGGAAGCGGAAGAGGGAAAGCAGAAGATGTCAGGGAAAACTTTTCCAAATCAACTGTCAAGTCCCATCTGCTTTATTGCTTGAAACTTCAGAAGAAGCAATTAGATCAAATAGCCCTTCTCCTCCTATTGAGGCTGCACTTTTTTTAAAGAGTTCAGTCGCACACAACGGCATTGTTTTTCCTGCCTCAGCCTACCGATCATGGCTATTGTGCGTTGGTATGTGAAGTGCTTGGTGCAACAGGAACGGGAAGCCCTGGAAATACCGTGTGTGTGTGTGTTTTGTCAACAGCGCCCTTTGGCACAGGATGTTGGACTTCTTGGATCAGCTGCCAAGCCTCAGGAAGCAGACTCTCCCCGCCCGCTGCCCTTTTGTGGGGACACAGGGAGGGCAGGCTGCGGCCTTGGCGCTGGCGCCGCCTATGCGAAAGTGTCCCTTGAGCGCCACCTGTTACTTTCCTCCCGCTGGCCCGGCGCGCGGATCTCCTCCTGCGCGCTCGGCTGAGGTAAGGGAGCGAAGGTGCCTTAGGCTCTTCTTCCCCAGTGCCGCCTGCGGATTCCCCGCCGGGCGACCTCCGGGCGCGATGACCGTCGGGGGGACCCGGAGAGCCAACTACCCCCGACGGGGGCCTGCGGAGGACGAAATCTCTATCCTGGAAAAGGACGAGGAAGAAGAAGAGGAAGAGGAGGAGGAGAGGAGGCAGACAGCCCCAAGCGGCCAAGCTGAAGAGGGGGAGTCCGGCTGCGCCTCCAAGAAAGTCGCCTTCGCCGTCCTCCCGGACAAGTACGAGCCTCTCGGCGGGGCGGGAGACGAGCAGCAGCCCAAAGCCGAGCGCAAGAGCAAGAAGCGCAGGAGGAAGCTCAAGAAATACGGCAAGGTAGGCTGCGCCCCGAGGCCCTGCGCGCTCTGCGGATCATCGCGCGCAGATCCGTTATTCGGGGGGGGGGGGGTCAGCCTAGCTAGGCGAGTGTCTTGCCCAGCCTCAGCGCCCCGGCTCTCGGATAGGATGAGGGCAGACTTCAGTCATATATAGTAAAACAAATGTATTTAAAAAGAACTGGGGGACTTCTGGACACATCAGATTGTTGAACTGGAAATGGCTTCACCACACTTCGCTAGCACTCGCGACCTTGTTGACAGAGTGGTAAAAAACTGGATCTCACCCAACCGCGACATAGGCACCTTTTCAATGCGAAATCGAATTAGGTTGCGGGAATGTGGGATATTTGGTCTAAGGGGCGTGCAAGCAGAGCCGGCCCATCCAGGAGGCTGGTAATCATCTCAGGCACGGGAACCCTCCTAGGGATGGAGGTCCCTTACCCCGCCCCCCAAAAATTTTTTGAGGGGTTGGGGGTCCTAAGTTGATGGACATTGCCATTCATATGTTGTGCATGTGCCGTGTCATGTGATCAATTATATGGAGCGGGACTTACTTGGGCTCCCCCAATATTTTAATCAAGTTGGTACCCCTGGCCTCAGGTGGCAGGACCCGCGGAGGCAGCAGATCCTGATGTAGATCTCTATTCCTCCTTTGTTCCTGATGCAGATCTTAGAATCATGGAACCATAGAATCATAGAGTTGGAAGAGACCACAAGGGCCATCCAGTCCAACCCCCTGCCAAGCAGGAAACACCATCAAAGCCTTCTTGACAGATGGCTGTCAAGCCTCTGCTTAAAGACCTCCCCTTCTTCCTGGGTGGGCTTGGCTGAGAAAGCACTTGTTTTTCTCAGGTGCCAAAATCTCTTGGGCTGGGCCTTGTGCGCAAGGATATATGCTTAGCCTTTCTATTCAGATGACTCCTACAGAACGTGTGTAGGAGGGTCTAGGATGGTGCTCAGTTCAGTTCTCCCAGCATTCGTAAGGTCTTCTGTACAGTGATCCAAGACTGTCCTTTCTTGCTTTCAGAGGTCATAGCAACAGTCCCAGTTGTTGACATCCTTGTGTGCATGTTCATTGCAAATCTGAAGCAACCTGCTTTTGAAGGACTGTAGGATGTTGAAGTTGGACGGGATCTTGGAGGTCATCTAGTTTGCTCAGTGCAGGGATTTCGGGAAGAATCCTTTGAGAAACCACATAGTCAGAGTGGGGCTTTCGCAAGACAAAAAGGGATCTGGGCATAGCTGCCAAGTTATCCCTTTTTAAAGGGAAATTCCCTTATGCTGAATAGGCTTCCTCGTGAGAAAAGGGAGAACTTGGCAGCTATGGGATCTGGGTCGGTTTTGTTGTCTATTGCTCTAATTAGGAAATATAATTTTGTAGCAACTGTGGAACACTGGTTTTATAAAAGGAAATAAAAAAAAGGACCATGAAGATACATAGACTTTTTGTGTTAAAATGCACACACAGAGAGGCCAGGTGTTTGTTTGTGGCTAAAAGATACCCTAAACCCAAATTAAGTCGTGCAAAATAACAGCCACCCTCTACATTCACTATCATTAAAGTGAAGTGAAATTTCTTCCCTTGTCGTGTTAAGGTTCTAGCACAACAGCCCTAAACAGGGCTGCCTTCAGATGTCTTCTAAAAATCTGGTAGCTGTTTTTCTCTTTGACATCTGATGGGAGGGCGTTCCACAGGGCAGGCGCCACCACCGAGAAGGCCCTCAGTGGTACCTCAGTGGAAAAGACCGTCTTTTCTGTTATACTTCCATGGATGGAGGAGGGTCTCTGATGCTCATCTAAGAGCAAGGTCATGGGCGAGAGGGGGTTCTTAAGGTACTTTGCTGCTCTACAGTTGTTATTGGATTCCAATTCTCATCAGCCCCAGCGTGGCCAGTGGCCAGGGATGAAAACAGTTGTAACCCAACCATAGAGCCACAGGTTCCCTACCCTTAGGGCTTTGTAAGTTAAAACCAGCACTCCACATTGGAGTTGGATGAGGACTAAGTTAAGAATCCCATAATGGTTAAAAGTATTGAAAGAGGCAAATCTTCATCTATATATAGATTTCATCGAGTTATATACAAAAATACAAATATCCATTCAATATTAAACCAAACAATAAAAACTGAGGCAAAAGATAAATAATAATAAAAAACATATGAAGAAATAAACCAGAAACTTATTCAACTGGCAAAAACACTATGGTAGATTTTAAATGGCTTGGCAGATAAAATAACTGCTCTATTTTGCACACTTCCTTTCAGGATGAACAAGAAAACCTGCAAAATACATGCTGTGGAAATTAATTGAATCAAGTGCAAGTATATACAATTGCCTTTGGCAAGTCACTGTGATGAGACTTGGTTACAAATCTGAATTGGGTGGTTGTAGGTACAAAAGAGAAACTGTAATCAAAAATGCAATAGTGTGGCAATTGTGTATCAATGAAATACAGCCATACTTTCTCTTGGCAGGATGTATGACACAGTGGCATCCTGCATATGAGCCATTTTCAATGTTCTCTAAAAATGTATATTAAATAAAAAAAAATCATATAGCTTATTTCATTTCAAGTTTTGATCATTAAAAGCTTCACTCCTTACTATTCAGATGCCTGATTAGGAAAGCTGAATTCTTACCCTCATAAATAATAACAGTTAATTTTGTTATAATTAATGCAGCAGCTGGTCTTAGATAGTTGACAGCAACACTCTTTAAAAGAGTTGGTGGGGATCTCATTAAAGAAGAAAAGGGTTTAATAAACGCCGAAACCAAAATTCTTATTATAATCAAATTAATAGTAGCAATTTGATTCCTTACCTGCCCTTCATAAAATGGTCCCAGTGTAGGTCACAACAATATAAAAACACAATATTAAAATCCATTAAAACAAATTACAATAAAAGAATAGGGTGGATCCTATATATATGCATGTGTGTATCAGGTTATATATGCATGTGTGTATCAGGTGGCAAAGTGGCCGGAGACAAGAATGTTCATTTTCTTTGTAATTCTGCTATTCTGAATGCAATCAGTTGTTTAAATTTGTACACTAAAAGTTTATTGTTTTTAATTCCATTTTGTTTTAGTTACAGTGGTACCTCAGGTTAAGAACTTAATTCGTTCTGGAGGTCCGTTCTTAACCTGAAACTGTTCTTAACCTGAGGTACCACTTTAGCTAATGGGGCCTCCTGCTGCCGCCATGCTGCGATTTCTGTTCTCATCCTGAAGTAAAGTTCTTAACCTGAGGTACTATATCTGGGTTAGTGGAGTCTGTAACCTGAAGCGTCCGTAACCTGAGGTACCAGAAAATTTTGTATCACTTGCTTCACTAAAAAGCAAATTCAAATAAGGTCACATTCAGATAAAAACAATACAAAACTAGTCAATAAAACTATCTGAATAGTTATATTTATTTATTTAATTATAAAATATGTATTATTTATTTATAAAATATGTATGCCTCTTGTCAAAACATCTAATTGGAGGAAGGGCATGATTAGATAATTCCATTATAATTACATTATAATTATCAATAAAAGCAGAAGTTAAAGACAAGCTGGCCTCAAAAATCGAAGTATACATAAAATCAGTGGTTTGAAGTATACCTTTTTTTTTAAAAAGCCGATTAAAATGCATGCAACCTTACATATGTGGGTGGGCTTGCCTAAGCAACAAATAGTTTAGCAGGCACAACAAAAACAATACAATGAAGGCACCTGCCTAATATCAATGGGCAAGGAGTTCAAAAATGTAAGTGCTGCTGAAAATTCAGTTCCCTACCAGTGCAGGACCAATATTTTGTGGTGCTTGTAAAAGCACTAGTTCCTCAAATCAAAGTGGCTGAATGGGCATATATGGGGTAAGGGGATCCCTCAAGCACTGGTGGAGGAAGAAGAGTGCGGGGGGAGCACACCGACCCCGGCAGTGTGATCCTGGTGGGGTGCCATCGCAGCTGCTCCCCTGCCTGCACTGGGCGCCATGCCCCCACAGGTGGCATGCCACACCCCGGGATGCACGCCAGCCCCACCCCTGCCTGTTTTCCACCACCGCCACTGCCCTCAAGTAAGCCTGTCCTGTATCCGTACCAGGTGGCTCAATATCTCAACAGCCTTCTGATGTGTTTTTTCAACTGGTGCCAATAGTTGAACCATGTTGGTGCCAATCATGCCTCGAGGGAAGAACATGTCGTATTCAAGGTGCCATCACTGAAAAGACCCTGTCTCAAGCTAAAGCACCTAAGGTTTGGCTTCGTGATGGAGTGACAAGAAGGACCTTCCTGACAAATCTTAAATGCCCAGGCAGGACAACGCCAAGGGAGATGCTTCTTTAGATAACTGGGAAGCATTAAAACTTTGATTTGGGCTTTGTAGCCAGGGTTGCCAGGCTCAATAGAGGACAGGACTTCTGTGCCTTTAATTGCCCTGCTCTTTTTTGAGTTTGGAAACCTTAAAGAGAAACCAGCAGACCCTTTGCTAAACAAACAAACAAACCCTTTGTTTAGCAAAGGGTCTGCTGGTTTCTCTTTAAGGTTTCCAGACTCAAAAGAGAGCAGGGCAATTAAAGGCACAGAAGTCCTGCCCTCTATTGAGTCTGGCAACCCTATTTGTAGCATGTAGGTTGCCACTGCATACTCATCAGAAGCGGTATTGCGTTATTCCAAACAACTGGAGCATTTTGCACCAGCTGCTGCCTCCAAACCATCTTCAAAGCCCCATTGAGTGCATTGCTGTAATCTAGCCTGGAGGTTACCAGAGCATGGATTACTTTGTGCTGATGATCTGAACTCCCCTAGACCACACCAGTCCTGGTTTCCTTGTTATGACCACACCTACAGCTTTGCCACCTTCAAGTGAGTCTCCTGCTGCACATTCTCCTATGCTGCCCAGTATGGGTGAAATTTTCTCCTTGCTCCCAGACCATGTATGTGATGCCATCTCTCTCTCCCCCTCCTTCTCTCTCTCTCTGTCTTCCCCACCCCTTCAACACCCTCCTCAAAATCCAAGTCTTTCTACAAGGCTTAAAAACCTCTTAATCCATCTTCCTGTAGCAAAGTATTAAGTGCGTAAACCTGCTTTTGCTCACACATTTGCTTCTCTCTCCAATCCCCATTTCACCTTCCCTGTTGCCTGTTTAGATTGCAAACTACTTGGGAAAGGGGATCCTATTCTTCCCCGTTATGAAACTTCATGTAGACAGATAAAAAGGTAAAGGGACCCCTGACCATTAGGTCCAGTCGTGACCGACTCTGGGGTTGTGCGCTCATCTTGCATTATTGGCCGAGGGAGCTGGCGTATAGCTTCCAGGTCATGTGGCCAGCATGACAAAGCCGCTTCTGGCAAATCAGAGCAGCACATGGAAAGGCTGTTTACCTTTCCGCTGTAGCGGTTCCTATTTATCTACTTGCATTTTGACGTGCTTTCGAACAGCTAGGTTGGCAGGAGCTGGGACCAAGCAACGGGAGCTCACCCCGTCACAGGGATTCGAACCACTGACCTTCTGATCAGCAAGCCCTAGGCTCAGTGGTTTAACCACAGCGCCAGATGAGGCATAATACATCCCTCTGTTTACAGTGCCCAGACTGTGAATGCTGTTGTTTCTGTAGGCAAAACAGCACACAGAAAACAAGAGGGGGTATCAGTGACTGGCTACTAACTCTGATGGCTGTGCTGTTACCTCCACTGGTACTTCTGAATGCCGACAGCAGGGAAACAGCAGAAGATGGATAGTGTTGTTGTGCCCAGGTGCTGCTTTCAGGCTTCCCATGGGCATCTGGCTGGTCACTGTGAGAGCAGGATGCTGCACTAGGTGGGCGTGGGCCACTGGCCTGATCCAGAAGAGACCTCTTACCCTCTTAGCAGGTTTGAGGGAGTTCATAACCATGTTTGAGAATTAAATATCTATATATCCTTAGATAAAAGGTGAAGGACACTCCTCCCCGCAAAGAACCTAGTGAGGACTGAGGATGCCGCTCAGTGGCTACAGAATGCTGGTTGGTTGACTGTTGGGAGGGGACAAGGGGAAATTGAGTGGTTGGAATCCTGAAGAAAAAAAAAGGAGTGCAGCATTTTGTTGCAGGCTCCACTTATAAGTACGTAATAACAACTTTACATTCATGCGATCTTCGTTGGATAATTCTTGTAGCAGAAGGCTGCTCTTGCAGCACAAACAGAATTGTCTTTGAAAAAACAAATAACAAGTTAAATCCAGTGAAGGAGCCTGCTGGATTTCACACACCCGCCCCCTTTTCCCTTTCCCTTTCCCTTTTAAGACGAAACCAGTCCTATCGGAGCTGAAGCCAGCATTCCTGTAGATCAAAAGAGTGACCTGCCATTTCAGTCTGTAAAATACTCTAAGCTAATCCACGTGACAGATGCTTTGCATCTCTTTGTGCCACATTTCTTCGCTTGGCATCCTTACTTTGACAATGTTCCAATTAGCAAGAAGTGTGAGGTTTGTTTCCCACCCTCTGCAACAGAGACAAAGAGATAGAATAATAGACCTCCCTTCCGTTCTGCGTCCAACTGCAGCATCAGCATTAACACTTTGCTGCTGGTTTACTGCAAGAGTTTTACCACTGAAAATACTACTCTTGCTATTCATTCATTCATTCATTCATTCATTCATTCATTCATTCATTCATTCATTCATTATACCTATACCTGTCCTTTTAAGAACATAGGAAACTGCCTTATACTGAATCAAACTATTGGTCCATCTTGTTCAGTCTACAATGACTGTCAGGGGCTCTCGGGGAGATGCTGCCTGGACTGGATATGCTGGGGATTGAACCTGGGAACTTCTGCATACAAAGCAGATGCCCTGTCATTGGAATTACCAGCCTTTCCCCATACCAACCCTTTTCTGCAAGGAGGTCAAGGTGGCCAGTGTGGTGTAGTGGTTAGAATGTTGGACTAGGACCTGGGGAACCAGGGTTCAAATCCCCACTCAGCCAGGAAGCTCACTGGGTGACTGTTGGCCAGTCACTGTCTCCCAGCCTAATTTACCTTACAGGGTGGTTGCGAGGATAAAATGGAGGAGGTGGGGAGAGCCATGTATTCCACCTTGAACTCATTGGGATATAAATGACCCTCTCCCCTTGAATGGTCCAAGGTCATTCAGTCAGGGACAATGGCCATAGGTTCCCTATCCCTGGACAAAATCAGGTTGTCTGTGGAAATTTCATATATTGTATGGGTCAACTGAAAGGATGATTAGCTCATGTGTTGGTGCTGATAGTCTTGTATAAAAGATCCACCATGCAGCAGTCATGTCACCTTTAAAGCACATTTGAAACACATTCTTTTCCTCAAAGAATTATGGGCATTGTAGTTTACCCCTCAAAGAGTTACAATTCCAGTAACCCTTAACAAAGTAAAGTGCCAAGAATTCTTTGAGGGGGGAAATGTGCTTCAAATGTGATTTAAAGGTATAGTGTGTGTACACAGGGAGTTTGATGGCCATGATTTGTTGTCTGTGTCATTTGCTACAGGTTTCGGTGAGACTTTCACAACCTGCCTCTTAAATATTGCTTCATCATGTATATGAAATGAACACAAAGGTCATGCTGTTTGTTTGTGTTGGAAAGTACCTTGAGCCCTGCTGAAATCAGGGCTCCATTGTTTTGGCCGAGGTCCAAGCATTTTATGACACAATCTCTGCCAGGCCCAATGAAACAAAAGAGGTAAAGTAATTTGACCAAGGCTAGATAGAGGATGAGACAATGGTGTCCTCTATGTGATCACCTCTGTTGGTGGCTTTCCAGCTTCATCCTTCTCTTCCTCAAACAGGAATTTATTCTGATCTTGCACCAATGACTTCACACCGTTCGAAGCATTTGATAGGGAGTTGGCTGCACCAGTGCATTTTAAAGAGGTGTGATTGTGCAATCATTTGTAGGCCCTATTACAGAGATGGGGAACTCTGAACCTTCCAGATAATGTTGGATTACAATTCCCAGCAGCCCAGCCAACATGGCCTGTGGTCAGGGATGATGGGACTTGTAGTCCAACAACTAGAGGGTCACAAGTTCAATCACTGCCCTGCCTTAAGCTTGCTGATGCAGCAAGTTTTAGAATTAGTTTGGACCAAAGGGCCAAATATTAGCCACTTCATAGAATTGAAGAGTTAGAAAGGAACCTGAGGGTCAACTAGTTCAACCGCCTGCAATACAGGAGTCTCAGCTAAAATATCCATGACCTATGGCCATCCAACCTCTTCTTAAAAACCTCCAATGAAGGAAAATCCACCACCTTCCAAGGCAGTCCATTCCACTGCCAAACAGCTCTTGCCATCAGAAAGTTCTTCCCAATGTTTAGTTGGAATCTCATTGTTTATCACTTGAAGCCATTGGTTTGGGTCCCACCCTCCAGATAAAAAGAAAGCAAGCTTGCTCCATCTTCCATGTGACAGCCCTTAAGATATTTGAAGATAGCTATTATATCTCCTCTCAGTCTCCTCCTATCCATGCTAAACATATTCAACTCCCTCAACAATTCCTCATAAGATTATACCTTGATAATCTTGGTAGCCCTCCTCTGCACACGTTCCAGCTTGTCAATATCCTTCTTAAATAGTGGCGCCCAGAACTGGACACAGTTCCCCAGGAGTGGTATGCTCAAGGCGAAATGCAGCGGAACTATTACGTCCCTTGATGAGGACCCTATATTTCTGTATATGCAGCCTAGAATAGCATTAGCTTTTGATAATTAATGTGGTATCCTAAAGTTTTGAATGTATAGTGTGGATATGACCAATTCTGTATTCAGACTCACCCAACAATCCACAAGTAAGCTTTTCCTGAGTATGAACTGATGAATGAGCCCATGGTGATAGACAGCTGGTGTTTGGTATCCAGTACTTGAGGCAATCTCAGTCTAAAGGAAATAGCTTGAATTCCAGGGAGTTTCATACACTCCTCCAGTACCAAGTATTTGCAACAACAGCATAGCAGCCTCCAGCTTCCAGTGGGGTTTTGTTTCATTTGTCCCAGCAAGAATCTGGGGGAGCTGCCTTTTGTTATTTTTAATGTCTTTTCAACCCTCTATTCCTTAAGGCTTGTTACCTATTACATTATAAAATAAAGGCAACAACCTTACCTATCTAAATATAGGCTTTTTCAAAAAAGTGATAGTCATAGATTCACATAAAAAGAAAGAGTCTAAAGAGTGCAGTGCAACAATGATACCTAATAAAAAGTAGAACATCATTACAACAAATTACTAAAAAACAATCAACAAAATTTAAGTGAACACAAAGGTCACTTAGAGACCAACTAAGTTTGTCATTGGTATGAGCTTTCGTGTGCACGCACACTTCTTCAGATTTCGTGCATGCACACGAAAGCTCATACCAATGACAAACTTAGTTGGTCTCTAAGGTGCTAGTGGAAGGGGGAAAAATTATTTTGTTTCGACTACGCCAGACCAACACAGCTACCTACCTGTAAACAAAGGTCACTAATATTCAAAAATACCAAATATTGCAAAGCTGATGACATTGTTGTTGTTGTTTAGTCATTTAGTCGTGTCCAACTGTTCGTGACCCCATGGACCAGAGCACGCCAGGCACCCCTGTCTTCCACTGCCTCCCGCAGTTTGGTCAAACTCATGTTGGTAGCTTTGAGAACACTGTCCAACCATCTTGTCCTCTGTCGTCCCCTTCTCCTTGTGCCCTCAATCTTTCCCAACATAAGGGTCTTTTCCAGGGAGTCCATACATCACTACTGGGAAAACCATAGCTTTAACTATCGGACCTTTGTTGGCAAGGTGATATCTCTGCTTTTTAACATGCTGTCTAGGTTTGCCATCGCTTTTCTCCTAAGAAGCAGGAGTCTTTTAATTTCGTGACTGCTGTCACCATCTGCAGTGATCATGGAGCCCAAGAAAGTAAAATCTCTCACTGCCTCCATTTCTTCCCCTTCTATTTGCCAGGAGGTGATGGGACCAGTGGCCATAATCTTAGTTTTTTTGATGTTGAGCTTAAGACCACTTTTTGCGCTCTTCTCTTTCATTCTTTAGTTCCTCCTCACTTTCTGCCATCAGTTGTGTCATCTGCATATCTGAGGTTGTTGATATTTCTTCTGGAAATCTTAATTCCTGCTCGGGATTCATCCAGTCCAGCCTTTCGCATGATGAATTTTGCATATAAGTTAAATAAGCAGGGAGACAATATACAGCCTTGTCATACTCCTTTCCCAATTTTGAACCACAGAGTTGTTCCATATCCAGTTCTAACTGTAGCTTTTTGTCCCACATAGAGATTTCTCAGGAGACAGATGAGGTGATCAGACACTCCCATTTCTTTAAGAACTTGCCATAGTTTGCTGTGGTTGACTCAGTCAAAGGCTTTTGTGTAGTCAATGAAGCAGAAGTAGATGTTTTTCCTGGAACTCTCTAGCTTTCTCCATAATCCAGTGCATGTTTGCAATTTGGTCTCTGGGGAGGGGGATAAAGATCTATATCGGAATCTGCTGTTCCTGTGGATCCTGCACCTGAGATTATTGTCTCACCTTGTCTCACGTGTGGGCCGGCCCTTGTTACAAATGTATTCTGCTCCCCCCCAAGGAACTAAGGGGCTGCACCCCACACCATTAACCAGTAGCTCTGTGTGGTAGTGTAGGCTGAGAGATGGTGGCCAGCTCCACAGTGAACTTCATGGCTAAGTAGGGATTCAAACTCCGGTCTCCTAGATCTGAATACACCACTCTTTCTAGTACACTGCACTGGCTTTCCTTGTGACCAAAAAGCATTGTGAGAACAGAGCCGCACTCAAGTAATATTTTTTGCAGCTGAAAAGAAATGTAATACTCTGTTTGGTTGTAATGGTTAGTGTTGGACCAGGACCTGGAAGACAGGGGTTCAAATTTCAACTCAGATATGAAGTTCACTGGGTGACCTTGGGCTAGTCACAATCTCTCAGCCTAAACTACTTTACAGGGTTGTCGTGAGATTAAAATGGAGAGATTGGGAGACCCATGTATGCCACCTTGAGGAAACATGGGGTATATGTTGTCACTTTCTTGAGTATATCCTGCTCTTCAGTAGTGTTCTCTGTTCTTTTCTTCTAGAATGTGGGCAAAGCACTGCAAAAAGGATGCCGTTATCTGGTACTCGGTCTGCAGGGATTAGCTAATGCCTACTCATCTCCTCTTGGAGTGGCTGTTTCAATAGCTACGGCGTTTCGTTAAGACTTGCAGCCTGCCACATTTGGGTTGAAGACGGAAGGAACGGTTGTTGAAGCACCTGGCCAAATTTCCCTTTCGCTGAAACTTCGTCTTCAGAAATGTCTCCCAACTCAGCACCAAGAAAGAAAAAACAGATCAGACTGAACATTCGGGATGGATCATTTGCTGCTCTGGACATGAGTCGTTCTCTGACAAGTGCTTTGATCAAAAGAATGAGTAAGGCCAAAAGAACAAAACGTTGATTAGCTGGGCTGGATTTAGAAATATAGTAATTGTGTGTCAACTACTCACCAGCAGGATTGGCCCAAGGCATTTCGCCGCCTGAGGCAAGGATGGCACCCCACCTCCCATTCCGTGTGCAAAATCCAACTGAATTGTCAGTTGAATGAACATTGTAGGCAGGACAGTGTCCCCCGCCACCCATGACGCCTGAGAGGTATAGGGCAGGCTATGCAGCATGCACAAGTCTGCCCTTCAACATCTCATCTTCATTCCTCACCCCTTGAGGCAGCCGCCTTTGCCTAACAGTGGTGACTGGTCTCCACTGGGACTGCTGGAGTGTAAGGCAGGAGGCCAACAGTAGGTGGAGCCAGAGCCAGTGACAGGCACAACCACGGTCAATGATAAGCAAAGTCAGTTAAGTCTAATTTTGTCCCTATCCTCCTCCTTGCTGAGTTCTGCACAGGAAACAATGAAGCTAAGGAGGAGGAAGCTGACAGCCAGTTACATCCTTTGGACCAATTGTAATTGAAAAAAAGGCAGGGAGATGGAGGTTGACTGAGGGTAAACTGAAGTTGGTGCGGTAGTGCCCCATTCAACCCAATGGACCAGACTGTACCGTCGGCTATTAGTCAGGCTGGCCTTGACAAAAGCAAAATCTGTGGACAAAGAAAAGGACAGCATGTAGGAGGAAATGGAGGAAGAGTGGCAGGTAAAGAAGACACATAAAGTGAAAACAGAGAGAGGAAGTTTTCATAATTCTGGCCAGGCCTTAGTAATGCTGCATGGTGGGCTGGTGTTCCAGAGAGGCAGGAAAAGCTACATCTGTGGAATGTCTATATCAGTGATTGGGAACTTCTGGATGTTGTTGGACTACAACTCCCAGCTCCTGCCAACCTAGTAGTTCGAAAGCATGTCAAAGTGCAAGTAGATAAATAGGTACCGCAACAGCGGGAAGATAAATGGCGTTTCTGTGTGCTGCTCTGGTTCGCCAGAAGTGGCTTTGTCATGCTGGCCACATGACCCAGAAGCTGTAACGCCGGTTCCCTCGGCCAATAATGCAAGATGAGCGCCGCAACCCCAGAGTCAGTCACGACTGGACCTAATGGTCAGGGGTCCCTTTACCTTTAATTAGTTTCATTTGCCTGTATAGAGGATAGAGGCAGGGGTGTGTGTATAAACCAGCCTATGGTACAAAGGTAACATTTACATTCATTGCTCTGCCTGTTTTTGCCTCTGCCCCTGCCTACCACTGTCATGCAGCCCCCAGAAGGCTGCCCAGAAGGCTGAAGAATGTTCCCCACCACTGTGCTAATTTCACACCATGCGTACTTTTATAAACCTCTATTAAAGGTGTGGGTAACCTTTGGCCCTTCAGATGTGGCAGAACTATGACTCCCATCAGCCTCAGCAAGCATGTCTCAATAGCTAAGGGTTTCTGGGAGTTGTGGTTCAGCAGCATCAGATTAGAACGTGAGCCCATAAGATGATCCTGCTGGATCAGGCCATCCAGTTGTCTCAGTGGCCAGCCAAGCTGCTTATGGGAAGCTCTCAAGCAAGACATGAGCCCAAGAGTACTCTCATCTCCTGCAGTCTCCAGCAACTGGTATTTGGAACTCCAGCTTACTGGTATTTGGAACCTCCAGCTGTGGAGGCGGTGCACAACTGTCATGGCTAGTATCCATCTATAGCCCTTTCATGAAATTAAGAATCTAATCCTCTTTCAAACCCATCTATATTGGTGGCCATCACTGCGAGCGAGTGCCATAGTTTATGTGTTTATTTTTAAAAATATATCCTGATTTTTCCAACATTCAGCTTCATTGCATGCCCATGAGTTCTAGCATTATAAAAGAGGTTCCACACACCTGCTCTATTATGCCATTTCCCCACCACTACTCCTCAGTAGACTTTCATTCTTCTTCTGTACCTCCTACTTGATCTGTGGCTGTAGGTCAGGGGTGAGGAATCTCCAGCCCACAGACCTACTTAGACCTAGTTAGGCCCACCTCCTCTCATGGCCCCCAAGGCCATTTTGGCCAAGCCACACCCACCTACCCTATCCTTGACTTCACATATGCTATCAGTTGTGGGGCAGATGAAGACCTGGCTCAGCTGAAAGGGGGTTTACAGGTACCATGGATGGGTGGTGCTTGCAAAGTCCTACTTGGGTCTTGTGAAGCCCCTCACAAAATGCTCCTGAAGACCCCTGCAGGCAAAAATGGGCCACCTGGTGCCATGATGTCAGGTGATTGATAAGTAATTGTCCCCCACCTGTCTGTCAAACGTGGCCTGTGAAGGGGGGAGAGATAACAATCTGTCCCACCAACCAGATCCAGCTGCCCACCCATGCTGTAGGGGAAGGGAGGTAGCTCAGTGGTAGGGCATCTGCACTGCATGCAGAATCTCCTAGGTTCACTCTCCAGCATCTCCAGGTGAGGCTGGGAAAGACTCCATGTCTGAAACTTTGGAGAGCCACCACTAGTCAGTGTAAATAAATAATACCAAGCTGGATGAGCAGTTGGTCCATCTCAGTATAAGGTGGCTCCTTTTGATCTGATTGTCCTGGGACCATGTGGCTTCTGACAGCATTGCAAATGACAATTCTTGTTCTACTGGTGGTGCAAAGGGCCACCTTACAGCCTCACTAGTCTAGGGCAGTTTATGTGGCACTCAAGGGCATTTTTGGCAGAGAAATCAGGGCAGGAATAGAAAGTAGCCCCAGCAATCTTGCTTTGCGGCTAGAATGCTACACCTAGGATTACAAAGCAGGTGGGAGTTGTGTAAGACATCTGTACGGTATGCAGAATTTTGCCCCATTTGTTGGGTACTAGATGTTGCCTTGGCACAGCTCTCTGTTTATCCTGCTGCGGTCAAAGCAGCTGTAGACAATCAAGCAGCCTGTGTGTGTATAGGACAGAAGTATCTGTCATGGTGTTTAATAAAACTCATCTTCCTGGAATGCCTGCCCTAGGCACCAAGAGTAAGAGATCAGATGAATATCTCACTGGAAAAAGCATTAAGCTGGCCTGCTGGGTTTAACCTTGTGGATGGAAATCTCTGAAAGCTGCCATTTAAAGAATTATCTTGTCCAGTGTTGACAGAAGAATCAAGCCTTTGCATTCCCGAAATGATATATTTCCACCTAGATAATACTGTAGTTAATTTTGATATGTTTTATATATACCTTCTGAGCTTTATAGAATTCATTGAAGAATACTTGCTTTTTAAAAAAAAAGAAATATGCTTTAAAGCTGGTTATTTTGTTTTACTTAATATTAATGAACCTGCTAACAAGTAAGCTGATGTACTAAGAGAAATTAAATAGATTTAGCCAGAGTGCAATTTGTGTGTGAACTGCTTTTGATTTTCCAAACATCCTCAACTATTAATCTTGTCTTGTGGATAAGACTGGACTTAACCTTCCAGGGGTCCTTTACCTTTACCTTACCTACTATTAATTCAAGACTGGTGTGTGAATAGCCCATAAGGTAAGATATTTGTAACAACGTCCTATAAAGTGGGTTGTCTTCTGTGAATCACAATTATTTGTGCATTAATTTAGAGCATTTTCACCCAGTTCTCCAGCTGAAAAAGAGGACGGGGAGGAAGAGGAAAGCAAGCAAACTCAGATACCGATTCTAGAAGTTACAAGATCCATACAATGATCAGCTTGAATGGAAACAGTTCTAAGGAAGCAAGGAGTCTCTTAGTAGAGCGATGGAGAGACTTTGCTTCCCTTTCTGCTGTACCCTGATGGTGCAGCTGCTGCTGGATGACAGTCAAGAATGTAAATAGAGTCTGCTGGATCAGGCCAATGGCCCATCTAGTTCAGCATCCTGTTCCCACAGTGGCCAGCCAGATGCCTATAGGAAACCCTCAAGCAGGGCCGGGGGGCAAGAGCACCCCCACCCACCCTCACCCCCTGGATTCTAGGAACCGGTATCAAGAAGTATTACTGTCTCCAGCTGTGACTTCATTAGTACAGTTCTAGACTAATTAGTATAGTCCATGATTTATATAAAGCACCTAAAATCCTGGAAGAAGGAGATCCTTTACACAGATAAGGTTGTATAGTTGTCTGATTTTTGCTCCAGAAAAATCTAGTCTTCCATCATTTTTAAATAAAGCAGGGATAGGGAACCTGTGGCCCTCCAGGTGTTATTGGACTACAACGTGATCACCTTCTGTCGAGTCCAGCGACTTATGGAGGGTCAGAATTAAAGAATGTGTCCTTCCCCCCATCATGATGCTAAGGATATACTGTATTAGAAAACATGCTGTGTCTGCGTATGAATAAGATGGTATACCCATGACCCAAAACATCTGTGCCATTTAATATAATGGCTTACTCCAAAAGAGAACAAGCAGCTTCTGTTTGGTAAGGGTATCGAGAATCTTGTGTTGTAGATCCCTAGACCCCTTCACAGAACTGCACTTTCCAAAATTAGCTATTAAGCCTACAGGTGCAGATATGCCAAGGATGTGGCACTGCTTATTTTATAGTTCATGTGTTCCCTAACTCCTGCTGATTTCTGCAAAGTGGACAGTATCCCAGGGCATTTTTAATCAAAACTCTTGGCACCTCCATCTAAGTTCCCCCATCACTGTTTGTATGTGGGGCTCCAGCATTACTGTACATTATAGCAAGTGGGCAGCTGTCACAATGAAATATGTTGATAGGTATAAATAGCAGGCTGTCAAAAATCTTAAAGGGAATCGATACAAGTAACGTGTTAAGGGGGGGGGAAACTGTTGACACTATAACTCATTTTTATTATTATTTAAAGTTTGTAGATATAGTGGGAATAGTTTGGTTTCCTGGAGTTCTTCCCTGGTGAGAAAAAAAACTATAATTGCAGTGAATACTTTCCTTGATGTGCCTGCTTTAATATGTGCCTGCAAAAAAGGCATGATATAATGTGTAGTCATATCAGCCAGTACTAATCCTTTGCTAGTCAAAGTCCAAAGTCCGCTTTGAGAATGAGAAAGGTTTTAAGGATCACCATCCAGCTGCACTAAATTAAGAGCTTCAACACCAGTGTTTACACCAAAGATAACACAGCATTTTTTGTTATTATTTATAACTCATACTTTAATATATAAATCCTTCATAATCTTTACCTGTTAGATCACATTTTGCAGAACACCAGTGTCTTGACTGTTTCTCTGCATCATTGTCATCATCAAATTTCATGCTATATAAAATCTATAGGCTCGGGTCCAAAGGCACAAGATGCAGCAACTTTGCTAAAGTTAAGAAGGTCTTGATTTGGTGTCTAGATGGGAGAGAGAGACTGCCTAGGAATCCCATGCAAGCCATCCTTAATTCAGTGAAAGGAAGGTGGGACAGATGGTGGCTTAAGGCATTCAAGTGCACTATTGTAAAGGGTAAAGAAATTCCCTGTTTGTTTTCCCAGTGTTTATTCTGTTTGCCTTACACAAAATGAAGACTCTTGTCCCATAAGAAACTGCTAGCGGTTTATGCCATGCAGCAAGCCCACTATTTGGAAAGGCTTCCCTTAGTCATGCTGTGTTAGTCCAGTTTCTGCATGGGAGAATTGAGGAACCTAAAATGCACATTTAAAAATGGGAACTTAGAAAGCAATCTCTGAGCTATTTGGACTCATAATTCCACCTAACTGGAAACATATGTTACACAAAACGACCGTGTCCAGCTTGCATGGCACAGGCATTCCTATAAAAACCAGGATTCCTCCGTCGTAAGGCTGTTCTTTAGTGCCCTCTACTGTGAAGAATCCAAATTCTCCTGGGAATAAGGAAAAGTTGTTTTTCAACAAGGCATTAAAAAGGAAGCGGAGTGAGGCAGCTGCATCAGGAGCTGGTTGGGATATTGTGAAAGGGTAGCAAACTGTTAGTGACTTTATTATTGTTGTACAGTTCTTTTACCGCCAGGGAAGGGAGGGGGGAGTGCTTATAGGCTGTTCTGCCTTTTGTGCCAAAATCTCCTTAGGCACTATGCATCTGTACTTGGTGTGTTTGCCATTTGCTATTCTGGCTCAGGCAGCAAAATGTCTCGGGCCCGACCAGCCCATATTTAATGGTCCTCTCCATTAAGTTTAATTTTGCCTTGGTGCATCTAACCCGTTTCAGATCTCATGGCAACCAGGCAGTGGCACCCAACCTCTGAAATCTCTCTCTCCTTCTCTCTCTCTCTGTATGTCTGTGTGTCACACACACACACACACACACACACACACACACACACACACACACACGTAAGGCAGTTACCACCTGTGACATTGTTTCAGCATCTGTTGAAGGCTGCTTTGTTCATTTAAGCATTCTGCTGATTTTATTGCCAGCCCTTTTCTGATTACTTTTACTGAGGTTTATTGTACTTCTTTTATGTCTGCATTTTAATGTATTTGTTTTGTACCTTGTACCTGCTGATTTTATACCTGATAGAAGATAGCAGACAAACCATTATGTAAGCTCAAGCATTGATATCACTGCCCCACTGATCAGTGGGAAAGTACATTTGTGTCCACAGGAACTGGGCTAGAATGCTAGCAAAACCAAGAAACTGAAGTGACTAGTTTCTGCATGGGCACCATACATTTAAAGCAGGTGGCTTCCCCCCAAAGAATCATGGGAACTGTAGTTTGTTAAGGCTGGTGGGAAATGTACCTCTGTGAGGGGTAAACTACACTTTCCAGGATTTTCTGGGATAAGTTTTATGCTTTAAATGTATGCAAGTTTATGCTAGTAAATAATATTTAGGATTGCAACCCTTATTACTTACTGAGCCACTTAGGCTCTAACCTTAAACACATCTACTGCACTGGGATTAGACTCCGTTAGACACAATGTAACATACTGTACTTCTGCATAAATATGAATTGGATTACACTACTTGTAATGTAAAACCAAGGTACTTTAAAGCTTGCAGGCATCCCCAAACTTCGGCCCTCCAGATGTTTTGGACTACAATTCCCATCTTCCCTGACCACTGGTCCTGTTAGCTAGGGATCATGGGAGTTGTAGGCCAAAACATCTGGAGGGCCACAGTTTGGGGATGCCTGGCTTAGAGGGTGTAGCAGTGCCTTTTTAGTATTACCGGGCTAAACATCATGAGCACTACAAATTACAGGAGTTATTTAAAGAAATTACATATTATTTTAAGGTTGTAGGCAGAAATACAGAGACTAAGCGCAGATCACAAAAGAAAGAAAGCTGAACTAAACATTGGCTTCAAAATGGTACTTCTATCACCATGTTCCAGGAATGTAATCATTTATAATGTGACTCAGCAGATTGCTCTGTCATAGTTCCAAGGCGGCAGAGTGGGTGCAGTTTGGCCAGTAACCAGGTATGCTGAAAGAGCAGGTGAGAGGTGAAAAATTTTGATGGGTGATGGCCTGGGAACTACATTTGTACCTTGGAAGTCCAACAGAATCCATTCTAGAAGTCCATTCGACTTCCAAAACCAAAGTGCAGCTTCTGATTGGCTGCAGGAAGTCGGACGTTCGACTTCCAAAAATAGTTCGCAAACCAGAACAGTCACTTCCGGGTTGGCGACGTTCGGGAACCAAAACATTCGAGGATTAAGCTGTTCGAAAACCAAGGTACAACTATACATTTGCACCAACTTGGAGTTCCATGAAAAGAAGAAAGGCAGGATATAAACATAAGAAAATAAAAAATAAAATATGAACCAGGCTTCTCTTTTTAAAAAGAAAACAGAAGCCAGGTTGAGGCACATAATTGTAAACAAGTTCTAGACTTTATGAATATTTTTATTTTTATTTTGCTTCGACTCAGACCAACACGGCTACCTACCTGTAACTGGGTCAGTTGTTTAGACTTCTAAAGACTGAACAATGTAAACTCATATTGTACAGCTGGAATGGGGAATCTGTGGCTTTTCAAACATTGTTGGATTACAACTCCTATCATCCCTGACCATTGGCCATGCTAGCCAGGGCTGAAGGGAAATGGAGTCTGACAACATTTGGAGGCAACAGGTTCCCCATCCCCAACGATTCCGGTGCAAAAGACATACATTTAAAATGAAAGAACTCAGAGCCCCATAATTTGCTTGGAGTATTAGAACTGAACTGAGCGCACAATATTTCCACATAACTTTTTTTTTTTTCCGCAATGTATTTTTTATGGTGATGGGGGAGTTATTTTGTCATTGCCATTTCTGAACAAGTGGGAGTCAGGAATCTTTGCTGCTCTACTGCAACTCATACCGAAATTTACCAGGAGATCCTGATCTACCATCAGGGTAGTACACAATGAAGTGACACCATCCCACACCTTGGGTTAGAACTTGACCCATGGTACAGTCACAAAGAGGTTGATCTTGATGTGAATAGGTTATCCTTCATTGCAAACACAGCCAGTAAAAGGTCTCCTGCTGCTTATTGGTCTCTCTGCAATTTTTGTACCACTAATTATGCATTCTTGAAAATAGGTGTACCTGGAAAGCGATTTCTTACCGAGAGAGACAACTGCAGATGAGACCCATTATCTTGCTGCTTTGCAAAATAGCTCTTTTCTTTCAGGCATTTATTATGAATGCCTCTATTTTTAAGCCTATCATTGACTAATTATTTGCCAGAATAATTCCGTCCTCTCCTTTAGCTACATTGCGCTCGCTTAAAGTGCATGACTCACCAAGCTTCCCCCCTGGAGAATATAAATGGTAGATTAGATGTTTTCATCAACCTCTCTCCTGTTTGGGAGGCCCCCAAACAAAATGGAACAAAAACCTTCTAAAAATATAACTCCCCGGCAAAAGGATGGCTATTATTAACAAGGAATTGTCACCAGCCCCACCTTATCTTGTGTGATGTGTTAACTGTTAAGGATTTCACCATGAGCATTATTAAGTTGGACTCTTAAGAATTACATTTCTAAATCTGAGATTTAACTAGAGACTCTTTGCTTTAATAGATTTGTATCTCAGGCAAATAAAAGGGATGCACTCTAGCTGTGTACTACTCCTTTTTAAGATCAAATATTTTTTGGGAGATTTCAAGAGGCACTTAGCCAAGGCAAACTGAAGGTCAACAGCAGATGAACCGAAAGGCTTGCATACTGCAAGCAGAAGGTAGGTATTTGCTATGCCCACACCAATAAATATGGCAATTAGGAATCTTTCTGTTTTGCTCTCCTGCTGTTTTGAGCTTGGCAGAATCACCTTCATGCTAACTGGACTCTGGCTGAGACCCAGAACCAAATATTCACAGTGGGCAACCAGATGCCTATGAGAAGCCCACAAGCAGGACATGATCACAACAGGACTCAGCTGTTTATAATCCCCAGCAACTGGTATTTAGAGACACATACAGCCATCATTGATATAGTAGTCATTGATAGCCTTATCTCCCATGAATCTTAGACAAGGATGCTGGACTAGTTAGAATTTTGGCCTGGTCCAGGAAGGTTCTTAAATTCTTAGAAACATAAAAGAAACACTGTCCTGACTTCTCCAGCAGGAGACTTCTCAAACTAAAAAGTTAAGATGCTTCAAAAGTGATCAATATTCTGCTGGAGGAAACACCTGAGCCAACAACCTTTAGCTGTCAAGTTGTAATGCGATTCAGTATGTTGCCTAAAGTTTGGCACCTTCTGTGTTCAGGATCCTCACCCCACATCCCACCCAGTTCTAGTGAATGCTAGCGCTAAAAATGCCCCCACACCTTTAGCTACTCCGATAAGTGCTATGTTTTTAAAAAACTACTTGCAGTGATTGGTTGAACAACGGATTTCTGTTTATATGCCTGGCACTTCACATGCATGCTTGCACTGGCATCAATACTGCAAGAAATGTGCATTACGAGGGTCTGCCTTTTGCTGGATTCATACTTGTCTGCAGTGGAGAAGCAAAGTCACAATCCCAGCAGTCACCATCTCCACAGTGAGAGAAGCAGAGTATACAGGTAGACGCAATGAAGGAGTCTTGCTGAAGGGCCCATCAAAACCTGAAGCCAATACTGATCTTTCCCCCCACAATGGAACCAGCAGCCCACTTAGCACCAGTCAGATAGGTGAGCCAGAGGAAGAGCAGGAGATGCTAGGGATTGAACCTGGAACCTTCTACATGCAAGGCAGAGGCTCTGCTACTAAGCTATGGCCCTTCCCATCCTCACAACTCAAGGAAACAGGATGGAGTTTGCTAAATGCCTTTTATTTCAAAGCAGCAATAGTTTCCCCACGTTTCATCAGTTAGGAGAAAGGTGACCCAGACAAATCCTTGGCTCTAGCTGCCTTTTGCTTTCATGTTCGCTATCAAGTCATGCACCTTCTTATTCAGAGCCCCTCCGTGGACTCCCTTTTTGCCCATGAGAAAGATGAGCGCTTTGGGACCCTTCCCAATACAGATGGATCTGCTGTCGCCACCTTTGGTTCTAGTGTCCATCACAGCATCTTTCTCTACTAGCAAGTTGTCTCGGATTACGCTGCACTTCTTCCCTGCTATGGTGATCCCAGTCTGCAGGAATGCCTTTCTGTCCTGCCCAGTAATTATTCCTACTTCCTGGGGAGAGATGGCGGCCAGCAGGCCTCCTGGCTTTGAAGCCCAGACAGATTTGTTGTCAGAATGTCCCACGATCGCTACATCTTCAATGTTTTTGTCCTTCAAGACTGTATTGATGTAGGCTTTCCAGTCTCCCATCCTGCTTTGGCTCCCACAATTTCTTCTTTGACAAGTGTTCTGCCTTTTCTTTGTCTTAGGACTGGATTGTTTTCCAGCTAATGTTAAAATATTTTTAAAAGTACATATATAAATATATACATCCATCTATTTAAAATATGTATAACTACTTAAAAAAAAACTGACTCCAGCATTACAGCAATAGAAAAGATCAAAGTTAGAATGCATCATACTAACTGTGCAAACCATGCTCCTTTGCCCCTGGGTATGTTGTTGAATTGGAGCAGGAGGAAGCAACTATCCTCTGATGGCAGACATAATCACCCTCTCCCTGCTGCATAAAGTACATATTTATACATTGATATGAGATGCATAGAAGGGATGTGGGTGGCACTGTGGGTTAAACCACAGAGCCTAGGGCTTGCCGATCAGAAGGTCGGCGGTTCGAATCCCCGCGACAGGGTGAGCTCCCGTTGCTGGGTCCCAGCTCCTGCCAACCTAGCAGTCCGAAAGCATGTCAAAGTGCAAGTAGATAAATAGGTACCGCTACAGCGGGAAGGTAAACGGCATTTCTGTGTGCTGCTCTGGTTCGCCAGAAGCGGCTTTGTCATGCTGGCCACATGACCCGGAAGCTGTACGCCGGCTCCCTCGGCCAATAGAGCGAGATGAGCGCTGCAACCCCAGAGTTGGTCACAACTGGACCTAATGGTCAGGGGTCCCTTTACCTTTATGGTGTTGAATGGGGTGCAGTGTCACTCTACCCAGCTCTGCTAGGCTCCAGGCTAGTACAGAAATTTGCCTGCTCTCCACCTTCCGTGCCCTGACTGGCATGTGCAGCACAGCTGCAGATGCACTGCTCGATTAAGTCCTGCTGGGCAGTGGCTGGAGATAGGGGTTGCACAGCTTTCTGCAATGTGGTGTGCTCCAGATGTTGTTGCAGTCCATCAGCCTCAGCCAGGGATGGTCAATGGCTAGGAGAGATGGAAGATGTTGTCCAACAATAATCTGGAGGGCACCTGGTTGGGGGTTACTGCACTAAAACAAACAAATAATAAAAACAGCATACCAAAAACAATTTTAAAAATCCAAAAGAGTACTTAAAATGCTTAAGTGGTTAAATGGTTTTTGCCTGACACCTAAAAACTGGAAGCAGGGAAGCTTCTTTAGAAAGGGCACTGTATAATGGGATGCACAGTAAAAAAAAGTTTGCTCTCTGGTTGAGATCTGCCTCTCCTCTAATGTATGAGGCTTTAGGGAACAGCATCAGCAGATGACCTTAGAATAAAGGCAGGTTAATATGGGAGTAGGTACACCTTCAAGTATTTGAGTCCCAGGTTGTTTAGAGCTTGGAAAAAGACTAAAGGTAAAGGTAAAGGTACCCCTGACTGTTAAGTCCAGTCGCGGACGACTCTGGGGTTGCATGCTCATCTCACTCTATAGGCCAAGGGAGCCGGTGTACAGCTTCCAGGTGACTAAGCCGCTTCTGGCGAACCAGAGCAAAGCACGGAAACACCATTTACCTTCCCGCCAGAGCGGTACCTACCGGTATTTATCTACTTGCACTTTGACGTGCTTTCAAACTGCTAAGTTGGCAGAAGCTAGGACTAAACAACGGGAGCTCACTCCGTTGATGGGATTCGAACCGCCAACCTTCTGATTGGCAAGCCCTAGGCTCTGTGGTTTAACCCACAGCACCACCTGCGTCCCAAGTTGGGAAGACTAGTGAGGCTTAAAAATAAATGTTAAAAATTGAGAAATGGGATCTGGACAAACTGTACCAGTAGAATTATAGCATCTGTATTCTGAACAGAAGCTCCAAAGGTCTTTGAAGCCAGCCCACATATGGTACATTGAAATAATTCAGCTGGGAGTTTACTAAAGCATGGGCAACCTTTGCAAAACTCTCCAGCGGTGGTTACAGCTGGTGAATCAGTATTGGCTGGTAAAACACATTCCATGCCACAGAGGGTGACATGAGTCTCTAAAGATCCAGGGAAGACCCCACCCTCACCCCAAGCTGTGAACTTGCTCTTTCCGAAGCAGTGTGCAAGCCTTTCCAGATCTAGCTGAATACAATATCCCCAAACATCATAGCTGCCAAGTTATCCCCCTTTTAAAGGGAAATTCCCTTATGCTGAATAGGCTTCCTCGTGAGAAAAGGGAAAACTTGGCAGCTATGCCAAACATGAGAACCATCCACCATCAGTACCTCTGTAACATCAGCCTGTGGGATACTGATGAAATGGTGCAAAGTGAGATGAAAGCCTGGAAGGAATTGAGGTAAGGACTTGAAACCAAGCCCCTGGAGGTTTTAAGCCTGAGGTTCCAGCTCAAGATCCTGGGCTCGTTGGGAGTTCAGGATCAAGGCTCTGGACACCTCAAAGCTCAGATGTCAGGAAAGTTAACCAAATACCACCCTTGCTTAGCCAGCCAAAGGCAGTCTGAGCTCACAAACCAATTGTTTATGTGTTTATGCTCCAACCGTTGCTAAGGAATCCACTGTGATGTCAGAAGTATCTGCAACCGCAGCTGGTCACTCATTATGACATCATACCACTCCTAAAGTAGAATTATTCTCTACTCTCCATTACTGTATGTGATTGGGAAGAAATAAAAATATGTTTTCTTTCCTCCCTTAAGTCTCCTTAATGAAGCTGATTTGCTGCAGGTTCAGAACAGAGGAAGGGGAATGATTTCACACCACACACAATTACACTTTGTGTGCTTCTGGATGGGGACTTTGCAAATGGATCATTCAGATTAGATTTTCCTGTGTGTGCATTTGTCATGTTAGAAACTACCCACCCACTAAAAGAAGGAACTAACAAACTTCAACACCAGCAGTGACTGCAGAGATTTAACAGGTTCTGTTGCCATATTGGTTCGTCTGCTGAAGGGGCAAAAGCCAGATAAAAGAAAAAGAAAAAGATAGGGCTGGCATTTTGATGACTACGACATCATGTGGATGCTGGGGGTGGGACTTGCAGACATGAGTAGTGCTGATACTACACCTATCTGGAAGGGCCATTCAGAGAATTGGGGTGCCTGCATCAATATTTTGATTGGGAGCTGAGCATTCAGATGCACTGGGGAAGATCTGTTGCTCAGCCAAGCACTTTCTTTGCATGCAGAAGAACACTGGTTCAACCCACAGCAATTGCAAATAGAACTGGGAAAGACTTCTGCCTGAAACCCTAGAGAGCAACTGCCAGTCAGAGTAGGCAACACTGAGTAAGATGAACCAATGGTATGACTTGATATAAGGCAGTTTCCAATGTTCTTACCCAGCTGGCACGGTCAGAATGCTACACTTATTGAATCTAGATGGTTCTTGGCCTGACCCACTGAAGCTCTTTCTAATATTATTTGAAAAATGATGAGAAGGTGGCATTTAATATACATGAATTGAACCAAACATGGCTAAATCTCAGTGCTAAAACAAATTATGTTTAAGGCCATTTCATCAATGTAAACTGCATTATGCATATTGAAAACTTGGCTAGCTGAGGAAAATAATTCAAATAGTTGATATTTTATTTAAACCTTGCCCCAGTTGCTCAGTGCTGCTTGCAGCATTTTGAAATCAATTTTCCTGATTTAGAAGTTAGGATCTACTCTAACTTTGTCTAGTAGAGGAGTCAAAATAAAGGTGCTGCTAAACTGGATTTTCAACATTCTTGAGTGAGGGAGCCAAACTCCTTTAAGGATTATGCACTATCAGCATTGCATTCAACATGCTGCTCAGAGTTTTGCAATAGAACTTAGTTTGTGAGTAGACATTATTAAACACCAGCAAAATGGTTTGTAAGCTGTCGCTTTTAATTATTTTCCTTTAACGTAGTTATGAAATCATACATTCTAAACTTATTGGCCTTATGCATATGTGGGGCTCTTTAGGTAGTTATGTGCATACTTCATCCACTTCAAATGCTGAAGTGAATCAGGTGTGGGGAACCTTTGGCCCTCCAGATGTTGCTGGACTACAACTCCTATCCACTCCAGTAAGCATGATCAATGGGTAGAGTGGGAGACCAGGATTCTTGTTCTACTTGGCCATGAAGCTCACTGGGTGACCTTGGGCCAATCTCTCTCTCTCTCTCTCTCTCTCTCTCTCTCTCTCTCTCTCTCTCTCTCTCTCTCTCTCTCTCTGCTTAACAACCTACCTCACGGGGTTGTTGTAAGGATACAATGGAGAGCTAAGGGGGAGAAATTAGGTCTGCCACCTTGAGCGCTTTGGAGGAATGGCGGGTATAAATAAATGAGCAGGCTCAAGTTAAGACCTTTTGGCACCTGAGGTGAACCACAAAATGGTGCTCCCCCTGCCAGGGAAGAGGGGGGAAGTGAAAATCTTCATCAGAAACCGGGAGGGCAATAAAAAGGTGGGATGGGAAATTACTCTGAATTACTCTGGCCGGGCGGAGAGCCCAGGAGACCCCGGAGGGGAGGCCCCACCACTTTCTCCCTGGGGTGGAAGGAAGCCAGCAGTGCCTCCTATTCGCTGAAAGGATGTTGTGGAGACGGCGTTGAGGGAGGTGCCGAGAAGGTGGCAGATCCAGCTTCCAAGTAGCGCAACGCCATGGCAGCAGCATTTAGAGACCAGATATGCCGCCCGTGTGGATCCTGCCGCCTGAGGCAGTTGCCTCACCTTGCTTCGTGGGTGGGCTGTAGTTCAGCCACAGCTGGAGGGTCAGAGATTCGCCACACCTGCACGAGACAGGCTTTCCCTTCAATTCCAGATGTTGGTTGGCCATCCGGGGCCTTCCTCCTCATTTTATATAACAATACTGAAAAGTCACACCACCACCTCCTGCTGGGTCTGCAGCTACAAGCGGCTCAAGAGTCCTAAGACGAGCCATTTCTCCTCTGAATGGACGGCTAATAAGGGATCTCACGGCCTGATTTCTGACCGAGCATTCCCGCCCAAACGCCGCTCTTCCCGCGCCGCTGCCTCCAGTGGGGCTCGAGGGGCGGTGTCTCCTCTCCCTTCGCAGCAGCAGCTAAAGCGTCGAGGGAGCGGCCTGCTTCTCATATAAACTCGCGCCAGCCCCTCCACGGCGCTTCTTCTCTCTCGAGCTACTGCAGCCGCCACCGCCATGGCCGGCTCCGCTCTTCAGTCGCTGCCCAAGCCTCGTCCCGGCTGGCTTTTGGCCTCCGCCGCTCTGGCCGTCCTTGTTATGCTAGGGGCTGCCGCAGCCTGGCGCCGGCGGAGGCGCCTCCGTCCAGGGCGGCGGGAGCTCAAGCCGGTGGGAAGGGTCTCGGGCCTTTTCATCTACCCGGTCAAGTCCTGCCGCGGGGTGGCCGTGGAGCGGGCGGAGGTGACCGAGCTGGGCCTCCGCAACGGGGACATGGGCGACAGGTGGGTGTGCAAGTCGGGAGGCGTCGCTTTTTCTTGCTTCTCTGGGTTCCCCACTCCACCCCAGCCTCCCTTCTAACTTGCTTTCCTCCCAAACCTTTGGAGAAGCTTGTGGACAGGAGTTTTAAGAACACGTGCGTCAAAGTTTTATTTATTGAATTTAGATACCGCCTTTGATCCCAGGATCGTGCGCATGTTTACTCAGACTAAGTGCATTTTGGGGCTTGCTCCCAGGTAAGTGTGCAAAGGATCGAAGTATGCATTTCGATGGAGCTAACGCCCTATGCGAGCTTGCATAAGATTGTAGCTGTTTGCGCAAATCCTTTGCAGACTTCCATGGGCATAGCCAGGATTTATGTTGGGGGGGGGCAGGTTTCATGTTAGTGGTGGCTGAACCTCAGTTGAGTATTTTTGCTTTTCTTGATTTAGGGGGAGGGGCAGCTGCCCCCACTTGGCTACGCCCATGCACACTTCCACAAAAATCTTCTAGTACAGCAGGCTTGTGGGATCTATTCCATTTCTTTACTGGAAACCTGGGTGCCACATACCATTAACAGTTCCTGGATCAGGGATTTGTTTTTGAGTAGTAGAACTGCAATGAGTTTACAGTCCTTCCACACAAAAGCCCAGCCCTATTGTAAAGTTGGAAGGGACCCCGACAGTCAATTAGGGTGGTGCTGTGGGTTAAACCACAGAGCCTAGCACTTGCTGATCAGAAGGTCGGCGGTTCGAATCCCCATGACGGGGTGAACTCCCATTGCTCGGTCCCTGCTCCTGCCAACCTAGCAGGTCGAAAGCACAAAGCGCAAGTAGATAAATAGGTACCACTCCGGCGGGAAGGTAAACGGCATTTCCGTGTGCTGTTCTGGTTCGCCAGAAGTGGCTTAGTCATGCTGGCCACATGACCTGGAAGCTGTATGCTGGCTCCCTCGGCCAATAAAGCGAGATGAGCGTCATAACCCCAGAATCGGTCATGACTGGACCTAATGGTCAGGGGTCCCTTTACCTTTACCTAGGAATCTCAACCAAAGCATCCATGACAGATGGCCATCTAACCTCTGCTTTTAAAAACCTCCAAGGAAGGAGAGATCACAATCTCCTGAGAGAGTCCGTTCCTCTGTCAAACAGTTCTTACTATTCAGAAAGTTATTCCTGTTTAGTTGGAATCTCCTTTCTTGTATGTAACTTTGAAGCCATTGGTTCGAGTCCTGCCCTCCAGAGCAGGAGAAAACAAGCTAGTTCTGTCTTCCACATCACACCCCTTCATATAAATTGCTTGATTCACAGTAAAACAAAACTGCTCCAAGTGAGATAAATGGTACAGCTGCCTGTGCATGTTCTGGAAATAGGTTATTTTAAAGAGAGGCACATACCACAGTCAAAATACATTGAAGGTGCCAAGTTAAGCTGAATCTCTTTTCACTCTCCCCCACCCCACCCCACCCCACCCCAAAAACACACACACCTGCCCCCATGGGCCTTTTGCATGGAAGGAAAGAAGGGCAGTGGCAGAAGGTGGAATATAATGGTATTTTTGCCCAGTTATGATTTGCAACTCAAACTGTGAGTAGGGACTTAACCCTTTGTTCTTTTCTTCAGAATGTAAGACCTTTTGAATCTTGACACCTTTCACCCTGGCTTTCCTCTTCTCCAGTTGTACAACTCAGTACAGTATTTGGTGCTGGCATCCCCTGATGTTAGTGTTTTGCTTTCTGTCAGGCTGCATCCTGTCCCTCCCGAAAGAGAAGTGGGGAGGTTTCTCCGCTGTACTTATGATGCTTCTTTCTCCTTAGGGTTTTTGCTTGGCTTGCTTCTTTTCCTTTTAATGGAGCTTTGGCAAACAGAAAACATCAGAGGAAGCTCTTCAGGACATGGCATTAAACATCATCACCTGCTATTTGCAACAGATGAAAGTGTTGTTGCTAAAGGGGCAGCTACAAGGGCCATTTCAAAAACTGACAAGCATATTCTTCCTCTTCTTTCAACTGCTTCACCTTTCAGTAGAGTAAAAAAGTATTGTGGCACCATGAAGACTAAAATGTATGTCTTAAGCTTTTGTGGGCTACTGTCCATTTCCATCAGATGTATAAAGCCTTATCAGTTTTCAATTTTGGTCTGTTTCTAACTCAGGTGTTGGCTTGTAATAAAAGAAGATGGACATACAGTGACCGCTCGGCAGGAGCCTCAGCTAGTTTTGATTTCTGTCACCAGTGAAAATGGGTGTTTAACTCTGAGAGCTCCAGAAATGAAGGATCTTCGTATTCCCATCCAACTATCAGTCAAAAACCCAGTACAGAATTGCAGGTGCTTTAGACTTTCCTGTATGTCACCTCTTAGTTGTTGTACATAATTCTTAATATTCCCCTCTCCACCAAGCTACAGCAATAGGTTTGGCTTAAAATGCAATCCTCCATTCTAAAAAATATTGACAATAACCACAAGGGGACATTAATTTTTGTGTGTGGGATGCAACTGATTTTCAAGTTTTGAGCCTTATTGTCCATTCTGAAGAGTTACCACAAACTATGCTTCTGTATATAGAGGTTTTCTATATTTGATTACTTTAGAAAGAGTAGTTTTTGAACATGTAAATTCCTTGGCTTTGTGTATTTTTTCTCTAATAGGGCAAATGACAGATATGGGTGGGGATTTCCATTTGAGAAAATGATTAGCTTCCCCCCCCTTCTCCAGCATTGTAGTATTAATTATTTTAATTACAGTTGTTAGGAAAGATAGTACTGATGCCTCCCACAAATCTTGCAGGCTGTTTGGCTTTGATGTCCAAGGTAGAGACTGTGGAGAAGAAGCAGCTCAGTGGATCACAACCTTCCTGAAATCAGAACCATACCGTTTAGTTCACTTTGAGCCGAACATGGTTCCTCGGAATTCAAAAGATCTTCTGGAACCTTTCCGACCCACTGATAAGGTTAGAAAACAACTTAGTAATGATATTTGGAGTGTGCCACACTCATAGTTTTGTAGTGTGAATTTGCTTTTCAAAGGTTATATTCTTTTGTCTCATGAGTTTAACCAACCAATCTACTGTTGGTTTAAGTTGAGTAGTAATGGGAGTTTCCTGTTTCCAGCGGTGAGAAATGGCAGACTCCCATACTATTGGACCCCAGCCATGCCAGTAATTCAGGGCTGATATGGGGGTAATTAGCCCTGGCAGACTCCCCAGGATGGGGGGGGGGAGGACTGTCTCGTAGACCCGCAGATTGTCCGAGATTATCAGCTTGCATCAAGGTGCAGGTGGCAGGACACTGGGTCCCAGAGCATGACACAGCCAGCACTCTCCGAAGCTACTCTCATAGCCGGAAATATCTGTTTGATAAAATAATTAGATTTGGACAATAAACAGACATAGTCTGGACTGAAGAAGACTGAGAAAAAACCTGCAGATTCGGACTTCAAAGCTCGGACTTAAAAGAGATTCTCATCATGATGTTTCGATTATGGAGGTATTGCTTTACTTGGTTTGAAAGACTTGATAAAAAAAGAAGAAACAAGATGGCGCTTGTTAATATGACGCAGAACAGAAAAATGCGAGTTCCTCCCTGTTTCGAAGGAAGTGGGAGATGCTTGTTGACTGACTTTGTAGTGATTTGAGACAATAATTTGGGATAACATAAAGTGCATCTGTTCGCAGAATTTCTTCATTAAGTGTGAGAGAGAAGGCTAAGTAGATGTCTAGCAGCCCCCCTCCTAGGGCCCAGGAGGGGAGAATGTGTGGTCTCTGAAAGCTGATCGATCATCAAATGATTCATATCTGTGGAATACAGTTTATTTATATTGCAATATGCAAACAGTATGCCTTACATAAAACGACAGACTTGGACAACAGTCCGGATGGTCCAACAATTTAACAACATGGGAGAGCTGCGTCATTAAACTCTAAATGAAGACTTGGATAATAGCCTGGATTGGAAGATTGGAATGAAGTCAGGAAAAGCTGTGCTGGAAAACAGACAGTTGGAAAAAATACATATTTACAAATAAAGCTGTACTCTATGGATATATGATTTTGGACATGATTGAGAATTGCATAGCCAGGGGTGGAGAACTTTAAAGCATTAAAATCAGATTGTGGAAAATAGGGGAACAACAAGAAGACATGGGAGATATTCTTCAAGAGGTCCAGACTATGGAAAGCCCCCCCAAAATTAATAATTAATAATTTGGACTACAATTTGGACTGTTTGTTTTTTTAGTTTATTGTTTTTAATTGGATTATGATTATATGTTAATTGGCTGTTTATATTGGAAAATTAATAAAAATGATTTTTTTTTAAAAAAAGTTGAGTAGTAATGACCAATATAAATGGATTGCAGGCAAATAAGTTGTATGTGCAGGTTGGTGCTGGAAGACCCCTGGTACAAGCTTAAAATAACTGGATTTTGGCTCCAATAGAATATTGTTTGAAGAATGGCATTTGCTATAAGAAATTATTGTTGCTTTAGTTACATTAACAGATCCTTTACATCCTTTGCTTATCCTTTCCCACCGTTTTATCATGCCTAAACTTGTTTTCCAAAGACCTGCTTGACCAAACTAGTGACCTCTGCCTTTGAAAAGCAAGTGGGAAATTCCTACCGTACATATTTGGTGGCTGTTGCATTGAGGGAGACTAAATAGACAGGTGTTGCTACTTGTCAAGCTTTCTTCAGAGATAAGCATAATTTTGATCACTTACATGAAACTGCAGTCCATGAGTTTGATAGTCTCATTAGCTAAATGCTGCTCTCCTGTTCTCATTCTCATTTCATTTTTAATTTGTATGCTGCCTTTCTACATAAGGCATAGAAATGAAAAAAGTATAACAAAGATCATATGTCCTGCAACAATCTGATTCAATACAAATAATTAATAATGAAAAATGTAAATATAAAAATAAGTAACTAAAGTAGTCCTGGTCCTGGGAAAGTAGTTGTTTATTAATTAAATAATAAATCTATTATTTATACCCCGCCCATCTGGCTGGATCCCCCCTGCCACTCTAGGCGGCTTCCAACACACATTAAAATACATTAAAATATCACAGATTAAAAACTTCCCTAAACAGGGCTGCCTTTAGGTATTTTCTAATGTCAGGTAGTTGTTTATCTCTCTGACCTCTGATGGGAGGGCGTTCCACAGGGCGGGTACCACTACCGAGAAGGCCCTCCGCCTGGTTCCCTGTAGCTTTGCTTCTTGCAGTGAGGGAACCTCCAGAATGGATCTCAGTGTTCAGGCTGAACGATGGGGGTGGAGATGCTCCTTCAGGTATACAGGACCGAGGCCGTTTAGGGCCATAGAACATGGAAACATGTTCTGAAAACAATAAAATAAATTCAACTAACTTAAAAACAATAAAACAATTCACACCAGCTCTAGAAGCAGCACGACAATTTCAATTTGAAATTGATTAAATGATGTGAGTTATACCCCAGGGAAAGCCTTCCTAAACAAAAATGTACGCACCTTAAGTCGCTATTATACCTTTAAGCTGAGAGTCTTCTCAGTGCTGGCAGCTGCTTGTGGTGTCAGGCAAATACGGTACCTTTTTATTCTCCCCAGCTTTTTATGTATTGTAACTTATTGTGTATTTTATTGTTTCTGTAAATCTCCCTAGAAGCCTTGTTAAAGGGTCGTATACAATTTTAAAATAAATAAAACTTGTATACAGTGGTGGGGATTTTCTTGAAAAAAATCGAATTGCAAAATTTTCCCATGCAAATTGGAAAAATTGGCATAAGGTAATTTGCATCAGAAAGTTTCAGTTTCTATTGGGAAATTATCCAGTGCCCTAGAGCAGTGAAGGAGAACCTATCCCATGGGTCTAATGAGGCATGGTAGATCCCTCCCCATTTGGCCTACAGCAGGCATAGGCAAACTCGGCCCTCTAGATGTTTTGGGACTACAATTCCTATCATCCCTGACCTCTGGTCCTGTTAGCTGGGGATCATGGGAGTTGTAGTCCCAAAACATCTGGAGGGCCGATGTTTGCCTATGCCTGGCCTACAGTATGGTTTGGTCCCAAACCACACCCACTTGATGTCATGACAGGTAAACCCACAGAGTCGAATTAAAAAGGGGAAATCAGGAGTGCACTTAGAGCGTACTGATTATTTCTATGAAGCTGAATTACCTGATGGGCAGCTCTGTCAAAAGCTGCCTGTGGGATGTTTGGGAATTCTGGATTCCCTGCCCTTGCCCTACAGAGTGACCTAGTTTAGCATGTTTGTTTACTGGGCTAAATACTTTGGAACTGCTACTGTTGCCTAATACTTCTGCAGTTGCCATCAATTAATTGCTGCTGTTGCACTTATGAAATAGAGAATGTTCTCTGCCACACCACTACTTGTATAGATATGTCTGCTTTGCAGCAGCCCACTCCAGTATTCTTGAGAGCCATTACATTTACTATCTGCTATAAATAGTCTAAAAAACCCACCATCACACAACATGATTCCTTCACAAGGAGGAAAGGCTTTTTAATCATTTTCCAAGTAACTATTGGCCCAGGGCATTACATAAAAATCCAGCAGACCCAATACTAAAACTGAAAAATCTTTGAGAACCATTTTCCCTACACCTGTGGTCAAATGTTTTATCCACACTTTCTGCTGTAAGGGGCCTTTAATGGTCATTACCAATTCAGGCTGGCCTTTTAAGCAAACATTTAAATAAGGTATCTGAAGAAGTGTGCATGCACACGAAAGCTCATACCAAAATAAAAACTTAGTTGGTCTTTAAGGTGCTACTGAAGGAATTTTTCTATTTTCTATTTAAATAATCATTGGACTTTCTGATCCTTTTGTTTGTTTTCTTTTAAATCTGAGCTGTTAATAGCTTTATTCTGCCTCTGTCAGGAGGAAAGTTGTGGTTTTTTTTTTAATCACTGCATATGGGACGTTGTTTTTTCCTTTTTGTTCTGTAAGTAGCCCAGAGAATATCTGTTAATGGGCAACCATGTACGTTTTAATCAATAAATAAAATGGCAATCAACCACTGCCAGATTAAATGCTGTCTGTTTTACGACAATCTCTCTCTCTAGATTGCCTATCCTGACTGTAGCCCGGTTATGGTGCTTTCTGAAGCTTCTTTAGAAGAATTAAATACCCGATTGGATAAGAAAGTTAAAATACACAACTTCAGACCAAACATTCTCGTCACAGGTTGCAGTTCTCATGAGGAGGTAATACATGGAATATCCCCCTCCCCAAACAATACCTTTCCATTTGTGTATGTCAAAGAGATAAAGAATTATATGACCGGGGCAACCTAGTCAGATTGGGGGTGGGGTGTGTGTTACAAAAAAATCAAATTGTTATTTTTACACTGTCACTGCAGCAAAGTACTTTTGTATTTATAAGGGTGCAAGTTTCTATATGCAAGTAGAACTCTTTAGTGCATTCTTGGGTTCCTTCAGGAGGAAGGGCAAGATATAAATTTAATAAACGAATAAAAAAACACACGAAATAAAACACATTCTAAATGCAAACCTTACAAATGACCTAATATTGTGAACACTATATTTCCATAGGATACCTGGGATGAGATAATTATTGGTGATGCAGAAATGAAAGGTGCAATGGGCTGCCCCAGGTAAGCAATTTTGGATTGCATCTGAAGAAGGAAGTACTTGAGGTTGCTGTTACCTTATTCTGTTTCTTCATTACAGGTGTATACTTACTACTGTTGATCCAGACACTGGCATCATGGACAGAAAAGAGCCTCTTGAAACCTTGAAAAGGTAACAAAAACTTTCTGAGTTCCTCCTCCGTCATCTGAGTAGGTAGACTAATGACTGTACGCAGCTCTCAAAATGTGATCATGTCTTGAAATCCTGGTTCTGTGGGAATTCTCTCTGCATTTCAGTGAGGCAGTAAATTTGCCCAAATAGACTAAAAACAATACATTATTTGTTGAACTGACCATTCTGAATGTTTATCACTATGAAATCTGTCAACAAAACAACTTTTAAGAGTGCAATGCGTTCTGCTTTATCTCTTTTTTTTATTAATTTTTTTTAAATTAAATCCTTTATTTCGTATTTTATAGTTACAAAACAAGATCATAAAACATGTATCATAAATCACAAATTATATATCAAAATTACAAAACAAATCGTAAAACATAAATCAGTAAGGTAGAAGAAAAGTAGAAGAAAAAAAAGGGGGGAAAGCAAAAAAAAAAAAGCGAGAGAGAGAATATAGCATATATATATACACCCATGCATATGGGATATGTGTACATATACATGTACATATACATACCAGGTAGAAACAACACATACATAAACATAGAAATATAATACAGATTTTTTTAAAAAAGAGCATTTCCTATTGTTTGGACATCACTTCCCTTTGTCAGTTCTTTCTTATCCTGCTTTATCTCTGTCCCCACGTTATCTACTAAATTGACCTTTCCTCCATTTATTATCCGTTTGTTATTCATCCTATATGTATTTTACTCGAAGCATATCACCAAATTTGTATTTATCTTTTCTTTTTTTAAATACTCTTCAACATATTTCCATTCTGCTTTACTTTTCTGTATCGGGATATCTCTAATTGCTGCTGTCATCTTTGCTTTATCTCTTTATTGTTCCTAATGATCTAATGGTAATAGCTGAACCAACGAGTATTATTATATAATATAATAAGAAACAACAAATTAATATTTGGAATGAAGCATATCAGCTGCTTCTGTTCAACGTAGCATTCAGTAATGCAGGGCCGTCTTAAACACCTCTGGCGCCCTGGCGCCGTGGTGCGACAGATCCCTCCGGCGCCCCACCCCCACCCCGTTTCCCAGCGCGACCGGCGGGTGGGCAGGCGTAATGCGGCTGCTGAGGGCGCTGCTGCACAACAGGCGGGCGGGCTCAGCACGCAGCGCTACTGCCGAGGGCGCTGCTGCGCGGAAGAGCGGCGGGTGGGCGGGCGCAGCTGCGATGCGCCCCCCTGGCGGGCCGGCCCTGCAGTAATGACAATAATATGTTGTCATTGTAGATGAGTATGATGGCATGCTTGTTTAGGTTCAAGATGACTGGTGCAAGCCTCAACTCGGAAGTAACCCTCATTTAGTCCAGTGGTACTCATTCCCGGATAAATGTGCACAGAATTGCTGTGGTGGCTCAGCAATAAAACTACTAACACATTTGCAAGGCTAATCAGGGTCTGGTATGGTTTCAAAGGGAACATGGTCTGGGTTTTTTATCTTGCAGGGGATTGTAGATGACCCTCCTGGTACCCCCCAGTTCTACATTTCTATTATTTGAGCTGAAATGCTCTAACACTATAAGGCTACAGCCTTATTTTTAAAAAACTAGAAAGTATCTTGTGGCACCTAAAAGACTAACATTTATTAGGGCACAGGCTTTCATGGACTATAGGCTACTTCATCAGATGCAGGTTGGACATGGACAGTAAACCTCAAAAACATATCCTGTAAGAAATGTGTTAGTCTTTAACATGCCACAGGCCTCTTTGCTGCAAAAGACTAACACTGCTTAATCCTCTGGAATTTTTTTAAAGCAGTAGCTCAGTTAGTTAGAGCATGGTGTTGATAACGCCAGGTTTACAGGTTTGATCCCCGTATGGGACAGCTGCATATTCCTGCATTTCAGGGGGTTGGACTAGATGATCCTCAGGGTCCCTTCCAACTCTAGTTCTGTGATTCTAAATATTAAGGAGCCTCTTAATTAAGGGTGCTTCATTTGCTATAATGTTTTTCACAATAGCTCTGATTAATCAACAAATTTAGCCATCTGATGTGTAAGTAAGTAAGTATGTAACCGCCTTCTGGCGGTTCCCTCATTGCGAGAAGCCAAGTTGCAGGGAACCAGGCAGAGGGCCTTCTCGGTGGTGGCGCCTGCCCTGTGGAACGCCCTCCCATCAGATGTCAAAGAGGAAAACAACTACCAGACTTTTAGAGGACATCTGAAGGCAGCCTTGTTTAGGGAGGCTTTTAATGTTTAAGGTTTAATAGATTACTGTATTTTTCTGTTGGAAGTTGCCCAGAGTGGCTGGGGAAACCCAGCCAGAGGGGCAGGGTATAAATAATAATAATAATAATTAATAATAATAATAAATAATAATAATAATGAATAATTTATTAATTATACCCCGCCCATCTGGCTGGGTTTCCCCAGCCACTCTGGGAGGCTTCCAAAAGAAAAATAAAACAAAATAATCTATTAAACAAAAGCCTCCCTGAACAGGGCTGCCTTCAGATGTCTTCTAAAAGTCTGGTAGTTGTTTTCCTCTTTGACATCTGTTGGGAGGGCGTTCCACAGGGCAGGCGCCACCACCGAGAAGGCCCTCTGCCTAGTTCCCTGCAACTTGGCTTCTCGCAACGAGGGAACCGCCAGAAGGCCCTCGGTGCTGGACCTCAGTGTCCGGGCAGAATGATGGAGGTGGAGACACTCCTTCAGGTATACTGGACCGAGGCCATATAATAATAAGTAGTAGTAGTAGTAAAAAGGGACCCAGGTGGCGCTGTGGTTAAACCACTGAGCCTAGGGCTTGCTGATCAGAAGGTTGGCGGTTCGAATCCCTGTGACGGGGTGAGCTCCCGTTGCTTGGTCCTAGCTCCTGCCAACCTAGCAGTTCGAAAGCACGTCAAAATACAAGTAGATAAACAGGAACCGCTACAGCGGGAAGGTAAACGGCGTTTCCATGTGCTGCTCTGGTTTGCCAGAAGTGGCTTTGTCATGCTGGCCACATGACCTGGAAGCTATACGCCGGCTCCCTCGACCAATAATGCGAGATGAGCGCGCAACCCCAGAGTCGGTCACGACTGGACCTAATGGTCAGGGGCCCCTTTACCTTTACCTTTAGTAGTAGTAAAACACTTGAAACAAAGCCCTGTTGAACTGAATGCAACCCGTTTCTGTGCAACTAGCGTACAATGGAATTCTGAGCAGGTTTACTCAAAAGTTAAGACCTATTGATTTCACCAGTGCTTGCTCTCTAGTAAGTACGCTAATTCGGCAGTGGTTTTTGTCTCTGTGAGATGTCCTTTGCATCTACTCCCAAAAGGAGTTGTTACTAATTTGCCAATCATGAAAGTAACAAAGTGAAACTTTTTATATGTTTGGAAATCCTGTATTTCTAGCAGCTTCTTACAAAAATGTTTTCTTAGTCACTTAACTTGAAAACAAGCATATTTAACTACCGGTATTTTGTGGATGGCTTATTGTTCTCTACTCTTCTCTACAGTTACCGCCTGTGTGATCCTTCTGAACGGCATATATACAGAACACACCCTCTCTTTGGATGGTATTATGGAATTGATAGAACAGGAACAATTCAAGTTGGAGATATTGTGTACAAGGCAATCTGATGGTGTAAAATACATCATAAAAGGAACTATTTTGTACGTTTTTCATGAAAACTGCCAAAAATAATTGTTGGGGAGGGGGTCTTTTTTAAATGAATCTTTTCTACCTTATATGCAACAATAATAAATGTAATGTGTTAATAAAAATAAATAAAATAAACCCATGGTTTGTCTCAATTTTCCAAATTATTAAAAAGCATACCAAATTAAATTAACTTAATAAAATATCTTAAAATCAGGTGTCCCGCTCATGTTCTGAACATATGATCATCATAATTTCCTCACATTGCCACATCATTTCTTATGTAGAGTCGAGTTGACATCCTTCACTTGCCATTAAACATTCTTCAGTTGCCCCCTTCTTTCACCTACCGTACTAACAGCACCTCCATTACATCTTATAAATAAGTAATCTGTTTCACGTGTGCAGTCCTTCAGCTGCTTTTCTGGCCGACATAGCATTCAGTAATGACAATAATATGTTATTTTTTCACCTTAATAATATGTATCCAGCAATGACAATAATATGTTATTATTGTAGGCATGCTTGTTCAGGATCAAGATGACTAGTGCTTGATTTATGAGAGCATCACTTGATGCTCTTGCCCTCGTTTTGAAAAGATATCTATCCATATTTTGCAAATTAAAAAGAAACTTTTATACTATGGTATACTGAAATGTTTAAATGTTTCTTTGATTGCCCTTGAATCTTCCTGCCACGCTTGCCATCCTCTCCTGCCACACCAGTGTGTTGTGTCACACCCTTTGAGAACCACTGTGCTAAGCCAATGGTTTGGCTTCACATTACATGCAAACTGACTTCAGGTTTAGAGGATCAAGACTGAGAAAACAGAAAAGGACAAGAGTTTGTGTTCAGTACCAGTATCTTTTTCATTGCAACATAACTGCCTTGCATTCTCTTCTGTTGTGCGCAGTACGGTAGTGCTAGACTTGTTTGGAACGTTACTCACTTATTCCAAAGTCCACACAAAAAAATTGGCGGAATTTCAAGATGCAAAAGTTGAGTTAGAGGGTGACTGGACAAGGAATAATAAACAAAAAAATAGGCCAGGTGTTAAAGCCGCAAGATCTCCTTACAGACTGAGTTGGAAGTGGAGATAGCAGGCTCAGTCTTCTTCTGGGATGAAGAAAGAAAATATAACTATTGTTCCACTGGTTTGAAAAAAATATTGCTGGACTTTGTTTGGTTTTGTTTTTCATCTTGTTCAATCACCCCATAACTTGTATAAACACATTGTCTGATACAGGATTGAAAAGTTTGCAACGTTTTGATACTTTTTGCTTCATCCTACCCTGTGAATGTTGGAGGTTGTTTCCTAAGGACCACACCCCTTGTTCTTTCATGTGCTTTGAAGCAGCGTTTCTCAACCGCTGTTCCGCGGCACACTAGTGTGCCGCGAGACGCTGGCTGGTGTGCCGCGACGTGCGGCGACGAGAAGGGCGATTTTGCAGCTGCAAACTCCACCTCCCTGGGCGTCCTATTTCTTCGCCCCTTCTAGTTTCCACAGACCAATCAGCTTTCATTATTTCCATTTTCCCCATGCCTCACGTGACAGGATCATCCTAGAATCCTTTAGCCAAGATGGCAGCCCCCAGCAGCTAATAGTGCCGCACGTGTGTCTCTTTTTTGGAAAATCGAGCGGACTTCAAGTAGCTACTTTTAAAATATTCAATCTCCATCATTCAAAAGGTAGTTTGTTGCTAATTCACGGAGGCATGAAGACCAAATCGTCCTCTCACAAGTCCGAGAACACACACAGGGTAAGATACGGGACGGCGGGGTCGGGTGGGGTGGATCAGAAACCCGGATCTTTTAAGAACTCGGCAGCACTGACCCGCCGGAAAGCAATATTTGGCAAGTGTTTCTTACAGTCATAATTATAATATAGGGCGGCACAGAGTTAATTTTTTAAACTTTTTTAATGGTGGTGTGCCTCGTGATTTTTTTCACGGAACAAGTGTGCCGTGGCCCAAAAAAGGTTGAGAAACACTGCTTTGAAGAATTGCACCGATTGCAATTGTTGCAAGTGATCTGATATGGGAAACATAATTTGAATGTATAAAAAGTGTCCTTGCATAAAGTCATTGGACTGAAGTAGCAGAGATAAATTATTTGAAAACATTGTCCTAAGTTTTTATAGTTGCTAGTAAACTGAACTAAATGTATACATGTGTATCTAATGTGGAGTCTTTATAGCTTTTTCACATGGTAAAAGTATCTATTGAGTTAGTGTGCCTCCTTTTCCAACCACCCTGCTGCCTCATCCTAGTGCTATTTTCTAGCAAAAAGCTTGAAGAAACTGGAATTTAAGTTGCAATCCTATACACTTCTGAGATTAAGCCCCATTGAATTAAATCATGAATTTATACCTCAGTAGACATGTACAGTATAGGATTCCACGTCAAGAGTGTAGTCTTCTGTATGCTCTCCGGAGAATAAGCCTCACTGACCTAGTAGGACATGCTTCTGAATAAGCATACAGCAGATTGTGCTGTTAACTAAAAACCACCAGTCTGCGTCTTCCTCTGTATGTGAAAATGATAGATTTCTGTCCTGGAGAAGAGTAGCAAAGTTTGATAGCTGTTAGAAGGGCAATAATTATTTCAGCATCTCACCAAAAAAATAAAAGGACCAAAATAGTGCAGCTGTATACTTTTCTTTCTTTTTAAAGGCCTTTTATGGTGGTGAGAAGCAACTTTGTTCTACAACCAGTTTTAGTTATGTTAATAAATGTGTGTGTGTGTGTGTGTGTGTGTGTGTGTGTGTGTGTGTGTGTGTGTTAGGGAGTTAAAAAACAGGAAGAAGCTTCAAATGACCCTCATGGTCCCTTCCAACTCTACAATTCTATGATTCTATGTTGTTGGGAATAATTAACTATAAAACACATTTAAAGGCCTGGGCTATGCCAGTACGTTCCAAACACCCAAGTTATCTTTCTTTTATATTTTACCAGATAAAAGACTTCAATAAGCTTAACTTTTATCTCTGAACTTTGTTTCTTCCTACAAAAACTTTGTCTCTGAACTTTGTTTCTTCCTACAAAAACAACAGACTTTTAACAGTATAATTCCCAGCAGATTGTCACTGAGAGAGGGAAATATTAAAGCAGTTGAGTTCTTAATATAAACGGTTACTTTTTCCAAAGCAGAAGTTTAATACAGAGTGAAACACGACTCAAGCCCAATGTAATTAAATTTGTTTTTGTTTTATAATATACTTGTCTTAACTGCAGTTCACAAGGGAATTGCTCTGATCTAGCTGTGCAGTATCCCAATATATGTCATTGAACAGCATAAATAGTTGATTCCTGCTTAAGCTGAATATATTTGTTCTAAGAACAAATCCTGATAGTCTTCTGTGCAATAAGCACAGGAGGTTTTTAATGTTTGGTGTTTTAGTATGTTCTGACATATGCTGTGAACCGCCCAGAGTGGCTGGAGAAATATTATTATTAATTATTATTATTATTATTATTATTATTATTAAGCTTCACCAACCACCTATCTCCTTAATCCTTGCCCATCCTGGCTTATAAAAGCTAGCCGGGAAGGGCTGGGCAAGGCCCATCTCTGTGAGGGAGCCTTCCCAGACCCGCTGAAAGAGGCAGTTATTAAAGGCTTCTTAAAAAACCACCTTTAGATGCGGCCAATGTGGCCAACTATCACCCAGTCTCAAGTCTTCCATTCTTGGGCAAGGTGATTGAGCAAGTGGTTGCTGAACAACTCTGGGCACATCTGGAAGAAGCGGACCATTTGGATCCCTTCCAGTCAGGATTCAGGCCTCATCATGGGACTGAAACTGCCTTGGTTGCACTGGTTGATTATCTCCGGTGGGCTAGGGACAAAGGTGAGAGCTGTTTCCTAGTTCTGCTGGATCTCTCAGCGGCTTTTGATATTATCGACCATAACATCCTTCTGAACCATCTAGAGGGGTTGGGAGTTGGGGGCACTGTTATACAGTGGTTCTGCTCCTTCTTCCTGGGCCATGTTCAGAAAGTGGTGGTGGGGGATGAGTGTTCAAACCCCTGGGTTCTCACTTGTGGGGTGCCTATGGGTTCTGTCCTCTCGTCCATGCTTTTCAACATCTACATGCAGCCGCTGGGAGAGATTATCAGGGGGTTTGTTCATCAGTATGTAGATGATACCCAGCTCTACCTCTCTTTCAAATCAGAACCGGTGAAGGTCCTGTGTGAGTGTCTGGAGGCGGTTGGAGTGTCTGGAGGCGCCCGCCCTGCCCCCCAAACACGCACCCCGCCCCTGAACGCATGTCATGCCCCTCCGGGAGGCGTGCCACACCCCCGGAACGCACCACGGCCCTGGAATGCAAGCCCCTCCCCTCTGGGAGGTGCGCCATGCCCCCGGAATGCACGCCCCGCCCCCAGAACTGGCACCACCCCCGCCCCCCCCCCGGTGCCGGAGCATGAAGCTCTGCCACTGCTTTTCAGTAATTATAAAATTTATTGCAATCACTAAAATAAGGTGGGTCTGAAAAATAAAACACTTCCAAAGTCAAAAGCCAAGGTAAGAGCTAGCTGCGATTAAATCTGAGCCTTTTGGCATGCAAGGCAGATGTTCTGCCACTGAGCTCCATGTTCAATGTGGCTTAATTCTGAGTCAACGTGTATAGGATCGCACTATGTATAGGACTGCCCTGTAAATCTAATAGGGTGCCAAACTAGCTGTGTGTGTGTGTGTGTGAGAGAGAGAGAGAGAGAGAGAGAGAGAGAGAGAGAGAGAATATTTTTGTCCTCTTGACTTGGGGGCTTTATCCCCGATCCTAGAATTCCAGCAGTTTGGTGTTGAGGTGGATGGTCTCTGCCTAATAACTTTTCCATGTTGAGTCATGCAAGTGGAGTTTTTCTATTCTTTCATCAGGGTGTGTGTGTGTTTTGGTGTGTGTGTGTGTGTGTGTGTGTGTGTGTGTGTGTGTGTGTTACCTCCTTCCCAAAAAACCCAGCTCTCTGGGCATAGCTGTCAAGTTTTCCCTTTTCTCGCGAGGAAGCCTATTCAGCATAAGGGAATTTCCCTTTTAAAAAGGGAGAACTTAACAGCTATGTCTCTGGGTTGCCAAGAAACCCAATGGTGGAAGTAAGCACACATGGACATGCTCTGGTTGCAATCCTGTATGCATTTACCCAGTGCTTTTTTACTAAAAAAAATGTTTAGGGGTACTCTCATTTTACTACTCATATTGAAATAATGCCCGCCCTCAATGAGACCAAACTTAGATTCACAAAATGTTTAGGGGGATGCATCTCCCCAGGGGGAAAAAAGCACTGCACTTACCCAGGGGTAAGTCTCATTGAACTCAGTGCGGCTTACTTTTGAGTAGGTGTGTGTGCACAAGAACGCAATGCCAGCTGCCATAGACGTCTAGCGTTTGGATAAAGGCGGGGGCGCCTTCAGCGACGGCGCCTGCCAAGCGAGAAGCTGGCAAAGGAACCGCGCCGAGGGAGGCATGGCCCGGCCTAGTCCCGCCTCCGGTTAAAGTTCTGCTGCCTGCGACACGGTCCCCCCTCGGCAACCATGGCCGCGGGGCTTGGCCGCTTCTCGATGCCGGCGCTGCCGTCCTCCCGCCTCGCCTTGTTCTGCGCCTCGGTCGCCGCGGTGGGCCTGGGAGCCGCCGCGGCCTGGCGCTGGGGCCGGCGCCGCGCGCGCCGAGAGCTGGTGCGGGTGGGCGCCGTGTCCAGCCTCGTCATCTACCCGGTCAAGTCCTGCCAGGGGCTGGCCCTCGAGAGCGCCGAGCTGACCAAGCTGGGCGTCCGCAGCGGAGACTTGCGCGACAGGCAAGGAGAGGGACGCGGCCGAGCTAGCGGGGCGGAGGGCGCAAAGTGGGCGGAAGGAAAACGGCGGGAGGGAGGGAGGCAGGCAGGCGACGAGGCTCCGTTTCCTTTCGAGAGCTGAGGAGAAGGAATGGAGGCAGGGGGCGGAGGAAGGGCTGCGGGTGTGTTTTCGCCCGCCCTGTGGCGACTTGAAGACTCTAGGCTAGGGCATCTAACGGCACCATAAAGCTCTCGCGGGCCGCTGCGTCCGCTTCATTTCGGAGATCTCCCGCGCGCCTGTGCAGGCCGCTGCAATTCTTCACGCGTGGAACAAACTTGGCGCGCAAACAAATGAGGCCAGTTTAGCGCCTCCCTCCCTTCTTGATGTGAAAACCGTGTTAGTTTCGAGGTGTGTGCGCGTGGTTTTTTTGGGAAGGGGGCGGCCCCCGCGCAACTATTACATAGCTGCCAAGTTTTCCCTTTTCTCACGAGGAAGCCTATTCAGCATAAGGGAATTTCCCTTTTAAAAAGGGAGGACTTGGCAGCTATGGCAACTAAGCTTCTTAGACCAGCAGGCGAAGCCCGTTCTGCCCTGAGTGCTGCTGTTGCTACGGGTGTCCTTGAGCTTCAGTCAGGTGGTGTCTGTCTGTGAGAATCACTTACAATCTGGAATTCTATGGTGTTTGTAGTCTTTTTTTAAATTAAATTTCTATACCACCCTTCATCCGAGGATCACCAGGATCTTATTTTTCCTAAGGAAAATAAGATCATATTTCTCTATGGTACAGCAGCGGCAAAGATATTAGTGGCAAGTCATTGGAAAACAGAAGTGATACCAGAAATACCGGAGTGGAGATCCAAACTGTATGAATATATGGCAATGGCAAAATTGACTGTAATTATAAGAGGAGGCTCTATCCAGAAGCTGAAGGAAGAATGGAAAATGGTAGATGTGTGTACATGGCAAAATATGGAAATGTAAGCTAATCAAACGTGAATTCATAAGGGTTAAGTTCACAAGGAGGAAAATATTGTACAGGAAGGGAAAGTATTTCAAATATAATTTATATAATGCAACAGAAAATTTATTGGTAAGATTAAATGAGATCGTATATGGTGAGGGAAGTCAGGAGGGGGAGGGTAAATATCAGGAGAGGAGGGAAGGGGAGGAGATAAAGGATTGGGCTGATATGATTGGATGAAAGGATTTTTGATTCTGATTTACAAAGGATTGTATTTTGCTTGGGAATATCTTGTTATTATATTATTCTATGTGTTTTGTTTATTTTGTATTGCCATTTTGGGATATTTTGCTATGTTTTGTAAAAACAAAAATTTAATAAAGAGTCGAAAGCACATCCGAAGATCACCAGCTGTTTGCAATATAAAAACACAAAAATGCATAACATAGTAAGGTGTAAGGTAAAGGACCCCTGGACGGCTGAGTCCAGTCAAAGGCGACTATGGGGTGCAGCGCTCATCTCGCTTCAAGGGGGCGCCGCTTGTCCGCAGACAGCTTTCCGGGTCATCAGCCAGCAGAGCGCATGGAAACAAGTTTACCTTCTTACTGCAGCGGTACCTGTAGACCTGTATAATTAAACCGTATATCATAAAGACACCACAGTCTCAGTTGTGCCTCATGATCTAAAAGGAATAAAAGAATGCAGGTAAACACTCCTTGTAGTCCGAGAATCTTACACAGCTTGGAGATTGGGGTGGCATGTAACAATATTTTTCTCATGCCCTGTCAGCAATGTAGGTATAACATTTAAAGGATTAACAATCCTCTGTATGTTTAATCATAGATTTTGGCTTGTGATTAAGGAAGATGGTCATATGGTCACAGCTCGGCAGGAGCCTCGCCTGGTTCTGGTCTCTGTAAATTGTGAAAATGGTCTCTTAATCCTGAATGCTCCAGAAATGAAGGAACTGACCATCCCTATCACTGCTCCTAAGGAAAATCCAGTGAAGACTTGCAGGTGCTGAATGAATATGTTTTAGTCTCTCTCTTTTTAATTCTGCTGAAAATGTTAGTTCCACGTATTGTTCTCTCTTTGCCTTCTTAGCCTTCGTTGTTAGGTGTCAAATGTCCCTAAATGTTCATGATGGTACTACACAAGAGTCCAGTATCAAAATAATCTGTGCTAGGACCTTTCTCTTAAAACCTGATTCATGATACTCAGATGGTTATATCAAATATATTAATATATTGTTTTAATTATGCAGACCTGATCACCTTGAGTTCCACTGTTTTGAGTTTTTTTAGAATATGGTTTATCAATACTCCAGTTTGCAGGAGGCTGGAATAGATGACCCTTGGGGGTCCTTTCCAACACTATGAGTCTATGATTTAAAGTAATAAGGGTCACAGGCTAATGTGCCCATGCTCGATCCATTTGTGTTCCCTACCAGAATTCCATTTCCCCCCTCTGTGTTCTCTCACTATCTCAAGGCTCACTCAAGTTCATCAAAACTAGAAGTTGGAATAGGACAACGCATGTTTACTAGTTCTGCATTGCTCTTCCTCTTTGAAAACACATGATGCAGTTGGCACCAACTTTCCCATTCAGCTAGCTTGTAATGTGTGCTTCATCTGGGAGAATAAAAATATTTAGTGCTACTACCACTCATCTCAGCAGGAAAGAGGGGAGATGTGGGTGCAGATAAAAAGAGGAAGCTAATAGTGGTGACAGCAGTCACGAAATCAAAAGGCGCCTGCTTCTTGGGAGAAAAGCAATGACAAACCTAAACAGCTTCTTTAAAAGCAGAGATAACACCTTGCCGACAAAGGTCCGTATAGTTAAAGCTATGGTTTTCCCAGTAGTGATGTATGGAAGTGAGAGCTGGACCATAAAGAAGGGTGATCGCCAAAGAATTGATGCTTTTGAATTATGGTGCTGGAGGAGACTCTTGAGAGTCCCATGGACTGCAAGAAGATCAAACCTATCTATTCTCAAGGAAATCAGCCCTGAGTGCTCACTGGGACAGATCCTGAAGCTGAGGCTCCAATACTTTGGCCACCTCATGAGAAGAGAAGATTCACTGGAGAATAAAAAAAAATCATTCCAGTAGAGACCAACTAAGTTTGTCATAGGTATGAGCTTTCGTGTGCATGCACACTTCTTCAGATACATTGAAACAGAAGTCACCAGACCCTTATGTATAGTCAGAGGGTGGGGTGTGTGTGATGGGAATGGGTGATCCCCCATCACCCCCCCACCCACCCTCTGACTATACATAAGGGTCTGGTGACTTCTGTTTCAGTGTATCTGAAGAAGTGTGCATGCACACGAAAGCTCATACCTATGACAAACTTAGTTGGTCCTTAAGGTGCTACTGGAAGGATTTTTTATTGGCAAGGATTTTTTTTTGACTGCGTCAGACCAACACGGCTACCTTGTTGTTGTTGTTGTTTAGTTGTTTAGTCGTGTCCGACTCTTCGTGACCCCATGGACCAGAGCACGCCAGGCACTCCTGTCTTCCACTGCCTCACCTGTAACTAATTCCCTGGAAAAGACCCTGATGTTGGGAAAGATGGAGGGCGCAAGGAGAAGGGGACAACAGAGGACGAGGTGGTTGGACAGTGTTCTCGAAGCTACAAACATGAGTCTGGCCAAACTGCGGGAGGCAGTGGAAGACAGGAGTGCCTGGTGTGCTCTGGTCCATGGGGTCACAAAGAGTCGGACACAACTAAATGACTAAACAACAACAACAACAATAGAGATGAGGATGAAGGCCTCCTGATGCTGAGAGAGTAGAGTAAAGTAGCGCACAGGAGGGAGGGCCAATAGAAAGAGGGATTTGTGAACACCAAAGGAGTTAAAAATAAAATTGGAATAGAAACACAACAACACCTTGAATTAGTAAAGTTAATAAAAACACAACTAATCTTGAATTGGTAAAGTTGGACCTCAGAGTGATCTGAATTGTGCTCCCTTACAATACAGTAATGTCTTCTTTTCAATTGAGGATACAACCAACATCCTTACAGTGGTATTATCTTGTGTAGCACCTTTCCCCATTTTGTAATTTCCAACAGGGTGTTTGGGCTCGATATTCAAGGACGGGACTGTGGTGATGAAGTGGCTCATTGGTTCACCACTTTCTTGAAGTCAGAACCATATCGGCTGGTACATTATGAGACCCACATGGCACCAAGAAAATGTGAAAAGATTCACAAACCTTTTGATCCTAATGATGAGGTTAGATAAATAAATATTGTCTTATTGTGAGTATTAATCATTTGCCATCCTGCTTAAAAAACAAAAACAAATCCTTGCCATATTTTTACATCTGAATGGATAGCTGATTTTAAAAATGTAAGTCAGGACTAACCTGGGACAGACCAGAGTCCTATCTAGTCTAGCATCCTGTTTTCCCTAATATCCAGCTGCATTATAGGAACATACTAAACCGCCTTATTCCAAGGATGACCATTGATCCATTTAGCTCAGTATTTTCTACATTGAGAATCAGTGACTGTGCAGGGTTTCAGATGGAGAGTCTTTCCTAGCATGACTTGGAGATGCTGGGAATGCCTTTGGGGACCCCACAATTAGGACAAGAGGACAATAGCCCTCTCCTGCTGTTGTTCCACAGTGACTGGTATCCAGAGACATCCTGGAAGTACAGTGGTAGCTCGGTTTTCAAACGTAATCCATTCTGGAAGACCATTTGACACCCAAAACATTTGAAAACCGAAGCATTTACTTCTGGAAGCATTTACTTCCAGAAAACTCAATGTGGAAGCTGCGTGGCATGCTCGACTTCTGAAAAGCGTTCAAAAACCGAAGCAGTTACTTACAGGTTTTCGGCGTTTGAAAACCGAAACGTCCGACTTCTGAGACATTCAAAAACTGAGGTACCACTGTAGTATATAACCAGTGCTTTCCTCCCCTAAAAAAATGTTTAGAGGTACTCTCATTTTCCTACTCATATTGAAATACTGCCCCTCAATGAGGCCAAACTTAGATTCACAAAATGTTTAGGGGTATGCGTACCCCTGTGTCGTCGTCCCCCAGAAAAAGCACTGTATATAACTATCATTACCATTAGTCATTGATTCAAAGAGCTTTGTAGTAGCGCAGGGAGAGAGAGAACAGCAACAAACAGACAACATTTTTGAATAGTAATAATAATGATAATAATAATAATAATAATAATAATAATTTATAATAATAATAAATTATAATAATAATAAGCAACTATCTGACTCTTAGAAGACATCTAAGACATCTGTTTGATGATTTATTGTGCTTTTAATATTCTGTTGGGAGCCACCCAGAGTGACTGGGGAAACCCAGCCAGATGGGCAGTGTATAAAATAATAATAATAATAATAATAATAATAATAATAACAATAACAATAATAATAATAATAATAATAATAATAATAATAAATTTACTTGGAGCCCTTGGCCTTTCTGAAAGAGGATGAGCCAGTGTGGTGTAATGTTTAGATTAGGACCTTGGTTTAAATATCTGCTCCGTCATGGACTGTGCTATTTTTGTAGGGTGTGTGTGCCCAAACTCACCATGAACACCTCCCTTGTTCTCTTATAATGGCAATGGCACCCATCTGAGAGGTGCTGGAACTGAGTTCAGGCTGGAAAAAAAGCCCTAGTCATGGAGCTCACTGGGTGACCTTGAGCCAGTCATTCACTCTCAGCCAAACCTAGCTCACAGGGATGTTGTGAGTATAAAATGGAGGATGAGGGGGAACTGTGTACTCCACCTTGAGCTCATTGGAGGAAAGGTGTGATATAAATGCAATAAATGAACAGGTTAAAGTGTGAGTCACTGTTTTAGCGATAGATAAGACTTCACAGGCTATTCATTGCATGGGATGTCACAAATTTTGTAATGTCTTGCTTGTATTCTAAGTACCGAAAGAGGGAAGAGATTAAGAGGTGTAAACTGGTGGGATTTTCCAAAGCTAATAATAAATGGCAAGGCAGCTTTTTGCTATTGCTGCTGAGGAATCTATTGGAATGTGCTAATTATGAATGTTTAAGAGGGAGGCCAGCAAGATGCTTATTAACCTGTTATTGTAGTGACATTGATAATATTTATGTATCTTTGCAACGTAGGTTCCCTATAGTGACTGTGCTCCGCTCTTAATCATCTCAGATGCTTCAATGGAAGATTTAAATGCCAGAATGGAGAAGAAAATCAATATGCGGCATTTTAGACCAAACATTACTGTTTCAGGCTGTGGAGCTTATGAGGAGGTAGAGAAAATGTTGCCCCCCCCCCTGGTTTGTAAAACAATTCATCCAAAATGTGTGCATTTTTAAAAAAGAAACATTTTATGCGAGCAATTGGAAAAGCACCTGAGCTATAGTGTAGCAACTGCAGTATATGTATCTTGGAATATAGACATTTTATATAGGATTTTATGTTGGTAACATTTACAAGATGTGTAACTGGGGATAAAGCAATCATTTTCATTTCCAGACAATTTACAAGATGCATGGATTTAAATGCAAACAGTAAGATAGGCTTTGCATTGAACCAATTTGTATTAATGAGCACCAAACCTAAACATGTCACTTGAAGTGACATTATCTCTGGTTTCATTTTCATTTAAAAATAAGCAATCCAGAAAGAGGACACAGGGCACAGGGATAGAATTTTAACCCATTCCTTCCCTACCATGATCCTGAATACACACACACACACAGCAGTAGAACTGGTGTCATTTTTTAATTTAAAGTAATAGGCATTGTGCAAGTATATTTCCAAGCCCTAAAAGTGATGAGCTTCAATGCTACTTCTGCATGACATTTCCTTTTGGAAAAGAATCTCTTTCTTAGGGGCTTGCATGCACATTCCATTTTATTCACTGTTTACTGTACTGGTTAATCTTTGCATAGCAAGCAGAAATATTAGCAGACAATTCAGAAGTTAGCCCCCTACTCAGATGCACTTCTAGTGTTGTGTGGTGGTTTATGGCAGCTACCCTAAGGGAAAACTAGTATTCTCTCCATATAAACTTTCTAAGCATTCCTAGCAGAGCTAAGAGCTGGAATGCATATCCATTTGTTATGGGGATAATATCTACCGTTTCCGTACACACACAACCTGCTGTTGAGATTGTATGTTCTCATTTTCTTTATGAGAAAATGCTTTGCAGTTGGTTCCATATTGCAACCTTCTCAGCCTAAGGTTATCTTACTTGGCATTGAAATTTCCAAAAGTGTTTTTCTCTGCTGCTGCCACCTCATTTCTGAAATGTTGCAGGTCAGGATGAATCAGGATTTTCCAGTGTAATATGGTAGAACATGCCAAATCTAGGCAAAAGGCATGGTATCAAATCTCCCCCACATTGTGAATGTTTGCACAATATTGCCATTATAATGATGATCGTCTCTGGAAGGCGTAGTAACAATGAGGGTGTGTGTACAAAACAGAAACCTTGCTTATTTGATCATAACCTGGTTGGTTGGTTGAAAAGACAGTGGTTTTGTATAGGGACAGATTAATATCCCTTCAGCAGACTTGGGGCACCGGCAGCTGAGCACACGGAGGGTAGAAATGCTAGGCCTGGAAAGTTTGGGCTAGAGTCACAATGGTCCCAAAGCGGAAGCTAATAAGCAGTTTCACATTAAGGCAGTATAAGAGATCAACAGGGGTGCAAAGGTGAGATGGAAGCAGGGGTTTAAAATGAGGAACCCACTCAAATGAGGACAGCAAGAAAAAGTGTTGGGAAGCACCAGATCGGAGGGCAGAGGTGTGCATTCTGCACCCTCAGGTGACTCACCACAAAGGTGAACCAGTGCAGAGATAAGGAGGCTCCTGCTTTGAGGCTGATCCTGCAAGAGGGGCCTAGATGACCCTCGGGGTCCCTTCTATGATTCTACTGAATTATGATACAGCTCCTTTGGAGGCTGCAGCATGGTTAGTTAGTTTATAGTGGTAATATTGCCATCTTGTGGTGAAGTGTGGGAGAAGAAGCTTTGGCAGCATGCCAATGTGGCCTAAATTTCGTGCTCTTCACTGGGAGTAAAAGAATTGTGCTTCTCTCCTTCAGATCCTTAAACAGCTCGTTCTAACCAATGTGACTCCTACTCCTTTACACCTCTTCCTAGTCCTCCTAGGACCAGGTCCTCCTACTCCTAGTCCCTCTTCCTAGTCAATCCACACCAATTCTGCACCTGGCAGAGAGCCCACCCCGTGCCTAAACATTCAGTGAAGTCCTCATTCAACCCAAAATGACATTCAGCCTTCCCCCAGAAGCAGCTGCACTGCTTGTCAAAATCCCACGACTCACTTTCCTCCCACAACAATGGGAACTTTTCCATAACTAGGCCATAGTGAGGATGAGATTGTCCATGTGAAGGTGACTAGCTATTTGGAGAGCCATTGTAGATGGAAGGGAAGGATGGTTCCAGCATCCCCTTCATTCTTTCCCCTCCCCAGAATTCAGTTCTTCTCTTTCATCTGTCCTCCACATCCTCTCTTTCTTTCTTTCTTTCTTTCTTTCTTTCTTTCTTTCTTTCTTTCTTTCTTTCTTTCTTTCTTTCTTTCTTTCTTTCTTGTGTGTTTCGGCATCTTCTCTCATGCTCTCTGCATCTACATGCCAGCTCCCTCCCCTCATTTTCCCTCCTGAAGCATCTACCCAGCTGCCCACATGCACACCATGTGTCCCTCTTTCTTTCCCCCTTTACTTACTAGATATATTCTAGGGACAATAAAGAAGTCATGATGCAGGGCAGTAGTCAACTAAGATATAGTTGGGATTAAAATCCATTGTAATTAATGGACCTAACATGGCCATACTTGGCAATTTCAGCAGGTCTACTTGGATTTAAACTTAGCTGAATATCACCCACAGGGACATTCTCCCTCGATTGGGGTCATGTAAAAGCATGGAAGCCTCCAGATGTTGCTGAACTACAGCACCCATCACCCCTGACCATTGGCCATGCTGGCTGGAGCTGATGGGAGTTGGAGCCCAACCCACCTGGAGAGCCACAGGTTCCCTATCCCTGTGCAAGCTTTTGTCAGCATGTGGTGACTTCCAAGTTTTACCATATTGGGTTGCTTCCACAAAACCACTTTATCGCATGAAAACTGGGTTAGAAAGGCCCCTTTTGATGCCTCTTCCACTTAAAAACCAGTCATGGGAATTTGGCTTTGAAGAATGTAGTAACTAGCCTTTCTGGCTCAGAAGAACAGTCCATGTACTAGCCCATCTGCTAGGCTAAGTAATTCCAGATGATGCAAAAGAAAAGTACTAATATATTATATCTCCTTCTTTCAGTCTTGTGGTTTAGCAACATCTGACCCTTTCATTAGGAAAAAATAATAATCTCCATTTTAGTTTTAAGCAGCTGCACATCAGCAAATGGGGATGGGGAATCTGTTGAATTTGAGTATGAGAAGTTTAGTATGAAAGTAAACACAAATTGTTGCTTGATTTCCCTTAGGACACCTGGGGCAAAATTATAATTGGTGATGTGGAACTGAGAGAGGTGATGGCATGTGGCAGGTAAGCTTGGGGTTGGCAAAGGGAATATTCAGTTGTTTGATCCTGTTTCCTACAAAATGTCATTTGCCATTGCAGGTGTCTCTTTACAACTGTTGACCCAGAATTGGGCATCATAGACAGAAAGGAGCCACTGGAAACACTAAGAAGGTAAAGTATGACAGCAATCACGAACAGTTACAAGTCTGGCTTAGTGTTAGGGTGCTCCTCATTTATTGCTGGCAGCAAAATGCTGGTCTGTATCCCCGCCAATTTAACCCAGGTTTACCTTTGGGGCGAGGGTGGGAATTGATTTGGGAAGGGAAAGCACTGTTGCCAACGACCTGCTTGTGATATCTCAATAACCCATTTGGAAGTTAGGCCCCTATCTGGAAACACCCTTGCTCGGTAGATGAGTGGCACTGCTTCTGAAGCTAATCCTATGTACTGTGTTCCATGAGACTTGCATCCAAGTACCTTGTGTAGGACTGATGTGTGTGCCACTTTTTAAAATTTTAAAATATGGCCTGTATTTGGGTAGTATACATTTATGTCCATCGACTTTACCTTCCTGCATTACTGCATATTTTTCTAGGCCTTCATACATTATGTTCAGCACCGAAGGTAAACGAGTTCATTTGACTAGCGAGAACTCAGAGTAACTTCTAAGTTAAACATACAAAGGATTGTCCTCTGAGTCTAATATCTTTTTAAACTATTCAGTTTTGGATCAGGGTATTAAGAGGCAGCCAGTGATCTAGACTACCATTTGAAAGTACCGGTAATTTCATGACTGAACCTCCTTCAGCTTCAAACTGATGCTCAGAAAACAGGTGTAGCTGCATCTAATGCAATAGCAAGCAGTTTGCATTCAACACCCCTGTTGCATGATATGGGGGATAAAAAGCAATGCAAGAATCCTTGCCTATTGGGATACATAAGGCGCTTTCACTGTACTCTTTTCAACACCAACTAAAAACATTCCTCTTTAGAAAAACCTACCCAGAAGCTTAGAAAGTTGAGGCAATTTTAATCTGTTTTAGTATACAGTAAACTAATATAATTATAAATGTATAATTTAAAGTTGGGTTGTAATTTTTCTTGATTTTACTGTTTTATCTTTTGCAAACCGCCTTGGGTCCCCCCTCCCATTGAACGGTGTATAATTTTTATGAAATATGCAAACAAACAGGGTTCAAATTTGGATCTGCTATGGGTCAGGGCTAAGCCATGTGGAGACTGTTTTCTTGAAACCTCTCCATGCTTATCTCAAATGTCTAGTAGTGTAATTTGCCAAGTCTCTGTATGGAACAGGGGTGGTAAACCTGTGGTCCTCCAGATGTTACTGGACTCCCAGCTCCCCTCATCCCTGACCATGGGCCATGTGTGCTGATGCTGATGGGAGTTGGGATGCAACAGCATCTGGAAAGGTTCTCCACCCCTGATACAGAATGTCTAAGACAGCACTGGTAATCTCTACATTCAATTGAAGCTGATGGGAAACTTGATGCAAACACGAGGCTCCATGTGGCAAGCTATGCTAGATGCAACAAACAGGGAGAGGTAGCCTTTCACTTACATAACCTAACATGTAAACCAGCCTGAGTGTTGCCCACTGAAACACCCAGAGTACTGTTGCTATTACTTCTCCTAATATTGTCATTGTAAACATTTATTTAGCATCAGTAATACTGCTTAGTTCTGTGAAGTATAGTACCCTTAGAAGAGCAGAATATGAAGGGCATTTTCTTAGTTAATTGTAGTACAGTTGTGCAACCCTAATTAATTTTTTCTTCAGTTTCTTTTTCTTTTTTTAAAATATATATTTTTGTTGTTATTATTTCCATATAACATTACATGTGTAACTGAGGTCTTTGTACATTCATATAAATCATAATATACTTCAATTACCGGTACATTCCATTTGTATATACATATTTTAATTTTCATATTTATGGTTTAACAAATTCTCATTTCCTTATATTCTAACAATTTCCATTTCTTCTTTGCCCCCCCCCGGTGCAATTAAATTAAATTGTGGTGCTGCAACAATTATTCATTCATTCACTCATTGCATTACATTTCTATACTGCTCCCCAGTAATTTCATGTGAGCTTGTTGATTAATTAATTAACAGTGCAGCTCTAACAAGAAGTAAGTTTTAATTGAATTCAGCAAGACTTACTCCCACATAAGTGGAGCTAGGATTGCAGTCCTAAGCATTATTTGATTAACAATTCCAGGCCAGGTCTGAAAATTAAGGGGAAACTTGGACTTTTTAAAAGTCAGTTTTGGTTCCGGCAGACTACCATAACAGGAAATGTAAAAGAGTACATTAAAAACAGCAGTTACCTTCTTGCAATGAATGTTAATTGAAAGTTATCCCATGCTTCCTTCAATATCTCAAAAAGGCACCACTATTGATATTTTGGTAATATACAAATGTATTTAATTGTATTGTTTAATTAATCATCTTTCTCTAAAACTATTAATCAACCAATAAGTCTGGCTCGGCTGACTGCTCTAATGATAACACAGAGGATCTCACAGGTTTCTGTCCCATAATCTGGTCTATCATATAACATTATCCGTCTAAATTTGCAGTAATAAAGCTTGAAGGTCTTATGCAGCACAGTCAACGTCCAGGATTTCGCTAAGCCTTTAAGCCATTATAAATACAACTAAGTGTAAACTTTCAAGGGGGGCACCATAAATTTGGGCAAGAGAAGGTCTTCCACAATCATCCCAAGAGCTCATCTGGCAAATGCAAAGTGCCTTCCTTGTCTGCGTGGGGAGAGTTTAGCATGACAGGACACTAAATCTCAGCCAAGTAAATGGTGAAAAGAAAATAATTCTCCGACCACTCTATCTCCACAATGTCCAAACAGCAAAAGTGATTCCTACCCCTCCATGCCCCCCATCCGTTACTTGACAAGCCCACAGCAGCCAGGGAAATAAATTTCAAAGTACCCAAGAGGTTTTAAAAGCCATTTTAACTCTTTCAGCTCCCTTCACAATTCACTTTTGTAAGACACCTCAGGAAAGTGAATGAGACGTTATTCCCAAAAGATGGAAGACTCTGCACGTCATTTAAAGTACCACTGTTACAGCTACAGACTTGGAACGTCGCCATGTGAAATACTTTTTTTTGAGTGTTGTTGCCAGGATTAAACCTGCTGTGTAAAAAGCAGGTGCCCTGACAACTGAGCTATGGTCCCTCCGTAGAAGAAGTGCAGGATAAAAATAAATAAATGTAGAACTGGACCCTATGAGCCCGTTCGTAAGTTCTAAAATGTGGGGCAGCTGTGTGAAGAAACAGTCACGTTGTGTGGGTAAATTTAAAGGTAACAGTGTTTTTCTCACAATGTTCCCTCACAATGTAACCCATTTCTTCACACGCTAACAGTCCTTTGCCATAATTTCACTAATAAAGATCCTTTTTTTCCTTTGCAGCTACCGCATGTGTGATCCAGCGGAGAAGCATCTCTACAAATCTGCCCCCTTGTTTGGGAGCTTTTTCACAGTAGCTAAACTTGGAACCCTTAAAGTTGGAGACCCTGTGTATAAGATAATCGAATGTTAGGGAGGGGTCAGAGGACTCTTTGCCTTAAAGTGCTTATCTGTTCAGCAGTTGCAATGTTGTTACCATAGGGCACAAACCAGCCAAATCTCAGCATTTAAAAAATCCCACTGATGTCAATGAAAGAAATTTAAGCACCTAAGTGTCTTGTTCATTCATTTGCCAAGTGCTTAGTTTTGGCTAATTTGTGCTCATATTTCCTGCTGGTTGTAATTTTACTTGGCTTCTTAGAGAAAAAGACCTGCATTGTAATTTGTATCTCAGATTAGTATAATGTTACCAGATAATTGTTTATTACCAACATTTTGAACTGAACTCTTGAAAGATGCCGAAACTTTATGGGGGAGGAAACAAGAGTCCTGTGGTATACTGTAAAGCATGGGCGTAGGTGGGGGAGCAGGGGGGCATCTGCCCCCCCTAGAAGGCGCAGCAAGGCGCCCCCAGGCTCGCATTCCCTGCGCGGGAGCCTGGAGCCGCAGCGCTGCGCCTCTCAGCTGTTTTTAGCTTCTAGGGGGGCAGCTGCCCCCCCTAGAAGCAAAAAACAGCTGAGAGGCGCAGCACCCAGCAGCCGGAGGAGGAGGAGGAGGTGGACAAGGTCGGGGCCTCTGCAGCAGCGGCGGTGGCTCCGCGTCCGTCTGTCCAGGCTCCCGGCCGGCCTCCTCGCCTTGCTCCTGGCCAAGACGTGCCCCTCCCTTGCCGCCTCCTCGTCCCTCCTTCCTCCCCTCCCTCCCTCCTCCGCAGGCTCCTTCTCGCGCCCCGCCGCACACGCGGGCAACTCGGCAGCAGCTGCAGAGCCCACTCCTGCTGCTGAACTGCGTTCAGAGGAGGGGAAAAGAAAAAACGAGAGTGCTTCTGGGCATGCGGGGCACCATAAAAGGCCACCACATTAGTGCCGCTTGGCGGAGCGGGTGCTAAGAAGCTTGCCCTGGGAGCAAGTCCCATTGAACTCAGCAGCTCCTGCTGCTGCCACCGGCAGCCATCGCACTCTGGCTCCTCCCCCTCCCCGCCGTGCACGCTTCCTCCCTTGCCTCCCGTGCCTTGGCCCCACCCCTTGGCCCCCTTAGTTTTGATCCTGGGTACGCCCCTGCTGTAAAGACTAACATATATTTTTTTTGTAGGCAAGATCACTTTGTTATACCCATAGTGTTATCCTTAGTGTCTCTCTCTCTCTTATTTTTTGGTCACTGTTTTGGAAAGGCAGCATTGAAAATAGATAAATAAATATATATCTGTTAATTGAATATATCTGCACATGGCACCCTAATGAACTACGTTAAATGTGTCCAGGCCTAATGTTTTAGACATGCCACAGCTAATAATTCTTACTGCAGGGAAGGCCATGGTCCTTGGAGGGCAATCTGAGTTAATCTGTGATAAATGGTAGACTGATAGATCAATGATGTGCTTGATAAGACTGTGTTTGTTCATGGGAACAGATGGCACCCACCTGCAAGTTCATTTGATTTGAATGAATAGTCACAATTAGAGAGACTGTAGTTAAAAAACATGTGATCCTCTTAAAAGGCATTCTTGCCGTGCAATCCTAAACATGTTTATTCAGAAGTAATTCTCATTGAATTCATTGGGGCTTGCTTCCTAGTAAGTGTGCTTGTGATTGCATTTACTCGGGACGGGAGTAAGTTTTGTTGAACTGGGAGGTACCAGGTACTTCTGGGCAGCAGTGTGTAGGATTACACTGTTAGTGTCGCCTGTGAAAAGACCTAACTTTGAGAGTGCTGCCTGAAAACCTAAACAGTAGATTCAGCTGATACTTAAAAAGTATGTACTGCTAGCTTTATCAGCAGCCCAGTGCTGCTGCTCCCAGCACAGAGAGACATTTTTTAAAAATTAAGGGCAGATCTACATAAATTGTGGCACAGTGCTTAAACTATTAGATGGACACTCAGATCAATCTGTAAGGAGTTTGGGGCTGGGGAAGATGCAAATAGAAATGGCAAAATGCTCATGTGCCAATTCCAATATTAATTTTAGTGATCTAAGTTAAAGTGGAAGGCAAGTGGAGTGAAATACCGGACAGAGTGAACCCCTATAACAGGTATGTCCCAAGTCCGTTTTGGGGGCCTAATCCGGCCCAAAAAGCTCAACAGCTTTGGGGTAAAATCGTAAAAAAAGCTCAACCACTCCAATCCTAAAAAACAACTTTGGTCGGCCCTCAAGTATATTCACTTCATCAAATCTGGCCCTCTTTGAAAAAAGTTTGGGCACCCCTGCCCTAGAACAATAAAAGAATGAAGTAGAGTTTGGATTTGATATCCTGCTTTATCACTACCCGAAGGAGTCTCAAAGCGGCTAACATTCTCCTTTCCCTTCCACCCTCACAACAGACACCCTGTGAGGTGGGTGGGGCTGAGAGACCTCAGAGAAGTGTGACTAGCCCAAGGTCACCCAGCAGCTGCATGTGGAGGAGTGGAGACGCGAACCCGGCTCCCCAGATTACGAGTCTACCGCTCTTAACCACTACACCACACTGGCTCTGAGTAAATTTGCTCATTCTTACTTCCACCCTGGGGTTTGGACTTTGTAGGTGGGACGTCTATGCCTATCTATGAATATCTCCTTTATCCTGAGTAAACTGTTTCGTATCAGTTTTATCCTGAGTAAACTGGCTCTTTGGACTGATGAAGCATGTAGCAAAACCTGTAATATATCCGGAAAACAGGTCTTCTTTCGCCCACCTGTGTTATTTCCATCATGGTGGTGGCTTTGATCCGCCTTCCTGTGATTGATCCAGGCACACGGCTTTGTGTTTCCAACTCAAGATCCATTGAAGAACATTCCATCCAGTTCATCTTTGATAAGTGGCTTCGAACATTTTTCACATTCTCCTTTGAGCTACCCTCACAGTTGTGGTGGCACGGGGTTGCCATTCCATGTTTGGACTCACACCACTTGTTGAATGGTTGATTAATCCAGTCTATATAACGTTTACTATATAACGTTACTATATAACGTTGTTTAGATAGTTGTACTTTTATCTATTCCATGTTCGCAGTATTTCCAGGTCTTGACTTGCACAAGGCACCTTAATATGTTTGTTGCTTGAATGGTTACTAGTCCATCTCTATTCTAGCTATTATTCCAGTAAATGTGGTTTTATATTGACTAGCCAGTTTGTGGTGTTGTTGTTTTGGGACGTCTATACATGGCATTGCATTAGCCTCAGGTGTTAGTCCTTGCATAAGTAGACTGAGGCGACAATTCCAATCCACTTTAACCTGGGAGCAAACCCCCGTCAAATTCAACGCAAGTTACTTATGAGCATATACAGTTAGGGTTACACAGTGAGGTTGCAATCTTACACACTTAACTGGGAGTAAGTCCTGTGAAGGTCAAATGGTGCTTACTTCTGAGTAGATATACATAGGACTGCACTGTTTGGCTGCAATTCCAAAGCACTTATTTAGGAATAAGTCCCACTGAATGCAGCGGTGAAGAAGGAATCACTGCAGCACAGTGATGGTAGCATCCCTCCAAGTTTTGTATGGACACCATATATTAATTTATATGCCCAAGGTATTTAGATCAGGCATAGGCAAACTCGCACCTCCAGATGTTTGGGACTACAACTCCCATCATCCCTGACCACTGGTCCAGTTAGCTGGGGATGATGGGCGTTGTAGTCCCAAAACATCTGGAGGGCTGAGTTTGCCTATGCCTGATTTAGATCTTTGTAAGACAAAAATTTGCTGACTAAGCTCCATATAGTTAAAGCTATGGTTTTCCCAGTAGTGATGTATGGAAGTGAGAGCTGGACCATAAAGAAGGCTGATCGCCGAAGAATTAAGGCTTTTGAATTATGGTGCTGGAGGAGACTCCCGTGGACTGCAAGAAGATCAAACCTATCCATTCTTAAGGAAATCAGCCCTGAGTGCTCACTGGAAGGACAGATCGTGAAGCTGAGGCTCCAATACTTTGGCCACTTTATGAGAAGAGAAGACTCCCTGGAAAAGACCCTGATGTTGGGAAAGATTGAGGGCACTAGGAGAAAGGGACAACAGAGGATGAGATGGTTCGACAGTGTTCTCGAAGCTATGAACATGAGTCTGAGCAAACTGCGGGAGGCAGTAGAAGACAGGAGTGCCTGGTGTGCTCTGGTCCGTGGGGTCACGAAGAGTCGGAAACGACTAAACAACAACAACAAAAGACAAAAATGCTCCATATTCTGAAGTGCTCCATTGCAAAATGGAAACCCTGTTAAGTCTCACCGATTGTATTTGTACTGGTGGTGCCCCCCTCTCTTGTTCCTTAACTATAGATGTGACACCCAAGAAATGCTGGCCCACGAGGCAGGAGAAACAGATCAAAATGGGGCCTGGTGGAACCCCCACCATTTTAGCTTCTTGCTTGTTGGTCTGTGTTCAGAAGAGTAGGCTGGCTATAGCAGCCTCGCTAGCCTTTGAGCGCATGCTCCGTGGGCTCCCTGTGACAGCTGCTGGGATCTTCTTTCTTTCCTGGAGCTCTGGTTAGCGTCAGTTAGGAAAGCTTTTGGTAAACAACTGACTAATTGATCGCTCAGCTTTCACATAGCTACCGCCGTGCTGCGCCCACATCTGTGTACCGTTCCTGTCACCCTCATGCCATAACATTGGAGAAATGATGGCTGTTTCTTGGAGATTCTTCTGTAGGCCTTGTTGCCAAGACCAAAGCTGTAATGGTTTGTTATTATGACCTTTTGTTATTCCATTAGGGCTCAATTGCTCGGAGAAGAAGGGGGGGGGGAAATACATGTGCATACTTTAGGAAAGTTTTCACCCTTTCCATTGACCTGACATCACAGTTTATACTAGAAAATGTATTAATGACAAAGTAGTGTTTTCATGTCAGGAGGACCAACTTTAACAGCTATAATCTGCCCTTAGTCATCATAAATATAAATGTATTGGTAAAACAGATCTTGTTAATGCAGCCAAGATAAATGCTAGGCTATATTTCAAACCAATTGAAGTGCACAGAGGGAGTGTGTGTGTGTGTGTGTGTGTGTGTGTGTGAGAGAGAGAGAGAGAGAGAGAGAGAGAGAGAGAGAATGTGAGTCAGCTGAAAAACACACTATTGTCATATGGCTGTTAACATGATTCTGCCTTTGCTTGTTTTTCTTTTTGTAGAGCAGTAATTATCTACTTGAGGCCTTTGGATTTCTGGAAGGAGAACACAAATCTTTAAGCTAAGGGAAAGACCACTTACAGGCAGTGATGTGGTGCTAAATTTAGAAGTGTAGCTCCCATAGCCATGTCCCCACTAAGGTTATGCCTCAGACAATATCTGACCAAAGTTTCAGACTTGGTGGAATAGTGGCTGTTGATAGTCCTGCAAGATGCTTCCATGGGGGTGAAATATTATTATTAAGTGCTTCAACAAAAACTCCACATTAGACTATTTCCCCTCAGTTAAGGGTGGGGAACCTTTTTCAGTTTGGTGGCCACATTCTAGCTCAGTTGGTTAAGGTGTGGTGCTGATAACACCAAGGTTGCTGGTTCGATCCCCATATGGGACAGCTGCATATTCCTGCGTTGAAGGGGGTTGCACTAGGGCCCCTTCAAGCTCTACAAGTCTATGATAATTTCCCATGGGCAACCTCCCAGGGGTCACATAGCCCTGGTTGGTGTTGCAAAAGTGGGTGTGGCTAGACACAAGCCACACACCTTCAAGGCAAGCAAGAGGTTAATAGCTCAAGGACGCATTCCATCCAGGTAGAGGCAGGTGCAGTTCGGAGCCAATGAGGGTGTGTCATCTGAGGTGGATAGTCTGGGCAGAGTCCTCTGGGTCAGATAGGGCTGGTGCGCCACATTTGGACCCTGTGCCTGATGTTCTCCACATGGCCCCTTAGCAGTGTCTCTTTCTTCCTCTGCTCAGTTTAGTGTGTCTCTACCTGTAGTGTTGCATTGTCTAGAACATTAGGTCATTCAGTGATGCTGAATGGTGCAATTCAGGACAGACAAGATAAAGTATTTCAGAGAGTGCATAGTTAAGCAGTGGAATTCAGTTCTCCAAATTGTGCTCACAGCCATCAACTTAGATGGCTTTAAAAGGAGATTAGGCAGATTCAATGATAATAAGGCTATCAATGGCTATTAGACATGATTGGTATATATTGCTTTTAGGGTCAGAAGCAGTCTGGATCTGCTGGGACCCACTGGTGGAGAGAGGGCTGTTGTAGTCATGTCCAAATTGTGGACTTCCTATAAACACCTGGTTGGCCACTATGGTGGAAAAGGATGCTAGATTACATATACACTTGGTCTCATTCAGCTGGACTCTTCTGAATTTTTAAAGCAAGTTGAAAGCCTAAAGAGTCACCCCTCCACTTTGCATAACAGAAAATCAACTACTTTTAAAAAAATGTAAATACATAAAAACACTTACAAAAAAGTAAACTTCAGATGCATAAAATTAAGTGCTCCTATATATTGAATACAAATTTTAGTGAGCTCTTATGGCGTTCAGTTTTGGCTTAGCCCTCATACTGAATATTTCTATGCAGTGTCCATGAGGGCTGGGCAATAACTGGTTTCCAGTACCATGATGCAGTATATCACCATCTGCGATTGAAGTGCAGAGTGTTTGAGGACTGGGACATTCACAGGGAAACCAAAATGCTTGTTTACAAAGCTATTGTACTACCAACCTTACTATATGCTTGTGTTTTACACATCACTTGGGAGGAAAGGCGAACTAATATCAGTGTACTGGAAGAAGCAAAGATCACCAGTGTTGAAGCAATGATTCTTCAACATCAACTTCGTTGGAGTGGTCATGTTGTGCGGATGCCTGATGATCGTCTTCTAAAGCAACTACTCTATTCCGAACTTAAAAATGGAAAGTGTAATGCTGGTGGTCAACAAAAAAGGTTTAAAGACTGTCTCAAGGCAAATCTAAAATATATATACTAAAAAAATGTAGTATAAACTGGGAAACACTGGCCTGCGAGCGCTCCAGTTGGAGAACAGCCTTTACCAAAGGTGTCATGGGCTTTGAAGACACTCGATCTCAGGAAGCAAGGGCTAAGAGGAAGGCGCGCTTGGCAAATCCACACCGTGATCAAGGACGTGTGGATCCAGAATTGGCCTCCACAGTCACTTACGGACCCATTGTTAAAACCGTGTTTATGGAAGACAATCTTACTCGGATACGAGTGATCACCAAAGAAGATATCACCAGCTAAACATTTTGATATATTGTGATAGCTGAAATATTGAAGGAACTACACAGAAGTGAACAGGACAATGTCCTGGCAACTGCAGTTCCCAGATCTACTCTCACTCTCTGTCTTTCGGTCATTTCTCTGTCGCAAAGCATCCCATTTTTCTTATGTTCCTTTTCAACACACATACCACACTGTAACAACGAGTTTCCATAGAGAGATGTTCCTTGAACATCCTGGGTCATCACCATGCATTTTGCCTGTCAAAAGTTATGGCAAGCATGGCTGGCAACGCTAATGCCTGGTCAACATTTATAGCACTTTGTTATACAGCAGACCGGCAGTTTCAGTGGACCTCCCATTGTGGGAGATAGATGGGAAAGTGTGGGTGGCATTCAATGCTAGAACTATTCTGGGCAGACCCATGGAAGTTAAGAGATATGGCTAACTTATGCCCATTAATTTCAGTAGGGTTACTCTGAGCAGGACAGGGTTGAATGCAACACTACATCTTTTATGCACTAATGCTTCATCACATAACAGGAGAGCAAAGACCATGGCCCTGTTCTACCCTCTCAAATGCTTTATCAATATGAGGAGTGGCTTTTGTGGGGCAATTCTTCGTCATTACCCTTCCATATCAAATGTAGCATATCCAGGTCAGCTCCAGCAGCTACCAGGAACGCGCTGTTCTGGTGCAAATACCCCTCCTCTCTGTGTGCGTAGGAAAATATAAAGTGGGTGACTGGCTCAAGGTTATTGTATAATTGCCGAGGCCAGCCTTCACATGGTGTCAGTTTCAAGCAGTCTTCATATGGTTAAAGAAAGCATGTAGATCAGCCCTAAGCAAGCCTTCAGGTCTCTCTGAGATCAGCTCATTTCTGTTTCTGGGGAAGGGGGAAGCGCAGTGTAATGTGATGGAGCACATAAGGGAAAAAATTACACATGTGCCCTTTGTTCAATGGGAATGACAAAGGACATATTTAGAGGCTCAGCTTTTAGACCTTAATCCCTTTGGAAAACAATATGCCTCTCAGGAATCCTGGAAGTAGAATAATGGTACTCTGTGTTGTTTAACTGCTCAATTATTTAACTACAGTTACTTAAGTCTCTGGAGGGAAGGATGTAATAAATCTTTAAGTATTTGTTCTGGTTTGTGGCTGAAGGGAAACTGTATAGCTCTGAATCAGATGGTGTAAACATTTGCAATGGCATATTTTTCCTACATGGGGGCATCTTGGCATAACATTTGGGAAGACGGGCTTCCAGGCTCTTAAACTTTGCATCCATTTCTCACATGGCATTTGGAAGGTAATAGGTGTGCTTGGATGCCATCTTCAGATTCCTGAACTTTTCATGGAGCCAGGATAATAGCTCCGTCTGCTTCTAAGAGAAGATGCATAGAGTCAGCCAAAACTCTGGGGCTGCATCTGGAAGCCTGAATTCAGAAGACACGTGCAAGCTGAAATCCATGAAAAATTAAGGCAGTGGGTAGAGAACCTTAGATCCAAGGGCCATATGTGATCCTCGAAGTCTCTCTATCTGGCATTTGGAGGTCTTGCCAGACCACGCCCCCAGCCACACCCCTCCTAGGCCCTGTTCCACACCCTCCTCTAGTGATTTTACCTGGCCATAATGTGTCTTTAGTTTTGCCCCCATTCTCACCTCAGTTGAGTTCTACAAGGACAACACTGAGACTGAGCAGGAAGTAGCTGGCAGGCAGCAGTGCTATCTCTGAATGGGAGGTAAGTAAGAGGACGGGGTGTGTTGTGGGGCTGATGGTCGAGGTCAGATGGAAATTGGGCAGACAGTGTCCCATTTGCTGTACTTGACCTGCCTCCAATGGCTGCAGGCAACCTTAGGGGTACATGAAGGTATCACTGTGTCTTCTGGCTCTTCTCACAACACACCACTTGCCATGACAAGCATATTACCGTATTTGCATACATTTATGATTTAAACTGAATTGTCACAGGCTCTCCTTTTCACTGAGCTCCAAGAAAGTTAGCAGGGACAAAGAGCGGCGAGTTTAGGGTTGCGTTTTTGCGGAAAGGTGGCAGTCTGTAAAAGTCAACAAGCTGGAGAGAGGTTCAGAGCTATGTTTTGGAGCTTGTTTGATTTCTGTTTGAATCCTGGGCTGTGGCTATGGGAGAAACAATAACCCCTTGGAGTTTTGATGCGGTGAGCCCCTTCCATTGTAGGCTCGGTTTGTATGTATGCGTAAATAAGCCACATATCATAAAGGCACCACGGCCTTCATTGTGCCTCATTTCCTGGGCTTCTGGAATCTCACACCACTCAAAGACTGGGGTTGTGTGTAACAGTATATTACAGATGTGGATGAAAGTACTGAAATACAATCTATGCTCTCATCTATCTTGAATAATGCCTGAGCATTAAACTGGTGCAACAAACAAGGAATAGATTTATATTAGAGAGCAAACGTGTTTTGACCCCTGAGGGGTCTTCCTCAGAAGTCAAGGAATCTGTTAACACTGTGGTCTCTGTAGTTGATAAAGTGAGCTGACCAAATACATATACATAAGGTTCCTGTGCACAGCTGGTGTTGTGGTGAATGTGAAGATATATGAGCTGCTATGAAAAGGTGGCACATTTCTGCTGGTGTCCAATCCTACCGTTTGTGTTTTAAGGCATCCTCCAGATCTCTGATTATGAATGTCAACTGCACACATAAGATGTCACAGGACGTGTGTTTGTGTGTGTATCCCTAATTCAAGTTACAGTGTTTTCCTCTGATTGAAATGTAGAGGGCAGTCAAGCTCAGCAGAATTGCTCAAAGTAAAGCAAAGAAATGTCATCCGAGGTTTTGCAAAAAATAAAATAAAACTGCACGCTTCAAACAAAACTTTCTTGGGAGACAAGTTTATAGCAGGTCAGGCCCATCTTCTCTCACTAGAGGCTGTTGAAGGGGTTCACTAGGCACAGAAAGATTTCCCCCCTCTTGCTCACATATTCATAGCCCTGGGGTGCTGCTGCATTGCCCAGGCTGGTGCCTGGACCTTCAGGAATCAAGGGTTGCTAGGATCCCTTTTCACAAACTCTTTCTCGGGAAAGACTTCAGCCCATCTGCTGAATATTGTCCTGTTTCACAACTCTTAATACGAAATATTCTCTTTGGGAATACAGCTCTTTCCCTGCAGTCCACTGCATAGATATGGACTTGATGCAGAGCAATAGCAATCTGCCATGAGAATGAAGCATGATTCTATACATATTACTTGAGTATCCCCCATTGGGTTGCATCCAATGAAGACATTATGCAAATGAAATGAGTTCTACCCATGGACAGTAGTGTAGTGATTACTTCAGAAGGTAAATGGATTTTCTGTGCGCTCTGGCACTCATCACGGTGTCCCATTGTGCCAGAAGCGGTTTAGTCATGCTAGCTACATGACCTGGAAAGCTGTTTGCAGACCAATGCCGGTTCCCTCAGCCTGAAGTGAGATGAGCGCTGCACCCCATAGTCAAGTTTGACTGGGCTTAACCGTCCAGGGGCCCTTTACCTTTACCTTTTACCGATGAATTCAGAAGTACAGGGTCCCCTCCCAATAGCCACAGCCACATTCTTTCCCAACCACAGCACCTCATAGCCATGTCCCTTCTAAGATTATACAGCCACCTAAGTTATGCAATAATCATCTAATTATACAATAATAATAATAGTAATAAAGATGCCATTTAATGTTCAGTGAAGATCAGCTAGATATACTATTTTCTGTGCATGTACATGTCTATATGATTTGGAGTGCTCCAATATCTTCTTTGGGAGCAACTTAAGTTGTTCTTTCATTTAGGTTCCACTGCATGTAACAGAACTTGCACACCGTTCTCTTGAAACGGAAGCACCTTGTGGTTTCAGTATTCCTAAATGCGTAGCTTTAAAGCACGCAGAGCAAAAACTCGTCACATGTCTCCTTCTCCAGAGTGACCCTAGGAGCCAATCCTCAGTGGCTGACAAGTCTCCTTTCACTCTGATTGGGTCAGCCAGCACAAAAGGTGAGGAGATTTGTTCTCAGTGGCTCAAAAAATATACCCCCTCCCCTTTCGTGCTGATTGGGCAGCTTTAGGACGCGGGGGTGGGGGGGTGGGGGGAGCAATCCTTCTGCAGAAAGAGCAACAGGTCTTTAACACCCCCACCCACCCCAGTGAACCCAGACAACTGCACCTCTGTTCATGCAATGGAACTTTCCTTCGCTCTCCCTGTGGCCTGCACCCCTGCATCTGCTATGGAGATTCAGGGGACCCCTCAGAACAGATTTGGGGAGGAGCTGCACAGGAGGAGGGGCGGGAGAGTTCCATCATAGGAGCAGAATCCACTGAGTTCCGTGACCCTCAATGTGTAAAGGGGGTTCACTGCAGCTCAGTGGTAGAAGACGGACTCTGCCTGCAAAGGGTTCTGGTTCAATCCCTGGTACCTCTAGGCAGGGCTGGGGAAGACGGGTGCTCAGTCCAGCCTTACCACTAGGCAGAGAGAAGCTGCTGCCTGAGGCCAGGGCATTTAATTTGGATGGGCTGGCCTGAGAGAGAGCCAGAGATGACAAAATGGCGTAGGGACTTCTTGCTTCAGGATTCTGAAGGCCTGAACCCTTTCTTCAGATAGAATGTTCTGCAGGGAACTTTCCTTACAGGGATGCAGCTTATAAAACTGGACGTTGCGAAAGCTTTTGACAGCTTGGACAGCTATAACTGCTCCCCAGGCGGCTTTATAATCTGATTTAGAAATTGCTCCCAGCTGTTGCAAATGTATTAATCGGTGTGATAATTTTGTTTTGTTGCCTGTTCTAATCGTGGGAGATCCCAGTTTGTGAGCATCTGGACTGAAGAAATAACCAGGGCAACAAAATTAAAGGGGGGGGGAGAGAATGCATTATAGCTGACACGTCAGGGGCACAGCTCTCTGCAAGCCAACAGGCACTGAGCAAAAAAGCAGGCAGCAACCTCTTCATTTCCAGTCGGCCTGCAGGAGGCCTGCAGTTAGCAGGGTGTAACCCATCTCTATTGGAACCCATTTGGCATTATGGTCAGATATTAACATTCTACACCTGTGATCCTGCTGGCCTTGATTCCTGCCTGGCTGGAGGTAAGGGATCCTTCAACCTGCCAGTGGCATCAGATGACACAATGATGCAATTTTTTATTTTTATTTAAAAGGCACATGAGAACTGCAACAAAATGTTGCAGAATGCGGATTGCTCCTGTTCTGCCTTCCAACCAGCCTTCCAGCCAGCCAGTAATGATACTGTACTCCATTTCCCCTCCCTGTCTGGTTCTCTGTTTCACTCTCTCGGTCAGCATTCTATGGCCACTGATCATTCCGTTGTTTTTGAGGTCCCCACCCACCAGTTTCTATCAGAGCAACAAATTCTAGCCCCCATGCATTGGTCTTGAACTACATTTGCTTTTGCTTTTTAAAAAAATATTTATTGAATTTTATAACAATTAATGATACAAATCTCATTCATCGTGTTATTTACAATTAATCTCCCTCCCCTCCTCTGGACTTCCTTCAACTCCCCTCTGCTGAGTTATTTCGTGTTATCTATCCTATCCTGCTTTTCCTACACAAAAATAAAATCCCTTATCATTTCTACATTTGCTTTTTCAGATATTTTTAGGGTATCATCAAGGCTATTGAAATCCTATGCAATGCAGGAAAAAAAATCACAGAATTTTGACATGGGCTGCAGATGTCAACCTTCTGTGAATTTCAGCTTACACTAAAATGTTGATGCTGTTATTGTTCTCAGACGTATGGCTCCAATAATATAGTCAATGAACAGTTATGTTTGCATAACAAAGGTTGAGGATTACATGAAAAATTGTAGGTACTGCCAGCCTAGTTTAGTGATTAATGAGCTAACTATACATTATGTGAGATGCGGGTGGCGCTGTGGTCTAAACCACTGAGCCTAGGGCTTGCTGATTGGAAGGTCGGTGGTTCAAATCCCCGTGATGGGGTGAGCTCCCATTGCTCGGTCCCAGCTCCTGCCCACCTAGCAGTTTGAAAGCACGTCAAAGTGCAAGTAGATAAATAGGTACCACTCTGGCGGGAAGGTAAATGCCATTTCCGTGGCTTAGTCATGCTGGCCACATGACCTGGAAGCTGTCTGCGGACAAACGCCAGCTCCCTCGGCCTGAAAGTGGAGATGAGTGCCGCAACCCCATAGTGCCTTTGAATGGACTTAACCATCCAGGGGTCCTTTACCTTTTTTTACCTTACCTGGGTTGTTTCCCTGCATCTGCAATTTCCTCAAACTCCCAGTCAATGAAGGCCTCATCTGTGCATGTGAAATGCATGGCTTCCATTTTCAAAGGGGATGGAAGCTGGCTTGAGGGGAAACATCAAATGTGAGTATTTATCAGGAAATGAAAAGGTACATAAGAAATGTGGCTAAAGGTTACATCCACCCCTTACATTTGAAGCACATGATGTCTCCCAAAAAATCCTGGGAACTGTAGTTTGTTAAGGGTGCTGGGAATCATGGCTCTGAGAGGGGTAAACAACAGTCCCAGGATTCTTTGCGGGGTTAAGCCATGTGCTTTAAATGACGTGGATATGATGGTCATGTGAACTTGGCTTCTAACACCGATGGTGGGAGAGCACTGGGCCTGGAGCAAATGGTCATGTGTACACAGTCTAAGCGATTCCCTTCACCAAGTATGCGCAGGATCACAGCCCAAGTCACTTCTGAAGGTTCAATACTCGTGGCAACACAAGAACGGGTCTTTTCTGTGGTGGCTCCCCATTTGTAGAATGCTCTCCCCAGGGATGCTTGCCTGGTGCCTTCATTATATATCTTTAGGCACCGGGTGAAAATGTTCCTCTTCAACCAGGCCTTTGGTTGATTAACATTCTATGGTGGGTTTTTTTCTTCTTCCAAAATATGTGTTTCTTGTTTTTCTTTCATTATGCATTCTTGTGTTTTGATTTTGTATTTTTGTGTTGTGCATTGCCCTCTGATCTTCTGATGAAGGGCAGTATACAACTTTAATAAATAATAAAATAATAATAATATACCACTATCCTTCACGGGTGGTTTGAATAGCACTATTTACATGAAGGTAGATGAGCAAAGCTTTGGCCTTCGAATGCACTGACTTTTTCAACTGATGATGTTGCCACCATCAGCATTAAAAACAACCACCAACTTTGGTTTTACCATACCATACCGACTTTGAAGTCATTACAAAAATATAAATCTCTTTGGATATATTCATGAAAGTTCACGGGACCCTCATATAAAGCCCCCCCCCCAACTTACCAGCTCTATAAAACATATTGCTTTCCCCCCTCCTTCTTCAAACTGGTATTTTTATATTAGCTCCCTCTAAGAAGAGACCAGCTCTTGTACCGTAAAATGACTCCAGATGGAGACCTTAGTGTAGTCCATTGACTCCACGCGCAATGTAAACACAAAAGGGAGGCTTATGCTTCTAGTTCTCATCTTTGCGCAGGAAATAAGACGCATGCCGTTGGCTTAAGGAACTGTAGATTTATTCCACTAAAAATGTCTGTTTTACTATATGCTTTTCCATCAGTCTCCAGAAGGGCCTCAGAAACGAGTTTGGTGAATGGACCTTGTATGCTTGTAGATACAAGTTGATAGACAGTCTGTGGAAAGTAGCCCCAGAGGACTCTGGGCTACAGTGAGATTCCATGGCCTACCACATCTGGCGGGTCAATGTTTCACTGGCTTTGAAAATCTCTGCTGTTCTCTTCCAGCTGCCTGCACCACATCCCTGCCAGAAAGGGAAGTTATTCCCCCATTCCACTTAGCAGATGGGGAATGTTTGAAGAGCAAAGAGGGGCTAACTGACTCGGGCAGTGCTGGGGTGAAATATTCAGAACACATGCATGATAATAATGATCATCTGCGGAAAAACCTTGCATAAGTTGAGTACCCTCCAACATTTCTTTATTGAAAGTAGGGACGTCCTGTTCAATCATCATCATCATCATCATCATCATCATCATCATCATCATCATCATCATCATCTTACTGTTTATGCCCCATCCATCTGACTGGGTTGCCCCAGCCATTCTGGGCATCTTCCAACATATATAAAAACATACCATAATAGCACATTAAACATTTTTTAAAACTTCCCTATACAGGACTGCCTTCAGATGGCTCGGGGGTTGGATAACTCCATACTCCCCAACATTTCTCCGATGAAAATAAAGGACATTCTGGGAACAATCAGAAACAGGGATGGCTTCTGCAAATTCAAGTCTGTCCCTGGAAAATAGGGACGCTTGGTGGATCTGCTGCTGCACACCAGCCCCATCTCCAAGCAGTGAGAGATTCCAGGGCTCCCGGCGCTTATACAGGGTTCAGTTTCCTTGAAATGAAGGTCAGCAGAGACCTGAGCCTGAGATGGAGGGGCTCACAGCATTAGCACCCCAAAATACCTTGCTCCTCCATTCATCACAAGTTTGGATCCAGCCCAAGCATATGTTCTTCTACCTACTAGCCAGGTGGAGTGAGACCCCTATGGCACAGAGCAACTTATTTGCTTATGCTAACCATGGTGCTTGACTCGTCCACCCCAGCCACTGCCTAAACAAGGGACCTGCTTTCACACCTTCTACCTACCCCCACAGATACAGGAACCCAAGAATTGGAAGGGACTCAGGGCATCATGCAGACTGCCCCCCTCCTCCAAACCTCACAACACCTTGTAGATGGATCTCTCTCTCCATAGCTGCCAAGTTATCCCTTTTTTTAAGGGATTTTCCCTTATGCTGAATAGGCTTCCTCACGAGAAAAGGGAAAACTTGGCAGATATGTGCTCTCTCTCTCTCTCTCCTTCCTTCCTTCCTTCCTTCCTTCCTTCCTTCCTTCCTTCCTTCCTTCCTTCCTTCCTTCCTTCTTTCAGAGGGAGTGGAAGGTGGTGTCCCCCAGCCCCAGAAGATCTTGGGGACAGAGGCAGAACATAAGGAATCAGATGGCCATTAAGCTATTATGTTGCTCTTTACACTCTCTTTCCTCACCAGAACAATTATTTTTAAAGCCCCAATAGCCGCACGTTCTCTGGATTTATTACTGTGTTTTCCTCAGTTATTTCCCCCTCAAGCACTTACATCCCATAAGAGTTTTTCTGACTCAATACCTTTGAGATTTGGAGGACATTTGCTCCCATCAACCTTAAAAATTGGATGATTTATGGCAGTCAATCTCTCTCCCCGCCCCCATTTCTAATTTTATCCTCATCATCCTTATTATTTAAGCAGCACAGCCTATCGAGACACCAGAGGATGGGGTGGGGTGGGGCATGTTTTGGCTGGCTGACCATTCCTAACCAGTTATGGCGATTGTTGATATGGGAAAAAGTCTTTATTCCAATTCCTCATCCTGTGTATCTATTCTATTTTTACTTCCACCTTTTGCCTCAAACATCGATATGTTATTAATGCCAATGGGAATGGATGCTGCTGCTGTAAAATGAAATGTAGTCTACTTCTCAAACCTATCCCTGTTGGTTGTTGTTTTTAAAGAAAGCTTGTTTGGTCACTGATCCAGGGCTGTTCCAGAGTGGCCTTTGTGGGGTGTGTGTGTGAAGAAGTTGTATTTTGCAACATATCATTGATAATAGAATCGGAAGGGACCCTGAGGATCATCTAATTATAATCCAACCCCTTGCAATGTAGGAATATTGCCTCTTATGAGGATCGAACCTGCAACCTTGGTGTTATCAGTGCCGCACTCTTAACCAACTGAGCTATTACACTTTAAGCAACAAGAATGCATTAATGGTGGATTTATCATGATCCATCCACACATCATTCTGTTTCATTAGTTGTTTCATGATGCTTCCCCAAGGTCCCTGCATCAATTCGATCTGGAGGAGCATTTTGTGCTATGGAAGGGGCACACACACACACACGCAGACACACACAAAAAGAGTTACGGGATTTCAGAAGAATGTTTGTGAAATATACTCGGAGTCGAGAGTGAATTTCATGCTCTTTATTCAGCTCATAGTCATCAAGGAGGAGAAGAGAAGACGAATGGCTCTTTTCCCAAAACCATCTGCTTATATACATTATTTACACAATGGGCCTTGCGTGATTGGCTACTTCAGGGCTACACCTGTGGGCCAATTATATTGTGGATTGACTTCTGCCTGCAGCCTGATTGGCTGCTCCTACAGGCCAATCAGGTAGCAGATTCACTTCTGCCAGCCGCCTGATTGGCTGCTCCAGCAGGCCAATCAGGTTGCGGATTCACTTCCACCTGGAGTTGGATTGGGTAGCTCCCGCTGATTCTGAATCCTATTGTTCTAGGATTCAGCTCAGTACATAACACCCCTCCCCTCTAAGTTCCAGTCCTGCCCGGGAAGTTGCATTCGTAGTCCCCAAGGTCTGCTGGCCGCCTCCGTGTGCGTTGTGGCCTGGGGTGTTCCTTGGTCAGGGGTTCTGGTTCTGGCTCGTGTTCCAAGGCTGCTGGCTGTGCCGGGGCTGTCTGGTCTGGCGCCACTGAACCACTAGGTTGTAGCTCTGGTTCCGGTGTCCTTCCAGCCTCGGGGCGCCCCTCTGTGCCTACTGCTTCTGCTTCCCCTGCCCACCCCTCTCGCTCTACAGGCCTCACTGCCCTGCTGTCCCCTTGGGACCCCTCTGTCCCGCTCTCCTCCCGGGTTCCTCCTGGGAATCGTCGCCGTAGCTGGTCGCAGTGGCGGCGCCAACATTGCCCCCCTTCCGTTAGTACCTCGTACGACACGGGACCGGTCACCTTGGTGACTGTGGCGGGTACCCATGCTGGGCCTGCCCCAAAATTCTTTGCATACACTGGGTCCTGGGCCACAAATGTCCGGGGGTTCCTGCCTTTCCCCACCACTACCTCATCCTGAGCTCTGTCGGGGTGAAGTCGGTCCAGTCTAGTTGCAAGGCGCCGGCCCATTAGTAATTCAGCTGGGCTCCGGCCCGTCGTTGTGCTTGGGGTGCTGTGCTGTGCTAGAAGAAATGCGGCAAGGCGGTATTCCCAGTCCCCTTGTGTCATGCGGCGGAGGCTGTCCTTGGTGGTCCGCACCATGCGCTCCGCTTGGCCATTGGTGGCAGGGTGGAATGGTGCTGAGCGGATGTGGCGGATGGCGTTCTGCGCTGTGAAGGTCTGGAACTCCTCTGACGTGAATGCGGTTCCATTGTCCGAGACGAGGGTGTCAGGGAGCCCGTGGGTCGCAAACAGCTTACGTAGTACCCGGATGGCTGCCGCCGTAGAAGTGGATGGTACCAGTGCGACCTCCAGCCATTTGGTGTAGGAATCCACCACTATGAAGAATGTTTTTCCCTGGAAGGGGCCAGCGAAGTCCACGTGCAAGCGTGACCATGGATGTCGGGCGGACTCCCAGGGCTGGACTGGGGCCCTTGGGGGATCCGGGCGGGATTCTTGGCAGGTCTGGCAGTGTTGGACCCAGGCCTCTATCTCTCTGTCAATCCCCGGCCACCACACATAACTCCTGGCAAGGGCCTTCATCCTCACTACCCCTGGGTGTGTCTCGTGTAGGGCTGTGAGGACCCTTTTGCGGAGGGGCTGGGGAACAACAACCCTGCTTCCCCATAACAGGCACCCCTTGTGGGCCGACAGTTCATGTTTGCGGTTTGTGTAGCCAGCGAATTCTGGCCCGGGGCTGCTGCTGGGCCATCCTCGCCACACCCAGTCCAGGACCCGGGAGATGACCCTATCTTTTGTGGAATGGTGCGCAACTTCTTGTGCCTGAATGGGTCGGTCGGGAAGCAGCTCCAGGGTCATAACCTCTTGTGCAGGCGCTGGGTCGGGGCCTGTTTCTGGTAGTGGTAGCCTGCTGAGGGCGTCTGCGTGGCCCATCGCCTTCCCAGGGCGGTGGATTAGTGCATACTGGTAGCCGGCAAGGAAAATTGACCACCTGAGGACACGTGGAGACAACACTTGGGGGGTCTGCTTCTCAGGGGCAAACAGGCCAAGCAACGGCTTGTGGTCAGTCACTATGGTAAAGGGCCGCCCGTACAAGAAATCATGGAATTTTTTTACGCCCTTCACGATTGCCAGACCCTCCTTGTCAATCTGTGAGTAGTTTCGTTCGGCTGCAGCAAGCGTCTGGGAGAAATATGCCACCGGCACCTCTCTTCCATCCGGGAGTTGGTGTCCCAGGACAGCGCCGATGCCATAGGGAGAGGCGTCGCATGCCAGCACCACTGGCAGCCTCTCGTCGAAGTGTGCTAAGACCGAGTTCGAGACGAGCAAGTCCTTGACTGCCTGGAATGCGGCCCTTTGTCGCTGGCCCCACACCCAAGGGGCCCTTTTATCTAGGAGTCTGTGTAGGGGCTCCGCTACCGCTGCCTTATGGGGAAGGAAGGCATGGTAAAAGTTCAATAGTCCCAAGAATGACTGAAGTTCGGGCTTGCTCTTGGGCGCTGGGGCCTCACAAATGGCCCGTACCTTGTCACCAGTTGGATGGACCCCTTCTGCGTCCACCTTAAATCCCAGAAAGTCCACCTGCGGCACTCCCAGTAAACACTTTTCCCGCTTCACCTTGAGGCCCGCCGTCTGGAAACGGTGCAGGACGGAGCGGAGGCGGTCCTCAAATTCCTCTGGTGTGGGCCCGGCGATCAGTACATCATCGAAGAAGGGGGTGACGCCAGGAATCCCTTTAAGGAGAGAGTCCATTAGATTCTGGAATATGCCTGGTGCCACGCTAACGCCAAATTGCAGCCGCTTTACTCTGAATGCCCCTCTGTGCGTCACAATCGTCTGAGCCTCTGCTGTGGCTTCGTCCACAGGCAACTGTTGATACGCTTGGGCCAAGTCCAGTTTGCCAAAGATTTTTGACCCAGCCAGGGTGGCGAGGACATGGCTGACCACTGGCACTGGGTATGCATGGGCCGTGAGAGCCTTGTTTATGGTGCATTTGTAGTCTGCACAGATGCGGACCGAACCGTTAGGCTTGACGGGTGTGACAATTGGAGTTTCCCAGGGGGCGTTGGGCACCGGCTCCAGCACTCCTTGCTCCACGAGCCGGTCCAATTCCTCGTCTATGCGGGGTTTCAGGGCGAACGGGACCCGGCGGGCCTTGTGTCTGATGGGTCGTACAGCGGGGTCTAGCTGTAGGGCAATGGGGGGTCCTGTATATCGTCCCAATGCCCCATCGAAAACCCCTGGAAACTCTTTGCATATGGCGTCCACGTCCACTTGTAAGCTAGTGCGGTTCACCCCGGTAACGGCTAGCCCCAGAGGTCCAAACCATGCCAGTCCCAGTAAGCTAACGTAGGGGCCCTTAACTACCAGCAAGTCCAATTGTTGCTTTCGCCCTCGATATTGCACCCTGAAGGTCCCCACCCCCATAGTAGGGACCTTACGTTTCTGGAAGTCCCGGAGGGTGAATGGGGCCGGCCTTAGTTTGGGACCCCCATTAGGGCACAGTTCCCTTAATGTTCGGGCCGAGATTATGGATAGAGTTGAACCCGTGTCCAGCTCCATGCGGCATGGGGCTCCCTCTATCTGTACCTCTATATAAATTTTCTCTGTGCTGGGATGGGGCAACTGGAATACCTGGTAGTCCGTGATCTCCGTTGAGTTGCCTTGGTGCATGGTGCCGTGTGACCTGGGGCTCCTGGGTCGGTCATCTGATGCTTGTCGACGGGTGAGTCGAGCCCGACACACCCGGGCGATGTGTCCAAATTTTCTGCACTGCCTGCACTCTGCGTTGCGGAAACGACAGGTCCTCCTCTCGTGGTTCTCCCCGCAGCTTGCACAGTTCCCTCCTTCTCGTCGAGGCTGCTGTGGTGTGTGTGCTGCTTGAGTGCGCCGCTGTACTCGGTGTACTTCCTCCCTGTCAGATTCGGATTCGTCGGTGAGGTCTTCGTGGTAGACCCTCGGTTGGGATGGCGGGGCCGGTCGTGCCTCTTGCGTTGACCTCTCGGCGGCTTCGGTTGCCAGGGCTTCCTCCAGAGCAATCTGGAACGTGAGGTCTTTTTTGGCGTAGAGGCGTCGTTGCAACATCTCGTCCCTCAGGCCACCGACGAGGCGGTCACGAAGCATGTTCTCCAATTCTGAGAAGTTGCATAACCGGGCGGCTTGGCGGAGGGAGGTCACAAACCCAGTTATGGTTTCCCCCGGGGCTTGCCGCTTTGCGTAGAAGGCATTTCGGCAAGCTACCACCGAGGGCTGTGGTGAGAAGTGCTCCTTCAGCCGTTCCATTATTGTTTTGTAAGAGACGGTAGCGACATCTCTAGGTGCAAGTAGAGCCCGGGCGATTTCAAACGTCTCCTCTCCACAGACGCTGAAGAATGTCGCCCTCTTCATGGCATCGTTGGTGACTTCTTTCGCTTGCAGGAGGAAGTTGAAACGGGCGGCGTACCCTTCCCAGTCTCCTGATGCTGGTTTGAATGGCGAGAAGCTGCTGTCGGTTGCCATTCTGGGTTCCTTGGGTCCTGGAGCTGAAGCCTGGATGCACGGTGCGATGCAGCGGTGCAGCAGGTGGCGGTGCTGCGGTGCAGTGCGTGGTGGCGGTCAGCTCAGCAGGATCCCATCCTCGTCGCCAGTGAAATATACTCGGAGTCGAGAGTGAATTTCATGCTCTTTATTCAGCTCATAGTCATCAAGGAGGAGAAGAGAAGACGAATGGCTCTTTTCCCAAAACCATCTGCTTATATACATTATTTACACAATGGGCCTTGCGTGATTGGCTACTTCAGGGCTACACCTGTGGGCCAATTATATTGTGGATTGACTTCTGCCTGCAGCCTGATTGGCTGCTCCTACAGGCCAATCAGGTAGCAGATTCACTTCTGCCAGCCGCCTGATTGGCTGCTCCAGCAGGCTAATCAGGTTGCGGATTCACTTCCACCTGGAGTTGGATTGGGTAGCTCCCGCTGATTCTGAATCCTATTGTTCTAGGATTCAGCTCAGTACATAACAGTTTGGGTACGTGCACTGATTGGAAATGAAGCAGTATGACCACCCTGAAACTTCTGCAGGTGTAAACAGTATTGACAGCCTGATATCTGTTACAGCTCCAGTTCTGTGGAATTGCTTCCTTCTGAGATACAACAGGCTCTTGCTATCTGTACTTTCCAGGAACATTTTGAAGACATCTTTGCTCCAGCAAGTTTTCCCAGCTGGGCAAATGGCTCTTTAGCATGAGTGACCAGTTCTTAGCGTTTCAGTCTTGTTTTAAAAGTATTTGTAGTGTTTCTCTTTTTAGTTATAAATTGCCTTGAGATGGCAGGTTAGAAGGCAATTAATAAATCAGTGATAATAAATATAATGATGATGATGATGGTGATAATAATAATAATAGCATCATGAGCACAAATCATTATGACAGCACAATAAATAGGGCCTCTGGAGGGGCCTACAATGTTTCCTTCAGCCAAACTCTCCAAAATGCACAGTGTGGAGAGGAAAAGAGTGCTTCTAGTTCTCTTTCCCCCTCCCAATCACCGCACTGGCATATCTTTAGATACCTTAAACATTGGGAAAGCCACAAGATCAGAAACTTTCTCTTCCAAAGTCAAATCCCGCTTTCATTAAGAATGGTTATAAGATGACATTTACAGAAGAGAACCACGCTATATCGAACAAAGATAGATCTTTGGGGAGTTGTCAAGGCTGAGAACGAGCTCATTCCCACCATCTCTGCGCTCCAAATAATTTTCAGAAACTAGCATCTAGGGAGGCCACCGAGGTACATGCTGAGAGTAGGCTGGGTGGGGGGAAGAGAGAGAAGGGAAATGAAATGGGGTTAATGGGGAATGTTTAGAGAGCTGATACTGAACCCACTGCCTTCTTTCCATGGATGTTAATAACCCCTGCAGCAGACAAAGAGCAAGATCTGAATATGCACTTGCATTATAGACCCTTCTTTGTATCCAACGGACCCTCCTGTCTAACTCTTGACTATTTGGATCTGCCCTCCCAAGGGACTGGTGCATCCTCACTGCAGTGGTTGGGTTCGCAACATGAACCAAGATATGGCAAGCTTCTCCTGTCCCATGGCATTCCCTGACCTCGGGAAGTCTTGGAAAAGGGCAACAGAGCTGGCGTCCCCAGGAGTTGGGGCAAAGCAGCGGCCTCAGGCGGCAAAAACAGAAGAGGCGGCACCCCTGCAGACTCCTTGCCCACTCACCACTGCTGCAAAAGCAACCCAGGTAAGGGGGGCTTTGACAGCGGCAAAGAAGCAGGGTTGGAGAGAGACCCATGGCAAAGCTCCCCACTTGCTGAGTCAGCGGGAGCCAGAGGCTTTCCATTGCCCAGCTTTGCTGCTGGGCGGGAACGGAGCTTTGGGAAATGGCAATGGCAATGGGTGTTCCGCCTCAGGAGCTGCAACATCTTGGTCCACCCCGGAAGTGAAACCCCATTCGGATTCTGCGATTCCACCCTGCTATTTCGAAATCACGTCTTTGCAACCACCTGGCTCTGGCCAAAGATAGGAATGGAAGGGAGGCCAGCCAAGGAAATCCTCGTACACCAAAAGGGTGGAGCAGGTCAGATCATAGAGGAGGCTGCTCTGTTAGGGCTACTGGAACACTGTCCCACTAACCTCAGCATGCCCTCAGCCATTCTTCCTTCCCACCTGCTTACCTGCCTTATACAACCAGATGAAGGGATGGCCCTGGCTGTCAGCCTCTTCCTCCTCCTCCTCCTCCTCCTCCTCCTCCTCCTCCTCCTCCTCCTCCTTAGTCTCCGTATTGCCCTTGTAGAACCTGGTAAGGGGAGGAGGATGGGGACAAAGCTACACTGAACAGAAACTGACTGTCATTGGCTCTGGCTCTGCCTGCTGTTGGTCTCCCTGCCTTTCACCCTACCAGCCACAATGGCCATCAGCCACAGCTGCAAGGCTCCATTGAGTTCAGCATCTTCTTTCCAACAGTGGCCAGGCAAATGTCTTGGAAATCCTACAGCTCATCCAATGCCCACTTTCTTGGGATTTTACTCCTGGGACTTACTTCTGGGTAGAAGCATCTAGGATTGCACTGTTCGCATCTTGACCCAGACTTACCAAGTGGCAGTGAAAGGTGATTAGGGGACCAAGGGGACCAATTAATTAATTAATTTTGTTATTTGTTTTCCTTTCAAACTCATGATTCTATGATTCCATGTGGCAAGCTGCATCATTGCAGCCTCTCAGTAGAATGCTAGATCTTCTTCTTCTTTGGCGATCACTCGTAGCCGAGAAAGATTGTCTTCCAAAAACACGGTTTTAACAATGGGTCCGTAAGTGACTGTGGAGGCCAATTCTGGATCCACATGTCCTTCCACAGTAGGGACATTGGTTTCCAGGCGGGAGTTGATCACGGTGTGGATTTGCCGAGCATGCCTTCCTCTTACCGTAGTTAGCACGTTTCTCCCTTGCGTCCTGAGATCGAGTTTCTTCAAAGCCCATGACACCTTTGGTAAAGGCTGTTCTCCAACTGGAGCGCTCGCAGGCCAGTGTTTCCCAGTTGTCAGTGTTTATACTACATTTTTAAAGATTTGCCTTGAGACAGTCTTTAAACCTCTTTTGTTGACCACCAGCATTACACTTTCCATTTTTAAGTTCGGAATAGAGTAGTTGCTTTGGAAGACACATCCACACAACATGACCAGTCCAACGAAGTTGATGTTGAAGAATCATTGCTTCAACACTTGGTGATCTTTGCTTCTTCCAGTACAGTAGATATCGTAGATATTATCTTGGATATTATGTATTGGATATTATGTATACTTAATATCCTAGATATTGTACAGCACAGTACTGCTGAGTGCTGCCCCCATGTGGTGAGTCATATTACAGCATCTCAGTGCAGAACCTTCCGAACTGGTTTTCTCCAAGCTGGCTGCTGCTGGCTCTTTCTGGTCAGGCTTCCTGTCTCACTGAATGTTGCTTGAGCAACAAGGCCTTCCTGAGCTCTAGTGTGTCCTGCATTTTTGGTCTTGCTCTTTGTTCCAGAGTTCTTTTGGTCCTGACTCCCAGTTCCAGTCACCATTCTGACTCCACATCATTCATTGCCCCTTGTTCAGCCCTGAGCCCCTGACACACTATTGTTGAAAGTGAACACCAGTTTAATTCCTGATAAGGAAGACACCTGGAGGAAGATCCCATCTCCGTGGTCAGGAGCACCTTTTAGCAGCTTTGTACTGGTAATGGCAAGACAGTGATGCACATTGTGTGGTTGTTATGTATTAAGTGGTCTGTGTTTGCCTGAGCTTGAGTATGGACTAAGGATTCTGAGCCCCTGTGTTTTGATTCGATACATGATATCCAATCACAGAGCATTTCAGGATTTGGGCCTCTACCATTGGCCCTTAAACTATGAGCCATGATTCGCATGATTCTGCCAGCCTAGCAGTTCAACAGCATAACAGGGCAAGTAGATAAATAGGTACTGCTGCAGTGGGAAGGTAAACAGTGTTTCCGTGCACTCTGGTTTCCATCACGGTGTCCCATTGTGCCAGAAGTGGTTTAGTCATGCTGGCCATGTCTGTGGACAAACACCGGCTCCCTCGGCCTGAAAAGCGAGATGAGCACCGCACCCCATAGTCACCATTTTTTGGACTTAATCGTTCAGGGGTCCTTTACCTTTACCTTTTACCCAGACACGTAATTGTATCGGGTATGTTTGTTTCTATAACTGCTGGTTTTAATTGATATTCCAATAAATTTTATGTCTACTTATTTTTAAAGTTTGGGTTTGTATGCAAACAGCTTAGAAAGGTTCATCAATTCAGCAGTATATAATTAATTAATTAATTAATTAATTAGGACATTGAGGCTTATATGAGTGGAGGTAATCTGTGAGTAACCTCGGCCCACCTCAGTAGACAACCCTGCTCAACGATATCTGCAAAGCACTTTTGAGGAAAACAGCAACGAGAAGCTTATGTTCTTGAGTCTGAGTTATGAAGGAGAGGTTTTTTTCCCCATCCCTGCCAAAGACAATAATTCCCCCCCCCCTTCTTTCAAAATAAACATCGCCCTGGAATGTGCTGCAGCAAATGGCTGAGGTTGTATTATATTTCATGCAGCTTTCTAAACAATTTTCAGCCCTTGCTGGCTCTCTGTCAAACAGAAGGCGACCAACAATAGCACAAGCCCATTAAAGCGGAGAAGGTTCCTTCCTGAGGTGAACATGGCCAGAAATAGTCATCTTGGCTCGCTTTTCCATTTGGCACTGGGGACTAATAATGCGTGTCCCACTAATGGAAATTATCTAATTTCATCCAAGTGCAGCTCCAGAGAGATCTGGGCTGACGCACAAACAATCAATACAGCCACATTCTTCTCGAGGAGTGGAACAATGGAAGGCTGGTGGAACCGTGTGGAACAACGTCACCCCAAAGAACAAACAGAAGGTGTAAAAATAGGCATCTAAAGCAGCCGGGTTGTTCTTCATTCACAGGGAAGAACAGTTTGTTGACTTCTCCACTTGGTTAGATGCGCAAGGGAAGGCCGCCGAGAACCAAGAGAATAAATAAAAGCCACCACTTTTCCATCTGGGTCTGAATGTCCTAAGAAACCCAGAGCGTACATTTCACATGCCTTCCAAACACCAACCATGCAATTCCCACTAGCAACGCAAAATCATTTTTCACTGAGCTGCTCATATACTAAGACTGGGAAAAGCTAGCTTTTTGTATGGTTTCAAAGAGTGGCTTTATAAAAAAAATCAAGCATTTTAAACACATTAAAATCAAGTAGTCCTCCCTCCTACGCCAATCATGTCCACACATTTCGAGCCGAGTTTCAGAAGATTCTTTATTATTTGTTTGGGTTGTGTGCGTTTTTCCAAAGCTCAGCAATATTTTCTCAAAAGCTCTGTAAACCTACATAGACCTCCTCTGAAAATGATCGTCAAAGAAGGGATTGGTTGGGCTTGATGACACCCTGTGCTTTTTTCAGGGGGTACTCAAGGGTATGTAGTATTGAGACCTCTCTTTTTTTGGTTAAAAAGTGTGACACTTATCTTTATGGTGAGTGCTGGCACCTATTTTTCTAAAGAGAAAGCAGTGGTGTCACTTAAAAGTTCCTGGCCCACTGAACATGAGAAATAAAGATGGTCTCCTTCCTAAAGGTATCTCCCATCATACCTGAGCATTGGCCAAGCTGACCGAGGAGGATGGGAGTTTTGGTCAAACAATGCCACAGGCTCTCCAACTCTGCCACAAAAAAGGGCACCTATGAACTGTATAAAGGTGAGGGGAGGAAATGAGGGGAGGCTTGGGACATGAAGTAGCAGCCACTGGGAAAGGAGTTAGATGTAGAAGAGAGATGACTGCAGCCAAAGAGAAAAAGAAGAGAAGCAAGCAATGAAAGTAGGAAAATAGGCCTCTTTTGCAAGTATGAGGATGCAAGTGCATCATGAAATGACAGCCAATCAGCTAGTTATTTATTGCATGAATATCCTTCCCCTCTTCCATTATGGAGATTAAGGCAGCATACATGGGATTCCCGAGCAGTCTCCCATCCAGACACTGACCAGATCCAGACCTGCTTAGCTTCAGCAGAACAGCTGTATGGCATGCCCCAAGACCACATCCTTAAGACTTAGATTGAGGATAAACCTGCATGACCACAGGAATGTCAGTAATGGAGGTGAGGGGTTAACTGTGGCTCTGGGGCAGTCAAATGAGGTCTTCAGAAAGAGTCTGGAGCAAATGATCAGGGCTAAATCAAAAGAGGCTGGAGAGGAAGAAGCAGGAATAATAGTCACAGAAACACAGAATGGTAAGGGACCATGAAGGTCATGTAGTCCAACTCCCCCCACAATGCAGGAATCTTTCACCCAACCTGGGGCTCGATCCCATGACCCTGAGATTAAGAGTCTCATACTCTACCAACGGAGCTATCCTGCCTGGTGAACCCTCTAGGGCAGGCTTCCTCGACCTCAGCCCTCCAGATGTTTTGAGACTACGATTCCCATCATCCCTGACCACTGGTCCTGCTAGCTAGGGATCATGGGAGTTGTAGGCCAAAAAACATCTGGAGGGCCGAGGGTGAGGAAGCCTGCTCTAGGGCTTAATCACAGATGGTGTGCAGTTTGTCCTTCTATTCTTTTTGCACTGAACTGTTCGAATCATGAATATTTCCACAGGCAAGGTACCAGACCAATGGACTGTGCAGCCATTCCCAACCCCAACCCCTCCGCTTCCAAGGCGTGGGATCCCAGGAATTTGCTGCAGTGGCATTTTGTGTGCTGCCTCTTGAAGCGCAGAGGTTGAGAGAACATCAGGCCAGCAGTCTGCAGTTTTACAAGCTGGAGGCCAACACACCACACCGTGGCAGCTCCAATCAACGTGAGCGCTAAGGGGGAGTCTCTCCGTCCTCCTTCCTAGTTGCCTTTGAGCAGGGAAGGGAGCTCAAGTGTTTAACTTTAAAAGCCCACAGGAGCTTGAGGAGAGGAAACAGCACAAGAGCCGAGGCGGTAAACAATTGTTGAGGACTTGATCTATGCTTCGGTAGATTCAAGCTCAAAGGCAACCCTAAGGGGCTTGTATATGAGCTACACAATCATACATGTTTATTAATTTAAGCCGTAAGAGTCCCAGTGGAGGCAGGAAGCCTGGCTGTGTTTTGACTGTGATGAGGCAAAAGGGGAGGCAATAGGACATTTTAAAGGGCCGCTGTTATGTTGGGGTTGGATGAGTTTCTTCTATGTACAGGGTGGGGTGGGGTGGGGTGGGGGGAGAGGCACATCTTTTAAGGGGGCACTGTGCATTTGGCTCCTCGTGCCGCCCTGCCAGCCTGGACCACTTTGCAAGGCTGGGATCTGATCTGAATGATTTTCCAGGTGAACCTGCCTTCTGCCAGCTATCTAATTTAATATTGCCACTCGGCATCCACCGGCAGTGGATTGCCAGGGTTCCAGGCAGCAGTCCTTCCCAGACCTACCTGCAGATACCAGAGCTTTAACTTGGGTTCTTTTTCCAGGCAAGACATATGTTGTACTACTGAGCTTCTCTAACGCTGCAATCCAATGCACATCAACCTGGCATTAAGCTCCATATGAGACTCACTTCTGACTTGATATGTGTAGGATTGCACTACAAGTTAGCTTATCTTATGGTGCAGATCTGCATGATTTTTAATCTGTGTTACACTCTTGGACTCTCTGTTTTCAGAGGCAGGTGAGTTCTGCTGTCCAGAAACTGCAAATGATGACCTGGCTTCTTCTATTTTTATTTATTTTTGTAATGGGTTATCAATTAGCACAGTGCAGCCACCACCTGGCTCCATCTATTGTTCTTTTCCTTGAACACATGCCATCACTCGCTTGGCAACCTGACAGCATCTTAGGTCCTTCCGAAGTCTAATAAACCTGAATTATAGTAAAGCAAATCTGAACTTTTGACCTTTTGTGCATTGCTTAGCCATTAAGGAAATGTCCATTCTTGTTTCTGTTGCAGAGGAAAACCGTCTACATCCAAACTAATACTGAGACGCTTTTTACATTATGGAGAAAGGAGGCGGTTTTGGATTTGATCCCTCTCCTCCGCCGGGACAACGGGATAGAACAGAGCAGTCTTAGAATTGCACCATGCAGTATTGCCATTTGACCAGCAGGCGGCGCGAGAACATTCATTTTCCAGCGTGACCTTTCTCTTTGGGGACAGGTGTACATATTAACCGGGAAATTGCAATTCTTTCCCTCAAAGAATTCTGGGCAGCGGGCACCGTAGTTTACCTCTCACAGAGTTACAATTCCCAGCAGCCATTTTTTTAAAAAAATGATATTTCAAAAATATTAGGGAGGTACAAGTCAATAAGACAATGTAGTAATTGATCTCTGTAGAGTTGTTTTAGTTCCCGGCAACCCTTAATAAATAAACTACAGTGCCCAGATTTCTTTGAGGTGGAAAATGTGCTTAAAATGTGTTTTAAAGGAACAGTGTGCCTGCCGCTCTTACCACTAACAATTGTCTTCCTGTCCAGTTAAACTAGGTAGAGCTCTCTGTTAAAGTCAAGGACCTGGAGCAAGCTCAAATGGCTGTATTATTATTATTATTATTATTATTATTATTATTATTATTATTATTATTATTAAAGTTTTTTTCAGCCAGAACTCTCTAGTGGGTGCCAGTGCTGTTCTGCCATTTCTTTTTCTAGAAAAATAGCACTGGTAGATACCCACGTACGACCAAGGTTCAACTCCCCGCTCAGCCGTGAAGCTCACTGGGTGACCTTGGACCAGTCACTGCCTTTCAGGTTAACCTCCCTCAAAGGGTTGTTGTTGCGGAGATTAATGGAGGAGGAGTGGGGAGAATCATGTAAGCCACCTTGAGCTCCTTGGAGCTATAAATGTGATAAATAATAATGTGAACAGAGACAGGATTCCCTGGCTTCCTGCGTCTATAATACTAGAATTCGGGATGACCCAATCGAGTCAAGCTAATGGAATTTGATTTGCAGAGATCAGCACTACAGCCAGTGGGAAGCCAATTTCAGCCCAGGGGTCCCATCAGGGCTGGGTTTGAGGGCAGCGGCTGTCCAACAGGGCAGGCTTCTCTCTCATCTTGAAGTAGGTGGAGTAATGTATATTGCTAACTCAAGAGCCCTCACTGAGACCTAAAGCCCAGAGTCTAAAATTACCTGCCTGCACTGCCGTTTTCAGCAAACCACCGTTTTCAGTAAAGGTAAAAGCTGTTCAAAAGTGGGAGGATGAAGTGCCTCAAGGAGTGGTGGGCTCTCTCCCCTCCTGGAAGCAGAAGGTGGCCATCTGGCAGCCCCAGTCTGTAGTACATTTACATGGCTGTTACATTCCAAGGTACCATGCATTCAGCTGAAGTTGCATATATTGGGAACACCATTGAAAAAGCCTGCCAAAACCTCCTTGCTCAGACTCCAACTCTCCACTGGCTTCAAAGGTCAGTGCAAAGGCTCATGGGATTGCTAGATGCTGTTTTGCACCATTTTTTGTTGTTTTCGCCGTCTTGGGGGTGAGGGTGGGTTGTTTTTGCCCCTTTAAGTGCCACTTCCAGGTTTGCAATAGTGCGTGTGTACACAGCTGTGTACATATTGAACATGCATAAAATGGTTGTTGCCTGTATTGCAGATCCTGAAATAAGCAGGAAACCGGCTCTCATAAACAACAGCCAGCATGGCACCATTCAAGAATGATGGGAGCAGTTGCAGAGACACCAATCTCAATCTGATCCAAATCAATGCCAGACCATTTTCAGATGGATGCGACAGACCTTTTCATATGGCCTCATTGTTTCCACTAACTTGTGTAGCTAACTTGTGGTTCTCCAGATGCTGTTGGGACTCTAACTCCCATCAGCCCAAGCCAGCCAATAGTCAGGGATGATGGGAGCTGAAGTCTAACAACATCAGGAGAGCCACAAGTTAGACACTCCTGGGCACTAGACTACACAGATCTCATTCAATGGATCTTAGTAACATAGGAAGTTGCCTTATTCTCAGCCAGGACTCAGTCAGGACACCTAACTCAGTATTGTCTACCCTGAATAGTAGAAGGGTTTCAGACTGAAGACATTCCCAGCCCTGCCTGGAGATGCTGGGGATTGAATCCAGGCCCTTCTGCATGCCAAGCAGATGCTCTGCCCTTGAGTCATGACACTTCTTATAGTCCTATTGTGTTAAATTGTGCTCAGCCGGCTCAAATCCAAGTCTTTCCCTTAGCTTGCTATGTCCATGTCGTTATTCCTAATTAGCTGATAGGGTTATCAATGCAAAACAACAAAAGCTTAATTCAAATTAACTGGGGGTGAAATGCAGTTTTGGAAAATGGCCATTTTGAGATTATTTGAATTTTTGAACTTTGTTGAACTTATCTCAGAGTAAGCAGATTTAGAAATTGCTTTCAAATTATTTAATAAACAAAAGACTTATGCAGCCCTATCTAATGCAGTGGGAAGTAAATCCCACTGAATCCTATGCAAGTTAAGGGTGTGTAGAATTGAGGGTTTGTGGGTGCTCTGGGTAGGAAATAATGAGAAATCCATTGGTGGGATGAAGTCATTGCAGGGTAGAGTGCCAGAGTAAGATGGAGGCAGCCTGGGTTCAAATCCTTACTTATTGGAGAAATGTGTAGCCTCTTTCCACCTTCCTTGCAGAGTTGTTGTGAGAACAAGAATGGCTTGTTCAATGGCTACATGGCTAAACTCTGTTTCCATGGTCAGAGACAGTAATACTTCTGAACATGAGTTTCTGGAAAGCATGGGGGCAGGAAGGAGGAGAAGGCTCTTGCGCTTGGGTCCTCTGTGGTTTTCCCACAAGCATCACTGATTTAGCAAGCCATTGGCCTAGCAGGCTCTTGAGGAAGAGGGAGGGAGAGAGAGAGAGAGAGGAGCCATGCCCTTTAATAGAAGAAACACAGGGAGCTGCCTTATACTGAGTCAGACCATGGTTCATCTAGCTCCATATTGTCTACACTGACTGGCAGCAGCTCTCCCGGGTTTGAAGCAGGGGTGTTGGTCTGCCAGCCATCCTTGCAGATGCCAGAAATTGAACCAGGGATCTTCTGCCTGCAAGACAGATGCTCTGTCACTGAGCTCCCAGCCCCTATTTGGACAATACTTGGTCTTCACATCCCAGAAGGCAAAATGGGCTCTAGAAAAGTAATACAGTGGTACCTTGTTTCTTAAATGCCTTGGTACTCAAACGCCTTGGTTCCCAAATGCCAAAAACCTGAAGTAAGTGTTCCAGTTTTTGAACATTTTTCGGAAGCCGAACGTCTGATGCGCTTGTTGGCTATTGTTTCCAGGGTGCCTGCACCAATCAGAAGCTGCACCTTGGTTTTCGAACATTTTGGAAGTCAAATGGACTTTCGGAATGGATTAAGTTTGGTGCTTTTGTTTTTGCTATTTATTTTGCATTTTTGTTTTTGAGGCTTTTTTGGTTAATTTGTTTTTGTAACTGTGTGGAACCCAGTTCAGCTATTGATTGATTGCATGACTGCGGAAATGGATAAAAGACCCCCATCCAAACAATGACTATCATCAGTGCAGGTAAGGAATTTTTTTTATATATAATCTACAATACTGTCTTATTTATTTTATAGTACAGTACATTGATTATTGCTTTCATTTTATGGATCGATGGTCTTGTTAGATACTGTAGTAAAATTCATTTTAAATTGCTCTTTTAGGGGTTGTTTTTAAAAGTCGAACTGATTAATCCATTTTGCATTACAGTGGACGCTTGGGTTGCAAACGTGATCCATGCAGGAGGCACATTCGCAACCCGCAGCACCGCACCTGTGCATGCGCGGGTCACGATTCGGCACTTCTGCACATGCACAAAGCGCAATTTAGTGCTTCTGCGCATGTTCAAGTGCCGAAACCCAGAAGTAACCCATTCCGGGACTTCTGGGTTTGGCACAGTGCACAACCCAAAAATGCGCAACCTGAAGTGGCCGTAACCCGAGGTATGACTGTACTTTCTTTGGGAAAGCGCACCTTGGTTTTTGGAATGCTTTGCTTTTGGAAAGGACTTCCGGAATGGATTAAGTTTGAGAACCAAGGTACCACTGTATAGCAAAACGATCTTGGGCCAATGCCTCGGGAATCCTGCTTCCAAACCATTAGAAACCCAAATTGCAGGATAAGGCTGCAGAGGTCCTTCCACTGAGCAGCGGGGAAAGAGGACAGCAAGGGGAAGTAAGGCCGAGGCGACCACAAGAGCGTCACCGGGGGCTGACTGGGTAGGTTTCTGGAGGGTTTTGCAACGGAGATAAAAGCGCCGGAGGGTAATTGCAAGAGCGTTTATTCTGGCCCCGTGGCCCAGCGTGGGCTGCCTGCAGCCACTTCAAAGAGGTGTTTTAAGCAGCAGTCAAAGCTCAGCAACGAAAAAGAACATCGCACTCCCTGATGCAACCATCCCGCTTCACGACACTGAAAACAGGAAATGCCCAATATTATCGTGTATATTTAACTTGCGTTGCAAATTTTCAGCATCCGGCAGGAATGCCCGTGTGTCCCCTTGGCACCCAGTTCCTTTGCAGGCAAAGTTGCTTCTGAGGGTCCCCAAACAACTCCCTCCCCCTCCCCTGGGCTTCGGTACATTTCAGAGCCGCCAGGCAAACAGACGTCTATCAGGCTTTCCTTTCCGAAGCAATAGAGGAAATTTAATCTGGTGCGCCTGAAAAACACAGGAGCCCTTTTCGAAATGGAAGCTGGCAGCCGCTCACGTCTTGATCCTATAGTATTTGCTCGAGGTACAGCCTAAATTGCAGGGGTTGCCCCAACCATATATAGAAACACAATAAAACACCAAACATTAAAAAAAAAACTTCATTATACAGGGCTGCCTTGCTATAGGATCCTGCTTTAAGCATGCTTTGGATTTCCGTATTGTGGGGCCGACATGTGGCCTTGAGTCAAGTCGCTTGGACTTTAAGTGATATTGTGGTCTGAGCCATTATTTAGACCCACGAACAGCACCGACGCGCAGCGCGATCCTAACCCTACACATCAGAATAAAAAAAAATCCTTCCAGTAGAGGTAAGTCCTGCTAAATTCGGTGGGGCCCACTTCTAAGCAAGTGGGTTTTGAATGGCAGCCTTCATCGCCGTGGCACTTTTAGGGTTGTGTTAGCACTAGAGGACGCCGGGAGCGCGATTAATTCAGTGATAGATAGCCTCTGGCTCTGTAGATGTAGCTGGACTCCAACTCCCATCAGCCCCAGCGAGCTTGGCCAATGGTCACGGATGATGGGAGCTGGAGTTCAGCACCATCTTCAGAGTCCAGAATCCTCACCCCTGAATTAGAGGAGGCAGGAAGGAAGGTGACCTCTCTCTCCGTCTTTTCACTCCGCTCCAGTTCCCGCGGGGACGAAAATGCCATTAAAATCAGTGTGGCGCCCCCCCTCCCCCAAGGTTGAACACCTGAGATTAAGGTGTTTAATCGCCTTAAAGAGTCCGTGCGTGTTTTTAAAGCCCCGCCAAGGACTACGGTACCGATTTAGTCACCGGTTAGACTCCTTTTTACTTAGATCGTTTTATATCGGTTCATACGGGTATGTGTGTATACGCGTGTATGTCTACGTGTACTTACACCTACAGAGAGACTCCAGCTCAGGGGAAAGAAAGAGAGTCATGGGACCCCATGCCTTTGGGATGGGGGTCATCTATAAAAGGCAGCAGCAGGAAACGGCTAAACTGAAGGAGTAGGAGAGGAAGCGCAGGGGGGATTTAAGGAAAGCCAGAGAAAGCGGGAAGGCCGCCTTCAGTTGGGGCAACAAACCAGCCAGCCAGACCAAAAACCAGCCACTTCGCCGTGGCGTGGCTGCCACAACATGCCGCAAGCTCTCGTTCCTTTTGCAGGTGGGGGGGTCCGGGGGTGGGCGTTTATCCTCTCATCTTCAGCCTTTCTTTCCGACCATATTGGCTGCTGCTCATCGTTGCATTTACTTCAGCGTTGGATGCGCTGCGAAGGCAAACTGGGCCCACATTTGTTTGGAAACTCCGCATGAATTTTTGCAGGGGATTTTTGGCTCACACAGGTGCACGCCGGCAACTTGAGGACTTCTTTTTTTGACCTTGCACGTGTGAATTATTATTATTATTATTATTATTATTATTATTATTATTATTATTATTATTATTATATTTATTAACTAAATTTGTATACCGCCCTATACCAGTAGGTCTCAGGGCGGTTCACAACATAAAATCACAGCCATTACTTTCTCCCAATCCAAATTTAAACACTTCCGTGTAGACCTCTGTAGGCTTGCGCTCTTACCGTAGTAAGGCTGAAATCCTATCCATGGCTGCCTGCCTGTTCTCCCCCTCTCAAAACTATAATTCTCAGCACCATTAACAAAACCACAGCTCCTGGGATAGCCTATTTTTTTTCTATGATGAGGGAATGTGCTTTAAATGTACCACAGGCACGCAGCCCATAACTTGGAACATAAGAACAGCCTGCAGGATCAGGCCCGTCTAGCCCAGCATCTTGCTCTCACGGTGGCGAACCGGGTGTCCACGGGAAGCCCAAAAGGAGGACTTGAGCGCACCAGCAACCTCCCCACTTGTGATTCCCCAGCAACGGGCATTCTGAGGCATATACAGTCAATCACCTTTCAGGGCCATCCAAATTGGTGGCCCTTGCTACTTCTTGTGGCTGTGCGTTCCATAGGTTAACCACGCGCTGTGTGGCTTGAAAAAAAATTACTTTCTGAACATGGAGGTCTCCAGAGCCGAGATTGTGGCCCCAAGGCAGCTCAGGAGGATGGAGTCGTTCCCTGGCGGCAGCCCCCTGCTTCTTCTGCTCCAGGAGAAAGAAGAGGGTAAGCAGGAAGCGGAGTGGCTTTGCTGAGCCCAGGTCATCTCCTGTTTTTGATAGGCTCCAAGGCGGCCTAAATGAGCGGATGCGCCTGCGAGATTGGGGGCCCAAAATAGAAGCGCCTTAAGTATTTTAGGATCCAGCAGAAATCCTTATTTCTTCCGGAGGGAGAGAGAGAGAGAGAAGAAAAGGAGAGGGGGGAGGGAGAGAGAAAAACACACACTCCATAATGAGCCGGAGCGCTTCCCTTCTCGATATTTGTGCAACTTTATCTCGACCGGCAAGTTGCGGGGGTGACGCAAATCCGCCCCTGTGTATTACAACCACGAAAATAAATGCGAGGAAACCAATTCCCTTCTAGCAATGAAAACATAAATATACAGCTGCGACTTTTCCCTTTAATCTTCCCATCCGGGGGACTTCACGAAAAGTCCGCGATGAACTCGGAGGGGAACTTAGCCCAGCCAGGCAGATGGGATGGAGAGCAGGAGGAGGAGGAGGCCTGGAGAGAGATTCGCAGGGGAGGGAATGTGTGTGTGTTTGTGTGCCCAATTTTAAAACTTTAAAAATAAATCCTGACTAACCCCCACAGAGCGATTGCCATCCTTCTTTTTGCCATTGGTAAATCCAGCTCAATACTGTTTTCACTGACTGGCAGAGGTTTCCCAGGGCTTCAATCGGGGGTCTCTCTCAATCTCTCAACCCTACCTGGAAATGCCGGGGATCGAACCTTTGCATGCTCTCCATGTGAGCCATGACTGCCTCCCAATTTATTTCCCCACTAGGAAAATTTATGCCCCAGCCCCGGTGACAGGCTGGATGTCCAAACCTGCAGGCAGTGGGCTTCATTTGTCCATTTAATTGCATGTCTTCCAAGGAGCTCAAAGCAAAGTCTCCTTGGAAGAAAATTCCCAGGTATAAAAAGAGGCCTTTCCTCGCTGGAGGTATTTATGCATAGGCTAGACGGCCATCCGTCAGGGATGTTGGTGTAGCTGCATGCTGTACTGTAGATTCTGCGTTGAGTTGGACTAAATGGTACTCCCAAGGTCACTTCCGTCTATGAAATTAGATAGCCCCGCCCTCTTCTCAAATCTCACAGCAACCCTGTGAGGTGGGTTAGACTGAAAGTAGCTGGCAATGTCCCACTGTCACACAATCCGATTAAGGTCCATTCGATCCAGCTTCTAACAACGGACAGCCAAGAAGGATCACAAACAGACCCCGAAAGCGATGACCAGTCACTGTTATCTGTCACATAGCATCTGGTATGTATAGGCAAACTTTATCTGCCCATGGAAGCTCTGTGGCTAGTAATAGAGGACATACACACTGTCCACATTGGCAGACTAATAGTAAAAGTAGTAGTAGTAGTAGTAGTAGTAGTAGTAGAAAAGCTAAGAGTGCTTTCATCAAACCACCTAGAAGTAAGCAGAGAATCCTGGGGCAGTGAGTTCCGCAAGTCAAGTCGTGAAGAAGCACTTCCTTTCCTAACAGGGCACTGGGCAACAAAATTCTGGGTGAAAGGCTGCTGCTCTTTCGCTGTTCTCTGGAGAGAAGCGATTTCTGGGCGGTTGTGGGTCTTTCGGTGCTATTTCAAAAATAACAATAACAGACGGCTCCCACCCCGCGAAGAATCCCCCACCAGGGCAGCAGGCAGCTTTCCCTTCCCGCTCCATCCAAGACGCGAGGAGGCGCAGGCCGAGGTCAGCCTCTTCATTGTAACATATTTGGGAGAGTATTTCCTACGAGTTATTTTTAGATATCCTTAGGCATTTAAAAGCTGATCGAGCGGTTTCCCCTCTCCCCTCCCCCGCATCTTTCCGCTCCTTTATCCAAAATGTGCTCTGCCCCCCCATTATCCAATACACATAAAATAGATTTGGGGTCGTCGGCAGATCGGCTTCCTTTTTAGCACGGCGGCGGCGACTACAAAAGGGAGAAGGAAAGCGTTTCGTTGTGAAGGCCAGAGGCCCAACTCCACTTCTGTGAGACTAGAACGTGGGACCCATATAATGGATTTCATATTATTTCGCACATCGCCTCGGTGATTTTCCGAGGGGGCTTAAATTTGTCTGGGCGTCGTCGTCGTCGTCGTTGTTACTCCTTCCAAACTTAACAATAGTATCTATCCATGAGACACTGATTCGTGTAACTGACGAGCCAATTCTCCACCCCTGACGTTAAATCGATCTCGACTCAGTTGCAACTTAGAACCGTAGGTCCCTCTCCACACATGTTTATTTGGAAGTAAACCTTCCCTAGTGTTCCTGTTCCTTAACTGAATCGATTTAGAAAGGAGGCTCCAGGCCGCGCTCTTAATACAGTACAACCATATCGAGAGAAGCGGAGTCCCATTGAAACGAAGGCGAATGACTATCATTTTGCTTTTTAAGGTTTTATTTGTTATTAAAAAAAACATTTCTGCTAGAACAAGAATAAAGAGCCTGCGACCGTCCAGATACTGTTGGACTACGATTCCTGTCCTCCCTGGCCGCTGACCTTGGATGAGGCTGATAGGAGTTGGAGTCCATAAAGATCTGGAGTGACTCCGATTCCCAATTCCTGGTCCAGAATGGGAATTCTGGGGATGCGGGCAATCCTCCAGAATTTGTCCAACCTCTACCTTTTTCATCCTCTTCACTGGATTGAGAAAAGGGCTGTTTTGGCTATTCGAAATCCACCCACCCAGCAGTTAATTGGGCTTTTGTAATGTTTTCGTTTTCAGTAAATCAATAAATGGGACTTTCCTCCCCCTCACTCACTGGCAATTCTTCCACTAGCTGTCTGTCATGGAAGAGGGCTGCAGCCACGCAAGCCGGTCCTCATCCAGGTGAAAGCGAAGTCCCTGGACCATGATCCAAAGATATAAATCGCTTTTGATTTCAGGGGGGAAGTCCTTTAGTCGCATACGCGTTGAAACCAGCGGAATCCCAACTTTGAATTTTTAGAGGCGGGGATCGTTACACTGAAGCAATTCCAATTATCTTCGGTGGCATTTACTCCCAAGTAAAGATACTCCGGGTTAGGAGCTCCTTCATACCAAAACACTAATTCTTGGGAAGCAAACCACTGGGATTTACGTTTAGAATTTCCCGAAAACCCGCCTGCTTTATTGTAACAGGGATTTGGAGAGGGGTGCTATTTATTAAAATAAATCCTCAATGTTTGTGTAGGAACTTTGCAAGGTGAAGTTTTGCAACTCCTCTCTCTCTCTCTCTCTGAATAAAGTGGTTCCCCCCCCCGAAAGAATTGGTTTTCTCTTTCACTCATGGCCTTACATCATTGCTATTTGGGCTGTGATCCTAACAACGCTAGCTTGACAACTGGAGGAGTTCCGTCGAAACTGAGCAACCACCCCTAGGATCCACTCGCCAAATAGGGCTGGAGATCAAGTCGCCGATCATATCCATGATCCTCAGGGAAGTGTTGATTCTTCTCCTTTGGATACAGGATTCTGTATTCTTCAGAGGGCTGCCTGCTGTGTCAGTTTCAGCCTAATAATATTCATCGTATATTGATAGAAAACCACAATTGCAATTGATCAGAACTTAGAAGCTGCAGTGATTGAATACTAGGCGTCCAAGTCAGAATGCAACCCATTTTTCTCTTCTACGGTAGCTGCTGAGAGGCGGCAGCGGCACATCCCTCCCGAAGCACACTCGTGTGCCATTATGAGTGAACAGCACTCACTATCGTGCACAAATCTGTACATTAATCCGCGCATAATTTTGGTTTTTGCAACAAAGGAAAACAGCTCCCAAAGAGCTAAATGGCACTTGCTCCCTGAGAAGTCTGCACGCGATAGCAAGCGGTTGTTATTTCCCCCCTGAAAGATGTATGGACACGTCGGTTTTATCGGGCAGGGGAACGGTACCTCGAGAGGTTTAAATCAGCTAAGCTTCGTCCTGTTCAAGGATGGAAACCTTTTAAACCTAAAGAGACCCCAGTTTCATTCAGGTAGGGGGAAGATACTAAGGGAAATTAACAGGCTGCAGACAAGGTGACAAGTCGGAGAAAAACGGAGTGGCTTTTGACACAATCGACTCTGCAGTTTTGACAGGTGAAATGTTAAAATCTATGCATGAGATTCATGAAATACTTTTAACGCTGGGATATGTCTTCCCTGCACTTGATATTCAAAATAGCACGCCGAAAGATGTGCTTATTCTCTCGCAGCCATGTCCAGAGAAACATTCTTTTACTCCTGCGTTAGTTAATACCCCTTGAATCGAGGATTGTGAGGCTTCCTTCCATTCAACAACTCTCTCTCTTTCTGTCCCCTCCCTCCCTCTCTCCCTCCCTCTCTGTGTATATCTTCGTGTGCGCACGCGCGCGCGTATTTTCAAAAGAGCACACACAGCCCAGCCAGCCATGGCTAAGGCCATTTAAGCCCCCTTGACGTCAGTGGGAAAATGACGCGCAGGTAGCAAACCCTCTCCCGTGGAAATCAATGCCTCATTCCATGCAAAACTTGTGTGATTGTTGTTGTTTTTTGTCTTTGAGTCTCTACATGCTCAGTGAAAAATCTTGCCATTTTCTCAACATTCAACCATTTAAAAATACCTAACTTGACTGCCTGAAAGTCTTTAAATAACCTCCACTTTATCCTCAGCGCATTACTGTACTGTACAAGAAACCCTTCTGAAGTTAATGGCACTACTTCTGCTTTGACTATGGCAGTCAATATACAGAAAAGATAGATTTAATGCTTACGTTATCAAGCAAATGTCAGCTCCTGTCTCTGTTTAAACCGTATGCACAATTTACAGTGCAATCCTAGGCACGTCTACTCGGAAGTAAGTCCCATTGTGCTCATTGAGATTCACTGCCAGGAAAGTGTAAATAGGATCGCAACCTTATGTAGTGTATGTATGCCTATTGGTTTTGTAGGAAGACAGACTTAACTGATGATAGATTTTAAAACGTAATTTTAAAATAAAAAGAAAACCTTTTAATAGGATTCTCATTCACTTGAGCGAAGCGCCCTCTTCTAGTATTTCTGTTTAAGCCCATACATTTTTTCCCCTAAATGGGATTATTTCGTATTAACTAGTTGCTGGATCTGCAGGAAGCATATTGTATACTTTTGACTTTGGCATTTATTTATTTTTAAAATAGGATACTACACATTTAAACTGCATCCCTTTGAGAATCCACTGACTTAAACGGGAGAGTTAAGCACTAAAAATAAAACACCATTTAAACATTCCAATTGATCTCAGTGGAATAGAACTTTGGATGGATTGTGATCAAGTAGAATATTGCGAATTCGGCTGCTGTGGTTGTCCTAGGCATCCTTAATCGGAAATAATATCTATTGACCCCCACGGGACTCACGTCTGACTAAACATACATAGGATGCACATTTACATTTTTATCACATTCAAATAAAAGGTCACCTTTCTGGGCTGATATTTTTTGTTTGTAGTGCATTCTGAAGCAAAGGTTCGTATTGTTTGCGCTACCTCTTCTCTCTTTTGGCGAGGGCTCTTTTACGTGTGTGTGTGTGTGTTTTACTACACATTACACGAACCTGCCTTTTCCGGGTCAGACCATTAGTTCACCTAGCTCAGGACTGTATTGGTCTAATCTACACTTAACAGCGACTCTCCAACTATGTTTGCAGGAACTCTACATTTTTCTACGCTACCTGGAGATGCCGGGGATTGAATCCGCGATTTTGCATGCAAAGCAAGAGCCACCAGACGGGGCCTTTCTGCCCTGCCCGAACAATTCAGAAGTTCATTTTGTTTTTAGGAAGCAGAAAGACATCTCTATGAAGGTTTAATCTTTCTTCCCAGTCCGCAAAATTTTAGACTGAATTAGAGAAGGAGACACGCCCTTTCCATTAAATTATAGAGATCGAAAATCTGTGGCAGCGCCTGATACTGCTGGACTCTGACTCCCATCAGCCCCTACCCTAAATGGTCAAAGGTCCAGGATGGTGAGAATCGTAGTTCAGCTACCCCCCCCCCCCGCTAACGAGACCTCCTCGCCCCCTCTTCCTCTTTGAAACCGGCGTTGGGAGGAATGTGAATTGAATCCGGATTGTTCACCGCCTCCAGGAAACGGGAAGAAAGGCAGGGCAGCCCTGCGTCGGACCTCTTTGCGCCTCGTCCTTTGACAGAAGGGCCATTACAGGGAACCAGGCTTTTGAGCCCCCGCCCCTTCTTCCCTCCTCGGCTACACCTCCGCTCCTCCGATTGGTCCTCGGCCGCCCAATCCGCTGCCAGGAGAAGTGTTTGCTCTTTTTACGCTGCATTCGAAGGAGGGAAAAAAGAAAGAAAAAAACCCTCGGTTCGGGGGGAGGCGCTGCTTGGCGGAGCGATGTGGGCGGGCGGCTCCTTTTCCTTTTCGCCGCGTTTCCCTCCTCCTCCTCGAGAGGGGAGTTTCTGGCGCGGCGGCGCCTCCCCCGCGCCTAGTTGTTGTTATTTTGTTTGACGCGCCTGTCTTTCCCCGCCGCCGGCTTGCCTAGCACAGCGCTGCGTGTCCCAGCTCGGCTCCCCCAGCGATGCGCGCAGGCCGAGAGGCACTCGGGCGCTGACGATCTTCATTCGACGGCCGCTGAACTTTCCCTCGGGCGGGCCTGCGGCTCCAGCGGCAGTAGTAGTAGCAGCAGGAGGAGCCGGGCGTGGAGGGCTCTCCCTGGGCCCCGGCAGGATGTACACGGCCGGCCTGACGCCCTTTTACGCATCCAACTTCAACCTGTGGTCGGCGGCTTACTGCGCCCCGTCAGGGCCCGGCTGCTTCCCGCTGGATCCGTCGGGGCTCAAGAAACCTTCCTTCTGCATCGCGGACATTCTGCACGCCGCCGCCGCCAGCGCCGCCGGGGAGACGTCGTCGGTAGATGGGCTGCCCGGAGCGCCCTCGTCGGCCGCGCTGGCCGCGCACCTCGGGGCCGTGCATGCCCACTCGCAGTTCCACGCCGCGGCCTCCCCGCTCCGGCCCACGCCCCTGGTGGCCCCCGACGGGGCCGTCGCCTTCCCCGCCCGCCTGTCGCCTCTCTCCGCTGCTTTCCACCACCCTCACCCGCAGCAGCAGCACCGCTCTCCCGGAGGAGGCAGGGGCCCCAGCCACCAGACTCATCCCGGCTCGGCGCCCGCGCCCTCTAGTAAAGACTTGAAGTTTGGGATTGATCGCATTTTATCCGCCGAGTTTGACCCGAAACTCAAGGAAAGCAACACGCTGAGAGGTAGAGAGAAAGCCGAGAGTTTATTTTATTTTATTTTTAAAATCCCCATCCTCTTCCCCATTCCCACCCCACTGGTGAATTTAAGGAGTCCTGCTTCTGAAGTAGGAAAGGGGTTTGTGCGGATTGACAGGGAACCTCATTCATTCCAATGGACGTTGAGCGCAATTTCGCCGTCGATCGTTCTCATAGCTGTATTGATCTCGTGCGTGTGTCTGTATCTGTATAAAAATGCATGACTCTATGGATAATTAAATAGGGAGGCAGTGAGACAGATAGGCAAACCCCTCCGATTTCGGAGTTTGATTCCCGGAATTATATGTATGGAAATATTAAATGATAGCCACGTCCATAATTTAAAAGATTAGTGCCTTAGAAGAATGACAGCCCGGTTCAGTTCCTGGCATTTCAGAGCCCCTGGAGAAGGGCTGTGGTGGGTACCCTAGCCAGGAAGGCGAGCGTTATTTCGCCCCTGCCCTTCATGTGGATGCCGCCCCCCCCCCCCCCGCATCTGAGTTGGCCACAGTGGGCTGGATTGGCCTTTGGTCTGATCCGGCTGGGCGCTTCTAATGTTCTCAGGAGAAAGGGTGGTTCTGGCGGCCTTCACCGGTTCGTGGATAGGTAGGTGCAACCCCGAGTATTTGCGCTGAGTGAAATGTAAGTTTCATCGCGTAATCGACGTGTTCTTCGGGTGGGGAAGGAACCCAGCGCCTTCATATTTGTGCTGTTTGTTGCTCAACGGAACTCACAGTTGAGCAATCGGCTTGACTAAAAGTTTCAGAAAGCAGCAGCAGCAGCAGCAGCAGCAGCAAACAGAAGCTACCACCAGCCTCCCTGTTCCGGCACGTATTTACTTGGGAGTAGGTTTCTTGGATTTCGACATTGCAGTGAAAGCATGCTTAAGCTCACTTTCTTTTGAATCCAGTGCGACTAAATCATCTACTTATTTATTTTGTCCCATCCCCAAACAAGCTCAATCTTGGGATTGATCTTTGGGGTAGTGGGGTCTGGACGAGAGAGAAAATGACATTGGGGGCATATCTACCCCAAAGACTGCCAACTATAGCATGGAGGCCTGGGGCACTGGATGAAAAGAATATCCCATTGCAGTCAGGGCTAAATATTCCCACTGATGCGAACAAATAGGAACTGTACCTAAGGTGGTTTCACTTTTCCATTTGGTAAATGGGTCGCCAACGCTTGAATTCCGAGGGTGACTCATAGACAGACCTCTTCCCTTCCAATGGGATTTTTGAGAACCCCCCCCCCCAAGTCATGATTGTTGTTGCTGTTGTTATTGTTATTATTCTCTCTCGGAACCGTGCCAGATCCACTCCGTAGCTAAGGCAAATCGCTTGGATCAAAACTCAGTGGGCCCCAAATCGTCCTATACACGCTTGGCTAAAAAAAAAATCCCTTGACCCCAACGGAACTTCTCTGCAAAGTCAATGGGTTCGCCATTCCCTTCGGACATAAATCCAAGAGTGTCGGGTTAAAAGTGTGCCGGATCACGAGCGGGAGCTCAATCCAGACCTGTTAGTGAAACTAATAATGACAGAGAGTGAACGCAACTTTTTAACGGGGGCGGGGGTGCTGAGAGAAGGGCTTGCGTTTTCACGGTAAAGCGCCTCTATACCCCAATAATGTTGGTTTGGAGATTCTGCTCTGATCCGCCAATCCCCTTTGCTTCTTCCTTGTTCTTTCTCCAGTCCCAACACCTTCTGCCCTGGACCTTGCGGAATAGGAGGATCGTTCAAACCACCCCGAGCCAAAGCGCTTCATTGAGGGGAGTTAATGTTCCCATTTATTCCCATCAAACCTGCCATGGTAACGGGGCAGAGCCGCAGGTTTAGTTCTCTGGGTTACTTCTCGACTTCGGTCCGCAGTACACCCGCAGGAAAAAAGTTGGCGATTGCAACCCATCCTAAGCAAAACCACAACAACCCACCACCCGCATCCTGAACCTAAGAAGGTTTACCCGGGAGGATAGTCCCATTGCTTTCAACTGGACGGGGGAGGGGGAGGGCTCGCTTCCAAGTCAAAAATAAAATAAAATCTCTGTAACACCGTGGGTGGGTGTGAGTGGAAGAGGCAGCTCCGAGGCTCCGCACACATTTACTCGGGAGTAAAACCATTGAACGGAATGGTGCTCCTTCTGGGTGTAATTAGCAGCCTCACCACCGTCCAATAACGTCGTGCAAAAGCCCACCATTCTTCCCGTCTGTTTGAGAAGCCGCGCACCCGGCAGGGTAGGACTTTGGGGGGGGGTTAGAAATGGAGCCCCCTCTCAGCAAATGAGCAGGAGGCTCCCCAAGAACAGCAGGAGTGGCTCCCTGTGTTTCCAAGTGAGGGAAGCAAAAGGCACGACCGGGCGGGGGATCCCAAAGAAGGGCCTTTCCGTAAGACCAATTCTGCCCAGAGTCTAAGCTGCCTTAACCTGGCTTCAGGGAACGTGCGCCTTTTCTCTCTCCTTGCCTTCTTCTGTAACCGAGCTCTCCTTGTTCCTGTGCCCGCAGATTTGACTTCCTTATTAACCACCAGCCGCCCATCTGGGGTTCATCTCCCCGCCTTACAGCCTCCGGCCGGCCAGTTCTTCGCGTCTCTAGAGCCCATTAACGAGACCTCCGCGGTCCTGGGGCCTTTAAACACAACCCCAAGGAATTCCGTTCAGCACCAGTTTCAAGACACTTTTCCAGGTACAGACGCACCCTTCTTTTAAACTCGCACCCAGCGCTCACGGGGCGACCCCCTTCTGCCCCAAGGCATCCTTTCTCTCTGCTCTCCGGCGATCGTATTCCCAGGAACGCGCGCGGTTTACTTGGGAGTAAGGGCCGTGGGAGTCCATGGGACTTACGGCCAAGCAAACCTGCAGAAGGGTCGATTAGGCTCCGCAGCGCCCGATCCTAACAAGCGCGCGATCGTTAGGATCGCGGTATGGGCGCCATTGAGAGTTTTCTGTGGCGGTGGGGGCAGGCGGGCTGTGAGTGCCCAGCTCCTTACCGTGTAGTAGGAACGGTGTGGTAAGAGAGAGAGTCTTGAGGATTGAGAGGGGGTGCTTGCGAGAATTTGGCCCCCCTCGGCCTTGCCTAAAATCAATCTTAAAAAGGCTGTTCATACTTGGAAGAAAAGTTCCAATGGGATCCACGGGCTGCTTATTGTAAAGAGAAGTAGGTGACGTTTAGAAAGTCAGGAGTTTACAGGTAGCTCACCTTCAGGAAGAATCAGGGAATGGGAGGGGATACATATATGGGGACACGAGCTTGAATAGACCTGATCTCCAACACTAACGGTGCCTAAAATTAAAATAAAGGTCGAATTCATGTGCGGAATTATAAAGTGGGATGGGAGGGTGGGGTGAGTGCTTTGAAATAAATCGAGAGTACCCGTTAAGTGTTATTTTGCAAAGAAGGTGAAATCTATTGTTAGGATTATCCGTAAGAGACCCATGGGTCTTTTATTAGCGCCCGAATCCTGAAGGTGTTGGGCTACCAGTGCGCCCCACTGAACGCGCTTCGCCTTTTGCTTCTTCGGCGCCCCGACCCCTCATTCATGCGCTCTCGCTCTCTCTCTCCCTCTCCCTCCATTCCTCCCTCCCCCTTCCTTCTTCCTTGGTGCCTTCCTTCCACCCTGCAGGGCCTTACGCGGTGCTCACCAAAGACACGCTGCCTCAGACCTACAAGCGGAAGCGCTCGTGGTCCCGAGCGGTTTTCTCCAATCTCCAAAGGAAAGGCTTGGAGAAGCGCTTCGAAATCCAGAAGTACGTCACCAAACCGGACAGAAAGCAGTTGGCAGCCATGCTGGGACTCACGGACGCGCAGGTAAGCGCTTGCGCGGGGCGCGGACCCCTGGTTCGACGCGCCAAGGAAACAAAAACGGGCATCGCAAGGTTAGGATCGGGTTAACCCAACAATCAGTGAAATGTAGTATCAGTAAAAGTCTAGATGAGAGGACATTTCCCCTTTATTCCAAGAGGGCAGACCTTTAATCATCATCATCATCTTTATGATGTTTTACAAATTCCAGAGAAGTAGGGGTGACACACACACACACACACACACACACACACACGAGTCTTACGCCGCCTTAAAAACTGGTATAAGCTTTCTTGAAGTAGAGAACCCACGTAGTAAAATAAACCGTAACCTCGTCCACTAAGGCTGCAATCCAGGGCATGTTTAGGATTTCCCTGCAAAGCGTGCGCTCGACCCTGTGCATATTTACTCCAAGATAAGTTCCTCTGAATCGCTTCTTACATCTTTCTTTGCCGAGTTTGTTTGGGTTTGCTTCCGCGTAATAAACCAAAGCGGAGGTTTCTTCCCCTCCCACCATTGCAATATTGTGAGCAGCTAGCCCCCTTTGCGTTCAGCCGCACTGTTGGTGGGAAATCAGCAAAGGATCGGGCTGCGCGTTTGGAACCGAGAGGATTAGACAACCGTGGGCAGGAGGAGAGAAGAGAGGCATTGAGATACTTGTGCTCCTCACCCCCCCCCCCCGCCTCCGGCTTGATTTGTAAAGTATTGCAGCGTTAAAATGAGGTACCTTCACATTGCTTCGCGCTTAGTAATGCAGTAAATACATGTCGATTTGCTGAAGCGAGCAAAGGGGGGGGAAGGGACCAGAAGTTCACGCGAAGATTTATGTCAGTTACACCCGGAGTGTTTATTTTGGCTGTGAGTGGGAAAAGCCAGCGAGGAAGGACGAAATTGGCTGCGATGGGAGATGAGGATTGGGGGCTTTAACTGTGAAGTGCTGTCGTGGTAGGAAACTCAACTAAAGAAGCGGGGAGGCCGTGTGATATTTCGACCTTGTGAAATGCTACTTTGGAGGCAGGCTGCTGACTGTTGGACAAGGTTGAGGTGTGGGGCTGAAAAAAACACAAATGCTGCTTGTGGGTGCAAAATCTTGCAAGCCAAACGCCTTTCTCCTTGAGAGACCAGCCTCTCCCCACCCTCGAATGAGCTGTAGAACAGTCCAGCAGGACTCATGGACATCCTCAAGGGATGTTTCAAAGTACTTTTCCAGCCCCTTATTTCGTTGTAATGGAAAATATTCTATAGGAGGGATTAAATCCCTTGCACACAGAGAATATTTCCCCTTGGCAATAGAACCTGAGTGGTGTAATAGCATCTAAGGCTATATGTTTGTGGTGTGTGTTTTTCGGAGTCTAGGGAAATATACTGGAATATATTTCTTCCTGAATACACACAGAATGTTAAGGTGTACTGAGGAACGTTTATTTATTCATTCATTTCTTTTACATCCCGCCTTTTTCTCTAAGGAGTTGAAGGTGGATTGCATAGTAGTAGTAATAATAAATAATAATATTTTTTTATTTATACCTCACCCTCCCCGGCCAGAGCTGGGCTCAGGGCAGCCAACACCAAACATGAATTACAATAAAACGTAATAGAAAAAAGAAAAACAACAACAAACAGTTAATTAAAATACGGCTTAAAATACAGCTTAAAATGCAGCCTCATTTTAGTAAAGGTAAAGGTATCCCTGACCGTTAGGTCCAGTTGAGGATGACTCTGGAGTTGCACACTCATCTCACTCTATAGGCCGAGGGAGCCGCGTTTGTCCGCAGACAGCTTCCGGGTCATGTGGCCAGCATGACTAAGCCGCTTCTGGTGAACCAGAGCAGCGCATGGAAACGCATAAATCAAGACCATAAAGGGAGGAAACATCAGATACTCACTCGAGCCAGCTATCCATGCTGGTCCTACATTGGCCAGCAAAAAAGCCAAGGAAAAATTTATATACCAAATCCCATAAAAGGGGTCAGAGTGAGTCTAAGCCGAAGTTCCAGGCAGAACAGCTCCATCTTGCAGGCCCTGTGGAAAGATGTCAAATCCCGCAGGGCCCTAGTCTCTTGTGACAGAGCATTCCACCATGTTGGGGCCAGTGCTGAAAAGGCCCTGGCCCTAGCTGAAACCAATCTAACCTCCTTGAGGCTTGGGACCTCCAAAGTGTTGTTATTTATGGACTTTTAGGTCCTCTGCGGGGCATACCAGGAGAGGCGGTCCATAGTTCTTATTTAATCCCCACAACAACCCTGCAGGATAGGTTAGGCTGAGAGCGAGTGACAGGCCCAAGCTCACCCAGTGAGTTTAAGGGCTGAGTGGAGATTTGAAACCTGGACACACTAACTATTGTACCACATGTACTATTTTCATTCATGTTAACATAATTATATGCTGTACCCTACCTTTAAAAAGGACCAGGTTACCAGTGTATAAATTGGTCCCAATCCAATTAAAGTTAATTTAATTTTCAGAAGCAACCAATCAATACTTTTGAGTAAACATATACAGAATTATGCTTCAGGGTGCACCAAAAGTAACAGGATAAATTAGGTTACAACCCCTGAGAGTAAGCCCCATTGAATTCAATAGGCTTATGAGTATACATGGTTAGGATTAAGCTCATGACTATATTTTGTGAGATGAGGGGGCATATAGGTCCAGTGCCGAGGGCCTTCTGATGGTTCCCTCACTGCGAGAAGCCAAGTTACAGGGAACCAGGCAGAGGGCCTTCTCGGTAGTGGCACCTGCCCTGTGGAACGCCCTCCCACCAGATGTCAAAGAGAAAAACAACTACCAGACTTTTAGAGGACATCTGAAGGCAGCCCTGTTTAGGGAGGCTTTTAATGTTTAATAAATTATTGTATTTTAATACTTCTGTTGGAAGCCACCCAGAGTGGCTGGGGAAACCCAGCCAGATGGGCGGGGTATAAATAATAAATTATTATTATTATTAAGAATACGCTGTGACTGTAGCGCTGTGCATGTCCTACTGATCATGAGAGTTTTGGCTTTCTATACAGTGGGGCCCAATCCAATGCAGGATTAGACTTCACCATGTTGAAAACTGTATAATTGTGACCACTGAACTTGAGAAAGGCAGTCATCTATAGCTGCTAAATCTGTATCTACCAAATAAATACATTAATCAAATATAAACAAATCAATATTATGTAACCTCTTGCACCTAAGAGAACAAGCACAAATAAAGGAGACATCTAGGACATGATCCAGCCAAAACCATGCACACTCCAGCCCCACTGATTTCAGTGGGAGAGTTCATATATGTTTACCAGTGTGATCATGCGCATTGGCTCAGAAGTAAGCCCCATTGACTCCAATGGGACTCACTTCCATGAAAGTGTGCATGGGATTGCAGCCTAACTCTCTCCTGGTTGAAAGCAGTGGGGTTTGAAAGAGCTTAACTTGGGCTGGGTCCGTGCCCTTGGTTTCTATAAAGACAATCCTACTGTCATTTGGACAAGACACACATACATCAAGAAGTGCAGCCCCAAATTGTCAGTGTTAACATATTTCTGTTCAAGTACCATTCGTCTATGGAATATTAGAGACCAGCCACAAAGCCAGCAACTTTGATTTCAAAGTGCAGCTGGTCTGCTGGCTAGTCTGGCCGCAGTGAATCTGGGACTGCAGTAGAAAATTGGCAATAATTTATCCTAACCCTTATGTGAGCTTGCAAAGCTGTAGAGCATGGTAAACAACTAAATATCAGTAATAAAAATACTTTCAGCTAAAAAAGAGAGGGGGGGCCATGAGATTGGAGGGTGTGGGGAATAAGGGACTGAGCTGTTCTATTGTGACAATGTGGAAAGCCTAATAAACTATAGGCACATTGGTTTCAAAAGATCACTTCCTTAATGAATGGTTGATATTTGCCTACATGTGCAGGGATAGCAACTGCTATCCATGTACTACTACAATGAGTTGTTGATTCAGCATTTAGATCTATTCCAAGTACATCCATTGAAATCGACTCACTTTGGCCCATTAATCCCAGTGAGTTGTTCTGAGGGAGCATCTGAGTTGGATGCAAGGTCCTTTGTTCCATCAGACTGGCTTTCTTTTCCTTTTCCTTTTTAATTGACGTGTATCCATTCAATATACTCAACCCCAAGAGAGAACTACAAAGGATTCCTGCGGCAGAGAAGAAAAACCTCAATGGGGATTTTATGGCTTGTTGCCAGGAAAACACCTCTTCCAGATTAATACAGGAATCCTAGACATATTATCATTTGAGTGTAGGTCCCACGAATTTCAACAGAATACCCAAGTGGGTTTAGGGAGGAGATTACTAAGTAAAGAGTAAACATCTTTGGACTGCAATTGTGTGTGTACTTGCCTAGCAGTTCCACTGAAATCTGTAGGGCTTGCTTCTGAGTAAACAGTAGGATTGGCACTGCATTTACGGTCATCCCCCCCCCCCTATTTCAATTTTTTTTGACATAACTGTTTTAATTTAAGGTAATTATTTTAAAAGATCAAAATAAGAGAGGCTAGAGTAATAATAAATCTGTCTCTATTGAACATACTTCCTAACTTCTTTAATTCATTTTTCTTCGAAAACTGGAAATGAATGTTTTTCTTATTAAATTCAGATCTGCTCATTTCTGCTTAAGCTTGGGCTTGTGGGCCCCTCTTTCCCAGATTTATCCAGCACAATGGGATCAAGTGCCCATGATTCCTGTGGTGGCAAAAAGTATTGGAGTAGGGAATGGGGGGGGGTGTAGTATAATATACCGGTAGCTAAGTTGTGGACGGAGAAAATATTTTCTCTACACTCATAAAACACAATATTTCACACGTGTTCAGAATTTAAGCCTGAATTTTACTTATTTTCCTATGCCCATGAAGACTAGAATGCTTTACTCTTTTAAAACATACATTCCTTATTTTTATATCTCTGGGCCAGGGGTACAAGAACATGGGCTGGAAGTTAGTGGTGCCCTGGATTTTGGGAGGGGGAGAATTGCAGTCTCGGCTCAGCCCCCCCCATCTGATGCCCTGTGTGTCTCTGCTCTGTGGTTCACTTGCAGGTGAAAGTCTGGTTCCAGAACAGGCGCATGAAGTGGAGGCACTCCAAGGAGGCGCAGGCGCAAAAGGACAAAGAGAAGGAGCCAGAAGAGAAGCCAGCAGGGGGCGCTGTGCCCACAGTTGAGGGAGAGGCGGAGCACAGCCCTAGCCGCTCAGAAGGCGAGAGCGAAAGCAGCGAGGCTGAATCCCTGGATCTGGAGCCTGGCAGCGATGCGGAACGGACTGAGGTGGGGGCCGACACCGAGCAGGCCCTGCAAAGGCACAGCCCCGAGCTGCAACACCTGTCCGGATCGGAGACTGCAGTTCACCCTGAGCCACCTTTGGCTCCCACAGGCCTGGACCAAGGCAGAGAACCTCTGAGGCGCCTGGAGCCCTCTTTTTGCTTACGGGACTCCCCGTGACTGCCTCTCAAAGAACCAGCTGTCTGTTTGGGAAGCTGCCAAAAAGCCGAGTGATCGTCCCGTTTGGGAAATAGTAGCACCCCCTAACTGCAGGTGGGTGTGGGGTACAATAACCCCTAGGAAATATGTTATTTTTTTATGAGGTAAACTACCTCTGAACTGCCAGATTTGGGGTACTAACCTCTGCTGCAGGTGGGAAGATCAGAGGTTTCTTGAACTATGTAGGGCATCAGCCCACAGCAGTGAGTGGGCTCTGGGGGGAGGGCAGTCCTGTTCAGCTAAGAGCCTCAGGATCTAATAGAAAGTAAACTCACAGAAGTAGCTCAGGGGAGACCTTTCCCATGCTTCGCTGGCAGAGGAGCCTTCCCGGGTCCAGGAAATCACAGAGACCATGTCTTCTTCTTTGTCCTTCTCTAACCCCCCCACCTGCCTTCCCTCATTCACAATGTGAAGTATTTCACCAACCCCAACCCCTTGCCAAAATGTGTTGCTTTGTGTAATCTGGCCAAGAAATACTGCACTGAAAAAAAGAACAGAAAAGTAGACTGTAAATAAATTGTTTGTTTAATTTGTGATGTCTGGTTTTGTTACTAGATAGAGCAGCCTAGTTGGGTTGATCCACAACTGGGACACAATTAAGACCTTTAGAGGCTCCGAATGATCATCTGTACCATGGAAAGAAATGAAAATAGTATATAAAAAAGAGGTTTTGGTACCCTCATACATATCTAATTCAAAATATAAACAATAATAAATCATAAAATAAAAAAATATTTTCCAAAATGAAACAAAACCTACAGTTAAGATGGAAAATAATGTTTATTATAGTATACTTCCACTTTATTTATATTTGGAAAAATGTATCCTACTTTTTTTTCAAATTGCAAAGTATTTGATCAGATCCTCAGAATTAATTTTACATAACACACCTACTTAGTAGAGCCCTATTGCCATAGTCGTTCTGTTGGGATTTTTAATATACTTCAACTGAGAAAATGAACGCTCAGCTGAGCAATTTGTGACTATTAATGTTAAAAATCCAGTAATGGAATTTTTTTGTGTGGTGCCCCCCTTCCCACGATACCTTTAAGCACGTGCTTCTTTAATGGTTAATCCACTTGCAGTGAGACAACTCCTTGACTGAAGCCTTTTTTCTCTCGCTCTCAGAGGTGGAAAACCTGTGGCTCACCAAATGTTGTTGGACTCCAATTGCCATCAGTATCAGCCATAGCCAGGTATGATGGAAATGGTAGTCCAGCAACATTTAAAGGGCCACATGGGCATAGCCAGTATATTTGTTGGGGGGTGGGCAGCCAAAGTTGTTGAGCATTTTTTAAAGGAAATCACCCCATAAAGATGACATCACGTGGGGCAGGCTTCTGCTAAAGGGGGGGGGGCAGAACCTCAGATAATTGAGTAATTTCAATGCTTTTCAGTAATATTTGTGGATCTTGGCTGTGCCCATGGAGGGCCACATATTCCCTGCCCTAGATTCAACACTCCCCCCCTCCCCAATTCTCACTCACTGTATCAGCAGCAGGAACAGATATTCCACTTTAGATGACTGCTTTAAAAATAATTTTAAACATCAAATAGAAATTTTGTGGGCTAAATCAGCTTCAGTTCTTGAGCTGAGGAAGCCACAGTTGGTATGCTTTCACTTTGCTCGTTTACGCTTCTAAACGTTTAGTGGACCTTAGATGATCTTACACTGCAGGAAGTAGGGTCCTTTTCTTTTAATTGGTTAAATAAGAAATTGCATTTAAATATAACTGATCACTTAGGGGCTGTCACCTTTCTCGTTTTTTTTTTATTTCTGGTAGATGTGGCTTTATTATAGTTGAAAGCTGCCATCATAATAAATGTTTTAATATTAAACCCAACAGAAATGTTTAAAATAAAAGAATTGGTGCCACACAGGCAATCCTAAGAACAGTTTCTAAGCAACTGGATCTCATGCCCCTGGAGTTAGAAGCTAGTCTGCAGCCCTTTCTGCACTTACCTGGGAGTAAGCATCATTGAATTCAATAGATCTTACTTCTGAGTAGGCATGCTTACCGAGGAATAAGTCCTATGGAACACAGAGGAATTTCTGAATGCACTAGAATGAATCCTACGTCTTGTTGAACCCTGTGGAAAGAATATTTGAGTCAATGTGTTTATTTTATGCTGAAGATAAAAGGATTCAACATCTAAATGAAGCAGCATCACTAAAATAGTAACGCTCTTAGATTACAACCAAATTTGTAGGGGATAAATCTTAAAAATAGGTGGAGCTCCCCACCTGAATTACTACCTGAATCACAAACTGGAAATTAAATTAAGACTGAAAGCTAGCCCTCTCCCTCTCTCTCTCTCGTCCCCTTCTCCCGACAATGCACTCTATGAATGCGTCTGTTACCCGTGCTGAATCTCCATGCAACATAGCTGCCAAGTTCCCCCTTTGTTTAAGGGAAATTCCCTTATGCTGAATAGGCTTCCTCATGAGAAAAGGGAAAACTTGGCAGCTATGCCATGCAAGCCCACGAGACAGATCGGTATTACCGGTATTCGCACGAGCTCTGGAGATTTCCCCGGGTTAGGCAAAAGAACCTGCTAATTATCTGGCTCAAATTAAAGGTTCAGAAATTCCGAGCCAAACTTACTCGTTCTTGAGAGCAGATCCACTGAAACAGATGAAGTTTTAGTTAGCCGTGACAAACGAGTCCCATTGATTTCAGTGGGTCTGCTCTAAAGGATGACTCAAGTCTGGATCCAGTCCAAAGGGTTCACACGCCTGGACTTCCATGTTGGGTCCCTAGATGTTGCTGGACTACAACTCTCATCATCCGTGTCCATTGGCTATACTGTCTTGGGCATGATGGACCTTGTAGTCCAACAGCATCGGAGGACCCAAGGAGGTTGAGGAACACCAGCGGAAGAAGTCCACAGAAGGCGTCATCGGTTCCCACCAGTTGGCCTAGTCTACTTCCTCCGTGGTTGAGCAAAGCAACGAGAGTCTGACTTCCTATAGACTTCTTCCTCCCCCAGGCAATGAACCTAATAATAGCAGCTAAACGGAGCCTCCACATAATTTCTATACTTCGATCCGAGCCACCCGATCTGTTTGCTGGCTAGATGAGTTCTTGTTCTTCCAGCTGTAAGCGGGCCACCCTTCTCTGGCTCAGCAGAAATATGGCCCTCCATTATAAAAGCGCAAAAGAGAGTGGAAAGTCCAATCTAAATTAGTTGCAGATTGAACTAGAAACCCAGGCAGGCGCTCCAAAGCGTCCAACAGGTGGAGTGGGGTGGAGTCTCATTCTTTGGAGGTCTTTAAGCAGAGGCTTGACATGCATATGTCAAGAGTGCTTTGATGGTGTTTCCTGCTTGGCAGGGGGTTGGACTGGATGACCCTTGTAGTCTCTTCCAACTCTATGAATCTATGATTCTAGGTGCCTGTAAACTGGCGTTGTTATCTTCTGAGCTCTGGCTGGAGAGTTGGCCTTGCTGAACTCAGTTGGACTTACTTCAGGGTGCATAAGGTAGAGTTCTCGTGGTTTAGCCAGGAAGTGATATTTTCCAATCTGACTTTTTCCTGGCTTCGCAGGAAAGTAAGACAAAATACACACATACACACCACAAAACAAATTCCTCATTCTCTTTGTTTGCCTCAACCTCCCATACAAGCGGTGGGGGTGGTTCCAGAGTCTATTAAAATATAAAGTCTACCGAAAAAAATATCTGTTTCTTTAAGAACGGGGACTTCGTCTTTGGTTTAGGAGATCTGAAGGACGAAAACAGAATATGAAGGATAGAACTCATTCGGTTCCTAGGCCTTTCCCCAAAGCGTCATTTTATTGAGTTAAGAATAAATGGACTAAGCAGACTCCAGCCACTTTCCATATTGCCTGGAATGACGCGGCAGCGCAGTTCACGCTTCCCAGAAAGGAAGCCCCACCGAACACGGGCGTGTTGTGCTTGACGTGTTTCAACTTGAAACACACACTGGTGTGTGTTCTTACGATCTCGGCGGTTTTTTTGTTCTGATTTTGACTGGTGAGATGGAGGACAATTTAGCAAGCAACCGGTTCAGGAGTCCGTCTCAAAAAGATCACACTGCAGACATCCGCCATCGCAAAACCCCCTCAAATTTAAAAATCACCTTTTGATTATTTTTTTAATTGCCCCTTTTCATCTTGAAATATGACGTTCCTCGTATAAGCTTCGTAGAGTCAGATGCTCCACGCATTTCTCTGAAAGGCACAAAGACTGGGATTTATTTCCCAGACAAGGCGTTTAGGATCCGGACTCTCCGACCAGAGATGCAGACGAGGCGAGCTTTATCCTCTGTTTGGCGGCAGAGCCCCTTCTCAGGAAAAAGGGGGACTTCTGTCGCAGAAAAAGGACTGAGATTTAAGTTTCAGGTACTCAAGAGCTGGAGAGGGGTCAATCAGGCTGAATTCATCTTGGAAGTACTGTAATTGCAAGCGAGTTTCACTCGACCCAACGAGCGAGCCTTCCCACATATTTAAACTGCCCCATATCCAGGTAGGATAAGTGTCAAAAGACCCGACGAAATCAAAAAGAATCCAGGCGGTCAATGGTACAATTTTAGTCCAAAGAGATTGACCTGCATCGAAATGTTTCCCGGATTGAACGTGTTGCCTTTGGGATGGCACCAAAGGGAAATCGCGATAGCGCGCCGCTCGAAAAGCACTTTTCAAAGAAGGGAAATCCCAGAGTTCGCATATACAGGCTATATACAATATATATGATTCCATGATGACTCGCCCGCATGGAGCATTATGTCAGAGCGAGATAGAAATCTGTGATGATTCTTTTTTCCTGGGTAGCCTCTCCATCTTAAACACACAACAAGGCGCTTTGAAATGCAAGGGGAGTCCCTTCCCGGCGCGCTCGGCGTTTGCGCGAGTCCCGGGCCGGCCCGTTTCCACATCTGTTTAGGAGGGGGGGTTAAATAAGTTCTTGTTTTTAATATTAACTCTGTTTCTCAGTCGCTTCGGGGGTTCACGCTCAGGACAGAAAGGCGTAAACTCCTAAAATTAGGATATTGAATAGGTATTGGGGATGGAGTCTCAGTCGTTCAAGAATTTCAGCCTTGCTGGTTATGGCGCAGGAAATTTTAGACTCTGCACTATATGATATTTAAGGGATTTGGGGTCGTCCCCACTTTGGATGTTGATGTGTATGCCTTCTTCCAAAATGTGGTGAGCCGGCCCAGCTTGCGTTGGGGGGCCCTCGGCTCAATCTGCGGTGAGTGGGGGGCTCTGGGGTTTCTCCCCAAAGACAACATCTACCGCTGCTCACTTGGGGGCTCGGTATATTACAGCAGCCCCAGCCTCGAATGCCATAATTTCATATTCATAAATATTCGAACATTTCCCCCTCCCTTTTCCAGAAACACAATGGACCTCTGTGTGCAGCTGAAGTGAAAAATGTTGAAAAAGTCCTGTTGATTTCAAGGAGAGGGTTGAAAACCACTTGCTCAGATTCCAAAGAATAAATAAATGGTGCAACGCTGCTTATGGGCGGGATCGGGCCCGATTGCTAAACCGAATTGCCGAATACATGCGCATATGTACGTACTGTACACACACGTATAAAATAAGGAGTCACACAAATATAGTTGCTGTCGTAGCGAAGCCAAGGAAACATTTTTTGGTGAGGGTGTGTCTCCTGCAAATTTCATATTTGTCTGTCAAGAAACGGGCAACGGCACAATAATCTGGAATTAATGCAAGGTTTGGGGACGGCCTCGCAGGCTTGCTTTTTATCCTACACAAAGCGTCCCTCAAGAGCTGCGCAGGCAGATTAAAATGATAGAAAGCTATTATTTTTTCTCTTTAAGGAAAGTCTTTTTTTCATTTCTTTAAGGGAAGTCTTCTAGACCCTGAGCTGGGGATTATGCACGCTTCCAATTCAATGTGTTTGCATGTCTACAAACACACAGACACACTGGGTTGGAAACGTGTATATAATCCCGACTCCAGGAGCTGAGAGACCTCGCTTTTTAAAATATATCTATCTAGATATCTGTATATGGAAGGGACTGCAGAACAAAAACAGTCCTCAGATACCGCAGTGCAATCGTAAGCATGTTTACTCGGGAGTAAGTCTTACTACCGTAAACTCAATCGGACGCAGTCCCTAGTAGGTAAGTGGTGTTGGGGCTGAGATCACGATCCTGTGCAAATTTACGAGGGAGTAAGTCCCGCAGAACTAACTGAGACGTCCTTCGGAGAAAACGTCCCTAAGGTTGGGCGGGAACTGGCACATTTCCAAAACAGGTTTACTCCGGGAGTAAGCCCCATTGAATATGATAGGGATCTACTCCTAAGTACCGGTATGTGTGTGTGTAAGATTGTAGCCCAACTGCAAGTTAGTCTCCCAGGCTAGGGGGACTCTTAAAAGGTAAAGGGACCCCTGACCATTAGGTCCAGTCGTGACCGACTCTGGGTTTGCGCGCTCATCTCGCATTATTGGCCGAGGGAGCCGGCGTATAGCTTCCAGGTCATGTGGCCAGCATGACAAAGCCACTTCTGGCAAACCAGAGTAGGACTCTTAATCAACAGCAAAACCGCTCTAGGAAGACTGATTCGGAACAACGTGGTGCACTAACAGCTTTGGCGACGATCCGGCTTGTCAAAGGAAAGCGTTTGGCGCGTCCCTTTCATTGCAGGTGAAGGCGAGAAAGTCCAGCGTCTGAGAAAGGACCAGGACGCCACTAAATAAAGGACTGAGGTGATTCTCGCCCTATAGCGAGTATTTTTCATTGCTATTAAAAATACAACCTAATACGGTGCATCGTTCGATGTTTTAGGAATTAACATTTCGATTCACCACTCAGTTACACAGAAATAGTGACATTTAAGAAGATCTGTGTGGCTGTGCTGCTCCTAAACGTTCAGGCCCCATTAGTTTATATGGGTATCATTTCGGCCTGTGTCTAATATTGCACCTTAGAGCTCATTAGGACGGTGAAGGCTTTAATTCTACTGAGAGTTATGTGGGAGTAAGTCCTGTGGAACTCAGTAGGGCTTAATGTCACGCGGTCCCAGCTCCTGCCCACCTAGCAGTTCAAAAGCACGCCAATGCAAGTAGATAAACAGACGGGAAGGTAAACGGCTTTTCCGTGCGCTACTCTGGTTCCGCCAGAAGCGGCTTAGTCATGCTGCCCACATGACCCGGAAAAACTGTCTGCGGACAAACGCCGGCTCCCTCCGCCAGTAAAGCAAGATGAGCGCTACAACCCCAGAGTCGTTCCCGACCGGACTTAACAGTCCGGGGTACCTTTACCTTTACCTTAAGGCTCACTGAATGCAGCTAAGCTCTTTTCAGAGAATGCATCCTTGGATGGCATTATAAAAGTAACTAACTAGTTATCCAAACGTTATTGAAGGAACACAACCAGGGAAATCCATATATATTGGCTTTGTTGCGTTGGAAACTGAAGATTCAACGATCTGCAGAATTTTATTTTATTTTATTGTTTGTTTGTTTGTTTGTTTACAAAAAGAAAAGATCTGAAAAATATATCGGAGGAAGAGGAGACCTCAAATGTGAAGCATATCTCCTTGAAATTATTTTCCTGGGATCAGCCTGACCGACCTCTAGGACTACTAGAGGCGGGTTGGTCGTCTCAAACACACGAGTCTCCGGGCCACACCGCTGCTAAGCGATTTCCTCTGCAGAAAGTAGAGTTATACGTATAACGCGCATGAGACGTTTTCGTGGAAGTAAGGCCGACAACGTTCAGTGGGATTTATTTCCAAGTAAGCGAGTGTAGTATCGCCATTGTTGGGGGAAGGATACCAGCGGGACATTGAATAAAGTAGCGGTGGAATATTTTAGATCAGTGGTTCCCCCTTGATTCCAGAAACTCATCCCAGTGTCCCCTACCCTATTCAGAATAGCGGTTTGCACGACACACTAAAGTTCAAAATAGTAATGATAAATTGCACGTTTATTCGAAATCCAGGTAAAACTTTTAGTTTAATTAATTCAACAAAACTGACGAACTTCATTCAGTGACACCAGCTTTTCAAAGTCTGATAGCCAATTAGGCCCCCAGCGCCCTTTGCCTCGTAGCGCCCCCGACTGTCCACTTTGGGCACCGCTGTTATAGATGATGATGATAAAAAAAGAAGTGGCTGCAGCTGGATTTTGTTCCTAAATCCGAATTTACAGACTGCTTCTTTAGGTTGGGATGCCACCAACCTTCCTTGGAAGTGAGTTGCCGTTGAGATCAGGGAGAGGGACTGACTCCCACGTCCACGGTGCTTCAGCCCGGCGGTGCCAACGTGGCTTCTTCAGGAGGACTTGGAGGGAAAAGGCCCGCGAGATGAGTTCAAGGGGGAAGCAGACAGTCTCTCTCCAACGCGGTCTTGGCTTTCCGTGCTCAGCAGGCAAAAATAAAAATAAAACTCTCTGAAAAGAGGAACCCCATTTATTCAACCCAATCCAGGGAGCGAGAGAGAAAATGGTGGTTTTAAAAAATGTATATCTTTCGAAATGGCTTTGGAGAAGGCTCAAAGAAATCCCGGGCGCTTTCTCCTTGAAATGCACTTCGGTCGGAAGCTCTCCGCTCGCTTTCCTTGGCAGGACATTCCCGCCCCTGAAAGTTGGTGGGGTTTTCCTTCCAAAGAAAGCGGCCGCGATCTTAGGAGCGCTTAATTGGAAGAGGCAACCCCTCCGAGTGAGCAGGGGAGCTGCTCCTTTGCATGTCAAACGTGTCTTACTTAGCCTGGATCTACTTATTCCAACTAAGCGGCCCTTCTCACCAGAAATGGCCTGGTCCGATTTCTTTCCCAGTGTTGAAACTCCCACTTACGATTTGTTTTGTTAGGCACCAGAGGTCATAAATACCTTCTTTGGAGGTAAGGTGTTGGGGAGGGTGGCGGCACTCCAGCTGCAGACACCCATGGGGGAAACGGATTGCCTTGACCCACTGCAGTCTGGATTCAGGCCTAGTTTTGGGTCCGAATCAACGTTGGCTGGCCTGATGGATGACCTCCTTTGGGGGAAGCAGGAGCCTGATCTTGTTGCTCTTTGCTTTGGATACTGCTGACCATGGTAGCCTCCTGGACCATCTCAAAGAGTTATGAGTTGTTGGCCCTGTTTTATACGGTGGTCCCACTCCTACTTATGGGGCTGGGTTCAGAGAACAGGGTTTGGGGATTGGGCATCAGGCCCTATTTTGTCCCTAGTGCTATTTATTTAAGATCTATAATAAGTCATTTTGAGAGGTCATGAAGACATTGGGGCACAATGTCACCAGCATGCTGGTGACATTCAGCTCTGTTTCTGTTACATTTTGGTCAGGAGAGGCTGTCACTCTTCAGAACTTGTGGTTGGTGAGCTGGATGAATAATAACCTGATACTGAGTCCTAGTAAGATGGAGACTCTCTGGGAAACAGGTTTCCGGGTTCAGGAGTTGGGGTGCTGGACTGCTTGTGCACAGGGTTGCACTTCCTCTGAAGGGACAGGGATGTAGCATGGGGGTGGGGGGTGGGTGCTCCTTGATCCATCCTTATCACTGGAGGCTCAGGTAACCTCCATGGCGAGGAGGACCTGCTACTCACTTAGTGTATGTGGTATGCCAACCATGCCCTTTCCTGGGCAGGGATAACTTGGCCACTGTTTTTCGTGCATTGGGAACTTCACTGTTGGACTACTGTGATGCACTATATGGGGGGCTTCCCTTGAGACTCATCCATAAGTTGAAGATGGTGCAGAGTGTTGCTGCTAGGTTGCTGAGTGGCTTTCCTGAACAGGTGTGTATTACACCTGTGTCCCGGGAGCTTACCTGAACAGGTGTGCATTACACCTGTGTCCCGGGAGCTGCACCGTTGCTGAATAGCTACTGGGACTTATTACTAATCAATAAAGCCTTGCACAACTGGGCACAACCAGGTTGCCTGGAGGACCTCCTGCCCTTCATGGATGTGCATGACCGCTTAGATCATCGGGCGAAATGTTACTTGTGGCATTGGCCCCTAAAGAATATCATAAGGGGGTGACAAAACAGGCGCAGGGCAAGCCTCCCAGAACTTTCACGGCGTTCACTCTGTACTAGATTGCATCCATTTGTAGCGCTCACTTACTGCGACCATGCGAATTTAGAACCGGGTGGGACTCTTCCTTCAGACTAAAAAAGGTCGGGGGTGGTTTGTCAAGAGGCTTAGTTGCCCCCCGCCCGTGAGCTGCTTGAAATTCACGTCGTATCCTAACCCAAGAGAAACGCTGCGATTGAGAAGAAAACAGCTTTTCTTTTGACGAAATGAGCTTGCCCTCCAAGATCACCCCAGCACTAAGCCGGTGAGCTGGAAACTCTTTTGGTTTCAAGAATTAAGAATCACGCCGGGTGTGGAGAAGAACCGTTGTCCGCGGCTGCTGGGGTTGATATGTTAGTCGTAGTTCAGCAGCATCTGGGGGCGCGGGCAAAGGTTCATCACATCTGTACGTTAGAAGTAGCAACGGGAGTCTCTTCTCGTGAACTCAGAAATAAGTCCCGTTTAGCCAGAAGGACCTTCCTCACTAGTAAATGTCCCCGGGTCTTATAAAATTCAGAGGCACTTCACTTCCGCGTATCAAGGCTTGAATTAACGAGCTGGTGCAGATATGCTTCCAAACTTAAAAAGGGCTAGGATTCAGAAACATTGGGTTTCCCCCCTCCCTTTCCTTTCATCATCGTGATGGAGTAGGTCAAACTATTCCGGCTTAATCGAGCTGTGGATGCAACAAGCTGATGGACTAACTAGCATCTTCTACTCCCCGGAGGAGCAACTCTTCAGCAGTTTCCCCGCGTTCTCTCCAGCCGCAGAAACTGACCAGGAAGCTTCGTGGCAATGGACCAGCTTCCAACCAAATTAAGGGGAGACTTGGGCGCGGTGGGAACTCTGCTTATGAACAAGAGACATTTGTTCTTAGAGTGCCGAGGGGAAGCGCTGGTTTAGGCAGGAGGTGATTCATGTCCCTTGGTGAACGCGGAGACGTTGAACGTGAACAATCAAGGGTGCATGCAGGACACCCCCCCAGCTTAAAATGATCACTAGGCATTGGTTATCTCAAGCACCCTTTCAATGACGCTATACAGTATTATCAATATGATAATCCTCATGAACAGGAAGGGGCGAGTCACCCCCTCTAGTATCAGCCTCCGCATCTGTAAAGTGGTGACATGTGCAGCCGAGACTCACTCTCATTTTGCGGCACCAGCTCTCGGCTCGTCTTCTATCCATTAGCAGCCTTTCACTCGCTGGTTTGTTTGATCCTTGCACTCCCTGCGCGTCCCTTTGCTGTTTTGGCTCTCCAAACAGGCAAGGCGCACGTGCAGCCCCATCCGCCAGCCAGAGTCGAAGGTGATAGATTGACCACGTGGCTGCTGGCATTAATAGTGAGCAACCCGCACGCACCCCTCGAGGTGGTCCGCAAACACGAAAAAGAGAAAGGGCGTCTCTATTCACAAGCCAAGGAAGCTGACTTGCTGGCATCATCCTGGAGTTTAGTCAAGCGCCCATTGACTGTACAGGAGCCCCAAGTTTGCCTTGCAGGTTCGACTGCAGGTTTAGTACTAGATTGTATGGTTTGTTACATTTGTATATCTGAAGGCTTTTAATGCTTGATGTCGTAGGCCTATTGTGTTTTAATTTGCTGGAAGCCGCCCAGAGTGGCTGGGGGTAACCCAGTCAGATGGGCGGCATATAAATAAATTGTTGTTGTTATAACCTTGCGCTGGAGTGAGGTTTTAGCGCCACATCAGCCCAGGCGCAGTTGGGCTGAAAGATGGTGGTTGGTCCAAGGCTGAACTTGGTCCAAGCGAACTTCAGGCTTCTTTACACTACACGATCCTCAGAAGCAGACCTTCAAATGCATCCTTTATCCAATGAGGGGTAATGGGCACCAGCCAATCAAAAGGAGGAGGAATTAAAGCACGTGCTTAAAGCTTCCATGTGCTGAGATATTTAAAGCAGGGATGAGGAACCTCTGCCCCTCTTGGTGTTGTTGAGCTCCAACTCTCATCAGCCACAGCCAGCCTGGCCAATGGACAGGGAATGATGGGAGTTGTACTCCAACAACCTCGGGAGGGCCTCAGGTTACACAGCCCAGCGCTGGACTCGAGAGAAAAACAACATTGTAGGAATCGCTTTTCTGCAGTTTCTAGGCCATGGAATCAAGTCCTTTTGCTTCCTAGGCCAGCAGTACTCGATCGCGCCTTTTGATTGGATACGCACAGACTTCCATATCCATATGTTTGGATTCTTGGCTCGTTTTAAAGGCACATGCGAAGTCACTCCGAAGTAACTGAATGTCAAACGGTCCAGGCGAGTGACTCCCCGGTGCTCGCGACGCAGGATCCCGCTTGGCTGATGGGCTCCACGTTTCCACTCCCCTCTGGCCGCTTTGTCTTGGCTGCGATCCTTGTAAACAGCGATTCCCCAGGGGCCCCAGAGGAAGGAGGGCCCTCACCTCTCCTCGCCCTTTGCGCTCGACTGGGACTCCCCTTTCTCAGGCCCAGCAGATGTAAGGAGGGCTAGCCTTTAAGGCGGGTTGTTATTTCCTCTCCTTCTTGATGGAGGTGCACCGAGAAGGTCGCGGCTGCGGCGGAGGATGGGATTCCGGCTCCAGATCTCGGCCGAGTTGTGATGGGGGCCACCTGGCCGAAACCAGAGCTGCTTAATGGGTTTAGCCTTTGCTAATTGGTGTCTTAGAAGCGGAGGGGAGCCGAGGAAGCGCTTTCCTCAGCTTGTTTAGACATCTGCAGACTATAGAGCCCGATCCACCAACTAGTCGTTTATGCTGCTGGGGGGTGGCAGGGGGGTTGGAATGAGGATTAGGGGGAGGTACAAAAATAGGGTGACCCCCAAACATAGCTGCCAAGTTTTCCCTTTTCTCGCGAGGAAGCCTATTCAGCATAATGGAAAATCCCTGAAAAAAAGGGATAACTTGGCAGCTATGCCCCCAAATGATTAGGCATCCCTACAAGAAGGCCCTCCGAAGCTTTTGAGGGCCTTTTTGATTTGAGAAGAATGCGTCTCCCAATATGAAAATAGGTTTCTTGCTTCAGAAATGTCTTCATCAAGATGCAAATCTAATTGATCGATTGGTCAGCAAAACCTATATGATGAATCAATTCAAGTTTCTTTAGCTGAGTTGCAAGCCCTTCTAAAAATCTAGTTCCTATTTCTTTTGTTGTTTAATCTTGACTATATATCTCTATGACCAAGCCTTTAGAGCAGCAGTTACTGTATAAAAGACTTTTATGTATGCGACGACAGCTGCATGGATGTTGTTAGCTCAGAGACAGAAAGAAGATAAAGTTTCTACCAGAGAAGAATGGCAAATGAAGCTGCTGGACTGTGCCGAAATGGCAAAACTGACCAGAAAGCTCAGGAACCAGGAAGACCAAAAGGAGTGGGGGAAATTACAAGTTACCTTAAAGACCACTGTAAGCAGCTGAACACATTAGCAGGATTGCAATAATACTTGTAATATAATAAGAACTATGGATACAATGGAGTTATAAAAAACTTGGTTTGTTTATACAAAGATGTAGTAGAAAAGGTTCAACAATAGAACCCATCAAGGGTAAGGTGGGAAGTCTGGAGATTCAGGGCAATCTTGTACTTCAGATGTGTGGTGGGATGATTGGTAAACTTAAATATGTAAAACCAAATAAAATTATTACATATAGAGCAGCAGTTACTGTCCTGCGGTCCTCCAGATGTTCCCTAAAGGTAAAGGGACCCCTGACTGTTAAGTCCAGTCTGGGGCTGCGGCGCTCATCTCGCTTTACTGGCTGAGGGAGCCACCATTTGTCTGCAGACAGCTTCCGGGTCATGTGGCCAGCATGACTAAGCCGCTTCTGATGAACCAGAGCAGCGCACGGAAACGCCGTTTACCTTCCCGCCGGAGCAGTACCTATATATCTACTTGCACTTTGATGCGCTTTCGAACTGCTAGGTTGGCAGGAGCAGGGACCGAGCAACAGGAGCTCACCCTGTCATGGGGATTCAAACCGCCGACCTTCTGATCGGCAAGCCCTAGGCTCTGTGGTTTAGACCACGGTGCCACCCGCGTACCCATTATCCCTGACCATTGGCCAATGCTGGCCAATCCCTGATGGGAGCTGGAGTCCAATAACATCCAGAAGGCCACAGGTTAGCCATCTCTGCTTACAGAGTGGTAAATGCATCATAGAATTGTGGAGACCCTGGAAAGGACCCTGAGGACCACCTTTCCAACCCCCTGCAATGCAGGAATATGCAGCTGTCCCATATGGGAATCAAACCTGTGACCTTGGTGTTATCAGCACCATGCTCTAACCAACTGAGCTATCCAGCTGTGAAGTGGTATGGCATGTGCGTGGAATACAAAATATGTTGGGTTCCGTCACAGGCCTCTTCGGGTAGAGAATAAGACAGCTTCCTATATTCCCCATAGTGAAATTTAATATAGGACCATAATCTATTGGGGTGGATGGGGGAGGGTCTTCATCTTTACCCAATACAGTAATTATTTATCCAGAACAATCCACTGCATCATAAGGATCCATTGTGGCTGCTGTCCTGCTCCTCCTGCTCACAATACTATGCACGTGTACTTAGACTCCAAGTTAAAAAGCTCAGTGTTGGCAGTGGAAACTGTATTGTGCTACCAGAGCGAGGCACACTCCCACCAACGAGAATCACGGTTGCTCCAGTAAAGAAACAATCAGGAGCTCAGTTTTAGAGGATGTCAGCTGTGAGGCAAATGGGTGTGGTTTGTGAGCCTTGCAGGCCAAACGTGGATCCCTGCTAGGTCAAATTTGACCTGGGGGTTGGAGGTTCACCATCCCTCTCCTAGAGCTATGTGCCACTGAATGCAATTGGTCTCACTCCCAGGTTAATGTGTATGAGAATGAGACTGCAGCCCTGGGCTGCTTAAATCCAAGGAAAAACAATGGGATGTAAGCACTCTGTTGTTGTTGTTTAGTCGTTTAGTCGTGTCCGACTCTTCGTGACCCCATGGACCATAGCACACCAGGCACACCTGTCTTCCACTCTAATTACACTCTAATTACATATATATATATATGTATTACATATATATGTATTACATATATGTAATATATATATATATATACATATATGTACATATAAGCACTCTAATTACATGCAAAATAACAGTTCCTGTCTGCTCACCCCCAAAGTGTTGTAAATTGTTTTTGTTAAGTGGAAAGCCCTCAAGAAAGTGTCTGTCTGTCTGTCTGTCTGTCTGACACACACATACACACACACACACACAGAGAGAGAGAGAGAGAGAGAGAGAGAGAGAGAGAGAGAGAGAGGAGGAGGAGGAGGAGGAGGAGGAGGAGGAGGAGGAGGAGGAGGAGGAGGAGGAGGAAAAACTGTATAGGGAACAATAAAACCCAAGTTCCCCTTGTTTATTTATGGTGATGAGAAATCCATTGACCCATGAGTCTTTGTTTTCAGGTCCGGGTAGATAACTTGGGGGTTGGGGAATTGAGCAAGTTATCAGGCTTCAATGGTATCAGAAAGCAGCTTCTCCTGTAAGAGCAATTAATACAACCTCTTCCAGATGGTCAAAGTAGCTCATATGCTTGTGTCATGGGAAATGGACCAACCCCTGAGTTTATTAAAAATATTGGGAAAAGAAACTAGATTGTTCCTGCTTGCTAGTGACTTATAGGACCCTCCCCTCCCCTTCACTTCCACAGTTTTTAACTCTGCGAGGGATGAGAAAGAAAAATTTGGGGAAGAAGGCTGCTGAGAAGGCCAAGGGATTATTTGAGGTCCTTTTGAAATTGTTGCCATTAATCACATTCCGTGAGCTATAGAGATCATGATCGAGAAAGGATTTTGTAGCACCTTAAAGTCTAACAAATTTATGATGGCATAAGCTTTTGTGAACTAGAGGCCACATCTTCAGATTCATGAAAGGGTTATCCTTAGGTGTATGGTGTATGTATTATATAACATATATGGGTGTAGAGGTGGGGGGTGGGAGGACTGTAAACAGTGAGGTAAGGTCAAAAGGTCTGCCACTTATCTGAAAATCATCTCTAAAGCTACAATTGGATCTGGATTGGGGGGGCGAAGCCAATTGGAGGGTTTAGAGAACATAAAAGAGCCTGCAAAAACTGAGACAGGTGGGCCATCCTTGGATAGAAGTAGGCAGGCCTAATTATGCTCTTATCTAAAGGATGCCCTTCTCCCCTGAAACACTAGTATTGCACCCTAAAAGTGTCCTCCTTGACATATGTTCCAGAGTGCTGCAACCCAAGGGCAGCATTTTTCTTAAGGTCAAGCAAACATTTCTCTCAGCAAACTCTACTCTCCCCATTAATCTCAGGAAGGATCAGTTTCAAGTTGACTTCCTTGTTATTGAAATCTGGCTCATTCTACTGCTTTCCCACATCTCTTCTGGATCAAGTTCCCTTTCCAACTAGCTCTCTCTTCCTTCTCTCTCTCTCTCTCTCTCTCTCTCTCTCTCTCTCTCTCTCTCATATGCCGTTCTTATGTCATTGAGGCTCTCATTAGCATGGCAACTCAGCAACAAAATGGTGACAGTCTTCAGAAGAATCCAAACTTTGAAATCTAGCAACATTTGTAACTCCAAGGGGACTTTAATTTAAGGGAAGGGTCACTATGAAGCTTAGTCCATGAATCTCTCTTGGTGACATAGAAGGAAATCTTTTTCTGCTCTTCAGCATGTGCCACCTAGAGCCAGAGGACTTCTAGGATGGCCTGAGCTAGAATTCCAAATACCTGTACTAAAATACTGTGATCAATTAGATGGGCTTAAGCAATTGACTTGGACCTGGCTTAAGCCTTATTAATCAGTTCTTTATTTATTTAAAAACATAGGCTGCATTAAAGAGTAGAAATTTCTCTCAAGGTGGCTTCCACAATAAGAGAATAGGATACAGTGGTACCTTGGTTTAAGTACACAATTGGTTCTGGAAGTCTGTACTTAACCTGAAGCGAACTTTCCCATTGAAAGTAATGGAAAGTGGATTAATCTGTTCCAGATGGTCCGCGGAGTACTTAAACTGAAGCGTACTTAACCTGAAGCGAACTTTCCCATTGAAAGTAATGGGAAGTGGATTAATCCGTTCCAGACGGGTCCGTGGAGTACTCAACCTGAAGCGTACTTAATCCGAAGTATGAGTGTAATTGGTTCTGGAAGTCCGTGCACTTAACCTGACGCGAACTTTCCCATTGAAAGTAATGGAATGTGGATTAATCCGTTCCAGATGGGTCCGCGGAGTACTTAAACTGAAAGTACTCAAACCGAGGTGTACTTAAACCAAGGTATGATTGTACATCATAAAACAAATAAACTTGTAAAAAAAAAGTGAGTAGTTCAAAGCTCACACAACTTAGTGCAGGATATCAGGCGAAAGACATTGCTTCCATTGTTCTCAAGAACTAAGGGAGACAAATACAGTAGGTGGTTTTCACTCAAGTCCTGTTTGCAGGCTTCCCATAGGCAACTGTTTGGCCACTGTGAGAGCAAGAGGTTGGCTAGGGAGGGGTGGGTGGGGGATCGTCACTCCTGCTTGGACTTTTCTCCTTGAGCTGGAGGCTTCTGCTTCCTTCACCTGCACTCTGAATGGTACCGTATAGTCCTCCCTCTGCAACTTGGGGAGGACTATACCACCTCTTTGTAGCGGGGAAGATCCGGGCGTGAAGGGAAACGTTGAATCCCCCCCCCCAATTCCCTCAGTTTACTTCTGACGCAGGTTCCCTTTCTCCTCTCTCCCTCTTCCAGTTAGCGGTGGTGGTGATGATTTTAAAAGCATGCGATGATCTAAGCCCTAATCCTAATATGATGCATCATTTAGACAGGATAACGATGCCACCTCGTCGAGGCCGGCCTCTTTACACAAGCCATTTGCTGCATCGCGGAGTCATCAGGGCCTTGATGGATGGCCAGGGGAACGTCTTCTGCCTGCCCCTCCCTCCCTCCCTCTCTTTCCCCGACCCAGCCCTCGAAGAATGCGGGCGGCCCGAGCCGTCGGGGCTTCTCGGAGCGCAGGGCGGGCGGGAGCGGGATTTATAGTCTGTATATCTTTGCTGGCTCCAGATCCCGGCGCGGTAATGGATGGGTCTCTTCTTGGACGAAGGCGAGCCAGGAGAGGCGCTGCCCGGCCAGCCGGCCTTGTATGGTGCTGCGCTCCTGTCTCGCCCTTAATCCGCCCGGCAGGCCATAAACTTCTCGGGCTTAAAGGCGCGGCGCGATAACAGGCTGCTTTTATGGATGGAGAGAGAAAGAGAGAGGGAGGGAGGGAGGGAGGGAAAAAAGCGGGGCCTTCGAGCCCCCTCCCTCTTTTATGAGGACCCCCCCCCGCCTCCACCCAGCAGCAGCCATTAGGGCCAATATTGACATTTTACTGTGTATAAACTGCGAACTTGTTTGGTCATAAAAGCTCGAGTGGGTGAAAAACGGCTTAAAATACCCCCCAGCGTGATGGTGGTGGAGGGAGGCAGGCAGTCCCTCTTGCCGGCAATATCCATCCTTCCTTCCTTCCTTCCTTCCTTCCTTCCTTCCTTCCTTCCTTCCTTCCTTCCTTCCTTCCTTCCTTCCTTCCTTCCTTCCGCACCGTCCGTTACATGGGAGTGGTGGTGGGCTAACCCAAATTGAACTCCGTGGCATTTCCTCCCGAAATGTTTCATAGAAACACAGAGAGGGTCGGGCCTCCTCCGAGCTCCTCCCCCCGGCGTCATCCTCATTCCCAGTTTCCCGTCCAGTCCTTCACTGGAACCAGTTAAGCCTCCTTCGACCACCCAGTGGGGACCCGCAGCTTCATCCCGAGCACAGGGGTCCTTGCCCCCATGCAAGTGGTGGTGGTGCGATAAGAACGTTGCTTGAGTGGAAATAAATAAATATATTAATACAAAAAAAAAAGCAAGTGGTGGTGGTGTGAGGGCGACCAGGGCATAGCTGCCAAGTTATCCCTTTTTTACAGGGATTTTCCCTTATGCTGAATAGGCTTCCTCGCGAGAAAAGGGAAAACTTGGCAGCTATGGACCAGGGATACAGCCAGCCTTACTTCACAGCAGGCAGCGTTAGAATCCTGCTATTAGTCCCTTTGAGATTCGGGACTCATCGCGTGCTCAAGTCTTTCCCATCGGAGGGAAAGGATTGAAGAGCGCTTTCCCGTTCACCTCCAGCTAAACAGAAACCACTGACACACTATCTGATTTCCTAGCGTGCGCGCGTCTTCTGAGCATACTCCCCATTGAACACAATGGGACTAACTCCTAGGAGAGTGTGCGCAGGATGGCAGCCTTCGTCAGGCTCACTCGGATAGAAATCCCGTTTATTGTGGACTTTCCTCAAGGAGCGGCTATTTGCTTTGAGCAGGTTGCCAAAACCTTTAAACGTGTTTAGGTACAGCGATGTTGCGCATCATCTGATTTGTGGACTCGGGTTTCTGACCTGGGAAACAGTTTGAAGAAGCCTTCGGGGCTCGGATGCATTTGGATAGAATAATAAACGGTTGCCTCTTTGGAAATCGTTCAGAAAAGAAAAGGCTGTGAGCCGCAATGTGAACAGAGCCGTCTTGACTCGAAATTACTCGAGTTATAGTTGGCTTGCCAGCATCCCTAGGGCTCGAACTTTGTTCCCTGCCTCAGCTTTCCGACGGAGGAAGCACACGTTTTAAGGGAAACATTGTTGAATGTCTTAGGCAGGCGCTTCTATATAGGTAAAGGGACCCCTGACCATTAGGTCCAGTCGTGACCGACTCTGGGGTTGCGCGCTCATCTCGCATTATTGGCCGAGGGAGCCGGCTATAGCTTCCAGGTCATGTGGCTAGCATGACAAAGCCGCTTGTGGCAAACCAGAGCAGCACACGGAAACGCCGTTTACCTTCCCGCTGTAGCGGTACTTCTTTATCTATCTACTTGCTCTTTGAGGTGCTGTGGAACTGCTAGGTTGGCAGGAGCAGGGACTGAGCAACAGGAGCTCACCCCGTCGCGGGGATTCGAACCGCCGACCTTCTGATCGGCAAGCCCTAGGCTCTGTGGTTTAACCCACAGCGCCACCCGATACTCTGCATCGAGTAGCCCTTGCTAAAAAAAATGTTGGAAGGATTCTTCGTTTATGAATTGATGATGGCACAAAAACCCGAGGCTAATTTTCGTAAAATTCCTCAGAAGACCTTGAGGACTTAGCGCAGTGTTGGGGCAGAATCAGTTAATGGTCGGGCTTGAGATCGAAGACCTCTTTCTCCTTCTGGCTTTCCCTAGATTGTAGAGAATACTTTAGATCAAAAGGAGATTTTAAGTCCGGAACCTCTGCTGAGCCATATAGACTTAAACAAGACGAATCCGACTTGTCGGCTGCTTTCACCAGCGCGATTCTTGACACAATATTGGCGTAAAATGCGGGTTTCTTTTTACCCGCTTTTAAACGTCAATCCGCCCCACCCGCGGGAGTTTCATTGCGAAAAACAATTGGATCAGATCATCTGAACGAAAGAAAGGACAAAATTTATCCGTCCCATTTGGCAGGTCACCTTCTTTGGGAAAATGGCGGCGGGGGGGGAGAGAAGAGGGTATATTTTCATTTAAGAATAAAGAGTCATTGCGTCACCTGAATTTTATATTTCCCAGTACTAAGGCGCGGAGTAGTATTCCAGAGTTAAAAGGCAGATAATACAGTATAGTCATTATATTCACCATTGCAAGTGATATTTACAGCATTGAGCATTGTCTCTGTACTTAAAAATATCTCCCCAGCAAACCATTTGTGGTACTCACCTCTGTATTTTTTTTTTTGTGTACACACACACACTGGAGGAGGTGGATTTTAAACAGTGAGGTCAGAGGGAAATATAGAGGCAATGATACTTAAGCTATTAGCAGCCACCATTCACAAAACAGTCTACGGCTGGCTAAATCCATGGGAGATTATATGTGTTATGTTATTTACAACATTTGTATACCGCCTTTCACCCGTAGATCTCAGGGCGGTTCACAACATAAAAATATAAAACATAAAACGCAAAATACATAATAAAAACAAAAAGAACCGCCGACCTTCTGATCGGCAAGCCCAGAAACCAATAAGCCCCTTCCACAACACACACTTCTCTCTCTCTCTCTCTCTCTCCCTCCCCCTCCCCTCCCCCTCCCTCTCCCCCTCTCAGCATAGGACCATAACTTGCTTGGTGCTCTCTCCGCCTCGTTTTCTGGATCCGACCGAGGGGATCTCCTCGTCCTGCATTCTGTCTGCGACCAGAGGAAACGCCACAAGCAAGGGGTTGTAGCAAATGCCCGCCCCCGCCCCCCAATGTTATGTTCCGCCCGAGCAGCTGAAATCAGGGCGAAGAGCCCTTTATAGACCCCCCCCCAATAAATTCTTTTGGAGAAGCCATCTCAAAATGATGTGTCATGACAAGGGGAGGGACAGCCAACTCAGAAGGTGTTTTCGAAATGTTTTGCTTCTTTGGGATTTTCTCCTTTTTTTCCTGGCATTGCAGTTTCCCCAGGGATACATTTTTATATCTGAACACACACGCGCGCAGGCGCGCACAAATAGATAGATGAATAGATAAAATATATATTATTATACAAATAGGTACGTTGCATTTGTTTTTTATATCGCGTACAGTGTTTGTTATTTTTGTAAACCTCCTAGACACCCTTTAGTATTCAGCGGTGTCCCAGCGCTACCGGGAGATGCTGGGGGTCGAACCTGACAGATGCTCTACTACCGCCGAGAGACAAATCCTGAAGCGCAGGGTCCCTTGACGATGGCGCCTCCTAGTCAAGCCTCTTCCAAGATTATATGCAATATACAGATGCGTGAGCGTCTTCTTTCCGAGGGACTTCAGCTGTTTTCTGTGGACCGACTCCATCACACTGGTCTCTTGAAACTGGAGCCCCTTGTGCTCCGGTGTACTAAATGCCTAGATTCGGAGCACACAGCGGCTAAAAAGTTAGTATTTTTTTAAATAAAATAAATAAATCTCAAAGCGGTTTAGAAAATGACGAAACAACAAAATCGAGGGGGGGAAAAATCACAACCTTACTTTAAAACATACAAAAGTATGTTTGTGATCCCCCCCCCCGATTTTATCATTTCGTAAACCGCTTTGAGGTTGTTTCCCATCCCACCCCCTCTCTCTTTATGGTAGGCTACACTTTTTTAATGAAATAAATAAATAAAAATATAAAACTCCCCTTTCATGCTGGTTGAATGGCTCTAGGACTCTGGAGACAAGGACCGTGCAAGGACCATGCTGTAGATCTCGAGACGGGTCTTTGACTCCCCCTCCCGCAAGACCACTGTTTTTGCTCAGACCTCCTTTAGGCGGTAAGTATGATGTCCCTTGGGATTCAAGCCAAACGGAGGTGTAGCAAACATATCCATCATAGCTACTCAGAACTAAGTTCCAATGAGTCCAGTTGCTCCCTAGTAAGTGAACTCACTGCAGATGGTGAGTTCATCACTGCAGATCACTGCAGAGTTGATCACTGCAGATGGTGACAGCAGTCACGAAATTAAAAGATGCCTGCTTCTTGGGAGAAAAGCAAAGGCAAACCTAGACAGCATCTTAAAAAGCAGAGACATCACCTTGCCTACAAAGGTCCGTATAGTTAAAGCTATGGTTTTCCCAGTAGTGATGTATGGAAGTGAGAGCTGGACCATAAAGAAGGCTGATCGCCAAAGAATTGATGCTTTTGAATTATGGTGCTGGAGGAGACTCTTGAGAGTCCCATGGACTGCAAGAAGATCAAACCTATCCATTCTTAAGGAAATCAGCCCTGTGTGCTCACTGGAACGACAGATCGTGAAGCAGAGGCTCCAAGACTTTGGCCACCTCATGAGAAGAGAAGAATCCTTGGAAAAGACCCTGATGTTGGGAAAGATTGAGGGCACTTGGAGAAGGGGATGACAGAGGACAAGATGGTTGGACAGTGTTCTCGAAGCTACGAACATGAGTTTGACCAAACTGCGGGAGGCAGTGCAAGACGGGAGTGCCTGGCGTGCTCTGATCCATGGGGTCACGAAGAGTCGGACACGACTAAACCAGTGTTTCTCAACCAGTGTGCCTCCAGATGTTTTGGGACTACAACTCCCATCATCCCTAGCTAGCAAGACCAGTGGTCAGGAATGATGGGAGTTGTAGTCCCAAAACATCTGGAGGCACACTGGTTGAGAAACACTGGACTAAACGACTAAACAACAAGTGAACTCATAATTGCAGCACTAGCTACATTTAGGTCCCATTAGAATTAATGGGGGCTCCCTGGCTGCTATTTACTTAAATTAGTCATGATTAAATCCCCCTGAAATGAATGGCATTTAGGCACAATTTGGATTTTTCCATACCTTTCTTGACTTGGATATAGGGAGAACTTCTGTGACCCTCTTCCTCATTAACTTTAGGAGAGTGGTTATTTTAAAGGTTTCTTACTGGTACTCAGTTTTTAGATTATTTGGAAAGTACTTTGGGGACTGTTATATAGTCACTCCAAGCTATAAATTAATCAAAGATTTATTCCTCAATCAGGGGGAAAATGCTATTAAGATTTGCTATGCCTTGGTCTGTGGGAAAATAATTTCCTTGATTGATTTTCCCCTAAAGACCCTAGGAAGGTTTCTAAACTCTGTTATGAACAGTCTGGTCTTTCCTATCTTCCGGATGAGGTGAAAGAGGAAGACCTCCCGAGAAATGCATTTTCCATCTTGAATCTCACTTTGTGTCTTTTCCATAGTAATTCTTGAAAAACCCATCAGGAAAAGGAATCCAGGATTGTGGGGTGGTTTTTTTTTATGGTCTATCTTCTACCAGGTTTTTACTTTTTACTTTTTTTCCCCACTGGTGGCCAGTATTTTTTGAAAGAAAGATGGGAATGAAAAGAATCCGTTGCATGGAAAGCAGTTGGATTTGAAGAACGAAAGGAATGACTATACAATGGACCTGATGGCTTTTACTGCATGTCTTCTGTATGGGTCAATGGGTCGCAATCACCACATGATGATGTTCATATTGCTGGCAGAAAGTATGATCTCATTTTGAGCGAATGGTTGGAGATCCTCCAAACTTGAGGATAATCAGGAAGTTAGGTTAGTATGGTGAGACACACACTGTCTATGCTAGGCTTGCTTATTGGTTCTATATGCAAGCTTAATAATAATAATAATAATAATAATAATAATAATAATAATAATAATAATAATAATAAATACCCCACCCATCTGGCTGGGTTGCCGGCTTACTTGTCATGACTTCTTCCAAAAGAATGATCAGAATTATAATTTGGTGAGGTTGCAAAGAACTGTCTTTTAGCTATCCCTTAGTCCCCCTTTGTGGGAATGTTTTAGATACTAGGAGAGGATATATTGATTTTATAGTATCCTTCCTTAATCATGCTTGTGAGTCAGAAGCAGAGCGACATTCTTCAATATATAGCAGGAAGCTAGTTGGTAGATGTGTTTGAATCTCTTTACTTAAGCAATCCAATCTGGCTTTGTTCAGATCGGAGTATATTCCTGGTAAGACCCCTTTTATCCCTCCTAAAAAGAATAAAGACACAACAGTCTTGTTTTAAAAGTATAACAAGTTTACTCACATTCAGTTCACAGTTGGATCCCTGAAGGAAGGCTTTAGCTCAGGCATCCCCAAACTGCGACCCTCTAGATGTTTTGGCCTACAACTCCCATGATCCCTAGCTAACAGGACCAGTGGTCGGGGAAGATGGGAATTGTAGTCCAAAACATCTGGAGGGCTGAAGTTTGGGGATGCCTGCTTTAGCTTGTAGTTACAGATACACTGTGGCTTACATCCTTGTAAGGATGGGCCCATGTGCTGCTGGCAGAGAGCCAGCAGTGCAGTTCAAGTGAAGAAAAGGCATCAAAAAGAGGAAGGTGGCTGTGTGACTGGACCTTTTGTGGGGTCTGCAAGAGTCACACCCACCTACCTGGTTGCATGCAGGGGGAGGATGCTGCAGACCAGGTGTAACAGGAAGTTCAACTGGTTGGATCAACATCCCCCTATTTGTGTCCATTCTAGGCAAACAAGGCATGTTGTATTTGACTGCTCCAGTGGATTACATCCCATACCTTTCACAGAGAACTGTAACTTTGGGGGTTGCCTCAGGCCCGGTGCTACCTTTTTGAGGGTGGCAGATTTGGCTCTGGGCACTGTGCTCGCCTCTCTGCCTTCTGCTTGCTTGCTTCCAGTGACTATGCCTTCTCATCCCTGGAGCAGTTTCTTGATATTTCAGGGTTGCCATGTATCCTCTTTTTCCAGGACATGCCCTCTTTTTCAGGGTCAAAATTTGTGCCGCGGAGGGGGATTTTTTTAATTTGTCAAAATGTCTCTGCCTATACTTTCTGGATGAGACATAGACATAACTGGTGATTGAAGACTTGCTTTCCTCTTCTCTTCTCCTGCCCCTCTCAGCAATATACCACAGCATCATTCTATAGCCTACATATAGTAAGGTAAAGGTAAACCCCAGTCGCGAACGACTCTGGGGTTGCGGCACTCATCTCACGTTATTGGCCGAGTGAGCTGACATTTGTCCACAGACAGTTTTTTCGGGTCATGTGGCCAGAATGACTAAGCGGCTTCTGGCGAAGCAGAACAGCACACGGAAATGCCATTTACCTTCCTGCCGGAGTGGTACCTATTTATCTCCTTGCACTTTGACGTGCTTTTGAACTGCTAGATTGGCAGGAGCTGGGATGTAATTCTTGCCTTCATCTAGTAGGCAATATCCCAGCCATGCAAAACTCAGAAGTTTCTCTCCATCTGCAAGGAAGAGACCTTATTGTAATCTGAGAACATACTCTGGCAGTAGAAAGCACTTGAGGAGCAGGGCTGGTGATGTCTGTGTGGCCTGGGGAGAGGGCATGGTAAGAGGGAGTCCTGAGGGTCAGAAGCCTGGAGGGCCACATTTCCCCCTTCAACCTGAGGTCCCTCCCCCAGCATAGAGGGAGGTTTTTGCAGACTGACGCTCCTATGCAATTTTACTCAGGAGAAAGCTCTGCTGAAGACAGTGGGAACTAAATCACTCTGGGATAGCTCAGCTGGTAGAGCACGAGACGCTTAATCTCAGGGTTGTGGGTTCAAGCCCCACGTTGGGCAAAAGATTCCTGCATTGCAGGGGGTTGGACTAGATGACCCTTGTGGTCCCTTCCAATTCTATGATACTGAATGAAATCATCATCAGTGTAGATAATTTTAGACTCTGGACTTAATGGACTCACACCTCGACTCTTCTTTTGATGGTAATGTGTATTACTACACGTGTATTACCTACAAAATGTGGCCAGGTAGCCCTGCTATATCTAGAAGCCCTCCTGCTCATTCTGCTGAGTGTCTGCCCTAAGGTGTTGCACTGGTGGTACTTCCTTAGGTTGTGTCTGTACAAAAAAAATCTCTAGTTACAGCAAGGTACGGTGGGATGAAAATTCAATGGCTGCTCTCCCTCTAAAAATGTAAAAGCCACCAGTTACTCAGAACTGTCTCCTGCAGGAATTGGAGCACACAGGCCCCTTGTAAGGCAGAAAGCAGAAGTCAAGGAACACGGTGTAGTCCTTGATAGTCACAAAGCTGGGGATTTTTTGGAAGCAATCAAGGGATGCTGCAGATTAGCATTCACTACAGCTAACTATGGGTCCTACCTTTCGCATGTCTGGGGCCTAAAGACTGCAGCACTGAAAGAGCACGCATTGAACCCACCAATCTTGTAAAGCAAATATTATTTGACCATTTTCAATGATGGTTTGATGGCAGCCTCTACACAACGGAGAGCATTTCGGAGTGGAAAGGGAGAGACTAATGGATGTAGAACCTACCGTAGCCCTGGAAAATGGATTTTCGTTTGCTCAATTGATTTTATAACAGAATTTTCTTTTTTAATGCTTCTCCGTATCACCGCGCTGAATTATGTACAAGGTAATCTAACAGAGCACAGCAGGGAAAGATTCCTTCACTGATTCATTTCTTAAAATAACCAGTGTGGTATAGTAATCAGAAAACCAAAGCCAATCAACCCACAGAGCAAAGTCTCATAGTGCAGGAAAGAAATGTTAAACGACTATTTTTCTTTTTAGAACTCTCCTGAAATTCACTTGGCAATTTTTAATAGTGTACCTTGTGTTCATTTTCATGAAGATTTATTTTAAACTGATGCTGTTGTTACTGGATGGCAGTATTCCCCCTCCCACCCCCTGGCTTAAAGTGAGGTTACAAGCATACTCCCTGCACTAGTGGTTAGGATTTTTGTTTTTTTGCCTATCCATTCCACATTTGAAACCAAAAGTTCCTTCGATTTCCATCACCGCTAAAATGTATAATACAATCTTCCCAGTGGGGAGGCTTCACAATTTGATTTTTTTTTTTTGAATGGCTTCTCTGTAATGCTAGATAGAAGCAATCATGTGCATTTCCTTCAAAGAACGTGGATCCTGAAAAGTTTTTTCTCCTTCTCTCATAAATGAGACTAGGATCCAAGGTCATGTAATGAGGCCGAGTCATGGGAGATTTCAGGACAGACAGAAGGAAGTACTTCTCAACACATTTCATAGTTAAATTATGGGCTGCGCCACCATACTTAAATCTGGAGGGGGGAGGATTATTGGTTTGTCCTTCTTATTTTTACTATGCATTTTATCGTTTTATATTTTGTGGTTTTATGTTGCGAATTGTCCCGAGATCTGGGGATAAAAGGTGGTTTACAAATTCAATAGATAAATAATAAATATTATTTGTTGTTCTTTAGTCGTTTAGTCATGTCCGACTCTTCGTGACCCCATGGACCATAGCACGCCAGGCACTCCTGTCACAGTTTGGTCAAACTCATGTTTGTAGCTTCAAGAACACTGTCCAACCATCTCGTCCTCTGTCGTCCCCTTCTCCTTGTGCCCTCCATCTTTCCCAACATCAGGGTCTTTTCCAGGGAGTCTTCTCTTCTTGTGAGGTGGCCAAAGTATTATAGCCTCAGCTTCAGGATCTGTCCTTCCAGTGAGCACTCGGGGCTGATTTCCTTCAGAATGGATAGGTTTGATCTTCTTGCAGTCCCTGGGACTCTCAAGAGTCTCCTCCAGCACCATAATTCAAAAGCATCAATTCTTTGGCGATCAGCCTTCTTCATGGTCCAGCTCTCACTTCCATACATAACTACTGGGAAAACCATAGCTTTAACTATACGGACATCATAATATCATATCATATCATCATATCATCATATTGCTTTATTCTGTACCTTTGTGATCTGCCCACAGAGCTACATTTGATGGTCATCAGCAAGAAATTGGTCTTTTCAGTCTGCTGCTACCAGGCTGATGGAACTCTTTGCCTAATGAAACCAAGCAGGCACCATCTGTAATGAATTTTAGATGCAAACTCAATACTTGGTTATTTCAATAAGCCTTCTTGTGTAAATGATTCATTGTTTTAATAACCTTGTCAGGTGGCCATTTTTTCATGCTACTTATTGTGCTTTAATGTTATTTGTTGTTTTGGTTTTAACTGAGATGCTATACTCCACACAGATATGTTTTTATATGAGTTTGCAGATGGCTTTAAAAGTAGATTAGACAAATTCATAAAGCATAAGGCTAGCAATGGCTGCTGGCCACGATGACTATACATTACCTCTTTTATCAGAGGCAGTATGCAGGGGGAGGTTGTTCTGCTTCCTGTCCGGTGTGGGAAACCGGATGCCAGGCTCAATGGGCCTTTGATCTGCTCCAGCAGGTCTCTCCTTTTCTTCTTCTGTTATGTTCTGAAAAGAGAGTCAATTCACTACCTTCAGAAAACAAACAGTGGTGCTAACACACATAAATATATGCATGCCTTGATCTTACCAAATATTCTAGAAGGCTACTAGATGGCTAATATACTACCTCAAGGATCATGATGGCTAAATGTACTACCTCAAGGATTATTATTATTATTAATTAGTTTTATATAGCACCCTTCATCATAAGATCTCAGGGAGGTTTACGGAACAAATTACAGGATAATTAAAATGAAAGAGAAAACAATAACCCCAGCTTCCCACAGAGACATTTAAAAGGCTGTAGAAAAATATTCAGCAAAAGTCCTGATTGAAGAGGAATGTTTCTACCTGGTGCATAAAATATATATAATGAAGGCACCAGGCGAACCTCTCTGGGGAGAGCATTCCACGAATGGAGAGCCACTGCAGAAAAGGCCCATTCTTGTGTTGCTGCCCTCCAGACAGAGGCAGTATACCTCATAATACCAGCTGCCGGAGAACAACAGCAGGAGAGGACTATTGCATACCTCAGGGGCTTTCCATAGGCGTTTGGTTAGGTACTGTGGAAACTGTGGGGAGGTTTTTTTTTTGCTCCATGGGCCAGATCCTTAGTAGGATGGACCAAATTTGAGGTGTGGGCGGGTCTGCCTTTCTGTCAATCCCATGTCAACACATGATCGGGAGCTGGGTAACCGCTGCTGTGGGGAAATACCAGAGAGAACTTTCCTTCCCTATCTGATAGGTTTTTGTTCTGATCCAACAGGGCTTGTCTTACATTCACCTTGTTTATGTTTAACTTGAGCATCACCAAGATGGAAATGGCCACCCAGCCATGTATAGTGATGTGCCTGAAGAAGCTGACCACCTTTTGGCTCCCAATCCCTGCCCCGAGCTACAAAACCCAGGAGGTGTAGACCTGTGGACTGGTGAGTCGTGTGACGCTTGCTAGTCACTAGATGCGCAAAGGCTTTCCTGCAGGAGATATGAAGTGCACCCTTATCCAGATTTATTCTTAGTAGTAAATATTCAACACAAGTTTCAAGAAAAAGTAAAAACAAGTCCTTGGTGAAATTTATCCATCTAATCTGGAGACCCCGAACTAACCATGTTGCTGCAAAATGGAGGATCCCCCCCCCCAGTGTGGTGTGGTGGTTAAGAGCGGTAGACTCGTAATCTGGGGAACCGGGTTTGCGCCTCCACTCCTCCACATGCAGCTGCTGGGTGACCTTGGGCTAGTCACGCTTCTTTGAAGTCTCTCAGCCCCACTCACCTCACAGAGGGTTTGTTGTGGGGGAGGAAGGGAAAGGAGAATGTTAGCCGCTTTGAGACTCCTTCGGGTAGTGATGAAGCGGGATATCAAATCCAAACTACTACTCTTCTTCTTCTTCTTCTTCTTCTTCTTCTTCTTCTTCTTCTTCTTCTTCTTCTTCTTCTTCTTCTTCTTCTTCTTCTTCTTCTTCTTCTTCTTCTTCTTCTTCTTCTTCTGGTTGAATTCTATCACTTCCCTGATCCCATTAATTATCAGATTTCCCATCTGATGGATTTAGCAAAAAGCTGAACATTAGATGCTAAGATGCATTTCAAACCACGTGTTCTTTGGTCCTGAGTTTTATTGCGTTTTGTGCAAGGATCTTCCTCAGAAATGCAAAAAGGGCGTATTGCACAAAGATTTTCCTTTCCTAATGAATTTGCATGCATGCCTTATAAACCCTGTGCTTAACGCTATAACCAGTTAATCACAGCCATGAAACCATAAAGAGACTCTAGCCCTCCAGCTGTTCATAAGAGACTTTTGGATCACGCTTGACAAGTTAGCGCATGAGCCCTGCCCATCTGTCTGTCTTTGGAGAGCCAAAGGTTACAGAGTCTGAGCGAAGCCTCAGTCATAATAAGCCAGTGAAAAGCCACCTGTTGCAATCCAAAGGCAGACCATGTCCAGCTTGACAGAGAAAAATATAAACAATGCTGAGAAGATTATCCCCTTTTTCCTTTGTCCCAAAGATTCCCATAGTCGTAGGATAGCTAGAGTTCAGGCAGCAGTCTTGTGAAGCTGGAAGAGCTGATACTGTTCTCACTGACTGGGCCTGCAGTTTGTCATCTACACCACAATTCCCCTTTGTGAAACAGCCCAGTGAGGCTTCTGTCTTGAAGATGCAGAAAACGATCGGATGATGCATCTTCCAGATCAAAGAGGGATGGAGAATATTCATAATTAGAACTCCAACACAATCACTTGGGAAGAGGATAGATTTTAAGTGAGCAACCTCCCAAAGACAGAGGAATTATGGGAAGGGTAATTTTTGATTTGACCCCCCCCAACCCCCAGTATTTAATACTACTGGGAACTGGAAGCTTCCCTTCCTATGCAAACAGTAGCTTTGAGAAAGAGGGATTTTCACTGTGATGACAGTAGAGGGTTAAAACCATTTATCTGTGCTTGGTAGTTCATTACAGCCAGTTAATTTAGATATTTTATAAACTGCTCTAAGTTGCTTTTTAGACTCAGTGCTTAGACTGTGATTTTCACAGATCAGGAATAGGGAACCTCCGTGTTACTGAGAAGCTCAGTTCCGCTGGAATTCTGTTCGTGCTCTGAGACTGTCTGTGTGATTTGGCTTGGCATTGAGGAATAAGAGCATCACCGTGGTCATCAGTGAAAGCCCCTATTGTGTGAGTTGGTGTGAACCCTAGCATGTAGCAGTCATAGAATCATAGAATCATAGAGTTGGAAGAGACCACAAGGGCCATCCAGTCCAAGCCCCTGCCAAGCAGGAAACACCATCAAAGCATTCTTGACATATGGCTGTCAAGCCTCTGCTTAAAGACCTCCAAAGAAGGAGACTCCACCACACTTCTTGGCAGCAAATTCCACTGTCGAACAGCTCTTACTGTCAGGAAGTTCTTCCTAATGTTTAGGTGGAAGCTTCTTTCTTGTAGTTTGAATCCATTGCTCCGTGTCCGCTTCTCTGGAGCAGTCACAAGCAGAAGGTTGCATTCAACTCCAGTACTGTGTCTAATGCAAGCAATACCTATGATTTGGCCACTGATCAAGAAATACTTCTGCATGCAAAGCAGATGCTCTGCCACTGAGCCATGGCTATAGTAAATCATAACCAGCCCCATGATAGGCTATAAAAGGTAAAGCTAAAGGACCCCTGGATGGTTAAGTCCAGTCAAAGGCGACTATGGGGTTGCGGTGCTCATCTCACTTTCAGGCCGAGGGAGCCAGCGTTTGTCCACAGACAGCTTTCCGGGTCATGTGGCCAGCGGCGGAGCTTCATGCTCCGCCACAGGCGTGCCACCCCCAGGGACATGGCGTGCGTTCTGGGGGCGGGGCGGGCAGCCACAATGGCGCCCCTGAGATCACGCCGCTCTGGGCGGCCCGCCCCCACCGCCCCTATCTTCCTATGCCCCTGCATGTGGCCAGCAGGACTAAACTGCTTCTGGTGTAACAGAACACTGTGACGCACGGGTGTCAAACACAAGGCCCAGGGGCCAAATCCGGCCCGCCAGACCTCGTCATGTGGCCCACCGAGCGCCCCAGCCAGCGGGACCCAGCAGCGGGACCTTGCTGCTGAAGCGCCGCGCCGACAAAGCGCCAACAAATAGCTGGGGCCGGGGGGGGGGGTAGAAAGGCGGCCGGAGCAGCGCCGCACGGAGAGTCCCGAGCCTCTGCAACGCAGCAGTGCTCTGTAGCACTTTGAATCCTCCTCCTGCCACGGCTCGGCGCCTGGAAACAGCTGCTGCTGCTGCTGAAGAAGCACAGACAAAGCACCCAGCAGTGCCGCGTGGAGGAGGAGGAGGATTCAAAGTGCTACAGAGCACTGCTGCGTCCCAGAGGCTCGGGACTCTCCGCACGGCGCTGTCGGGCACCGACCCGGCAAGCCTCCTCCTCCTCCTCCTCCTCCTCCTCCTCCTCCTCCTCCTCCTCCTCTTGCCTCACCTCCTCCTCCTCCTGCCGCGGCTCAGCCTCACGAACGTGCAACTCTGAGGCTTTACGCACTTCTCCTAAAACGGACACCCGCTGCCTCACGCTGCACGGGAAATGCTTTTTGCCCCTGGGTCCTTTCGCGCTCTTTTCTGGCGCTGAATCAAGGCGGCGACCCCCCCTTCCCTTTCTTTCTTCCTCTCTCTCGTTCTTATTCTTTCTTTCCCTCTCCTTCCTTCCTTCTTTATCTCTGTCTTCTCTCCCTCTTTCTTTTTCTTTCTTTCTTTATTCCTTCTTTCCTACTCTTCTTTCTCTCACCTCTTTCCTTCCTCTCTCCCTCCTGCTCCCTCCTTTCTTTCTTTCTTTCTTTCTTTCTTTCTTTCTTTCTTTCTTTCTTTCTTTCTTTCTTTCTTTCTTTCTTTCTTTCTTTCTTTCTTCCTTCCTTCCTTCCTTCCTTCCTTCCTTCCTTCCTTCCTTCCTTCCTTCCTTCCTTTCTTCCTTCCTTTCTTTCTTCCTTACTTCCTTACTTTCTTCCTTCTGTCCTTCCCATCTTTCTTCCTCTCCCTCATTCTTATTCTTTCTTTCCCTCTACTTCCTTCCTTATTTCTCCCTTTCCATCGTCTCTCCCTCTTTCTCTTTCTTTCCTTCTTTATTCCCTTCCTTATTTCCTACTCTTCTTTCTCTCCCCTCTTTCCTTCCTTCCTCTCTCCCTCCCACTCCCTCTTTTCTTCCTCCCTCCCTCCCTCCCCTCCCTCTCCCTCTCCTCAGAAACATAGGATGCTGCTTTATACTTCTGGCCCTTAAACCCTGGAACCAGGAGAGCAGCTCCAGTGAGTCAACCTCAGCCAGTCCCTTTGGTGAAGGGTGGTGGCTCACTGGCAGAACATCTGTCCTGCATGCAGAAGAACCCCAGCATCTCCAGGTACTAGTAGCTCTGCAAAGGTCCTGCATGAAACCCTAGGCTAATCTTTCCTGATTACTTTCTACTGTGGGACAGGTAATTATTCCAGCTCAGCTTTCCCATGTCTTCCTATTTTCTATATTTTCCTAATTGCACCCACCTCTGACTCTTGCAAGATGGGAAAACTATTACTTTGTATGCAACCTTCCCCCTCCTTCCAGGTTCTTTCACTTTCCTCATAGCACAATTAGCCTGTAAGACTCAGCCTCATAACTCCAGAGCAGAGGACTCTCTGCTTCTAATCCCTTCTCTCTATCTTTGCATTAATTACAGTATATAGTCCAGGCAATGTATAAGACATTATTAACCCTTTCTATTCTGCATATTTCTAGAGTGGCATTTCAGACCAAGGAAGAGAGAGATCTTTTGTAGCACAAAAAAGCTTGTGAAGCACAGATGTAGTTAAGATGCAGTCCAGAGTAGGAACTGCAACTTCTCTCTGATCCCCCAAACTATCAAACGCCTTTCCCTGCTTGATAAATGGTTCCTTTAATCCTTCTTTTGCTCACAATTGAAATTTGTTCTTCACTGGAAAATGACAAGTTATGAGGGCAACCCTCACAAAGAAACAGTTTTCTATTGGTTTAGGGGTTCAGGGCAGTCTCGAGGAGGTCGGGTGCCCTGGCGCTGAGGTGTGGAGATCGCTCCGGCGCCCCTGCCCTCGCAGCGCCCCGCCTGCCGGCCCGGCGCCCTGACACCCTGCGCCACCGGGACTATACCTAGAGTCAGCCCTGTAAGGGTTGACATCACCCAAAGCTTTATTGGGGTGCAAGGCGGCTCACAAAAGTCACCCAGTTTTGCTAACTGCTGGGAGGGAGAAATCTTGCATCTTTTCTACTCCAGTACATCTTCTCAGGCTGTGTACACACCATAAATTTAAAGCACATGCCTTCCCCTCAAGAATTCTGGGAACCAGGGCTGTCTTAAGCGCCCCTGGTGCCCCCCGCCCCATTTCCCAGCGCGATGGGTGGGCAGGCGCAGCGCGGCTGCCACAGGCGCTGCTGCGCGGTGGGTGGGCAGGCACAGCGCGGTTGCCGTGGGCGCAGCTGCACGGTGGACCAGCGGACCAGCCGGCCAGTGGGCGGGCGCAGCTCGCGGCTCCCTCCTGGCGGGCCGGCGCCATGGTGCCCTGCGCCACCCAGCCTGACCATAGGGCCGGCCCTGCTGGGAACTGTAGTTTACCCCACTACAGAGCTACAATTCCCAGAAGCTTTAACAAACTTTGAGGCTTGGAGGTTCCAACAGTTTGACTTCACCTCCAAAGGTGGACCCCTCAGTTGTCCTGAGACAGATGGATGCCAACCAACAGGGGTTCCCACTAAAATATTGGAGGGGCCCAGGTAATCCCTGCGGCACATACTTAATCACAGGACGTGATGCACACACACCATTTGAATGCCGATCAACTTTTGGGGGGCCCCTGGACCCCTCAAATATTCTATGGGGGGCCTGAAGACAACTTGGTCCCTAGGAATGGGCTCCTGTGCCAACCAATGATCCAATGTGAAGGTAGCAAGCAGCAAGACACTGATTTCTCATTGGCCCCTAGTCTTGCTAAGAGTGCCTCCGGATTTGTATAGGATCCAGTTTCTTGCATAAAGCAAGGATGGGTCCCTGTGGTCCTCCAGATGTTGTCCGACAATGCCCAGCGTCCCTGATCATGCTGGCTGAGGCTAACCGGAGCCCAGTAATATCTGAAAGGCCACAGGTTTCCCATCCTTGGTCTAGAAGAAAGCACCATCTCCCAGTATCCTCCTCCCTTTCCCCTTTGCTTGCATGACTGCTGCCCTCTGGATTGATGGTTTCCATATTTTCCCCTACAATGAGTCCCAAATGTTTTTCCTGATCATCATGCTCTCTGGCTGTTCAGTTTTAACACATCATTCTTAGATCAATTTTTGCAGCAGCCAAATTATTTCACATTTGCCTACACCAAAGTGAATTTACCATATGTGGAGCCACTCACTTTAAGGATGCAGATCTTTCTGAATTGGGTTATTTAACTCTCCTCAGTTGGCTCTCTGCATCTAATTTTAGCCTTGACCACAAATGCTGGACCTTTGTTTCAGAGACCCCTTGCGGAGGGAGGCTTACTCAATAGGTTTGCCAGATGCTGGTGACTTACACCTCTGGCCATTGTTCATCAGCTTAAACGCATGCAAATTGAAGATTGCCCATTGACGGAGCTAAAATTAAAAGTTTGAAAAAAATCTGGGAGGTTAAATCAGTGGGAAATTCAGCCAAGTGATAAATATATGTGACCGAATTGAAAACTCAGGCAAGTGACAAATCACCTAGCAGCCTGTGTCTGGGGCAGACGGCAGTCGTTCTAATAATGAAGTTCCTTTATAGCTAAAGTAAATTTTTTGGAATCGAATTCTCTTACCTCTGGCAGCTTTGTCATTGTCTCCCATTTTTTATTTTATTTTTATAGAGAGTTTCCTAGTAACAGCCAGACTCTCAACAATCTAGCTCTATATTTATATATGAAATCTTCACCACTTCTTGGCCTTTAATCCACTATTTCCCATCAAGTATATGAAATGCTGGGCACTTCCAGACGGCCAGTATTTGGAGGGAAGGATTCAAGTGCATTCTGGGAAAAGTAGGTTTGTGCAGGTAAAGTGGATTGAGGTGCTCTGTCTGCCTCATGCAACAAATAAACTTTAAATAAGAAACGGACTTAGGAAGGTGGTGGGGAAATGCATTGAGAAGTGTGAAATGTTTAACAGGAAGACATAAACATGCCCCACAAGGAAATGTGGTCTAAAACCACTGAGCCTAGGACTTGCTGATCAGAAGGTCGGCGGTTCGAATCCCCACGACGGGGTGAGCTCCAGTTGCTCGGTCCCACCTCCTGCCCACCTAGCAGTTCGAAAGCACGCCAAAGTGCAAGTAGATAAATAGGTACCGCTCTGGTGGGAAGGTAAATGGCGTTTCTGTGTGCTGCTCTGGTTCACCAGAAGTGGCTTTGTCATGCTGGCCACATGACCTGGAAGCTGTACGCCAGCTCCCTCAGCCAATAACACGAGATGAGTGCTGCAACCCCAGAGTCGGTCACGACTGGACCTAATGGTCAGGGGTACCTTTACACTTTGGAACACCCTGCCTATTGGGATCAAGCAGGAACTTTCACTGTACTCTTTTCAGCACCTGCCAAAAACATTTTGCTTAGGCAAGCCTACCCAGAGACTTAGAAGGCTGATGCGAATTTTTAATCTGTTTTTAGTTCGTTGTCGATCACAACCTTTCCAAAGTTTTTAAATTATTGCTGTCAATTGTTCTTAGTGACAATTTTATTGTTTTATTGTTTTTGTGTGTGAACTGCTTCGAGGTTTTCTTTACAATCAAGCGATCTATACATTTTATGAAATAAATACATTCATATCCCACCCTTCCTCCGAAAGGAGCCCAAGGCAAACAGCAAGTGATAAAACAATTTCTTAAAAAAACAAAACCCTTAAAAGCACCTCAAAAAGAATTCCAATACAGATGCAGACTGGGGAAGATCTCGACTTAAAAGGCTTGTTGGAAGAAGAAGGTCTTCAGCGGGTACTGAGCAGACAACAGAGATGGCACCTGGCTAATGTTTAAGGGGAGGGAATTCCGAAGGGACTGGCAGGATGCTGATGAGTGTGCACTGGGGGAAAGAGGGCTGGAGTCTGACTCAGGAGAAGAGGGCAGTTGTTTGTGGGCAGTTCTTGCAAGCAGGGGCAGCTTCAGAGCTGGAGGTGGAGCACAGGATGGGTTGGAAGAAGAGGAGAAAGAGACAGGTCAGGCAAGGGAGGGCCCAGGTGCCTCCCCACCTTCTCCCAGAACCAGGAGGGGATTGAAAAGGGATGAGCAGAGGAAGTTTCCACGCAGGCGCAGTCTCTTGTTACGGGCACGCAGCCCGTCGGGTGAAGGTACATAAACTGGTGGAGGGGGAGTTGCCCCCTGTTGCTGCAACTGCTCCATAGAGCACAGATCTGGGGATAGCTGCCTAGATGCTAGATTGGTGTGCATAGCTATCCAGAGCTGTAGAAGCAACTAGGAGTGTTATCTTTGACAATAAATAGTTGACTATCTGCTGTGTGCATTCCTTTGCCTGGGAAGCACCCATGACAGGTTATAAGCTAAACTTTGCGTAAGCTTTGTGCAAGCAAATCATGATGGAGGCTCAACAAAAAGGTAGGTTGGGGGAGGCCATTATCACCAAATAGCCCCAAGCCATACAAAGCAACAACTACACTTATTGGTTCTTTCAGATTACTGGTTAATTGAGAAGTCATCTTAATTTATTTGTACCACATTTGCATGGAGGGAGGTTATGCATCCTCACTGCTGATCAAGCATTCATTCTGAGTCATCTGTGCAGAGGCTATCATTTATTTGTTATTTATTAGATTTCTTTCTTGCCCTTTGGCAGAAAATCCCAGGGTGGGTTACAATTATAAACTATACAGTTATAAAACAGTTACAACCATATAACAGAAAAGTGTAAAAGCAATTAAAAACTGTTCCATATAGAAACCTCCCTTAATTCAAGGAAATAAATAAAGAATACTTAACTAAAAGTAGAAATAATCAGGATATTTGAAATTGAAATGCTCGCTGAGGTCACTTGGATGATGTTGTGGCGCATTCTAGTGACGCAACTAGCAACCTGACTGAGCAATAGGTGTGGCTTCTGCAAACTGGCCAATCGTGTCACAGGTAGCTTGGTTCTGGAACAGGACAGGTGGGTGTCCTGCCCCCTGTAACATAAATCCTGACTATGCTCATGGATTAGAGTCAGCACCCAACTCTCCCCTGCTTTTTTCCCTAACACACCAAATCTTATACCCAGTCGCATGCCCCGGTGGTTGGCATGTGAGAGATGGCAAAGATCCCTGAGATTGGCAAATGTCAGAGTGAATATAAAATAGGTCTTTAACCGGTGCCTAAAGGCCAGTAATGAGGAGGACACCTGCATTTCCTTGGGGAGGGAGTTCTAAAGTCTGGGTGCCACTACTGAGAAGGTCTTGTTTCATGTAAGTAACTTATAAGTTAGCTGCTACATTATAAGGCTACAGAAGCAGGACTTAGAGGAAAATTCAAACATGGGAAAATTAATCCCTTCTTTTCTGCAACAAACAGAGTCCTCGCTCCTTTAAGAGTTGTTGGTTCTAAAGATATGAATTTCACATTGTGTTATGAAACATTTGTGATGAACAAGGCAGAAAAGACATAGGGCTTCATTTTTGGGAATTCCAGGTAATGAACAAATAAAAAGACCATGTGGAAGTCTTCAGTGGGCAACACTTAAAAACAGCTCAGATGTTAGGATTACACTGTGTGACAGCCTTCCATTAATCTGGGAAATGCAGTGATTTCAGCAAGGGGCCTTATCATATTTTTCAAAGGTCAAATGAATCACCTTTAAACTCATGAAAAGGTAAACAAACTGATGCCTATGTGTAACTTTTTGGAGTTTACGAGAGATTCTGGTGCTCAGAATACAGAGAACCCCCATAAATCCTGCTTTCGCGCAAAGCGTCAAACTCCTCTGGGATCTGCACTCCCATCCAGGGCAATTTCCCCTGGAAGTATTATTAGGAAATATTAAATCACGTCAAAGTGTAAGCCCCTGTAGGTAACATACTTTTACAAGAGACTATTTCCTGCTAGCAAAACGTTACCATGTTTAGTCGGGAGGGAGGGATCTGGAGACATCTGCAGTGCTGCAGAGTGCCAATTGAGACTGCATAAACAAAGTTTATGTGCATTGTATAGGAAGGATTAACCACACAAAATTACAGCCTACATTATTTTAGTGCCTGTCATGTCCAGGTTTGGTACAATCACTGCATTAAAAGTTGCTTAAAGGTACTGTAATTGAAACTCCTCTTTTGGTGAATTATTAAACTGTATATATGTATATGTATATATATGTGTGTGTGTGTGTGTGTGTGTGTGTGTGTGTGTGTGTGTGTGTGTGTAAACAACTCATTATAAATACATGCCATCCTATAAATGACTAAACCGTGCAAGGATATAAATGTCTTTTAAAGAGCATTTGAGCAAAGTGCTTAAATTATAGGCTATTATTCCTACATCCATGCCATAACAAGACCCTGTCGGGTGTAAAAAAAAGGAGATTGCCTTTAAAATAGTGCTTGCATTTATACTTCATGGCATTACATGGAAACAGCTTTACAACCAAGGACCTTTAACAAAAAGAAAAATGAATCAGTATTTTTGCTGGTGGAACACTATCCTAAGGTGTGCCCTTTCTCAGCTATATATTCCAGACCTCCCTATGGGACCATTCAGGGTTAATTATTTTTACTGATGGGCACCTCTCTAAGGCAGCTTGAACTTCAACTCCACTAGGATGAGCAGTCACAAGACTAGATGCTTGGCTGGAAGTAATCTGAATTCTTCAGACATCCCATGTGGGAGCTGACCTTGGCCTAAGTGGATGTCTAGAAGACATTAATGTGAGGAGAATTTTAACTCTATTCCAGCTAAGATCATAAAAGTAAGGACACCGATAACTGCCTAGAAGATCAGGCCAAGCTATCTGCATTGCTCTTGTGAGAACCCAATCTTCTGCTGGGATTGGTTCAATACCTTGGAGGGTCTTTTAAAAGACAGAAATGCGGGATATCTTATTTTTCAGAAATAAATATTACAAAACCCATGAAGCAGCGTGAGTGAAACCAAATATGCTCACATGAAAATGCCCAGAGCTTTTAGCTGATGCAATCAGATGAATGGAGAAAAGGAAATGGAACTGAAAACAACTCTGTGGATTTCGTACTTGTTTATACTCAACCACACATTAATCTGGAACTGTGGTTTGTATGGTTTTTTTTAAAAAAACACTATCCAAGAATGGAAGCACTGTAGTTGCTCCATTGAATACCAAAAGTCATGTTACCTGTTTTTTTCCCATAACCACCTGTCCCATTCCCCACCACACAGCACCACTCCTTAATATCTCCTCTCTTCTTTTCCCATTCCTAGATTTCCTGCCTAATGTAGATTATATACTATGCCACACTGCTGTTTTGTAGGATGCATAGAACACTGTTAAAGAGCATCAATGTGGTCACTGCAATTCAGAGATGGCTTTCATCACAGACTATAGCCCGCTCACTTCTGCATTCTTTATAACCAATTCACTAATTCTGGGTTTCAGGTAGCCTTGTCTCCTCCTTCCACCTGATAGAGACCTGAACGTTGTAAGCTTGGGGAGCCCAGATTATTCTGCAGAGAGTCTTCTTATGCACTAGTTCTTTTAATTCATAGCCTTCTCATCAGGGCCGTCCTTCCTACTGGGCTGACTGGCATGGTGCGCCAGGGCACCTGCCCAGCAGGGGGCGCATCAAGGAGGCACACGGAGCCGCCCACGCCTTGCCCTCGCCCTCGCCCACACTGCTCCGCTCCTTTCCCGGCAGCGGTGGCTGAAGCGAGGCGGCAGCAGCGGCAGCAGAGCTGCCCCTGTCGAGGGAAGCCTGGACCTGGACCTGGGCTACCTTTCACCCACACTCCTTCAAGTCACAGTGAGCACAGACAGCGCTGCCCTACAATGATCCGCAGCACCTCATTTGCATGCATGGAGCACAGCTGGCAGCACCCCTGCCTGTCGCACCGTGCCCTCCGGCTGCCCACCGCGCCTGGCTCTGCCCGGCGGAGTGCGAGGGGTGCCAGAGGGATCATTGCGCCACGGAGCCTGGTACACTTAAGACGGCCCCGCTGCTCATCCTCCCAAAGGAGCTGAGGGTGGCAAACAACAAGTGGTAAACCAATCAAAACATCTTCAAAACAATTCCACTGCAGATGCAGACTGGGAAAGATCTCAAATTAAAAGGTTTGTTGAAAGAGGAAGTTTTTCAGTAGGCCCCAGAAGCAGAAGAAATGGTGCCTGCCTAATATTCAAGGGGAAAGAGTTCCCTACATTCTGTGGAGAAGACCCCTTAATATTATGATATCTGCAGGGAGCTTCATTAACTATGAACCCCGAAATTTGTGACCCACTCCAAACCTCTGCCAAAGTGAAAACCCTGTGTTTTGCAGTGCCACCCCCCCACAACTGTGTAATAAACACATCAACCTTGGGGTTCATTGTCAACAGCCAAAGATCTCCAGGAGGCTCTTACCTGCAGAGAGCAGTGACTGATTGGGTATATAATGAATTTCTCAGGTATCCTTGTTCCAAGCTGTATAGGATTATGTACACCAAAAGTATCACCTTGAACTAACAATCACCTTGAACATAGCTCAGTAGCTAATTGGCAGCCTGTAGACCTGTATCTGTACAGCTCCTAAGATTGCACTAGCTGGACATCACTAGCGGAATGATGCATCACTTTCTATTAAAAGAAAGTCTGAGGTCCAGTTCATAGGCATCCACACCATCCCTTCTGTTTCCAGTGTTCAGGCTGCGAGTTCCGCTGTCTACATCACCAAAATGGCACCATCCTTTTTGGTGGAGCACAAGAGGATGGTATCAGCAGGCTTGGAGAAACTAGGTGGATCACATCCACACCATACATTTAAGGCACATGGCTTCCCCCAAAGAACACTGGGAACTGTAGTTTATCCCTTGCAAAGCCACAATTCCCAGCACCCTCCACAAACTACAGTTCACCGGATTCTTTGGAGGAAGGTCTGTGTTTTAAAGGGGCATTAAATGCGCTTTCAGCATATAGTGTGGCTGTGACAATGGTTTGCAGAACTAAAAAAGAATATATTGAGGAAGAAGAACACCTGAAGAGGAATGAGATACTCCCAAACAGGCAAATGGGGACTGAATATGCTTATTGGTCACAGAATATTGATTGACTGTTTGGTAGGGTACACTGGGGTAAGGAAGGAAAATCAAGATGGGGAGAGGCATGAAGAGGCTGAAATCTTGAACCAGAGCATTGAAAACAACAACATTTTGTTGCAGATCCCACATGCTGTAAGTACAATTTAAAAAGTCAGATGGTTTCATTTTTAACATGTGCCCCCCTCCTTCCCACCCCATTTTTATGTGTGTGTTTTTCTCTTTTAGGTCTGGGATTTGTCCAAAGCAGAGTGGAAAGACCACCAAGTCGGTCTCATCAGCAGAGCACTAATTGTAGTCATTTATTATAGTCACTTATCTGATAACAAGCCTGTTATCTGTGATAGTTTTACAGGGTTGAAATCCACCAGGCTTTTGCACCAATGTATAAACATGGTACCTTGGGGGCAAAGTGTCTGTTACTTACTGTCAACACTTGGCTGTCGGAGAAAGGCCAATCGACAGCTTATATGAAGTAACAATGATTTTAATAAGCCCCAGTGAAAGCCACAGCATAAACAAGGCATCAGGGGTGTTTGCCCTGTTGGGCCTCTTAAGCAAATACAGGTGACTGAGAAGTACAAACAACACTGGATTAGAGCTTATGGGGTGCGGGACATCAAGCAACAGCACCCGTGAAGCCAAGTCTTTCACGAGGCAGTGAGAGTTTGATGAGCCCTAATGGCTTAGGAGGGACAACTCAGCTAGAACTTAAATGTAGCGTAGACTAAGAACAACCACCCATAACTGTATGTAGGAAATGGCTTTTAGTCACAATGACCATGTTCTACTGCTACAGTTGCTGGGGAATGTGAATGGGTAGAGAGCTGTTGCGTTCAGTTCCTGCTCACATACCTCCAACAGGATGCTGGATGAGGTGAGCCCTTGGCCTGATCCAGCAGGTTCTTCTGGGTTGCATTTGCCTCCCCTCACCAACCTGAGTTCATCCCCCCCTGAGTTTACACACATACCTGCCCCTCAGGGTGCCAGTTGTCTTAGAATCATATAACTGTAGAGTTGGAAGGGACCACAAATCATCTAGTCCTACCTCCTTCAAGAGCCACAGCAAAATAATCCTTGAGAGACCACCCAACCTCTGTTTAAAAGCCTTCAATGAAGGAGAGTCCTCTGCCTTCTGAGGTAGTCCGTTCCACTGCCAAACAGTTCAGACCAGGGGGACTTCTACCTCCCCAACCATTCCACAATCTTCCCTCCCTTCCTCCCTTGCAGGCTTCCTTGGCTTTTATTTTTTTTAATTAAAAAAACCAATTGTTGATGGCAGCAGCCCTGTCAGCAGCCAGACTCATTTTCCGTTTCTTCCTGGCTGCTCTGGCAGGTATGGGCACCTGGTATTTGGGAGCCCATCCAATGTTATCCTCACCCCACTGCCCTGAAGACTAGGCCACAGCATGACACAAGCAGAAAGCCAAGGTGCTGCAAATGGTTATCTACTGCTAGATGATTCAGGTTGTGCGGGAAGGTTACCTGCCCCCAGTCATGTTTGCCTGGTCCAAAAATTCCTTCTCAACCCAAATCATATGAGTCAGTGAAAGCCTAAGTATGAGCAAAATCTATCAACTGGTCCAGGCCGGTGTTGTGGGTTGACATCATTGGGCAGGTGCCAATAGTTTGAGTCCTTAGGAGGGACTCCCGCCAACCTCACCACCAATGTGAAGGGTCTGGTCCTCTCCAGCAGCTGGGGTCTGGTACTCCTCTCAGTGCTCGAAGGCTGCCTGTTTTCATTTGCTGGGCTATGTCTGCAGGTCTGGAGCAATGTTATGGCCCAAGATGCATTGGGAGGTGGCTGGTGATAGCAGAAGTCCCAGTATTTTTTTGCTGCTGCTATGCCCATGTACTGCCATCGCCACTGGAGCAACAGCTATGATAAGAACAGAAGGAGAGCTCCACTGGATCAGTGGCCAGCCAGATGCCTGTGGGAAGCCTGCAAATAGTCTTGACCTGGTAGGAGGCAGTTTCCTGTGTACTAAAGCTGAGTAGCACATGGACCAGAAATGTTTCTTATAAATATTTGAGTTGAGAGGCTGTCTAGGGAAACTGCTTTATTAATTCCCCAGAATTATGTGGAAAGTTGTTCATGTTCTGACCGTGAAAGAATAGTTGTTCAAAGCTCCAGGAAATAGAAAAAGAAGCAAAGTGGGCTGATATTGTTCACTGAAGAAATGGGCTGCACATTACAGTCGTCTTGGTGGAAAAGTAGATTTAATTCATTCATTGTTGGAATAATACTTAAAATACTTGACTGACAGGGAAGGTGCTTGCCTTTGTAGAGTACATTGTAATTTTACTTGTAATAATACAGAAAATAGGTGATTGTTGTATTGTGAGGTTTTATAAAAATGATTTTTATGATTCCAGAATTTTACGATTATTATAATGGGATATTTTATGATTAGCGTTATGTGATCACTATTGCTGATGCAACTCAAGTACTATACTATGATGGGAATGGGGAGAGGGTAAAATAAGAAGCCCAGGCAGTTTAGGGCAGTGGCAGCATCTACAACCTGAGATAACTCAGTTTGCATTTCTATATTTTGTGCCATTCGTCCCCCCACCCCAATATTTTAAAACTACCTTGGGTACCTTGGGAGAAAGGTCAATCAGTTGTGGATCCTGCTCATCTTTATGGCTGAAAATTGACACCTGCACTTTCTAGGCACAGGTCTGGCCTTTCTAGGTCTCTGTCCAAGTGTGATTTTTTGGGGGGTGGTGGTGGTCCTGGCAACATCCCATGGAACACTTGCAATTTACTGTTGAATTGGAACAAAGAGCAACACAGGGAAAACCCGACTGCCATTCACTTGAGTAAGCAACTTCTTTTTTCCGTAACATTATTACACCTGCAAAAGAAACAATTCTAAGAAACTTTCCACATGATATCAATGTGAACTTGATACTGTGATCTATTACGTAGATGAATCAGTGTATCTAAATATGTGTTGCAAATTGCAATGCACTTCCCTTCCCTTGTGCTGATACTTGCCTTTCTAGGATAATCCATAAATTATCAGATGAAGATCATGTTTCCATATGGAACCATTTTACAAATAATGCTGATCAGCTGGCTGTCTTTTTGCAGCTGCAGATGGAAGAGAAATTTAAAAGCCCAGTTTAATGGTCTGGAGGGGTTTGCTCTGGAAATATTGTGGTTTGCAACTGGATTGATTAAATGTTTAAAAGCCTGCTTTCCTTTTGACTGCATTTCTACAGTCTTTTCTTTTCTGAAGTTTGATAACTGTGATCTCTCTCCCCCACCAGTCTGCATAAGCTCACGCAAAGTTTCAGCCAAGCATATAAAAGGTGCAAATCTTACATCTAGTTTCATGAGTGGAGTGTGATGCTCTAGCGCAGTATTAGATGCAGGATTGAAGCCAAATATTTTAGGATGATAATAGAGAGAGAAAATCCATTTGCCTTTTCTGTTTTTCATGCGTACTAATGAGCATTAGAAGGCATTTGAGTGAGGGGAGAGAGAAAGATGGGAGAGAGAGAGAGAGAGAGAGGGAGAGAGGGAGGGAGAGGGAGATAGATGATGACAGTGGAAGCAGTAATCTTGAGATAAACAAGGTGATGTGTGTGAGGAATAATACATGGGGAAAAGTTTTATGGCTCCAGGTAGTATAGAGCAGTGGTCCTCAACCTTGGGCCTCCAGATGTTTTGAGACTACAATTCCCATCATCCCTGACCACTGGTCCTGCTAGCTAGGGATCATGGGAGTTGTAGGCCAAAAACATATGGAGGCCCAAGGTTGAGGACCACTGGTATAGAGAGACAAGTGATTTAGGGATGGGTGGGGGATTCAATTCAGTTCACACTTAAATGAGAACCTGCCTAATTTGATTTTTCTGAAATAATACACAGACTGAAACACAGCTATCCCACTTGGGTCTAGGATAACTTAAGGACCACCTGAGTGCTTGTGCTCTACAACAACTTAACTACTGTTATCATTCAGAGCAGCACTCTTGGTTGTACCCTATGTTGGAAGTTCAATAGGCTTCTGAAAAAAGCCAGGAATTTAGGGTAACCAATCCCATGCTGTGGAATATTCTTCCTGCAGAGATTTGGCAGGCATCCTCGCTGCTGACTTCCAGACTTCTCTCAAAGACGTTTTTAGGCTGGCAGTCCTTTAGGCCATTGTTTAATTTTTTCTTCAAGATGAAATTGCATATTTTGCTATGCATGACACTACCTTGATGTTTTATGTCATCAAGGTAGTGGACAGTACATACATTTAAAAAATAAAATAAAAAATAAACACCAAACGATGGTGCCTCCCTCTCGCAGTCTCCCACATGTGGCATCCACATGGGTTAGTCTGTGGCATCCAGAGCTTATATAAATTGATGAAAGGCAATGTTTTGGCTTTGAACCGTTGCCCTAAGTGTGGCAGTGGCATTTGGAGAACGCTTGTCCATATTGGGCAGCTACTCTGTGTGGGCAAACTCTCTATTGCCTGGACAAACTGGTGCAAGTGCTTGTGCAATAAAGAAAATGATATGAGTTGGAGGAATGAGCAGATGCTACTTTTGATATGGAAAAGCTTTTGCATCTGGAAAGAATTGGGGGGGGGCTATGGCTCCTGCTGATAGTGTCCCAAAAATGACTAAAGACTTGCTTTATCCATCCTCAGTTGTATTCTTTGAAAAGCATGAAGAGGCATTAAGATAAAGAGGATGATCACCATTAAAAAACAACAACTTGGAGTTGCCGCTATAGAATGAGCTTTCGTGTGCATGCACACTTCTTCAGATTCACTAGTGTATCTGAAGAAGTGTGCATGCACACGAAAGCTCATACCAAAATAAAAACTTAGTTGGTCTTTAAGGTGCTACTGAATGATTTTTTTTCTATTTTGCTCTGACTCAGACCAACACGGCTACCTACCTGTAACTAGTGCTATAGAATGCTTTTACTAATCATGTAGCCGCTGAAGACTCCTTAAGCAGAGAAGTGTAAATGTGAATGAATTGCTTACCTCCACTCTTGCTTTGCTGCTTGTAGAGTTGCTTGATTTATATTGATGCCAATCTTAAGAACCGTGCCTTAAGATTCACATCAATGTTTCTTTTCACTGAGAACAAGCATGCCAAATTACAATTTTCATGCTGAAAACACCATGTTCATAAAGTCTGGGAGAACCTTCTGTTGACCGTTTTTTAACTGATGTGAAGCGGATATTACTGTTTGTAAGTAACACTGACAAGGGTAATACCGTAATAAAAATGAAAGAAATATCTTCAACAGTCCTTAAATGTTGTGGCACACATTTCCGTGTTAATGGAGGCAAGGTTCCATTAATTAACTTGTTAGCTGTTAGCCTGTCAGAGAGCTCATTAATGTCTTGTATGCTTTGTTAATTTAATTGTCAACTTCACTTTATGTTACAGATGACTTGAGAACGGGCGAATTCAAGGAAAGACAGCCTGTGAATAAGGCTGATGGGCTGTGCTAAAGGAAATCATTGAGAAAGAGCTTTGATTAACAGTCAAACATTTGATCAGCATTTTAACCAAGGGTGGCGCCATTTTGTTGTCTTTCCTCCCCCATGGAAGAGACAAAGTGGATCCTTAGGAACCTGCCCTCTCTCCCTTTGGGATAATGTTTAACCTTTATTGAACGCCAGGGTCAGGGACTCTTTGGCCCTCCAGATGTTGCTGATTACAACTCCCATCATCCCTGAGCACTGACCATGTTGCCTGAGTCCGTTGGGTGTTGGAGTCCAATAACATCTGGAACATAGGTTCCCCATCCCTGATAGAGACAAGTGGCTCAGAGGGATAGCTATGTTTGTGGGGCCATTCAAGGAAGTCTGGTGTCAGAATGTGAGGAATGCCCATTTACATTAAAATAATAATAACGGCCAGATTCTTTTTGATGCCTTAAAACTCTATTTCCAGTTTTGCTTTTAAAAAATAAAAGAATACTCCTTCAGAAATAAATAAATAAAACCAATTACACATAAAGAGCAGAAAGCTTCACAGGTCAGACTAAAATCCATTAAAAATATTCATAAGGAAACTCTTTGTTTCTTTGATTGAGATATTAAGTGCTACATTCTGCACCTATGATTCACCCTGGGAGACTCACATAAAGCCATTGTTCAAACAGTTTCATTAAAATAACATTGATGGTCAAATCATTTGATGTATATGACAGAATAAATGAAACTCTCTCTTTAGTCCCCTCTCTTGTAAATCTCTAGGAAGTAGCGAGACAACTCGAAAGGGTGATTATTTGCTTAGCTTAGCCAAGAGGCAACTGTCCGAGCCTGTTCATGTGGAAGGCAGAGAAAAAAAAGTAATCAAGGCTTCATTTCCAGATCATTGCCCCTCCAACTTTTGACAAGTTCCTTTTGCTTAAAATATAAAATAAATAAATATAAAATATAAAAATAATTGTTAATAACAGTCAAGTGCTTGCATAGAACTTTGACTAAAATGTTAGTCCTGTCTTGGGAACATGGAGGGTTCTCTGCAGTTTTGCAGCATCCAACCTTCTAGCCCAGGCACCCCCAACCTGCGGCCCTCCAGATGTTTTGGCCTACAACTCCCATGATCCCTAGCTAACAGGACCAGTGGTCGGGGAAGATGGGAATTGTAGTCCAAAATATCTGGAGGGCCGAAGGTTGGGGATGCATGTTCTAGCCCTTCATGATGTCTCTACATAACAACATCAGAAGATCCCGGCTGGATTACATCAAATGTCCATCTAGTCCCACATCCTATTCACACAGGGGCTGACCATATGAAGCCCACCAGCCACCTCTGCTCCACCTAGGGATGCGTGAATCTGCCAAGTTTCAGTTTCTCTCTGTTTCAATGTTCCACGCACCACAATTTAAGAAGGATGCTGACAAGCTGGAACATGTGCGGAGCAGGGCGACCAAGATGATCGAGGGTCTGGAAACCAAGCCTTATGAGGAATGGTTGAGGGAGCTGGATAGGTTTAGCCTGGAGAAGGGAAGACTGGGAGATGATACAATACCCGTCTTCAAATATCTGAAGAGCTGTCACATGGATGATGGAGCAAGTTAATTTTCTGCTGCTCCAGAACCAGTTCCAGTACCAACTCCAGAACCCTAACTTAACCAATTGATTCAAGTTACAAGAAGGGCGATTACGACTAAACATTCTTAAGAACTTACATCAGTGTAATGTCCTCAGGAAAATTCACCAGCATGTTAGTGTGAATTTCTCCTAATATACACATTTTTTTGTATGCAATTTTGCATAACATACATGCTCTTGCAAAGGAAAGCAATATCGTCGTATAGAATGCATTTTAAATGTTATCATCACTAATCCATGTGTTTGATGCACACTTTGATGCATTCTTGTACATATTACTTGGATGGAGAACTGCAATGCAAAATTCACCAAAGTGTGAATTTTGAAGGATGGCTGTTTCAGTTCTCATAGTGTTTCAGAATGTATGAATTAGATAGATTCCCTTGTACATGTAAACTGAATTGAATTTCTTCTCCATCCCTGGCACCACCAGAGTGTTTCTGCCTCAAAGTCCTACCCTGACAGCATTATTACCCATGAGGGCTCATCCCTTTGTCTTCTGACTTTTTTGTTTTGTTCTTAAAGGGCTTATAGATTGCTGTTTCATCCCTTGCTTAAGCCCGCTAGCAAAAACTACTACTACTACTAATTTTATTTTTTATACCCCACCCATCTGGCTGGGTTTCCCCAGCCATTCTTGGTGTCTCCGAACAGCGAACTAAAAACAGAATAAAGCTTCAAACATTTAAAACTTCCCTAAATAGGGCTGCCTTCAGATGTGTTCTACTGTAAAAGTCAAATAGTTGCTTATTTCCTTGACATCTGATGGGAGGGAGTTTCACAGGGCGGGCGCTACTACCGAGAAGGCCCTCTGCCTGGTTCCCTGTAACCTCACTTCTCACAGGGAGGGACACTGGACCTCAGTGTCTGGGCTGAACGATGGGGGTGGAGACGCTCCTTCAGGTATACTGGGCCAAATTATGGATGCTGTTAAAGGATTTGAGGAAAAAAAGCATTTAGACGTGAACTTAAGGAGTGCTAACACACCAGTGCTAAGTTGCAAGTTTTCATTCTAAGAGTCAAGTTCAAATTCTGAAAGCTCACCCATTTTTGAATTTGTGTGGAACTTAATATCCACATTGATCTTGAAAGCCATAGAAAGCCATTGTAAACCACAAACGCTGTCCACACACATGTAAGCGTGTATGTGCGCGTGTGCGCACACACAGAGAGCACCTTGAAACAATTCTAGCTTCTCCTTTGAACTCATATTAAGTTAAGCCTGCACAAATAGTGTCAAAGGGGAACACACCCAGAACTCTCTGGGAGATCATGATAAACACTCCTGATGTTTTGCAGATGGACTCATCATCTGTGCATTTCGCAATAAAATTTTACGAAGCATTTAGACATCCAGTTGGTTGTATTCACTGGGAGATGGTTCTCTCACCCTCCCCTTAGCAATCTGCTGTGTAGCTGCAGCATTAGATTTTGCATCTATCTCCCAATTCCCTAAGTGTTTTCTCTCTCTATTACATACCAAAGATCTCTGAAGTTATCATGCTTTCATCTACAGGCTGAGCTCGAAATGAAACAAGTTCCTTCCCAGTGAACAACATTATCATTTCCAGAACTCCGTCAGGTGCTTCTAGAGAGTTGTTCCAAAAATATTCTTATGAACTGCCTTGTGTTTAAGGCCATTACATTCCATGGTCCACGAGAAATGCTTCCTTAGGGCCAAATTTCAACCATTTATTTAGTTATTAAATTTATATCCCACTCTTCCTCCCAAAAGGAGGCCAGGCTGGCAAACACTTCAGTAAAAAATAGACAATCAAAACTAAAAAACAACAACACAAGCCAGGGACATTGATATACATTTATTTGCCTGGTTTTTTAAAACCTTTTGTTAACTCTAATCAGCACAGCATGGTTTGTAGTATTTCAAAACATAACAATATGTAATCAAACAAGTAGCATGTATGGGCCAGATTGCAAAACTACATTTAACATACAAATGTGTACATTTAAATTCCAGGGGTTGCTTCTTCTGGAAGAAGGCCCTTGAAATTTGCTGGACTCCAACTCCTATCAACTCCAGCCAATATGGCCAATGGTCAAGATCAGGCACCCCCAAACTTGGCCCTCCAGATGTTTTAGGACTACAATTCCCATCATCCCTGACCACTGGTCCTGTTGGCTAGGGATGATGGGAGTTGTAGTCCCAAAACATCTGGAGGGCTGAGTTTGGGGATGCCTGGTCAAGATGATGGGAGTTGTGATTCAGCAACATTACTTTAAAACCAAGTCCCTGACTACCCCACAGACAATCCCTTCCTCCTTTCTCTCAGACATGACCCCTTTCAACTGTTAACTGTCCATCTCCTAATTAAATTCAACCCCCCCTCTCTTCTGACTGACAGATCTCACTGGTTGTTGGGTTGGACCCAAGGCCTATTTGTCACAACTGCTGCAACCTCATTAAGGTTGTGGAGAAGGCCCTTAGTAGGAAAACCCCCCACTGTTTTAATTTCATTACATAATAATGTTACGAAGGTGCCTAAAAGCTTTCAGCTGGCCCCGAGTCAGAGGCTCAGGTGCATCAACTTGGGGGGAAAAGGCAGCAGGGTGGGGGCAGGGCAAGAGCATGTCAAACTCTTTCACTGGGTATATTTACCGGCCGCCTGACTAGCCCCATGGCCATGTCCCAAACATAGTAAGGTTGTAATTCTGTTCCTGAAAGTCCGACCTAATGAACTCAACTGGATTACTTGTGAGTAGACACACATAATATTGCACAGTAAGACATTCTTTGGGGTGTTTGTATCCTCCAAGCAGATTTTCTTAGGAACGTTCAGAGAAGAAATAACAGTGAAGTGCTTGAAGTCAAAATGCCTTTTCATTAATGGCCCGGTGGGTATCCAAAGTAACTCCATTTAAGTCAAAGCAATTAAATAACTATAAATCTGCCGTGAAAGTCCTTTCTGTGCAGTGATCTTAAAACTAGCTTTTAAAAAATGTTTTCACTAGGAAGTTATGCCACATTGATCTAAGAATAGAAGTGTGTACAATATGTTCCCTAAATATCTCTCTCTCTCTCCTCTCCTCCCCCTCCTCCCTCTTCCACACACACACATGCGCAGTCGTTCAGTTAACCAAGAGAACAGAATATAGAAGTGGCTCAGTTGTAATAATATATCTGTTGGAAAACCCAGCTTGGCCTAACTGGGTTAATCAAGAGCTTAGTAATGGAGTTGTGCTCCTCCTGAAGAGTAGTGCTGAAAAGCCTTGTGGAATGTTCTCTCTATGGTGGGAGCCTGCCTGGCCTCCACAAGAGGCAGTGATGGCTACCAGCTCGGGTTAGACAAATTCATGGAGAGGGAGACTATCAACGGCTCCTATCTCCTACATTCACTGCTGGAGGCAGTATGCCTCTGAAGACTATTTACTGTGAATCGCAGGTGAGCAGAGTGCTGTTGCACTGGGACTCTTCTTTGGGCATCTGATGGGTCACTTCGAGAGCAGAGTGTTGGGCTAGATGGGACTTGGACCTGTGTCCAGTGGAGCTCTTCTTATTTCTTGAGGTCTGGATTGTCTTCATTGGCCATAATCCGGTCACTTGGAAGCCGATTTCTGCTAAAGTCATCTAAGCTATTCATTCAAGCGAGGAGTGTAAGGAAATATCAAACAGGAAATAGATTCCGGTCTCCAACCTCTTATGAATATGGGAGTTGCCAAAGAAAGATAATAAAGGTTACTGGGCAAGGATGACAGGAAGTAGCAACATTGGCTGCTGACAAGGAGAGTTCTATCGCAGTAAAAGTCCAAGTCCATTAATGGGAAGAATCAAATTCAATGGCCAGAATAAATCGTGAAATCCAGTTTGCAGTCTGACCACATTCCCCACCTCCCGTATGCGAAATTTGAAGCATTATGGCAGGACTGAAGGAAAAACGGGATGTATGCTACGTTGCATTCACAACACTATGAAAGGGGAGGGGAAATAGAGCAAATCTATTGGGGCCTAGTTTGGGTCACCCCTACACCATACATTTAAAGCATTTGACTTTGGTCCATAATCCTGAGAACTGTAGTCTACTCCTCACAGAGCCAAAAGTTCTAGCACCTTTAACAAAGTACATTTCCCATCATTCACTGGAAGAAGCCATGAGGTTCCTGAGGGCAGAGGGGCACAAGGAGCTCAGTGTGGTGATGCCACGGAGCTGGTGCGGCAACAGGAACAGCGGATTGGCTCTATCACCACACCACAATGCACTCAATTATCTGCAGTTTGTTGAGGGCGCTGAGAGTTGTTAGGAGACCCCTCACGGAGCAACAATTCCCAGAGTTCCTGACACAGCAAAACTATGCTTATCACTGCATCCAGGGGCTGATTCATTACGGGGTGGGAAAGGCAGCCTTCACTCCTCCTTGCCATCCCTACCTTCTTCATGGGAAATTGGAAGGTCTTCACCAGAAGGTGGGAGACGGAACTGCATTTCTTTCAGTTGTGTCAGTTTCATTTCAAGACTTGAAAAATACCCTCCCTCCCACCCCCCTCTCTTCCCATTTGCTGTGCGGATGGTTTCTCTCACGCTGGAGTGGTGTCTGAAGAAACACTCCGTGGAGCGCCTCTGCTTATCACTGCTTTTACATGGCATCTCTAAGCAAATGTTTAGCCCTACTTGACTCGGGACGAGTGCTGTATTGATTATTAGCTTGAAGGAAACATCTGGCTTTCATTACAAATGGTAGCAGACCAGAGAGGGGTGCTGTACTGGGCCGTGCGGTCACTTAAGAGCCATCAGGGCTAGCTATAAAGAAAATTTAACATATCCTGTAATTACAGACTGCCAAGCACAAAAGGGATCTGCAGATCTGATTTCAGAACAGAAGAAAATGTTTATTGTATCTGCTCCACACATTTATTTACTCAGTAGTAGCTGGGCTTTTGAAATATTGCCTGTGGAAGAGCTTAGTCCTCCTTTTGCTTATGAGAACTTCCTTGTTTAAGTCAGGAAACTTGAGACGGGCTGCTGGTCAGGATGGCCTGCTTAATGCTTTTTCAAGGTTTCACGACTGTTGGTGGATGTGCTCTCAATTTGAAATGGCAATTTTTGCCTTTGGTTTGTCTGCAAAGCTGGACTAAATAGGCCTTTGGCCTGATCCAGCAGGTTCCTCTTACGAATTGCTATGGCTACAAGTTTAAACCCCAAGAGTTTAGGACCATGGGTTTGGAAACTATGGCCTTTGCTCCCACAAGACGTAATGATGGCCACCAACTTGGATGTCTTTAAATGAGGGTTAGACAAATTTATGGAAGATAGGCCTTTCATTGGCTACTAGGGATGGAGGAGAAGTTCAGTTCAGTTTACATTTAAATGCAACCTATCCAATTAGTGCTTTCTGAAACTAGATGTGAAGCCAAATGTGTCCCTCTTTTGAAATCCACACCAGCAAAATTTGCAGTGCAGTTCTCCATACAATTAGATTGTACAAAAATGCACACATCAAAGTAAAGTGTGCATAAAAATGCATATACAGTGGAAACTTGGTTGTCAAACGTAATCTGTTCCGGAAGACTGTTCAACTTCCGAATTGTTCAACAACCAAGGCGCAATTGTCGGTTGGCAAATTCCTTTTAAAAAATAGAGAAACGTGCCTTGGAAGCCGTTCGACTTCCAAGGCGTGTTCGAAAACAGAAGCATTCACTTCCGGGTTGTCGGTGTTTGGGTTCCGAATTGTTTGGCTTCTGAAGCGTTTGACAGCAGAGGTTCCACTGTACCTGAGAAACTAGCATTACAAATGCATTATATAAGGGGAAATAGCTTTGCAAAATATGCGTATATTAGATGAAATTTGCACTAAAATGCTGTTGAATTTTCACGAGGACTTAAAAAGAAAACCACAAGCTGATGTTGAAATGTGCAGCTCTGAACTTGATTGGAAAAATGAGAAATTGAGAGGAACTAAAGCTGACTTATTCTCCCATCCCCATTGGCTACTACCGTGGTACTTTGGTTCTCTAACGCCTTGGTTCTCAAACTCCGGAAATCCGGAAGTAAGTGTTCCAGCTAAACATCCGATGTGGTTGTCGACTATTGTTTCTGGGGCACCTGCCCCAATCAGAAGGTGTGCCTTGGTTTCTGAACATTTCAGAAATCAAATGGACTTCTGGAACTGATTAAGTTTGGCGCTTTTGTTTTTGCTATTTATTTTGTGTTTTTGAGGCTTTTCCGATTAATTTGTTTTTGTGACTGTGTGGAACCCAGTTCAGCTACTGATTGATTGTGTGACTGCGGAAATGGATAAAAGCCCCCCCCCCATCCAAACAATGACTGTCATCAGTGCAGGTGAGATAAAAATTTAATTTTTATTTTCATCATCTACAATACTGCCTTATTTATTTTTATAGTACAGCACATTGATTATTGCTTTCATTTTATGGATCAATTGTTTTGTTAGATATTAAAATTCATGTTAAATTGCTGTTTTAGGGGTTGTTTTTAAAAGTCTGGAACGGATTAATCCATTTTGCATTACTTTCTATGGGAAAGCGTGCCTTGGTTTTGGAACGCTTTGGTTTTCGAACGGACTTCCGGAATGGATTAAGTTTGAGAACCAAGGTACCACTCATAGCTGCCAAGTACCCCGTTTTCTCTGGGAAAACCCCGGTTTTACTTACATTTTCCCGGTGGTCCCCCGTATCACTTCGTCTCCCGTTTTTCTCTGTTATTTTCTCCTGCCGGTGGCCATTTTTTTCTTTCCGATTTGCCCTTCTATGGGCACCAAAAATGGCCACCGCTGGCTTCAAAAGTCGCATCTACACATGTCCGGAAGTGCGGTGGCCATTTTTTGTGCCCATAGATGGGCGGAGCGAAACCAGAAGTTGCGTCGACGCACTTCCTGACATGCGTAGAAGCGACTTTCGAAGCCGGCGGCGGCCATTGTTTGTGCCCATAGAAGGGCAAAGCGACACCGGAAGTTACGTCGATGCAACTTCCGGTGTCACACGGCTGCCGGTCCCGGATTCTGCAGTCCGGGACTTGGAAGGTAAGGTACCACTGCATCTATGATGGATGCATACTGCCTCTGAATACCAGTTGATGGGAACCACTTGGGGTGTTGCACTCAGGTCCTGAGAAAGCCGCTCTGAGAACAAGATGCTGGACCAAATGGGTCTTTGGCTTCAGGGCTCTTCTGATGTCCTGTAAATATCAGAACTATGAAATGTTGCATTTAAAACAAGAGGACTATCCTGAGTGGCACTGTACAGTGGTGTCTCGCTAGACGAATTTAATTCGTTCCACGGGTCTTTTCTCATAACAAAAAATTCGTCTAGCGAATCCCATAGGAATGCATTGAATTTTTTTTTTAATGTTTCTTTGCCCATAGGAACGCATTAATTGAATTTCGATGCATTCCTATGGGAAACCGTGATCCGCTAGACGAATATTTCGTAAAATGAATTCATCTAGCGAGGCAACCTCCGCTCGAAAAATCCTTCCGTTAAGCGGAAATTTCGTTAAGCAGGGCATTCATTAAGCGAGGCACCACTGTATATCTGCATCTTGCTCTTCCACCCAGGAGCTCAAGGCTGGGTATATTATAATCCGGATAGGCTTGGCTAAACAAGAATGTTTTTAGCAGGTGCTGCAAAGGCACCTGCTTGATCTCAACAGGCAATTGTTATCAAAACATTTTAAATAATGAATTTTATATTGTTGTAACCCACCTTAGGGGGACCTTACAGTGAAGGGTAGGCAATCAACTAAATAATATCAACTGCCCTGGGAGGTAAGTCTAGGCTAAGTTAATACCAGTACATGTACATAAGTGGCAGTTCTTGCCTATAGATTGTGTGGGATGGATGCAGTGTATCAGGCCCAGAAAAGCCTGTTGGCATCTGTGGCTGGTCTTACAGAAATCATTTTCTGTGTGTGCCTCATAACATTTCATGGCAATTTCACCCAGGTAGGAACCTCTAAATTTGCCTTGAAATGTTGCATTAGGTGGAAACTCTAGTTTCTCTAGAGCGCCAACTGTAGTTTTAGGTCTTACTGACTTTGCTCAGAGTATTTATTTGCCAACCTCAGAGACCTAACAGGACATCCCATCTTAGGGCTTCTCCACACTTTTGCTTTGTCCAATGCCCAGACAGCATGAGTCCAAGAAGTTTCCCCTGGAAAACCCGCTTTTTAGCACTAAATCGGAACAAACGGCAATTTGCAAAAAAACCAATTTCCATTTGTTCCAAATCACTGCTAAACCATGGGGTTTCCCAGGGGAAAGCAGGGGGAGCAAACGGAAGTGTGGGCAATCCATTAAATGATGCAGCTCAGCTCAGCTTGAAAGCTGCTGTTTTCTGCGGGTTCTGAGTGCCCCTGGCAACATTCTGTGAGTCTTATAAATGCTCCTTTTCCTTTCCTTTAAATGCCTCGGCATGGAATGTCCAAACATACCTGAGATTTTAATCCAGGTGAAATTGGGTGGTAATTCTACATCAGAGGAAAATTGTGGGAGTAGAATAGCAATCCCCCCCCCAGTTTACCTATTAGGTGATGGGGCTTTAGCTCAGTGGTAGAGCACATGTGTCACATGCAAAAGGTCCCAGGTTCAGTCCCTGGTGCCTCCAGGTATAACTGGGTGAGACCTTTGTCTGAAAGCCTGGAGAGTCTATTCCAGAAAGCATAGACAGTGCTGAGATAGAGGGACCAGTCAAACTCAGCATGAGGAAGCTTCTTACGTTGCCTCATTTAAAAGCAATATTCATTTTGCATCCTTAATATTAGTTTCTATTTTTCCTCACTTGCCACCAGTCCCTTGAAATCCAGTTTCTCCAAACAAAACAATCCTGTTATTTCACTACAGACTGTCAATTTCATGGGCTGTTGATACATTTATTAGGTGTGTAATTTGCTGTGTTTAGGAGGCTGCGGGGAAACAGCACAACTTGTCTTTCTTCATTTGTATAACTTAGATAGTTATCTGCCCACTAAAAATATTTTCACTATTGTAAAGCAAATTATGGAGGTGGGTAGGAGGGAAATCTTCCCTAGCAGACTTCCCACTGGGTTGAAGAATACATTTTGTCTATGAGATCTTTGTATAAAAAATCTATTGGTCACTTATTTATTTGCAAATTGTCTTTCTGATGACAGGACAGTTGCTGGGAAGCAGTTTAGATAATCTAGTCTAGCAAGCACCTCCTGCCCACAACTCAACCCCACCCTCCTGGAACCCATTCTAGGCTCCTCCGTTTCTAACCCCCCAAAGCTCCTCCCACTTCTCCAGTAAGTGGCAGGAAGCAGAATGTTAAACTTCTTGCTTATGATATTCTTGTACTGTTCAGCAATTCCCTTCAGGCAATTCCAACACTTAACTGAGTTCTGTAAACATGCTGGCTTTGAAATTATGGTAAATCAGAGATATTATGCATGGCTATTCCTGTGGCTTGAACAAACTCAGTTGAGGTCCTTGCTGGGTCAATCTCTGTCCTTCCGTAGTTCGAACTACTTGGGTAGAAATTTGTGTCAATTGCAACCCTTCATAGCCTCACAGGAAATGGCAGGTTCCAGCCTCCTAACCTCCAACTTTACCTTGATGCAAGTCAGCTGAAATTACCATGCCTGGGTCCCGTAGCTGGCTTTGGATGAAAAATTAACTAAACAGCACAGAAATGCTGAGAAGAAATCCACACAACCAAACTCTCACAGACATGCTTCCAGTTTATAATATATGCAAGTACAAAGGATAGAAAGCTTCAGCCATCTGCTGACAAGATCAACTTTTGGAGCAATTCCCTGTTCCCTGTTGCAATGCTTCATCTCGCTGTAACCCAAATTTGACATTTTCTCAAGTATGCTTACTAAGCTGTGACCTTACTGGTTTTTTTAATTGTTCTATATCTGTTGCTGTAAAAAAAAAGCAATAAAAAATTAATGTTTACTACTACTACAGCATGGGAAGGTGGGGGAGGAAAATATTTGGGTGTGCTATTTAAATCTAGAGTAAGAGTGTGACCCTGTACATTCGGACTGAGCAAATCCTTTGCATTGCTGTCCTTCCAAAACAAGCAGATGACGTTAATGGACTGCTGCTATCACCAAGAATGCCACGTCTACCAAAAAAAGAGAGGCTTTGCTCTACTGTTGCATCCAGTGTGGTCTTCAAGCCTGACTGGACCAACAAATTAAGTGGCATGACTCCTACACACACGAGCTTGTTCTAACTAAGTGGCAAATGACAGACAAGCCAGATGGTTTTACCAGCTTGGACAAGAGCATTTATCTTATTCACCAAAAGCAACGGCCTACCACTATCCTTCATGACAAAGCCTGTAAATTGAAGGGCACACAACTGACTATCTCTCTCCCTGTGTGAGGCCTAGATAGGAAAACAGGAACAGGCGAAGACAATCCCCCCCTGACAAGGAAAAGTTGTGAACATTCCAGGCCTACATTTTAACAGGGTGAACCTTGCTCTTGTCAACACCCAAGCAACCTCATAATGTTGGAGCCCTGGGGGAGGGGGAGTATGGATTTTGTCTCATTATCAATATGTGTGAGGGGGCTTATCAGCTCACAAGGTAAATGAAACACACACTGAAGTCTGTAGATAAAAAACCTGGAGTGAGGATTGCAATGGATAATTTCGTGAAGGAAAACCAGGTTTTTTTTTTTAAAGGGTAAAAAAGAGAGAAAGATACAGGCTACATACGTACCATCCGTTTAAAACACCCACCCGAACAGAGGTTGCCAACATGAATAAAATATTGGGGAGGGGGCAGGTAAGCCCCACCCTACATAATCAATCACAAGATGCGGTGCACACACCCCATTTGAATGGCAATGCCTATCAACTTGGTGGGGGGGGGTGAGGCCCCTCCAATTTTTGCACATTCACCTTACAGATGCACTTCCTTTGCAGGCATTTTCCCCTAGTGTGATGCAGTTTTGGACACTAACATGCACAGTTCCGAGAGCTTTCTCTCCTGAGATGTGTACAGTGGAACCTCATGTTACGTACCATCCTTACGAATGCTTCGGGTTACGAGCTCCGTGAACCCGGAAGTAGATGCTCCCGGTTGCGAACTTTGCCCCAGGATGTGAGCGGAAGTCAGGTGCCAGCGGCGCAGCAGCGGCAGGAGGCGCCATTAGCGAAAGCGCGCCTCATGTTAAGAATGGTTTTGGGTTACAAACGGACCACCGGAATGAATTAAGTTTGTAACCAGAGGTACCATTGTCTCATTCCAGGGGCTACGTGTGCCCCTCAGGCGTGTTCCGACAGAACCGGATCTCAAAAGCTGAAGGAAGTGTGAGTTTAGAAGGACAGCTGCTTTTCAGTCCACACATTCATTTGCAGAGTGCAAATTGCGTTCTACAAAAGTGAACTGAATGGATTTCTCCTCCCCCATGCCTAGTTGGTGAGAGGAAGTTTTCTCTGGTTTGGATTGCAGTCCATTCTGGAGGAGAGCTCAAAGGGTTGTGTGATGCTGTCCTCAAACTTCCAGCTTTCACATTCAGAACCAGAGAATTATGGGACATACATAGAACATAGAAGGCTGCCTTATATTGAGTCAGACCATTGGTCTGTCTACCATACTGATAAGCAATAGTTCTTCAGGGTTTCAGACAGGGGACATTCCCAGGCCTACCTGAAGTTGCTGGGAATTGAATCTGGGACCTTCTGCATGTAAAGCAGACGCATTACCTCTGAGCTATGGCTCTCCCTCAAAGGAATTTTGGTGAATTCACTACTTCCTAACTGAGCAACTGCACCATGCCTGGCTACAGGCTGCCTTTGCCTTCCCCTTCCCCTTCAACTTTCATGAAGCCAGATGTGGAAAAAAAATGTATAACAAGCTCAAAAAGGGACAATGGAAACGCATCTGCTTGGCCCATCCTATCATTTCTGAGTGCTATTCTTTGCAAAAAAATCTTTATGAAGGGAAGCAAAGGGGGAAAACTTTCTAGATCTCATCAGTCTCTGCACAAGAGATCCTCATCAGACAAAAGGGTGAGATTCCTTGATCCCATTTTTGCCTTCGGGCAATTATCCCAGACTTTGCTTCCTCTGATAGAAACATTAAATCAAACTATTAAAGGACAAATTCCATTACTTTATCACTTAAAAAAAATAAATCATTCAATGTCTGGCAATAAAAATGAAGCATGGTGCCGAAACATCCTCAATGAGAGCAGAATATTCTGTGACACCTGTGCAATAAATGAATTGAATCCATACATCATATCGTGAGTGCCTGTGAAAGACTTGTCAATATATGATATATACAGCCACATACTCATGAATTCAGATGCATCCCAATAGATACGCAGCCTGCAGAAAACAATGCTGAAGTTAAAATTTTCGGTAACTGGCCTGTTGTAAAGATGTTACACTCAGCCAACTGACTTGACATGACTTATGGTAATCTTCTTTCCAGGAAGCAACAGATGCCTCAGTTGCATCGGATCATTATATGATCAGACCAAAAGGATGACATAAATCGCAGCATTATTATCCTTCCAAAATGGCATCTTGGGGTGGCGGGAGAGGAAACTAACATTATTTCTACAGTCACTGAAGCTTCTGGAATTATTGCTCCAACTGAAGAGCTAAAAAGACATCTCCCAAGATTGACATACCTATTTGGCAGGAAGGCATTGTGATGATGTAGGAATCCATGGTTGTCAAGTATTTGGAAACCTGACCCAATTATTTATCTGTATTTTACTCCATTGCACAAAAGGAGCCAGTATTTATGCATCCAGTCGCTTCATACTGTACAATATTAATACCTGCAATAAAGAACAAATTCTGGCAAAGATCACCAGTGTAGAAGCAATGATTCTTCAACATCAACTTTGTTGGACTGGTCATGTTGTTCGGATGCCAATTATCGCCTGCCAAATCAACTACTCTATTCCGAACTTAAAAATGGAAAGTGTAATTCTGGTGGTCAACAAATGAGGTTTAAAGACTCTCTCAAGGCAAATCTAAAAAAATGTAGTATAAACACCAACAACTGGAAAACACTGGCCTACAAGCGCTCCAGTTGGAGAACAGCCTTTACCAAAGGTGTCATGGACTTTGAAGATGCTCGAACTCAGGATGAAAGGAAGAAACATGCTAAGAGGAAGAAGGCACATTTGACAAACCCTCACCATAATCAACTCCCACCCGGAAACTTGTGTCCCCACTGTCGAAGGATGTGTGGACCCAGAACTGGCCTCCACAGTCACTTACGGACTCACTGTTAAGACCATGTTCATGGAAGTGATCGCTAAAGAAGAAAAAGACTGTGAGAACAGGATGCTGGACTCGATGGGCAGCTGGCCTGACCCAGCAGAATCGCCTTATTTTCTTATCTATTATTTCCCCCTTCACTATGTGGAAATGTAATTCTGGCCACAAGTAAGTGGATCCAAACAGACATGGATGCACATTCTGCTGTGTGCATGTTCCCCTTTCACAATTTCATATCAGTGGGGAATTGGCCTTGAGTGTTGTAGCTCTGAAGGTAAAATAATAAAGAACTATATCTGAGCAGATTCTGGTAAGTATTCAACATTGGTCCCAAGTAATGGCTGGGATGCAGGATGTTGGAGAGATACTCCACACGGCAGGTTTTCACTGCTGTCCATGGTGTGTATGAGGACTATGCACAAAGTGTTAATCTGAGCTGAAGCTTTCTGCTTCAGAGATATTTGGAGCACTTAAAATTTATCCTGGGCTGAAACAAAGCCCCGAAGCTTCAGAACCAGTGCAGAACCTCAGAAGACTTTTTTTTTAATGGCCAGCTTGATACATTTTGAAACCTCTCCCAAGTTGTCCATCACCGGAAAATGTCAAACAGAGAGGAAGGGGCATTTCTGGTCTGCTCTTCATCCAAGGATCCCAGGGTGACACACTGTAGACATTATATTGGGCTCTTTTGGGGGGGGGGAAGGGTGGGTTATGAATTTGATAAATAAATTAAAACCACCATGAAGAATAAGGATGTTTAGCAATGCAAAAGGCTTATTGCAAACCAACAGAGACCAGTTCCTTCCACTTTCCTTCCACTCAGGATAATCTCCGGGTGCTGTTTATTTTTGCTGGTATGGTTGAGAAAGGAATTTTGCCCTAGAAGCAATTGGCTTACTGGGCAAAATAAAGATTGATGGTTGAGGAGTCAAAGCAGCAGCCAGATAACTTGCACAGTTTGTGCTCCAGGCCTGTCTCTGTCCAAATAGCCTCCCCTCTTTTTATGGTATAGTTCTGTTTTTCTGTGTCAGAGTTGGTGTACCATAATTCACATCCTCTTATGGACTAATGTTTCACCATGCGAAAGAGAATTCGTACATAGAGCAGAAGCATTTAACGTGACTGAAGCTGTCATAGTCTGGAAACCATTTTGTGTCCAATATACCCCAGATTTTGTGACTGCATATTTAGCCTATTTTAAGGTGGTTTGATGCATTTACATTCCTTAACCTTTCCTTTATTAGATGATCACATGCTCTTTGCTTCATCCAGATGTGTTCCACAAGGAGACTTTTATTCACCTGGATACCTTCCAGGGAACCAGTTAACATAAACTATAACATATTCAGAATGGCCAGGAGAAGAAATATTTAGGGGTCCCCCTCCTGCTTAGACATGGAAGTGTTCTTTGGGGTAAAGCCTATATCAAAGCACAGCTCAGAGGCTGAACAGATAAAGGTCTTAGCTACATCACTGAATGGCATCTTTGAACCACAAGTGGTTTCAGAGTCATCAATTCCGCCTTCTAATATGACTGTCACTCCCCATCCTATTCCCCATTCCCTAACATCTACTTCAGGTAATGACCACACACATACAGTTCCTTCCTTCCAACTAAGATATAGTCTTGTAAGACAGTGGTATGTTGTTGGAGTCCAGCAACCATAATCGCTGGCCATTGGCTATGCTGGCAGGGTTGATAGGGTGCTGGAGTTCAACAATATCTTCAGGGCACCATGTTGCTTACCCCTGCTGCAGGAGCTGTATTTCTACAATATAATTGGTTTTCATTAAATGGCTTGCTGAAATTCACATTCATTTTAAAGGTATCTGGCTCTGCATTCCACAGAATGGAAATTAGAAGTAAAGCATAAAACTTCAAATCTATACCTGCAAGGTACAGTAATTGCAGTCTGTTTGACAGTCAAGACATGTCCATTGGCTTTCTGGACTTGAAAAGGAAAGAGAAGAGAAGAGATCCAAGATATACCGGTATCCATTCTTGAATTTTGAAAATGGCTCCCTCTGCCTCTCTAATGCATTGTGGCGATTGCTGGACAAGCCTGCCAAAGATCACATGAAATCAATGGAGGTCCTTCTCCAGGGCATATAGCACCTTTAGGTAATGGTGGGAAGATGATTATTGATGAAACTGAAGCATGGAGGAAAAAGGTGAACCCAGTCATCACATTCTGTAGTCTTGCTGTTGCTTTCATCCATGGCTGCAATAGACTGCACAACAGGAACCAGCCATTGCCCAATATTCAACTAGAGTACTGTTGTGTTGGATTTCTTAATGGTGCAACCCCTGCCATCCACCAGCCCAAGGGTTCTTACTCAAGCAGGTTGGGAAGATTGGATACGGCTTCTCTGCTGTGCCAGAAATTCATCCTGCGATTTCCTCGAACATTCCCCATCAATTAATGTGAAAAGAAATCACTATCAAAAATAATCAAATAGATGCCAGTGACATTCTTAGAAGTCCAGGGCTTCTGTTGCACTTGCCTATCTGAAGGGCTGTCACATGGAAGACTGAGTGAGTCTGTTTTCGGCCACTTCAGAGGGTAGGACCTGAACCAATGGATTCAGGGAGATTCCAACTAAATATTAGGAATACTTTTCTGATCGTTAGAGTTGTTTAACATGGAAGGTAGTGGACTCTCCTTCATTGGAGGTTTTTAAACAGAAGTTGGATGGCCATTTGTCAGGCCATGATTCCTACACTGCAGGAGGTTGGACCAAATGACCTGTGAGGACACCTATGATTCTAGCTTACTTTTGAGGTGACCAAGGGGTGTATATGTTGCATACCTGCCAAGTTGCTGTCAGAGAAAGAAGGGACCGGGTCGGAAATAGCAGACCGGAAGTCGCACTGCGGCCATTTTGGAACTGGGCAGAGCAGCATCAAAAGTCGCTTCTGAGCATGCTCCGCCCAGTTCCAAAATGGCCACCGCGCCAGAATAAACCGGGAAAAAACAAAAAATCCATTTTTTCAGCTAGGAACAGCTGGGAAAATGGGGATTTCCCAGGGGAAACGGGAGACTTGGCAGCTATGATATGTCTTTTCTTTCATTCTGTTACCTTTCCCATTAAAGGCAATGAATTATACAGCACAAGTATGTTTACATAGAAACAAATGTTTCTGTGTGTGGAGGACTGCAGTCTTAAAGTGCTTAAATATGGCTAGTATGTACAGTTAGAGGGCAACCTGGAAGTGTAATACTTTGATGTGTATTTAAGATTTAAATTGCTGTTCAGTTCCTTTTCTAAGCAAATCTACAAACTCAAGATATTCCTTAGTGTGAAACAGATCAGTCCTTGTCTATGTATTCTTGAAATCAGGAGATCTGGCAAACTGAAGTTTATTTCCAGAATGTTCATGGTATAAAATAACTCTGCTAAGAAACGGTTGCTTTCTTATTATAGGCGATGATCCATTTAAGCAGACAATATTGCTTACTGGAGTGCTGTCTGGAGAACATAGCTTGTTAGACAGCAATGCTTTATGGCCTTCTAATGAACTCCAACTTATAGTCCAACTCCCTTAAATTGTCTCTTTTTAAGATTAATTTGCCTCTTTCTCCCCTCTAGGAAGGCTGTTGTTGATAGGGAGTATCCAGTGCTGAATGAGTAAAAAGTTCTAATGCATGTTCTTTGGGGAGAAGAGATAACCCTTCTGTAAACATGATGGGTTGCAATTTTCACAAAGCATGGCATTCTCTGCTGTATATGTGGTTTTGAAGGTATGTACAGATTACTCTTTCCAGACATATTTGTTAGCTGCTATTTCCCCTCCCCCTCAAGAGATAAATGCAATGGTCAACTAGGAATTGTTACAGACCAGGTATGGGTAGACCTTGTGTAATCTACTCTGGGATCTTTTACTCCAACCCCCAACCACAGCCAGGTACAAAATAATGGTGGGAGAAGGGTGGAGTCAGATCCAAAATGGTGGGCCCAGGGGCAGAGATAATTACCCACTCAGTTGGTTAGAGTGTGGTGCTGATAATGACAAAAGTTGCAGGTTCGATCCCTGTATGGGACATCTGCCTATTCCTGCATCGCAGGGGGTTGGACTAGATCAGGCATCCCCAAACTGTGGCCCTCCAGATGTTTTGGCCTACAACTCCCATGATGCCTGGCTAACAGGACCAGTGGTCGGGGAGGATGGGAATTGTAGTCCAAAACATCTGGAGGGCTGAAGTTTGGGGATGCTTGGACTAGATGATCCTCAGGGTCCCTTCCAATTCTATGATTATGTGACTAACCATGTATGGGGATGACAAGTACAAATCTACAACCCAGTTTCTACAGATCGCCAGAGATTCAAACAGCTTAATTTGAAAGCAGAAAGGAAGAACCTCTTGTTGTTAAACAATTAGGAGTCAGAAGCTCTTGCCGATCTAGTACAAATCATCCAATCATCTACCAGTAAATCCTGATTTATCTTTTATATATAATTGAGAATACTGGTAATGGATTGATACACAATTAAGGGGCATTACAGCCCAATTCTTCAGTGTCCCAAGCTACTTTAGCTTGTGTGAGGCGAATGTTGTTTCTTAGCTGATGATTTTGTACCAAGGACCGAGGATGATGTAGGAGATAAAGATGCTGGAATATTTATATCAAGGAGACCCCACTTATCCTGAAAACTCACTGGATGATTTAGGGCTGGCTGCCACAGAACTACAGTCCCCAGAGTGTTTTAACAACCACTCTCTTTTAACAGGGAACTCTGTAAACTGAAGGCGGTTGGAGGATGGATGGCAGCTAACAGATTGAGCTTAAATCCTGACAAGACAGAAGTACTGTTTGTGGGGGACAGGAGGCGGACAGGTGTGGAGGACTCCCTGGTCCTGAATAGGGTAACTGTGCCCCTGAAGGACCAGGTGCGCAGCCTGGGAGTCATTCTGGACTCACAGCTGTCCATAGAGGCGCAGGTCAATTCTGTGTCCAGGGCAGCTGTCTATCCACTCCATCTGGTACGCAGGCTGAGACCCTACCTGCCTGCAGACTGTCTCGCCAGAGTGGTGCATGCTCTAGTTATCTCCCGCTTGGACTACTGCAACGTGCTCTACGTGGGGCTACCTTTGAAGGTGACCAGGAAACTACAACTAATCCAGAATGCGGCAGCTAGACTGGTGCCTGGGAGCAGCTGCCGAGACCACATAACCCTGGTCTTGAAAGATCTACATTGGCTCCCAGTATGTTTCTGAGCACAATTCAAAGTGTTGGTGCTGACCTTTAAAGCCCTAAATGGCCTTGGTCCAGTATACTTGAAGGAGCGTCTCCACCCCCACCGTTCTGCCCGGACACTGAGGTCCAGTGCCAAGGGCCTTCTGGCGGTTCCCTCATTGCGAGAAGCTAAGTTGCAGGGAACCAGGCAGAGGGCCTTCTCGATAGTTGCACCCGCCCTGTGGAACGCCCTCCCATCAGATGTCAAAGAGAAAAACAGCTATCAAATTTTTAGAAGACATCTGAAGGCAGCCCTGTTTAGAGAGGCTTTTAATCTTTAATCGATTATTTTATTCTTCTGTTGGAAGCCGCCCAGAGTGGCTGGGGAATAAATAATAAATTATTATTATTATTATTATTATTATTATTATTATTATTATTATTATTAAACTGTAGCCCTGTGAGGGAATAGGAGTCTCCTAATAACTCTAATCAACCTTAATAAAACTACAGTTCCCAGAATTCTTTGGGGGGGGAGCCATGATGGTTTAAAGTAGTATCATAGTGTTTTAAATGTGTGATGTGTACACATCTGTGTACATATAAGCATGCAGTACATCATTATGTTGAAAATATGAAGTTTGGGAGTTCTTCACATCTTCTTCCAGTTCACCTCTGGCAAGGAGGATAGCACTCAAAGGGAGGAGTGAGGAGCAATCCTTCCCAGACTGATAATTATATAAAATATTGTCATATTTTCTGTCTAATAAGTACAAGAAGTTCCATAACTCCCCTGATTAAGCATATTACCCGGCTTCACAAAGTCAGTGTGATTTATGCTGAAAGTGATTTGGACATACTTTCCTCCGGCTATAGAGATTTCATAATTCCTCGTGTACGTCTGGAAAATCTCCCGATGTCCTGAGTCTAAACCAAATTAATGTCTTCCAGAATGACCCAGGGAATTAATGAGGTTTTCCCTCTCAGTTCTGCCCATGCAGGTCAAGTAAATCATTTGCTGGCCCTTAGTCCATTCCTTCCCTCTGCTGTCTTCCTGACTCCGCGTACAACGATAACAAAGTTGCAGATGCCTTTGAAATACCGCATCACTGACACTCTCCCTCCATCTGCTGGGACATATTTTAGGCTCTGCTTCTCCGTCTGCTGTAAACTCTGCATTTAATGGAGTCAGTAATTGCTGATAAATGGGGTATCAATGAAGTCAGTGTACTGTAGGTTTCTCCCTGCTTTACTGCTGATGTGTGCTCTTTAAATCTCCCTCCCGTCAGTTCAAGTGCATTCTCCTCTTTTAATTCCCTTCCTAGCTTTTTTTTTTGGCTTCAAGACATGGAATTTTTAATACAGGGCAAAACTAGATACTGAAGGAGCATCATTGCCAATAAACAAGTTATCTACAATTCCCCATCCTACTCTTTCCTGAGTAAAGAAAATGTGAAGCATCTTGAAGGCATGTCCACTCATTTCCTGTATTATTCATATGGACACATTTTTTTTTCATCCCACCATAAATATTTTATCACCACCAAAAGAATTTTTTTTCCTGGGGCCGTTTCAGATGAGCAATAAAAAAGCTATCCAAAAACACACTCTGCTTCCCATTTGGTAGATGAATAAAAACAAACCCACAATTCAAAGGCAACATTTGTTTGTAATTTATAGATAATGCAAATTCTTTGTGGGAAGTGTTGGGATGCAACTCAGCTTGTGCTAGAAGCTGATGTGTTTTCATGGGAAAGAGTATCTAGAAAAAAGGAGCCTCCAACTTTCCTAGACTGTCTCTTCTGACCTAATTTGTGCTGACCTGCCCTCAGGTGCTCACTGATACTCTTAAGGTAGTGGTGACCTCCTACTTCCTTCTTTTTTATCCCCATCTTGGGAGAGGAGACACCTCTATCTCTCTCCTGCAGGGATAGAAGAAGACATTTAGGATAGCTCAAGACTTCTTTGCCTGAGTTAGGATCTTCCCTATCAAGCATGTATTTCCTGCAATAAACATAGCTTTCTCATTTCCCCTCTCATTTAAATTGGAACCACTGAAGGTGGTGAATGTCCTGTGTGAGAGTGAGGATGGATGGCAGTGAGGATGGTAATAGACTGAGGTTGAATCCTGACATGACAGAAGTACTGTTTCTGGGGGACAGGGGGCGAGTGGGTGTGGGGGAATCCTGGTCCTGAATGGGATAAATGTGCCACTAAAGGACCAGGTGTGTAGCCTTGGGGTCATTTGGGACTCACAGCTGTCCATGGAAGCTTTCCAGCATCCATCCTAGACACAGAGGCCCACCTCCGAGGACTTTCTGGCGGTTTCCCCACTGCAAGAAGTGAAGTTACATGGAACCAGGCAGAGGGCATTCTCAGTAGTGGTGCCTGCCTTGTGGAATGCCCTCCCATCAAATGTCAAACAGATAAATAACTAGTTACAGGTAGGTAACCGTGTTGGTCTGACGCAGTCAAAACAAAATAAAAAAAATCCTTCCAGTAGCACCTTAGAGACCAACTAAGTTTGTCATAGGTATGAGCTTTTGTGTGCATGCACACTTCTTATGACTTTTAGAAGAAATCTGAAGGCAGTCCTGTACAAAGAAGAATGTTTCATGTTTTATAGTGTTTTAAATATTTAGTTAGGAGCCACCCAGGGTGGTTGGGGCAACCTAGTTAGATGGTTGCATATAAATAATAAAATCATAATAACAACAACTATAATTATTACTACTAATACTACTGTTAATCTTATAGTCTCGGTGTGATTATATCCTGGTTAAAACGTGCTTCTCCAACAGCATTTTAACTCTAAATGCCAGCACTCCATTTTACCTGAATTCATTCATTCATTCATTCATTCATATTGGTCCATGCATTTCTTCTAGTAAAGTGTTCTTAGGATTATTATGAAACCATCACCATTCACATATATTCATTGGCAATTCAAAAATAGCCACAAGGTCAGGCTGGTTCGCACATGCATGGTCGTCTCTTGATTTCTCATCACATTTCTCAACACTGGTTTAGATGCTCTAAAACTCTCAATGCACAATGCAGTGAGAGGCAGCTGTATGGGGAGAGTAATTTCTGACCCAGTGTGGCCAAGCTGACAAGCAGTGATTCATGTGAGTGGGACACCCCATTTTTTCCCTGCTGTGTGAGGAAGTGGCATGTGTCAATGTGGTCAGACTGGGTCAGACATTATTTCCTCCACACAGCTGCATCCATGGGGACACGCCATGTGGTTAGAATGCCTGAACCAAGCCTTGATAATTGGCAGCTAAGTGTGTGAGCTGACTCCACGGCAATGAATTGTGTGTGAGGTGATAAAGCTTGACAAAAAAGTGATGTTGGATCTGTGATGTCTCATATGAAGCTGCATTCAAAGTAGATCATTGATCCAGTTGTAGTTTAGTATTGTCAACTCCTGCGTGTTTCACTCCAGATATTGTTGAGTTCCAACTCCAATCAGTCCCAGAAAGCATGATCAATGGTTGGGGATGATGGGAGTTGGAGTACAACCACACCTGATTGGCAGTGGGTCTCTAAATTCTTAGATGCTGGTGTTTATAAACCCTTCTTTCTGCTGCATCCTTTTTACTGGAGGTAATGCAATAAATGATGACGACGACTAGATATTTATTCAGTGGGTTCTAAATGAAAAGCACTGAAGTTCTGGGTTCTCTCTCCGCATTTGCACATGAAACTCCTTATAGCATTTTGCAGCAATCCAGTGAGTCACATACATGTGTGAACCAAGCAGTGTCACATTCAACCATGTCTCTGCAAAGCAATTCTAGTAGGTGGGAGTGGTTGGAAGAGGCAGAGAGGGTTATGTGCCACTGCAGGTGCTCAGGACCTTTGTTTAAAAGTTTTTGTAAGAGCTCAAAACTCTCAGCCCCCCCCCTGAAGTTCTGATAAGCAACAACCCCCAGTGCATATATTATTTTTCCCTTCCATATTTTTTTGGAGCGGCTTTGGTTTTGCCCTGAATTACCCCACAAATGGTTGTAAAAAAACAACGGCAGATCAAAGAATTTTCAGCACAGCACTACTCCAGATGTTGTTGTGGACCAAAATCCCCATCATCCCTTTCCATCGGCTGTAATGGCAGGGGCTGACGGGAAGTGGAGTCCAACAACATCTGGAGGGCCACAGCTTCCCCCCTCTTCTGGCAGAGTTTTGAAAGCCAGACCAATTCAATGCTACACAATCCTCATTTAAATTCTGACTCCCTGTACTTTAATGCGCTGTGCTTGATTCATGTTTGCTCTCTCCCCATTGACAACCCAAGGCACCATTTCTCTTCCTGACGCCATCTTGGCACGCTCTCGGCCAGCATGGGAAAGCAACTCAGGCCGTACATATGGAGACTTCATCCTCAGTTGCCTAATGGATTCAAAAGACATCCTGAATATTCATCATTTCTCTTTTTATGAGTGCCTGGGCAATTGGACTCCAATGTTAAAGACCGCTGTAAATTAAGGAATGGCACAGGGTGAAGACCAATTTATCTGTGCTTCAAGTCTCCCCTCCTTGGCTGTTCCCCCCTTCTTCCAATACTGAAGTGCCTATAATCTTTGTGAATACAAGGCATTGTTTCAGCTCCACTGAGGCAGAATTGTTTGGGCATCCCCAAAGACTGTGATATGTCTGCACCGAGACTGCTCGTTTTAAACAAATGTGCACTTACTGTACACTCTCCGGAACTCCCTTCCTGAAGAAGTTAGCACTGACCTTCTCTAAACTAATGCTAAACACATGCTAGAGATCTTTGACTCCTTGATAGGGAATTATGATTATTAGCTTCACATTAGGAAATACTGCATTTTACCTCTCCTTTCAGTTTTATACCGGCCACTGTTTTAGCACGTTGTGGATTCCACAAGTACTTCCTCAATCTAATGGTAATGGCATATTTGTACAAGAAACCCACAGCCATTCAGTTCCTCTGTGGATTCAATTTGTCTAAATTTCCCTAAATTCGCCATCTCACCGATTCATTAGCAGAGCAGCTGAAAATAAAAGGGGAGGAAATTCTGTTCCAAGTAATGTTGAAATATGAAAATAATACACCATATTATTTACAACATGAAAATAATACACCAAAGTAAAAATTGAAATTACCTATCACCACCACCACAAACACACCAAGAGAGTATACTGGGGGGTGGGTAATATTATTTTCTATAAATAAATATGAACTCACAGCAGCTGACAAAGTAAAACAAAACCCAACACAATAGTTTGAATTTCAATAAAAATAGTTCAAGTTACAAGAAAGTAGTCCGGATTACTAAATTCAGTTTTGTGCAAAAAAATCAGGAGCGGGATAAAGCAATTCTGCAAATAAATCGTGTCCTCCCTAAAAGAGGGCATGTGTTGTGGTGAGACCTGGAGACTGACATCCTGTGTTGTGGGTGGGTAAGATTGGTCAGCCACAACACCCGATTGGTAGGTCCCTTGATGTTCGGTTCAATCTGGACAATAGGGTGCAGTCCAAACGGATCGAGGGAACTATATATACCCATGCACGTGAACCAGAGCTTCCTCTTTTGGCTCATGCATTCGGAACACCCGCCCACCTCTTCCTACTTTTAGTGCCTATTGCGCTTGACCTTGCTATGCTGTCCTGTGTTGTCTGTCATTGGGACAGGGGCACGGCAGGAATTTTCCCCACTTGGCTGATTGGCTGTTGCCATTTGGGTTTCGCCTGCTGCGTAGCAAATCGTCACAACTTGTAAGGTTGACGATAGGCACTGGTTCAGGTGATAGAGATGGGGGAACGGTGTCGCCATCCCTATGTGAAGGGTATTCCTTCACATCGTTAAAGGAATCCAGGGACTCAAATGGTTTGGTCAACCCCTGAGAGGGGCTTGTGCCCGTGCCTGAGTCCAGAGGGACATCTGTGTGGTGGAAATAGTCTGGTCACGGCTTTTCACCTATCCAGGTGTTCACCCTTGGTTGACCTATGCTGGTGCCCTGGGTCAGTGCTACCTGCAAGGGTGCAGGGAGCTAGTCGAACCAAACCCTATGCAACCACTCACTTTCTGTAATCAATAAAGTTGTGGCCTAAATTCTGACAAAAACCAAAACTAAAATTTGAGTCAAGTGTGAATTTATTTAGGGGGGAGGTCTCTGGGTCTGAACACGCAAAGTGGAGATGGAACTTCAACTCACACCAAAAGGATTTAGCAGCTCACGGAACCTCTCTTGGGAGAGAGCTTCACAGTGCAGTCAAAAAGGCCCTATCACACATCCCAAACAATCATGCTTCTGAAGGTGGTGGGACTTGCAGGTATATGATCATCACACCATTAGGCTTATTAAATAAAATATTTATAAGCCACTTGCTCATATAAAATATATCAAGGTGGTGTATAACAATAACAATAACAATATATTTATAGCCCACCCATCTGGTTGGGTTTCCACAGCCACTCTGGGCAGCTCCCAACAGAATATTAAACAGAATAATACTTCAAACATTAAAAACTTTGCTAAACAGGGCTGCCTTCAGATGTCTTCTAAAGTCAGGTAGTTGTTTATTTCCTTGACATCTGGTGGCAGGGCATTCCACCGGGTGGGCGCCACTACTGAGAAGGCCCATTGCCTGGTTCCTTGTAACCTCACTTCTCGCAGTGAGGGAACCGCCAGAAGGCCCTTTGAGGTGGACCTCAGTATCTGGGCAGAATGATGGGGGTGGAGACGCTCCTTCAGGTATACTGGGCCGAGGCTGTTTAAGGCTTTAAATGTCAGCACCAACACTTTGAATTGTGCTCAGAAACGTACTGGGAGCCATAAGTACAATGAGACATAAGATGCTGTAAGAGAGCCAATGTGGTACAGTGGTTAGAGTGTCTGATTAGGATCTGGGAGATCAGGGTTCAAATCTCCACTAGGCTGCAAAGCTCACTGGGCCAGTCACTGCCTCTCACCACAACCTACATCACAAGTTTGTTGTGGGGATTATATGAGGAGGGAGAGAACCAGGTACGCCACCTTGAGCTCCCTGGGGGAAAAGGTGGGAAATAAAAGCATTCTTCTACAGTTATAGAAGACATCTGAACGCAGCCCTGTTTAGGGAGGCTTTTAATGTTTAATAGATTATTGTATTTTATTTTTCTGTTGGAAGCCGCCCAGAGTGGCTGGGGAAACCCAGCCAGATGGGCGGAGTATTAATAATAATAATAATAATAATAATAATAATAATTACAAACTCTCACACTTCCACACAGTAGCTTATTCAGATTACAAATGCATTAAGAACTGCAGGCAGGGCCAGACTTAGCTTTGATGAGGCCATAAGCTGCTGAATGTAATGGGGCCCTTTATATGTCCAGCTGTCCTTTGTCAATAACAAATTGTCACGGTTTTGTTGTTGAATATATGCTACAATTTATGGATCTAATAGGTATCTAAAGCCATTTGCCACTGTTGCTGATTGTAGGTTTTATTTTATTTGTTTTTCATCTTACATTTTGGAAATCTACATCCAGTTTTTCCCCCTTTAAATTTTTTGGGGGGTGCCCAAGAGAGTGGGGCCCTAAGCTATAGCTTGTTTAGCTTATACAATACATAAATCCAGCACTGACTTCAGGGTTTTCAGATGCTGTGGTAAAGGACACCAGATAAATATCTTAGACCGGGCTAACCAATGAGGTGCCCCCCCCCGATGTTGCTGGACTCCAAATCCCATCCCTGCTGACTACCAGCCACACTTGCTGGGGCCAATGGGAGCTGGAGTCCATCAACTTCTGAAGGGCATATTGTTGGCTATCCCTGATCTAATGTCTCTGGTGTGCCATGCACAGACTATTCCTCTTGGGTGAATCCTGTTCTTAATAAGTAAAATGTAACCCACATTTCACAAAACGCACACACGCACACACGCACACACACACACGTGTGTGTGTGTGTCTTGATTGTAAAAAGGAACAAACCTCAAAGCAGTTTACAAAAGGTATAAAACAATGAAATCATCTGTAAATATGATGAACAATGAAATCATCATTAAACAATGAAATCATCTGTAAATATGATTAAAGACAACTATTTAGAACATTCAAAAAGCAATTAAAACAAACAATAAACTGAAAAAACCAGATTAAAATGTGTTGCACCATTTTACATGCAGTGTCTGGATAGGCTGCGTACAGCGTCTGCTCTGCCTTATGCAGATAAAAGGAACTCTTGTGTTCATAGAAGGCAAACTCTGTCCCCAACCAACTATTACCACTTTCATCACCAATCTTCATCTTCATAACCTTTTTGTTGCTGTTCCCTGATAGCCTAAAGATGATGTAAAAAATGCTTGCTGCAGCCATCAGGGTAGGCAGAAATGTTGTTCTGTTCTTAGGATCTGTTACATTGCTGGTAACTATTCTTGGGGGGGAAAGAATGAAATTCTTTAACATCAATAATTTGGCACCCAGAAGGGAAATATTAAATGCTTTTTATGTGAGAATCTTTCATTTCTTGGTGAAAGAAAAAAAGCCACCCTCCTTGGGTTTGAATCAAACATGGAAAACCTCTATAAATGTCTTCTGCACTTTTTACATGAATACCATGGAAATTAAGATTGCTGTAGATATTCAGTGCCATTTTAAATATATTACTTCCTTACAAGAAACGGTTTAGACTTATTTCTGAATGTCCTGGTTAATATTTCTAGCAAGACACATGTTTCATTGCTAAATCTTTGGTAATTTAGGTAATATTTATGATGAGGATGCTTGTTCCAAGAGCTTGGATTGAAGTATGTAGACAAAAGCAACAGGGTTCTTAAAGGAACTTTAATTGGCTATCAAAAAACATCCACAATTTATTTAATGTCTCCTTTCCAGGAGAATATATTGTTGGTTCAGCTGCTACTTCTTAAATCTCACCATATTTTATATGCTTTGGCCATTGTATATTGCCACAAAGTATTCTGTGTAGGGTGATTTAAAGCGTAGTCTGATTAAGTACACAGAAATGGGCTTGTTGGCTGCAGGGGGAACGAAGGAGACATCACCACCAAAGTGTAACTTACACAGCTGTACAGTGCCTATCCAACTGAGGTACTTGATTTTTTTTAAAAAAACAATAATTATTAATGATAAATTATTCACAATCCTTATTCCATAAGGCCACAATCCAGAATAAAACACGCCTACACAAAAACCCGTTGAAGTGAACGAGAGCTGAGCAAGAACTTCCTGCTGGATCGTGGCCTAAATTAATACTTTTCGACTTTTTGCTTTCTCTGCATTTTACCTTTTTTGGGATACTTTTATTGAGAAGAGTGGCTGGAATTTCACAACAGAATGGGGAACGGGTTGTAAAATAAATTTTTTTTAAGAAGGAAAAACCCAGAGTTCCTCCATAATAAATTGAAGCAGCAGTGGTAGCCAATGTGGGGTCTTTCAGATGTTGTTGGATTTCAACAAACTCCTATCAGCCCCAGCCAGCGTGGCCAGTGGTCAGGGATGATGGAAGTTGTAGCCCAACAAAATATGAAGGGCAACAACCAGGCTGCTTCTGACTTAAGAGTTAAAATCTTGGTCTACTGGGTAGACAGCTAAATTATTCTGTCTTCAAGCATCCTGGGGCAAGACAACAGTGGTAGTTATGTGGGCCAAAAGATCTCCTATATATAGTGAGATGGGCCTCCATACCTTTCATCAGGTTAAACCTGAAAGTTGTTGTTGTTGTTTAGTCGTTTAGTCATGTCCGACTCTTCGTGACCCCATGGACCATAGCATGCCAGGCACTCCTGTCTTCCACTGCTTCCCGCAGTTTGGTCAAACTCATGTTCGTAGCTTCAAGAACACTGTCCAACCATCTCGTCCTCTGTCGTCCCCTTCTCCTAGTGCCCTCAATCTTTCCCAACATCAGGGTCTTTTCCAAGGATTCTTCTCTTCTCATGAGGTGGCCAAAGTATTGGAGCCTCAGCTTCACGATCTGTCCTTCCAGTGAGCACTCAGGGCTGATTTCCGTAAGAATGGATAGGTTTGATCTTCTTGCAGTCCATGGGACTCTCAAGAGTCTCCTCCAGCACCATAATTCAAAAGCATCATTTTTTTCAAAAGAATTGGAAAAAAACCCTGAAAGTAGAGATGTACTTATCAACTGAAGGTTCCCTGTCATGGTAGCCTGCCACCATCAGAATACATTGCCCAAAGTACTACTCCATCAGCCATGTGGCACATTCATTACTCTGAAATAACCTGTCTGCTATTAATCTAAAATCCTATCGGGGTTTGAACTGAAGATATACCAGATAGAGACAAACTTAATGCATCCTACATTATGATGAGGGCTTGCGCAATACATTTTGCTGCCCAAGAAGAGTTGCAAATGGCACTCGTAGCTTAAGTCAAGGGGTGGGACTCTACTAATTCTACTAATGCCTCACATTAATTCAAGGAATATTGCTAGCACAATATTTCCCCCACTTTCATCTTGCTGTGCACTCCCCCAATCTGCTCTGGAACATTGGGCAACACCTAGAACAGATTTAGGGGGCCACACAGGGTAAGGACAGGCAGGAATTCCTTCTAGCCTAGTAGTAATACTGAAGGCCAGCCAAGGTATTGTGACACCTGAGAAGAAAACCCTCTTTCTATTTTCCCCATTGCTTGCTTGTATTTTTATTTTCTATTTTCCAAGAGTATTTATAAACTACCAGCTAACAACAAAATAAAGTAAAAGCATTAAGACGCCGTAAAATTATTAAACCACAAACCTCAGAAAGGTATAAAATTATAAAATCTGAAACAAATGACCAAATGCATACTTTAAAATTGCTTGATAAAACAGAATTAATAAATTAAGTAACTTTTATGACTCATAAGGCAACTGCCTCATAATAACATAAGAACAGCCTACTGCATCGGGTCAATGGCCCATCTAGTTCAGCATCCTGTTCTCACTGTGGCCAACCAGGTGTCTGTGTCTCAGTTTGTCTAACAGTAGGGCTGGTCCTATGTTGACAGCAGACCCTCCAAGTGTCCCTATTTTCCAGGGACATCCCTGATTTAGAGAAGGCATCCCGGTTTCTGGTTTGATCCCGGAATGTTCCACTTTTCCTTAGGATGTCCCTATTTTCATTGGAGAAATGTTGGAGGGTATGGAGTTATCTGACCCCCTAAGCTGTCTGAAAGCAAACCTGTTTAGGGAAGTTTAAATAAATCTTTAATGTTTTATTGTGTTTTTATATATTTGAGCAGCCATGCAAAGCCATGAGAAATGCCATGTCTAGTTTGAACCTAACATGCAATGGTACAGTACTTAATCTTTCACTGCAGTTGACAACTGATATGCAGAAACATTTGGCACCTGGCATACAACGGTATCTAGTATGGAGTGGTATGTGATATTTGAGATGTTTTGATCCAATAATTTTAAAAAATAGTAATATAATAATTCTGTTTTTTTAAATATCATGAGCAATTAAAATATTATGAGCAATAAGCAAGCTTTTGCATCCCCCAAACTCTTTTTCAGGCTAGAAGGTAAGGAGAAAAAAAAGTAGAATGGAAGAGAGAACAAAGCTGGACATCAGGCAACCAGCCTTAAGAAATCTGGGAAACCTTGAGAAAGCCTTGAGAATTCTTGGTTTCAATTTAGCGGATCCTATAAAGGTATTAATTACACTATATCTTTTTTTCTAATGGACCAACCTGGCTCCTAGAATTTTTTTGTATGCATTTCTTAGCATATCAGGACAGGATGCTATTTGGTATCTGACAGTGTTTGGTAGCTGAAAACAAGGCAGTTTATCTATGCACAGTACCGAGTTCAAGATCATTCTTAAAACAACAACTAAAAACTAAAAAAAAAAACCACCCTGAAGATAATTTTAACTCAAGGTTTATTTAATGGATCAGACAAATTGTGTTTTCTTTGCTAATAAGAAGCTCCTCAGCTAGGCGGAGGGGAGTGTTTTATAACTGGAATTTGTAGAGCAGCGATACTCTCTCCCTCTATTAATTTTCCCTTGTCTACAGTGACTATCATTACATTCCTGCGGTCCCTTTTAAAATAAACTACACCGTGATGTAATGCATGTTCTTTATAAAGGAAGAGAGTGAGAAGCAGCATCCAGGCCCTGACTTGGAACATCTTGATGACTATAATTGCCGTCATGTTATGAAAACCTTTTTAAAAAGGCGCCAGAGTTCCAAATAAAACATAAAACGACTTTGATATAATAAATATTGCTATCATTGTTTAAAAATGTTGTGACCCGTCTGCTTGTTTCTGAGAAAGAGGTTTTCCAGCATGGCTGCCGCTGCCGCTGTGTGTGTTTAAAAAAATCTATTATTACAGATAAGGATAAAGGAAAATCCGCAAGACAGGCTTGGTTTAAATTACTGCAGCACAAAGCCAATGCGCTTTCTCCTGAGAGCGAGCTTCTAAATTAATATAGGCCTGATCTTCTGCAGAACCTTGGAAACTCCACTTTGCAGACACTTTCACCCCCTTATTAAGGAAAACATCCATAATTCAGTTTGCAGGACAGTTGGAACAAGGGCCAAGCCACTCGTGACAAACTGTCGAGAATTTGTCCTCTCTGACTTTTTGTTTTGTTTTACAAAATGCAGCCTTTGGGACTGAAAACTAAAATAGATTGAGAGTTATGGAGGGGGGGGGGAGTGGCAGGGAGAGGGTTCCTTACCCCTTTCCCCTCATGCAATTATTCATCTAAATAATCACTGCACCTACTTTTTTGCCCCACAAGGGTAAAGATAGATGAGCTCCCCCCTCACCACTACTGTACCCCCATTTCTGGGGCAAAAAGCTACTTGGGGATGACTTTCTGGTAGGAAAGCAGCAAGAGGGGGGGAGCATTTGTTGACAGCCTCTACGGCAGCAGTTTGTCAAACAAACTAGCAATGCCTGGGCAAACTAACCAGAGTTGAACATTGCTTGGAGTTTGGCCCTCGCATCTGGGCGAAGGACATTTTGGGAAGTCTGCATACTGTTTCTGTTTCCTCTCCATTGCTGGTGTTTCTATGCCACCAAGAGCGTGATGGGCATCTGAAGAGGACATCTGAAGGCAGCCCTGTTTAGGGAAGCTTTTAATCTTTAAGAAATTAGTGTATTTTAATATTTCTGTTGGAAGCCGCCCAGAGTGGCTGGGGAAACCCAGCCAGATGGGCGGGGTATAAAGAATAAATTATTATTATAAATTATTATGGAACATGAATAAAGCAGCTTCTTATTTACTTCAATAGACCCAGAATGGCTGAAGTCACAATTAAGGGGCATGCTATATGTACCAAACTCCCACAGGGAGAAGGTAGATTGGGATATACTGATCGATCTGCAGAGAGATTTTCAGGGCT